>NC_139152.1:66507020-67895907 GCF_964270905.1 Leucopleurus acutus
CCTGGGTCCCCAAAATAAAGTGAAATCAAATAACCCAATTTTGATAATGGAAGAACACTTTCTTGCTCCTAGGTAATGAGTCAAATGGAGTGTTACAAGAAATCCATTGTGTGTCTGTCTACTCTCCAATGAACCATATATAGAAAAATACTTTTAATCAATCACCTTCACAGGCATTCAAACCCATTCCACTCTAACTAATGTACTGTCCAAGAACTGCCAAAGATAAAAGTGATTTCTGACAATATTTATCACAAATGAAAATTACAGAAGTCTAAGATAGGTGATCTGAAAGAATAAAACAGTGCTAAACTTTAATATGGGAAGGAAGGGTAACATGTAATATATACTATTTTCATGTCTAAGGTAAGCCCTAAAGGCAGTGAAGATGACAATAAACAGACTCGTGCCTAACTTTGAACAATTAATGTACAAACACTTATTGAATTTGATGAAATGCTTCCATGTATCAACTCCTGGGTAATGGTAAACAGAAATATAAGGAGTTTATTTTGCTTCTACTCAAAATTTTCTTCAAAAAATTTGAGACTTTTTTCCATTAAAAAGTATAAATAGACATAAAAGGGCTTATGATTTTTGCCCATAAAAGTCCCATAGATATTTATATCTTATACCTAATCATTAAATTTTCCTTCAACAACAACAATAATAAAAATAAAGTGGTCTCTAACAAGTATAAAGTCTAACATGTTGTTCTTTTTAAACAATTATTTCCCCTGTATATTAAGGTACTGCTCAACATTTAAAGAGTTAATTACTAAATACAGTACTTTTCTAAAGTCTGTTATAGGAAGTGTCTTACTGGTTTGTACAAACAATTGTTGCAGCAGTTAGTAATGTTTCTAAAATCATTCCTAGCTAAAATTATTAATGGACTAGTCTCATTTATAGGGGAAAATTCCCTCTGTAACTTCTATATAAAAATCCCTGTATAATTTCAACAACTATATTACAAAAATAAAATATCTGGTCACTGAAATAGAATTCAAATGATGCAAACCAGGGATAAACTGCTATAAATAAATTATATACCATGTTTCTCTGAATCATAATGAGAATGTTCTATAAAAAGTCTGACAAAACTATCTATGTGGAGGCATGTTTACGATAAACAGAATATATAAGCAATAGGTTCAGAGGAATAAATCTCAATTCAGAAAATCAAGAATATTCCCCAAGTGGGATATCTATCTTATAAAGTGATGATATCCTTTTCTGAGTTTTAATCAGAAAAGTAATGAAAAAGAAATAATGATGACACTCTTCTAGCTGAATACTTACGTTACTTAATGACAATTGTAATGTATACAGCATTTTAGGTTCATAAAAGTGAAAGCTAAAAATCCCAGAAAAAAAAAGGCATTTGATATGAAAGAAAGACATATTACCTTTTATTTCATGTTGGCTTGCTTCTCGTCTTCTTTCTAGTTCTTTTCGGTCATAATTCAACCTCTTTAAGCACATAATTCCATATTGTAAACTTGTTCTGTTATTTTTTTTTAAAGGAGAAAACACATTTAGTTTACTCACTAGATGATTAAGCATAGTCAACACTATGCACTACTTCTTCAGGCAACAGGTTAATAAATTCCATTTGTAATTAAATCCTTTAGAATTGGAGGGAATTAAAATTATAGTTATTCTAAGCACACAGTGTTTCTAAGGGGTAAAAAAAATATATTTTTAAAATAACCATAGTCTTAAAATAAATCTTGGATTATGTTGTTCATCCACATGTCTTTGTTTTCCATTAGGCTATTTCAACATTGTTTGAAGACAAATGAACATTTTACTCCTTTGAAAAGAGTCACTATTATGGAGACAAGAAGGAAATTATAAGAAAGGGATACTCTTCTTTTTAGCTGATGAGAAAAATAATATAAAAACATGAATGAGGGCTTCTCTGGTGGCACAGTGGTTAAGAATGACACAGGTTTGAGTCCTGGTCCGGGAAGATCGCACATGCCACGGAACAACTAAGCCCATGCACCACAACTACTGAGCCTGCGCTCTAGAGCCTATGAGCCACAACTACTGAGCCCACGTGCCACAACTACTGAAGCCCGCACACCTAGAGCCCGTGCTCTGCAATGAGAGAAGCCACCACAGTAAGTAGCCTGCATACCGCAACAAAAGTAGCCCCCGCTCGTCACAACTAGAGAAAGCCTGAGCACAGCAACGAAGACACAACGCAGCCAAAAATAATAAATAAATAAATAAATTTAGAAATAAATAATAAAAAGATGAATGAGTTAAGTGATAACATACAGAACTAAATATCAAAATGAATAGCCACCAACTCTAAGTGATACAGAAATATGTGAAAGGAACAAGTCAGCAGATATTGAAACTCTATGTGGAAAGGATATTGTGGAAGAGCAGAAAACTGACTGATCCTTAAAGGATCAGGCAAAGGGAGGGTTAGTAAAGGATATGGAACACCATGAACATAGGATGGCTGATGAAATGTTAAATGTGTGGTGATAGATCCTCTGTCCACAGTGAAGATCTATGCCAGGAAGTTAGGAGGAATAAGATTTTATATGGAGAATGGGGTTACATTAAGGAAAGTTTGCATTCAGAGTAAGTGTAGAACACATCAAGGTGATAAAAATTATTGGACAATTTTCACAGGAGGATAAAAATGACAATAAAAGGTTTTGGTTTAAGAGAGAATAATCTGGAAGTAACACAAGAGTTGGGGAAAATAGGTAATTCTAGGGGACAGGGAAATTAGTTGAAGAAGAAATGCTGTCAAAATAAAGGTCCCACTAAGGACAAAGAAAAGCATGAAAAGAAAATCTAGAAACCAGAGATGTTCAGAGAGAAGAAAGAAGACTTACTGATATTATATATAAAGGATGTGGAAGAGTATAATAGGTAAAAAGAACCTCTAGGCCTCAAGAACAGAGAGCACTGAATATTAGTGATTTCTTAAATGTTTAGAATTATAGACAAATTTAGACATACACATTGGCCAGGCTACTCTTAAGTGCTGGATTCATTTCTAAGCCCTGCATTTTAATAAGAACAATGCTGAGTTCAAATATTTCAGAATCAGAGGAAAATGGAAAGAAATCTGCATTAATTGCTGTTATGGGATAAACTGTGTTTCCCCAAATTCTTACAACGAAGCCCTAATGCCCAATACTTCAGAATGTGACTGTGATGGGAGACTGGGTCTTAAAAGAGGTAATTAAGTTAAAATCAGATCATCAGGGTATGCCTTAATCCAGTATGACTGGTGTCTTTATAAGAGGAAATTTGGACACACAGAGAAACCTGGGAAGTACACACACGCAGGAAAGATGATGTGAGGATACAGTGAGAAGGCAGCTATCTGCAAGCCAAGGAGAAGAAACCAATAATGCTGACACCTTGATCTTTGTTTTCTAGATTCCAGAACTTTGAGAAAATAAATTTCTGTTGTTTAAGCCACCCATCTATGTTATTTTGTCATGCTAGCCCAAGCAAACTAATTCAGTGGAATACCAGATAATACTGATGTAAAAACCATCATAGACATTAGCCAGCTTGAGGTTAAACCACTGGGTCTTGCCTAACTTCTGTGCAGTTGTTGTATGTAACATAAAATTGTGCTATAAAAAGGATATATGTTGTTACAACAATGTCTTGTCAGATGGAAAACTGGGCTGTAAAGACAATGGGATGCCATATGCGGTAAAGTATTACTTGCTTTAAGTCAGAGCTAAGCATAGCATAAAGATGAAGCTTGTATATTTCCCAGAACAAACAAGAACCCTGCCATTTGAGTAATTTTTATTTTTTAAAAAAGAAAACTTGATCTCTGGATGAATCATTTCTACTATAATAATAAAGCAATTAAAAGTTGATGCAAAAAAAAAAAAAGTTGATCCAGTGAAGAATAGAAAACAGGCACAAGTGTGTCATCAAAAATTCTAATATTTAAAAGTCTATTGCAACCACACAAAATTTGAGGCCCTAAATGTTCAGTGGCAGGGAACTCACTACCTCACAATGTGTGTACTATAGAGCAATTGAGAGTGATACAAAGTTGTATTTTCTGTTGAACATAAATCACTCACCCTATTATCTATACCTATTTGTACTAGAAAAGCACATGTTCAAGACAGCAAATATTACTCTATCACATAATATTAAAACATAAGAAAACTTATCTAAAGTCTTCCCTTATCCAAGCTAAATTTCTTTAATTCCTTCCTTTCCCCCAGATTTTTACCACTTTATCAAAAACAATTTAATGTCCATAAATTAATACAGTTTCTTATTGTTATCTCACCACATGATAGGACTTTTACTGTGCCTGCCAATAAACACAGTCTAAATATGCCCTGTCAAGCCATTAACCAGAACTGAGATTTTTGTGTCAACTATAAATCACATATCTTTTTCACTTGAACTGCTTTTAAATCATGAATTCCCCATCCAGCATTTTAATGGTTTTTAAAAACGATGTTATATTTATCTCTACTAAATTTAATCCAACAGTGTAAACAACTGTGTTAAGATTCAAAACATTTTGATAAATTTGACTGAAGAATCTCAATTATTATCTCTTTATCCTAACTTTAGTCATTAACCTATATGATTTTTATACCATTTTAATTTCCATCACTAATTAAATGTTCGACAGGATGTGAACACAGTTTCCCAAATTGTCTAGATTTATATTTATTAATTTATTATAATAACTAACTGTATATAAAATAATCATAATACAGATTCTGCAGATAACCTACAAAGAGATCAGGCTACAACATAACATTTACGACATGGTATTATAACAACCATTTTTTTACTCCCTAGATGATAAGCAACTTGAAAAACTAATTTTCATTTGCCTTTCATTTATCTGTGCTCTTACCAATGTCTCATAACCCATTCAGTATTTTTTTTCCTGAAAATTAATGTACAAATAAGCAAAAGCACTAAAAGGTTTACACAAAAACAAAAATTTTCTTCAGAAGAGAATTCCTTCTCAAATTTTTTTCTAGTATATCCCTAAGTTATATAATTTATAACTCCATATATAGTTGAGACTGATGATTTTATTCTTAATAAATAATTTTCTAATATTAAAACATATATAGATACAAATCACAAACATGAAATTTCCTACAGATACAGGGGAAAAAAAGATCTATGCTGTATGAGAATTTTGTACTCTCCAGTTCCATAAACTTTGGGCATGTAATATGCACCCAGCTCTACATTAGATAGTCCCTGCAATTTGTTGCATAAAGATACTTTGCCAAGTAGATGTACACAGATGTTTCAAAGAGCACATATTCTATATTTCTTAAATATCTTTATGTTCTAGTAATATACACAGTTATTTATTTTTCACTTTAATTACTTTTTGGAAAAAACGTACCGATGGAAACTATCCACCATTTTTAAATGGACACGGAGATCTTTTTTTGTTAGGTGATCTAACATTCTTGCATCTACCAAGCATTCCATAAAATAACTTCTGTATTGAGGTAACCCCAGGCTGGGAAGCCATTCGTTTCCAATCCACTCGTGGTTCATATCTCCATATGCCAGGGTCTGTAGGAAAACCGGACACTAGAATTGTTTTATAGCAGTCAAGTTTCTTAGCCAATAAAATGAGATGGTAATTGGAGGGTATGGGCTATCATTATAATTGATATTTAATTCCTATGATATATTGAAACAAAGTAGAAATAATACTTAGCCTCTAAATATTTGATTTATTTTGGTACAAAGTGGAACTCTGGGTACATGTATCAAGGTCCTTGCCTAAAGAGAATGATTAGGTTCACTTTGTTTGCTCAAAAGGAATTACATTTTATACAAATATGCATTTTAATTCAAAAGCTAAAATGAATGATATAATACAAATGCTGAGCTTAAAGATCCTTTCTTTGTATTGATAGATTTATTTAATTCAACTTATTTTATTTTTATCTGTTAGCCAATACGCCACCATTTCCTTCTCTTCAATGCTACTATTACCATTGCCATGGTGTAATGGCAAATCTTGATGTCAAAATAGAAACCTCAGTAAATGAATAGAGAAAGGAGGCACAAGGCTAGAGAGATAGAATGCTGAAGCTTTATGTGGCCATTGTTGTTACCTAGTGAGGCATGCAGCCCGTATTCTATAAAAATTGATGCAATCAGTCTTTCGTAGATATCAATCAATACAGACTCTGCACTTAAAGAAGCAGAGCATGATCAAACTCTAAGACAATCTAATTCTTTAATATAACAATATGAACTGATCTTACCACTGTTCTTAAAAGCCAAAATGAAAACCAAAATCAACCATCATCTCTAAAACAATTTAAAAAAAAACTATTAATCTCTATTAATTTGACAATGTCTTCTATTTAGTTCCTTATCAAACAACAAATTCACAATTATAACATGTATTTCTAATGAAAATCTAGGTGTTCCCTTTATTTTGTGTGTTCTTAAAAAATGAAATTCTCACTAAAATAAAAACCTAATGCAACCCTAATTTACTCAATGTTTAAATGTAGGTCCTAGTAATAACTACAAAAATTTTTCTTACAGTCAAAGTTTGAATCACATTACCTATAACACACATTAATTCTTTTAGTAATAAACATGCAGAAATGTTGAAAAAGGAACAGCTTCCTTGCAAGCATATATGTTTGTTCAAAGTACAGATGCTTAGCTCATATGCCATCTCAGTAAATGAGAGTGACTTCTGACGTGTAGTCGCAAGGCTAACACATGTCCCTCCAACTCCATTTCTCACACACTTTCCATTATACTTTAAAGAATAGGTGATTCCAAATAAGTTTTTTGAAATCTCCCCTCCCCGCTTACAACCAACATAAATGATTCCTGATTAAATATATTCAGGGGTGATTTCCAAGAAATTTAAGTTATAGTTCATTCTTTTAAAGGAGAAATGAAATTTTCCTTTCAAAAGAGGCCAGGTATAAAATGATGATCACCTTCTTTGCAAAATATGGTGATTTTAAAAGACCTTATAGTATTCAACATAATAAAGTCAAATACATGATTAGCCTAATCTTAAGCTAAGTGAAGACTTATAATATTATGACATACAATTTTCTTACTTTATATCCTTATAGCCTACTAAATGATATTGTTTTAAAGCACATGAATTTCCTACCTGGGCCCAGCTTCCTTCCTCAGATTCTTTCTGTGTTAGCAGCAGGAAATGATTAATAAAGCAGATAAAGATAAATTAATCTCAAATTAATACAGTGAATTTTTTCTAGTAGAAGCAAAATTGCTTTGTTATTAAAAATGTTAATTAAGACACAGACAAATAAGTACACAGATCCTTATTCAGATCCACAGTAATCAATAGAGCAGTTCAAGGGCAACTAAAAAGGCACCTACACAGTTTCTAATTTATTCTAATTAAATGCACACACATACAACATATGGAATTTTCATGATACATTTGATCTGGTCATTCCAAACCTTTTTTAATTCTTAAAAGTGTGGGATTTTACAAATGTAATAAGTTATGATAAAAATTTCTGATTATATACATACAAATATACAATACACAAATGTGTATACATACATATGATGGATAAATCTTATATAAAGTAAATTAATGGAGTGGACAAAGTAACTGCATCCTTCTAACAAAACTTTGTGGTAATCGAATGGGTTTCAGCAAGAATCAACAACAAACAAAGCTAAACAAGAAAAGACCAAGCACAACAAACTAAAAATGTAATTAGCACACAACATTGGCATTTTTATTCATCAGAAACTAGATAATCAATTTTTCAAACAGGAATAAAATTAAAAGGACATTAAATTAAAAATAAGTTGCTCATAATAAAATGCATGGCATGCCCAACTTTGTTGCTTTAAATGAGAAATGATTATATGTAATATATTTTTAAAAGCTGACAATTACAATGAGTCACGATGAATTTTTTAAGTCTGTGCTTTTAATACTAAATGAACACTTTGCATGCGGGTGGGAGGAGGAAGCTCTGTATTTCAGAATGATAAAGTACAAGAAACTAAATAATTATATTTAAAATGAGTATTCAATCTACACATTCTATTACAAATTTAATTGGGTTTGGTAACATGCATTACCTGTGACTATGTTCAATTTTAAGTGGTATTTGTTATCAAAACTTTCCAATGTTGCAAAATGTATAAATAATTGTCATTAAATTCTTGATTATTGTTTGCATGTTACAAACTCTTATATTAACCACATTATGCCAATCTAGTACGGCTTCATTTAAAAATGTCTAGGGTCAGTGAAATAAAACCATAATGAAAAATGTTAGTTATCATTGCATATTACTATGTAAACATACCCCATTTACTCTGATCTACACAAACAATATAGCTTTTCCATCCAAATAGCAGCAAAATAACTTTCTTCATGTTCAACAAAGCTGTAAAGACTAACCGTTTTTGCTGGAGCTGCAAGATTTTCCATTTCTTCATGGGTCACCCAAACGTTGCCTGAAGGCTAGTGAGGAGGCCCAGAGGGAAGCAGTGGGATCCATGGGAGGGAAGCAGTGGTAAAGAAGAAACGCAGCACCACTGTAAGTTAATGGTACCACAGTAACACGACCATGCTCTTGCTTCTATAGCATGCACAAGAGACAGCATTGCTAGTTTCTCATAGCTGTCTTTTTCTTCTACTTCAAAAGATTAAATAGAAAGAGGCATGCTGTGAAGCTCACATGTGATAGATTTAAAATGATACTTCTGTAATTATTAATCAGGAAAAAGGCTTAATCAAAATTTGCATTTCAGTGGTATGCAGCTATTGGATCCACTTTTTGTAATCATGGAGAACTGAATAAATTTGATCTGTAGAAGAATATTTTTATTTTTTTCTTCAGTAAACAAAGGCACATGTATTTTGTTGTGTTATTACCTATATTTTGTTCACAAAGTTTTAATCCTTCAAAGTCCTTGGAAAGAGAAAACTGGTTGTAAATACAAAGCTGAAAGCTCTATCATAAACTGTTTGGAAACCAATATCAGCTTTTCCCAAATGACCGCTTCCTTTTACAGTTCAGTAAATATGTTGTTTTCCTATATTCTTATAGAGAAAAAAGAAGAGAAATGCTATTTTGGAGTTAATAATAGGTATTTTTCCACTAAATATTGTCAGAAGTCACAAAACCTAGGTTTCCTAATTTTTTAGCAGTATCCTTCACTATTATAGATGTAAAAGGAAATTTTCCCTCTAGCAGGCACTATTCTATTATGAAGTCTCATTTGCCTTCTAAATAAAACAACCCATGATGTTTGTTTTATACACTGAAGTATTAATACATACAATTTCTAGACCAAAGTCTACTCAGTAACATACAGATCACTGGGAACCACCTCCCATCAAATTCCACCATTTTACTGGGAAATATTTATGAACATTTCAATGCTGTCCAAGCACATCAATTCTATAGTTACAGTGGAATTTAATCTTATGTATTGCTTGTTACTTGTTTTGGAAGGGGTCTAGTTTCAAAGAATTGGAAGTAGCAAAGTTGATACCCCGACATAAGTCATCACCATAATTCTCTCTTGCCTTTTCTACCAACACATAGTACCATGTTGACTTATTTTCTATCATAAATAATGTAATTTAATATAATTTTTAAAATAACTACATATAAACTAAATTGATGAATATAATTTGACATAAGATAAATCTCATGTATAAGAGAGTTACTCATATATATAGTTGTGTAACAAAACAGAGTTGAGTAGTAAATATTTATAATTATAATAAATAATATGGGCATAAAATCTCAAAGGATAAGCATCATATATATGTAAAGAATTCTCATTCTCCTACCATTTTGGAATTTTGAGCATATATGAATTTTTTCCTAAAAGATAAAACTGTGCACATCTGTAAAATATACTGAGAATACAGCAGCCATCCATGTCATTAAATGCCCCTCCCTTCTATCCCTAGGTTCCAGGAATGGTGCTCATTATAAAGAGAAAGTTGTGTATGAATATATGAATCATTAAATCATTTGGCAGAAATTGCTTTTACTGAAGTTTTGAGCCATGTACTATGCTAAAAATAATTTTACAATCATCTGTCACATTCCCTTTACACCCAGTGACAACAGTGTTTTGCCTGAGTGGCTATACTGTTTAACGTGAGCTTCAGTGATGGTTACCTGAGAGGAAATTCATTTAAGCCAGATTGTTTTACAATGATTTCTAAGGATTCGACCTTGATTGTGAATCCAAACAATGAAGATCTCCCTCCTTCTATAAGAAACTTGACCAGTATTATTTCATACTAGAATACATACATGTATAATCTCTTTCACAGGTTAAAGTCTATATTTGCCAGTCTATCACCATATTCTGGGGTGAGTAGGACTCTGCAAGCTATGGCTTTATCTGTCTCTTTACATGCAACGTGAGTATATATCCAGGGCAATTTTCTAAAATATGGTTGTGAAACTTTCTGAAGTTGTAAGTTAGCTGTTCACTTATGCTCTGCAGTTTTACTTCTGAGAAGCACTGCCTGCTCTAGAGTCTTGTAAAGTAATCCATAAAATGACTTCTAAACAACCCAATCAGTTAGGCATTAGTTGAGGTTTTAACAAGTTTATTTTATAAGCAAACCCATGTGTAGTAAGTCAATTATTCACATTTATTTCTTTTTACCACCAGTTTAAAGGATGGAACTTTCAACAGGGTAAGTCATAAAAGGGTGCTTTAGAGCATGAGTGTTTCAGCAAAGAGCACATCTTAGAGAATAGCTAGAGTGGGACGCTTTGAGCAACCAAAGGACTCTGGTGCCTTGGGTCCAAGGATAAAGACAATGCAAAAAGTAGCTTGGAAAAGCATAAAGGACAAGTATCATATAATTTGGTTGTGGTTTTCTGAGAGCCGCTGAAAATCATTTACATCAGTCCACGCTGCAACCCCCAGTATCTGAGCTGGAGAATGCAAACCAGTAGACTTTTTTTCTTCTTCTTCTTTTTTTTTTTTTTTTTTTTTTTTTGTGGTGAATACCATTTGAGTCTAGCAAATGATTTCTAAAATTTTAACTATCTGGAAATTTACCAAATTATAATCAAGAGGCTTGAGTTCTAGCAGTGCCATTTCTCAGTAACTACCCAGGACATTTCCTAAACCTCTCTAAATTTTAGAATCTACATCCATTAAGTAGACTAAAACTGCATACTCATAATAGAAAAAATACCAATAATTTAAAATTATGATGTAATATATTCTGATACAGGGCTGGGACTAGGATGAGGTAGGTGAGGTGTCAAGGGGGCTACATTTAAAGAAGCACTCACTTTCAGGATCATGCAAGTGCAAGGTCGGTACTGACAGTGAGTGCCTCATTCAATTTTATTTGAGGTGCCTTGCTGGCCTCACTTTAGTCCAGATGGAGTAGAGTATTCAGATAGTATTATCAAATGAGATCTAGTAGGAAAATTCCTAAAGGATGTTGAGAATTAAAGCACTTAACTAGTGAAATCATTTAGGACAGAATTATGATATAAAAATTAATATTAAAATGAGTTTAAGGAAAAAATAAGTTTAAGGGATAACTCATGAAAATTAATTGGAGGAAAATAATTCTCTTGCTGTCAGAAATACAAAATAAGTAAACCAGCCAGACCTCAGAATAATCCTAAACTTTATCTAGCTAGAAGTAACTTCTGTTACTACATAAGTCATTTTGAAGAATTTTTTATTTTATAATTGAATTACAAAGTAAATTAATTTGAAATTTACTTTTCACTTTCAAAATGGCCTAGATCCACATTTTTCCCTTATCTGAATTGATATTTCTCACCATAAGAAGAGAAATATTTCTCATTATAATAAGACTAGTTTTACACAATTATATTTCACCTTATTTATATTAAAGGTTGAGGCTTAGGAGGTTAGTAATAATGAAAAGTGGAACCAAAGTAGACTGGAAGAATGTTGCAAAGAAGAAGGAAAACTGGTAGAGTTCAAGAAGCAGGAGAGTACACTTGTTAGGAGCATAGACTATGGGGCAAAACAACCTGGGGTGTGACCTTAGACAAGTCATTTAACCTCTCTGTTCATCAGTTTTTCCCATTTGTAAAATAGATGTCAAAAAAGTACCCATCTCATAGCATTGCCCTGAGGCTCAAATGAGTTATTGCATGTAGAACACTTAGAACAGGGACTGACACTTAGTAAGTACTCCACTGATGTTGGCTGTTACTACAATTTCACTAGAATTTTCATTAAACAATCTCTACCCAAGTAAATCTTTAGTTTAATAAATGCTATTTTCCCCGTACATTGTGCTGAAGCCTATCTTATGCCTTACGTGTCTGCTCAAATTTGCTGAATTCTATGTTTACTAAAGATCATTTATATTTGTTCCCAAACCTGTCTACTTCCACTGCACTTTTTAAAAAATTAGGCAATTTAAATAAATATTACATAGAGCCAAAATTAAATAAACTTGGCTCATGTATGAACACTAAGTTGAATTATTTGGAAAGACCAGATAAAGGTAAATCTTAAAGCACATTGTCAGTGAGATACAGCTTCAGCAAAGTCTGGGGAAGAATCTGTAAATTTCCAGGAGGATTCTGTGCTCACATAGCTTTTCAAGTATCTTCAAGTTATCACTTTAAAAAGAAACTCAAATTTTAAAAATTGAAGATGTTTAATGGACGAAGTTATCAAATAAACATAATGTGAAACTCCAGGCATTGGAATTATACGCAAAGAAAAGTCCTAGGGTTTCATCTAAATTTGCAAATGCCTGAACATTTACATATTTTTACTTAAGATAAAATATTTAAAGTATTTATTTATTCTTTATGACACACCTCTTTAACCAAATATTTCAATTACCTGATAGATATCTCCATCTCTATTCTATTTTGTAAGAGGCCTTCTACAGTAATTGTAGCTTAGGAAGAGGAAACAGAAAGCTGGAAGATTAGGGCTGGCCCAAAGATATAATAAATGTAAATAATATAATAATAATAAATGTAAACATTAGAATTTTCTAATGTTAGCCCATTTCGTCTAGACAGAAAAGGAGGGAGAGTTCTGTTCAGTTTAAAAAGAAAAAATCTAAGTATCTTGTTTTTTCCTCTTAGAACTTGAGTGAATGAACAAGATACATCTTTCTTAGAAACCAAACCCAAACCTAAACACACGGAAAATCTTGTAGGATCAGAACTATGTGCAGTGTTCTAGAAGACATGATAACATTTCTTAAAAAAAACAAAAAATAAAAAAAACAAACCAACTCCTTTTGAATTTTCAAAGTGTGAATACTAGTATATAATTTTAGGTGATGACTTTAAAATGTTTTCAGCTTCACTTTATGCAGTGGATTAATACCTAGAAATTCACATGGTTGTTTTGCAAAGCAAATCATATTTGAACTATATTAGAAACAAGTAAATACTTCCATGTAGATGAAATAAAAGAAATAAAAAGCACTCAGTAGATTATTTTTAAAGCAAATAGAGACAACTTATCTCTTATGAAACTTGCATCAATATTTAGCAAAGGGCATATGTCTTCTGTGAATAAAGAGCTTTCACACATTAGTAAAAAAATGAATATTCCTATAATCCTATAGAAAAATGAAAAAGGTTATGAATAGGTAATTTATTTAAATGCTAAAATAAATAAGCATATGAAAAAATTTAACTTTACTAGTAATTTTTAAAATGTAAATTTAAGTAATGTAATCATTAACATTGACAAAGGAAAAAAAGGACTATACAATACAATTTGACAATTAAGGTTCAAAAGTAATAAGAATATAAATGCCCTGTATACAAATATTGCTATGGAAATTACTACAGTTCAGTTAATGCAATAATATAACTACTTGCTTATCCACTATGGTATTAGAAATACAAAGAAAATTGTTAAGTAAGCAAAATGTCCAATATTAGGGACTTGGTTAAATAAATTACAGCATTTCCATTAAGGAGCTATGCTGTAATTAAAAATATTACAATTGCATACTTAATAAAATGGAGGAAATCTTCCTGCTATATTACTAAGTTTTAAAAGTACAAAATAAAATATTATGTGAAAATAATTCAATTTTATAAAATGAGAAAGAAATAGAATGAAAAGGTCTCTATCAAAAAGTTAATAGTGAAAGTATTAATAATTTTAATAATTAATTAACAATATATTACCTGTCTTTCAAATGTTAATTCCTCTTTGAAGCCTTATTCAACCAGAAGTGATTTCTCCTTCCTTTGAATTCCACGGCACTCTGCTTCTATCTCACATTAAGGAATTAAACTATGTCATCTTCTACTAAACCTGCTGGTGAACATATCTTCCTTTTCTTAGTTTGATTGCCCTCTCTGTAATCAGGGCATACATATCTCATATCCTCTATAATGGTGAGTAGAGTGACTTGTACAATCATCATTTTAAGATGCATATTTACTGACTATTTACAATTTGCCAGGCACTGAGTTAAGGCCTGGGGACTATGGAAAACCTGATAATATACTTGCTTGGCCTAGTGTGGGATTAATCAAGAAGAGAAAATTATAAAATAGCTTTTATAAGCATACGGAGTAGTAACTCAGGAAGGGAAGAAAACCCAGACTTTGGGGCTTAGTGAAAACTCTTTAGAGGAGGAACATTCAGGAATCATTAGATGAAGGATGAGTTGGAGAAGAATGGTGATCTTGGTCAAATGGTGATTGGTCAAATGGTGATTTGACCTTGTATTTCTAGCATTGGAATCTAGTGCACTGGGAAGGAATACAAGAATATATGTAATAAAAATGGGGGGCTTCCCTGGTGGCGCAGTGGTTGAGAGTCCGATGCAGGGTACGCGGGTTCGTGCCCCGGTCCGGGAAGATCCCACATGCCGCGGAGCGGCTGGGCCCGTGAGCCATGGCCGCTGAGCCTGGGCGTCCGGAGCCTGTGCTCCGCAAAGGGAGAGGCCACAACAATGAGAGGCCCGCGTACCGCAAAAAAAAAAAAAAAAAAAGAAGCAAATTTCTCTAATTTATGGTCTGTGTTTAAGACCATGTGTAAAAATTTATACTCAAGTTAGCTTTGTGCCTGAAAACTGAAATAAAGTAATATCACTTTTCTATCTTTTGCCCACTATTCAAACTTACCTCATTCTTCCATATTTTATTATTTTGCATAAGACATGGGACCAGAAAAATCCATTTAACAACAGAAACCATATCCTTTATCAGCAAAAGATATAATTTGGGAAAGGACTAAAGAAAGAATGAATATTATTTGGGAGTTTTTCCTCTGTGTTTGAATTTGTCATCTGGCATGCCTTTTTTTTAGATATTTTGTTCCTTCCTAATATTAAGATGGGGATGAAATTATGAGAGAAATAGGGATTTATAAATAAAAGGCAAACAGGTTTTGAAGGAAGATAATCCACTTGGTATTTATAAAACATTAAATACTAAGGTACTTTCATAATTATGAAAACTGCTTAAGAAGTAGTGAGTCTAGCATTACATCTTCAAAAAGTACTAATGCCCTATTGCTCATCTCCTGAGATGCTGGATTACATTAAAAAGAAAAATTCTGAAAAAGAGTAAACTCTTGGTCTTGTTGCTTGGGAGAAAAATCTAAACTTTAGTCTAGAGGCTAGCTCAAAAGTCTATCTTGGTTGCAGGCTTCAAGTCTGATAGGAATCACAGCTCCTCAGTTGAAAACCTATTAAAAGTAGCAGCAAGGTTAATGGAGAGCAAGCTAAATCTCCTCAGAATAATTCATGCTGACATTGAAATGTGTGCTGCCACAGTTTTGCTCTGTGGACTTGGAGGTGCTGCTATTCACCCAGCACTGGGAGAGGAAAGGAGCACAAATGGACTCACAGTTCTGGATGTCGGAGGAGCTGAAGGACTGGTTAGGGAAACCATCTCCTGGATTGCTAATCGGAGCTTTAAGCGATGCAGAGGATTGCTGATTCCAATTTCTCTCTGGATCTCAGTGTCTGATAAAGCAGACATAATGGCACCGCTCTTCACATTGGCTCGGCAGGCTGCCACATACCAAGCAGGCATTCCCAACCAGAGCTGTTGGATAGGGAAAAATACATACCCAGGTTATAATAATAGTTAACCATAAACAATGTCTATGCGCTAGACATTATTTTAAGTATCTTACTTGTATGAACTCATTTATTACCACACCCCATGAAAGAGATGCTATTATTTTTTCCCCAGAAGAGACAGATGCACAAAGACATTAAATAATTTATTCAAAAAAAACAGTTAGGCAGTAATGGAAACAAAGGTTGGAAATGTAGACTTCAGGGTCTGCAATTTAACAACTAATTTATATTATTAGGGATACATATAATGGCTGTACCTCACCAAATCTCCTCTTGAGTTTAAGGACAAGAACAGCTACAAGCTGCGTTTGGTAAAGGCTCAATTAACATTTGTTTAATAAACAACTTCAGTTTATAACTCTCCTTTGGAATTCTGAGTGCCTTTGATCAAAGGCTTTAATGTGGCTAATCCACATTTCCAATCTATCTACCTATAGGTGTATGAACGCAATTAGATGCTAAATATGAAAATACTTTTTGGAGAATGAAATGCTGGGCTAATGGAAGAGGCTAACATTATAAACATCTGGAAAACATTAGCTAAAGAGAGTTACAAAATGAATATGGCTTTAGAAATCAGGGATTGTGATTCTTCAGCTTTGCTGTGAGGCTCTGGAAAGACAACTGAATTGGTAGTGCAATGAGCACAGCATAATGCCTGGCATATTATCTGCAGCACAGGGTGAACGCACTGTGTTGTAGCATCTGAATTACATACACTTAAATAAGGAATATTCTTTCCAATCCTCCCCACCCCTCCTCCATCATTAGCTATGAGTAAGAAACAGGCACATGCAAATGAGCAGTTTAAATCTTGGTTTTAAACAGCCAAAATACTGATTTTTTTGTTGTTGTTGTTGATTTTATTTGTTGATATGAACAGATTGAGTAAAAGGAGAAAGCATGAGAGTGAGAAAAAGTGAGAGAGTAAGAGAAGAAAACCTATAATCAGCAGTATACAACGCCAAGAGCTCTGGATCAAGAAGCAGAAGGCTTGGGCTCTCATTCCTTCCTTGTCATTGGCAAGTCAAGTCCTCTAAACCTCAGCCTTATTTTCCCCACTTGTAAAATGGAAGGGATTCGGCTTTATTATTTCTAAGGCTTGGTGTTATGCAGCTTCTAAGATGGCTCCCAATGATCTCACTTCCTGACATTCCTGCCCTTGTATCGTCCTCTTCCTCTGAGTTTGGGCTGGACCTGGTGACTTATTGTAATGAAAAGACTATGATAAAAGTGATGGGAGCTGACTTTCCAGATTAGGTTATGAAAAGACTGTGGCTTCATTCCTGCCAGTCCTCTCCCCCTCTGTCTTCTCCGAGCTCTCGCTCTGGGGAAAGCCAGCTGCAGGGCTGTGAGTTGTCCTTTGAGATGCCCACATGGAAAGGAACAGATGTCTCTGGCCAACAGCTAGCAAGGAACTGAGTCAGCTTGGAATTGGATTTCCCCAAGTCAAGCCTTGAGATGACTGCTGTCCTGGCTGACACCTTGCATGCAGCCTTGTGAGAGACTTTGAACAGAGGCGGTAGCTAAACCATGTCCAGATTCCTGACCTACAGAAGCCAGGAGGAAAATAAATGCTAAGTGTTGGGATAATTTGTTACATGATAATAGGTAACAATGATTTTTTTTAATTAAAAAATTCTGCCATATTAAAGGGTTGCTTGCCTCTGTAGAGGAAACACAAAAAGTCAAATCTTTCAGTCAATGTGGCCTGACTGAGATAAGAGAAGGAGAGAGGGGATATAGGTACAGTGCATGACTGAATATAGTATCTCCTACAGGTTAGGCAAAGGAATTGACCTTGCCTTGACAGACATGATTAGCTACGACAGAAGATGGGACTTGACGTCATAGTTTGTAAACTCAAGTTGTTCAAAATAACTAAACATCTAAATATACCTTCACTGGACCCTAAAGATTGTCACCTCTTTTCATCTCCTCTATGCTAAGATATTTGGATTTCCACACTGGTTAACATTACCCAAATGCTTGCCAATACATGGTTACCAAGGTCATCCCTGATTAGACTTTTACAAAGTTTTTGGTGTCGATAAATGGTGTGTGAAGCATCAGACTTATTTGTTCACATCACTCTTAGCGGGCTGTGCACTGAAGGAGATACTAAAGGAGGTGAAAGTTAAGAGCTCTCATTCATTGGATCACCCACTTCATTCATCTTGTTTATTCCATTGTATAACTTCACTTATTAATGCAACACTGGTTTCCTTGTTGTTCCCTGGAAACAGCCCAGGCCTTTTTCTGCCTCAGGACCTTTGCATCTGCTGCTCCCTCTATTTGAATGCTTGTCCCCTCTATCTTCACATGCCTTACTCCCTCACATACTTTAAATCTTTACTCAAATGTCTCCTTCCCTCTGAATGTCTCTTCCCCTCCTTCCCATAACAGCAAGCAAACATTCTTTATCCCCATTCCTTGCCTTATTTTTTTTCCATGGCACTTAGCTTCTAACATACAGTGTCATTTACTCCTCAATCTGTCATCGCATGAAAGAAAATAAGCTCAAGGAGGACCAATGTTTCATATACATACTCTGTTCAGAGATGCATTTGAAGCATCTAGAACAAAGTCAGGCGCCAAAGAGGTGCTCTGTAAATAGTTGTGAAGTCACTGTATAAAGTCATTTTATAAAGTCACTTTACGGAGCACATTATGAGCAATTTCTGCATGCTCAGGATAGTTCTAATTAGCACAAACTTCACTGCCTGTCATTTCCTAGCCCCTTAATGTCAGTAAATCTGTTTTTTTTTTTTTTTTTTTTAATATATAAAGGATTTGTTCATCACTTGCCAAAACAGCAGTTAACTCTCTGTCAAACTGCAGCTCATTTTACTGGAGTGAAACTGAACAAAGAATTGCTCTCAGTTTTGAGGTGGGCTTTCTTAAGCATTTTGTCTTATAATTGACTTTTAAAATATAGTAAGTTGAAAGAAATATTTGGAAGAAGCAGCTCTGATCACTAATAAGCTAAAAATTCCCTGACTGATATAAAAGAATAAAATAAAGCAAGACACAGCCTTCTTTCACTCAGTCCAAGAAAAAAATGCAGCATGTTTTTATATTTATCTGTATATTATTATTTTTTAAACTCAAGTGAGTTTTGATTGTTCCTTATTGATTAATTCATTAGCTCTGGATGTGATATGATAATGAAGGTGGACAACTTTAAAATCCCGAACCTTTTAAAACAATGGGTTTTAATTGCCTCTGCCAAGCAAGAAAAGTTCATACAGTCAGTCCCTTGGTACCCTCAGGAAATTGGCTCCAGGACACCCCATACCAAAATCCACAGATGCTCAAGTCCCTTACTGTTGGGCCTCGGTATACACAGGCTCATCATCCTCGGATTCTGTCTCGGATTGAACGTGTTTGGTTGAATCCACGATGGGGAACCCATGGATAGGGAGGGCTGACTGTATTCTTCTTTGCCTTGACATCAGCATATCCTAGCAGCTACCAACAACCCGCACTAGAGAACTGAATGGAAGGGGCAGTGAAAACTATTGATAAGTGGTATGAAGGGGCCCTTCGTGGTCAAATATGTATTTCGTTCACTGTCCTGGTCTGCTCCTGCTGCCTCCAAGCTGATCAAGTATGAACTCACTTTTCCAGACCCTTGTGTTATGCAGGAAATGCTGAATGTAATTTTTGTTTCATTAAAACATTCAGTCTAGACACAGAAGGGAATAAGGGAATGCATCTTCTTCTGCAGAGCTCCAAATGTCTAAATCTAGCTGGCCCCTAGTCTTAAAGAACTAGGTTCAGGAATTATACTACAAGCAAAGGAATGGCAGCAATATCTTGGATGAGACAGAAGTGTTAAATATATGGAGATGCCTCTTCTCTGTTAACCTGCTGATGAGGAAGGGCTCTGGACTGATGTACTGGGACAGGTGTTTTCTTGCAACAACAGAAGTATCACTCAAAAACCGTTTCTTGATTTACTCTAGATATGAAGAAGATAGAATTTACCAAAACTTTCTTTTATCTCACAGCCTGCTTCCTTCTGCCACAATCGTAAGAAAACATCAGAGTAAAATCACAAGAATGCCCATGGGTCCCTAGATGAAGCAAATATTCTCTTTATAAGTTATTCAAGACTATTGGAAAACTAGGATGTCAGGAACCGGTCTTTACTTGTCTCTAAAAATACTATCAAGTTAGCAGTGATTGGATTAAGAGCCTTCTGGTTTAACTCTCTTACCTCTAACCACGCGACTACAGTGGGCCCATCCCACTGCGCAAAAGGTAATCCCTTTCTCCGAGCTTCTTCTAGAAGTTCATGCCTGAAGTATACAGCAAAGATTATTAGTCAGGTAATATGGGAAAAGACGGCTGTGATTATTTTTAATGACAATATTTTTTAAAAACCCAATAATCCTTTATAAGCTTTTTATGAGTTAATACAGAAATAACAGAAATCCTTCTTCCTTTGAATAATACATGCAAATCATCCATTGATTTTATTAGAAATGAAACACTGACATCTAAAAATAATTTTCCCCAACACTTATTCACTAAATTTCAAACATTAAATGTTAATGGACTAAGAAGCTGAATTTTATTATCAGCAAATATCATATTCCTTAAACAAGAAACTGGCCCACATATGCGTGTTCTGGCATTCCCTACAGGATCTAAATGAGGCTTCTTCCGTCTGTCTTGCCTGTTTCCCTTATTATTTCAGTAGTAGATAAATGCCTGTTTATAGAGGCAGAAGATCAAGTTGGTCATTTTAGCCCCATTCAAGTGATATGCTTGATTTTAGTATGCTCTCTGGGTCCAGGTGGCTATCTTAGGAGTTAGCTTTTTGTATAGACTACAAAATTACTTCTCATTTGAAGAGAACTCCGAGGTAAATTGACTTCCATCACTACAAAGCAATGTAAGGTGTAAAATTCAATAGTACACTTATTTCCATTTATAATCACTACTGGTTTTAATGAAAGTAAAACATCTCAATGACAACAAATGGTTGTTTCTGATAACAAAAAGTTGTAAAGAACCTTGACAAATGCATCTTTAATCACTATTTCTACTACTGACCCTTGACATCCATCTACAAAACCAATTTCAGATCGCTCATGATTGAAAGAGCAAGTTTCTGTTTTCTTTGAAACTCAAATTGATATATACCTGGCCAGGACTAGATTGGAAAATATATTCTCTATTCCTTAGATGCATTGATCCTACACACACATTTTTACACATATTGCTTTATATTGACTGTGTGTCTTTCATGCTTAGGAACTCCAAAACGAAGCATTTAATTATTTCCTACTACCAACTGATTAATTGTTTATTGTGGTGGACTATAATATGTTAAAATATATGATAAAAATGTCTTTTAACACAAAAGCTTTCCGTGTCTGTGATGGATGCTACCCAAAAAAATGCAGTGTGACAAAGAAACAGGGAGGCAAAACAAAAATTAAAGTTATAGTAGATGAAGAGACACATAAATCAACTGCTCTTTCATTTCATGGGATAGCAAAGAAGCATGTAGAAGCTATTCAGCACCTGGGAAAGGGAACAGCAACACTGGTGTCATGAATCCAAGGTGAAACTAGAGGGACTCCCTCACCTGGCTTGCTCTACCCTCACCCATTCCCTCAGGCTTCCCAGTGACATTCCTTCATTGAATACCAGATTTGAATAGCATAGTCTCACTGTGACAGATATATTGACAGAAATGGGTTGAAGGGTTAAACAACCAACCATCAGGTACTTATTGAGCACCTATTGTGAGCTGAGACCTGTGGAAATACAGACATGCACCCAGTTTTCCAGGAGATCCCTGGTTACGTAGAAAAAGCAAACACATGAAATTGTTTAAAAACATAGTACAATGCACAATTACATGCCAAAACTCAGTAAGGCATATTCTGAGGGTGATGGTTTTGGAGAAGGGGTTAGTAGCAATGGAAATGATCAGTGAAGGCTTTACAGCAACTGAACTGACTTCGAAGGGCTGGTGGGAAGGAGTTACAGATGATGTTCCAATCTGGATGAGCAGTAAGGGTGGATGGGCAGAGGCAGGACTTAACACAGAATACGTGCAAGAAAATTTAGAGTAGGCTTCCACAGAGCCAAGAGCATTATTGAGAGTTGTAATATTATATCCATTAGGGAAAAAAATACTTCCAGTTATGTAATAGGTGAGTGGCATTAAAGGGGAAGAAACAAGTATACATTTACAACTGTTTTTTGCTACATTTAGCAAAAAAGCAAGTCAATATGCACTCAACACCTAGGAAGCACATAACATTTTCACAAGTGAATTACATGAACTGTACATACGCCATTTTAGAAAACTAGACCATTTTAATTCTGACTAGTTCCTTAATAAAAAAATGCACCACATGAGCTGGAGTGATCCTATTAAAAGTTAAATTGGATAATGTAACTTCTCTGCTCATAACTTTCCAGTTACTACCTGTCTCACTGAGAATAAAAGCTCATGCAGCTGATAGGACCCACCCTACCCTCTTCATCTTTCTGACTCAATTCCCATCTCACTCCGCAACACTAGTTTCCTTGTTGCTCCCTGGAAACAGCCCAGGCCTTTTTCTGCCTCAGGACCTTTGCATCTGCTGCTCCCTCTATTTGAATGCTTGTCCCCTCTATCTTCACATGCCTTACTCCCTCACATACTTTAAATCTTTACTCAAATGTCTCCTTCCCTCTGAATATCTCTTCCCCTCCTTCCCAGAACAGCAAACAGACATTCTTTATCCCCATTCCTTGCCTTATTTTTCTTCCATGGCACTTAGCTTCTAACATACAGTGTCATTTACTCCTCAATCTGTCATCGCATGAAAGAAAATAAGCTCAATGTTTCATATACATATTCTGTTCAGAGGTGCACCTGAAGCATCTAGAACAAAGTCAGGCACCAAAGAGGTGCTCTGTAAATAGTTGTGAATGTTGAACATGTCAGCCAGTATTTACATTTAGCTGCTTCTTGTTTCAGCAACTTGCATCCCATAATGTATTTTTTAGTCCATTTTTTTAGCCACTTTGTCAGCATAGCACCCATTCCACACGATTCTAAGAGTCTGATCTGGTTTGCGACCCCTGATAGGAATCTGGTTGAGGTAATCCAGTGTGTTCAAATAATCCTATTCTCTTTTTGAACAGAAATTTATCATACAATTGTTTGAGAAGTCATTGGACGATGTAAACCTTGGAAAAGTTTTCCTTTTTTTTGCTTTGTTTATTGTGTTTAAATCACAAACTCTCATAGCACAATAACTTTAATAAGAGTTTGCAAAGATAATGAAATAAGGGGGCTCAAGTCCAGTGGATTCTGCCCTTTGGTCCTCAGCTTGCAGGGCTAAATCCCAAGTAGAGGCCTTTGAAATGACACACTTGAAACTGTGAGAAACAGGCCAGATTGGAGTGGATGGCGGGATTTTACTCTAGGACTGTGTGCTACATGATGTTAACTCCAGACCTGCTTTTCCTTAACCCAAGGGCAGTTTTTATTATGTAAAGAAATGCATTGAAATTCTCAAAGCAATATTACATTTAATTCTTCTCTATTATAAAAAAAAGTCTGCATTATACAGAATTTATAAGAGACATATATCTGGGCATATTGGCTTGAGAGACAGGCACTGTTAGAAAAATAAAGCAATATGGGTAATGCTCTAATTGTTGGAAATCACTGAGTTTAATATATGTTGATTTCATAACATTATTAAGGGCATGTATAGCATTAATTTCATGGGGCCATGCTTGTTGTCATTAGATATTTTGAAGTCACTGTCAGAAAAATATTAGAAATACTAAATATAAAGCTGATTTGGCCCAAACAGGCATTTTGTATATACTGGTGTTCTCTGTTCGTCCAGTGCATGTGTAGAAATTTATGCATTCTCTCTGTACCCCAGGTTCAACCTTTTCAAAGGTTCAGTGACAGTTCTTCCAGAGCGATGTCATGATCACATTCCCCAGTACACATCTGCGTCTGAAATTACTGTCTTTCTATTCAGGCTTGAAGAAACATTTTTGCCTCCCTTCCTTCCTTCCTTCCCTTCATCCCTTCTTTCCTTCTTTCTTCCCTCCCTTCTTTCCTTTCTCCCTCCCTTCTTCCCTCCCTCCCTCCTCTCTTTCCTTCCTTCCTTTCTTTTAGCCAATCTAATATTTAACCATCCTTTCCCCTCAAATCACTTATACATTACTATAGTTACGGCACCCATTTTTGTTTTAAGTTTTAGACCAGATTCAGTAGCACTTCCTTCTAGAGGAAGTTTCAGGTACAGGATTGTCATTTCCTGTGTGGAAACAAAAAAAGAAAAGTACTAATTGTAAGGGAAGGTCATTTTGAATCAGAAAAACTTGTGAGTCACTGAGTATTTTCAGGGAACACATTCTTGTCTGCAATAAAGAATACCATTAGATTCCCTCCAAAGGCCTCAGACTCTCTTGATAAGGGTGTCAGTGAGTTACTGTAAATGGAATGTGACACATTAAGAAGGCCCAGCACTTGGGGAATGCTCAGGTGTGTGAGTAATTGGCAAGTTCACACAGAAATGTGCGGAGGGCAGCCTGCACTTGCCTGTGCCTGCTCTGAAGACAGGAACGAAGTGTGGGCAGCCTAGTAATGTCCAGACCCAAGGATTTCTAGATAAAGGATTGAGAATGTCTAAAAATGTAAATAAATCAAGGGTATTTTCCAGGCTTGTAGCTCCTAAATACTAATCCAGACTAATTTAAGCAAGTATGATTTTGCTTAAATGATTCCATCCAAATAGAAATGTCTGGCTCCTCCTTTTCAGGTTTTATGTCTTTCTCCAATTATTTCAGTCTTGACCTCATAGGTAGAGTATGCTTACATTTCTAAGCTCTGTTTCCTTCACACTAAACAACATCCACATACCTTCCTGTCTTGTCTTCCCACTCACTTTATCTTGATTTTCGAGACACAACAAAAATACTTCCTCTCAGAAGCCATCCTACCCTGGACCCAGGGGCAATATTTACTACTTATTTTTATAGGCCCCTTAGTACTAAACAATTTTCCCTAGAATATCTTTAACATTTTATTGAGTCAGAGATTTAGCCAGTTTTATTTTTTGTTTTGAGGACAAAAACCAGATACATGGTAGGTCTACAAAAATCTAATGACTGACTGCCAAACCTAGTCCGGGGGCATACAAAGTCCCTGTACTCGTACCCTTAAAGTTTGGGAGAACAACTTGTAAATCAACAAATTCAATAAGATGATAAAACTCTGAGAAATGAAATTCATTAGTTACTCAAAAATTCATAAACTATGGGGATAGGAAAGTCTCCTTTTCCATATTTTTCCCAATGTGGATGGTTCATTGCTGTCAGTGAAAAGAGACTTTATTCTCAGACCACTTAGCCTAGGATGCTATTTTGGGACTGCCAATTTGCAACATGACTGTCTAAATACCATACGGTACCATTTCCTTTGTCACTCAGACTGGCCATTTCAGTCACCCTCCATTTAATGCCTGTCAATTTCCCATTCATACTTTGCATTCTATCTTCTTTCACTTTCTATTTTCACTGCCATTATTCTTTTTTCTGTCTTTTAACTGGCCCCACTCTCCAAGCTTCTTACCCTTGCAATTCACTGCCATGAAAAAAATCTGCTGTCATGGCAAAGTAGGTAATGCAGTGGGCTCTGAAGTGGGAATGCTTGGGCTGGATTCCTGGTGCCCTCCCTTCTTAGCTGTGCATCCAAAGACAAGTCACTTTACCTTTTTGTGCCTCAGTTTCCTCATCTGTAAAATGAAGTTGATAACAGTACCTACCTCAGAGGGTTGGTATGAGAGTTGAATAAGAAAATATATGTAATGTGATGACAACAGTGACTTGTACAAAGGAAATAGCCAATACGTGAGCTATTTATCATTGCACTATCCTCTGAAAACCCTTCAATGGTTCCTCGAATGCCTCAAGCATAATCCTTAACCTGGATTACAAAGACTGAAATCGGTTTAGTCTTGATTTTCCTTTCTAATCATCTTTCCTTATTTTTCACTAGAACTGAAGACCTACTTTGGCAAATAATATGAATAATTCCGTCTTTGCAAGTACCATTTTCCAGAGTTGGTAAGTTCTTTCTCTTCTTCCTCCACTATCAAAATCTTACTGTTTGCCTGAATCATGGAACTTCCTTTTATTTTTGATCATCCCAGATCCCACAATGACTTTTTTATCTTTCAAAATCTGGAAACTCATAGTGTCAGCACTGCTCTAAAGACTGTTGATGAGCAGCACATACATGGGCCTCATCTCCCACCCAAGACTAAAGTCCTGGAGATGAGAGTTTGCTCTTCTACTGTACCATGCATTTTTCATTGCAGGATCTAGCCAAGAACATCTTTTGCAAGATTGCTATTTTGTAATCCATGAACTCTCAGTGCTGACAACCATCCAGGATCCTTGATCAAAGGGCAGCTTTTAAGTATTCTATGTCCTTGTTAATATCCAACTACTTATTACATCTTAAAAAGAAGTAAGAATTTTGCTTACCTGTTACACAGATTGGCTGCAGGAAGAAATAAAAGTGCCCTCTCTAACATTAAATATGACATTTTGTAAATTGATCAACTATTACCAAAGCTTTTGTTCAAATTCTCATTTGTAGATCATGGAAATGAACTCCCAGAGTCTGCCTCTCCTTTGGTATTCCCTACTTCTCATCCTTGTTCCAACTTCCAGAAAGACCTTTCTAAACACAAATATTTTTGTAAGAGTTGCCTGCTTAAAAATCTCCCCCTTGAGGTTTTTAAGCAGGCAACTGAAAAAATAGGTCAAATATCTTAGTTCAACTAAAAAGACCCTTGGTGATCTGGCCCTTGGCTATCTCCCAGCTTCTTCTGCTCAAGCAATACTGAAATACTTGCCATTTTCCAAATACCTCATTCTGTTTTACCCTCTATGACTTTGTATATGCCTTCTTCTTCTGCCTAGAGCATCCTTCTTCGCATCATAATTGTGACAAACTCACACTTATCTTTCTGACAAAATTTATGCTTTATCCTTCCTGTTAAGATGCCAAGACCTTTCACAGGGAAAATTAATTTTCTCTTCTACAAAAATATTATAACTTGTATATACTCTAGTTATTGCACTTACTATACTTCTCATTTAAAATTGTATTTAAATGTAATTAAATAAGTTGTATTACAATTGAATACAGTGAGTACTATAATAGAACTTTATCTAATGTGCTCTCTTATTCATATGAACCACCTCATATCTTTCTAAGATATAATATCATGGTTTGAAAGACCAAAGTTTCTATATGCAGGCAAATTAGGGTTTAGATCTCAGATAATAACAGCTGACATGCATATATCACTTACTATGTGTGAAGCACTATCCTCAGTGCTTTATATGTGTAAGTCATTTAATCTTCACAACAATCCAATAAGATACATATTGATACACATTTGCAGATGAGGACACTGAAGAAAAGAGGCCGCTTGGAGCACAGAGTCGGTGAGTGCAGAGCCAGAATTTGAGTGCCAGCCACCTGGTCACACAGTCAGCCTCTTAACACCCCACACTATCCTTTAGCTAATTAACCTCTCTGAACTTTTCATAACCGTAAAAGGAAGAGAGTAACAACCACCTCTTTGTTAGAATTAAAGACAATGATAGTTTCCCACCTTTATTTCTCTCCTTTTTTTAATTCATATTTAGACGTACATTTATGTGACTTCCTGGCTAATATAGATAGTCTTTACCCCCTCACTATCACACATTTCAGTCCTCAACCCTGTAAGACAAAAAAAGAGCTATGACTTTTCTTTTCTTGCTGTTCCCTACTACAAACAGGCTCTGAATCTTGGCCAGAGGAAGGAGGTTAGCCCCATTTCTACAATCAGGATGGAAAAGCTGAATTTGTTGTAACTTGTTTCAGTTCAATTAATTTTGTATTATTGTAATACAAAGTAATTCTCTGGTTGAATAATTTATCTTTAGGGCTTATTTACTTACTGAGGCACACAACAAGTACTCACTTACTGATACAACCGGGAGAAATAAGTATGTGGCTCGATGAGAACCAAGAATGAAATATAAGTCAAAATAATTTGACAATTGAATCTACTTCTTAAAAGTGTAGCACAGAGAATAAATCTTCCCTACATAATATAACAGTAAATTTACATAGACTTCACACCATTATTAATTATAAAATGTATCTTATTCCAATAAACGTCAGGAGGGTAAATAGAACATGATCTCCTCAAATTTCAACCAGACAATGAGCTATAATCTCATCATTCAGAAATCTCTATCTGTTGATCAATTCCATGAAAATTAAAATTACATATTTGAGAAACTGTTTGAAATTCTGGTCAGCAAATGTGAAGGAAATATGGTGCCACTTCAAATTTTGTAAATTCTGTAAGCTGAAAATGTATATATTAATTAACATAATTATCCTAAACAGAAATATATTACAAATCCCAATCAGCTGCTTCAGACATTGATTACCTAAGTAAACACAGCTCCATAAAATTAAGAGTTTCAGATCCGACATTAACAAGGTTGACTTGATTTTGAAAGCACCGCATGCTGCGATTTTGTATGTGTGTAAGTGCAAGTGTGTGTGTTTGTGTATCCTTTTATGGCACATTTTCACATGTAGTGCATATAAAAGTCCATTATACATTTAAGTAGTGTTTTATTTAGGTTCTCAGAATACATGCTAGGTTGCTTGAAATTATTTAATTACATAAAACCAAAGTTCATTCATGTTGAAACCTTTTTTTCCCCTGCAAGCTACTTGAAAAGGAGGGCACAGTCTCAGGAAAGAAATTTAATTTATTTGTGAATTTGAGTAGGGGTTTACATAATTTCACTCCTCATTTTATTTTGAATTTAATCACTTTCAAAACCATTGAAAAGGTATAAACACACACATGCACGCACAAATGTGATGGAGCAATACGGTTACTCATGCTGTTATTAAAAACTAGAGGGGCTTGTATTACTTTCCAGTAAACAATTTCACTTTTGCAAGACACTGTGGTTTGCTCTTCCCAGTCCCTTCCTGACTGTAAATTGGGGACTTACTGGAGGAACACTGGTAATTTTTCAGGTTTATATGGATGCCATTTAGACTAGATGGCTTTAGTGCTTCATCTAATTTTGAGCCCTCTTTAACTCAGATTTGAAGTTTATAGTTTCTATGCTTCTGAGATTATTCATATCTTCTCATACTCTTGTGAGTATTGGGAAGTTGACAGTAATTTTCGAAAGTACACAGAATATGAGTCAGTCACTCGAAAGTATGCAACAAACACATGGGAAAGTTGGGGCTTAAAGTCTTGTCTTCTGATTCCTAATTCAATATTCTTTCCACTTCAAATCTTCCCACGTCTTTACTATGTTTGTACTATCTTCTCCTGACATTTAACCTCCTAAGCTTTCTTTTAGCAACTGTACTAAGGGAATGATTTTGAGGTCTTAAAATGTTTAAATTCCAGGAGCATGTGCAAGACAAGAAATTGAATTTTCCAATTAAGGTAATTATATCAGTTTCTTAAAGTCCATAAATATTGATGCATTATGAATCTATTATTTTTCAATATTTCATTCAAAAAGGGATGGGGGAATGAAGTTCATTATTTCAATTTCCTCATGAAACTTAAAATCATTAGGCCAATAATTCATGATAACATGAAAATAATGCTTTAAAAATCCAATGTCAGAATATCGATTGTTTTTAAAAAGTAAGATCTTACAACTTGCATTTGGCCAGCATAGTTGAATAGTATTCTAATCACAGCTTACCTTGCATTTGCAAGAACACTTCCTAGAATTTAATATCATAAATTATCCTTACTTAAGTGAACATTGCATTGTTAAATAATTAGTAATAGTACCTATAACTTAAAATTAGAGTAGGAAAAATATAACAAATATAAACCATATTAATGAACAAAGCACATGACCTTTATTGGTATATAAAATATCCATATTGCCAATTAGTGACACTCTCCACAATTCCTGAATAATTGTATCTTATTGGAGCCATTTTACTTGTCCCCTCAAAATGTTTTGCTTTAAATGTAAAAGCAAAACCTCTCTCGATCTAAAGTGTTTTGTAGCTCACCATGTTACCAATGCAGACATTTACACGAAGGTAATATTTTATAATGTTATGCATAATTTGTTTTACTTTGAAGCCCAGTTGGTTTTAGAAATAAATAACAAATTCTAAGTTTAGTTCAAAAAGCAGGATTTGAAATTTGAAACAGTAATCTTAGTACTATACCTTTTCAAAGCTTTAAAAATTAACTAGTAGTATAGGAAACAAAAGAACACACAAAACGAAAGGGTTCAGCCAAAACCAAGGATTACTTTGGAATCTAAGTGGAAAGTTCTTCTGGGGAAGAGCCAGCATTTAACCTTCTTCATGTACGTATAGTTCTAGTAATCAACAAATAACCTTATCTCTTGAATATAATGCTGGTGGAAAACCACAAAGCACTAGGAAAACCATACAGGCAGTCTCAGCCTTGCAGCACAGTCAAAAGTACTCAAGTGGCCTGCAGCTATTACTTAAGCCTCACTGAATGTCACACTAACTCCTAGAGAGTGACTTGAGAACAGGGGAAATGTCATCTGGATTGCCTTTTGATATATGTGTAATAGAACCGAAGAAACTGAAGTGCCTGAAAGGACAACATGATTAATCTGAATGTGAACAACATTTCTCTGAACCAATGATTCCTTTTATGGTAAGGAAATGAATACACTTCACAACTTTCATTTTAGGTCAGAGGCAGTGCAGCTTGTGTTACAACTGAAAAGAGAAATACTAAAGATAAAAGAAAAAGAGGATGGTGCTGAAAATAAACATGTTCAGCAGCCATTGTGATTCAACTTACCCTGACGTGCTTTTCATGAGATGAAGAAGGACGGATGGAAAAGAAAAGCACACAAATGTTAATGGATACATTTCAATCCAAAGAAAGCCATGGAATAAAACAAGAGCATCATTTCAGATGTGTGGAAGCTCAGATACGAGAAAGACATGGTATTTTTTTTTTTCACCATGACACACATACTCACTGCGTCCAAAAGCATAATCAGGATGAGGGCAGTTCTAATAGTTGACCAGTAAGTCTGTCTCTTGAAAATGAGCCACTCTGAAACATGCATGACCACATTTTCCCAGCCTCTAGTAAACCCCTGGAGGAAGTCAGGCAGCTTGTTAAAGAATGTTTTTTGCCTCAGGCTACTGTTTACAAATAGAAGCAGTAACTTACTAAGTGGTGCTCAGATTCTCATACAGATTTATAAGCTTACTGTTAGAGCTTAAGAAAAATACAGCAGACTTTTGGAAAGGCAGCAACTTGAAGAAAGCACTGGTTTGAGGGTCAGAGTGTCTGGATTCCAGTTCACATACATGGTTTCGTCAGAATCACTAGTAGGTTCTGATGTTCAATCTCCTGAACTTAATTTGAGGCAAGAAGAAATTTGTACATTCCAGATCCATAATTTTATAATTCTAACAAGTGCTGTAACAATAATAATTATGTGCCAGTAATCAGATCATGAGAAAGTATAAAAAAATTCTATCACTCTTCTTCCCCTGCCACATGGAATTCTTCCTCCTCTATTTGAACTGCCAAAATAAATGTTGAGCTGTGCTAACTGGGTGTCTTTCAGTAGAAGCATTTATTTAGCTGGACAGATGTTCATAAATGTTGCTCTGAGGGAGAAAATGAACTAGATTAGTTCACCAATGCTACGAAAAATCATCACAAAAACGTAGATTTAAATGTAGTGGTTGAAGTAGCCCACTTGTTCCCTGGATAGAATAGAGGCACTGGGAAAATATGGAATTTAAATAATCCAACAAAAGGCCATGAGAATATTATTTAAAATTTTCTGTACAAGCATAATAGATTAATTCTTAGAAAAATAAAACTTACTATAGCTCATAAAATAGAGTCAATATAACAAAATATGAAGCAGAGATTCCCATCTAAGAAATGAGGCAAGTTAGAGAGCTCCCTTTTTTATTGCACAATCATTATAAAGAAAAGCTGGACGTGCGATGCCACACCCTGCACATGCCTCCTCCAAACACATTCATTCAGAGAAACTGTGTATTCTTTCATTAAATGTGCATTTTAGAGAAATGCATGTTCTTTGACCTTAGCTGCAGAACAGCTGTGGCAAGCTCTTTAAATTTTCACATAAACGAAAACATAATTGTCCATACAAATTGGCATCACAATGGCCTAAGAAATTTAAGGCATATTTCTTACATCATATATGCAACATAAAGAAAATTAAGACCCAAAAGAGATACATTCCAGGCGGTTAAAGTGGTTTTCCTGTCAACATACCTGTGAACACTTTGATGAGTTCTGAGAAAAGGGCAATTTCTGTGCTCTTCATGAAAATTGCCAAAGTATTTGGGGCCAGTTATTACCATGGACAAAATAATCTTCCTCAGTCTACTAGCTACCTAGGAATTGCTCTCCAATAAAACAAGTTGAACAAATCTGCACACAGTGGAATATTAATATTTCTCACATATTTATCATTTTTAAAATAGGAAACTTGTACCTATAGAAATACCCTGAATATAAAACATAAGAGAAATGATGAAAATAAACAGGAAACACAAATATAAAGGCATCACTCAAGAAGTATTGCTTAAAGTTCTAATATATGTATCGATGTATATAAGTTATCTGACTTTTCATAGTTTTCATGAACTTTCTTCTCCTCTATAGTCAATTAGTTTAAGAGCAATACTGAGCAGCTATTTCACTTTAGTAAGTATTTTAGCTCACGACCTTCAAAAAAATATGTTCTGCAAAGAATCGTAAATGACTCTAAGAGAGTTTGTGACAATATATTATAAATTCATATCAGAGGTAATATATATTTGCATAATTTTTTTGGTCTGGATAAAGTGATTTTTCTTCTTATAAAAATTGATATTCTTTTCTACATGCAGTTACTTACAGGAACATATAACCTCTTATTCTTTTTCTTTCTACTCCAGATTGTCAAGGTTACGAGACTAGCAAGAGAGATTCTGGTCAAGAATTAACATTTTTCAGTTAAAGACCACTGTAAGTAATAGGCAAATAACAATTTTTCATTGACCTAGAAAACAGGTTTTAAGGTACCCACTAATGAATAAGATCAATCCAGTTACTGGCACAATATTTTCCTTGGGAACATCAGCATACATCCAGACACAAACAAGAAGACATTATCAACTAACGTATATCTTATATTCCAAAACAGGATTCTTAAATGTTTAAGTTTCCTCACTTTAATCTTCTAGATCTCTTACTGAATGAATGGGCCTTCGGTTTATAAACTAGCTAACTTTGAATGTACAACTCCATATTAGAAATAATTTACTAAATGAACTCCATATGTGGAATATAGTTGCCTCTTGCTTCTTAAGGTTCAAGTTGGTGACTCAGAAATTTTAAAGATCAATTATTAACACCAGATTGGGAAGTGAACAGGTAGTAACTGAAGTGGAAAAGTGGAATGAAGAAAGGATTTCTTTCAATAGGTAAAACTTGATAATGTTTAAATGCTGATGGCCACAACACCGAAGAGAGCAGAATTTGAATGTATAAGTACAAGTGGGAAACTGGCACAACGTGACAGACAAAATGGGAAAGGATGCTCTTAAGTAAGAAGAGATTAACCTAGTTTCTGTAATAAAGCAGGATGGGGGCAAGTGTTAGTGTGGATTTGGCAGCAAATAATTCAGAGGCCTCAGATTGGTCTCTTCTTTTCTCTCCCTCTGAAGTAGAATGTGAACGCACCTGCAGAAGATGTGGGTTTGAGGACAGTGGAGGTCTCCAACAGAAGTTGCAGAGAGTAGAAAGAAGATTGGTGAGAGAAAAGTACTGGGATTACCTGGCAGTGTTGAATTTCCAAATGAAGCTGGTCCAAATCTCCCTGCATTAATTTTCTCCTGCAGCACAGAGGTGCCCTAATGTAGCCATGGAGAAAGAATATTCATTGGTGGCTGTAGTTACGATGTGGATGTCACCAAATGAAAGAGGAGTGATGGGCTTTAGGAATTTTTGAGTGTGGTGAAATTATGGACATAGAATTTAAGCTAAATAGGGAGAGAGAAGAGGACCAAATGGGGCTGATGCACTGGGAAAGGATAGAAGTTTTTAAAAAGATGATAGTAGAAGTTGATAAAGGGAGCTGAAGGGAGGAGATAGGAAGGAATGATATGCTTGAATTAGTAATTTTCGAACAGGAATGATTTGGGGATGATGACAAGATTCAGAATACAGCATGAGAGGTGTCTGACTTGGAGTAGAGAATGACATTGGAAGTAATGAAGCTGTGAACTTAAAGGTTAAGTTGTGAATGGTTGTTCTATGTGGATACAAGAGCACCCGGGGTGATGGCAGAAATTGCTTTACATATAAAGACAGATGATGGGATACAGATAAAATAAATAGCGAAGCACATTTCTAGTGATCCTTACAAATGAAAGAAAATGCTTCAGAAGTTTTAAGTATGGTTCATCATCATACTTCTTCAGAAATAATTTTTCTTTAAAGTTAATATTGATTCAAAATAGCTAAAATATTTGAGACTCTTTAAAAGAGGTTAAAAAATCTTTATTCTTCCAAGAATTTTTGTTATTCACTTGCCTAGCAATCATACCACAGTCAAGCCCCAAATTAAAATATTAAGTATATAAAATCTGAAATAAAGACATTTAATTGTATGTTTGTATATATATATATGCATAAAATATAACATATATACACATACATATTTTTGAATGAAAAGTCTTTTGTTATAGAACTATGTTTTATAAAATCCTAGCAATAGGACGTAATCAATGTCCTTCTTAGAAATGTGGAAACAAGGTAGAGAAGCTTGCTTCCTGAAAGGCTAATTTTAAATAACTATGGGAAAAAAGCACATCTTCAAAGTCCTTATAAAAATTACCATACAGAGCTAATATAAGAGCCTAAATTTGTGGAAATATAGAGAATACTCTCCCAATTAAGATGTCAGTCAGCATTATATTTAAATTTACCTTAATTAGTCACTTTTTTTCTTTTAATAAAGGAACTTAATTATCCTTGCTATTAGGCACTAACTTTGAACGTTTTACTGGGATGAATAACATTAGATTGAGTCAAGCACACATTTAAATTTCTTACATAGCTTATTTATTAGTGATCATTACTATTTTTTAAACATCTTTATTGGAGTATAATTGCTTTACAATGTTGTGTTAGTTTCTGCTGTATAACAAAGTGAATCAGCTATATGCATACATATATCCCCATATCCCCTCTCTCTTGCGTCTCCCTCCCACCCTCCTTATCCCACCCTTCTAGGTGGTCACAAAGCACGGAGCTGATCTTCCTGTGCTGTGCGGCTGCTTCCCACTAGCTATCTATTTTACATTTGGTAGTGCATATATGTCAATGTTACACTCTCACTTCGTCCCAGCTTATCCTTCCCCCTCCCCATGTCCTCAAGTCCATTCTTTATGCCTGCTTCTTTATTCCTGCCCTGCCCCTAGGTTCATCAGAACCATTTTTATTTTCTTTTAGATTCCAAATATATGTGTTAGCATACGGTATTTGTTTTTCTCTTTCTGACTTACTTCACTCTGTATGACAGACTCTAGGTCCATCCACCTCACTACAAATAACTCAATTTCCTTTCTTTTTATGGCTGAGTAATATTCCATTGTATATATGTGCCACATCTTCTTTATCCATTCATCTGTCGATGGACACTTAGGTTGCTTCCATGTCCTGGCTATTATAAATAGTGCTGCAATGAACATTGTGGTACATGATTCTTTTTGAATTATGGTTTTCTCGGGTTATATGTCCAGCATTACTATTCTTATATCAAACTTTGGGATAATATGTGTGGCTAATTATATCAGAAAAAAATCAACTTTATAAAGCAACTACACCACTTTGAAATTACCTCCATTTCTCATTCTTAAAAAAAGGTTTTTAATTTGAATACATTTGTTGCTCATTTTGAAGGATGGGATGGGGTCAAATAAGAAACTAAATATTCTCTATGAAAAAAATTATGTTACTCTTTTCAGAGTATAAAGAGATAGATTTTTTTTGACTCCTCATGGAGACTATTTAAAATTAGATAGGGTACTCAAGGTCCAGCTGAAAGACTGGACTACATATTCTTTAAATTGTGGCCTTATCCCAAATCCTAAATAATTCAGAGAAAACAGGGCTCAGGAAACCAAGCACCACAGTGCTTGGAAAGCTATGTTTCTTCATGTGTGGAGGAAATAGCAGTTTCTACCTCAAAATCTTTGTGAAAACTTAAAGAGAAAATACATGTAAAATGTGTAGAACAGTGCCTAGCGTACTGCAACTACTCAGTGTGATTATTAAATATTTATTACATATAAAGTAGATCATTATTACCATTACTACACAAAGGATGAGGATGAAGATGGAACAGGATATATGCACACAAGGAGACAGAAGAAGTTATAAACAAGAAATAGATATTAAGTATACTAAGAACATAACATGTAAGATGGGAAGTAGAGACAGATAAAGCTGGTGATATAAACAGGAACCAGATAATATAGGGATTTAGGGGCTATATAAAAGCATTTGGAATTTATCCTAGGGATGCTAGGAAATGATTGAGGGATTTTAGGCAAGTTCAGAAATATGATTTAGATAGATCTCTTTAGCTGAAGTGTGAAGAATGGATTAGAAGAAGGCAAGGCTGGAAGTATAGACATTGTTTTAGTATGATGGCCTGAGAAAGAAAAGAAGAAAATCAACATGCTTGAGAGATTTTAAAGACCTAGTATCTGGATTAATAGTATAGGGAGGCGACAGTGATCATGTATGCAGGTGCCTAGAGGAAGGGTAAGGACAAAGCAGAACGAGGGGTAAAGGCAAAGCCCAGATTTCTGGTTTGGTCATCTGGGTGAAAGTCACTGCCCTAGTTCCTGTACCATATTCTTAGTTTTTCGTCTTCTTTCTCCACCCAGCTTCTAGTCCTGTGTTCATTTATTCTGAACATATGTTTTGAGTACCTACACTATGCCAAGCATTGCAAATGTTTAAAAAAAGTGGAGATTCTCTGCATCTAGTTCTTTGAATCGTGTAGAGAATCACAGAATCCCAAGACAGGTGCAATTTAAAGAGCATGTAATCCAATCTCTCAGCTGAAATTTGAATCCCTCATTTAATAATTTTGCCACATCCATATGCTTGGCAGGTCTATGTTGGACATAATCATGAGGAACAACTCTCTTTCTAAGTGGTCAATTCTTCTCAGATCTGTGATTGTTAACAATTCTTAGACGCAGCTCAAATTTATTTGTAACAATCTCTCACTTTTGGCCCAAGATCCTATCATGCAGTCGAAAGAATACACCTGATTGCTCTTTTTCTTAGCAGCATCTGGATCCTTGTTGTCTACACTCCACATGTTCCTAATTATTTCTAACACTGCTTGAAGACATGGTTTGGTGTCATCTTGTTATGCTGGTCAAGTTCCTCTGAATATATGTCTGAATACATCTACTTCAAGCCTATTTCCCAGAAATAACCGAATATCCAGCTATGATCTGGTCAGTGCATAGAGTTTTGGCCTTATCAATTGCTTTTTGGATATTGGAAATCAATATCTTTATCAGGCATTGCTAATTTGTCTTTTTTTGTTAGAAACATTTTTCTTAGGAGCTGCAGTTAAATGATATATATCCCCCTATACACAAGTAATCAATATGTATGGTCATGAATTGGATGCAGATTTATGTAAATGACCCTATTAAACTTCATCTTGTTAGATTTGCATCTCTCTTTAAAGGTCTTCCTTAAACAAAATTATTTGTCTAAAACTTAACTATGTCCTTTAGCTTCATGCTTTCACAAATCTCATATTCGTATTTAAATCAAATATGAAAAGGCTGAGTCCACCACCTTCTGTTTCACTCCGTCATCATCAATTCACTTATTCAGCCCCTGTGATTACAACGGTCCCACCAGTTATATTTCCATGTTGTTAGTCTCATTTCAATCTTACGTTCATTTAGAAAGTAATTGAAATACCTTGCTAAACTCAATATGTGGTATTTCAACAGCGATTTTTCCTCATCTACATGTCTGGAAAATGTTTGAAAAGTTTAAGGACACAGCTTATTCTTAAGGAACTCCATTTACTCCTGGTGATCAATAATCCCCTTTCTTATTGTTCAAAAATAACCTAAGAGATGTTTCACATTTATTTTGGGAACTAACAGTGAGGTGACCAGTCTTTAGCTCAGAGAACATCCGTTAAATAAGAACATTAGGTGGCTTTAGGCTTATGACACTTTTCTCATTCTATTCAAAGACCAGAGACTTAGAGAAGGGATCATGGCCACTGAAATTCTTAAGTGCAATAATTTATTTTCATGACTGTGTCTCTATAAGCTCTTTGAAGAGTGGAACTGTATAATTCAAATATCAGTAGTTTCTAACACAGTTCTTGGGACATAATAGGCACTAAGTGAATGAGTGAAAAGTTATCATTTGCATGTTCCATTAATCCAGGATTTACTTCAATCAAGACAAACAATATGGATTTTAGTTTTTAGAAAAGGAGGTCATTCTTCTGGCACATGTAACTATCTTGAGTTTTCACTTACTATTATTAATTTTTATTTTATTCTTTTCATTTCCATGGACAGCAAATATGGAGACTATACAGGGCTTCCGGTTCTATGTACTCTGTAATCTATTAACATTGCACTGTAGGTTCATAAGAGCAGCCCTATTTTCTCCATGTTTTCTTCCTTCCTCCATGTGTGTGTGTATATATATATATATATATATATATATATATATATATAAAGAGCACATTGGTTTTCCTCAGATTCATTTTTCCTTACAAATTTCAATGGATTTTGGCCTTTAGCCTTTGGCTATTAGTATTTTTTAGGTTCAAGAAATTCTTAGAATTGTCCATGGCTGGAGCTTGGCAGGGCTATCCATGATCAGATGGCAATGATAGCTCTAGCTCCTCAGCAGAGCAGACAAACTTCTGGAATTCCAAGTAGGAAACTGACACATTTTCCCAGATAAATATTGAGAACATTGGGTTTAGGTTCTGAAATATTCTACTTTTATTAGAGCTTTTTGAGTTGGTTGCCCAAGAGTGTTCCCCTGTAACCATGTCTGTGCTAAATGAACTCCTGACTATAACTAATTGATCCAAGTACAAATATCTTGACTATAACTAATTGATCCAAGTACAAATATCTCTTCTACATTAGGCCAATCAGATTCTTTCACCTAAGAACTTAAAAATGTGAAATAGAAAAGATGAGTTCTTGACAACACTCTAGAGAAGTATTTCATAATCTGTCATAGTTGAAATTTTAGAGTTGTCCTGGCACTGTTGCTTCTGCAATCTCTGAGATACTCTAATATCCTACCAGTGAATTCCCCTTTTTGTTTTATTCAGTCAAACTTAGTGCCTATAACATTCTTACAAAATATATTTTGGTGGGGGAAGCAAAGACATTTACCTTCCATATATATGACCTTACTTACATGGGAAAATGTATTCAAAGCTTCTAACACATGTCTTACAAATTAACCTCTGGAATACGACTCATTTATAAGTTTAACTTGGCACATAGGCACTTAATAAATATTTATTGAATGAAAGAATGTTGTGGAGTTTCTGTGATACCTTTAATTATGAATCTTTTCAGTGACATTTATTTTGCTTAGAGATATGCAAACTCTGAAACTTACAAATGCCAAAGATTAAAAGTGCCAAGTCTCAAAACACATTGATGTCTATGCACTGAAGAAGACCCTTAGGATTGCAATGGAAATAAATTAACTAAATCTATAGAGCTTCACTTTTATGTCTTTGAAGTTCTAACATAAAGATTCATCGGTAGTGATTAACCGTGCCTGTTATGCTCCAAGGATAAAACTACTTCTCTGGAGGATGCTGCCGATAGCTGAGTTGGAATGTTAATTTCATTTTAGTGATGTTGAAAAATTGATTTCAAATACGAACTCCATATTCACTTAGCAGTGATATCCATTCAGGAGAACATAGCAAATCTAACATATAATAATATATTGCCTATATTATAACTAAAGATTGAAAATGATATATTAGTCAGTATATTAATATTCATATGGTATCTTTCAATTTAGTCTCAAGATACAGAAGATTTCAACATGCATATATGTTTTAATAAAAAATTACACAGTGTTAAAATGCAGGAGAAAAACATTAGCAGATAAAAAATGACACAGATATTTCAGGATTTGTATTTCTGGAGCTAAGTAACCATTCACTGGGTATTCTGTCGATTTTAATACATTCACTGCCTATCAAGGACTGTCGTGAGAGTTAGACAGGTGTATTACTACTGAAACAGACAACTTCATCTTTAATCTCATAAGTCTCTAAAAATAAGCTTCTTAGAATCAAAGTTAAGTCTAGAAATAAAAATCTTTTAAGTCAATACATGTAACACAGACTAGTCTAACAAGTCTTCAGATTGAAAGTATGAAATAGAAAAATGAAACATAAAAATCATTTGAATGTAAACATACTTATGACATCTTTGAACCTCAAAGATGAAGGGAGAACTCAAACTTTCAGGAGAGAGAGAGAGAGAAAGAAAGGAAAAAGAAATGACAATCAATTGACATTAGACATAACTGGAAGCCAGAAGAGCACTATGTTTAAAGTTTTGAGGAAAAATTATTTTAAACCAATACTTTTACAATTTTCAATTAATTTTATGTATAAAATATATTTACAGATCTTAAGAAGTTTGTCATAAACCTTATCAACACATTTCCAGAGATGGTGATATGGGAAATTGGCAGCTAAATATGTTCCAGGAGAAAAAATAAGGTAAGAAATCTGAAGAGATATTAATACAAATATATTGATACTTCTAAAACTCTTTTTTAGGCAAAGATGCTAATGACATAAAATTTCATTTTCTTCCTTGTGAGTTCATAGTTATTGATTCTAGAGTAACATATTTATGGAACCATAATATTGTAGACGCTATTTTTAAGGAGAGATGGGGCTTATACTTTCACATCTTGGAAACCTATGACTACCCAGCTCTTTCTGTGTCAGGTAACTTTATCTAACTTGGGGGTTAAGTTTTAGGAACCTCCCTTTTTCCCATATACCTAAATCATGTTCTATCAGCTGTGTCAGTAATAAAGCTGACATTTTGATCTCTTATTGTCTGACTCCTTTGTCTATTACCAAATAAATTCTAAACTTTGGCAAAGAACAGAGTTTCTATTTACTGGGTATTAAAATACCCACACCTAGATTCTAAGTGAAGTTCGGGGAGTTAGGGAGTTAAAGAACATTCATAAATTGAGGTTCTTGGTGGGCCAGACCATGTACGTTTTTGACCTTGCAGTAGCTTCTATTATGCTGTGCAGTTATTTTTTGGAGTTGTGTGGTTGATTGTCATTGGCCATCCTGAGCAAGTAGCTTTAGGTCTCAGTGTAAAACATTTGCTGGAGAGCTAAGAAAGGGAAATAAGTTCTTGAAGATCAGGATGATACGTGTGAAAGAGAAGAAGTGAAGTTCTCAGGTCTAGTCTTAGAAATGAGGAAGATATTCAGTTTGTGTTAAATCAGAAAAGATGCTTGCCATCCAATGAAATCAAACAAGGGATGATGGAAAAGATCTCAGAGAGTAGTGACACATTGAGAAAACTGTGGAGAATCATAAATTTAATACGGAGACACATATTGCAAATAATAAGTGACTCAATTCTTAAAGCTTAGGAGAACTATACAACAAGACTGCAGAAAAACTGGTCCAATTTTAAAGGGGAAGGCTAGACAAATTAATATGAAGTACTCGAAGGATTACAAGATGAGTTTCAGTTTGATGCAATTATTGTAGGTATTGACTGTACTCTATATAAGCCTGGTGAAGAAATTTATGGAATTAAAGCTTTAAAGTAAAGTACAACAAAGATAAGATGTAGTAAAAATGAACCAGGTAGAACAACAATAGATTGACTTTAGACCCTAAGATTAGATGTTGTTCTGATGGAAGAATAGCACCTGAGTGATAATACACAACTCAGGAAGATAATACTCAACTCAAGAATTTTTAGAACAGTAGGTGCTTTAACAGATCCAGTATTGTTGATTTCCTATTTATCATTATAGGACAGTAGCTAGAAATATAAGAAAAACAAATTTCTGCACCAGAAAGCAAAGTAGAAGTAGAACAAAGTAGGAACACAGACCAAGTAAAATGCTTTAATCTACACATGTTTAATTTGCTGGATGGTAAATGCACCTCAAATTAGACCTTTGTTTGGGACTGCTAACATTGTAATTTCTGAACTTTGCAAGAATTTGGAATGTCTTGAATGCTGCTTTCTGAAAGTATGTCCCCCATATGGTTTTTTAAAATGTGTCATAAGTAACTTATTTAAAGATTTCTTCCAATTAAATTTAAATTCACAGATTGTCAACTGTAGATACCTGATATCCTAGTAAAGTTAAAAAGAAGACTTTTTTCCAGCTCTGCTATTCCCAGAGGTAGACTAATGAATCTCTGATATGAACTTTGGTACAGTGATCATAGGTCTAAGTACTATGTCCTGGACACATCATTTGGCTTGGTCATTAGATAAAATGTAGAAAAACAACTGTTAAGAAACTATAGTCATTGCAACCATGCATGTACAATCTATAGTGTTCAACATTTTGAAATAGTTTGCTCCATTTTTTTGTGTATTTTTTCAAAAAAAGTACTTGAATTTTTTTCTATCTTGAAAGTAGACAAGTACACATGAAATTTGAACACAGAAAAGAGTATGATTCCTTGAAGCACACTTAAAGAGGATATGGTGTCTTTTAAAAAAAGAATATTGGAATTGTTTAAATAAAATTGTAAATGCTTTAGAAAATTTGAGAACGTGATCAATATTTAATCATAATTAATAATACATTTGATAGAAGTAAATTTTGAAACTATGTCATTTAAAAATAATTTACCTTTGCTTATCTTGTAAAACCCATTACATGAAGGCACCTCACTCTTTGGTAACCCAGAAACCCAGGCATGGTGCCATGGAAGTCCTGAATAAGTGTTAGCACTACCTTATATGTCTTACAAATACAGGTTGCATATTTGTGCTCATAGGGCTTTGCTATGAGATGATCAACAATAAGAGAGATATTTCTGTCCTTTCATTGATTAACAATGCTAGCCTTGTTGGATCCATTTTAGCCCAAATATTATTATTCTATAGGAAATAGTTGTGCTAAGGAATGTTAACCTTTGTTGTATTATAGTTTGTTTTTAATATTCTTCTTAATATTCAAGACTAGTATTCTATTTACTACATTTAAGAATTATATCTTGCCAAAACATATTGCAAAATGAAACAATAAAGTCAAGCATAGTAAGATCTCAAACCAAGTCCAGAACTAAAATCACTTTCTGACTATGAGAATACTTAGGATTCAAGAAATAATTCCATAAAATTAATATCAACTCAATCCAACAGTGTGTAAACTTAACAATTGCTAAACTTTAATTCTAAATTTATGATATTGTCAAGTCATTGTATAATTGGAATTTTTTAAATTTAGTAGCTGTTAAAATGGACACTTAACTTGGTCCATAAACAACAAATGAACTATGTGAGGCACTGCCTTATATGCAATATGAAAACTGGCCAGATTGCCATTATTTGTAAATATTTCATTGTGGGAAAAATGAGAATTAACTTTTAAGGGAAATAAACCATGTCCATTAGTCAGGCTAGGTTTTGATTATTCTTATTCATTTAGATTTAAAGCAAACTTAAATAAATACATTCAAAATCTTTAGACATCAAATAAATTTTAGAGTCAATCAAAGGAGAAAATTTTTTTTCTCAGTAAATAACCATAAAATGTAACATTTATTGATAGGAACATATTGTGATAATATTTAAATACACTTTTGAGTAATCAGTAATGAAAGAGGAAATATTTATTAGTGTGGAATGTGACTGAGCATTTAATTGTCTTCAAGAAATAATGCTCCCACGGTCACTTCTTTTTTCTGAACAGTATTTCTACTAAATTTAGGTATATAACTAATTTTAGTAAGTAGAAAATTAATGACACAATTAGACTAGTGGACTTTTCTACAACTTGTAACTACATATTTCTTCATTAGCAAACATCTGCAAAGCAAGTGAGAAGGCAAAATATGAAATAAATTAATTAGCCTGACTAGTATAACCACGTGCACATTAGCATGACTAATATAACCATGTTACAATAATGATGCCTAAAGCAATGAACATTCTTTCATAGGAAAGAAGGTTAATATGAAAACTATAAACATAATGTAATATTTGAGAGGGAAGAAAAGAAGTAACCAACCAAATGATTCTGGAATATAGAGAAATTCTTTGGATTTTAAAGAACATGGTCTAAAGGTCCTATTTCATCAGTGAAAATGTTACTAAGCTTTTAAAAAATATGTTATATATGGACCCACTTGCTTTCTAACAGCTGCTGAGACTCCAAAATTGCCAGTTTTGCAAGTCATTTAAAGGTTCCATATTATACATGAATGAAAAAAATACACTATCAGTTTCCTGACAGATGCAAAACAATCTGCTGTGAGTCTAAAATAAGTTTATGTTCAGTCAGTCAGAGAAACATTCTCCTTTTAAATACTCCATTTTAAGAGGAGGGCTTTTAATTGTTGTGAGAGGAACACAAAGTTGGATACTCTCTCATTTTATCATACCAATTCAGTAGAATTTAACATCAAATGGAATATTACATTATTTGTAAGGCTACATTTAAATATTTTAAATATATTTGAGTTTTGAAATAAATGATCTCTAGAAAAAAACTTTACTTCTACTATGGGCCAAAGATTTTTATTTTAATAGTTAGCCCATTATAACCATGAAACTGGTGCACCAAATAGTTTTAGGGAAGACCAGGACACTACTGGCCTCTGTCTATTGCTTTGTTTCCAATTACTCTCTTTTCAATTCCCCACAAACAATGACACAAAGTAAGTAAAAGTTAGAAAAAAAAAAATCTCCAAACCTACTTTTTCTTCAGTCTTCTATCCTTCTCAGCTTGAGTTCCAAGTTTGCCTAACCCCAGGGACTCCTGAGCTGCAGCTTCAGTCTCCATAAAGCCTCCTGTGAAGAAGTAACTATTCATATTAGGTTGGATATATCATGTCAATTCTGAAATTAAAATTTTAAAAGTTTATTTGAGCAATTGTTTAGTATTGCATTTTTTTTTTTTTGGCCTGCCTTTGTATTTCTAACACAATATGCATTCAATGGCATGGGTACATACATAAACATACGCTGAGACGATGAAAAAAATAAAAGGTACCTCTTGGTAGACCATTCAATTGCACCTAGTAGCAACATAATACATGTAGCCTGTACACTGACAAACACTTGAATATATAGTTTGAAAGCTATGAGGTCTATTTTTCCTTACGAAAAATGAAAAAAACTGTGCAGTGTGTGAGGTTTTTTTCGATGTTTGAAACGTGTGAAATTTTTCATATATAATGAAATAAATGATAGCCCAATGAGCAGAAACTCAGGTGTATGTCTTCAATTCCAAGTTGAGAGAACGGAGAAACATTTGCTGAGTTACCAAAACTTTCTGTATCTTGTTCTGGAACCCTCTTCTGCTCACCTGGATGACTCCTATATCCTTCAGTACCAACGTAACTTCCAGAACTTCCTATGTTCTGGCAGGCTTTGTTTTGTTTTGTAATTTCTATAATAATACCTGAAAAAATTCTAAATCTTTCTTCAAAAGATCCTGGTAAGACTTGTTTTTACCTAGCGGGTCACAAATTATTTGATGTAGTGTCAGTTTTATTGGCTTTGGGATATATCCTATATATATATATATATATATATATATATATATATAAAACCTTGGAATAAGAGAAGGAAGAAAGGAAAGTGTGTTGGGCATCAAACAATTTTACAAAGCAATTATTTAGTATCTTTAAACATATCATTGTTCATAAATTATCTGTTGTAATTGAAAAATGAGAACTTAATCCTGGGCTCTGTTTTCTCTTTGCTATTTACTATGTGAAAAACATGAAGTCAAGGTAAATGAAAAATGCTCATTATTTTTAAGTCATTTTAGTTGGAAGAGATTTAAATTTCCATTTAAGCTCAAGATTAAGTAGAAAGATTTAAGCTAATACTAATTCTTAAAAGTCTACACAAAAACATTCACCAATATATCAGTAAATAAGTACTATTAAGGATAATTTTATTGTAATTATTTTTCATAATTCATTTAACAAATAATTTAAATACTCAGTATTATTAATTCTGGATCATTGATATAAATAAGTTAATCTCATAGCCTACTAACTCTGTTACTGAACTGGATAATTGTAAGAAAGTCCTCTTTAATTGAAAACACATTGATTGCTGTCTAGATCTTATTCAGAGATTCAGAGTTTGAGGACTGAAATTTATTCAATTATGCACGTATGCAATTAATACTTAAAGAACTTTTTATTGTGAATGATTTTCGTTGTTGGTATCATTAGGAAAGTCATCCACTAGTTGACTAAAGTACTCTTGGGAAACTTTTTTTTGCTGTACGCGGGCCTCTCACTGTTGTGGCCTCTCCCGTCGCGGAGCACAGGCTCCGGACGCGCAGGCTCAGCGGCCATGGCTCACGGGCCCAGCCGCTCCGCGGCATGTGGTATCCTCCCGGATCGGGGCACGAACCCGTGTCCCCTGCATTGGCAGGCGGACTCTCAACCACTGCGCCACCAGGGAAGCCCAGGAAACATTTTTAAATGTGGGAATTTCCATTATGCACAGTGAGTGAATATTTTCATTTTATTTCTCTCATTGGTATACTTGCCTTACTGTATGTCCATAAATTACTATTCACAATCTGCAATTAACAATAAAATTGTTCTCTTGAAACATAAATGGAAATGAATAATGATTCACTTAAAAGTTTAAAATTCTTAAAAAAAAAAAGTTAGAAATTCTTGATCAGTTCAGATGGGGACACAGAGATTGATGAGTAGACACATTCTATAAACAATGAGACATTTTCAACCACTACACGGTTGAATGAACCAGGCTTTTTGCCCTTCTGAGCAAAGAACATATAAATTATGATTTCAATTTTTTTCAAGAACCCAACATTTTAATTAGAGAAAAGAACAGTTTTTAAAAAAAATAACACTCTGGAGGAGAAACAAAGAGAGCTCTAGAGGAATTCTGTGAGTCAAAACTAGGCCCAGAAAAAGTAGATATTAGACTTTTCTTCTCATAAATAAAATTATAAAAATAATAAGCATGAGGAGCTTGGAAATACTCTGAGCACTTCAAAATCTAATATCCTTTGAAGAGAATTTAATAAAGAATTGTCGACACATCCTGTTTGAAAATGCCAATAGAAAATGACACTTAAGGCCAAAGTAGGCAAAATTATTTTTAAGCAGCATATGTAGAACTGTACCCTTAAGCAGGAGCAAAAGTCTAATTATGTGCATTTTTTAAGCCCAAATAAAACATTTCTAGATGAGAAAAACATTCTTTCATAGAACTGATCCATCTGCCCCATAAATCCCAGGTTCGTCTTTCCAACGACCTGACCAGCTAACTGGTAGGATGACCTCAGTCAAACCAGCTTATGAACTCTTTTACTCTGTGGATGATTATCTAAATCTGGTGAGAGTCTGCTTCAATTTTTCCTAGGCATCAGTGGGATCCCATGGCTGTGTGGACTTTAGGAATATCTACTCATCTAGACCAATGTATTCATTAATCACATATGGCATTGAGTACTTGAAATGTGGCTGGTCCAAATTAAGTGCTCTGTGTATAAAATATGCAAAAGATTTTGAAAACTTAGTACCAAAAAAAAGAAAATAAGATATCTAATTAATAATTTTATATTGATTACATGTTGAAATAATATTTTTTTCTATATTGGTTTAAGTAAAATACATTATTAAAATTAATCGCCCATCTCTTTTTACTTATCTTAATATGGCTACTAGAAAATTAAAAATTACATATGTAACTTATATTTGCGGCTTTCATTATATTCCTGTTCAGCAGTGCTATATAGTAGTGGTTCTATACTGGACACAGTAGCAGTTTCCAGAGGGAATGTAAATATTTGCATATGTTGATGGAGGAAGAGGGCCACATTTTTAGATGTCACAACGACTGCAAAGTGCAACCGATATATATTAGGTAGGAGACAAGAAATCTAAACTTCCTTCAATGAGTAGAAAATTCTTTAGTTTGCCCATCTTGAAATGGCAAGAGAGTCCCCAGTGAGAAACACTGGCTGGTGGACGCTAAGGGTTACTTATTCTCCAGGAGACCCCTTAGGAATATGGAGAGAGCATCATTAACTCCATCCATCTCATGGCATAAAGTGCTCAGGCATAGAAGGCTCGAGTCCCATGAGCCAGTGTACATTCAGATAATAAATTGCTTATCACCTTGTCAGTGGCCCCCTAGTGCTTGCATATGCAAAAGCCCAAGCCAAACTTCATGTCCTCAGTGAAGTTCTCTGGGCACTCTATCACTCAGGCACACTCTCTTTTGTGAGGCTGTCAAGGACTTGGAAGTGTTTGAGACAGAATAACTTTTAGGGTGTGAGGGGCCTAGTCAAATATTTTTCCAACCCCTTTCTATACAAACATTTTGAGTAACCCAAAATTAGTGGGATGACAATCTAGTGTGGTCCAATCTCATATGATACCATTCTAACAGCAGGAGTGAGTGATTCAATTGTTAGACCATCCTTCTGAACCAGGGTCAGGGCACTGGTCCAGAACAACCCTATAGGCAAGTCGCTGGGCTTCCCAAGGCATCTGGTCAACCCCAGATATGAGATAGGGAGTTAGGGAGAAACAGGGACACAGGTGCACATGGTTTGGTTGGATTAGGCACCCTGCCCAGATGGCACTGCCTTCCTGGCTAGTTACAGGGTCTGAAAGGTAAAAAAAAAATTTGAATGCTTCTAGAGACTCGACCTACACATGTCCAGGTCTTGGGTGAGGGTGTTCTGCCCGGATGGCATTGCCAGCCCCAACTTCTCCCAGGCACCAGAAGGAAGGTTTTAGAGAATTTCAAGAGAGGTGCTACAGACTGTGAGGTTACCTAAGACCCAGGCTGAGGAATTTGAGGAAGGACCTTCATATGCCCAGATCTTTGGATGGTACTCGTTGGAGATATCTGTTCGTTTGGATTGTGAAGGCAAATATCTCTATGATGCCTGGGCCTCAGACTCCAATCAGAATAATATATTCCATGTTGACCCTTGAGGTACAAGTCTGTAGGAATTTCTGGCCAAAACCCACATTGCAAAAGCTCTGTATCTCCATTTTTCCCGCAGAGTTCCCTGTTATCGTATTAAAAAGGGAACTCTAATTCCAGGGAGATTAAGACTATAATCTGCTGCTGATCAGTAGTTTCATCTTTCTTCTACTTGACCTCACTTCGGTATTAATCCATACCACTCATTTTGATTTTAAACGCACTTGAATTTATAAGTGATTACTTAATTGTTTCATGACTCTTAGTCTGTTAGTTCTCTGGAGGATGCACCTAGGCACTGTGCCTGGCTCATAAATGGTATGTAATAAATGCATTCACAATTGAAGCCAAAAAATGCTTTCTTCAAAAGAAGACCCTTTCACTATGCAGAGCATGACTCATCTCTAATTGATACTTTGGGAAATTATATTGTATTTTCTAGTTCCATAACATCTAGGAACAATCTGAATTTCGGGGTAAAGGCCAGCACAGGCACCCAAATTTTACATGTAGAAAGGTGCTTGCTAACTAATGCTGGTGCAATGTTGATGTTGTTTCTGTCAGTGTGAAATTATTTTCTTCATTATGCTGATTATAACAAATCAAAGAATTCAGACCATTATTACATAATCTGACAGATGACAATAAAGGAAAGAAAACTGCAATTTATCAGGCAAAAAAGTCTCTTTGAAATATATTGCTTCTCATATACACTTAAAGGAAATTTGCAAGAGTAGTTTTTATTTTTTTTACTCAACAATATATGCATTTTATACATCTGTAATCAGAGATACTACCTGTATAATTTACATACATTTTTCTGCTTTTACCATTTTTCCATAGCTTTGCTATATTTTGATCAATTCTCCATTCTTGAAAATCTCTGTCTTTGATTTCTGTTTCCTTCTTGTAATGCCTCTTTTCTTTATGCTTACCATTCACTGTTGACATCTGCTAGGGTAGTCACGTGTGATCTGTTCTTTTTTCTTTACAGTCATTATTATTAGGACTCTCTGAAGGCCTGGGAGGGCTGGTGTTTCCTAGGCAGTAAATGTGTTAAAATCATATGGAACAGATGACTCCCCCGGAAGTAGCAAATGTTTTTAACATCACTACCTCTTCACTCTCTATTACCATTTTCCTAAGCTGGTAAACTGCCTCTAAAGCGTGGTACTTGATTGCTCTGACTCCCAACTCTCACTTCTGCTTGGATACTTGACCCTGGAACCTAGATCATTTCCTGTGTTGTGTCTACTTCAATTTGCTGTCTCCTAATCTCTGCATTTCCAATCTCTCCACAGCTTGGTAACTTGACCCTCAATTTTCATCATTTCTTTTGCTTGATATTGATAATTTGGTTTCACACTCTGGACCCCAGACTGTACCCACTTCCCAACTAACCATAAAAAGAGCCAGGTTCCTTTCCATCATGTTTCCCTTGGAATTTGTCCTTTCATGTGGCTTCAGTACCCTTTTTTTCAGAGATAGGTCCTATTTGAAACTCAAGCTTTAACCTTTTCAATTCTGAAGGAAAACGGCACTTAGATGTTCCTAGTAGAATCAAACATATCCAGGGAGAGAAAAACTAATAATCGGAACTCTTTACTGACATTATGTCTATATGTTTTATAAGAAAATTTATAATATATTCTGTGATCTTTTTTATTATTGCCTTGAATTATTCTTTACTTTTTATGCATTTGTGTGTAATATCCTCAAGAAGTTATAAACTTTCTGAAAAAAATAATCATGTCTTTAATTTCATTAAGTTCCCAAACATGCTCCACAGGACTAGGAGCTCAGTGAGGTAATTTTTGATGGAAATAGTCCCACGAGTATATTGTCTGGAGCACTAGACCAGGAAGTGACATCTGGGAACCCACTGCTAATTCTCCTACCAAGCAGCTGCTTTGCCATGATGATTGTTAAAATCATCTCAGTTTCTGTATAATATAGAATGTGGCTCACTACATGATCTTTAGATATCTTCTAATTCTGAAAGTCTGTAATTTGAAAAATAATATGCATTTTCATAGTAAATAACTCATGGTATATATTTTGTAGAAGGAAGAGTTGCTGGGTCTAAGGCTTAAATGTTAGAGCTTCACAGATTCAGGGTTACTGGGGTTGAAATAGATCTTAAAGACCATCCAGTCCAACTGCTTTCTAATTCTTGGACCCCTTCCACAACAGTTCTTACTCGTATTTACCTAGCTTCTGCTTGACCATCTCCAGTGACAAATAAGTCATTTTCTGACAAGCTAGCTTGTTTGTATACAATTATGACTCACCAGTGTTCTCTTTCTTACACTGAGATGAGGTTAATCTTTCTACAACTTTAACACTTTGGCTACAGTTTTGTACCCTCACTCAACAACAAAAAGACCAAAGATTCCACCACATAACAGCTTTTCAGATATTCTTAATCAGCCATCCAGACAGGTCAGCAAGGAGAATAAACATACCCCTGTACTTAGCTACTCCTCACATAATTTCAATCCTCATCAGCTTAATCCTCTCCTCCAACCTTTTTCCGAGGTTATGATATGCCTCCGAAAGTGTAGTAAACAGAAATGGATACTATTCCTTGGCTCTTGTTTTACAACAGCAGAACAGAATGGAAAAGTCTTCTTTTATCTCAATGCTGTACATCTATTAACGTGGACTAAATTTACTGACTTATATATTGACTTTAGAGTTACCTGAAAATTCTAAATTTTTCTTGTAAAAAATGCTCCTGAGAGTTATACTTTTAAAGTGGGATATTTTTGGACCTTCCAAATCTCAGTTTTTTGAGGTAGTCTTTAAGGAAGAACACTGATTTTTTTTTTTTTTTTTCATTTGTGATTTCTTTCCCTACCAGTGATCCAAAAATCAGATTACTGGGCTGTCAAAATATTCATGTCCAAGTGATTGGGGCATGTGAGGATCAAGAACAGGGTGAATCCTAATCTTGCCACTAGAAACCTGGATCCAAGGTGGCATCACTCCACTTATCATCACTATAAAGGAGGCCTATGCAACCAGTTATAAATCTCACCAAAGTTTTCCATCACCCAGGCCCCATTCTGACATCTTGTCTACAGGGCTGTCATGAGTTACAGCTCACCCAAATGCCTTTCCTGTTCTGTTACCAAGTAACTTTGTCAAAGAAACAAACACGCTTCATCTGATATGCCTATTTTAAAGACAATTTAATTTGCTTTGTTTCAAAACAGGTTGATGCCTTCAGATAAAATTATAAGTCAAGCCAGTCAAGATTCCAATTACTGATGCCTAATCATGGATCTCGAGGTTCAGAACTCCTGTTCATGGTTGTCTTGACAGGACAGACAATGTAGCAGGTAAAAGTTTTCTGGGCCAGAAACATATTCAAGTTTTTGATTTGTTTTAAGTGAATGGTTGTCCATGTTTATGTACTATCTGTCTCACTAAATTGAATGTTCTTTGATGCCAATGCCATGCTTTAACCATTTTCCTAAAGTCCATGGTTGGTACTCTATACTTCACATTGGCTCAACATATGCTATTCACTCAAAGTAGGAATAAATAAATGACTTTGGATTATCAGCATTCCCCCTGTCCCACCCCTCAAGATATGAACTCTCTTGGGCTTCAGTGTCCTCTTGTTAGTGCCTCTTTTCTGGATGAAGTTTTGCTTTTCAAGTAAGCAGATAGAGGCAAAAATGTGAGTTTTGGAATAGGTCCACTTATTTGTATATCTTGTTCACATAAGGTACACCTTCAGTTTATTCATTTTCTTTAAACTTTAAAATTACTAAACAAAAATAATAAAAATAAGAATTTTATAATTCCCCTTTTGGTCTGGGCAGTTTTTCCAATAATCAGTTTATTTTGGTTGGTGGCTTTTTTGACATTGTTCTTACATGTCTATGCCATTCACTTATATCTATTAGTTGTTAGATAACAGCTTTTGTACCAAAATTTTTTAGAATCTGTTTTTAGGAAGAGGTCACCTATTTCAGATCTACTACTTAAGTTTACATTTTCATAAATATAGCTGTGAGTTTGTTACCATCCTCAAATTGCTTTGATACTATCTAGCCTTTCCTTCCATATTGGTTAAAACTGAACTTGTTTCTAGAATTTTATGTGTGGAAGTCAGGATATGGAAAGTTGTAAAGTGACTGACAGATGAGGAAGTAAAAATAGTAGTTGTGGACAACTCACTTAAGCTTGGATTATAAGGGCAGGGAAAAGATAAGTCAATATTTTGGGAAGATGGCAGGATTAATGATGACCTTTAAAATATAGATTAGACATGAGCATGTTTAAAGATTAATGGAGGGCTTCCCTGGTGGCTCAGTGGTTGAGAGTCCGCCTGCCAATGCAGGGGACACGGGTTCGTGGCCCGGTCCGGGAAGATCCCACATGCCGCGGAGCGGCTGGGCCCGTGAGCCATGGCCGCTGAGCCTGCGCGTCCGGAGCCTGTGCTCCACAACGGGAGAGGCCACAGCAGTGAGAGGCCCGTGTACCGCAAAAAAAAAAAAAAAAAAAAAAAGATTAATGGAAATATCAGAGATGCATTGCATCTGGACGCATTACTCAGGGGGGAAAAGTTGTGGTTATTCAGCTGCTAAGTCTTTAAAGGGTGTTATTGCATCCTGTATCTATTGTATGCTCTAGGAAGTAAGCAGAGGTATTTACTGGCTGTGCTGTCTCTGTGTCCCTCAATGCTCAATGAGATTGTCGAACCTGTTTTTGCATCTTTTCATATTGGTGCTTGTAATATATAAAGAAAATGAAAGAAGAAAGAAGAGAGAAAGAGAAACTAAAACCAGATCCTCAAGTCTGCTAGAAGGAATATTTCCTCTGCCAGGACACTCTCCCCAAATTCAACTGTGACTTTCAAGGAGGCATGGTTCATATATATGTTTTATCTTTTTAAATACTTTATCTTTAAAGTATTTTTAGCTTTATTCAAATGCTTTTCAATGTGTTGCTTCCTTTGACTTTTGGAGTTTCCACATTTATATTGCCTCTGCTATAACACATTTGTAAAAATAGATTATATGTATATTGAATTTGATTCTACATGGTTAGTGGTTATCAATGCAGTCACATTGACTGACTCATCATAACTGAAGTTCACTTTATTACCCTAGCTTTTCAGATTGTTATATAAGGAAAATAATGTCCCCTTTATAATTATTCTTCTCTGTGAATTACTAAGAATTCCTCCCTTTCTGTTTGTCATTCCTGATGGAATTGAGTGAACATTTTCATAGTTCTATTTAGAAAGTTTTCTTCTTCCACACCTCATTTCATTTAAAGGCATCTAGCACAGCTACTCTCAGGTTAACTTACGTTTCTTTGCATTTATGAGCTAAACTCTTTAAGAGTTCTAAATATTGGGACATGGTCCAAAATTTCAAATTTGGTTCTTTGACACCATCATCACTCTACCATATTACTTTCCATGCCATCATTTCCTATCTTGTATTTCTATTTTCATTGGTAGAGGAAAGAACATTGACAGTGCTCCCATGTCAGAATTTTCTAGATCAAGATATTAAAATCATGATCACTAGAAATGTTTCCCTAATTTCTTCTGATGTGTGAATCAGCAGCATTAAGTGGTAGCCCCTGGGTTTGGTAAGTTTTCATGGTCCTCCCCTCACAACCTGGATGTACATCTTTCAGGACACAAGTAAACATGAGTCCATATCCCTCAACCAAAGCACTAGTGGTACCATGTACCATTTCTTCTGGAAAAAAATATGAATTCCTGAAACCTACTTGTGTCTGTGTTTTCTTCTTATTTTCTCAAGTATTATTTTCAATAAAGACCTTTATTTTTGGTTTTTCCAGGAGCTTTGATTCACCCTCAGTGTAGCTTCTGTATAGCTCCACAGGTATAGATTTTTGTCTTTGTCTTCCTCATCAGCATTGTAGTCCTCACTATGCTGCTGACACTGGCTTTGTTTATACTCGGTTGTTCTATGGAGTAAAACAAAACTGCTCAGAGCTCAGAAATCTTCTCAGGACTATAATGTGATCTTGAATAGCTATTGCTATTTTCTGACTTGGATGGAGTTGATAAGAACCTAATTGTAACTGATTCCCTTCTCATCTGTTCTGACATAGAGACACACAGTCACTGAAAATGGGTAAAAAGGCTAAGTTTCTAGAAGGTTCTATATTTTTCTAGACTTTAAATTATATCCTGGATACCTTGATTTTGACTATGAATACTTGTCAAATAAAATAAAACAAATTTTATAACAATGTCTTGGCATGTACATTTTGTATCCCCCAAGTAATCACCTTTTCTTTTCTTTCCTTATGCAATAATACTTTTCTTTTTTTATATCCTAAGGGGTTCCTATCCTGAGAAAGAGAAACCCAAAGAGGATTTAGTTCTCCTGATGGTAACGCTCAATCACACAACTGGCTGCTCATGTGTTATAAACATCGGTTTCCTATGGTTTCTGATGTTTTGTGTGGGTTTCATGCTGTGGAAGTGGGGAAAGATATTTTTGAATAATATCACGGTTGTAAATCTGCAAAAATGAATATTATTCTCAGAAATTCTTGCGGTGCCAGGGCAGGAAACTAAGTCTAGGGGTTGGGACATTACTTGTGAATAATAATTCCTTTATTTCAGAATCCAAAGGGAGTGCTAAGAACTTTGTATCATTCTGTTCATCACTTACTATTAGAGGTAGGAGCTAAATCCTTTTCCCTGTAACTTAACTCTAGTTCTAAATTAAATAGAAGGAGAAGAGCAGGGAAAAAGAAGAGGCAATCATAAATAACAAAGATGATGAAAAGAGATTTCAGAAAAAAAGTAAATATGTAGAAAGACACCAAAGAAAAAAAAGATCAAGTGTGTATATCATCATTTTAGAAAATACATCTCACATATTCTTTTTGTTTCAGACTCTCCATCTATCCATCTATCTATCTATCCATCCATCTATTAACAAGGTATCTATGTATTTATATATTTACCTAGGGTCATTTCAAATGTACTGATCTATTTTATTCAATTAGTCACCAACAATAATTAATTCTAACACAATCTCTATTGCCAGATTCTTCCCTCTGTCTCTCCACCTACATGTTGTTGAGTTTGTTAGTGGAAAGTTGTGACAGTTTAAAACAAAGAAACCTTGTCTTTTTTTACATTTTATGCCCTTTATAATGTATTCTGACCTAGAAAGAATTCTTTTGGATTTTTTGTAGGCTTCTTAATTTTTTCAACAGAAAAGCTTTTAAATTCACACAGCTAAGCTCTTATACACATCTATGCAGTATACTCAATGGTTTTAAGCTGGTTTTGAAACATGGCCCTAGGACAACTATCTGAGTTCTGCAAATTACTAATACGTTGTTTACTCATCAATAAATAAGGATGACAGTAATATCACTTGCCTCAGAGGGTCCTTGTGTCTATCACAGTGTTAACATTACATAAATTCTAAGTATTGTTATTAACAGAGAAATCAAAAGGACTGAAAGTTTTACAATATTCTTCCTTTGAAACTTGTCAAGCTTGATTCAGCTGTATTGGATTAAATACAGCTGATTAAAACAGAAAGTTTGTCAGGTAGGAAAAAAATAAAAATATGAGAAATGGAATGAAAGACAGATGGATGCTAAGAAGTGAGGAAAATGAGTGGCAGTGGAAAGTCAAACATGCGTACTTACGGAGCTGCCCAAGTCGAGCTTTTTCTTTTTTACCAAACAAACGACCTATTGAAGACTTGATTCCTTTCTTCTTGGGGGCTTTGTGAAGAGAGTCTTGGCTGCTGTTGGCACTGCCAAGCCCAAGGCTTTCAGCCTCGAGGGAGGCAGTTAAACTACTGTAAAACACGAAAGAGGACAAACTGCTTGCTTTGGTGTAGCAAGGTACACAAGATACAAGGTACACAAGATTAAATTCCTTGATAAAAGTACGAAAGGAGGAACAAGTACACTTTGAATGTTATTTTCTCCTTTTTTCCCATGTTTTTTCTTAAGCATATTAAAGTGTGATTTCCTCAGGCTTAGGGCCCTGAGCCTCCAGGTTTTCTCTAGAAAAATTTCTTTTTTTCTCAAATATATTTTCCTTATTTTTCATACAATATCAAACTAATCAATGAACATAGGTTGGTTTATTAACTTATAAGTTCTATAAATTAACCCTTGACTCTTTACCTATTTCCTTCTTGCAGAGTTTGATTTTTAGATCTTAAACATAATGACCTATGACAAGAAATTTAAATATAGCTAATAAAGTTTATGCTCTATTCTAGCCCATGGTTTTACTGGATTTTCCTCTAGCTATCTTTCTCTCTCTCAGTTTTGGAGACTAATTCATTGAATTTTAAATCACCTGTGAGATTTTGAAGTAACAAATCATATACCCGAGTGATCACTGTATATTTTTTCTTACAGTTCTCAGGTATTCTTTTAGGTACATGATAAGCTGAAATTATTTCCAAGCAAGCTGATCTAGGTTCCATTCCTGGTCAATGTATTTGACACTGTATTAATAGGATAGGTTCAATGATACTGTTATCCTTCTTTACAGCTGTTAATTTGACAATATTGTGATGAGTTATTTAACTTTATTCATCCAAATTAATCTGAGTTCATATTCTCTAAACTCCAAAAGCTACTGCTTTTCATATGTTACAATATATTTCACTCTTTTTTTTTTGAGAGTAAAGTAAGTATAAATTTTGAATCTGGAATAACTTTTTTCACATTAGAAATTAAAAATAAACAAAACAGGAAAAAAAAAAGTTGGCTGGCACAGAAAGCTCTGTTTTCAAAACTGTTTATTGTAAAACACATACTATTTAGAAGACAGATTCTTAAAGTATTAATCGTTAAGTCACTACATTCGGTTATATCAGTTAACTGTTCAGAGATGCTGTAATTGATGACAGTGAAAGAACATACATTTAAGATGTAAATTGCATGCTTAGACTTATTTATGGCATTAATAGAGATCTGCTTCAATTTCTTAGGCAGATGGAAAGGACAGTATGAAGAGTTGCTATGACAAATGGGGTATTTTCCCACGTAAACTTTTCTTTTAATATTTCGGCAAATGTGTTTTTTTTTTTTCTTCTCTAAGGAGGAGCTGTTATAGCTGGCACTTGCAGCACCAATAGGGTGATTTACATACCTGTCTGTTAAAAGTAATTGGGGTACAAGCATGGACTTTTCAGACCTTAATTATCCTTATACTAGAAGCCAGATTTATAGTCTTGTATTAGAATCCTTTAGTTTTTTGTAACTATTCTAATAAGTCCTTCCTGTAGTCTGACTCTGTTTTAATAGGAAATATCCACTAAAAGTAGAAAATCTATTCTCATAAATATTGGCTAGTAATAAGACCATAAATATACAGTTAAATTTAAAACTGAAAATTTGATCTCAGAATGAAAATTTGTTTTTTTCACAAGTGACATTGTGGAGAGGGAGCAGAATTATAGCTTAAATCAAAAATTTTATATAAATTTTTAAGTAGTCTGTTTGATACTGAAAGAAGGAGGAATATTTTTGGAAAGAGAACATACAATGTGCAGTGTGCTGGGAGAGTCATACCTTCGGGCATCATTGTGGTAGGAAGAAGGGAGGGTGTGAGTCATCCTGACGGCTCTAGGGGTAGGGGGAGGAGAAGTTTCACATTTAATTGTTGCTTTATCCTCCCGACCATCTTCTTCTACCACTGCAATCTAGAAGCAAAAACGATACAACAGATGAACTTTTTCTAAATTTCAACTGAAACTGATGAAAATGGAGAATCAATAAAGCAAGGCTATTTGAGTAATTCTGCAAAATATAACTGTATCAGATAAAGTGTTTTAAATTAGGCTATTTAAATGTGTTCCCAGATGTTTAAAAAAAGAGTTGCAGTTTATAAGAAAAAAGCTTTCTTTTTAAAGTAAGAATAATAAAAGGTAAGAACAGAATTTCTGCAAATTTTTTCATTTCATTACCTCTCATGGGAAAATTGACAAAGGCATACAGAGCACCATAAGCAGATGGGATGGAAGGGATTTCTTTAAAGAATTTAGTTCAGAGTCCAGAACAATTCAGGATACCATAAATTTTGTCAGAGATAGATATATAGAACTGTAAGAGTTTTCAAAAATCAACTTAATTGTACAATAAAGATATTTTTAAAAACAATGCTGCATTTTTTCATAGCACCATTGTGCATTAAAACATATATATATATATATATATATAGAGAGAGAGAGAGACAGAGAGAGACAGAGAGAGAGAAAGAGAGAGAGAGAGAGAGAAAGACAGATTATAGAAAGCATAGCTAAAAGATATATGGTTCTAGAAGTTCTGACGAAGAATTTTCTCAATATGGCTATAACAAAATGTTTAAAGCTGTGTTCACATCTTTTGTCTATACCATGTCTTGCTAGTTTCTACATTAAGCTATTATGCATAAGTGTGTTATATATGATAAAGACGTTATGTGTTGGAGAAACGTAATGAAATTGTTTGTCTGGGCTCTTGTCATTTAAGCCTAGGTTACTTTTAACAGCTTAGGCAGTCATCTTAATAAGATCTCCTCTCTCCATTTCAACGAGCACAGTGCCACCAGAAGAACTGTTTTCAGGAACTGCTTTCAGCATGATGTCAACACTATGGAAAACCCTTTCTAAACTCACATCTCATCTAAACTCATAAAGCATATTTCTAAACTCTTCCTAATACGTACTTAAGTTTTCACAATTCCATTATCTAACCATGATTGTTTTCCACAATTGTTTCTGTGAAGCCTGATTACTTCTGTTTCAGATGTTTTCCTGAAACACACTCATAAAATGCCCTCCTCTCTCCACATGGCGGTTCAAACTAGGCCAACTTTACCAAAATATCAGCTCTTAAAAACATCATACACAAACCATTTCTCTGAATAACACTTAGAGCTCACACTATATAAACAAAGTGGAGGAGAAAAGCTTCATAATCAGAGATGGATTTGAATCTTGGTTTCTCTTATTTGTTGAATGATATGTGCTAATTACTTATCTACTCTAAGACTAAATTTCCTCATCAATAAAATAGAACTGATAATACTTAGTTTAATTTGTCTTTTTGATGTACAAATTAAATCATGCATATAACTCCTTACCATATATATATATATATAACAAATTTTAACTTGTGGTTTTCTTTCTTATGACCTATCTTTCTTACCAATCATCTCTTTACTCCCTGAATTCCCTGAGGCTATATTTCTGCATGGGACCTTCCTTTATGATCTTTTTTTCCTTATACACACTGAAATTCTTTTACATCATCTGCTCAGATTTCTTCCTTTATTCCCAGTATAATCCTTTTAAGTGGTGGAAGAGGTCAAAGAAAAATAGTAATAACATTATGCATGGTAAATTTGACAGCTGAGAACTAACTGGTAGTGTCCAGGAGAAGATGCTAAAAGAAGATAGACAATGGAAAATAAAAAGAAATTCAATCAGTCTAAGGCCATGTAAGCGTAGTATGGATTCCCTTAATTTAAAAAAAGTTCCCTGGTTCCAGAATTATTTGGGCATAGGCTGACTACCACATCTTGAAGATGCTGAAAATAGATTGATGTACTGGATAGAAGGTTGAACCTTTGAAATTTGTCCCATCTGATATCCTGTGAGTCTGAGCTCTGCCGTTCTCAGTCATCTAACAAGTTGTCATTTTGTGAATCAGAACTGTAGTGCATTTTATTTCCTATACCCAATATTTATTCTCTGGACTTCATTCCAAGCAGTAAAGTATATTAATTCTATTTTTATATTTTCTGTATTTGTGATGCTCTAGTATCTGAGACCATGCTGAGAATGCCCATCCCAGGGCTAGCTAATTCCTAGAGATAGGTAACTATGTTCCTGGAGTGTGTCTTCCATATGGAAACAAATCATCTTCATCAGTACCTCAGATCCTCTTCTCTATCTGGCTCTTACATTCCAGGAGGCACTATTCCTCTGTCTTAATCATCCCTGGCCAGGTATCTGACAACCAGAGAGAGCCCCTAGACCCTAGAGCCCACTGAAATTGTTCAAACTAGCCAATCTTAAACCTGCTTACCCTGCCTTTCCATTCCTACAAAAACCACAATAAACATTCCTTCCCATGCTTTCCTCTCACTCTTTCTGACTGCTGACCTGGTGCTTCCCATTGACCCGGCATAGTGAAGCAGGTCCCTTGCTCTTGGGAAGTAGAAGCAAGAAGCTATCACTTATTGGCAATTGTTTCTTGATTTGTTGGTCTTATATATCTGAATAATGGTAAAACCTATATTTTAAAACAAGCATCATTGTTGTTCTAGATATCGACAGTAAACTATCTAATTCTACCAAGAGAGATCTAAAAATTCTGTGGGAAATCGGGATATTTTAGTCCCCACAGTCTAATCATTACCCTAGAAAGCATAAACAATTTTATTTTGAGACATTTGCTCTTATGATCATATTTAAACAATTCAAAAACACTTAAATACTTTTAATATTTTTTATAAAATGCTTCAGTTAGAAGAAATATAATTTTAAATCTCAGAAAAAACAATGTTCAGTTAGTAATCAGATCAAAGAAATGTACAGTACCTTTCTCCGATGTTTCCTTAGATCACTTGGCTGTGATTGGCAGTAATAAAAGTGACATAAAACAGAACCAATTAATGATTACCATTTGACCATGTCACAAGTTAAATAGTATCTATAATTTAACTACCTTTTTTTTGTTTTCATTCCATTCTTTTCAAAATAAATGTCTTTTAACCATTATAAAAGCATTCCTCCAGGGAACTATTTTAGAGAGGAAACTTCCTAGATGGCATGTTGCAGGGGACAGGTCTTCATGAGGGGATCATGTGTATATACGTAAAACATGAGACATGAGACATGGACCTTAGGGAATATGAAGCACATATGGAGTGAGCTAGCCAGAAGTAAATATGAGACTATATCCTCCCGAGAAAATATAGATGGGAGTGAAGAAGACTATGTGTAAATGAAGATCCAATGCACATATAGGTAGTTTATAAACACTCCCTTTTGTCTCATCTACACAGGGCTTTGGACCTTCTCAGGGCGGATATGCTGTTCCTACGTGATCTCAAACTTCCTGGCGTCCTAACAAACTCTCCATCTCCAAATACCAAAAGCTCTGGCCTCAGTATATCATATTTCTGGGGCTGCTGTTTTCTTGTCAGTGCTCTTTTAGAGAATTTGTAAAAAATATTTATTTATTTATGATCCTAGATAAAACTTATTCACTTAATATTTGTTAATTTTTCTTATGTAAGTAAAACATTTTACTAAACTATTCCATTATACTTTACATTTTTTGTTGCTATTGAAATATGGGTTGATTTACCTCATTCAATATTCAAATTAGATATCGCTAACATGTTATTTATGCCTATGGATTTGTGGTGAGGTAAAAGTAAATACAAATAGGCTTTATTATCAGGACAAATAATAATGTTTGCAAAACATATAAACATATACAATATGAATGAATACAATGTCTTTTCAATCTCTGTCCCTAAAATTTCAAATTTTGCTCTGAATATTCAAACATGAATTATATGCAACAAAATTATTTTTTCTCCAATATTTTCTACAGGTAAAAGAAAACCTTCCTGTCTTTCACTATAACAATAACAAATTTGATGACAAAGTTTTGTTAGGTGATAAAGACTTTCTGGGTTTTATTTTTTGTTTTTCTGAGTCAGATATTTAACATTTAAAATATTTTTTTTTACCCTCGGGAAATGCTCTAAATATCTGTTTTTTTTCTGAAACTAGGTGTCTCTTATTTATTTATTTATTTATTTGGTTGCACCGTGTCTCTTAGTTGCGGCAGGCAGTCTCCTTAGTTGCGGGAGGCAGGCTCCCTAGTTGTGGCATGTGAACTCTTAGCTGCGGCATGCATGTGGGATCTAGTTCCCTGAGCAGGGATCAAACCCGGGGCCCCCTGCATTGGGAGCGTGGAGTCTTAACCACTGCACCACCAGGGAAGTCCCTCTAAATATCTTTTAAGTACTCTAATTATAGTATAATAAAGCTGATTTACCGCTGATTTATTTATAACTAACTGCTCAAGAAAATGCATGAGAGCAGTGGCATCCTATTCATACATACATAAACATTATGTCTAAATGGCTATGAATATATTCTTTTATTATTATAAAAATAATAACACTGTCAAGGGTTATAATGCTAATATATAATGAAAATATTTAAAAGGGCAAAATACTAGGTTGCAAAAATGTAAGGAAATAATAGCAATACAGAAATAACCAAAGTTTTCTTAATTTGAATGCCGACTAAATTATGCTCTGTGGGCCAATATTCTTACCGTAGCTTTGATAATAAATAGGTCATCAATTACATATGGCTAAACTAAGCCAGAGACAATATCATTTTTAGTTAATAAAATCAGATGGACGGTTCCTAGATTTCTAAAATAAGCAGATCATAATGTAGATCAGTATATTGGGTTAGTTTATCTTAGTACATTGGCTAAAAGTTTGTGCTGTATCTAGCTGGGATCAGCTCTGATTAGCTGGCCTTTGTTTGGACTTGCCATTGTCTGTGCTATCTACTTTAAAATATCTTTAATATCAAGTCCGGAAATAAGCAAAGAATAGTAAACTCAATGGCCTAAGGAGGTAAGTATTTCCTTTCAAAAATTTTTTTTCATCATTTCTCGTTTATACAGATTTGCTTGCAAGTTCCATAACTGTAAAGAGTTTGGATATGGGAAATATTGCCTCACCATATAAAGTGTTTTCTGTATCAATTCTCAGTTGCAAAGTTAAAGAAAAAGATATCTAAACTGACAGACATAATAGAAATTTTATGAAGATAAAATTTTAAAACTTATTTACTTATAAGGTAGTTTTCCCCTTGGGGTGAGAGTATCATATATATACATACACACATACCTATGCACATATGTGTGCATTTATATAAATTAATTCTAATGAAAATAATCTTTACAGGTTTTTTTTTTGCCACAATACACATTATTGCAACATAGTTATTTAAAGATACCACTTAGAAATTGAGTTAAACTTCTTTGTTCAGATATTATACACACCCATATACACAGAGAGATGCAGGCATTGTGACACTTTTTATAGAAGTTTCACAGTCTTCTGACCAGAAACACTATATACACTTAATATTCTTTTGTCGTATTATTAATTTCTCCTCCATTTGTTACATTTGTGCTAGATTTTTGCAGTATACAAACTATTATTTGACCTATTTGCATTTTACTTAATCTCTATCCCCAAACTTTATTTATTTATTTTATTTTAATTTTTTTTTTTTTGCGGTACGCGGGCTGCTCACTGTTGTGGCCTCTCCCGTTGCGGAGCACAGGCTCTGGACACACAAGCTCAGCGGCCATGGCTCATGGGCCTAGCTGCTCTGCGGCATGTGGGATCTTCCCGGACCGGGGCATGAACCCGTGTCCCCTGCATCGGCAGGCGGACTCTCAACCACTGCGTCACCAGGGAAGCCCCAAACTTTTATTTTTAATTGGAATTTTATTGTTTTAATAACATAGTTTTAATATTCATTATACAAAACATAGAATTTTACCTCCATAAAGAGTTCAGAATATTTAAATCTTCATTATTGTTGTCATTTCAACATATTCCCAGGTAATCACAGAAAAAAAAAAAAAAAGAACAATATATGCTTTTGAGTTAGCAAATCTGAAAAAAAATCCAGCCCCTCTTTACAAGCTGTGTTGAACAAGGACAATTTACCCATACTCTCAACATTTCAGTTACTTTCGCTCGAGATAATAACATTTTCAAATGTTATCACGAGAATCAAGTGACTAAACATCATGACATTCAGTAGTCATTCCACCTAACATTATTTTTAGCAAGGAGTACTTTGATTTTTTTCTCTCTTATGTTAAGGGTACTTCCTAATTTAGGTTTCCAACTTTTAATCCCAAAAGAAGATACATGAAATAATTAAAGAATAAAGAAGGCTGAAAATGTTGACATGAATTATAAAACTCAATTGGGAAATCGCTGCTATTGTTGATGGCTCTTCTTTTAAAATTATATTATGTGTATTATAAAATTATAACATTTTATGTTGGTGTATTGAAGTGATTATAATAAATAATTTTTGAAACTTATTGTGTTAAAAATAACCCACCCAGGGCTTCCCTGGTGGCGCAGTGGTTGAGAGTCCGCCTGCCGATGCAGGGGACACGGGTTCGTGCCCCGGTCCGGGAAGATCCCACATGCCGCGGAGTGGCTAGGTCCGTGAGCCATGGCCGCTGAGCCTGCGCGTCCGGAGCCTGTGCTCCGCAACAGGAGAGGCCACAACAGTGAGAGGCCCGTGCACCACAAAAACAAAACAAAACAAAACAAAACAAAAAACGCACCCAGTCTCAATCATCAAGGTATCATCAGTAAAAATGAATTTAATGGTTTAAGTCATTCAGATTTCTGATGTGATATTTAGATTTCTGCTCTTCCATTTACTTATTATGTGACCTTGGGAAAGTTACACCTGTGTAGGCTTTGTTTCCTCACTTCATAGTGGGATTAATATTTGTATTCACCACATAGGTTTGTTGAGAAAAAAAATAAAACACACAGAAAGTCTTTAGACTAGAATAGATTTCAGCTAATGCATCAGTAATTCTAATGGAAGAAAAGGTTCTCTGGACACATCATACCAGTGTCATGACTCCCATCCGATCCATTTCCCTGGCAGGACTTCGAGGGGTGAGCTTTGGTGTTGAGTGTCCACTGGGGGGAGATGAACTGGCCAGCGAAGAAGCTGTAACCGAGGCAGTGATGGAGGTACCTGGGTGGACCCTTGCTAAATTCAGGCCTTCCAGACTCACACTAGCCACTCTATTCTCAATTTCTTCAGCACGTAACTCTGTAGATTCTTTCTCTTCCTGAATTAGTCTGAAAGATACAGTTTATTTTTGATACATTTTATGCTGTTATAATGTTAATCGGAATTCACTAAATAAATAACTTTGTGAACATTTTATATCAAATCTAGTATTTTCTTTTTTCCCTAGGCAATATAACTTTCAATAAATTCCAGAGATTTCCTGGCTGAAAATTAGAAAATCTTTCTTTTCACATGATACATAATTCCTCCCAACTTTCATTTTGACCCCATTTCTATACTACCACCTGTTAAAACTCTTTTAAAACCTTGAGTGCCTACTTAATTTCTGCCACTAATCCTAATCTTACATTTGTACTCAGGAACGAATATATGAGACTTTTAGAAACCCAAATCTCAACAAAGTCATTGAGTATTACCTCCTATCCAATGAAAAAGAATAACTGATAGAATTCTCAATAAATGGTCATTCATAATTATAATTTGGCCAAATAAAACCCTGACTCAGCCAAGTTGCCTTTACATAAGCACCAAGCAATTTAATAATGTAGATATGAGAGACAGATAGTGAAAATTTAAAAAAAAAATACTGTTGCTATAAATGCTTTTGAGAAGACAAAACACTATTACTCTTTCTTTAAATAGGGAGAAGTTTCAAGAATATGCATACGTTATTTATTACAAAGACACAAAGAATAAAGAACTTTAGCTGGGTTGCTTCAAGATCCTATTTAAGTTGAATCTACACACATTTTGCATATTGATATAATAAAACTGGGTACCAGTATAGTTTGTTTGAAAAATGGAGTTAGAAACCACCTCTCCTGAGATACTTTCCTCTTAACTACAAATGGCTTATTGTGATTTCCTATGATATAACCATTAACTTCAAGGTTATGATCACTGCAAAGTTTTCTTTTTACGTATTTACTTTGGAAAAGTTTGGCAGTTTCTTACGAAATGTAACATACTTTTACCGTATAAGCCAGTAACTGTGTTCCTTCATATTTACCCAAAGGATTTCAAAGCTTATGTCCACACAAAACCCTGCACACAGATGTTTAGAACTTTACCCATAATTGTCCAAACTTGGAATCAACGAAGATATCCTTCAGTAGGTGAATGGATAAATAAACTGGTACATATATACAGTGGAACAATATTCAGTGCTAAAATGCAATGAGCTATCAAGCCATGAAAAGACATGGAGGAACAATAAATGCATGTGACTAAATGAAATAAACCAATCTGAAGAGGCTACATATTTTATGATTCCAAATATATGACACTCTGGAAAAGGCAACTATGGAGACAGTAAAAAGATCAGTGTTTTCCGGGGGTTGGGTCGGGGAGAGGGATGAATAGGCAGAGCACAGCGAATTTTGGGGACAGTGAAAATACTATGTCTGTATGATATCATAATGATGGATACACATTATTATACATTTTCCGAACAACTAAGAGTGAACCACAATGTAAACTATGTATTTGAATAATATGATGTGTCAATGTAAGTTCATCAGTTGTAACAAATGTACCACTCTGGTTAAGGATGTTGATAATGGGGGAGGTTATGCATGTGTGGGGCTGGGGGTATATGGGAAACCATTGTACTTTTCCCTTGATTTTGCTGTGAATCTTAAACTTCTCTAAAAAATAAATCAATACAAATACTGAGGCAAATTTACTCTTAATTTTAATTTTTCACTTACACAAAGAATATGAATTCTGTTACTTTGAAGTTTATTTTCATGGTGCATGTTTTTTTAACATCTTTATTGGAGTATAATTGCTTTACAATGTTGTGTTAGTTTCTGCTGTATAACAAAGTGAATTCATGGTGAATTTTAACTTCACCCAAAGATCAGAATCTGAAAGGAAGGTTTAATCAAGTAACACAGTACATTATTAATGTTCAAACACATTCCAATGGAAAAACTGTCTCCTCTTCAAAAAAGAAAAAGAAAAAGAAATTTTGTACTTTCAAATGATTGGTGGTAAATGATTCCAGAAAAACCTTCTGGTGAGAGGCAATATGGTTCTGCTATACAAAAAATTGTAGTTTTAAACTCTAGGTATTCTATTAATTGTAAAGGAGAGTAAAACTTAGAGGAACTAGTTGAGTAAGAGATAGATTGAAGTTTAATCAAACAAAAAATCCAATGCTACCCAGATTTTCAGTTTATTTGGAAAACTCATCAAAGATTTCACCTTTACCTAATTCTTTTATATTGCTCTAATATCATCATTAATCTGTATATTTTTCATATATGTTTCTTACAAAAGCTGTCCTAATTTTATTCCGGGAATTTGTGAAAATGCACATTCTTATTCAGTAGGTGTGAAGCAAGGTCTGAGATACTGCAGTTCTAATAAGCTTTATTGGTGATGCCAATGTTTCTGATCTGATGATCACATTTTTAGAATCAAGGTCTTCTAATCACTTGAGACCATCAAAAATCATTGAACTCACCTGATTTCTTTGTTGATAGCATCCAATTGTTCCTGAAGCATCATGGCTAGGGTCTGGGCATCAGAATGACCACTTGGAGAGAGAAGATCCATTGAGCTAAAAATCGTTTCTCTATCATCATCATCAATGTCAGACATTTCTGTGTCACTTTCAAAAGGGTGGCTGCTTAGCACTCCAATTTGTTGAGTTCTATTCCATTCATGATCCCCAAGAGATTTCACCTAGATGGTAAAGGAACAATTACAGTATTTATCATGCTGCTCATTTTCAAAGCATTATTCTGAAAATAAAAACTAAAAACATACATGCTTTTATAGCTTACTTGACAAAGGTAGAACTGATTATTAATATTTTAACTTATCATTTCAATAAAATAGTTCCTTGGTACTTAAATAATGGTAGGTACTAATTTTCAGCATAAATATCAATATTTTAATAGGAATAAAAATGATAAACTTCTGCATGATTTTTAGTTCAACCCCAATTCAAGGCAGCAATTACTTTAAAGCATCTATGTTTGCAACATTTTAACTTGTTTTCAAATATAACAATCTCTATTCACTTGTACTTCAGCATTTTCATCTCTTATACTAATTAGGCTGAGGGTACAAATATTACCACTCAATAAATTACACAAGAATTCTCTCTCCAACATTCTAAGAAAGTATTAATAAAAATATTGTGCAGAGGTTTAATTTCATCTCCAGTGCTCTGGTCACTTAAATGCCTCACTGATTTTTTTAAACCCAAGGCATACTACAATAATTTACATGACTATGTTTTTAAAATGAATATAATAAATCCTCCATGTGAACAAAAGTCTTGAGTAACCAACAGACCAGTGCTTTTCAAGCTGTGGTCTGAAGGTAGGAGATGGTTGAAAGTAAGAGAGCAGTCCTAGATTTTCTGCTTTTAAAAAAATTGTTTTTCATTTTTGTGATGATGTAAAATGACTTTTGGGGGGACCACAAGATACTGCCCTGAGTAGTTACTTCAGATTTGAGGACCTGAGTAAGTACTTGTGTTACAAATTGTTTTGGTACCAAGTAGCACTAATTTATTTACCACATAAAACTGAGAAAAGAACTGAGATGGATTTATTTATTCTTCGTTTGTTCATTTATTTATTTATCCATTCATTAGATATTGAATGCCTACTACAAGGGACTAACTTATACATGACACGTAGTTGCCAGCTAAAAAATCAAAGGATGTCAAGAGCCTTGTATAAATAAGGACAAGTAGGTTATATAGTATTTTGGACACATAAAAGAGGTTGAGGAAAACAAACTATACTTAGGGCACACAGGAACTATATATTACTTCTCTATAAAATGCAACTATATACTTACTCAACATATACAGCCTACAGATTTTAAGTTATTGACTGAATGAAAGACTGGCACTGCAGCTTATAATGAACAGTTTTCTATAAACACTTTCAACAGTCTGTGTACATTTTCCTCAAAGTGTTATTAAAACAGTAATTATTATTAAAATATGTAATTTTAATTAACAATATGAGTGCCATTGCTTAAATGCCCAAGCAAACTAAAAGCCCATTTGTTTGGCAATATGGCATAATAGATAAAAGTGTGGAATTTGAAATCACACGAATACAGGCTCAAGTTTTGACTCTATCACTTTAATGGCTGTGTAAGTCTGAACACTTAAAATTTCTCAGCTTCAATATTTTCACATCTGAAATTAGTATAAAATAGTACTCAATTTACAATGTTATGTGGATAAATACTTGGGACATACTTGGTTCAACTTTTGGTACGTAGTAGGGGTTATACGTTAGTTATAGTTTTAAAAATATGTTAGATATCACACCTGAAATTAATAACAATGAATTCTCTCAGTATTAAAATACTATCCAAAGTGGAAGAGTGCATTTACTTAAACCATCAGAGACTTGAAATAAAAAGTTTAACCTTTGGCTCATCTCTCCTCACACCCATGCGGCCTCTCCTTGGTCTTCTTATTACTTTAGTTGTTCTGTAATCAGACTGGCTGTCCACTAGGGATCCAACAGAATACCGCAGCTCAGCTGAGGTGTCTAGATGAGTTCTGGAAACAAGGAAAACATAAAATATGCTCAATCTCAAAACTTAAACTTTACCAGCAAATCACTATCCACTGCTTAATTGGCAGTAAAGCACAAATCCTCAAAAGAAAAAAAAAAAAAACTTCAAGGAAGAAAATAACTGTTAAAGTGTTGTAACTCTCAGAGGTCTCTTCGGAGGCTTATGTCAGAAACCCCAGTCTCAGTTTCATTCTGAAGGTCAAGTTCATTTTCAGAATATTAAAAAACCTTTCTGTTTATTAATCATTATTTTCAAAAGCAGTAGTCCAATGGAACATGTTAAGACTGACAACCAAAATCCATTGGCTTACATTCCAACAACTCTTAGTTTGAGCTATTTAGTGGATATCCCAGTACATGCTATTTATCACTGTATTTGTTTTAAATATTCCTCATTAAGCTAAGAGAAAAATGTGTAAACTTTTGGGTCACAAAATTATCTATTTTCCAATTTAGAAAATCAACAAAATACTTAAAATCAGATTGGCCCAAGGTTAATAATCTTATTTTTTTAATAAAATAGGATATTTCACCAGAAGAGTTTTTCAGCTTTTGATAAGACATTGTTCCAAAAAGATTAAGAAAAATCTTTTAATAAGCACATTTAATTCTGAAATCTGCTTAGAGACGAAACAGTTGGAAAATTCTAACTGGAAAATATCGTCAGACTGGTTTTCAAAAAACATGATAATAAAGTACACTGTAATCAAAGTGCACTAAAGGCTTCTCCAAATATATTATTTATATAGAGATTTACAGCAAATTCAGTTTACTGCTACGATGATGATGATAATTACAAAGCAACATGCTGTCCTATAAAATGATCCATCATCATTAGGATATATGCTTAAAGCCGTGTTTTCTCTTGAACCCGGGGCTCCTGCTGATCTACTATGCTTTCACTCTTAGCTCTCTTTGTGAACAAAGACAAACATCCCCAAATATTCGGCAAGATTATAAAAGGTTAGGTGAGGTCTGGGTTTTTGAAAAAGTAGAAGACACTGACCTAACTGATGCATGTCTTTGTTTTGCCAAATTGGACATTAAAGCAAATGAACTAAAGAATCATCCCCCAAATAGATGACAGCTATTGTTTTTATAGAAGTGAACTTGAGACTTAATCAAGCAAAATGGCTTTATTACGAATTAGTCATATATTAAAAACTAACCAACCAGGCCATAGTCATTAAATGGCACAACTTTCAGTTTTTATTTATAGCAGAGGGTATAAGTTTCATGAAGGCAGAGTTCAGATTTTAGTCACTATTGTATGCTCAAGGAGGTATCCCTAGAATACAATAAGAACTTAATAAATATCTGGTAAGACAATGAATGGATGCAACTGATTATAATACAGTCCTAACTGTCTAGGTCAGAACATCCTAGCGACCTTTAGTCTGTGGCTGCTTAGGGTAATGTCTCTGTGGGTATCAGAGTAGAATTTCTAAAATTTTAACACCTCATACTATGAGTATTGTTTTCTTGTTTTTTTTTTTTTTTCTTGTTGTTTTATCTCTCAACTCCAAGTCATTTATAAAAACATGAAACAAAACACAGATCTGGTCCCATCAAAGCCCTGCTCAAAACTCTTCAGTGTCTTACAAGGTCCTCTACCTGGGCCCCTCCTACTTTCCAGCTTCACTGCTAGTTACTCTCTGCCTTCTCTCTTCGTCTAGCTGTGCTGTCTGTCATTTTCCTCAAACTTATACTTTCTTTTGCTTCGAGCCTTTGAACATGCTATTCTTTCTGCCTGAAATCGTCTCTTCAAACATTTATGTGGTTACTATTCTTAAGGTCTCAGCTTAAAAGTCCCATCCTCATATACTATTCTAGCTCCTGGTATTCCCTCTATTATAACAGTCCTCAAATTCATATTCCTGCATTTTCCATCTGGAACATGTATTCTTCACTACCATCACCACTGTATCTCCAATGTCACAGGCTCACAAGTAGAAAGTACTTAATTGATCTTGAGAGAACAAAGACCTGAACCAACAACAATTGTAGAAGAGCCATTGCTTATACTTCATCTAAAGCAGTTACCCCTCACCTCTCTCTTTTTATTCAACTCTGTGATCTGTCAGAGGCAGTATATCCATATATCTCAGTTTTAAAATTATTCTTGGTGTACAATATTTTGAGAGGCACTTGCAGATGTAAGTTACAATACAGTCACTGGTTCCTTTAAACAAGGAACCAGGTAGTTTTCCCTCCTGAATTTCCTGTGACTCTTGAATATAATCTCACAAAGGAGCTTCAATAGATAAATCAAGCACAAATTTTCTTAGAGAAAAGCTGTTACCCATTTCTCTGCTTCCTGGGATGTCCTTCATTGTCTTTTCCAATTATCCAGATCCTGCCCTTTCCCCTGAGTTGAGCCAAATCAGGCTTTCTCGGCCACTCTGGAACTCATTTTACTTTCATTTCAGATTCTAGTAGAGGATATTAGTCACTGATACTCACTTTAGCTCACCTCTTCTTACCTCCCCACCTGTAAGATCAAAAACTAGTAGATGAAGTTCTCATGCACTTTCTGTCTTCTTTATTGTTTTTTTTTCAATTATGTGCACTCAGAAATATGACTGTTCAAGAAATAATTGCTCTTTAATAAATATTTAGTTATCTCATTATATATTAGCTATCTTAATAATTCCTATAATACTTTGTGAGTTGATTTACTGTTTACAAAGCACTTTTCTCACTTGTCTCATTTATTTGCAAAGTAATCTTGTGAGATAGTCATAAAATATTATTTTATAAAAAATATTTTATATAATTCATGTAAATATACATATATATTTTATAAAAATTATTTTATATAACTATGTAAATATACATATATATATATATTTGAACTTATTAAGGAAAAATGGGTTTTCCAAAATCAAACTGCTAGTTATTATATGTTTAAGACCTAGGAATGTCAATTTTCTTATTTTTGGTCTAGTGTTGTTTCTATTACAATCCATTGTATCAAAGAATAGTTGCTCTGTATGTAGTTCCCAAGTTTCCCTGATGATCCTTCATTGTGGATTAATGTCACATTGCTAGGCTGCCAAGATGACTCACTAAGGTGATGAACTTTTAGACAACACTTCTAGAACTCTGTATTTCTGAGACTGAAGGTCAAAAAGACAATGAAATGGCCATTTGGTCTTATTAAAATATGTTTCATTCGTTGACTGAATAATGCTAGTTCTATGTATTTACTCTGTTGGTATTTTATCAGCTCTTTCTTTCTCCTTTACCGTCATCATCATCATCACCATGTATATCACTGAATTAATAGCCTCAGATATATAAACTGTAATAAAACATTAGAAAAATAAACATTATTTTCAAAATTAAAGACCTACTTATTTAAAAGTTCCTTGGGTGTATTTATGCCTGCAGAACTGTGTTTCTTATACTAAATTGAATTCAAAATACTGAATTTTGTTCTTATTAATACTCACATTGAAGAGAATGTAAGCACCCTTAGGATTTTTTTTAATTTGGATTTTTCACCTGAATGTCCAAAAAATGCTTTACTAGATATTCATTTATTCAACAATATCTATTGAGAGTATACTATATACAAGGTTTCTTTTTTTAGGTGCTGAGATTATGGTACTCAAAACAGACAAAATATCCAACCTTTGTAGAGCTAACATTCTTAGGATAAGCATAAGACCAAGAAAAATGGACTTTTAGAAGTCTGTGGTGGTCAAAAGTTTCAAATAGCTGATACTGTGTTGTCTATCAAATAAATGCTCAAATGGGTGAATCCCTCTATGGTTTTTTTATCAACTTTAAATAAAAGGCTCTAAGCACAAAGGAAAATTATACATGAATTATTGAGCTTGATCTGCCTATCTAGAGAGTAAACAAGGATCTCTTTGCTTTTTTTTTTTAAGATTAGGTATTGAGTCAAAGTAGATGAGTACAAACAAGTTTACTTGCAGTTTTTTTTTTAAACACATTTAATTTCTCCTTCCCTCTTTATTGTAATTAGTTTAACAAAATAGTCAGATACTAAGTGATCATACCAATGATGTTTCTTCAGCAAAATTAAACATTGAAAACATTTCTGCATGTAGAGAAAATGACTCTTCCTGGAAAGAGATGTAATCTCTGTATATATGGTTCCACTTTTTCATTTATAATTTAGCTCTATATATATTTAATACAGAATCCAAAAGGTAATAATTTATATTTTTATTGAATATTTAAGGGAAGAATTACTGAATTAGAGAATTATTTTTGAGTGTAGAAACTGTAAATCAGTAAGGGATCAAAATAGGGCAATGCCTGCTGAGAAACAGGAGGTACTTATTTATTTCACTTGAGGAGATATGAAACCATAAGGAAATTCATAATGATTATTGGTGAAAAAGCTTTTTATTTAATGTTACCTTGATATTGTGGGTTCAATTAAAGAGCCAGTTCTCATTTTCAACTGGTCAAGTTCAGATCTCAGCTTTTCAATTTCTTCTGCTAATCTTTCCTAAAAGTCAAAGAGGCGTTACTCAGATGATATGCATATGCCAATAGTACCAACACTCAACTATGATAAACCAAACAACCAAGCTTAATGACTTTTTAAAAATGGAAAAAATGATTAACATATTTTTGTTACATATTGTTAGACATGACAGCAAAAAATGCCTGATTTTCTCCTTGAAATGAAAATATGACAGCAGAAATCAATAAAATTTTATCTACATTACCTAACATTCACTAATGCTAAGTTTTTCTAAATATATGGGAAAACTAAGGTCATGACCAGCTATGTATACATCACTTCAAAATCTGAGTAGAAAGTATAGCAGTTTAAAAAATAAAGAAAAGGTCTTATTTCTACAGTAAGTAGAGGATTTCAACCATCCTATAATGGTCGAAGGACACATGGGTGAAAGAGAAGGAAGATTAAATTAAAAGGATGAGAAAAAAATTATCACTTGATATGAGTTAAAATTATTAGCTCGATATTGGTACAATAATTTATGCATCTGATAATTTTCTCAGATTGGCATTAACAGTTTCAGTCTGCAAATTTATGAAGATGAGGGTGATCTTATAGCCCTTAATTAAATATTCATGTAAGGACTTAATTTTGTTTTTGTAATTATAAATTTTATAACATTATAAATGTGTCCTTCCAGATTTCTATTGCTGTTATTTTTCCCCCTTCATGTGGCCAATGCTGGACATTTTACTGGACTCATACTTCTTTTCTCACCACAATTTTTTGTCAATGTGGCCTTTGCAATGTTTCTCTTATCTGCTCTTTTTAAAATTCTTTCTACCACCATCCTACATTACACACGTTTTTACCTTTTTCCTGAATTATTTTACCAGCTTCCACGATGTATTGCTACCTTCAATCTCTTTCCCACACATTCCTCTGCTAGATGTATCATTTTGTTTTATTTTATTTATTTATTTATTTTTTGCAATACGCGAGCCTCTCACTGTTGTGGCCTCTCCCGTTGCGGAGCACAGGCTCCGGATGCGCAGGCTCAGCGGCCATGGCTCACAGGCCCAGCCGCTCCGCGGCATGTGGGATCTTCCTGGACCGGGGCACGAACCCGCGTCCCCTGCATCGGCAGGCGGACTCTCAACCACTGCGCCACCAGGGAAGGCCTACAAATTACTTTTAAAGCGTTTGACTTTTACTCTGAGTGAGATAGGAAATGACTGGAGGATTTCTGAGCAGAGAAGTGACCTGATCATTCTGATGGCTGTGAAATGGACTGATGAATGGGATTAGGAAGTAGAGAAGATAAAAAATTATTATGTTCTTCCAAAAGCAGGCAAGAGAATTATGGCTTGGACATAGAAAGAGAATGGCAAGGATATTGGTTGTATTTTGAAGATAGAATTAAGAGAATTTGCTCTTGGACTGGCTATGGGGTGTGTGATAAAGAAAGAGGTTAAGAACAGCTCCAAAGTTTTTAGCCTGCGTAGTTAAGAAAAAGAAGTTGTGATTTACTGACAAGACTGCTGCTGGTGGTGATTAGGTTAGGTGGTGGTGGTGTTTGGGGGGTTGGGGGATTACTTGTTAAGACTGAGATGACCATGTGTCCAAATAGAGATACTGGGTTGACTCTTGAATATATGTACTCCCTCAGGGAAGAGGAAGTATAGTAGGTGATCTAAATTTGCAAATTCTTAATTTACAGATGGTATTTAAATCCATGAACTCACCAGGGACCGAACATAGAGAAGAAATCCAAGGACAGTCCTAGGAACTTCAAATTATAGAGATCAAAATAATGAAGAGAAACATGAAAAGAAGAGGTTGAGTATATGAAGGATATTTACTAATAATGGACTGTGAGTTAAATATAATCGAGTGAAAATTTGAGGAGTTATAGGAGATGTGGTTAGATGAGGACATGTGCTCAGCTGTATGGAATGATATTCAGAAATGAGGTATGACCTGGGATTTGCTGCCTCTAGTGATTGACATGAACAGGAATGCAAAGCATGGAATGATTAGTACTGCGGGTTGCCTGGGCAGACTTTTGGAGCTACAGGCTTGGGTAGGAGGTTGGGGAGTGGGTTCTGGGGATCTTGCCAGAAGCACACAGAGCTTTGGATAACATAACATTCCATAGCAGGATTAAGTCCCGAATTCACAATCTGTTTACACCCTAGTTCTTTAAACACAACCAGTCACAGCAAACTTCTGGTGATTCAGCAAATCAACCATCTTTGTTTTCTCTGTGCTATTGCATAGTTATCATCTTCTTCCCTACCATTCTTTATTTGTTAAGATCAAATGTGTCTTCGAGAGCCTGATGAAATGTTATCTTCTTCACTGTAGACTTTCTGAACTACTTTAGAAAGAATTAGATGCTATCTTCTAGGCACCATATTGTATTGCTCTAATACACCTATATTTTCTGGGTTTAAGGGTGTGTACATCCTGACCGTGGGACTAAATAGTTATTTTTTAAATTAACATCATAATATGTAGTATTCAATTCAGTTAAATGTACAATTGTTCTTTCTTATCTTTATTCTCTCATCTTTTCCAATACCTTCCAAATGACATACTGTTGCCAGATCTCCTTCCCTTCCCTCCTTCCTTCCCTCCCTTCCTCCCTCTCTTCCTCCCTTCCTTCCTTCCTTCTATTACTCCCTCTCTCCCTCCTTTCTCTGTTTCCATTCCTTCCATCTTTTGTTTAATATACATCTATAAGTCACTTCTTAAGTTAGTGATTTTATATTATTTCATTTACTGATGCTGAACAAAATGAAATAAGACAAAATTGCTAACAAGAATTTTACATGTTAAGGAAGGAGGAAGACACATTAGCAATTACAGCTTTTAACATTTTATAATCTGGTCCTTATCTGCCTAGTCTGTCACATATCCTACAATAAGAATAACTGATTCCAGCCAAACTGTTATGTCCATTATTATTTAAGATATCAAAGTCACTACTCACCTCCTCCCCACTCTAAGTACTTGCAATCATGGCACAGGCACTGTATTTGAAAGCCTTGCAAAACAGTCCTATCTTAAAGCATTCTGAAGCCTTCTTTATAGCAGCAATGTATATTGATCTATCCTACCTGTAGTTCTTACTATCTTTCATTCATTTGACACTTGGCATCTGTGACTCTACAACTCATTGTTTTGTGTTTTCTCTCCTCAATTAGGCTTTTCAGGTACTTTAGAACTAAGTTCATGTTTGCAAATATAACAGCACAATTTTATGCACAGTAGGTATTTAATACATTTCTGCTAAAATAATATCTCAAACTAGACACAAATCAGTGCATACATTTTTATCCCATTTATATAAAGCATGAAAAAAGTCAAAACCATTTTTTTTCTGTTAGAAGTTAAGCTAGTGATTATCCTTTAGGATAAGAGTAGTGATTATATGCTAAGTGGGGCTTCCAGGATGTTGATTTTCAGTGTGTTTGGTTTGTAAAAATTCATCAAGCTCTCCCTATATATGTACACTTTTCTGTATGTATAATATAAAAGTTAAAATATTTTTAAAAGATAACATCCTAAAATTATTTATTATCAAATTTATTTTATAACAAAATATTCACCAATGTGAAATAGAAAACTGGGCAAAATGTAAGCTTCCATAATACCTTGTCATGTAAAGATTCTTCCAGATTCTTTCTGAAAGTTTCTGATTCTTGAATTAAAACATTCTACAGAAAAGAAAAAAAAAACAGATAAATAATAAATAAAACAGAAAATAATTAAATGTGTAGATTAATTTTTTATCACTCAAGAATCTTCTTTGATTCCTTCCCTGGTGCATCTATTTCTTTGTTTCCATGGAAACCAAGTTTCAATGGAATCTTTAAACAAGACACCTTAACATTTTTAGAAATACATAATTTAAATAGGAAATGTCATTTTGTAACACTTGGATTGACAAATAAGATAAATATTAACTTTTAAGCTATTTCTGACTGCCTCTTCCCAGTCTTTTTAAAATTTGAAATAATTAGGTTACTTTTCAAATGAGAAAAAGTGAATAAAAAGTAAAATATTAGCCAAAGCTATCATAGAGAATAATTCAGATAAACTCATTTTTACTATCTGAAGAAAGAAGAAATTGTAAGATCAGATTTTTTTAAAAGTTCAATTTCTGGATCTTTATTTCAAATACATAATTAACAATTTCTAATAATGTTTAAATTATTAGATAAATAAAAACAAAATATTAGCTTTTTTAAAAACTAATGTTACATATCATGATGTGGAAATAACTTGCATCATAGATTTGAAAAAAATCCTTGCCGTAAAAGTATTACTGTTGTAAAAGCTTTATGCTTTTCTTATAGTATTACAAAGCATGATTTAAAATAATGTATTCTTTTCACATTTATAGAGTTAAATTAAAACACGAGTGTGGTTATTGGCATGCATTTGGTGCTGAATGGGAAGAAGGCATGCCTTATGACTTCTTAATGGGTAAATTAATCAAACTACTTTAACATTTCATTGAAACATTTTTCCTATTTTGGTTTATTGTATGGAGCAGGGGAAAATGTCTAGCTTAGGTAGCGATTGGCATTCCATCTAAATTTCCAAAATGATTTCTCCACATAGGTTTTAGTCCCTACCTTTTTTTATACTCTGGAATTGGCAACCAGCTCACTAGCTCTTGCTGGTCAGGTAGTCACCAACTATTAATCAGACATATTAACTGTGAATGAAATTGTAGATTGTACAGAAACACTTTTTTGGAAACAATGCAGCTGAAAGTTTTGCATTTCTAAACTCTGTGGTGGGACTGACACTAGTGCTATTGGTGATATAAACTCACTCACATTTTGGCTTTTAGACTAGCAGTAGATTCAGTTACTTGAAACATTTGTATGGTTCAAAGCAAGCCTCCCCACACACTCCAAAATACTAATTTTTGTCTTACTCTTCGTTTTTGCATACCACATGAAAGACAAATGAAATATTTTCATCACAAAAGTGCAACATGTTTTAATACCTTTGTCTTATATGATCATGCTAATATGTAAGATTTATATACCATGTAACATTTTTTATTCATTTAAAAATTGATCTTACATATTTTTACAGAAACTATTTGTTCACTTTTAAGAATATATCAGGCTTTTTTTAAATTAAGGAAAGTAAATGGATCATCTGAACAATGCAATGATTGTAGCAGAGTGTAAAACAAACATGATCGCAAGAACATAGCTGATAATCATGTGATTCTACGGGTCCTTTTACCTTCTCTTCTAGAGCAGCCATTCGTTCCTTTAAGTGTAGCTGTAAGCGTTCATTGGATTCAGTCAGAAGTCTATCCACAGTATCGGATAATCTTTTGTTGTGCTCCTCATTCATTTTCTCTCTTTGCCTAGCCTTACATTCAAAAAATAAATAAATAAATTTAACATAAAAATCACTTAAAATATTTGGGTTTGTTTTTTCTAGTTTTAAAACTGGATTTAATTTTATGTCTGTTTTGATTAAATTGGCAGAAACTTTTTTTAATGCACAGGGCATATCCATATCATTTTAAATATAACCTATAATCAAGAAAGACATTCAGTTCTTATATGCAGAATATAAATCCATAAACTGATGCTTGAGAGGGATGGTCTTAAAATACATACTCTTTGAAGTTCTTGATTTTTCTCTTCAAGTTGACCTTCTAGATGCCTCATACGTTCTTCAATGTTTCCATGTCTTTCTTCAGCCTGTTAAGAAATATGAAGAATGCACCTGACATGTAAGATATGGTTAACACTTTTCCTCTAAATAAACTGAAATAAAATGTAAAGCAAGCTACTACCAACCGCAAATGTAGTTTTCAAAAAATAAACTTTTTTTAAACAGGCAGCTGAACAGCATTGCTTGAAATGTGTCAGCTACAAAGGCCTGTTACATCCAAGCATCAGCAAAACATCGGAGTTATTTATGAGCAATGAAATCAGCCAAATGTAACATGCAGACTGTGCATGGTTTGAACACAAACCTGCCATTGTCCAATCTTAAGCTCCTGAAGCACTGAACTGCACAGATGGTCGATTATCAATAAATAAAAGTAACATAATTTTTACAAATGAAAAGAAAAACTTAGATGAATTCTATTTAGCAATAGAAAGTAAAGTCCAGTAGGACTACCTTCCTACGTATGGAGATCATTTCTTGTAGTTTAGCTTCCATAACATATTGATAATCATCAGATGAGGTAGAAGAGGTTGGATCAGACTAACGAGTCAAGGAAAAGGAGAGGGACAAAATTGAAAAATCAGAACTAAAGGCACTGACACTGAACAGAACATAGCACAGAATGCTTAAAAGAAAAATGTGACAGCAAATTTAATACTTTAATAGAATTTTATGTGGAAAGAACTATACTGATATCTGGTGAACATGATGAAGTTGATGGTTATAAGTGAAAAATAATGATATGCTCAAATAAAAAGCTACCAACCTAAGGTATGGAAGGTTAGTGATGGCTGGCAATGAAAGACCACTACAGAATGAATTAAAGCAACTCTGAAAGAGTCATGTAATAATTGGAATTATGGGAAACCAAACACTAGAATATGTCTCTGATAGATTGTTAAAAGTTTTATATTTTGGGTTGTTTGTTTGTTTATATTACTTAAAAATAATGGAAACAAAGTACCTCAATATTGAGGAGTAGGCCAAGCCAATGACTCAGGTGAAATAAATTTGGAACAAAATTTATTATAAACCCAGCTCTGTAGAAATCAGAGAAAAAGCTAAGCCACGGGGTTAATTATTATGAGTATTCTCCAATTCAAGCAGGATTGTTTCCTCAGCAGCACTGGCAAACTTACTAAATGACTTCTGGTCTCTGAATACAAACTATGGCTGTAGGTGTAGAACCTCAGCGCCTATTCTTAGACATAGGCTTAATTCGACATTTTAAATGAAAATGATTAGAAGTCCTCAAATAAAGTGAAAATAATGCTGTGAGGACAAGAAAACTTATTGTGAATTCTCCTGAATGATACTAGGGACCACTCTAAAACTGATTCTGCATTGATTTGTTGCTATGGAAACAAAATAGTGCCCTAAAGTGAATAGGCAGCACAGTGCCTTTTGTGAGCTAATGTTTGCCCAGCGCCAAGGTTAGTTACATGTCTTGGAGGTGAATGTCAGGTTACCACAGATGCAGAGTGTTCAACACATGTGACATTGCTGATAGCTGAATTGTATTAGTATGTTATGCACAGATTACATGTAAAGTTACATCAACATTTTAATCATAATTACAAGTTAAATAATCACAACAGCCAAAGTACCCTATGTCAGGATAACAAAATTTAACTACAGAGCATATTCTATTACATTTTATAAGTTTATTCTAAAACAGTGAAATGTACTTTATGCAAATATAGGACTATATATAAATATATCATGCAGTACCTGAAAAGAAATAGTAACCTATTCATGTATTGGTTCATATGCATATGTACTATTTTATGCAAGAAATTCCAACTTAATCTATAAAATAAACATTTAACATTTAATGGCTGTGCTTATGCAAATAACTCAACATTTACATTTTGAAAGATTTTCCTTCTGATATTCTTATTTCATAAATCAGGAAAATAATGAAGAAATAACAAATAACCAATTTCTCTCCTCAACCAGAAGCAACACAGAATGCTACCATAGTCTTCAAATGCCACAAAATGATTTTATAATATTTTTTAAAATTTATAATTCAATTAAGAATATAGTAAATGGTTCAAAATGTTGCTGAAATTATGTATTTTAAATTCTTAAACATATCTGTAATCTCTCAAAAGTACATTTTAACAAGCAGTTAATGTTATGACAATTAATCTGGTGACTGACTCAAGGCAGTCAAGGCATGAACATTTCAATTTCCAAAACTGTTTATTCAAATATACAAGTAAGTCAGTAGGTCCTTAAAACTTCTAGCTGTTTCCATCTTAACTACTGAAAACACACCAAACATTGTGAAAATTCACTTCAGAGATTAAACGAGAATTCTGTCATGTTTAAATCACTGTTATTGTTGATACTTTTTATTGGTACTAAAAATGAATGAAATACCTTATGGAATTCAAGATGAATTATGTCCTTGCTGAGGAATATGCATTTTAATTAAAGAAGTAAACATCATAAATCATAAGACTGGGATCCCAAAATGTTATTATTTAATTGTATATACACTCACCAAAGCCAAATTTTAAATTTTATCCCTAGCCATTATTCAATACTTCTTACTTTCTAAAAGCCTTAAATGAGCTTTAGCTACCTATTTTTACACACACACACCCCACACTGGCAAAAAAAAAGATATTCTTATCAACCAAAGAATAAATTCAGACATCATCTCTAAACAAACACTGGATCAATTTGCAACCACTATTGATTTATGTTCACCTTAACCTTATGAAGACTGCAATTTAAGCAACTGGTGTAAATACTATAGTCACATAAGAACAATCTTCTATATTTTGACTCCTTGATGGGATATAGGGCTTATCTTGGTTTCACTCTTTAATGTGACAAGGCAATTTTCAAACGAGCTAAAGTTTTAGAAGAAAACTTTACAGTTTTCTTTTATAGGCAGAAATAGTTTTGAGAAGAATGTGAATATATCTGGAAATGGAGAAGCAATCAAATTTAAAGAGAGGAGGGCCAAAGAGAAGAAAACAATAGTGGCAGATAATAAAAGCAGAAAAAATACTTATAGGCCAATTAAAATATATGAAGGATTGTTAACAATATCATTCAAAATATAGGACAGGGAGCCTAAACTAAGCATAAATCATAAATTAGTGAGAAGTCAAAAACATTATGACGTAGAAAAGACTATGGAGATCAATAATAAGACATTGAAAACAAATTGGAATTGAAGTAATGAATAACTAAAACCGGTTTTAGAGACAGTCCCTAAAGGTCTTGAGAACAGAGATAAGAAAATGGTCAAAAATCTTTTTAGCCATAAAGCTTGGGAGAGCAAATGAAAGACAGATCTTCAAATGTTATAAAAGGGTTACAAGCAGAGGGAGTACACTGAAAATAAAATCTCAGCACCAGAGGCGTGTGAATAATGAATTAAATATGGCGATAATCTACAAACTGTATATCTGAAATAATGTTGATACAGAGCCAGTCAGGAGAGAAAGCAGTAAAAAGGACAAGCAGAGTGAATTCTAACATTTTCATACTTTTTAAGAGAGGTAAAACTCCTGAAAAGTGAGGAAATCAAAGGGGTCTATTCCCTTTTAATTCCCTTTCTATTCTCTTTTAATTCCAGATGAAGTGGAATTTTAGCAATATATTATCAGGTAGGAGTGAACTGAGGAAGTTACTTTGGGTGCATAAGTGAATATATGTATCAAATATGACCTCAGTAAAATAAAATAGAGGGAAAAACAGATGAGACGCCTATTTTAAGTTGTTTTGTTTTACATTCTAAATTAAGGATTCTTAGGAATTTTTAAAGCCTCATATGTCAAGTATTATATTTTAAATTATGCTTTATTCTCAATCCATCAGAGGTTAATTTGGGGCAATTTTTTGCTGAATTTTAAATTGTGTTTTTGGGGGAGAGATTCCAGACTTTCTTGTAGTTTACTTATGACACTATTGATTATTTTACACTAAAATATTACAAAAGTTACTTTTATTATTTAGCCACTTGCCTAACTCCCCCTAAAATAGTTCAGTTCAATAAGATAACTCTTTATAAAATTTCTTTATATTCCTCAAATGAAAAGCCTAAGTATACATATCTTAATCCATATTATAGTAATTTTAAATGTGTTTGCAAGAAAAAATAGCATACTACTACTACTATGTTTGCACTTCTTATATAATTTCAATAATATTTCTAAAATTAAATAAGTTTATATTTATTTTAGAAATCACACATCTCTGAAATTTCCAGAGTGGTTTATGGCATGGTCTGTGACTATGGAAGGATCCAGATTGTATCACCCTAATCAGACTAAAGTTTCATTCAGCTAGTTAGTCCAATACTCTACAACAAACTATACCAATACTTTCTGCTTTGTCAACTGTTTGTCTTTTCACTACCTGTTTAACTACCCTATTTTAACTAATAGGCAACAGCTTACTGTTCCTCTTTAATTATTTACTTTTCCAAAAGTAACTATATGTGGCTACTTTTATTTTGTTGCATCAATTGTTTTGGATAATCCCTAATGCCAGAATTTATAACTTGCAGTTCATGTATCTATCTGACCCGTTTACTGCAGTGGTGTGGAAAACAGCACATGGTAATGACTGTGTGAACATCTAAAATGTGTGTAAATTTTTGAATTGATATTAAAAGTCAAACATGCTTTTAGTGACAAAATTTGTACTTTTATTCTAGTGACATGTGACTTTCAAGCAATGCCATTCCATTTGACTGTGAAAGGTAAGAATAGTCGTTTTAGCATTATAATGGTTACTAAGTTCTAAAATATGCATATAATTGCAGAATCTAATGTCCATAACATAACAGTTAATTTTGAACATTCTTCAGAATATTATTGATTTTAATTGGTTCAGAAGAAATTACAACTATTAAAATCACTTTCTGACTATTTAATGGCTTTAGACTTCTACAAATCTAACTTCTAACAAAATTTTTTCATACCATAGTCAGAAAGGAATCAACTGCTTATGATATCTCCTACATTTCTAATACTGTACAATTTATGTTGAGCTTACTAAATTATTATGTCTCATGTATATCCATATGTGCAAATATAACCATGGAAAATTAACTCTAAGGATGTGATATTTTGTTCGTTTTTGTTAATGTTTAAATAGGCAAAGGAATCATCATATATCAGTCATTCATTTCAACATAAATATGTGTAACATAAAAATTCATCTAAATAACAGACCAATAGAGTAAAGATTAAATAAACTTAATCTTCATAAAGCCTAAAGAAAATCTTCATATATTCCATTTTGATTACTAGTCATTTCTATAAGTATATCTAAGTTGACCAACTGTTTTATTGCAGTACCTTTGTCAGGGCTGCAATTCTCTGAGCCAGTTCAGCCTCTACTTCAGGTAAGGTCTCAGCTTTTCTCATAGTTTGCTGCAACTTTTGCTCAGCTAGCTCAAGACGCTCTTGTAACTGTCTATTCTTCTCTTCCATCTGAAATAGGGACGAAAAAAGAGACACTTAAATTGTCACAGTTAGGATAGCAAACACCAGTCACCAGGGGCTGTGGGCTTCAAGCCACTCTTCTAGAGTTAAAATAAGCTACTACTACCATACCTACTGTGCAAAGAGATTATTGTTCTCATGTTTTCATATATTACTTATCCATAATCCTTAATAAATTCAGCACATTAAAAAAAGAAAACCTTTTACTGACGGCAGCAAAAAGAAAAGAAGTTAATAGTGAGTATTAACCTGGACAAATGGAATACAACTTAGTACTAAGACTTCAGATACACCGTAATAGCAACATACTGAAAATGTAACATTAGCTGGAGTAGGAGAGGGAATGTAGCATAATGATTGAGAGTCCAGGCTCTAGAGATGAAGTTGGAAGACTTTTCCTGTGAAGGCCAGATGGTAATTATTTTAGGCTTTGTGTATCGTAAAGTCTCTGTTCCAACTATTAAATTTTACTGTTGTAGCACAAAAGCAGTCATAGACAATGATTAAATGAATGGATATGTCTATGTTTCAATAAACCTTTATTTATAAAGCAGAGCCATAGTTTTGGCACATGGGCCATAGTTTGCCCACTCCTCCTCTAGAGCCGAATAGACCTAGGTTTCCATTATTGGCTCTGAAATTACCATATGTGTGACCTTAGGAGAGGATTCATGTCTCTGAACCTTAGTTTCCTCAGTATAATAATTGTACTTACTTTACTCCTCAGTATAATAATTGTATACTAATTATTATACTTTACAGTATAATAATTGTACTTACAGGTGGTGGTTGGATTTAAGTGAGGTAATACATGTAAACTGTTTAGCACAGTTTCTGGTTCATGTCTAGATCCAAAGTAAATATTAGTCATTATTTTTATTATTATTAAGATAGATTTCTAGATTACACACTGAAAATCGCATCTGTTTAGTTAGCTTGGTTATAAATTTTAGAGATGATTGATTACCAAAGAATACCATATTTTATTTACTCCATGTTTTGTGAGAATGGTGAGAACACACAGACCACAACAAAACCAAGATAGAGATACTGAACCTGCCGTAGGATGGCCTCTTTATTTGCTAACTCATTTTCTAGTTTGTCATTCATGTCATGTATGGAGGTAGATTCTCTCTGAGCACTGAGGTAACGCTTCTCAAGGGTCGTGATTCTTTCTTCCATATCTTCCTTCTGTGCCATGGCCTACAATTAAAATAATTTAAAAAATCAGATTCTTAGTTTATATATTGTCTTATTATTTAAATTAAATAGTGAGCTATAAAAGAAACTATTGCTTTCTTGAGGTAAATATTCATTCCTTTCTTTTCATTAAGGGGATGCAAGATTTCATGTGAGTTTTCTCAACTTATTTGTCAGAATTCTCCTTCCATCTTGGGTTAGCAAAAAGCTTTCTCTATCTGAGAATGCAATGGAGCACATTTTAAAACTCCTTACTGTAGACTTGGTATTCTTAGAAAAGAAGTGGCAGAAAAATTAGTTCATTACACAGTAGAAATAAGTATAATTGTGGGTAGAGTTGCAAACCATAAAATTGGTAAAATGTTGGCTATAGTTCCAAATTGCAAAGGGTTTTTCAAAGAAGGATAATAAATATCATCAGTATCCTTATTGTCATGTATAAGTAAGAATAGCTCAGTGGTTAAAAGAGAAGGCAAAAATGAAAAAAAAAAGTAAATTTGAATCACACTCACAAATGAATTGACGAATTTACTTTGGAACTTAACCATTTCCCTTGTTTAATTGGAATATGATATATTCCAATGAAAAAGAATTTATAGAACTCAATGAACACAAATCTCTAGGGGAAAATCAGTTATTGGTACAAATGAAGTGATAATTTTAAATACTATATTATTAATATCATATTAACTACATTAAGCAATAATTTTAAACCATATAATTCATAGATAACATGGAAATGATTTTATCTTCCTAATAGCTTACATGGGAATTTATTAGTAGGTAGATAACCTACTTTTTTGAGATATTGGGAAAAATCAGCTGCAGAAGTGAGCATCTTGGGCCTGGTGTGGTTTTCTGATAATTTGGGAAGCTCCTTTGCATAAGGAGCCTGACATTGAGGAGATGGTGGTGTTTTCCATTTATTACCATCCAGGTTTCTTTGACCACTTGTTCCTAAGCAGTCACTTTGTTACTCTCCTACAAGATCCAGAGTCAATCCTGCCACATGCACAGAACAGATAAATTCCATTCTAATTTTCCAACAGAAATAGAAGCCCTTAAATGGACAGTCCTTCAGCTTCCTGATCTTCCCTAACCACCATCTGGAAATTTAACTACATCCACATAAATCCTTAACCTCTATCTTTTAGTTTAGAACAGGTGTCCCACCTTCCCTCAAAGTTGTCATTATCTGTATTCTGGGTTTTATGCCTTTTCTTTTCTTTCTTTTTTTTTTTTTTTTTTTTGCGGTACACGGGCCTCTCACTGCTGTGGCCTCTCCCATTGAGGAGCACAGGCTCCGGACGCACAGGCTCAGCGGCCATGGCTCACGTGCCCAGCCACTCCGCGGCATGTGGGATCTTCCCGGACTGGGGCACGAACCCGTGTCCCCGGCATTGGCAGGCAGACTCTCAACCACTGCGCCACCAGGGAAACCCTATGCCTTTTCTAATTCAGGGATTTGGTCACTTTTTCTCCTGAATTTTCAAGGTGCTAGTAGAGGTAAATCCCATAACAATAGCAAGAAGAATGAAACAGGCTTATAAAAAATTTGGTACAGATCAGAGGTGGAGAGCAGAGGAAACAGAGATGATTCAAAGAAAATAAGAATAGAATTCTTATTCTCATTCTTAAAAATAAGAATGATAAATTATCCGATAAATTATGGACCATTGTCCATAATCTGAATTGAAATTATGAAACCAAACTGTTGGAGTGGGTGGAAACACTTACCATAGCTTTAAAAATAAGTAAGCAAATTTATTTACCAGGTAATTAATAAAATCCTAGAAAAATAGAAAGCCATACAAAAGGAAATATTACCATTGAAAATGACTACTTGGATCATTTGTGGAATTATTTACATAGTCATAATAATGGTAACACTGAATGTGATTTTGAGATGATTATAGTGGAAGGATGGGTGTTAAGAGAAAGGAAGGGAAAGAAGAGAGTTAAAATCCTCATATAATATAACAGCAAGACATAGGATAAGTTTAAATAAGAGAAAATACCAGAAGTAATGGCTAAAAGGGTTGAAATTAAGAATTTCAGGGACTCTCCACACCTCCCCTTCCGGGAGCCTGTGCAGCCCGCCACTGCCAGGGTCCCGGGATCCAGGGACAACTTCCCCGGGAGAACGCACCGCACGCATTAGGCTGGTGCAACGTCACGCTGGCCTCTGCCGCCGCAGACTCGCCCCGCATACCCTCCCTCCCCCCCGGCCTGAGTGAGCCAGAGCCCCTAAAGCAGCTGCTCCTTTAACCCCGTCCTGTCTGAGCGAAGACCAGACCCCTCAGGAGACCTACACGCAGAGGCGGGGCCAAATCCAAACCTGAACCCCGGGAGCTGTGCTAACAAAGAAGAGAAAGGGAAATTTCTCCCAGCAGCCTCAGGAGCAGCAGATTAAACTTCCACAATCAACTTGATGTACCCTGCATCTGTGGAATACCTGAATAGACAACAAATAATCCCAAATTGAGGAGGTGGACTTTGGGAGCAACTATATATACATATATATATATATATTTTTTTTTCTTCCCTTTTTCTCTTTTTGTGAGTGTGTATGTGTATGCTTCTGTGTGAGATTTTGTCTGTATAGCTTTGCTTTCACTATTTGTCCTGGGATTCTGTCTGTCCGTTCTTTTTTTTTTTTTTTACTTTTTAAACTTTTTTCATATTAGTCATTTTTTATTTTAATGACTTTATTTTATCCTACTTTATTTTATTTTATCCCCTTTCATCCTTCCTTCCTCCCTCCCTCCCTCTCTCTCTCTCTCTCTCTCTCTCTCTCTCTCTTTCTTTCTTTCTTTCTATTTTTTTTCTCCCTTTTATTCGGAGCCATGTGGATGAAAGGCTCTTGGTGCTCCAGCCAGGAGTCAGTGCTGTGCCTCTGAGGTGGGAGAGCCAACTTCAGCACACTGGTCCACAAGAGACCTCCCAGCTCCACGTAATATCAAATGGCGAAAGTCTCCCAGAGATCTCCATCTCAACACCAAGACCCAGCTTCACTCAACGACCAGAAAGCTACAGTGCTGGACACCCTATGCCAAACAACTAGCAAGACAGGAACACAGCCCCATCCATTAGCAGAGAGGCTGCCTAAAATCATAATAAGGCCACAGACACCCCCAAACACACCACCAGACATGGACCTGCCCACCAGAAAGACAAGATCCAGCCTCATCCACCAGAACACACGCACTAGTCCCCTCCACCAGGAAGCCTACACAAGCCACTGAACCAACTTTAGCCACTGGGGACAGACACCAAAAGCAACGGGAACTATGAACCTGCAGCCTGTGAAAAGGAGACCCCAAACACAGTAAGATAGGCAAAATGAGAAGACAGAGAAACACACAGCAGATGAAGGAGCAAGGTAAACATCCACCAGACATAACAAATGAAGAGGAAATAGGCAGTCTACCTGAAAAAGAATTCAGAATAATGATAGTAAAGATGATCCAAAATCTTGGAAATAGAAGAGAGAAAATGCAAGAAACATTTAACAAGGACCTAGAAGAACTAAAGAGGAAACAAGCAATGATGAACAACACAATAAATGAAATTAAAAATTCTCTAGAAGGGATGAATAGTAGAATAACTGAGGCAGAAGAATGGATAAGTGACCTGGAAGATAAAATAGTGGAAATAACTACTGCAGAGCAGAATAAAGAAATAGAATGAAAAGAACTGAGGACAGTCTCAGAGACCTCTGGGACAAATTAAACGCACCAACATTCAAATTATAGGGGTCCCAGAAGAAGAAGAGAAAAAGAAAGGGACTGAGAAAATATTTGAAGAGATTATAGTTGAAAACTTCCCTAATATGGGAAAGGAAATAGTTAATCAACTCCAGGAAGCAGAGAGAGTCCCATACAGGATAAATCCAAGGAGAAACACGCCAAGACACATATAAATCAAACTATCAAAAATTAAATGCAAAGAAAACATATTAAATCAGCAAGGGAAAAACAACAAATAACACACAAGGGAATCCCCATAAGGTTAACAGCTGATCTTTCAGCAGAAACTCTGCAAGCCAGAAGGGAGTGGCAGGACATATTTAAAGTGATGAAGTAGAAGAACCTACAACAAAGATTACACTACCCAGAAAGGATCTCATTCAAATTTGATGGAGAAATTAAAACCTTTACAGACAAGCAAAAGCTGAGAGAGTTCAGCATCACCAAACCAGCTTTACAATAAATGTTAAAGGAACTTCTCTATGCAAGAAACACAAGAGAAGGAAAAGACCTACAATAACAAACCCAAAACAATTAAGAAAATGAGAATAGGAATTTACATATTGATAATTACCTTAAATACAAATGGATTAAATGCTCCCAACAAAAGACACAGACTGGCTGAATGGATACAAATACAAGACCCGTATATATGCTGTCTACAAGAGACCCACTTCAGACCTAGAGACACATACAGACTGAAAGTGAGGGGATGGAGAAAGATATTCCATGCAAATGGCAATCAAAAGAAAGCTGGAGTAGCAATTCTCATATCAGACAAAATAGACTTTAAAATAGAGACTAGTACAAGAGACAAAGAAGGATACTACATAATGATCAAGGGATTGATCCAAGAAGATATAACAATTGTAAATATTTATGCACCCAACATAGGAGCACCTCAATATGTAAGGCAAATGCTAACAGCCATAAAAGGGGAAATCGACAGTAACACAATCATAGTAGGGGACTTTAACCACCCCACTTTCACCAATGGACAGATCATCCAAAATGAAAATAAATAAACAAACACAAGCTTTAAAAAATACATTAAGCAAGATGGACTTAATTGATATTTATAGGACATTCCATCCAAAACGAGCAGGTTACACTTTCTTCTCAAGTGCTCATGAAGCATTCTCCAGGATAGATCGTATCTTTAGTCACAATTCAAGCCTTGGTAAATTTAAGAAAATTGAAATCATATCAAGTATCTTTTCTGACCACAACGCTATGAGACTAGATATCAATTACAGGAAAAGATCTGTAAAAAATACAAACACATGGAGGTGAAATAATACACTATTTAATAAGCAAGAGATCGCTGAAGACATCAAAGAGGAAATCAAAAAATTCCTAGAAATAAAAGACAATGAAAACACGATGACCCAAAACCTATGGGATGCAGCAAAAGCAGTTCTAAGAGGGAAGTTTACAGCAATACAATCCTACCTTAAGAAACAGGAAACATCTCAAATAAACAACCTAACCTTGCACCTAAATCAATTAGAGAAAGAAGAACAAAAAACCACCAAAGTTAGCAGAAGGAAAGAAATCATAAATATCAGATCAGAAATAAATGAAAAAGAAATTAAGGAAACAATAGCAAAGATCAGTAAAACTAAAAGCTGGTTCTTTGAGAAGATAAACAAAATGGATAAACCATTAGCCAGACTCATCAAGAAAAAAAGGGAGAAGACTCAAATCAATAGAATTAGGGGCTTCCCTGGTGGCGCAGTGGTTGAGAGTCCATCTGCCGATGCAGGGGACACAGGTTCGTGCCCCAGTTTGGGAAGATCCCACATGCTGCGGAGCGGCTGGGTGTGTGAGCCATGGCTGCTGAGCCTGCGTGTCCAGAGCCTGTGCTCCACAATGGGAGAGGCCACAACAGTGAGAGCAGTGAGAGGCCCACGTACCGCAAAAAAAAAAAAAAAAATCAATAGAATTAAAAATGAAAAAGCAGAAGTAACAACTGACACCGCAGAAATACAAAGGATCATGAGAGATTACTACAAGCAACTCTATGCCAATAAAATGGACAACCTGGAAGAAATGGACAAATTCTCAGAAATGCACAACCTGCCGAGACTAAACAAAGAAGAAACAGAAAATATGAACAGACCAATCACAAGCACTGAAATTGAAACTGTGATTAAAAATCTTCCAACAAACAAAAGCCCAGGACCAGTTGGCTTCACAGGCGAATTCTATCAAACGTTTAGAGAAGAGCTAACACCTATCCTTCTCAAACTCTTCCAAAATATAGCAGAGAGAGGAACACTCCCACACTCATTCTATGAGGCCACAATCACCCTGATATCAAAACCAGACAAAGATGTCACAAAGAAAGAAAACTGCAGGCCAATATCACTGATGAATATAGATGCAAAAATCCTCAACAAAATACTAGCAAACAGAATCCAACAGCACATTAAAAGGATCATACAACATGATCAAGTGGGTTTTTTTCCAGGAATGCAAGGATTCTCATTATACGCAAATTAATCAACGTGATTCACCATATTAACCAATTGAAGGAGAAAAACCATATGATCATCTCAATCGATGCAGAGAAAGCTTTTGACAAAATTCAACACCCATTTATGATAAAAAAAACCTGCAGAAAGTAGGCATAGAGGGAACTTTCCTCAACATAATAAAGGCCATATATGACAAACTCACAGCCAACATCGTCCTCAATGGTGAAAAACTGAAACCATTTCCACTAAGATCAGGAACAAGCCAAGGTTGCCCACTCTCACCACTCTTATTCAACATAGTTTTGGAAGTTTTAGCCACAGCAATAAGAGAAGAAAAAGAAATAAAAGGAATGCAAATCGGAAAAGAAGAACTACAGCTGTCACTGTTTGCAGATGACATGATACTATACATAAAGAATTCTAAAGACGCTACCAGAAAACTGCTAGAGCTAATCAATGAATTTGGTCAAGTAGCAGGATAGAAAATTAATGCACAGAAATCTCTGGTATTCCTATATACTAATGATGAAAAATCTGAAAGTGAAATTAAGAAAACACTCCCATTTACCATTGCAACAAAAAGAATAAAATATCTAGGAAAAAGCTACCTAAGGAGACAAAAGATCTGTATGCAGAAAATTATAAGATACTGATGAAAAAAATTAAAGATGATACAAATAAATGGAGAGATATACCATGTTCTTGGATTGGAAAAATCAACATTGTGAAAATGACTCTACTACCCAAAGCAATCTACAGATTCAATGCAATCCCTATCAAACTACCACTGGCATTTTTCACAGAACTAGAACAAAAATTTTTGCAATTTGTATGGAAACACAAAAGACCCCGAATAGCCAAAGCAATCTTGAGAATGAAAAATGGAGCTAGAGGAATCAGGCTCCCTGACTTCAGACTATACTACAAAGCTACAGTAATCAAGACAGTATGGTACTGGCACAAAAACAGAAATATAGATCAACGGAACAGGATAGAAAGCCCAGAGATAAACCCACGCACAAATGGTCACCTTATTTTTGATAAAGGAGGCAAGAATATACAGTGGAGAAAAGACAGCCTCTTCAGTAAGTGGTGTTGGGAAAACTGGACAGGTACATGTAAAAGTATGAAATTAGAACACTCCTTAACACCATACACAAAAATAAACTCAAAATGGATTAAAGACCTAAATGTAAGGCCAGAAACTATCAAACTCTTGGAGAAAAACATAGGCAGAACATTCTATGACATAAATCACAGCAAGATCCTTTTTGACCCACCTCCTAGAGAAATGGAAATAGACACAAAAATAAACAAATGGGACCTAAGAAACTTAAAAGCTTTTGCACAGCAAAGGAAACCATAAACAAGACCAAAAGACATCCCTCAGAATGGGAGAAAATATTTGCAAATGAAGCAGCTGACAAAGGATTACTCTCTGATATTTACAAGTAGCTCATGTAGCTAAATAACAAAAAAACAAACAACCCAATCCAAAAATGGGCAGAAGACCTAAATAGACATTTCTCCAAAGAAGATATACAGATTGCCAACAAACACATGAAAGAATGCTCAACATCATTAATCATTAGCGAAATGCAAATCAAAACTACAATGAGATATCATCTCACACCAGTCAGAATGGCCATCATCAAAAAATCTAGAAACAATAAATGCTGGAGAGGGTGTGGAGAAAAGGGAACACTCTTGCACTGCTGGTGAGAATGTAAATTGATACAGCCACTATGGAGAACAGTATGGAGGTTCCTTAAAAAACTAAAAATAGAAGTACCATACGACTCAGCAATCCCACCACTGGGCATATACCCTGAGAAAACCATAATTCAAAAAGAGTCATGTACCAAAATGTTCATTGCAACTCTATTTACAATAGCCAGGACATGGAAGCAACCTATGTGTCCATTAGCAGATGAATGGATAAAGAGGATGTGGCACATATATACAATGGAATATTACTCAGCCATAAATAGAAACAAAATTGAGTTAATTGTAGTGAGGTGGTTGGACCTAGAGCCTGTCACACAGAGTGAAGTAAGTCAGAAAGAGAAAAACAAATACCGTATGCTAACACATATATATGGAAGCTAAGAAAAAAAAAAAAGGTCATGAAGAATCTAGGGGTAAGATGGGAATAAAGACACAGACCTACTAGAGAATGGACTTGAGGATATGGGGAGGGGGAATGGTAAGCTGTGACAAAGCGAGAGAGTGGCATGGACATATATACACTACCAAACGTAAAATAGATAGCTAGTGGGAAGCAGCCTCATAGCACAGGGAGATTAGCTCGGTGCTTTGTGACGGCCTGGAGGGGTGGGATAGGGAGGGTGGGAGGGAGGGAGGGAGACGCAAGAGGGAAGATATATGGGAACATATGTATACGTATAACTGATTCACTTTGTTATAAAGCAGAACTAACACACCATTGTAAAGCAATTATACTCCAATAAAGATGTTAAAAAAAAAATTTGGACACAGTGGGGGGGGAAAAAAAAGAATTTCAGGGAAGTGAGATGGGAGGTAAGTGGTGGCTTTTTGTATATGTATGTGTTTTGTGCACATGTGTGTTTAGATTTGTACTCTCTTGATAGTATTTGACTTTGAAAATTATGTGTATATAAAAAAATTAAAATTAATTAAAAAGTCATATTCTATAAAGAAACTCATCATGTTGTCCTTAGTCTCCCTGCCTCCCCCTACCTAGTATTACTTGACTAGGGAATGACACCGTGCTGCACAGAAATTTAGGATCATCCTTGAAAACTCCTCTACACTAACTCCCACTTAATAGCCTAATCTGTCATCTTGCCATTAGTCTTTTTTCCTGCTTACTTATTCCCAACCTGCTGACCAACTTGTTTCTTGACAATACCTTTGTATGTTCCTCTCCATCTTCAATGTGAAATCTGAGCTACAAAGCCTTGCAAACACATAGCTTAATGTCCTGACACTTTCTTTATGTACAATATCTCTATGTACTGAGAGGAATAGTGAAAAATTCATGTTCACTTAGGACTTGGGAAAGTGATATCCTTTGTAAATAAGGTTTTACAGATGTAATCAAGTTAAGATGAGATCATACAGGATAGGGTGGGCCTTAAATCCAGTGACTGGTGTTCTTATAGGGAAAGGAAGATTTGGGGACGAAGATATACAGAGAAAAGTGCAATGTGAAAAAGGAGACAGAGATTGTCTTTATACTGCCACCAGCCAAGAACACCAAGGATTGCTAGCAACCACCAGAAGCTAGAGGACGCAATGAAGAATACTTCACCAGAGCCTTCAGAGGGAATACTGTATGGCTCTGTTGACACCTTGATTTTGGACTTATAGTCTCCAGAACTATGAGAGAACAAATTACTGTTGTTTTAAGCCATCCCTTTTATTGTAATTTGTTATGGCAGCCCTAGGAAACTAACACACTCTGCAACATTTCTATCTGGAATGAGATTTTGTTGCCTTTTTGACTACCTTAGTCTTGATGAACTTCAAGACCAAACTAAAGACTACTTGGTTAATTATGTTAATATTAATGTTCAAATGTATGCAACAATTAATCCATCAATTTGGCAAAAATTATCCAAACTAATTTTTTTCAACATTATATATGCATCCCTAGATTTTAGCCATCCAAACAAAAGCTACTATTTAAAAAGCTTTTGCTTAAGATTTTGACTTTTTCTGTTTCCTATATTTTTTAGTCCAATAAGGGTAGAGTTTTCAATCTTAGACTATTCCTTCAAAGTGCTGCTTACAATTATTAATTCTGTATTGTTAATTTCATTTTCACACAGAACTCTAGGAATGTTATGTCAATTTTGTAGCCCAAGAAAAAATTCTAAATTTAGCCTACATATATAAACATCTTACAAAATTATAATAGCCATAAATTCAGTAAAAGGCATACACGTGTTTCTTTAGAACATGAGCACGAAGTAGTACATACTTGCTTTAAATTCTAGTTTTTGATACTTATTAACCCTGTTATGGGTAAACACTGCTTAGCTTTTCTAAACTTCATGTGCTTTCTTTTTTCTTATATATTTTTTTTTCAGTTTTTGGTTGGGATGTTAATACACGACATTGTTGTGATATATTTTAAGTGCTTTGCATGATGTCTTATGTACAATATACACTCAGTAAATTCTAGCTTCTTTTTTATTATTATTCTTTTTTATTACCATGTACAATACACACTAAATAAATAATAGCTTATTATTATTATTTATGTATTATCTTTTTCTTACTATTATGCCTATAATTAGCTGATCTGACAATGGTGTATATTACATATAGGAGTCATTGGATGTGACTTTGGTATTTCATTTTTAATTCAGTGATTCATATGGGAGATTCAATTTATAACTGCAGGCTGTGTTGCCAAGAATAAATTTTGAATTTACATGTTGGAGAAGTATCTTTTCGCTGTGTGTTACTTGGAAATTTTAAAAAAGAAAGCTTTTTCTAGTTCCTGAAAACTGCTGCCTAAAAAAAGTTGAAAAACTGTATAAAGGATTAATTTTCTCTTAACTTGAAGTTTATGTTAAAACTGGATTTTATTATATCAAATAAATATAATTCTATAGCAACTTAGAGCTAGTAAAGTGAAAAATATAACTCCATGTTTCAGATAATAGAAAAGACAAAATTGATACGTATTCACTCATATAATCACATAGTGAATATTCAAAGACCTCTTAATAAGAAGTTGGAGTGATAAGCTGTATTCACAAAACAAAATATAACTGAAATACTTCACAGAAAATTCTAACTCTTTGAATATCAATATATTTAATGAGATATTAGTATCCAAATACCCAATTAGTAGCCTTCTTGATTAGAGTGGAACAAATATCGTATATTAACGCATATATGTGGAATCTAGAAAAATGTTACAGATGAACCTATTTGCAGGGCAGGAATAGAGACGCAGACGTGGAGAACAGACGTGTGGACATGGGGCAGGGGGAAAGGGGGGTCAGATGAATTGGGAGATTGGGATTGATATATATACACTACCATGTGTAAAACAGACAGCTGGGGGAACCTGCCATATAGCACAGGGAGCTCAGCTCAGTGCCCTGTGGTTACCTAGAGGGATGGGATGGGGGGGAGGTCCAAGAGGGAGGGGAATATATGTATACATATAGCTGATTCACTTCGTTGTACAGCAGAAACTAACACACCATTGTAAAGCAACTATACCCCAATTTAAAAAAAAAAAAAAAAAAGAGTGGAGAGGTAAACTAAGCCTCCATATGATACTGACTATATTTTCTAGTCTAGGTACCATGCCAAGCTTTAACCCTTACTCCAAGAAGTGACAGTCAATTTAAGGAGCGCTTAAGACAAAACTTCAAACAAAAGTAAACTTTGTAAATATACAAGACATTAAACAGATGTAATCATCACCCTGGCTTAAAAAGAAAAAAAAGAAAAGTAAACTTTGAATAGATTTATTTCTTGACAAAGAATAATTTCAAAAATATATTCTGAAACCATGAATGAAATATATTTACACAATTTGTTTCAGATATATTAGACTATGCACATGCACAGCAAAATGCATTTCAGTTTTTAATTATGTGGTCAGTTTTTTCCTATTCTCTATTCTTTTTCCTAATTAATTCAACAAATAGTTATTGCTTATATCATATATAAATCATACTGGGTTAGCAGTGCTATAGGGGTAGCAAGGAGAATCACCTTGCTTGTCTTTTCTACTTAAAGTCATGCAATCTAGTAGACTTTGTTGTGACCACAGCTCAAGAATACATAAAAGCGAAGTCCGGAGTTTTCAGTGTTATGTGATACCTTTTTAAAGTATGTGATTTTCACATTTTCTTGCTTATTGAAAAGATCAAAAGATTGATTATTTAGGAAGCAGTTACAGTGCAGCTGCATTTTTTATGGTAGTTGCTATCACTGAGGAAATGATTGCATCTTGTGATTTTGGAAGCTGCTCATAGTGGACGAAGCAGAGATTTTGAAGCTGGGGTAGTCCTCTATTCTTCCTGGTGCTGGGGGTGGGGAAGGTAGTGTGTTGGGGAGAATAGTGGTTAGGCCTTGGACAAGTTACTTTACATCACCTGAGAAAAATGGCACAATTACAAGTACCTCCCCTAAAGGACAGAAGGAATTAAGGAAATTAAATATAAACCAGGCTCCCATGGCTTGCATCCTGAATCTTATGGGAAATATTTTATTTGGTCTTCACAGTGTGCTTAATACACACACACACACACACACACACACACACACACACACACGTGATGCATCCAGAAAGGCAGACAGAGTATAGGCTCCTTGTTCAGGTCTCATTAACCCTATCACTTCCTACTGTTACACCTGGCACTTCACACACTTATATTGTTTACCTGGCTTTGAAGACATTTGTGTTTGCAAGCCCCCTCAAAGGTGAGTGATGAGAAATACTCCTTTCTTGTGAAACTCTTCTAAGATATAACTACCCAGAACTTATAGAGCTGATAAGAATAGTTATATTGTAAAAGAGGGGCCTGGTGAAGTCTTGGTGAGGGGCTTCCCTGGTGGCCTGGTGAGGGGCTTCCCTGGTGGCACAGTGGTTAAGAATCCGCCTGCCAATGCAGGGGACACAGGTTCCATCCCTGGTCCGGGAAGATCGCACATGCTGTGGAGCAACTAAGCTCGTACGCCACAACTACTGAGCCTGTGCTCTAAAGCCCACGAGCCACAACTACTGAGGCTTGCATGCCACAACTACTGAAGCCCGCGTGCCTAAAGCCCATGCTCCACAATGAGAGAAGCCACCGTAATGAGAAGCCCACGCACCACAACGAAGAGTAGCCCCTGCTCGCCGCAACTAGAGAAAGCCCGCACACAGCAATGAAGACCCAACACAGCCAAAAATAAAAACAAATAAATAAATAAATTGAAAAAAACAAAGAATTCCTGGTGAAAGCAGAACACCTTACCTATGAGAAGGTATTCCTAATTATAAAAAAAATTTGGCATCAGATAGATGATTGACATTTTAAATCTGACTTAGCTTTTTGTCACCTACATCCAAAGACTATTAGAATCAAAGGGTTATTTTTACTTAGGTCATAAGAAAGGGAGAGCTGGAGATACTGGACTCTATCTGCAAATGACACTGGATTAAACAAGCATTAATAGAATAGGTGAGTGTTAAGTGAAAGAAAAACAGCTAAATCTGTGGGACTAAGAGAATGAAGAAATAGGAAACGAGCAAAAGCTCAAGAAATGGCCCTGGTGGTTTACTAGTCAAAAATCTTAGTGTTCCTTAACAGTAATATAGAAGAGGGGTTAAACTGCATGTACTTTATAAATTCTCTAAGTTTGGGTTGTGGGAGGAGTGAAGATGAGAGATGCATTCCCGAACTGTTAACTCATAAAAAGGTGTATCATTATCTGTGCGGTGACAGAACCACTTCATGGATTATCTTACTCTGAGATAGTAGGCATTGTTTGGGGACATATTCTGATTTCATCCATGCCTTTTGATGTTTACACCTAACACCCGTAAATATCCATCCTTTCAACAAGAGCTTCTGAGTGCCTAGTATATACTCAGTAGTTGTGTATGTGATTAAAATAGAGCAATGAACAAAACTAGACAAAACAAAAATCCCCAGCTCTTATGAATCTTTATATACAGTGGAGAGGAAAGCATATGACAAACAAGTAAATCAGCAAAGTACATACTGTGTCAGATGGCAGTAATTCTGTGAGATTTTTAAAAAATGAAAGAAGAAGGAGAGTGTATATGTGTAAATACCACGGTTAGGGAACACTTCACTAAGACATTTGAGTAAAAGGCAGAAGGAAAAGAAAATGCAACAGAATAGATCTGGCTTGCTTAAGAGGCCACAGTAACTGGACTGAGTGGATTAAAGTGAAAGAGTAGTAGATGAGTTCCCAGAGGTCAGAGGGTGGGAGTAGAGATTGTACAGGGTTGTTGACCACTGCAAGGACTTTGATTTTACTGTAAGTAGAATAGGTAGCCATTGAAGAGTTTTAAGGAGAAAGTGACTTGAGCTGACTTACACTGCAAGAGGTCACTCAGGCTGCTGTGTTGAGTATAGACTATTAGAATAATCCAATGAGAGATGGTGGTTGTGTGAAATAAGGCAGAGCCATGAAGAGTGTGTGAAGAGGTCACAGGACGGATATATTTTGAAGTTGGAAGTAATAAGATTTATGGATGAAGCAAATGCAGTGTGTGAGTGAAAGAGAGGTACCAAGGACAGTTCCAAGGTTTTTGATCTAAGCACCAGTAATGGAGTTGCCGTCAGCTGAGATATGTAAGACTGCAAGTAAGTCTGGCTTCTTGGGGGGAATATCAGGAAAACAGTCTTGAGAATGTTAATTTTGAGATACCCGTCAGAGATCTAGATACAGGCATCTGGAAATCAGGAGAGATGGATAAGGTGGAGATATAAAGTGGGAATCATAAGACCACGGGTAGTTTTTGGAGCCATGAAACGGCATGAATTTACCAGGGGAGTTAAGGTAAATTGAGGAGGAAAGGCATTCCATGGTTGGGGATGAGAAGTAGAGCCAGTAAAGGAGCCTGAGATGGGGTAGCAAGTAAAAATGAAGGAAAATCAGGAACAGTGTAGTGTGCTATTAGCCAAATGAAGAAATACACCAGGAAGTGGTAATTAGATCAAGTGCTTCCAAGGACTGAGAAGTGTCTCCTGGATTCAGCAACATGGAGGTCAAACTGGATAAGAACAGTTTTGATGGGACCGTGGAGGCAAAAGTATGATAAAATGGGCTCAAAGGAGAATTGGAAGAAAAGAATTGGATACATAGAGTCAACTCCAATAACAGCTAGTTAATGATGTACAAAAGATAAAAAAATAAAAATATGATTTAAAAGAACATATAAAAATGGAAAAGGTGAAAAGTCACAAAATAAAATTTTCATAAATATAGATAATTTTCTTTTAAATTAAATAGAGTGATAACAGTGAAAAGATTCTAAACTTTTCACCTCAGCTGGTAGGATGATTTGGCAATATCACAAATAAGACATCTCCTTGTAATTTTTGTTGTAACTTTAAAGTACCCACTTTTTCAAATAGATGAAGTGATGTTAAGTTTAGTAAGAACTGAACATATAGAGAAAGAAAGGTTCCCACTTTCACACATGTACTTTCACATTCACAGATAGAAAACCAAAATAAGAGGGATATTTTTAAAGTAATGTCTTTGAGTATTCCCATCTGCTAAGAGTATAGCAATTCATTATTCGTACCCGAATCTAGGGTTATTTAAAATTAACAGCTTAAAACATTTAAAAATTCATTTAAAAACCTGTAGTTTTTATTACTTCTGAGATTTGATACCAACATTTTCTTTCCATACATATTTATGGGGTGGAATAGGGAGGGTGGGAGGGAGGGAGACGCAAGATGGAAGAGATATGGGAACATATGTATATACATAACTGATTCATTTTGTTGTAAAGCAGAAAAAAAATAAAAAAGTAAAAATAAAGGGGTGATGAAGTAAACTATTTTTGCCTTAGTGAACAAGTTTCATAACTAATATAATGCATACTGATTTACGGTCTTTTGAGAAAAGGTAAAGAGTATATGCCATTAGGGGAAATTATGGAAAAAGCATCTCAGAGACAGCATTAAGGAAGCAAAGACTGAAAGTGTTGCGAATCACTTACCTCCCTAATGTCCCTTTGATACTTAGTGTTCATTTCTTCTGTTTTAATGAGATCCTTTCTTGCTGTCTCTGCTTCCTGTTCCACCTCTCCCACTCGGGAAGAAAGGGCTGCTAAACGTTCTTTCATTTGGGCCATTTCATAGTTTTGTTTTTCAAGCAATTCTTGTAGTTCAACTATTTGACTTGTTTCATCAGTTGAATCTATAGAACCATTGGACAAACGCTGCAGGAAAAGAGAAAGAAACTGCACTTAGAATTTTCTTCATCTTTAATTTAAAATTCATGAACTTAAAGATATGAGACTGATAAAGATTTCATACTGAGAAATAAGAACTCTAACAGAACTAGCTTTGGAGGAAAACTAAGTTTCTGAGAAAACTCTTAATTGGCATTAAAATATAAAGGTAGATCAGTAATTTTCAAATAAGTTAATAGATGCATATGAACTGGAAACTATTATGTATGCTACATTATACACAGTTTAGCACAAAACATGGATATAGCATAAACATTCAATAAGTGGCAGCTATTTTTAATCAATTACATATAAAATTTATTATAAATAAATATTTATGTAACACAGCATGTTATTATTAAATAATAAATAAGGGCACAGAAACTATGTAATATTTTCTATTTTTATTCAAGATCCTTTGTGAATTTGCAAGTCTTATTTTCAATGACTCTCAGTAAAAGAAAACTTACACTTTTCTTTTAAAGAAAGTTATTCCTGCTGTGAATCTGACCTAGCTGGAACAAAGGTATAGCATAGAAAAGTCTTGCTTTCTATATTGCTATCAACATAAAAGTAATGAGTGCACACAATCCACAGGAAAGAGGCTGAAGAGTTTAAATACTTGGAGATTGATTTTTCCTCTTTTTGAAGGGGCTGCCTGGAAACCAGGGTAACTCATGTCTTCAGAAGGATGACCTACAGCCTAGCTGCACTGGAGAAATTTTGTGGTGAAGACAGTGCAGGAACTGGGGAGAAATAAGTGCTAAGAGAAAAAGATCACAATGAACTAGAAATAGGAAAGTATGGAGAAAAAGAAAAAAAAGTACTATCAATTCTGTTAGAATGCTTGTTTGGAAAATATGAATTCATTCTAGCATGACAGATACATTAAGAAACAATTTGAAAAAAAAAAAAGAAAGAATTTGAACATAATGTAACTTTTGTGTTTTCTTATGTACAATCTCATTCCTGATAATCACTGGCTGAACACAGAAAACCAGACCTAGCTGAATCAATCAGTGTAGGAATATACAAAATGTACACATGCACTTTCCTCAAACATCTAACACCAACCTCACACTTCATCAAGCGCTTTGAGTCAGCCCATCCATATCTGTGTTACACCTGTCTGATTTTAGATACTCCTCCTTCCAACACTTCACAATAGATCACAGCTATAACCCTTCTGACATCCACTGTGATCAGCAAACTTCAGATCTTTTTCAAAGTAAAGAGTTAAATTTATCACAGCAGTTATGCAATCCTTAACCATTTAACATGTGTAAAACTGTGCTACTATTTTTAGTATTAGAAATACTAGAAATAGTATTTAGAAATAGTATTCTATTTATTTTAAAAGTCATTGATAAAGGTTTTAGTGTTGTACTGCAAACCCCTTTCCCCCATAAGCCCTGTGATTTTTATTTTGAAATTTTGCATAACTCATGATATTTTGGAATGCAAATGTCCTATTAGACAAAACTGACTGTAGGATAAAAGGAGTATAGAAAGCATCACAAAAGCAGCGAGAAAGATAAAATAGAGAGAATGGGAAAGCAAACAAATGGCAAGAGGTATTGGTAAGTCCAGTTGCCTAACACGTGGAGAAACAGTTGGACAAATCAAAATTAAAAGGGCAGAGAAAGATAGAGTCAGTCTTAAGATAGCATCTTAAGATACCAGTTGGATTTGCAGAATTAGTACTTTGAAAATATGACTGAACTTTTGTATTGCAAGTGCCAAACTTTTTCTTATCTAGTGAAAGGTGTAAGAGTGTTGGAAAGGATCAAAGGTCAGTTGACCAGTTGCTCCTTCAGAGTCTTGATTCCCCTAGCTGCTGGGACTGCTTGCTTGCGGAGGGATCAGAGCTGAGAACATGCCTAGCAATTGCTCTTAGTGGAAGGGAACTGCCTTTCCAAAGTTAAACCCCTCCGTTGGGGCGTGCAATACCACATACAATGCAGAGCAGTATTATTGTGAAGCTAATAAAAAACCAACATTTTAGACAGTTTTTATGAACACAAAACCCAAAAACATTGATAGTGACATTTATATGATACCATTATCTGTACATTGAACTGGGAAAAGCCTATTTACATTCATTAGACAGCAACTGAGAACTGGTTTAGGGAGAAAGGCTAGAGCGAACTGCCAATCAATTATGTCCAAATTTGGGATAACTGAGGTATGATATTACAGGATTTCTGTAATAACAGCAAATATCTTCGAACTCTGTACACCACTTACAAGTAATGAGGCAACCTTAAGCTTTAATAGAATTTCTGCCTCCTCACATTGAGAATTTCCTCTAGTCAACTAAAAAGTGGCAATTTTTAGAAACTACAAAAGTCATTAGAAAATACATTTTTGCAGTGAAAAATGTTTTCTGTCATTGAAAAATTACATTTAAGATTTGAGTCCTTAAGAACTTTGGAGAAACTGAGACTTAGGTAATTACACGAAGTTGATTTGAATTAAAATGCAGAACTTTGAATTCCGAGGTCATTTCATCTACACATCTACATTTCATCTTTACCGTATTACTTTTAATCAGAACATAAAAATCAAAACGATAGAATAACACATGCTGGATGGTATTGACAAGTAACAAGAATGTAGTGTGTGTATGTATAGCTATATGAATATACATACAACAGTACACACACACACACACGTGTATAAATTCTACAAATATTTGTTCAGTGCAACTGAATGATGTTAATTTTCTAATTAGAAAAATGATTATTCCAAATCTGTGCACCTGAAGTCCATTAAAATCTTGTCTAAAAGTTGCAAATTTTTTAATGGGCTCAAGGTAAGAGAAATTTAAGTAAATATAAACAGTAATCAGACAACGAAAATAAAACACTTTCAAAATGTTAACCTCTTCAATTCCTTTAAGTAACAGATGTGTACTGCATAGTCTTTATGCTACTTTGGAATTTAGTACTACCCATGGAAAATTTTTGAACAGTCAATTTTTCTCTGAAGTGCTTATTGACATTATATGTTTAAAAATATGTAATATTTTATCTGTTCAAATCACCTTAAATATATTTTGTGCTGAGCTTAATATATGTTTTCATAATTTCAGAGTGGAAAGGTCATCTTAAACCTGTGGTGTATACCTTAGAAAAAGAATATACAACTTTATTCCAAATCATTATTATCTTGGTCTACCTTTAAAATAAATTGTGGCACTTTAACATAAAGGGCAAATGAGAGAATTAAAGGAAAAATCAATGCTTATTTTAAATAGCTTTATCGAGATCTAATTTACATACCATAAAGTTCAACCATTTCAAGTGTAAATGTCAACGGTGTTTAGAATACTTAAAGAGTTGTGCAACTATCGATGTAATCTAATTTGAGAATATTCTCATTACCCCTAACAGAAACCTCATACCCATTAGCAGTCCCCTAAGAGCAGACCCCCACCCCCAGCCCGAGGCAGCCACTAATCTACTTTCTTTCAATACAGATTTGCATATTATGTACCTTTCACATAAATGGAATCACAGAATAGTCTTTTGTGATTGGCTTTATTCACTGAACATAATGTTTCTGAGGGTCATTCATGTTGTGGCATATTATCAGTATTTCATAGCTTTTATTGCTGAATAGTGTTTTACCATGTGAATATTCTACATGTAATTTATATATTCATCAGTTAATAGACATTTCAATGGTTTCCACCTTTTGAGTACTGTGAATAATGTACCTGTGAACATTTGTGTACGAGCCTTTGTGTGGACATACATTTACAGTTCTTGTGGAACTCCTAGGAGATTCCTAGGAGAAGAATTCTTCTCCTAGGAGAAGAATTGCTGGATCATATGATAATTCTATGTTTAACATTTTGAAGAAATATTTCCCAAAGTGGTTGCCCCATTTTACATTCCCACCAGCAATCACGAGAGTTCCAATTCCCCACATCCTCACCAAAACTTGTCTTTTTATTAGAGTCATTCTGGTAGGTATGAAGTGGAATCTCCTTGTGGTTTTGATTTGCAATCCCTAATGACTAATTATGTTGAGCATCTTTTCTTACGCCTACTGATGTTTTGTGTATTTACTTTGTGGAAATGTCCATTCAAAGTATTTGCCCATTTACTAATTGGGTTATTTGTCTTTTATTATTGAGTTGTAAGAATTGCTTATATATACTTTGGATACAAGTCCTTTGTCAGATATATGACTTATAAATAGTTCTTTCCAGTATTTCGATTATCTTTTTTACTTTCCTGATGGCACAGTTTGAAAGTGTTTTTAATTTTAATGAAGTCCAATTTATCATTTTTCTCCTTTATGTGCTTTTGGTGTTATACCAAGAAGTTATTTCTTAACATAAGTTTATAAAGACTTCAATTTTTTTTCTTTTAAAGTGTAGAAGTATACACTTAAATTACTAGTTTTCAAAGGCAATAAAGGCTCAGATGATAAAATGTTTTAAATATATATTTTGATTCAATCAATAATTATTTATTGAGCACCTACTATGTGCCAAATGGAAGAAATTAGGTTTTAGGATTTTTTAAAAATATGATGATACATTCCTGCCATTAAGGAAATTTTCATCTAGCAGAGAAGTGACACACAAACAAGCAGGTATTAAGTACTGCAATGAAATATTATCATAGAGCTATGTTTTGCTTACATATTTGTGTTATGGGAGCAGAAAGAAGATACCTTTTGTGACACTCTTTGAGTTGGGTTTTTAAAGGTAGGCAATTATATTTCAAGTAAAATAAGGGAGGGGGTAGTTATTCCAGGAAGGGGAAACAACATGAGCAAAGGCAGGGAGGCATTCTCTGCAGGGGGATTATGAGTAGCCCTGTGTGCACAGCAAAAGATGTGCTGTGGGGAAATGGGAGGATATGAGACCTGAAAGGGAGGGCCAGCATACATTAAGATGTCCTTAGCTTCTCATATGAAATAGCATGAACTTTGGGTACTAAACAGAATGACAGAGAGTCATCAAAGGTTTTTGAACAGGGAAGTTACCTGTAAACATTTGCTGGCAACCTGCTCATCTCATGGTCCTGGTGGTCTGTGTAAAGCCTTTCTTAGCTGCCTGTAGTGGACAATTTTTGCTTGCCTGCTCAGCATCCATTTTTCCTTCCCACTTCCCCATAGTTAGAGTTGCCAGATGAAATACAGGGTACCCAGTTAAACATTTTTTTCCTTTGGAATGTACTTTATTATTTTCTTTTAATTAAAAAAAATGTTTATTGTGGTAAAAGTCACATAATATAAAACATACTACTTTAATCATATTTAACTGTACAGTTCAGTGGCACTAAGTATATTCACATTGTTGTGCTGCTCTCACCATCATCCATCTCCCGAATTTTTACCTACCCAGGTAAATTTGAATTTCAGAGAGACAATGAAAAATTATTCAGTATGTCACATGCAGTATTTGGGTCAAGCATATACTAGGGGAATTGATTATGCAAAGAAAACATTGAGCCAAACCCAGAATGAAAGCATAAATTATGTGTTTACCTGACAAAGGAAACAGAAAAATCAAAAACTGGGAGACACAAGTGGGTATAGGATTTTTAAAGCCACCCTAGTAACTTTTACTCTAGTTGTAGCTAGTAACTTTTACTCTAGTTGTACCTAGAATTGAATAGGCTACGGCAAGAAGATGGGAGGGGGTGTAGGTGGAAGGATGATATGAGTTCTTGAGATGATGCGGGTTCTTGAGATCATTGCAGGACTTTGACTTTTACTCTGGGTGAGATGGGGACCCTATGAAGGTGCTGAGCAGAGGAGTGGCATGATCTCACATTTTCAACGCATCCCTCTGCTTTCTTGTAAAAGCCAGACTGTAGGAGTAAAGGATAAAATTAAAGAGATGAATTATAGAGGCTTTTAAGTAATCCAGGTGGATGATAATGCTGGCTTGCACCAGGGTGTTAGCAGTGAAGGTTGGGAGAATTGGTCATATTCTTTCAATGGATTAGACGTGATATGAGACCAAAAGCATAGACTCAAGCAGGACTTTAAGAATTTTGGTCTTCAATTAGAAGAATGGTGTTGCTATTTATAGAAGAGGGGGAATCTTCAGAAGAAACAGATTTGGGATTAGGATGGGGTAAAATAAAGAACTGGGTTTTGGAAACAAAGTTGGGGTAACTTGTGAGATGTCGAAGTTAAGTCTCTTAGGCTGTTGCATGAGCCTGCAGTCAGGAGTAGTCAGTGCATGGATGTTTTCTATGAAAAATTACAACACTGGATGAGATCACCTGTGGAGTCAGAGGGGAGGATCATCAAAGGTGAGTAAGAAGGTATCTTTAAAGGTCTCTTCACATATCACTTTATCAGAGAGGTCTTTTATTCCTGCTATGTAATATGTATTTTGTTTGTTGTCTGTCTCACTCACTAAAATATATATTCCTAAATTTTCTCTCTATCCCAGGCTTAACCTGTATATTCTTGTATGTTCAACTACTACTCCATTTTCCTGCTTGAATATCAAACAGGCAGTCCAACCAAACTCAGAATGTTCAAAACCAAATTCCTGTGCCTCTTCCCCAAATCTGTTTCACCTTCAACCTTTACCAGCTCAGTTGGTAAAAACTCCATCCTTCCATATGCTTCCACAGGCTGAAAAACTTTGGTGTCACCAAGTCCTCTCTTTTTCTCCCATCTCCTATTGAGTCTATTAGAAAAACATGTTTGCCTTATCTTTGCAATAGAATAAATATGACTCATTTTCATGCTGTCTACTGCTGTCACCTGTTGGGGAAGCAGTCTTCATGCAAACTGCCAACCCTCTCCAGGATTGCCCAGTCAATGTCCTGCATCTGGAATATTCCCCTACATGGAAGCTAGGTGTCAAGCTATAACTTGGCCCCAGATTCTTCTTCCTTATTAGGAGAAACCATTTCCCTGTTCTAGGTATGCAGTGAACTTCCTTGTATTGCATGTGCTATATGTCACCTGGCCAGCCCCACCAGTGTATCTGCCCCTCATGGGAAGAGAGGCGTGCGTGCAGTCCATTGTCCTGCCTCTGCTACCAGGAAGGACCAATTCCCTAGCCACGGGAGATTTGTGCAGGCCACAGATGCTGATCTTGCTGCCTCTCTTCACCTTTCTGTGAGTAGTGTTGTTCCAGTTGGAAAGATCAAAGGTTGGGAGACACAAGTGGGTTTAGAATTTTCAAGGGGACCCAGTGTGGCTAGGATGGAATGAACTACAGCAAGAGGATGGGGTGGATATAGATGGGCAGATGATGTGGGTTCTTGAGATCACCGTAGAACTTTGACTTTTACTCTGGGTGAGATGGGAACCGGAGGAAGATTCTATGAGCAGAGCAGGGGCAATCTATTAGGAAAACATGTTTGCTTTATCTTTGCAGTACATGTGAATCTTCCCCATGTATGCTACCTCCTGTATGTCAAGGAGCTCCTTGTTGTCAGTCCTCTTTGCTGACTCTGAAACCCCAGAAGATGCAATAGGCTGAGATATGTGGGCTCTGACTTCTGGTGGTTGGTACTGTTATAATCTTTGCCATCCTCCATGCAAATCCTCACCTGGGATTGGTAGCTGGTTTTTCCTGCTCAACACCAGCCCTTGTCTGCATCATCTACTCTCACTAGAATCACTGTAATAACCTCCTAACTGGTCTCTTTGCTTCTAACTTTGTCCTTTTATGTTCATTCTTAAAACAACCAGAGTGATCCATGGTGATCTTGTTACATGATAGATAAAGTTATTCCTCTGCTCAAAACACTACAATGGTTTTTCATTCTACTCAGCACAAGAGGGAAAACTTACAGTGAGCAATAACCACTGCCCCATCCCCCTTCCCCTTCCCTACTCCCCTCCCCTTCCCCCATGCCTTTACCTCTCTGAACTCTCTCCTACTATTCTCCCATTTGCTCTCTTGCTTCAGCCACACTGGCAAACTCATTGTTCCTCTAATAAAGTCAATCACTGTCCCAAGTTACAGTCTTTGCTTAGTTCTTCCTTCTGCTTGGAATGCTCTTCCCCTAGTAACCCACATGACTAAAAACCTCAACAATTTCAAGGATGCCAATCTTGACCACCTTATTTAAAAGTGCAAACTGTCTCCACCCTATGTCTCCCTAGGACTCTTGATCCTTTTGTGTTTCTCTAATTTTTTTTTCTTCAATAGCATTTATCATCTTCTAACATGACAAATGATTTACTTATTTATATTTATTGTTTATTTTCTGCTAACCTCCTCCAACTTGCTGGATTATAAGCTTCAGGAGGTAAAGAGCCTTTATAGGTTTACTCTTTGGTGTATCACAAGTGTCTAGAAAGATGCCTGGCACATGATGCAATAGACTTTTGTTGACTAAATAAATGTTTTGATTCCTTCTATGTCTCTAGTGACCAAAACAGCATCTTCCACAAAAATATATTTGTTGGATGAATGAATGAATGTTTCCATTAATGAATATGATGAGTTTTAGGAAAAACAGTAAGGCTTCAAAAAGAAAAGAAATATAGAGACAATATATTTAGCTTTCATTGTATAAAGTTTATGACAGGGAATTTAGTCTGCTTTTATCCTGTTTTAAAAGCACTATATAGATGAATTATCTATAAGAGTGGAAAAATTTGAAGTAAAATTAGGAAAGCATCGTTATAAATTCACCTTAAAATAAATAATATGGTCAAAATAGACAGCCTATGTGTAAGACCAAGTGGAATAAATGAAGCCCCAGAGGCCTCATCATGTCACAGTCACAGTGACTTCTCATGAGATGAAGCCAGGAATTTACACATGTTCTTCCATATTATACCAGGTAAAAAATGGAAATAGGTCTCTCTTTGAATTTGATAATCACCGGCAAAATGACCTAACCATTAATATTTTTTTCACTCTACTTCTAGCTTTAGCATATATTAAAGAATAATCTAACATGTTTACAAAACAGTGGTACAGTTAAATTACTAATGTGACCATTTTAATTCTGCATTTTATGCTCCTTTAATGGTTATTACTTATTTTGGGCATATATTTGTGGCCATACATTGCTCTCCTGCCAAAGAATAGTAGTTTGTTAAACAAAATAATAAATAATTTTTCACAGTGCTTTTAAGTGATGAGAGTGCCTCTTTAGTGTACAGAATAGAGGGCATTTAAATTGCTATATTAACATAACAATAATTGATTTCTCCCTTGGATAGATATTTCTTGACAAGCTATTCCAGAGGATTTAGGAACTATGTTAATTATAAATTTTTAGAGTTCGATGGTGCTGCCCATGCGGAATGAATATTTGGTTGACCTTTTTCATTTTCCTCAGGAGCTATTACACTTGGCAGTAGACAGTTTTTCCCCAGACTTACTGAGATATAGCTGACATATAACATTGTGCAAGTTTAAGGTACATAAAGTGATGATTTGATGTATATATACATTGTGAAATGATGACCACAGTAAGGTTAGTTAACACAGCCATCACCTCACATGGTTACCATTTTTATTTTGTAGTGAGAACATTTGAGATCTACTCTCTTAGCAACTTTCAAATACACAATACAGTATTGTTAACTACAGTCACTATGGCAGCTGATAATTTAAACTTTATTCTGAACATATTTCTGAACTTGACTTGTACATTTTTGACACCTCCCTGCCCATGTTTTTCATGACTAAAACATAAGTCTTGGATTCTCTCCTAATGAATTTCAAAAAGCTCTTTTTTCTTTTATGCATTTTACTTCTTATGGTTTATTAATCTTTCTAGAGAAAATAGAAAAAGATGCTAAAGAGTGGAAATTAGGAATTTATCTTACTATTAATTCAGATATTAGAGGCACAGATATACTTAAAATTCATCAGCATTTAAGGGGTAAACAATAAGCAGTTCCATTTCATTTTTGAAAATAGTTCTATAAAATTTTATGGTTAGAGATGAATTATTGATTGTCTGCTCAAAGAAGTTACACTAAGATTTTCAATCATTAACGTAAATATCCAGCACCAATAATTCTTTAGCGGATATGAAGAAATCCTTAAAACAGGAAAGTAATAAAATATATTTCATTCTGTGAGAAAAAGAGAAATGCAGTACAAAAGAAATGTAGAACAAAGAATAAAGAAAAAAACCCCAAATCCATAAAAAGGAAGTGTTCATAGGCATAAAAATAATAAGTAACAAAAATTAGAGCTGATAGTTCATTGTAAATTCCATGTGAGTCATCAATGTATTAGGATGAAAGAAATATACATAACAGAATGAAAGACGGAACCAGTCAGGGATTCCATAGGCTGATAATGAAGTCTGTATGTGGACTATATGAGTAAATCTGAGACAAGGCCTTGACCAAAGAAGGGACTTGGAAGACTTCAGTCAATTTGATACCCTAGCAAATATTTCCTTTTATTCCAAGAGATCGTTGTACTCCCCATTTTACTTCAAATTCTCAAATTTGGATTTGCCTCCACATCCCCATATAAGACTGTATCTTTCATTAGAATAATGACAAATTATAATAATAGCTAACATTTATTGAGTACTTATCCAAGAATTTATAGCTAAAAATTTTTCTGGCTCTAAGCTTTCATTTGTAACAATTACTCCATTTCCCTAACATTATTAAGTTCTAAGTGTCAGGTACTGTTCCACATGAATTATGTGCATAAACTCTTTAATCCCTTTAACAACCTATTGGATACAGAAATGGAAACTGAAGCACAGAATATATTTTGCTTAAGGTCACACTACTAAAAAGTCATAAGATTAAGATTTGAATGAAGGCATTCCAGTTTCATATTCCTAGGAGTCTGTACTCTCTACCTACCCCTCTCCTTTCTTCCTTCTTTTGTCAATTTTCTCTCTCTTTTTTTGTTCATTCTCTCTTGTTCATTTATCATTTCATTTATCTATTCATTAAACTTACTTATTGTTTCATTTATTCATTCAATCACCAAAACTCTGTTTAGCTTCTACCATATGCCAGACACTAGGTTGGGTGCTCAGAATATGAAGACTCCTGCTTAAATACAGCATAATGTGGGAAAAAAGAATAAACCAAATAAAGCAACCAATTAACCAAATTCATAAGGACCAGGGAGCAATTCAGCACTGGGCATTTCTAATGCTTCAAGGCTATGGCTTTTGGGCATCTGCCTACACTGCTTGTGTTAATCTCCATATTGCTTTTAGCTCTCAAAAATCAGACCTGACTTCAGGTTTCAAATCTTGTCCAACAAATAACAACATTTTGTCTTTGATTTGAAATTCTACAGCACAGAATTCACAGCTGTTACTTCTAATTCCACAATGATTCCTTAAATCTGTTTCATTATATGTAAATCATTTATTTACAATCCCTGCAAACCTAGAGCCTATGACAAAGCAGAACTAATATTTGTATTCCACATCAGTTATTCTCAACCATTAGAATCCTTGGAAGAACTGAATAAAAATATAGAATGGAAACCACTCTAGACCATATCCAAGGGTGGGGTGCAGACATATAATTGTTTTTAAATCTCCCTAAGTAACTGCAATGTTTAGTTGAGGTTAAGAACCACAGATCTATATTATCCAGGTACTTTACTAATAACTGTATGTAATTTATTCATCAAACCTAAAAAACTGGCATAAAGAGGAAAATCTTCAAAGTAATACAATAATAAAATTGTTGGTGAAATATATGTAATAAAAGATGTGATAATAGACCCAAGAATAGTAGACCCTAGAATCAACTAATTATTTTTTAATGTAATATTTCAAATGGAACGACTTGACTTTATCTCTTAATTCCGAATGATTAGAAGAAACAAACCTCTATAATAGAATTGACTAAATATTGCCCTGCTTGGAAGGTTTCTAGACCAGATGATTTCTTTTTTTTTTTAATAAATGTATTTATTTTTATTTATTAATTTTTGGCTGCATTGGGTCTTCATTGAGGTGCGCAGGCTTCTCATTGCAGTGGCTTCTCTTTTTGCGGAGCATGGGCCCTAGCCACGCAGGCGTCAGTAGTTGTGGCTCGCAGCCTCTAGAGTGCAGGCTCAGTAGTTGTGGCACACGGGCTTAGTTGCTCTGCGGCATGTGGGATCTTCCCGGACCAGGGCTCAAACCTGTGTCCCCTACATTGGCAGGCAGATTCTTAACCACTGAGCCACCACGGAAGCCCCCCAGATGATTTCTTATAGTTACTTCTCCATTAATAATTTTACTGTTCAACACTGAGATCTGCAAACTCATTATGATAAAGTAAATTCCTGATAATTTTATTCAATTAAAATATCCAGCAATAGACCTTTGCTTGTCGGTTCTTAGTTTAATGTGATCAATAATGTTTTGTTAATAAGTATAAAACAGATTTATTATCTTTACAGAAATTCTAGGCCACTTTTTAATTTCTACTGAATTTAAGGATCTTTTCATCTGAGGAATCTCGTCATTCTGAAGTTCTTATAATGCTTAAACTAGAATACACATCATTCACTAGCTGATGTATGTGGCTTAATAGAAATATACTTCATTTTTATAGTGTCTTAAATCTAAATAAAAGATGAGAAATTTCTAATGTTGCCATGATCAATGTTAATAACACTCATAAATATAAAAAGTAGCTATTTCTCATATTACAACATGAAATAAAAATATTGAATTATTAATGTGGAAAAACACTCATCTGTAAAATTCTTAATCTATATAATTAGAAGATATGAGGAGATGAATTGTACATAAGGAGTTTTTTTGTTTGTTATTGTTTTTAATTTTTGTTTTCAATTGGAAGTCTTCAAATGTTTCTTTGTTCAGCTATAGAATAAAGAAGTAACACTGAAGAGGATCTTTCTAGCTGTAAGAATTACTAAGGAGTCCTTTTAGATATGTAAATATAAGAAAAGTATACATCCTGCCCCAGAGGAAGAATATTTAGTGGAGCCTTGATAAATGATTTCTTCCAGTGTCTTGATGGGGTGGGGGTGGGGGTTTGTATAATTAGCATGAAACCTCTGGAGGGAGAGGAAGAGAGAGACTTTTTTTTTTTTTAACATCTTTATTGGAGTATAATAGCTTTACAATGGTGTGTTAGTTTCTGCTTTATAACAAAGTGAATCAGTTATACATATACATATATCCCCATATCCCCTCCCTCTTGCTTCTCCCTCCCACCCTCCCTATCCCAACCCTCTAGCTGGTCACAAAGCACCAAGCTGATCTCCCTGTGCTATGCGGCTGCTTCCCACTAGCTAACTCTTTTACGTTTGGTAGTGTATATATGTCCATGCCACTCTCTCACTTAGTCCCAGCTTACCCTTCCCCCTCTCCGTGTCCTCAAGTCCGTTCTCTAGTAGGTCTGTGTCTTTATTCCCATCTTGTCCCTCGGTTCTTCATGACCATTTTTCTTTCTTTCTTTTTTTTAGATTCCATATATATGTGTTAGCATACGGTATTTGTTTTTCTCCTTCTGACTTACTTCACTTTGTATGACAGACTCTAGGTCCATCCACCTCACTATAAATAACTCAATTTCATTTCTTTTTAATAGCTTAGTAATATTCCATTGTATATATGTGCCACATCTTCTTTATCCATTCATCTGTTGATGGACACTTAGATTGCTTCCACGTCCTGGCTACTGTAAATAGAGCTGCAATGAACATTGTGGTACATGACTCTTTTTGAATTATGGTTTTCTCAGGGTATATGCCCAGTGGTGGGATTGCTGGGTCGTATGGTAGTTATATTTTTAGTTTTTTAAGGAACCTCCATACTGTTCTCCATGGTGGCTGTATCAATTTACATTCCCACCAACAGTGCAAGAGTGATCCCTTTTCTCCACACCCTCTCCAGCATTTATTGTTTCTAGATTTTTTGATGATGGCCATTCTGACTGGTGTGAGATGATACATCATTGTAGTTTTGATTTGCATTTCTCTAATGATTCATGATGTTGAGAGACTCAATTGCTCTCCATTTAATTATGAAGTTCAGTGTTATTTCAAATTCTCTCACAGACTAAGACAATTTACTACATCAGAAAGGGCTCCAAGAGTTCACAAGGAGAACTTACCACGAGGGAAGTAAGAGTCTGGACTGAGACCTGAGTTCACTATCCAATGTCAGCAGGTTCCAGCTTGGGGTGTGGCTAAGACTGGAAAAACCTTCCTGGCTCAGTCACCTTGATGCATTTGGGAACCTAAGTGTGAAACTAAGCCTCAGTCTGGTATAATTTGGAGAAAGGAAAACCTCTGAAGAACCACTCAGTTAGGGAATGACACTACTGTTAGTAGAACTTGAAAACCAGGCCAGTGATTGGTATGGAATGGTTTCATTTAGCTCGTATGTCAGTGGGTTATTGCAATAGTACGTGGGTGGCATTTGATTTTGAGGGGCCACCGAATTTGAAGTGATACTTTGAAGACTATAAAGTCAAGCATACCGTTCTGACCCATGCTATTCCACACTATACTGAACCAATATATAAGAAATAAAATCTAACAATCTGCAATACTTCTATGTGAAAAATTAAACAATTTTATAGAAGAACATAAAACAATACATAAATAAATGGAGACTCAAACCATATTACAGATGGCAAGACAATATATCATAGAAGTGACTATTCTCCCCAAATTAATTAATTTATTTAAGCAATTTCAGTGAAAATATCAATAGGGTTTTAAAATGGGAATTCGAAAGCTGATATTATAATTAAACTCTATGGAGTTTATTCTTAGCTGGGGTGACAGACTATAAATTACAGACATTATAAATAAATGAATCATACTTTATATTAGAATATCAGAATATATTGATGACATTTGAACAAAGGTTTGATGGAAGTGAGGATAGCCACGCAGATATCTGGAAGAAGGGCATTCTACACAGAAGGAAGAGCAAGTCGGAAGTCAACAGGAGGCCAGTGTGGCTGCGGTGATGGTGGAGATGAAGTCATAGAATGAGGAAAGTCAAATCATGCAGAGCCTAAATGGGAAACACTCGCAGAGTTTTGAGCATATGATTGACACGTTCAGATTTATGTTTTAAAGCATCACTCTGATTCATGTCATGTTAAAAATAGACAATAAGAGCCCACAAGAGAAGCAGAGAGACTTGGCAGGAGGTGATTACAATAATCCAGGTGAGAGATGATAGTGGTTTAGAGTAGAGTGCTTAGTGGAAGTGGTGAGAAGTGGCAGATTCTGGATATATTTTGAAAGTAGAGCAAATAGAATTTCTTTACAGTTTGATGTGGGGTGTGAGACACAGGGAGGACTTGAGGATAACTCCAAATTCTTTAGATTGAACAACTGGAAAGGTGAGATTTCCATCATTTGAGATGGAGAAGATGCAGGGAGTTTTGGAGGAGAATATCAAAAGGTAAGGTTTTTGACATTTTAAGTTTCAGTGACTTTTAGATACACATGTGGAGATGACAGATGTTCAATAGGCAGTTGGATATATATACTTGGTTGTAGGGTCTGTAGAGGTAAAGATTTGTAAGTCATTAGCATATGGAAAGCATTTAAGGCTATGAGGCTGATTGAAATCACTGAGAGAAAAGATGGAGAACCGAGCCCTGGGTCACCTCAACATTAAGAATTCAAGAAGAAAACAGGCAATATAGCCAATATTTTATAGTATCTCTAAATGGAGTATAATCTATAAAAATACTGAACTACTATGTTGTACACCTAAAACTAATACAATATTGTAAATCAACTATACTTTAATAAACAAACAAACAAATAAATACTAGAGCAAGGTCTGACCATGAGAATGTAAACTTTCTGGAATCTGAAAAAATCTTGGGAAGTATATAGGAGCTTCCATTGGATGGGGATAGGAGTTTAAAGCAAATTTAATGTAACTCTCAGGATAAAATAAACTCACTGGACATAAAGTACATATCTAGATGCTTAAAAAAAAGAAGTCAGGAAGAAGAATATGGTCCAAGAAAAGACTGAGCCACTGGTGAGGGAAGAGAAAAACAGAGTGAAGTTTCCTATACTGCAAGTGAAAAATAAAGGAGAATCTAATAATAAAAAAAAAGAAGGTGAACAACTATGACATCAACTCAAGAAGGGCTGAGAATTGGCCACTGTATTTAGCAATATAAAATTAGTGATGATGGTAACAGGAGAGGTTTCTGTGTAGTGGTGGAGCAAAGACCTTCCTGGAATAGGTTTACAAAGAAAGCACAGAAAGCAACTGGGGACAGTGAGTAGATATGACCCTTTCGAAGAGCTTTGCTGCACAGAGGAGTAGAAAATAGAGCAATAGCTGATGGTATAAGTAGGACCAAAAGAGAATTTCTTTTAAGTTGGAAGAACTTTGTATGTTATAGGAATGGGATGGATGAAGAAAAAAACTGATGGCAAAGGAGAGCACAGTAAGAATTGCTGGAGCAGTACACTTGACCACATGATTGTGGAGACATCACATGGTGTAACTCACGGGTGTCACAAAGTTTTCTTTGTCTAAGGTTTTTTTTATTTTTTGAAGACTCATGCTCAGCCTAATAAGCTCTTTCATGCTTTTAGACATCTGGACAGATTTAAGACTTTGCTTAAAGTAAATACTCTTATATTTTGAAATCCATGAAACCAGGTAGTTTATAGGCCACCTTTTTCACCCATGTTCACTTTTAATATTTGTATACTTGTTACACTATTTATCTCGGCTCATCCTGCTCACAAGCTGTGTGACTTTGAGCCAGTAATCTTTGCTCTACAAACATCACAGGGTTATTACAGGAATCCAATGAAACAACTATATAAAAGTACTTTTGGCAAACGTAAAGGGCTTTGTACAAGTTATTTATCTTGTTCTCATTGGCATGTAGCCCTTTTGTTAATGAGGTTTACAGACAGCTTTGAAGAACAGTCTGCCTGTCTTTGAAACGCCAGAGCCAGCATTAAGGAATATTTTTCAGAGTACTCATTTTGGCATGTGCAATTCTCCTGCAAATAAAGGGAATTTCTGGTCATGCAAGTTTAGGAAACACCGTGTACTATGTTTCCTCTTGGGCAATTTTAATAAATTTTAATAAATACTACAGTAAAGATAACAGTTCAAAATTGTATAGCATTATATATATTAATATTCTTGTCCTGAGAAATCTCTTTTTTTGTGGGAGTGGGTTCTGTAAAACATCCATTAAATTTCTGGGGAACTCGTGCTTCATGAGAAATGTTAAGATGGATAAACTCTACCAAAGTGAAAAATAAAATTAGGCCAATTGCAGAACATCTGAATGATAGACTTAAAAATTCTCCTGGATTGGCTTAAAGACCAGACAAAGCAATGAAGAGGGAAGGAAAGTATTTGTTCTTCTCTATATCCATATAAGAAAGCAGAGTCCCTGTCACAGACTACACACTCAAATTATGCCAATAGGACAGAGATAAATGAACAAACTTTCTGTCAAACTCTTGTGAATCACTCAGCCTTTTAAAGTCTGAAACTATCCTACTTCAGCAAAAAATTGTTTTTTCTGCTTCTCTCGAATCTGGGCTAATAATATAAATGACACTAAATTTGTTACTAAAGATAGAGGAGTCAGGGCTTCCCTGGTGGTGCAGTGTTAAGAATCTGCCTGTCAATGCAGGGGACACAGGTTTGAGCCCTGGTTCGGGAAGATCCCACATGCCACGGAGCAACTAAGTCCGTGCGCTACAACTACTGAGCCTGCGCTCTAGAGCCTGCGAGCCACAACTACTGAGCCCATGTGCCACAACTACTGAAGCCCGGGTACCTAGAGCCCATGCTCCACAACAAGAGAAGCCACCACGATGAGAAGCCCGCGCGCCCCCGCTTGCTGAAACTAGAGAAAGCCCACGCGCAACAACAAAACACCCAACGCAGCCAAAAATAAATTAAAAAAAAAAAAGATAGAGGAGTCAATTCCACTTTCACTTCCCATCTATTAAAAGAATAGTGAAAGCATAAAAATCCAGTCACTGCATTCAGAGAGAGATTCGTTTTGAACTTAGTAAATTCCCATACAACATTAGAAGATTTTTACTTATTTTTGCCATTGTATATAAAAGATGACTTTTGGTCATAATCTTCCTATCCTATAAAATTGATACTCAACTCCTATAAAATTGATACAGTCTAACTTCCTTTGCATATGGATGAACCATGAAACAGCCTAACCTTGCCTCTTCTGGGCCCTTTTCTAGCCAATCGTAGTCCTCTAGGCCACTCCTGCCGCGTATATCGAGGGCTATACTTGGACCTTCTTTTTGCTAGGAGGTGTGCCAATCCCAAAATGGCAAATTCATAAACCCCATAGTTCTGTTTGGTTTCATTGCTTGAAAATTCAATTGATGAATTAAAAGAGAAGTATACACTTTATTATCATGTCATTATGAGAAATTAGATCACTATATAGGGGATCAACACACAGAAGAAAATATTCTGTTAGGGTTATTCAGATGTAAAAAAATTGAAATGATAATTATCTTTGATACAGAGAAGAAATTGGGGCTTAATCAATAATGCATAAAATAAGCCACAATTAACAAAGAACTGAATTTTTGGATGAACAGTTACTGGCAGTAGTTGACATGGAGTGAAGAAGGCATATAAAAATGGGTAAAATACAGTTAATAACTGGACACATCCCTATGGATGAGGGCTTTCAGCCGGAACATAGCAGAGATCTTTGAAAGAATAGCATTTGTGATAAATGGTATCTTATAGTATTTTTAAATAGATATGTGGTATGTTCATAAGCCAAACATTTAAATATACAGCTAACAGGTCTGTATGAGACTGTGTAGAATCTGTATATTATGGCATTTCATAATATGGCACAATAGCATGAGGAAATAAAGGTCTTTTGTCATTACTGAGGTGCATATTGCTCACATAGTTATATTAACTTTTTCTAAGTGCCCATTTTTGTCCTTGGTGGTTCAGTCTAAAATAGCCTTGTATCACTAAAAATCCACAAAACCCTTAATTTTGGTAAAGGCACATCCCATGTTTCATCTTTTAGAAAACTTCAGCTCAGTGTCCTTCATGCACAGAATGCAACCATTACACAATTACTAGATTTTCTGATCTCAGAATTATTCTTTCCACCGATTCTTCATTTTGTTTTACATGTTTTTGGCCAAGTTCTTCTGCCTATCTGGCATGAATTAAAGAACTGAAAAAATGCAAACAAAAATATATTTCTGATTTTATATTTATTCAGCCTGCACATTTACATATTACCCAATTATTATGTTGCATTTTATTAATTTAAAGAACAGTCACAAATTAATGTCAGATTCTAAGAGGAGAGAATAACGAGAGCAACACTTTTGAAAAGGGAAGCATCAGCTCGGTTCAGCTAAGTTCAAAGTGGGGTGACAAGCAGAGAAGCTTGAGAGGTGAGAAGAGGCCAGCCAGTTTGGAAAGGACGTCCCATGACGTGCCAAGGATGTGCTGTTGTGTGATCACTGGAAAGATCAGCCACCCTTAGCTCTGGGAAGAACTATGGTAATTCCTCAGTCACTAATGGACAAAAAATATCAAAATGTATTGCATATAGTAAAATGTAACTATTCTTTTGTGAAACTTCAGTTTCAGTTTTACACCCTCATGCACACAGATGTATACATACACGTGCACACATACGTACGTGTGTGCGTGCGTAGTAAAATGTTGCAACTAAATCATATTTCTTACAGTGGGTAGCAGACAGGTGGGTCCTTAGTGTTTGTGGAGCCCAAGGCAAACGAGCAAAGAGAGGCATACATGCCATAACTCCAAATATGTAACAATTATAAATCAAGCTCACAAACTGTCAAATAAAAATATGTCCTACTATCTTCCTTGAAATAATACCTTCACACTGGCTTTTAGGCCAGAATGAATAATTCTCAGACTCCTTGAAGTTCCACACCAGAACTTAGTTACCCAGATATGGCCCTGGACTGTAGCCTGCTCTCCTTCTCTTCTCAGCCTCAGCTCCTTCCAGAATACCGGTCTGTTTTACCTGAATATATGTGGATACCTCAGTCAGCACTTTCAAACTCCGTGGGACCCAAAAAACAGGTATCCCTTGGTCTCTTCTTAGGTCCAGGGATGGGTGCACTGGAGGGCGGGCAGGGACAGATGTTGCTCCTAGGAACAAGCTCATAAAGGCCCTGAAGGCTAAGGTCTGTTTGGTCAGAAAGTCTGGGCTGCCAGGAGCTTGGCATGTGGTCGCAAAGGGGTGCTGGTGTGGCTCACACCTGTGCAGTTTCCCCTGGTCCCATGGACTCAACATCCTTAGGGAGAGGCACAGAGGGCCAGAGATAGACCTGCTAAATTGTAGACCCCTCTTGCCCAGGTTTAAAAGCCATACTCATAGCAGTTAAAATTTTTAAATGCTACTGCCTTGGAGCATCTGTTCAGAGTAAAGAAATATAATAGAGATTTTTGGGAAAAAAAAGTAAGGAATTAAAAAAAAATCATATTCAAGTAGAATAAAATAACCAACTCTAGACAAATAAATATGTGTAATTATGAAAGACTAAAAGATCAGAAAAAAATAAGGTTGAATTAGAATGAATTTTCAAAAATCAATAATAACACCTAGAGAAAGCATCCTGGCATGAAGGAACATGACAATACAAAGGAGGTGAGAACACCGGGGTTCTCGTCCTGCTCTGGACAAATAAGTCATTTAGTTTTTCTAAGTAGGCATCAATTTCATTGTCTGTAAAATTAAGAAAAGGAAAAAAGTCTCTAACTGCTTCAGAAGTATTATATGTGAAAAAATGATAAATGGACATAAAATTGTAGTGCAAATTATTTTTTTAAAAGTATCTAATCAAGATGCTTCCATGTTTAAAACACTTCTATGTTTTCCCATTGCTCTGAAGATAAAATTGGACTCCTTAATACAGCCGACAAGAACTTAAATGATCTGGCCCCTGCTCAGTGCCCCTGTGTGGCCTGTCTCCTGCTTCTCCCTCTCCTGACAGCTAGACTACATTACCCTGCCATCCTTTCTTCCCAAGAATGTGCCAAGAAGCTCTTTCCCACTGTCGGTGCATTTGCACTTAGTGTTTCCTTTGTTCCAAAAACTCTAAGCTTTTCCATTAACTCTCTGTATTCTTTTGGGTTCCGGTTCAAACTCCACCTCCTGAAAAGCTCTTCAGTGCCGTGTCTACCTATCCTCCCCACCCACCTCACACCTGCTCCTTGATCACACTCACTCCCTTTTACATGTATGTGCTTATTGTCTGTGCCCTCATCTGCCCTATTCATTAGCGTCCCAACCACCCAGAACAGGACAAATTTCCCAGCACTTCAGTAAGGTCACCGCTAAATATTTATTGAAAAATGAATGACCATGAGAACACCGTATTAATAAATATTATAACCATACTGTTTATTGCTTGTAATCAATGTGTCAAGAATTTTGTCATTCATAGTCAGTGTTTCTATTCTTTACAACGAAGCTACCAGTTAGGCATGACTATTTACCTGCAACTGATACTCAGGGAGGTTACAGAGTAAGGACACCCAGGTAGTTATTGGCAGAGATGGGATTTGAATCCAGGTCTACTGACTTCAAACAAGTCACTGTTCCACACTGTCTCTCTGACACTTCCTGTCACAATTAATGTATCTCTCCTTTAAACTCTAGTATCATTTATGACACCACTTTATTCATCATGTTTTGCAATATTAATTTGGGCAGATTATTTTCACTGCATATTATTTTCACTCCTGCAAATTTTACAGGGAATGTCTTCTGAATCTCAACCACTGTCTAACATACTACTTACCCACATTACTTAGCAAACATTTGCAGCTGGAAAAAATAACTGGAAGTACAGAATATATGAGCCAGGAGCATTACTATCTCTTTTACAAGAGAGGCATGCTTATTAAAATTTATTTTTCACAAGTTAGCTCCTCTCTGGAAAGCAGCAGGAAGAAAGTTATGGATCCTAGCCCTGAACTTTTAACGAGGTAAAATTTAGTAGTCTGAAAAATTTTTTATTATCCCGTGGATAATTATGTTCTTCTAGAACACCTGATCAAATCCATGGCACACAGAAACAAAATTGTTTCAGTTAAGCTTATTTTTTTCTTTTCATTTTTGTTTTCAAAATGTTGGTAGTAATTACACAACTTTTCTATGAGTAGTAGGCCTGTTTCAGAGTGTGCTTTTATGAGACTATTTTTATCAACTATTTTGTCAACAGAGTTTTCAAGCCACTGCCGTAAAACCTCTCCTGTTGGCTAATAACCCACCCTGACTATGTAATTTAAGTAACTTTACTGCCCTAAACAAAGGGCGATCCTTGTGACTAGGATTTGCAAATCACTTTCTGACAGCTCCACAGCACCTGAGAATAGTTTCATCTTTCCTCCCCAACAACCCCTTTGCAGTTTATACACTAATACTACAGTCATCCTACGCTGATAACCTTCGCTACATAGACACTCCCCAAAATAATATTCTCTTTTCCTTTGTTTTAATATACCTTTTAAACACTTGTTACTGAAAAATTAAGTGTTAGGATTTAAATTACAATCCTATAACACTTGTTATTCAATGGTATTAACATACCTTAAATAATCCTGTTAAAGGGGATAATTTCAAAAAGATGATTTATAATGTTCAGGTGCATAATTTAGCAGTATTTATAAAGGGATGATTAAAATAATAATTAGGATATTATTTCAGCTTTTATCAAAAAATGTCAGCAGTTAGAAGATGGATAAATTCTGGGGATCTAATGTACAGCATGGTGACCACAGTTAATATTGTATACTTGAAAGTTGGTAAGAAAGTAAATCTTAAATGTTCTCACCACACACACACACACACACACACACACACACACACACACACACACACACACACACACGGTGATGAACTAATCTTATCATGATAATCATTTTACAATATATACTTATACAAAATCATCACACTGTATACCTTAACTTTATACAATTTGTAGAGCAAACCATCACATTGCACACCTGAAACTTATATAATCTTATATGTCAGTTATATCTCAATAAAGTTGAAAACAAAGGAAATATCAGGCAAAGAAATATGATATAAATAAAACTTTTAAAGTGCTTTCTTGAATCATCTAAGGAGTAATATGAATTAAAGCACAGTTTATTTATTTTTAAAATTAAAAAAATATATGACATACACTTTAGGATTACATTGCAGGATAGGGGCATGATATTTTTAAAAATACTAGTATATCATTATTTCAAAGCATTTGGAAATCACTCTTCCTACAATTCTGGGAAATTAAAAAAAAAGTATGCCGATAATTACAATGTTTAAAAATCTTTAGTTACATCTATAAAAAAGTGTGAGTGAGTTAGCAATGGCACAGAATTTCTCTTCTACACTGGCTGAAATGCCTTCACCGAGAACTGGAAGGCAAAGAAAGTTACAGACAAGTACTTTAAGTCTTCAAATACTCAGAAACCTCCACGTATATACCACTATCTGTTGAGTCCAATAGAGACAAACATCATTTATTCACAGGTCCTCATCCTAATACTGTAATCAGTTTCTGAAAATTAATCTGACATGAATTGTCTTATATTCTATAATGCCTAAATATTTAGGGGTTATATCTTAAAAAAAATAATATTTGAACAAAACTACATGTATGAGTACACCACTCCCCAGAAGTACTAGAGGAACGCTTTAAGCACCAAATGGTTTGTTATCGAATAGACAAGATCTTAAGTTCTTTATGCCTTTGAAAGCATATTTCTTTAATTTTCGTCCAGATAAGCATAATATGGCATCACTATATTTTGAAGACTTCTAAGAAAAAGACTAGATGACCATAAAGTCCATTTTCATACTCAAACCAATGTCATTCTGTAATTCTCTGAGGAAAGGTATAGCACTGTATTACTGATGACATAATTAAAATGAAACAGTAATAGTAAAATGACATGTTAGTTTCCTAAACTGAGGAGTGTGTGCAAATGCCCTATTCTAAAGAGCTTGGTGGTTTATTTACTGAATTAATGCCAGTTTACTTATCTGAAGAAAAGAGAAATAAGTTTTATTCAAATTTGAAATATAGCTCATGAAATCTAGCTGTCAGATTGTAGCTTATTGTTAATACCTACCTTAAGATTTCTATAAAATACATTGATAAAGGCTAAAATAGTAAAGCCTTTAATGAAGAGTTGTTTGCTTCTCAGCCACCAGAATTGATCGCGGTCTCAGGAAATGTCTGGTTTACTTGGCTTCTTTTGCTTTTACAGTTGAAGGAGGAAACATAAGAAGCCCCTCCATTTGTTTCAACTGGATAAATGAGGAAGTGCTCAATTTATTATGATAAGAAGTCTAGTGCTATTTGTTTTGTGGTACAGTCACTTGCTTCTTAATCGCTATGTTTTAAAACCTCCTGATATTCACAATGACACCAATTTAGCTACCTGATTTATGAGGTCTTGATGATTAAGGAGCTCAAGCATCCAGGGCTATAACTTGCAAATATCCAGGAGATGGTCTAAGTCTCATGCACAGGATGTGCAAATGCTTATGTAATCTTAATCTGATTCCAGACCTACCAGCAACTGACCTTCTTTCTCTTGTGCTGGGAACAAGTGGTTCAGCACAGAAAAGCGCCAAACAGACTGTTGGTTTCCTTGGCCTGGGTCTATGACCCACCCGAAAGGAAAATCAATTTCTTCTAAAAAACAGTAAAAGTCTAATGACTTCAGATATCTTTTAATGTAAATTTTCATCAACTGGAGTACTGCTGTAGTCTTATCAAACACATGGAAAATAAGTCAAATAAGATATTATAAAAAAGTTTTTACAGTGATAAGCCACAGATTAGTCACGAATTGTACATAATATCACTTATAAATCAAAATTATTGTTACTGTATTTTAAACAACCCTGGATATAGATTATTAATATATCTATAGAGATATATAGATATATTTAGATATTTATTCAATTTATAATTTATTCAATTATAGATATGTTCAAACAGATATGTAATTAAATTCTTTTTAAGAGAATCAAGTTAATAGCAAGTAATGAGAAATTCAAATATATATATGTGCATAAATCCACACATATATTATTTTTGAGAGAATCAAATTAGGAGCAATTAATGATAAAGGAAATAATAATGCACTTTTGATCAACAAGTCAAAACACAGTAATGTTTATTACATGAATTACACAAATACTTCATACTCCTATCAAACGATACAGCAAGTAAACACTTCCACGTAAGAGCATGTCATATGTGTCATACCTTTTCATGGACTTTCTGGCCAGGTTCCATCCCTTCAAGATGTTCTGACTCTGTGGATCCCTCACTTGATGCCATTTTTCTTTGTATATGAACATTTTGTTCACGCAAGGCAACAATCTGCAAAATAAAAGCACTATGCCTTTAAAATCTAAAATAGAGCATGAAGTATAAGAAAACTGAGTTTACTTGAATGTGGCTAAGAACTAATGAATACAAACAAATAGTCAGAAAATAAACATTAAATTTTACTCATATTATTAGTTCAAGAATATTTCTAAAATTTAAGCTAGCATTTCGAATAATATTTATAATATTTATAGGAATGTGAAATTAAGAAAATATTTTCTAGTTGGAAAATGTATCTATCTAGCTTGAGATGTTTTTAAATCAGTGGCATGATCCATGTGTTATTAATTCAGAAATTACTTTTTAATTTAACTTATGAAATGTAATAAAATTTGTATTAGTCTGAATTTTTAAAGTATGAAAGATAAATCAGAAAATTGACGACTAAAAACTAATTATGAGCACATTCATCTTCCCTAAGAGACAGCACATCTGCAATTTTAAAACAAGCAAATAAAGAAGCTAGACTTAAACAATTTGTGCTACTATCATGAGCATTTAAAATTAAATTGGTCTCATTGTCATTATTTTAATGGCCATTATTTTAGTACTTCTAGTCCAAATATAGTTAATTTACAGAAAAAAAATTCTCAGAAGGCAATTAATTCTTGCAAAATTTTAGCTCAGATTTATACACATGATACTTTGAACTAAGAAACAGATTCTCAGATAGTTGTAGTTTAAGTGATCTTAATAATATACAGAGTGGAAAATCACATTCTAGCATTTTAAAAATATATTTGCTATTTATACATATTATTTTGAAAATATTTTACATTATATTAATACCATAAATTATTTGTTTCTTGGCAAGTTTTATTATAGTATCAACTCAGATATTGAGTCAGTATTGGTTCTAGGGGAAATCAATGTCCATAGTATTTAGCACATATTAAGCATATAAGTTTAATATGATTCAATATTTATTGAATTTTATATTTATATTGACTATTTATATTAAATAAATATTGAATCATATTAAAATTATATGTTGAAATTATGAGACCAACATGTCACACAGACAAATTATCAAGTAAACAAAAGACATCGAGAGATTGGGTATGTGTCCTGCTGCCTGCCATTGCTGCCCACATGCCAATGATATATTCATGAGAAAAAGTGATTTTGCATATGACCTCCAGCAATTCAACACATAACTTATCATTTCTTAAGGGCATATCACCACATAATGAAGAACAACTCTGTAAAAGCTCTTCTCTCCTGTAGTACTGCAAGCACCAAATAATTGGTTCCCTTACTCCCATTCTTGCCCATCTACAATTTATCATCCACAAAGCAGCTAGATTCATCTTTTAAACTTAAGTTATATTGTGTCACTCTTCAGCTTTCCAAAGAACCTCTCTGTTTTCCCAACTTGTTTAGCATAATTTTAAACTTCTTAACAACGTCTGTAACACCCTACATGATCCCTTCTGCCACAATGGCCTCCTTTCTGTCCCTCAAACAGACCTGGCACTTTCTCACCCAGAACTGAGGAACTTGCTGATCTTCCTGCCTGAAGGATTTTTCCCCAGCTCAGACTACAACTGACACAATCTCAGCTTTCAAAAGTCAGCTGAAAAACATACTTCTCAGAGAAAGTGTACCTAGCCATTATACTTTTTACAATATATCTGTGTTTATTTTGGTGTGTATCTTACTCATTAAAAACTAATATTTTATTCCTTTATTTATTTACTCACTTTGCTTGTTTATTTAGCTAGCAGAAGTCCTAATGATATCTCATGGGAAAATAATTTTCAAAGGAATACATTATTGAAAACAACCTTTTCATATGAAGCAGCACATCACATTAGTATGTGCAGGGATTTAATATAAATGTTAAATTAAATAATAAATGGATATAGAAAAACAAAGAATGTAAACCTAATTCATTCAGAAAAAACAAAAGATAAAGATTTACTGTGCTTGAGAATCATCAGACATTCCTCTCATGTTAGTTAGTGTAGAAATGAATTACATCAAAGGAAAAACAAGAATGAAATAGTCCCTGGATATATCATTTTCATATTACATTCTTAACATCATTCTCTTGCATAAAGCAATAATATTATAATCAATACATAATAAAACTTTATTATGAATTTTTAAATTAAATTATTGTATGCTGACATTTCACTAAGATAACATCCATGACTTAAATATGTTAAGACAACAGTAACAATAAATTTTAAAATTCGATGCTTTTTCTTTCATTATTGAATTAGAAGTGAAGAGAGACCTTTTTAAAAAATATTTAAACATCAAACTTAACTCTCAGTTTACAGAATAACTTCAATTTGTTTAGTAGTTCAGACAAATATCAAATACACCATGGTGCCTAAAATAAAGCAGGCCATCTATAAAGATTTACTGAATGACTCAGTGAAATGATAAATTAATGACTTTAATTAGAAAAGTCAAAACACCAAATTCACATGGAAAACCTTATGCAAATATGGTTGTGCCATTATATTAAAAAATTACAAACTTCCAGTTTTTCATAAAATATATACATGACAATTAATTCCAAGACAAACTTTTCAACCACTAACATGCAAACTCTATTTTTTCTAAAAAATCAATCCTGCACATTAGATTTTTGAAACTGGAGAATTGATGCAGGATCCTCTACATTCTCTGTCATTCTAATATGATTATATTCTGTTCTATTTTTGCTCACTAACAAATTATCCTGGGTAGTTATGAAAGCAAAGCTTCAGCATCTGATTTTATTGTAGGTGTTAATAAGCTTGATTCTTCTTCCTTTCACACTGGGGAAAGTGAGAGGTTCTCTCCTGCGAATACAGCTTTGGGGGTTGGGTCTGCTCTTCTGTGTGTTCAAAAGCACAGTGAAGGTCACCTAGAAATCTGTAGCTGAAGGTAGCACAGGCCTCTTTAGGAAATTCTCCCAGCTGGCTTGACAAAGGAATGCAGTAGGTGGCTTCAGAAGTGGTTTACAAATATAGCAAGCAGAATGAAAGTGGCTGATAGCCTTAAAACATTCTCTGGGCTCTACTGACAGAAAACGCTGTTAAAGGGAGGGCTCAAGTGACTTGTCTAGAATAGTTAAGTAGGACTGGATCCCTCACTGTTAAACAGCATGACCTATTACAAATAGGATGGTGTGGTGGTTAGGACAAATCACTTCTGGGGAGTCTCTGTTGCTTACTCAGTTGTGACATAAATGCAACAATGCACTGGAAACCCACTATGTGCCAAGAACTGTGTTGAACTATTTTAACCTGCAAATTAGGTCTTATGATCCACATTTAACAAGTGATTAAACTGAGATAAAGAGAATTTAATGAGAACTAAGGAATCAAACAAAAGTCCTTATCTTTATACTTTGTACTATGTCACATTGTCTCACATGGCTTTGCATTTGGGCTCTATTAAGTCAGGGGAAGTTAATGGTGGGTGAGGATGGGAAGGAAGCATTTCCTTTCCAAGCACTGCTACCCTCCCACCTTGGAATCCGTTGTACTTCATTGAAGTATGGACCCCTCCCTGGACAGATTCACATATAGGCAGAATTTTGCATGCATTTCCACACATACCAATCCACTGAGGCCCATGGAACAAGAGAAACTTTCTACAGTCATTTTAACTGATCAACCATGATTTGTCAAGTGTTTGTCGACATTTGTTTTAAAATGCCCAGAATTCATTCATATTCCTTTTGGTGACAACATCTTACATTTTCACTGGGGAATTTTCCTTCCCCACTCTAATCTTAGAGAGACTGTCAATCAGGGGGCCAGACTCATGGCCAATGGGTGGGCACATGATCTAAGCCAGGGCAGTTAGAACATTCCTTGAGAGAAATTTCTGGCAGAGATATGGGGGAAGAGTCTGCTTTCTACTATGGAACGTAAGCTGGTGGGATATGATCAGAGTTCTGTTTGCCATCAGTTCCTCCTCATAGAGAAGCAGGTAGAAAAGCTGGCGCCCTGATGAATTACTTCTGCTGCTGATTTTAACCATAACTCAACTCTATCCCTGGCGTTTCAGTAAAATAAGCCCAAAATTTCCCCTCTGTGCTCAAACTTGTTTGGATTCGTTTTCTGTCATTTGCAACTAAAAGTGTCTTTGCATTTATTTGGTGGAAATGTGCCCTTCTGGTCAACCCGACCAGGTACTTCCCAGACACCTCTCCTGATCCTGGAGGTCCATATGTTACAGAGATTTGGGGTGTGTTTATTTAAAAAAAGACGCACACAACCCATGGAGGTGGGGTGGAATTTGGGGATCAACCGTTAACAAGTTCACATCTGATATTACTCAGCCATAAAAGAAGAATGAAATAATGCCATTTGCAGCAACATGGATGGACCTAGAGATTGTCATACTGAGTGAAGTTAGTCAGACAGAGAAAGAGAAATATCGTATGATATCGCTTATATGAGGACTCTAAAAAGAAACAATACAAATGAATGTATTTACAAAACAGAAACAGACTCACAGATTTAGAGACTGAACTTATTATGGTTGCCGGGGGTGGGGGGGTGAAGGGTGGAAGGGATAGTTAGGGAGTCTGGGATGGATATGTACACACCACTATATTTAAAAAGGATAACCAAAAGAACCTACTGTATAGCACAGGGACCTCTGCTGAATGTTATGTGGCAGCCTGGATGGGAGGGGAGTCTGGGGGAGAATGGATACATGTATATATATGGCTGAGTAGCTTGGCTGTGCGCCTGAAACTATCAGAACATTGCTTATCGGCTATACTCCAATGCAAAGTAAAAAGTTAAATTTTTTTTTTTTTTTTAATCTGGGGCAAAAAAAAAAAAAAAAGAATTCTTTAGAAAAAAAGAATACATGAGGGTGTACCAGTACTCATTCAGACTAGTCAAGGTGACAAGGAGGAGGAAAAAAAAAAAAAAAGAAGAAGATAAAAGAATGACAGGTGACTCAAAAAGCTAACGTACTTCAGCTAAAACTCTGGCATCTGTGTGATTCTTGCTCTCTGGCTTATTGCTTTGCCTGGACCCTTCTTTGTGTTTCCTGATAGCTCATTAAGCTTCTGACAGCCTGACTCACTGCTTCTAGGCACTCCCAAACCCATTATATTCCCAAGGCAGCCTTCCAAGTTTTTTTCTTTAAACCTTTGCCTCTGTCAGGTTGTTTTTGGCTCTTATCAATCTCTGACAAGCTCTGAGCTCACACAGTGGACTACTGGTGGTCTTGGTGGCCAGTCTTCTAGTCAGGAAAATTCCTCAGCCGCCATCCCTTTTTCTACCAGACTATTTCAGGGTTCCTAGTATGTCTTGCAACAGACTCTCTTCTATCCTCTTTCTTTGAAAAACAGTTTTCCTTGATGACCTGGAGAGATTCATTCATTTCACATACATTCATTGATATTTCACTGATGATATATCAGGTATTAGGAAAATTAATAGGGGGAAAAGGCAAAGTTCTTTAATTCATTCTTGTTGGGTGAGACAAACTACAAACAAAAATAAGTGGAATACATTTTTAAATGGCGATAATTACAAAGGGAAAATTAAAGCAAGGGAGGGATGCTATGAGGTGCAGTTTAATTAGGAATTAGGTGATTTCTGAGTATAGACCTGAAGATGAGAGGCAGGAAGCAATGTGGCTAACTGGGAGAAAAACTTTCCAGGCAGAGAGTTCAGAAAATGAAATTCATTATTGAAAACAAAAGTTTGAGATTCATAAAAATGTTTTAGTGAGTTCTTCATATGCTGTAAGATGTCCTCTTCAAAAGACAGCTAAAACATCACTGAAAGTTGACATCTTGGAAACTTCAGGTGTCAGGAAATGCACAGAAACATGTGATTCTTAAGAGAAATGTGATTTGGGAGAAAATAATAGAGTCTATTTCATATCTCTATATTCTCACATTTCTCAAGTGTTTAAAATGTATTTTTTTTCATATTTTGTTGCTCCTTATTTATTCCTAAACTTCCAAGTTTATCTGTGGGGTCATATCCCTTCAGCCTGAAGAACTTCCTTTAACTTTCTTTTACAGCAGGCCCACAGATGATAAATTCTCTTAGCCTTCATTGAGAATGTCTTTATTTTACTTTCATTCCTGAAGGATATTTTTTGCCAGATGTAGAGTTGTTGACAGTTCTTTTCTTGAAGCACTTTATTTTTTTTATTATTATTGTTATTTATTTATTTATTTTGGCTGTGTCACGTGGCATGCGGGATCTTAGCTCCCTGACCAGGGATCGAACCCATGCCCTCTGCTGTGGAAGCACAGAGTCCTAACCGCTGGACTGCCAGGGAAGTCCTTTGCAGCACTTTATTTTTTTAAATTAATTAATTAATTAATTTTATTTTTGGCTGCATTGGGTCTTTGTTGCTGAGCGCAGGCTCTCTCTAGTTGTGGCGAGTGGGGCTACTCTTCATTGTGGTGTGCGGGCTTCTCATTGTGGTGGCTTCTCTTGTCGTGGAGCACGGGCTCTAGGCACGTGGGCTCAGTAGTTGTGGCTTGCAGGCTCTAGAGCACAGGTTCAGTAGTTGTGGTGCACGGGCTTTGTTGCTCCACGGCATGTGGGATCTTCCCGGACCAGGGCTCGAACCCGTGTCCCCTGCACTGGCAGGCGGATTCTTAACTACTGTGCCACCAGAGAAGTCCCTAAAATGTATTAATCTATTTATTCAACAAATATTCATTGATCATTGTTCTAAATATGACACACCACTGGGGAAAAAAGCCCTTCTCTCAAAAAGCTTACATTCTAGTAAATGAAGGAAACAAAGAAAGAAGCAGTAAGGCAACAACAATAAAATAACAATCATTTAATGAGCTCTTACAATGTGCCAAAAACTGTGCTCAGCACATTATATAAATTTTTCTTCTTTACATCATTTCATCTATACTATCCTTTCTTCCAAGTTTAAGATTTCTTGAGAGTGGACCCTGAGACAAATAATTTCACACAGTAGTTTATTTGGAAGGTGATTCCGAGAAGCATAGCATTCTTAAATATTCTTAAAAGGCCTAGGATGAGTCCTGGCCCTTCTAGGTGTTACTGGTTGTATGATTTTATACAAGTTTCTTAACCTCAAGTTCATGTTCCTCTGCTATAAAATGAAGGATAATTATACCTATGTTTTAGTGTGTTTGGACTGTAAAATACTTAATTGTATACGATGTACTGTAAGCATTTATAATGTAATAATGATCACCTTTATCTTCTTATTCATACTTCATGTTCTAGCTTATTGAAGGACTTGCAGTTACACACACCCAAAATGCCATCTTGGCTGTGAGTGTTTATATCCATTTGGAATGCTCACGCACAGAGCTCCTAAAACCCTTGTAAATTCCTGACAACAGCACTCAGGGCATCTTTTTTTCTAATGGGGGATTCTGGGTGGGCTCCTGGATGGGGGCTCATCGCCAGAAGGACCAAGCTGTGATTTCAAGCTTGGAATTTTTAGCTCCATCCACCATTCTCCAGAGAGCAAACAGGGGCTGGAAATGAACTTAATGACTGATATGCCTATGTAATGAAGCCTTCATAAAACTCCCAAAAGTATAGGGGTTGGGGAGCTTCCAGGTTGGTGAACATATCCACATACTGGGAGGGTGATATATCCCAACTCCACAGGGACAGAAGGTCCTGAACTCGGGACCCTCCTAGACCTCACTCCATGTATCTTTTCATCTGGTTGTTCATCTGTATCCTTTATCATACCCTTTAATAAACTGGTAAACGTAGGTTAGGTAAATGTTTTCCTGAGTTCTATGAGCTGCTCTAGCAAATTAATCAAACCCAAGGAGGGGTTAGTGGGAGTCTCTGATTTATACCTATTCAGTCAGAAGCACAGATGACAAATTGGACTTGCAATTGGCATCTGAAGTAGGGTGGGAGTGGGACTGAGCCCTTAACCTGTAGGATCTGGTGCTATCTCCAGGTAGATAGTGTCAGAATTGAGTTAAACTATAGGACACTCTGTTGGTGTTGCAGTGAATTGTTTGGTAGGGGGAAAACTCCCGTACAACTGGTGTTGGAAGTGCTGCGAGTGTAGCAGCAGTGTGAGCGGAAAGGAGAATCACAGAAGGTAGGACAGAGTTTTTCCTTACACACCCTTCCTCCTCCTTAACTCTTCTCAGTTATCTTTCAGGTCTTAGCTTATATGTCATGCACTGTGGGATGGGTGGCATCCCAGCGATTTAAGTTACATAATTCCTTAGCATTCTCCAATAACTCATATCATACAAATTATCACTCGTTAGCACAACTGGCTGTTAGTTTTCTGACTGCCCATTTTGATGCTGAGTGCCTTGAGACCAGAAACTATATCTGATTGATTATTTATTCCCAGTTCTTAGTAAACTCTCTGACAAGTAGAAAGCACTCTAGAAATATTTATGGAGTATTGAATGACAGCAGACTGTATGAATGGAAAAGTCCCATAGGGAGTTGGAAAAATTGGATGGAAAAATACTTGAGAATGTATACATGGAGAAGCAAATTAGTTATCCACATAAAAGACCATATGAACTTGAAGTCTTTCCTAAAGTTCATATTACATGATTCAAGGTTAAAAAGGAGCCCTGGGCATGGAAGAGCTCATTGGGAAAATACAGAAAGAAAAGAACAAGAAATATTGACATAGCCTTGTAGGATATTCACAACTCTCAGTGTGAGGAGGTGATGTAGAAGGCACAGACAACTGTAAAGGAGGATTGGGATAGGACCATGGAAGGGCAGCTTAAAGAAAGTCTACAAGAGATACTCTATAAATATAAAGTAATAGGCAATTTAATTGTCTTAAAATATTAAAAAAAAATTTTACAAGTGTATTGTAGCCTAGATAATATGATTGACTTGCACTGAAGTACACACTGTGTTTATATGCTTTAGACTTAGGACAGATTGACATTAGATGGAAAGTGGAATTCCAAGGGTATCCAGAAACTTGTTTCTGCCAACAAAATTCTTAAAGTGGAAACAGAAAAGCAATGTAAATTAATTTAATTTTCACTTTTTTTCCTCTTCCTCATCTGTTTGAAAATGTCAATGTACGAGATATTTCCCTGAAGTTGGATAAGGAAGGAAGACAAATAAGGAATAGGAGTTTAGAAATTAAATGTATAATTAAGAACTGCTAGCAATAATAATAGTTGCTCTATGTTGAACATCAATTATATGCCACATACACGCAAAGCAATTTACATACATTATTTCATTTAATCTTCCCAGTAACCTTATAAACTGGGTATTATTATTTTTATTTTATAAGTAAGGGAACTAACATAAAGGGCATAAATAATATACTTGAGGTCATACAGAAAAAGATACAACAAAGGTTTCCAACCCAGGTATGATACTTTCAAAATGGATGGTTTTTAAGCATTACGCTATAATGCCTTTTGAAAATTAATGAAATGATTCACTGCATACACAATCCAAATATTTATCTAGGTCAGGACTACAGTTCTGTGGTCTGACAGCAGAAGAATTTATCTGCCCTGATTTGGCAAAACAATTTAGACACATAAGATGTCTTCAATTATTTTTAGGAATAGAAATCATGCTGTTTACATTATTTATCATTTTTATTTATAATTCTTTTGTGGCACAGCCATTCCAGTTTACCTTGAAAATTTCCCAGCTACTTTTAAAAATAAATCACGTCTACCATACTCATGCTAATTCTCAGATCTTCATTCTGATGTTTTTAAATTCATATTTGCCTTTACGTATTTAACAACAACTTCCAGACAGTGCCCACATCTAATTAACAAAGATTCTTTTCATCTATTTTTACCCCAAACTCAATTAACAATTCCAAGAGTGAGACTTACAGAATTCTCACTACACCAACACATAATTTGCTTCTACACAGATAACTTATTCTAATTTAGCTGAATTCCGGGCTTAGATTACACTGAGGTTGCAACATGAAAAAAACAAAGACAAAGCAACTAGTAGAACAGAAAGGATTTACAATTTACACTTAAGCAACTCAACTCTCCAGACACAATAGTTTGGATTTGTGTTGTTATATATTAATTGGGAAACCAAAAAGATTGAGACACTTATTCAAACAGAACTAAGGATACTAAGACAATAGCAATTTCACTTTCCAGCTCTGGCTTTTGGACGTAAGATTTATGAGCATCACTGAAGCATATTAAAACCAGTGAAAAGCAACTTCATGTATTCCAATGCAGTTTGATCAGCTCATGTGTAACATTAACTTTCATTGTTTTTCAGTGAGAATGGATAGACTGAAAACTTGTGAAACGTAACTGATCCAATGAACAATCAAATTGTCTTGAGATGGGAATCAGAGGTTTGTATTGTGAGGATTAACCTCTTGTCAAGTCTAAAAAATAGTTATTTAATTAATGATTTAAAGAATGAATCCATTTATCCAAATGAATGACCAGGTAGCTTGGAGGTGGGAAGTATAGTTTAATTTGGTGGTTGCTTAGAATTTTTACCACTATACTATTCAGTCAATAAATAATTACTGAATTAATTAGAACATACTGCATACTTTTATTTTTAACCTCCTCCACTCTGGCTGACCAGCCTTTCCAATTCCCATTAGATGAACTGACTGGATATTAAAATTTAAAAGCACATCACCAGTAAGTTTCTGGTGACGCTTTGATGAAATAGATAGTACACAAACAGTACATGCAATTTGGCTATTTCCAAATTTTACATCTGCTTATATCTAAAAACATAAAGATACCTTGTATGACTACGGAATCTAAGCTTATTTAGTTTTTAATGATGAAAAAATTCTTTTAAGATAATATTAAAGATTTTTAAGACCATTCTTAAAACAGTAACTGTCATGCAAAACTGTTATTTTTAGTTTTAAGTTTAAGACAATGGTTGAAAGAACAATAACATTTCAAATGTTTCCTTAGATTTGTTTTTATAGTGAATGATTCAGATTTCTATTTCCAACGTTAACTATAACATTCAACAATAGCTGTATTTTAGTATAGTTATTGATATGTAATTCTGATTTAAATTACAACTCTCTATCAAACTATCTCTATCCTTTTCATCTAATTGGTATTTCAGTCATTACATTTTTCTGATACTTGGTTACTCTTTATTTTTATTTATTTCCACTATTGAAATAATTCTTTAATATTTAAAACGATAATAAAATCAAATGCTGGCATTATCATTAGGAGCATATAAATGCATTAGAAGCATATAAACAAAACAGCTTAAATTGGACAGTATTAGTGGACTTTGTTAAGGCACAGTACTGCTATTGTAGTAGAGTAGCAGCTAAGAATGGCATTAGATGAAAGAATAGTAATAAAAATGGCCAAGGAGGCTGTTAGTGTGGTAAAGTACAGGAATTAATCCAGAGAACAAAAGCAAAAGAGAAGTCCTAAAGAGTTTTTCCAAAGTGTCAATAATAGAAAAACACATACTGAACAAATTTTATTTTTCACTGCAAGAAAGCAAGCCTCAGTTGAAAATATAAATAAGCAAATAAATAAATGAGGAGGGGTGGAAATATTCATTGATGTAAACAAATGACACTGAGAAGTGCAACACCACATGTAAACAACTGCAATAATTCAGTGTTGAGTGCTGAGAATGGTGGCAGCAATTTAGTTGAAAGTTTTGAATGTCATGGAAAAAGTATATTGCAATCTCCATCACCCTGGAAGATGCCATTGCTAATAACTTCCCTCCCTAAAGAAGACAGCAGAATCCTACTTAAAAAATAGTTTAATTAAAAAAGGAGGCCATTAGATTGAGGTGGCTCTAATGCCAAAGCGACCTACAGAAGCAAACCAAAATCTAAGCCTGTGACGCCTCAAGATTACACAACCAAACACTTAGGATAACCGATCACAAACAGCCAGTTAGGATTTAAGCTACAGCCAATCAAATAATTTCTCTTCTTTGCTCCCGCACTATTTCTGAGGGTTTCCCCTGGCTCCTATGGTGGAGCACTCCTGACCACTTCTGGTTTGGCATTGCTCGATTTGATTTTTTTTTCCAATAAACTCTTACAAATTTTTAATATGCCTCAGTTTATCTTTTAACACTTGTCTCAGAATGAAAAAAGCAAATAGGACTTACTATAGGTATTGATTATGATAAAGTACTTCTTGACATGGAACGAAGGCTTACTTCTTCCTTTTCCCCATAGTCACTACCACTAGGTCCCTTACTCTCTAAAGTCAGAAGTATCGAAATATGCTAATTTGGTTTGGGCTTCAGCTAAAGGCAGAGGGACAACTGACTCCATATATCCCTTCCCCTCCAAATAAACAAAAAAGAAAAGCAAAATGAGGAGACCGAGTTATGCTGAGAACAGGGTCACAGCAAACTAAATAGTCCATTGAGAACTTACGTTTATAGAGTAGCAGGTACGCTCTGTGACTAAGAGTCTGTCTTCAAAAGTCTCAATATTTACTCTTTTATGAATTATGCTGACATGAATAAAAGTTTCTTCTTTAGTTATTTCATGTATACAAGGTAGTATTAAATTCATCAAGCAAATACTGATTATTAAATTAATAAAGGTAGGTCTAGATAATATTAATCACATCTCTGTCATCTGTTTATTCAACTGCAGTCCATCTGCTGTCAGGAAATTTGGGATGTTTTAGAATGAACCTTCTGTTTTAGTAATCCAAAGGTGCTATATTTCCATCAACATATATTTGAATCCTTTAAAACATCACATTAAAATTCATCTCTGTGATCTGAGTACTAACCAGGCTTGGACCCTGCTTAGCTGCAGAGATCAGAAAAGATATCTGGTGCATTCTGGGGGTTGGGGGCAGGGGAGAATGGGGAGTTGTTGCTCAATGGATATAAAGTTTCAGTTATGCAAGATGAATCAGTTCTAGAGATCTGCTGTACAACATAGTGCCTATAGTTAACAATATGGTATTGTGCACTTTAACATATGTTAGGAGATGTTGAAATAACTTTCTAGGTCCGAGATGGACCCACATCAGCAAACCAGACCTTAGGTAACTTAGGTAACTCTGTCCTTGTAAATGCTCTTCATGACCAGAAAAGCAGCATATCCAGTCAGTCAACTCCAAACACCAAGCCAACTCTGGGTCTTCCCACCCGTAACAAGGTGAACAGTGTGGGCCCAGACAATCAGATATTTTCTATTTTTCTCTTCCTTGTTCTTTATTCTCTATCTTATAAAAGCTTCTTGCCTTCCATCCCATTTTGTAGTTTTCTGAAAAGAGACTGTCCACTTCACAACGTGTTAAATAAAGCTGGTTTGTATCACCTAAATTGTTTTCTTTCAATAATTTTTTTTTTTTTTTTTTTTTTTTTTTTTGCGGTACGCGGGCCTCTCACTGTTGTGGCCTCTCCCGTTGTGGAGCACAGGCTCCGGACGCGCAGGCTCAGCGGCCATGGCTCACGGGCCCAGCCACTCCGCGGCATGTGGGATCTTCCCGGACCAGGGCACGAACCCGTGTCCCCTGCATCGGCAAGCGGACTCTACCACTGCGCCACCAGGGAAGCCCCCTCAATAATTTTTTAATGGAGGATAGATCTAATCTAAGTGTTCTTATGACAAAAACAAAGCAAAACAAAACCAACAAAAGAACACAAGGACCTTTTTTGGAGGTGATATATATATTTATTACTTTGACTGTGGTGATGGCATCATGAATGGATGCATATGTCCAAACTCATCAAAATGTATACTTGTACAAAATGTACATTTTTTGTATATTAATTATACCTCAATAATGCTTAAAAAATCAAAATGGCCAACAAGCCTATGAAAAAAATAAAATAAATCTCTTTGGAGATGGACTATACTATTCTTTCAGCACCATGAAATTTGACCTCCTCAGCCAGGCAGGGCTAATACTGTAAGTACATAGTTGAGGTTTGTTGTTGTTGTTTTCCTCCAATCAGGGCAGAAGTGACAAAATTATAGGCTGTGTCCTGGAACAATTCCTTTTATCTCTGTTATGCTAAGGAAAAGAGTCTTAAGGGAAAGAAAAGCATTTCAAAGTGCTTGAAAGTACTTGAGAAAATGTAGAAGGCAGAAACAATATCCATTAGTCATCCTTGCTTATAAAAAAGCAAGCCAGGGCAATAAAAAGGCTTCATCCATTTAGTTCCTTCCTTAGAAATCACAAAAGCAGCATACTAAACCCATTATTCGGAACAATTCTTTTTAAAGTAATCCATTTGCTTGGGTTCTAAAGGTAGTAATCTTGCGTTATATTCGTTTGCACGCATTTCAATTTTATTTTTATGTGATTTTTAAATGTGTACATATTATAAAATGCCAGAATGGGAAGGGTCCACAGCTTATGTGGTCTTTATACCTTATTTTTATGGGTGAAGAAAATGAAGTTTACAGAGAATGAATGGTAAGCCTCTTCCCATCCCCAGTAAATTGTCACCTGGTCAGTCCCACGGTGGACACACACTCCACCTCTCCAGATCTCAGTTCAATCATCTTATTAAAAAGGAGTCGAACAGTATCATGGCTAAAAAGATCAACGTCAACATCAATAACAATAATATTTACTGGAAGACACTTCGTGCCAAGCACTTTTAAGCACTCTACATGTGTCACCTACAAATTGACACTTGCCATCGACACTTGCCATCTACCTCTACGAAGATTAAATTATGAACCACTGCAGCTGCTGACCTTCAACACCCTATGAAAGGAGTTCATGGTGGAGATCAAGAATGAGGCACTCTGTGCTCTGGGAAAAACTGGCAGAACAGGTCTTCAGATCGTTAGATATTTTCAGGAGAAGATTTTATGAGCCCAATTCTTGTACCTCCTCATATTTAGAAAAGCACTAAAATCCTTCATGGTGATATCTACTCCTCGTGACTAGCAGTAACCTTCATGAAACTAGCAGAAAACTTCTGTAAAAAATATGTACTTGATTGCAGGTACTCCCCCTTCACCAAAATCACATATATATTGACCTTCCCGCCTACCTCTTCGGAGCAGTTTCTTAGAGCTATCGAAATGCCATCTCCTGGGCTATAGTCCTCATTTTGCCTCAACTAAAACCTAACTCACAACTCTCACCTTGTGCATTTTTTTCAGTCGACAGTGTATTAACTCATTTAACCCTTACAACAACCTGATGAGGTAAATTCTATTAGAGTTGAGGTAATTGACGCAAAGAGGTTATAAGGAAATTGCCTGTAGTCACAGAGCTAGCGAAGAGCAGAACCATTTAGGGGGAAAGTAAATACCCAGGTGCGGTGGTTACAGCTCCTGTTTGGAGTATGCTTACTCCTTTCCTTCCTTGTCATCAGCCAGGGCAGAATATATTCACAGCACCCAATTGAATAGTCTAGATAGAATGATGGTTTTGTACTTGCCACTTTCTCTCCACTTGCCCACACTAACTTCTAACTGCTTCTTACTATCCACTTCTCATAGAACATTTCATATTTTTGTCTCTTTCTTTCTATTGTGATACATATCTCACTGTGTTGTAATCTGCAGTTTACAGATTCTATGTCCTATATTTATGTTATATTTAGATCAAGATTCTTACTAGCAGTTCAACATCATCGTGATGCTTCCTTAAAATGCAGATTTCATTAAAATGGAATCTGCATTTTAATATTCTTCCAGGTGACCATTATACACCCTTCAGTTTGAGGACCAACACATGTGAAGTCTTCAAGTACAGAGAAGTTTTTCTTGCTATTGCTGTATCGAGGTAGAGGCAGCAGCCCCGTGAAAGGCTGCTGAAGGCTGTGACAGAGTAAGCCTCTAGGACATGACCTAAGTGATCATGTAGTGCAAGGGTGGCCAACTACATCCTCCAGGCTGCCTATTTTTGTCAGGCCCACAAGATAAAAAAGGTTTTCACATTTTGAATGGTTGAAAAAAATCAAAAGAGGATAATACTTTGTGATACATAAAAGGTAAAAGAAATGCAATTTCCATTGCTCATAAATAGGTTTTTACTGGAACAGGGCCAAGCTCGTTTATTTACATAATTGTCTGATTGCTTTTGCTCTATAATGGTAGAGTAGTTGTGGTAAAGAGCTTCTAGCCCACAGAGCCTAAAGTATTTACTAGCTGGCCCTTTAAAGAAGTCTGCTGATCCCTGGTATAGTGGCCCACGTCTGTCTTTTTCTTTATAAACTGTTCAAATGGACTCAGTGAAAGTCAGAATTATAACTCTACTTCCTGATTTTTAGACTTATTCTCTATATTCACTTTCATACATTATTTCCAATTTCACTTAAATAAGTAGAAACATAGAATAAATTATCCCTGAAATGCAATTACCTGATGAAGTGGATATGTTTTTTTTTCACATGCTCTTTGCTAAACTCATGTCTAAATAAGAATGTTTTAGATGGCATTGGTTAATATTACAAAAGTAAGAACTGAGAGAACACAGAAAAAACCTAAAAATAAGTGTGGATTATATTTGCAGTGCTTTCTATCCATAGCTCTGTGTAACTTGTTTTATAGAATTTTTCTCTACCTAAAATTAATTTTAAATCAAAAATTTCTAACATAAGCTCTTTGAGGGCAGGGAGTTACTTCTTACTTGGTTACTGGTATGTCCTCAAGACCCAAAAAGTACTCGGTACATGTCCAGTAGATTTTACAGAGTACTGATTAAGATCATGAACTATGACGTAGAATTCATTCTACCACTTTCTGACAGTACGAACTTAAGTTATTTACCTTCTCTGTGCCTTTTTCCTTTTCCATAAAATGATACTATTTGTAAAAGTCACATAGCTTGTAAATGGCAGACTGAGTCGAACCTATGTTTGTCTGCTTCAAAGCCCACGATTTTTCTCTACTATAGTTCTCAACTATAGGCTCAAATCAGAATCATACTATGTAATTTTTTTAAGTGCAGATGGCCAGGACTCATGCTAACAATGGATCAGAATTTCTGGATACAGTATTTTTCAGATGCTGTACAGGTGAGGCAGGTGTACAGCCAGGATGGAGAACTAGTACACTAGGGTGGACAACCTTTCTATTTCTCCTCTTTATGAGAGGCTTCTGTGTATCGGAAAGAATAATTTTTTTAAAAGGATATCAGTAGATTTCTCTTTTTCTAATATTGAAATATTAACTTATTTTCCTTCCCTGTCCTTTTGTTCTTGATACAACAGAAACATCAGTGAGATTGTAAATCCATCCAATTCCTTGGATAGAAAATAGCTATACCTCTGCGAATCAGTGGGAAATAATCAATACCTTGTGAAGAGTTTTTAGAAGTAGGGATCTGAAGAAATGGATAGACTCAACAAAAGAGCAGTTGCTCAATTATTTACTAGCTGTGTATTTCAGGTGAGTTACTTCAAGCTTTAGAACCATGTTTTCTGCATTTTTAAAATAGTGACAGTACATTCTGCCTATAAGGTGATGAGACGTTAGCAGGATCTCAATAAACTCTCTGTTAATAACAGCAAATATCTCATAATGTGCGGATCCATAAACCTGAAGGTGAAGAGAGGTAAATGACTGAAACTTCCTGGAAGCCTGTGAAAACACAGCACTTAAGTGCTTGACCCGGCCCAGTGCCCCAAAACAGTAGGTGCCCCCCAAATATTTCTGACACTATAACTGTATTGCAATTTTCTCTTAAGAAAACTATATTTTTCTTTCTCCCACTCCCTTCCACACGTCTCTCCCTCTCTCTCTTTCTCGCTCTCTCTCTCTCCCTTTCTCACTTTCTCTCTTGTTAATTGATCTTTTAAAACTTCCTTAACACATATTCTGATTCCACCTATAGGTTTTCTTCCTCCTTATCTTCCAATTACAGTGTTTTCTGAGTGGAAAATAACATATTGGCTTTATTAGCATGTTATTAAATAAGGAGATATTATTAACACTAAGTGTTCATTAAAAAATCTTCAGTTAGGATAGCCAGTTAAGATGATCTCTAGCTGTGTAGTAAAGAATTTGGCTTTGCCTGAAGAGAGGTCAGGCCTTTGCCTTCAGCTTTTGGAGGTAATCTGCATCATACCTGATATGAATGTTTTCGTTTAGGGTGAGGTCTAATTACGGTGGATCTTAGGATGGGCTTGGTCACACTTAATAGTCTTAAATTGGGACTGGTAATGTCAGAAAGACCAACCATATGATTTAGGAGTCTTTGCGTCCCGATCTAGAGGCTGAGATCAACCACATGGACAATCAAACAATCAATTATGCTTATGTAATGAATAAAATAAAACTCAATAAAAACTCTGGACAGTCAAAGCTTGAGTGAACTTCCCAGGTTGGAGAATTATCTCACATCAATTCAAGGAAGGTAACGCATCCTGTGGACAATGGAAATTTAGCATTTGGAACCCTCCCAGACTCTGCCCTGTGTGTTTCTTTCCTTGGCTAATCTTGATCTGTATCATTGCCCTGTAATAAGCCATAACTGTAAATGCAATAGCTTTCAGTGAGTTCTGTCTTTCTAGTGAATTATCAAAACTAAGAATGGATCTGGGAGCCCCATGAACTTGCAGTTGGTATCAGAAGTGAGGCCAGTCTTGCGAATGACTGTGCCCCGGAGCTTCGCAGTTTGGCTAAATGCTGGTAATGGTGTTATGGATTGAATGTTTATGTCCCCCTCCGCCAAATTCATATCTTAAATCATAACCCCCAATGTGATAGTGGTAGGAGGTGGGGTCTCTGGGAGATGACTAGGTCATGAGGGTGGAGTCCATATTTAATGGGTTTTAGTGCCCTTATAAAAGAGATCCCAGAGGTCTCTCTCATTCATTCTGCCATGTGAGGACACAGTAAGAAGGCACCATCGATGAACCAGGAAGCAAATTCTTATCAGACACCAAATTTGCCAGTTCCTTGATCTTTGACTACCCAGCCTCCAGAACTGTGACAGATAAATGTTGGTTGTTTAAGTCACCCAGTCTATAATAGTTTGTTTTAGCAGCCCAAAAGACTAAGACAAATAAATAGTATATGGTAAATACAAGCTGATCAAATTTATGATGTTTTCTGCTATCAACTTTTTAAAAAGTAAAATCATGAGCAGTCAAGTTACTAATTACACACACACTCACATACACAAAACAAGATTAAAGCAATTTGTGCATTCTTTTTGTCCATATGTTTCCTTTTAGCATCCCCAAAGCTCACCTATTTGGAACTTCCAAATTTCTCAACATTTGAGATCCATTGTTCTTCCCTGCCAAAATGAAATGGGAACAGAGAAGTGCTGCCGAAATCCTTGATATTGTTTAGTAGAACTTGAGGTCTCACATTTTCTACACTGAAAGTATAGGGACTAATACAATGCTATCACGCTGTTTATTTCAGGCAGCATCACCCTGAAGTGTACACCAAGGGAAAACATTTAGATGCAAAGTTTAAAATCCAGTAATTGAATTTATCCAAATAACTGCAAATAGCATCTAGATGTTTTAATGTATCTTTTCTGTAGAGTTAAATGTTTAATTTCAACCCAATATATGGCAGTTGAAATGCAGGTTAATTTAACTAATTGATTTAAGGCGTGTCATTAATTAATCCCTATTTTATCTTTCTGTCAATATAGTGAAGCTATGATCCTTGAAGTAATCCACAGAAATACAACAAATATGAAGATGTCATGATGAATTTAAATAACTGGTAAAAGTTAAACTGTTGATTTGGAAACACAGTTTTCATATATAAAGAAAGTTTGCTATTAAGAGAAAGGCCAGGCAGCCTTGTGCCTACTGTTAAACACTCAAATTTGGAGTCTGATATCCTGGACTTGGATTGCTACTGACTAGTGATAACATGCAAAACAATTCACCTAGTTCTTTGAAGCCTCAGTTTCAAAATGCTAGTAATAATTACAATTCTCTCAGATGTTCATTGTGATGATTAACTGAAAAGTGTGTGTGTGTGTGTGTGTGTGTTGGGGGATATGCACAGTGCTTAGCCAGGCACACAATAGTCTCCCTCAAATTTGTAGATGCTATTATTTTTACAAGCTGCATAAAGGAGTGAATTGCAGAGTCATTTATAAAGTGCATGTGTTACAGAATCATCCTATGAATAATAAGGTTTTTGTTCCTTTAATAAAAGGAGATTTTGTTCTGAGTATAAAATAAAGTACTGTTATTTTATCAGCATGTTCGAATTGTCAACAGAAGAGAGTTTTCATCTACTTAACTAATAACTACCTGATATTCACCTTTTGAACGTAATAATAGCAATACAACTTTAGTACTTCAAGTTTACAAAGTGTTTCCTTGTGTATTATTTTATCTAAACATCATGACTTCTTTGAAAGATAGGCTAGTCCAAAATTTATTTATATTCCATTTCACAGATGAAAAAGCTGAGGTGCAGAGAGGTTAAATAAATTGCCAGGGATTAAAGAATCAGTAAGTGATAGATATAGGAGTCAACTCAAACTGAAATCTTTTGACTTGAATTTATTATTCTTTTTTATTTTTACTTTGTACCTTGTATCTCACTAAATTTCAGTACTCTACTTACATTTTTAAAAAGATAAGTAATCTCTCAAATATTTAGCTTTAAAATTAATAAGACTACTCTAATAAACACATGTGTAAAATAATCGTGATGCTTATGATCAAAGTATTAATATCAAGCATGATCTTGCTATTAATAAAGAGAGAAAAAAACAGCTCATGATCTCCATGTGCAAAGATAAAACAACCAAGTCTGCCATCACAAGAAAAACAAACCTTATACTTTCGTTAAAGAAAAGATTCTAACCAAAACAGGAGAGTTTGAAAAGACTTACGAACAGACTTCAAAAGTCTCATAAACAACAGGAGACAATTTTAAACTATATTTTAAACAATTGCTTCATAGAGGTCTTGGAAATAGTAAAAACAGTGGAAGTAGCAAACAGCAATTTCTTTAGCTCTCTTTTCACTGTTGGGTTTTAACATACATTGTCATAAGATGTCTTGATTTCTTTCAATTTGGGAAAGATTCTTTGTACTGGAATAGTACAATTATCAACAGCAAAGAAGACATTTTTCTATTGATGATAATAATTTGGGTAATTTACAGTTTCTACACTTATTTTTATAATACAGTATAGTAAAGAAACATCTAGAGGTATAATGAGGAACCTTAGGCCTTTGTAAATAACTATGGGTTTGACAATGTTGAAACTTCGAGTTTATCAATATAAAGCAAAAAAGGACATCATTCAACTATGAGTAAACTCTTCCATTAAACAAAATCAATTAAGAACTATACAATTTTCTAACCCAAAATGATACAACTCCAACAGGAAGAGTAGGTTCCCAATAAGTGGCTTTATTGGAGACTCGTAACATTTTGGAGACTCCTAACTCATAACTTTATTGGAGACTCGTAACATTTGGCTTTATTGGAGACTGGTAAAGAATTTTTCATTGTCTTCAAGGGATGTAAGTTTGGAGCTGCAAGGATGCCCTTACCTTTTGCAAACACTGTTGTCATTTAAAAAAATACTATTTTTTGTTAAATTGAGCCATGGTGACTTGCTTCAATGTTAATAAAGCACAAAACTTATATTTGACTTTCTGTTAGAATGTTAATTCACAGTTGGTCATGGAATTTACTAATAATGAAAACAGTTTCATACAGTTACTAATGATGAAACTAAATTAATCAGCTGAATTAGGATGTGTGGTATACATAAACATGCAGGAAATTAGAAAGCTGCTGTAAGATTAATCATTTTTTAAAGGCAGTGAGAGACATAAAGTATTAAATCTGCTTTTATCTCATAGAACAGGAAAGAAACAGAATTAAGAGAACCAAAAAAATGAGTAACTGGCAAAGGGTCTATCAAGATAAATAATTATCAATTTTAGGGTTCTGAAATAATTTAACTTAACAATTTTTTCAGTGGTGTCTTTTTCTACATCTGGAATTTTCCACTGACAGATATGGCAGTTTTAATTTGAAGAAAAAAATTACTTGGTCATTTCATTAATTCTGCAAATAAGTGATCCTATAAATTTAGGTGAGTATTGCTATCAGCTCCCCCAAGGCAAATTTTTCTAATAATTACTGCTCAACAACTTTTCCACTTTCCACATGTTTTTCTGGATCATCTTTATCAAATATCTTTCTAACTATTTAAATAAAGAGTTGCTCATGGATTTCAGAAGCTTCCTGATTTTTACTCCTGTCAAGTTTAGGGAAACATTTTACTTCTGGACCAAAGTCATCTGAGACAATGTTAGTTTCATATTTGTATCTCTTCCGTTCAAATTATGATGAATAACAGAACTTCATAGAATAGATAAGGAAATACCATGGTGAATCCATGTTGCTTCAGTTTATAAGTTCTGTGGAAACTGGCTTTATTTAACTTGCCAGGGTAATGTAATGAGAACTTCCTCTGGGTCTACCATCCCACCCTAAAATGTCCTTGCTTAGTCTTATTGACTCTTTGCCATATTCTACATTATCGTATTCTTAGTCTCCTTAAACTCATTAAAGTAACTGTTTCCACTTCCCTTAGCAGATAACCCATTTCCTTGGCAAGACTCTCTGATAAAATTGCTATGTCTTCTTTCCTCTCCAAATCAAAATCTTCATTCATCTCTCTACTACACATTCTGTTCTCCTTCCTGCATTTCTCAGAGGAAGGAGTTCCACTACTTGCCATTGATCTCCAAATCACGCTTATCCTCTTCTGTGTTGTCCATCAATAATCCCTTCTCCTTTGTCTCTTCTTCCTTTGCATTGGCTGTAAGCATTTTCAACAGGCTGTCTTTCAATATTGCCTAATTATTTAGCTTTTAGCCTCCTCTCTCCTTCATTGCCAAACTTCTCAATGAGTATTCCTCACTGTCTCCCATTTTTAAACTTCTAATTGACTCAAATTCTTTTCATCACAGCTATTCTCCTTCCACTATAGTTTACTAAAACTGTCTTTGCAAACATTTTCAGTGACCTAATTGTAAATCTAATCACCTCATAGCAGACATATTCCTACATGCCTTCATGAGACATTTAATACTGTCGACCACATCCAATCCCTACACTTAAAACTCTTTCTCTCCCTCACTCTCTCTCTCTCTCTCTCTCTCTCCCTCTTTCCATCATTTCTTTGCTTCAGGGACTCTTGACTCACTTGAGTCTCACATAACATCTCTCGTTGCTCCTTCCCTGCCTTTTATTTGCTTTTGGGGGTAGGTTCCACCTTTGCCTGTATCTATTTACCTTTTCCATATTTCCATTCATTTCCATGGATTCGACAGAGTACTGGTTCTTAACTCAAAAGACTGTTGTGATGATTAAATGCATAATGTATTTAAAACAATGGCTGTATTCCGTGGTCCTATAAACGCCCAAAATGTGAATCTGCTGCCTCTAGCTCCCCTCACCATCTTGATCCAATATTCTTCTGAATATGAATGATACCTGGTTTGCCCATAAAGTTCTTTAATTTTTCCTTAGGAAATTAGACTTCAGGAATAAGGGTGGTTGTAGATGAGGTAACATGAAATGCTAATTTCCTTAAGAAAATTCAAATTGAAACTTGGTAAATTCAGTAGTTGGAATAAAAAAAAAACAAAGAATGAAAGCAACATAAAAATATAGTTCAGTCTACAATTAAATGTGCCAGTTCTTTTTTATATATAATATAATCATGCAGAAAAGCTTTTAAAATATGTACAGCTGTGTATTCACTGAAAATTAGTCTGTCAATTGAATATTTACTGTAGCTTCTGAATAATTCATTTTGTCTGGTTTAATTAAATAATTAAGCATATGGGCTTCTGCTAAAGGAGAACACATTGTTAGAAGGTAATCTATTTATTCCTCTTTATTTCCTTTTACTGTACATTTTTTGTAGTTTTCTAATTTTAAGCAGTAACAAAAATATTCTGCGAGAAATAAAGACTTGATTGTATTTTCTCTGTCTAAATAATCTGGACTCACTTTTTTAGGACAATGTCCTGGAAAATGTATTCAGTGTTAACAATACAATCTGCCCTTGCAGGGCTATTCAAGGAGGCATAAAATGACAGCAAAGTTTCATTATGTATATATATTTATTTATAATATTGTTTTGATTCTTTCATTTATATCTATATTTCCCACTACTAAAAGAACATAAGAAATGCCAGACTGTTCAAGTTCAAGTTCTCTGTGCAAGTTCTGTATTTTGCAACACTAGCCCTTTCTTTCAAGAAACAGTAGTGATTTTTACAAATCTGAACTATAAACACAGTACCTTGATTAGGATATATATTTTTTCATCTTTAAATTTTATACACTGGTCTGCAAACTTAAAAATCTGGTTATATTTCTTCCCTTTTAAAAACCCTTCGCTAACCCATCATTGTCTACAGGACGAAGCCCAGGCTCTAGGCATCGCTAACTCAGATTTGCCTTTCTCTGCAGTCTCATCCCCATCTCTACTACTGCCTGATTCCCTTTTCTTCCTCCACCTCCAGCTGACAAGTTCTTTGTAGTCACCTTTCAAATTCTAGGTAAATTTTTTGCTCTAGGAAGATTTAAAAATTTTTTTCCAGCTTTATTGAGATATAATTGACAAATAACATGTGTAAGTTTAAGGTATACAATGTGAATATTTGATATATGTATATATTATGAAATGATTACCACTATAAGGTTAACTAACATACCTATTACCTCACATAGTTACCATTAGTTTTTTTTAATTTAATTTAATTGTTTTATACAGCAGGTTCTTATTAGTTATCTATTTTATACATATTAGTGTATATATGTCAATCCCAATCTCCCAATTCATCCCCATCCCCATGGTTACTATTTGTGTGTGTGTGTGGTGAGAACATTTATGACCTACTGTCTTAGTAAATTTCAAGTATACTATACAGTGTTGTTAACTATAGTGCACATACTGTACATCAGATCCCCTAATTTTATTCATTTTATAACAGAAAGTTTATATTCTTTGACAAACATCTCCCCATTTCCCCCACACCCCAGCCTCTGGCAACCAATCTACTGTTTCTTTGTGTTTGACATTTTTAGAATCTGTATATAAATAAGATCATACAGTATTTGTCTTTCTTTGTCTAACTTATTTCACTTAGTCTAATGCCCTCAAAGTTCATCCTCATCCATGTTCTTGCAAATTGCAGGAATTTTCTAGGAAGATTTTTGTAACACCATCTGCTTTTCCTCATTCATGCCCATACAATTAATTACTCTCCTTTGTAATACTACTAAAGCTTGTACTTTCATTTTCACTTTAGTCTTATTGTATTGTAATTACTTTTTATTGTGATAAAAGGTATATAATATAAAATTTACCATTTTAAGTGTACAGCTAAGAGGCAATAAGTACGTTCACATTGTTATGCAACCATCACTGCCATTCAACTTCAGAAATTTTCACATCTTCCCAAACTGAAATTCTGTATCCTTTAAATAATAACTCCTTATTATAGTTACTTTTTACCATGTTTATCTTCCATAACAGACTTGAGAGAATTGTTGCTTTATCAATATCTTAGTTTATCAATATATTTATACCCAGTACTTAATGCAATGACTGGCAAACAGAAAATGCTCAATAAATGTCTGTTTAATTGATGCACCATTATAAAAATCACGTATCAGATGACTATGTCAGCTAGCCATATCAGATTGCCAACTTTCCAGCTCTACTCCACCCAACCCCACAGCTCACAAAAAGAAAAAAAAAAGAACATACTTTCAGTGGATTTCACTTTACCAAAACCAAAACCAAAACCAAAACCAAAAAGCAAAACACTACAAAACAAAAACAAAACTACACCTTCAGAGCTTTCTCATTTCATAAAGTATAAATTCCAAATTCTGAGCTTTGCATTCAGAGTTCTCTAGGATCTGCATCCTATCAACTCTCTACACTCCTATATCTTTTCATACCCTAATTCTTACCAATACAATATCATCCATTATCCCTAAAACAGGCAATTTTAGGTTTCCTTAATCATACTGTTTGCTCAGCTTGAAATGTTTCTCCACAGTTTTGAAGCCAAATCATTGTTTTCCTTCAAGGGTGAAGCCGTCTTTGATACTTTGGTTTAGAATGAACACCTTTCTCTCGGCTCTTTTGCACTTTGTTTGGGTCTCTATTTTATGTTAATTTAGTTCTGTACTAAATTACATCTTACTTATATGTTTATATGTTTGTCTCCATCACTGGAGTGCAAATTATATAAACATTTGCATAATGCTTTATTAATTATTTTATTTTTTTTCTATTTCTTCCTGTCAGGAACTCACAGAATTTTCTGCACACAGTAGTTGCTCGATAATTATATTTTGAAATAACAAACAACTTAATTTAATAATATGATCAGTGTATTGCTGTTTATTGAGCATGCCTCAGGTTGTTCAAACTGTCTATTAAGGGGATAGCCAAGGAATAATGTGAAAACACCAGGTAGAATGAACTCTATACAATGCAATCTGACAAATATATATTGATCACAAGGTTTATATCACTGTACTGAGTGAAATAAGCACAAATGAGCAAGACATAGCCCTCTTTCTCAGGGAACTAGGCTTAGACAGGTATATAATTAACTCTAATACTTGTTGAACAGTCATAATAAATGCTGAAGCAATGAGATTAAGCAATTTAAACTAAGAAGCAATGACTGTTGGCAAGAAATCATAAAAGATTTCATTGAAAAGGTGATGTCTGAACTTGAGTTTAAATGGGAAAGTATGATTTCAGTGGGTGAATTGGGGTTGTGGAGACATTCCAAGAGAGACATTAGCATAAGTAAGATTTAGAGTCAGGAAGAATGTTGGCTGCTTTCAAAAACAGTGAATACTATAACTTAACAAGAACTTAGAATGACTCAGAGTAGTAGGGGTAATAAGAATTAAGGGTGATTTTTAGGTTAGGACCACTGAAGAGGTGCTCAATAGTATATTACAGGTCTAGTAGTAGATACCATTATATTTTAACATATATAAATATGTAAATTATATTATTATGTTAGTAGTATATTAATATGGCATATGTTACATTATATTACATGTCTGAAAATATTATGAAAAATAATCAATATGATTGGAGCTTTGCTTAGCTGTTTTAACCCTGAAGAATTATATAGCAGAAAACATACTATAATATCCCAGTTGAGAATAATGAAGATCTGAACTACAGTAGTTTTAATGTATATAGAAAAAGCTGAGAGTAAATGGATGTAGGGTAGACTGTGGACATAGTTAAATGCATGGATTGGAATCACCTGAATACATAAAGCTAAGATAAATTCAAAGATAACCACAGTTTCAAGTAGGGGAGAACAGTGGTACATTAAGAGAAATAACCTCTCTGGGCTCACTTGTAAAACAATAGTAGTACCTAACTTCCAGTATCATTTTGCTGATATATGTGCACTTAGACTAGAGCCAAGAGATTTAAAGCACTCGGTAAATATTAGCTATCGTTATTATTAATTTATCAATAGAATAATCTAATATGGAAAATGGCATCTGACTCTAAAATATCTTTATTATTTCATTTCTTTATAAGCATAATGAAAATTTATTAAAAAAATCAAACACTACAGAAATATATAGTACATATTTGCAAATACCAAAGACAACTAATAATAACAGTTTGGTATTTATATCCAAAATTTATTTTTCCTAGTCCTATAATAATGTGTTATTATTACTTGTAATTGTGCAAAATTGGGAGCATTCTCTGCAGCTTCTTCCTTTGTGTATAGTAGAACATTTTGGATCTTTTCAGAACAGAACATATAGTTATCTCATATTCTTTTTAAGAAGACTGATTATTTCACTGCATTAATGTACCATAGAGAACCTAAGGGGACACAAGGAAAAATTAAGCGGAGATCCAGGCCCATTAGCACATATGGTGCCTTTGTGTAAACTAGAAAAATTGGTCCCTATAAGTGGTTACAGTCCCTTTAGTGCATGTCTTCATTATCAAACCCTAAGCTGGTTTTTAATCCTTGATTAACCCCTGCTGAACACGTGTGTCAGAGAACAATTTATACAAACATTAGCAAAGCAAAGTCCTGTAGAGATGCCAAACCAATGTTTACAATCTTTTGTGGAGCTCAGAAAAGAGCATGGACTTTGAGCTATAGATTTGGTTTCTTTTTCACCAGAGTCATCATTGAAACCTTGGATGGATGAGAAATGGGTGAAGTCTTCATGGGAGAGATTATATAAAGAAAAGTGTTAAAGGGTGATAACTCCAAAACCATCTGTGAGAATGGGAAATTCATTGCTGAAGTTTAAATTGTTGAACCTAGGACAAACAAAAGCCTATAGAAGCTCATTTAATTGGCCTAGCTTATTTTAAAAAACTAGGGAGTTTGTAACAACAAGATTTTTAGCATGGTTGAAAATGTGTATTTGTTTATGTGTGAAATGTAAATGTAAATATTACTTTGTTAAGAATCTCTTGGTAAGACTTATAATTAATGACACTGGCCTCCCACTTCCTTAATTATTTAAAAGTAGGAAGTTATTACTAAATAGTTTTAGTAACAATAATACCCCCATTTGCATTCCTGGAATAAACTCCTGAAAAAGGTAGCCTTGTAAATTATCTGAGAGAGGGAGAGAGAGACAGAGGCAGAGAGACAGAGAGAGAGAGATGGGGCTATTTTAGTGCCCTATGTACATTTAATTTGAGATCTATTTATCTATCACCTATTCACCTATCTATATCTTATCTAATGACCCAAGTTCATTTGTAGACAAATAACCAAAGAAGTAAAATATTCTAAGGAAAAAACAACTCTTTAAATCCCATGGATGATTATAAAATACTTTCTTAGAGTTATGAATGAGAGCAGAAGAGTGGATTCAATGATGCCACTACACATTTGTAACATTTTCTAAATTTAACAGATATTTGACATGTTTTCCAGTTTTGGAGCTGTGTTTTACTTCTCAAAAGGCCCGGCGTTCTGACTGCAGTCTTTCTAAATCCCCACCTCACTAGCTCTCATATCACTAGCTCATGATAATTCTCCTTTCATCTCTTAGTGACAGATCTGAATCACCAGAAATCAGAAAGCATGACTCTGGCAACTAGTTTTACCAGGTCTTGTTCAGTGGCATATACCAAATGTAATTTATTTTTTGTGACAGTTTTAATAAAAGTGACGTGAAACACAAGGGATATAAGGTTAGCGATATTGCACCTCAAAAGAGGAGAAAGTTTGGTATGTTACCTCCTGATTAGCAGCAGCTAGTTCTTCTTCCAGTGCAGAGACTCTTTCTAAAGAAACCCTCAGTCGCTCCCTTACCTAGAAGAAAAACCAAAATATGTGCAGTAATGTACATCCCATACATATTAAACTGTGCTGAATCCATTAACATTATCAGAGACAGTCACATTTGAAAAAGTATTAAAGTATATATAGCCTTAAGTGCTCAGGAATACTATGACTACATTGTCACCTCATAGTATGACTGTATTAAGGGATTTTCTTGTAAGCAAGTCCTTCTAGTGTTTCGTGACAGAGTTTACAATGGGGTTGAAGATCAACCCCTCTTGTTCTGAATTCTGATTCATAGTAAGTGGAGGCAAAGTTCAAAAGTTTATTATGAATTCATCTGAAAAACAGTCAATGATTAAGCATAAGATATAGGCAAAAAACTTTCTACTTCTTTAAAATAATAACTATGTTTTCCTTTGACATTTAGTACAAAATAATTTGTCTAAAAGCAAAGGATTCTTAGAAGCTGAAAAATGTTGTCCATTGCTCATGAAATTAATTTTGTATTAGTTAGAGGTCTACACTGTTATTGAGGGATTGGAAAGTATATATCTACTCTGGAATTCCTAAATACTTTTCAGATACCAAAGGTTAAACCATTATATTTTATAGAACCAAAGACTGCACATTTAGTTTGAAAGTAATGATTTCCAAATGTTTCATACACAAATGAAACTCAGAGAAGTGTTTCTTTGATCCTTGCTTTCTTAGAACTTCTAAAATTGTTTTAGTTATTATATGTTCAGATCTATAGATATGCTCCATATTAAATTTGTCAAAAGTAGAAAAGTTCAGAGAAAGAAATTTGGTTAAACTAAAATAAATGACTACAGCAATTTAATTTTCCTTAAAAAAAAACACCAAAGTTTATAGCTTCAATTCAATATGGAATTCATGGTGAGTTTTAGATTATTTATGAATTAACATGGCAATATAACAGTGTGCATTTTAATTATAGAAATAAATTATTTAAATGAACATTCATTTTAGTAATTTATTAATGGTATATTTTAATTAATGGTCTTTTTCTTTTTTTAGCAAGATTTAACTGGTAATATAAGTTAAATACACAAAATATCTAAAAACCTAGATACATAGTAATTTTAAAGTTGAAGTTACAAAATTATTTTCTAGTTAGCAAACAGACAAAAAACAAGTGATATCCTATGAATCTAGAATCTAATTAGAAATTTTTAAAAATCTCAATTATTTTAGTAATGTATAATGATAACTGAAATATATTCAGGTGACTGGGTGCACTTAACTCCTGAAATACATCTTGAATAAGAAAGAATTAATGCCTGACTGGAATTTTAATATTAATTTTACTTAGTTAGGTTCAAATTCTCTGAAAATTAGTAATACATATATAAATGGACATTTCATATCAAAGATAATCACAGAGGATCCTTCATGATATTTAAGTATGCCAGATGGGCTGCCAGGTACCAGTGCTGTTAGACAAATATCCAATTGTTCATAAAAATGCATAAAACTAATGCTGATTCATAACTGAACAAGAGCTTCTTAGAAGGAAATCTTTAATGATTTGACTTGGGGAATACTTCTTTCATGAGTGCTTGGATAGATGCAAACAAAGCAAACATCCCAAAGGCATGAAAATGAGGAGGATTGCTGATATGTGGAATGCAGATATCAACAAATATTTTAGTAGATGTCCTTGTTATTTAATAGGGATGATTGTAAAGTTTTATGTCCACTTCCTAAAATAGCAGGTATAAAATATGGGTATTCTGATAAAAATCTAAGAATCCTAGTTGATGAGAACAGCAATATGAAACAGTCTAAATATAAATTAATCTCAACATATGCAACATAATCAGATCACATTTAGACTGCAATAAAGAGGTGAAGGCACTATATTTAAAGACATACTGATGCATTGGGATGTTCCTAAAAGAGTCATGCAAGCCACATAAGGAGCAGTTGAAACCAGGCTATACTGCGGGTTAAATGTCTTCCTTTCTTTGTTAAACTGAAAATCACAGAAACTGTTCCAAACTGTTTCAAATTTACCACAAGTTAAGCATGTATATTCTTATTATATTGAGCCTTCGAGCAGTAAAAATTATCAAGCTTTTCAAACAATATGAAAAATCACCCCGAATACATTTATAACAGCATTTGCAACTTGAAATTATATTATATACAAAGTAATGAACCTAAAACTCTCTTCACAAGAAAATAAAAACAATTGCTGAATATATTTTGAATTCATGTTATAAATGTAAAAATTGATGTTACAAATATTAATACATTTATGATATGAATGCTTTATTCACATTTATATGAGAATGAAGTATTCTCTCTGTATTTATTTCTTGGGTAAGACTCAAATAAATGAAACATATTTGCTTCCTCTTGCACTAATCTCTGCTAAACTTGGTAAAGGAAAAAGAAAGGGAGGATCCAAACGAGTAACCTTTCTAGAGTATAAAGGAATCTAACGTTTTATCTTGTCTATATAACTGGAACTCCACTGGTAATAAGAAAAAATAGTATTTCTGACAAGGCTTGCAGCTTTTTGCACTGCTCTGAGCACAGCACCAGCAGAATGCCATAATATCCTTATTTTTCTTGTTGAATTTGGTGTTCTTTTGAAGTTATCTAGACAAGAAAAAACTATAGTTTTAATTTTTTCCTAAATATAAGTACACAGTTGATGGCCTTGGTTATATACTTTACTTTTTCTAGTTTTTTGCTATTTAATTACATTCAATTAATCTATTGTCCACATAGTCTTTAAGATATATTGATTGCTTATTTATAGAGCTATAGTATAACCTCCTAAATATATTTATGTACATCTAGAATTTTTGATTTCTAATTTCATCTGTTACACTTATTTTCTTTATAGTGGTATGGAAAAAATAAAGAGAAAAAAATTTTCCCCAAAAAAAGATGTTTCAAGAGAAATGTTATCCCTGAGGATTAAAATAAGTCCCTAAGAATGACGAGTATGTTGCAGGATAAAGAAGGACTTGGGTGGAAAAGCATACATTTCAAATTTAAATTAAGGTATGGCAGGGGTTTATTTTGGAATTATCAATCCTGCAACAGAAAGCATCGTGAGGGAATCTTAGAGCAGACATTTAAATCCAGTTTGGGCACTGTGAAATTAGATCACAGGAATATATGTGGAGTGTATGTAACATGTGTTCTGGTTACATTTCCCATGCATACCCAGTATATCTTTTTAAAAAATACTCAGTGATATCTGAGTGATTGAAAAACACATGTATACTTCTCATTTCCTCCAGCCCACAGAATTGGTAAACATGTTGGAGACTTATGTCAAAATCACTGCTGGTCTTAGATAATTGTGTAAATTCTACCCTACAACTCAGTGGATATGTAAATAAGGACATCAATAATGAAGACTGCCAGTCATTGTAACTGTCCACAGCTATGCTCAATCTTTTGTATTTTATTTATCTCTTCCTGTGTTCTAAACCTTCTGTGGTAAAGTTGGTAGTTTCTTGCCCTCGATATGATTAATTGCATCTTCTTCTGATATTCCACATATGTTTTAACATAATATCCATAGCACTTAAAATAGAATATTGTAATTACTTGTTCATATGTCTGTCTCCTCACCTCTCCTGATCTACACAAGAAGCTGTGAGCTATTCTTAGGGGAATTGTTTATGAAGGTGCTTAGGCACATATTAACCCCTTAAGAACTAAATGAATGTTAATTTAAATAAGCATGTGAATCAATTGTGATACCAATATCTTCACTTAGTTTGAAATTTTTGTCAAATGCTGAAATTTATCATTAACAATAACATTCATTAACATTTACTGAGCATTTGCCATATGCTAAGTACTGGCTAGGAGCTTTGCATGTCAGAGAATGCTATTAGGTAGGTATTATTATTCTCTTCATTCAAAAGGAGAGACAACAGACTAAGAGAAATTAAGGTACTTGTCCAAGTCTGTCTAACTCCAAAGCCCAAGATCATAATATTTTTCCTTCAGGCTGTTAGGTATTACTTAGCTGATAATCAGTTCTGTTGCCCCAAACTCACCAATGTCCAGGGCACATTTGGTGAGTTACTAAACCCTATTACAATTCCTAGGGTCACAGTATGAAATACTTCATTTAGTTATGCTAAGTTCACTGAACATCTATATACTAAATTACTTTTAGATCCTAAATTGTACTACAACCATTTTCTTCTTAAATGTACTCACACCCATTAGGTTATTTGTCCTAAATGCTGTTTATTGCCTTCTATTCATTTTTTCATAAAAGCATCCCTCACCTAAGTGATGTGGGAGCACATCTAGGGAACATCTCAAATCACTCATTCTCAAGTCCCTCATTCAAGTCACTCAAAACTGTTAAGTTTTCTCTGAACAGGCCATGTTCTTTTCAAAGCTCTGGGTTAGTTCACATATTGATCATATTGCTTACAGTATGTTTACTTGTCTGCTTAAAAAATCCTTACACAGTCTAATACCCAGACCAAATTTCACCCCCTCTGTGAAGACATTCTTGACTTTCTCATCCTTCTTCAGGAAAAATTAGTCACAACTTTTCCTGTGACTCCATATCACATCGTATATATCTCTTCTTACCACTCCCTCTTATTGACATGTGAACTCCAGAACTATGAACTCCTCATTTGTAAAGAAAATGTCTTATTTATCTTTGTGTGCTAAGTATATGCCAAGGAGTCTGACACATAATAGATATTCTATAAATGTAAAGTCTTGCAAATTCTTAATAATGCAGTTTTGTAATAAGAAATGAAATATAATATGAAAATAAACATTAAATATATTAAATTATTATTTGACATTTGATATTAGTTGATATTATATTCATCAGGGATTTTTATATAATATACATTTCTGTTTTACTCAAAATTATTCATAAACTAGTTGCCTCTCATACTAAAATTAAAAATAAGATACAATTTCTTCTTAATAATCTAGAAGACAGAATTATAGATATGCTATGCACACACTCCACATAAATCCCCTGCTCTAAGAACATCTGAAAGACTGATGATAAAAATATATATGTATATAAATATTAAATAGAGCAAAAAGTGTCTGTATGCTCAAAACCTATATATAACTGAGTAATAATCCTTAGTTTGGATTTTAATGCTCAGAACTTGTCAGATACTTTACAATGAAGTGCCCCAATTCCTACTGTACAAAATCCTAAAGCCTCATTAATTTAAAAAATTTCATTCTTTGAAATTTTACAGAATTGAAATGATGTCATAAGCCTTACTAATATCCAAAGAATATTATCATCATATTGGCTTATTAATGTCCATAGAGCTTATTTGAGTAACAGCTAAGAGAAACTTACAGTTACTTTAAAAAAGACCTAAAGCAGATTTTTCTACTAATACCTTATGCTGTTACCCGCAGAAACTCTTAAAAATGTGTGTTCAGAACTAAGATATTAGAAACCCCCAAAATAAAATTGTATGCTTCTAATATGAATCTCTAAAGGTTAAAGTATTTCCAATTTACACTTCAAGATATGTTTTATTGTCAGTTAATAGTCTCCTATGTTGGCATCTATAGCCATGCACTTCAGAGGGGGTAGGGAGGATAGAGACTGTGGGGTGGGGAGAGAATGAGAGAGAAAGAGGGAGAAACAGAAAGGTTAAATGACAATATTAAATTTCAAATGGCCATCTGGACTAGGACTCTCATGTGCCGTAATAGAAGTCTTGATAAACCATAGATTCAGACGTATTAAAAAAAGAAAATGGTTATGAATAATATAATGAATGATGAATAATGAATGAATAATGAATAATACCAATATACATGTAATAGTCAGGGTGCGTTTTTTTTTTTTAGTGATTTTTCCTGTAGTTCAGACGTGTTCCTCTGAACTGACTGACTTCAGCAGCCAGTAAGAGTCATGGATGAAGACAAGGAGCTTGATGCTGATGACAAAAGCACAGTTAAGCCTGAAATCTTTTGTCAATACTATACCTTTTTTTCCAGTAGTTTTTTTAAAAAAAATTCAGCTTTATTGAAGTATAATTGACATAAAATTGTAACAATCCTTTCACAATACTATACCTTTTCATCCAAGGCCTTGTGGTGCTCAAATAAAGATTTCAGCGCCTTGAGAACCTCAACTTCGCTGGACACTCCCGAGGGGGACTGGGCTTGTCGCTTCACCACCGTCATTCTTAGTGACCTTTCATGTCGTGACACAAGGCACTCCAAATGCTCCAGTAACAGCTATTGGGTTTAACAGAAAATGTAATTATCTTATGGATACAAGTCACTAATACATACAGATGATCTCCATTTTAGATTTCAGATTTATATAGTATCTAATGATAACCTCAGATTATACTACAGATAGCATCAATGAAGCACAAATCTGAGTTCATAAACCAGGGTTCATAAAGTATATTAAAAGTAAATTGCATTTCTATCAAGAAACAATTTACTGAATTTAAAATATAATGTGAATTATATGCATTCTTTTAGAAGATTTAATAATTTCAGTTTAAATTGAGGAGAACTAGAACACACCATAATATGTTCCAATAGGATAATGACTGAAGAACATTGAACAAAGCATGATGATTTTGTTAGAGAATAGAACTGAAAGTCAAGATTAATTTCACTTATATCTGATCATTTAAATTTTTTAAATTGAAGGAAATGAGTATAATCACCATGTTGCTTTAAATGTGATTATAGTTATCATAGGTTGTTATAGCAATTATAGTGGTAACACTAATGATTTTATTCACAATTAAATTCTTAGATTACATAATAGAAAAATATATGCAGCCAACTGGAATATAGTAACTGAGACCAGCAATAGTCATTTTGAGAAAAGAGGTTAAAGGACATAATTTTTAAACTGTCTACTCTGGAACCTATATTCACTAGTCAGTGTCTGGTGCCATGATAGAGACTAGGGGAAAGTCCAGTGAACAATGTTTCATTCTGGTTCCAGACTCTATGCTCTAACTCTTCCCAGATAAATTTTGCTTTTAAATGTTCTGTGAATTGGAGTTTCACCTTCATTTTATTTTATAAGTCAGTTCTGCAACTAAAAGCAAAGATATATGAAAAGAAAATAAAAAACTGTTATCAGTTATTAAAGTTTTACTAGTGAAGAATAATATATGACTAGTAAGGAGGAGAGATTTTCAGAAGGCTAGTGAAAAGCATAGGCTAACAAATGATGTCTAGGCAAAATAAGCAGGAGTTACTGAAACAATAAAGTAAAAAGCAGATATAAGATACTGAGGTGGAAAGAAGTAAAGAAAAACTATTTTCTTTCAAGATTTTTCCTAAAGCTTATACTGTAAAGAAAATTTTTGTTTTTAACAATGCTACTGTTAATTTCAGTGTCACATATTAGTATCACATTTCTTAGTTCTTTATGGGTTAATTTTGCTATATTCACTGTCACTAATTATGGTTCAATGTGTCAGAAAATTTTGCCTGTTATTAACAGAAAAAAACCCACACATATCTGGGATCTTAAAGGTATATAGATCAGTCGGCCAGAGTCATATGTAAGCATCAAAGTAATGTTAAAAGTTCTTCAATATGAAGATGATACAATTAATATTTTCAAAGAGCTTTTCTTTTATTTACCAATCTCTGATTATATTCATGGTATTCTACTCTCTTGATTTCTATAGATACATGTGTGCATTGGTTAAATCCAAGCTGTTTCACATAGGTTATAGAGATTTGCCTATTTCTCCAACTTTATCTGCTGTTAGTCTTTCTCTGGCAAACTCTGCTCTAACCATGCCAGCCTACTTTCAGTTCCTCAGTCTTCCAAGCCTTTGCACGTGCTGTACCCTCTGCCTGAAATACTGTCCTTTGGCTCCTTAGTTGGTCAGCTCTTTCTCACCTTTAAGTCTCAGTTTAAATATCACCCTCTCAATAAAGCATTTGCCCACTACTCTAGGTAAAGCATTTGTAGGTCTCTCTCTTCCAAGTCTTCATAACTCTCTATTTCATTCTCTTGCTTCATTTCTTCATATAATGTGTGTAATTTCTTAATAATAGTTTTACTAAATTTCATTCTATTTCCTCATTGAAATATAAGTTCCATGAGGATAGGCACCATGTCTGTCTTGATCTTTTCTGTATTTGAGTATTGGCTCAGTTCCTGGCATTTATGCATATGTAAAAATATTTATTGAATGAATAGAAAAAAATGATAAATTAGGTAAATTTCCCAGTGTACATTCTGGCCTATATCAAAGCTAAATCTGCAGCCATGGTTAATTGGCATTATTTCCTAAAAGCTTAAGCTAATTAACACAGTTTATATATATATATATATATATATATATATATATATATGTATATGTATGTATGTATGTATGTATGTATGTATGTATGTTTTAGGTAGATGATATACTTACAAAGAAACAAGACATAATACAAGAAAACTGGTTTCTCTGTAAATTAGAGATGTCTTCATCTATACAGTAATTTAATAACTATTTGAGCTTCTAATATTGCATGGGAGTAGGTAGGATACAAAATTGTATAAGATATAATCTGTACCCTCTAGGCAAGAAACACAATATGAGTATTATATTGAAGCTATAAAGAACATCTGTTATTGGAGATTATCTAAATCTTTCAATCACACTCTTTACATTTGGCCAATTTCTCACAATGTTAATCCCACCTTCTCAACATAGAGTGCAAAGAACTACAATTCTCAGTGTTTGGTGCCATAGAGGTTCTATTAATTACACACATGCAAGAAATGAGTGGTATAAATAAGTTATAAGCCATATAAATAAGTTGGTGAAGGTATCTAGTTTGCTCAATGGGAGGTGGAATCATGATTTTGCACAGAAAAGGAGAAAAAATCTGTTTACCAGCTTTGCAGTGAAGTTCTAAAATTTTTTCCTGAAAGGTTAGGCTACAGATTGTTTTGGGTAAGAATTTCTTAATTACTGTTAAAAATCACTGTCGTCTACTTAAACTAGCTAGAGAGTGAATTCTGTTATATGCAAGTAAGAATGCTATGACAGTACATCAGGTCATACTGACTGCTACCTTTCATTGTAACAGTCATCTGCCATACCCTGGTCATTGTTCCTTGAATGTCTTAGCAACTAGATTATTGTCATTTTTCCAGTGTTACCCCGGTTGTAATTCTTGGTGATTTTTATAACTCATTTAAATATATGAGTGATAACTCATTTAAATATATGAGTGATAACTCATTTAAATATGTGAGTGATAACTCATTTAAATATATGAGTTAAATATGCTGATTTCTCCAGTATATTGGCATCTAAATTTCTAGACTTTGTGTACTCCAATGGTCTCAATTTCCCTCCTATTTCAGTAACTCACAGTTATGGTTTCATGATAGATTCTACTGTTATCAATAAATGCGACTAATTTCAGTTTTTATTATACAACTCACAAATCATTAGTTTAGTTCAGTTATTTAAATGTTCAAACTCTAAAAATACTTGCACCTTCAATCTCTTTATCGTAGGAATTTATTACTACTTCTCACCATACTCTTGCCTTCACTTTCTCTTACCTATCTTAAAATTTATAGTTCAGTCTTTAAAATCAACCTTTTCCATGTTCCTACAACTTCCAGAATCTAACCACTTGCCACTGCACCCACTTGCCACCTGGGCCCAATACCCATTATCTCCCACAAATTATTATAGTAGCTTCTTAACTGGTCCTCCTGCTTTCATCCTTCCATCAGGTTATTCTCAAAACACTATTTAAGTTAAAATGGAAGCCAGGTCATTCATACCTCTGCTCAAATCCTCACGGTCTTCTCATCTGGCTCAAGTAAAAGCCAAAGTCCTTAAAAGTACCAAAGGGATCTCAATTCTCTGAACTCATCTCCTATTCTTCTTGCTCACTCCAGTCTAGCTGATTTGGTTTCCTTGTAGCGTTGTTTTGTTTTGTTGTTTTAACATTATCAGACATCCATGCTATTACATCAGGGCCTTTGTGCTTGCTGTTTTTTTCTGCCTAAAACACTCTCTTTCAGACATATGCATGCCCATCTCATTCCACTGTCTCTTTCGTGGTTTTCGTCAAATCTCACCTTTCAACAAGGCTTTCCCTAGTCACCCTCTGTACGAAATATCTCCTTTCCAGTTTGTTTTTCCCCCTTGGCATTTGTCTATATCTAATTCACTATTTACTTTATACACTTATCTTGTTTAAGTCTGTCTCCCAAAACATAATATAAGGCTCATGAGGAAATGAAGTGTTTTTATTTACTTTTTTCCTATTTTGTCCATTGCTGTATCTCTCAGTGCCTAGAAGATTGGCATAGTAGATGCTTATAAATTTTTGGTTGAATGAATAAATGAACCCTGATTAAAACAGTAGTTTTTTAACAGCTATGGCTATAAGTAACAACTCTTCAGACAAATGGGAATATGGGATATCTGACCCAGACAGATTTGACAAAGTAATAAGTAGATTAACGTCAAAAAAGGGGCATTGTCTCCCGTGGTTCATGGATAGCTGCTGAAGTGACCACCTGAGTTATCCTGAAATGGGCTGTCTCTGACAGTAAGGCTTTGATGGACTGAGTCATATGTACAAAAGACCATTTTGAAGGGCAGGAAGAATATAAGGACAATGAGGTGAGCTGGGTGCTTTGAGTTGCATTGAAGAGTTTAAAGAAAGAAAATGACAAGCATAAGGTTTTAAATTTTAGGTCAAGGCTCAGAGAACTCAACAGTTGTTACGGCTGCTCATAACAGCCTCTTATTGAGGTCCCAAGACATAACGGAAAAAAGATAAAGAGCCTGATCTAGGAGAGGTCATTAAACTACAATGTATGATGAATCCAGAGCCTTGCCAGGTGTCTTATTTGGAAATGTTGGCACTACTGTGAAAATAAAAAGGTACCACCAAGAATTAGAGAAAGGAAATTTAGAAAGTTTCAGATGAATCTGATTTACTTTATCCACCAAATTCCAATGGGTCGCCCTGCTTCACTGATAAGTGTCATCTTATTTGTCTTGACAACCATGTATGACTCAATCATTAAGTAGGTGCCTGGCAAAACATAGCCTATGTTCCCCCCTCTTGAATCTGGTTGGGCCTGTGACTCTTTTGATCAACCTGTGTTGTATGGTGACGGTGACAATTTGTGACTTTTGAGTCTAGGTCCTAAAAGGCAATGCAGTTTCCATCTAGTTCACTGGAGTACTTGTTCTTAGGTCCCAGAGCCATCACGCAAAACTCACGAGTCTGAGACCACTGTGCCACAGAGGTCATATGGAGGTTCTCAGATATAAAGTCCCAGTTAAATCTGTCTGTCCTTCAGTCACTCCAGCCCAGGTGCTAGACACAAGAGCAAAGGAGTTATCTCACAAGTAGATCTTTCAGCCTCCAGATATTTGAGTCACCACCTGAAAATCATATGCTAAAGCTGGTCCATTCTATCTTGTGAGAGAGGATAATTTTCAGAAATCTTGTGAGCTGGTAGTTAAGCACAGTTATTGTTGAAGCTTAAATTATGTAAGCTTATGATTTAATAAAATGTTTTTAAAAGATAGTGAACGCTCAAAATATATCACTTCCTAATTATCTTACTATATTATACTATTACTCATGCCTATAGGGTTGTTTACTTCAATGGTATTTGATAGCAGAAAATACTATATAATGGTTCATTACTGTGCATCTTTTCCCAACTCTGCATTTAGTGACATGTTGGAAGTTTGAAAACAGCCACCGTGGGAGTATTAACACCACAGAAATTAACAAACAGTATATATCAGTGCTTTTTGCTTTTTCTGATAAAAATAAATCATCTACCAGTCACTAGCCATCAAGTCATCCCAGCTGAGAGCCCAAACCTTATGGAGCAGAGAAGGGCTGTCACCACTGTGTCCTTTCTGAATCCCTGACCCATAGAACTGTGTGTATAGTAAAATATTGTTTGTGCCATTAAATTTGGGGGTAGTTTATCATAAAGCAATAGATAATCAGAAAATCTTCCCTAAAGGGACCTGTGACAATGTAGCATGGTAACAGCTAAGGAAAATAGAATACAAAACTGTTTTGGCTATTAGCTCTAAACTAGGACTATATCTTTGGTACCCACTGGTATAAACGCGTTCAATAATCTAGTAGACAAAATGATTCATCCTCTGGGTATTGACTTATTTCTTTGGCCACCACAGCATTTGCTCAATGGGCATAAAATAGTGACCATGGTTTCTGGGATAGAAGTTATTCATTGAGACAAAATGGGCCTCTCATCATTAAGGTTGATAGGGTTACCACCCCAGCTGAATAGCCAATTTACTTGCTGTAGCCATCAACCTTGAAGTCCTGACATGGTGCAATATACCTAGAAACAAACTACTCATCTTGAATCAAGCAGATTGCATCAAACCCTTTCCATCAGGGAGGCAGCTGTCTTTTGCTACTATAATAAAAACTTTTTCTGGATATGGATTTGCCTTATCTAATGGCTCTGCCTCTACCAGCAACACCATCTTATTAGATTTTTGCTTAAAATCCTGTTATCATACACAATATTACTTCTGCCCAAAAAAACTCATCTTACAGTGAAAGGGCGAATGCGATTGACCGATGCTCCCAGCCCTGTTTTCACCATGCTATCACATCGTTCAGAAGCAGATGATCCTAAAGAAAGGTTAAGTGACCCAAGGAAGACTCTATTTTAATTTAAATTGAGAGGTAACACATTGATAGGTTGGGATGCTATCATCCTGGAATTAGTATACACTCAGAATTAGTGATGGAAGTAAGGTTCAGTTTCTCTCAGTTTCAGACCCGATATATATGGGTATAGACCCAGGTCCAGGAATCAAGGTTTAGAATTGGAATTTATATTTGCCAATAGGACTTTGTAACCAGTTGGAGAAAATAGGATCTATTTTTATTGTATCATACACATAGTATATATTATTTTCCCATTTTCTTGTTATATTTTTACCCTTTTACTCTATTTTATATTGGTTATGTTGATTCTGATGAACATTTAAAGTAGTCCATAGGTTACAGAATATTAAGATAAGATTGTGATTTAATGAGAGTAAGACTGTACACACTGAAGAACCCCATGAAGCTGGATGAAGCTGGATGCAGTTAACTAGAGGTTATGAACCTTCTTTTTTGATAAAGGGTGATTTTATTTTTGTTTAAGAAGTCTATTTGTATTGTTGGGTAGATACATATCAGTATTGCTGCTACTTAGAATTTTAATATGAAAAAAGGGTATGATAAAAATCTGGGTGGTAGTGCAGACTGCCATTTCAGGTTGCCCCAAATCTTTTGAATATACCCTCCACGTTTGCTAGGTCTCCACGTTCTGAATGCCATCTTCCCACAGTAGGATTCAAGGAACACTTCTCAGGCATGTTTACCACCAGGTGGCAGACATGTGACTTAAGAGCCGGCCAGCCAGAGCTCCCTGCACAGGACAGATTCTGAGGGGATCCAGATGAGGAAACATTCTGGGCATGGGGCATCGATTTTGCTGGCACAGGTATTAGCAGACGCTGCATGTTTCTGGGACTTGGGGTGTAAAATAAACTTACAAAGCTAAGAAACATGGTCCTAGAAATTGTGCCTGGAAGTTCAGTTTAGAGATTTCTTATATGCTTTAATTAATGCCTTCTTGATTAAAATAGCAAACTGTGTTGTTTTGTGCAATTAGGAACTCTCATCCATATAACAATAAAACCAATTGTGTTTTTATTCATATAAAACAGACTCCTTAAGGGCTTAAAAATTTATTCTGAATACTCCTCGATGCCTAGGAAAATATTCTATATAATATATGCTTAGTACTTGAATTGAACTAATAATGAATATACATTATGTATATTGGAGAATGTGGCCAAAAATGTCCTAATCTAGCATGTTTCTATAGCTTTAAACTTCAAGTGAAAATAAAAATAAAAAGGAACTTACCTAAGATGCCACTAACAGTCTACTACTTTGTACACCTTCGCTGGGAGCCAAACTTTAATCGAATGTTTCATAAATCTTGCAGAAGGCACTCTCTTTGGTACACTCAAAGGACTGCAGGGACCATGTGAGTGGCCATTCATCTATGTTGGAATTCACTTTAAATGACCACAGCCTATATATGTATACACACAAACATATAATATTGTATATGCATATACACATACTGCCTCACTGGGAATTTTTAAGCTAAATTTCTAAAACTATAAATCTTTCCATTAGATATGAATTCAACATAACCTTGTGTGCAATTATTTTCAAACACATACAGCTTTCAAGTAGAAATGCATTCTGCTCTGTAAATTAATTTGGCCTCTGTAATATGGTCACATAACACAATACTAACATCTGAAAATGAAAACCTTCAAATTGATTGCTTTCATGATCAGTCCACTCAGCATCCTTTACTCTCAAGTATGCTTTAGATAACCTATGTGTCTTCTTAAGTATGTGTTTGAGTCCCACATTGAAATAGCTGTTGGGAGGGTATATGTCCTATCTTATTCACTCTTGTATCAGTCATATCTTGTTGTAGCACTTTCATAAATATATATACATGAATCCATACACGCACGCACATATCTTCACCTGCTTTCAACTACTAGGGTATTCCTTTCTCAACTGGATTGTATGTTCTACTCATCGAGGAAATAAGTTTGGAGGGAATCTGTTAACTTGTATAAACAGGTTTGTCAAGAATGGGAAGCTTTTCTTTATTAATGGCAGGTGTCTGATTGAATTTGAACACTTATTTAACATAATTATTTTGGATCAAAACAAAAAGGCATAGTAAGGAATGTTTCAAATTCAGTCTTTCATTTGAACTAAAGATAACTGTCTTTTTTTTAGTTTATAACCTATGAGATGAAATTACAGTGTAATGATTCATAACTGACATTAAGACTAGCTCTTGAAACCCTAACTTCTCTTTCAAAGTCATACAATAGTTGCATTCTGAAACACTGTTAATAATATAAACCATCCTTTGAGATCTTCAGGCACAAAAACAGTTGAAACAACAAAACAACAATGAAACAACAACAAAACTTGTCTACTCTGATATTAAGAAATAATTAATATTTCTGGTTTTCCTTTACTTTTTGATTAATTCAGGTAATTCTGCCAAAACATAAGTTTTAGTAGTCAATCTGAGGATGTTGAAATAATGGCAGGAATGCTGTTTTCTGTAAGTATAACTTGCCTAGGTATGGTCAGAGAAGTTTTAGGAATAATAAAATTTGTTTCATCATTTTTTCTACATTTTTGGTAGTATGGAAACATTAAACAATAAAGCTTGGTTGAATGTTTCTGTAAATACCCACTACAATTTATGAAGTTTTTATTTTTGTATAATCATGAATAACATTAGGATGATTTTATTTGGATGTTCTCAATTTAATAGGGCATTATGGAGGAAGAAAGAAGGTGGCCTGATTTTCAGCCCTGGGTATTTTTGGGGTGGTGGGGGAGGGTGAGAGGTGGTTATGTAACTTAAGAAGTTATTATATAATCAATATTTTGCACAAGGAAGGTTTCATAAATCTATTTTCCTTGACATAATGAACAACAAAAATCCTCCACATCATTGCTTTAGGAAAGGTAGAAAAATGTTTTCCAGCTTGATTCATGTTTTCAAAGTAGTTATGGTTCATGTTTAAAAATCAATGGCTTCATTTTCTATTACCCTATTGGAACTTAATATTTGTACTTCTCTCACTTTGATTCCTGAATGGGTATTTCAAGTACAGCTTGCCTTGCTTTCTTTGTTACCCCAAATTCCTTTGCAGATGCAATAACGACAGGTAGTTCCAAGCTTCATGGGGTGTAATGTGATGAAAGCTGTGAGGATGCTGTTGCCAAACCTCCCAGTCTCTGGAATTAGTCACAATCAAGAAGGCATAACGCACTCCATACTACAGTGGTCTACTCTTAGGCAATGTTTCCCCTAAACTGTAGTAAATCTTTGAGTTTCTTCCTCATGGCTAAGGGCACAGGCTCTGGAGTTAGTTTGTCTTAGCTTTCAAATCCCTTCCCTGCTATTTACTAACTGTGTGATTTCTGGTAAGCGATCTGCCCTTTTCTGAGCTCAGTTGCCTCATCTGTAAAAAGGGGATAATTGTATTTCCCTCATAGGGCTGTAGAAAGGGTTAAAGGGCTGTATAAAGGAGAAATACATACATGGCTAATAAAAGAGTTTCTTGTGCATTTTAAATAAGATTAGTTGGAAGTCTACTGGGAAGTTTGCATTTCCCTCCATTTTTAGCTTCCTGTTCCTGCTTTTACATTTGGCTATATTGAGTTACACTTGGGAATGTTGCCTAAAGCATTAAAATAGAAAATAGTGAAATAGGGCAGAATAAATCTCATGGCAGAAATACATTTTAAATTTGTATGGAAAAAGTATAATTTAAAAATCAAGGGTGGGAAAAATATATAGAGGGAGAAAGAAACAGAAAAAAATAATCTGACACCTGATAACACGATCTAAATTGCTCTTGTTATGTCCTATAAGAGGCAGTCCATGTGACTGGCTCATCAAAGTCTCAATGAAAACCAATTCCTTACGTACATACCCTGTGGATTCTCTTTACCATAAAGTAAGACCCTGAAAAATAAGAAACTGAGTTTGATCATATAACTATTATGCATGCAATGGTATCTCTCATTCCATGGTCACAAGCTCATTCCAGGGGCACAAGCTGACTGTTTGTGGAGCTGTCATTTTTATATTACTCTCTAAGACCAAGCATGCAATGAATATACAGTTAACTGTAACTTACCTTCTCAGCATGAATCTGCCATAGCTCTAACACTTAAAATATTTTCACCTACTTCACATTGAGATTGAACTATAATCACACCAAAGTGGTTTTTCTCTACATTCTTTTACTAAAGAAACTTCTCTTATTTATGGGTAATATGGCGATTTATGTATTTTATGAAATTTAGTGAATTTTCCTTCTGAACTAGAAAATATAGCATCTTTGATGAAATTTTAAACTTTAATGTTACATGGCATGTTATGAGATTAAACAAATACATGGGTTTCCAAGAACAGAATACTGTAAATTCCATCAGGTTCATAAAATCACCATATCAGAACTGGAAGTCTCCTTAATGATCCTCTAAAACAGAAAAGGTATGCCTCTTTTAATTAGGAGAGTCCTGTTCCAGTGGTTTTATGTTTTTAACACCTTTTAAAAAATTGTTATTTTTCTGGGGTGAGGTGAGGATGAATGTTAGGTCATGCCCTCATAGCACCCCAAAGTCAAAACTCATGCTCCCCTCTCAAACCCATTGCCCTCCCCCATCACCCACCACCAGCTTCTGAAGTATCATTGCCCACCTATTCCAATGCAACAGTTTGAAACTCACTATTGAAATACAACTCTTCTTTTTAAAGTCGAATAAAGCAAAGACCAGAAGAAATACTAACTTTTTTTAAGGCAACATAATGATTTAGTAGCCGAGACTGTAATTTAGGTTTCCTGTCTTCCTGTTTTGACTTTTGTAGTACAGTAAATTCTTCTTTAATTTAAGTAACAGACCATGAGTTGGCGTCTGCTTAAAGTCTTCCTCAAGTTTTTAAAGGCTTATATTTCTATGAGTATACTAGAGATAAGGCACTGAGCTATACATGGAATTAATTCCAAGCAAAGGCAGTTTTATACTTACTCTTGTATTGTTTCTTTCAGCTTTAAGTTCAGAAATTTCTTCTTCCTTTTCTAGAAGTTGTTCTCTGCAGGCATTTAATTCTTTTGTCAGTGCAGCAAATTCCTGAAAGAGGAATAAAAAATTTTGAAGACATATTCCAGATTAAAAAAATGTATTCCAGCAGGAAGAAAAAAAAATCAAAATATAAACTTTTGAGTGTAGAGAATAGAAAACATGGCCTAGATGACTATACATTGCTGTTATTTATATGTACATTGCTGTTATTAAATTAACTTGGTTCCAACTTTAAAAAAATGCTAGTACACGGTATTTAACAAATACATATATACGCTGCTCAGATGAGTGTATAAAATATATTTCAAAATGTATCAGATACATCATATTGAATTTAACATTAGTATGATAGCATATTGATAATATAGAATAATTTAAATTTGGCTAATTTTGTGAACAACTCCAAAGATCTCATACTCTCGTTCCAGATAGCAATGTTTAGACTGAGCATACTACGTCATAAGAAAAACCAACAACCACCACCAACAATCAAAAAAAAAAAAATCTTAAATAAACTATTTAGAGATTAAGAAGTTTACTTATTTAATAGGAGGAAGAAAGAGAATGCACTTGTATCTTACAAAATAATAAACGTATCTAAGACTTGATAACATTATCTAAGATTCTCTTATTAATTTATGCATTTAGACACAATAAAGTTTGCTTAAAAAGAAGGGTAAGACACTTAATTCAACTATTCCGTTACTCCAACTTACAAACAAATATTTTTAAATAATTTTGAAAAATAGTAAATAGTAATAGATCCATATTAACATTAAATTCTTTACAGTGATTCTCAGTAATAAAATTGATGCTTGTCAAATGCATGTGAATATTTGGGAAAATTTGGCACCAGGCTGGGAAAGCACTGTCAGAAGATCAAAAAGAAAAGCAAAATGAGGAGACAAGTTTGGTTAACCTAATCTCCACAAAGGCAAATTTAGCAAGAAGTAAATGAATATGATGATTATGCAAAGCTGGGAAAGGTTTAGGGTTTATATTTTTATTTGCTTCAAACCACTTATTGTGCTAAGTTTCTCTGAGTGGCTTCAAACCAAGTGGGTACTTCAAAGACCTCAGAGTAGACTTAGTGTAGAATCAAGATGAAAGAGTTCATTGTTACATTTGGCTGGCATTACAGATAAATGTTTTCTCCTCTGATTGGTGCCTGCTTAAATGTTGATATTCTCTGAGTATATTATTTAAGTGGAGAATGGAAATAAGCAACAAGTAGAAAACAATAAACACTTCCATAAAAAAATTTTCTTCATATAAATGGCATAGTTTTGATGGAGAAAAGAAGAAAGTAACAAAGATTCTGCGTTGTATATTATTAACATATATATTTAAAATTAATCCTATACTCATGAATATTATAAGGCAAAATATTAATCAAATCTGTACATTTAACATCATACCATTTTTAAACAAAACATGTATCTGGTTTATCTTTCTAGAGATTTAGCTTGCTATCTACAGAAAGAAAAAAAGATCAGAAGGAAATATTTCAGAATATTAACATTACATATTTCCAGGTGGTAAAATTATCAGTGAATTTTGTTTTTAGCTTTCTGCTATGTATTTGTCATCAAAACTTTCTATAATAGAGAAAAATGCTTTTATGCTTAGTGAAAAAAGAAAATATAAATCTGTAAGTGCACTGAAACAATCATGTGTTCATAACCAACGACAGAAATTAGTCAAGATGTTATTGGTGACAGAGACTTTGCATTTTTAATTCACTATCATGGCACTGATTCTGAGCAAACTATTTAGTGACTCCATGTATTAAGATTAGTCTTACATTTATTAACTTTCTAGCAAATTTCAGGCACTATCTTCACATTCATTATTTCATCTTGCTCTCTAAATAAATAGTGAGGGAGTCACATTCCCATTTTATGGCTGAGGAAACTGAATTATCAAGATATAAGTTGAAGTTCATGAAGCTCACAACCCATAGAGAGTGAATTATGCTGTGAACACAGTTCTCCAGACTGTGTGTCCAGTGCTTCTGCACTATACCATTTTGACCTGTTAATCAGGTTTCTTTTTTTTTTTTTTTATACAGCAGGTTCTTATTAGTTATCAATTTCATACATATTAGTGTATATATGTCAATCCCAATCTCCCAAATCATCCCACCACCAAACCCCCTGCCCCTGCCAGCCACTTTCCCCTCTTGGTGTCCATACATTTGTTCTCTACATCTGTGTCTCTATTTCTGCCTTGCAAACTGGTTCATCTGTACTATTTTTCTAGATTCCACATATATGCATTAATATACGATATTTGTTTTTCTCTTTCTGACTTACTTCACTCTGTGTGACAGTCTCTAGGTCCATGCATGTCTCTACAAATAACCCAACTTTGTTCCATTTTATGGCTGAGTAATATTCCATTGTATATATGTACCACATCTCTTTATCCATTCGTCTGTCGATGGGCATTTAGGTTGCTTCCATGTCCTGGCTATTGTAAACTGCTGCAATGAACATTGGGGGTGCCTGTGTCTTTTTGAACTATGGTTTTCTCTGGGTATATGCCCAGTAGTGGGATTGCTGGGTCATATGGTAATTCTATTTTTAGTTTTTTAAGGAACCTCCATACTGTTCTCCATAGTGGCTGTATCAATTTACATTCCCACCAACAGTGCAAGAGGGTTCCCTTTACTCCATACCCTCTCCAGCATTTACTCTTTGTAGATTTTCTGATGATGCCCATTATAGCTGGTGAGAGGTGATACCTCATTGTAGTTTTGATTTGCATTTCTCTAATAATTAGTGATGCTGAGCAGCTTTTCATGTGCTTCTTGGCCATCAGTATGTATTCTTTGGAGAAATGTCTATTTAGGTCTTCTGCCCATTTTTGGATTGGGTTGTTTGTTAAATATTGAGCTGCATGAGCTGTTTATATATTTTGGAGATTAATCCTTTCTCCGTTGATTCATTTGCAAATAGTTTCTCCCATTCTGAAGGTTGTCTTTTTGTCTTGTTTATAGTTTCCTTTGCTGTGCAAAAGCTTTTAAGTTTCATTAGGTCCCATTTGTTTATTTTTGTTTTTATTTCCATTACTCTAGGAGGTGGATCAAAAAAGATCTTGCTGTGATTTATGTCAAAGAGTGCTCTACCTATATTTTCCGCTAAGAGTTTTATAGTGTCCGATCTTAGATTTAGGTCTCTAATCCATTTTGAGTTTATTTACATGTATGGTGTCAGGTATTGTTCTAACTTCATTCTTTTACATGTAGCTGTCCAGTTTTCCCAGCACCACTTATTGAAGAGACTGTCTTTTCTCCATTGTATATCCTTGCCTCCTTTCTCATAGATTAGTTGACCATAGGTGCGTGAGTTTATCTCTGGGCTTTCTATCCTGTTCCATTGATCTATATTTCTGTTTTTGTGCCAGTACTCTATTGTCTTGATTACTGTAGCTTTGTAGTAGAGTCTGAAGTCAGGGAGAGTGATTCCTCCAGCTCCGTTTTTTTCCCTCAAGACTGCTTTGGCTATTCAGGGGTCTTTTGTGTCTCCATACAAATTTTAAGCTTTCTTGTTCTAGTTCTGTAAAAAATGCCATTGGTAATTTGATAGGGATCGCATTGAATCTGTAGATGGATTTGGGTAGTATAGTCATTTTCACAATATTGATTCTTCCAATCCAAGAACATGGCATATCTCTCCATCTGTTGGTATCACCTTTAATTTCTTTCATCAGTGTCTTATAGCTTTCTGCATACAGGTATTTTGTCTCCCTAGGTAGGTTTATTCCTAGGTATTTTATTCTTTTTCTTGCAATGGTAAATGGAAGTGTTTCCTTAATTTTTCTTTCAAGTTTTTCATCATTAGTGTATAGGAATGCAAGAGATTTCTGTGCATTAATTTTGTATCCTGCAACTTTACCAAATTCATTGATTAGCTTTATTAGTTTCATGGTGGCATCTTTAGGATTCTCTATGTATACTCTTATGTCATCTGCAAACAGGGACAGTTTTACTTCTTCTTTTCCAATTTGTATCCCTTTTATTTCTTTTTCTTCTCTGATTGCCATGGCTAGGACTTCCAAAGCTATGTTAAATAATAGTGGTGAGAGTGGATATCCTTGTGTTGCTCTTGATCTTAGAGGAAATGCTTAGTTTTTCACCATTGAGAATGATGTTTGCTGTGGGTTTGTCGTATATGGCCTTTATTATGTTGAGGTAGGTTCCCTCTATGCCCACTTTCTGGAGAGTTTTTTAATCATAAATCGGTGTTGAATTTTGTCAAAAGGTTTTTCTGCATCTATTGAGATGATCATATGGTTTTTATCTTTCAATTTGTTAATATGGTGTATCACATTGATTGATTTGCATATATTGAAGAATCCTTGCATCCCTGGGATAAATCCCACTTGATCATGGTGTATGAGCCTTTTAATGTGCTGTTGGATTCTGTTTGCTAGGATTTTGTTGAGGATATTTGCATCTATATTCATCAGTGATAATGGTCTGTAATTTTCTTTCTTTGTAGTATCTTTGTCTGGGTTGGGTATCAGGGTGATGGTGGCCTCATAGAATGAGTTTGGTAATGTTCCTACCTCTGCAACTTTTTGGAAGAGTTTGAGAAGGATGGGTGTTAGCTCTTTTCTAAGTGTTTGATAGAATTCACCTGTGAAGCCATCTGGTCCTGGACTTTTCCTTGTTGGAAGATTTTTAATCAGTTTCAATTTCATTACTTGTGATTGGTCTGTGCATATTTCTATTTCTTCCTGGTTCAGTCTTGGAAGGTTATACCTTTCTAAGAATTTGTCCATTTCTTCCAGGTTGTCCATTTTATTGGCATAGAGTTGCTTGTAGTAGTGTCTTAGAATGCTTTGTATTTCTGCAGTGTCTGTTGTAACTTCTCCTTTTTCATTTCTAATTGTATTGAGTCCTTTCCCTGTTTATCTTGATGAGTCTGGCTAATGGTTTATCAATTTTGTTTATCTTCTCTAGAACCAGCTTTTAGATTTATTGATCTTTGCTAATGTTTTCTTTGTTTGTATTTCATTTATTTCTGCTCCAATCTTTATGATTTCTTTTGTTCTACTAACTTTGGGTTTTGTTTGTTCTTCTTTCTCTAGTTCCTTTAGGTGTAACATTAGATTGTTTATTTGAGATTTTTCTTGTTTATTGAGGTAGGCATGTATAGCTATAAACTTCCCTTTAGAACTGCTTTTGCTGCATCCCATAGGTTTTGAATCATCATGTTTTCATTGTAATTTGTCTGTGGTATTTTTTGATTTCCTCTTTGATTTCTTCAGTGATCTCTTGGTTATTTAGTAACGTATTGTTTAGCCTCCTTGTGTTTGTGTTTTTTACGGTTTTTCCCTGTAATTGATTTCTAATCTCATAGTGTTGTGGTCAGAAAAGATGCTTGATATGATTTCAATTTTCTTAAATTTATTCAGGCTTTATTTGTGACCCAAGGTGCGATCTATCCTGGAGAATGTTCCGTGTGCACTTGAGAAGAAAGTGTAATCTGCTGTTTTTGGATGGAATGTCCTATAAATATCAATCTGGTCTACTGTGTCATTTAAAGCTTGTGCTTCCTTATTAATGTTCCCTTTGGATGATCTGTCCATTGCTGTAAGTGAGGTGTTAAAGTCTCCTACTATTATTGTGTTACTGTCGATTTCCTCTTTTATAGCTGTTAGCAGTTGCCTTATGTATTGAGGGCCTGCTATGTTGGGTGCATATATTTTCATAATTGCTATATCTTCTTCTTGGATTGCTCCCTTGATCATTATGTAGTGTCCTTCCTTGTCTCTTGTAACACTCTTTATTTTAAAGTCTATTTTATGTGATATGAGTATTGCTACTCCATCTTTCTTTTGATTTCCATTTGCATGGAATATCTTTTTCCATCCCCTCACTTTCAGTCTGTATATGTCCCTAGGTGAAGTGCGTCTCTTGTAGACAGCATATAGATGGGTCTTGTTTTTGTATCCATTCAGCAAGCCTGTGTCTTTTGGTTGGAGCATTTAATCCATTCATGTTTAAGGTAATTATCGATATGTATGTCCCTATTACCATTTTCTTAATTGTTTTGGGTTTGTTTTGGTAGGTCCTTTTCTTCTCTTGTGTTTCCCACTTAGTAAAGTTCCTTTATCATTTGTTGTAGAGCTGGTTTGGTGGTGCTGAATTCCCTTCACTTTTGCTTGTCTATAAAGCTTTTGATTTCTCTGTCGAATCTGAATCAGATCCTTGCCGGGTAGAGTAATCTTGGTTGTAGGTTCTTCCCTTTCATCACTTTAAATATATCATGCCACTCTCTTCTTGCTTGTAGAGTTTCTTCTGAGAAATCAGCTGTTAACCTTATGGGAGTTCCCTTGTATGTTATTTGTTGTTTTTCCCTTGTTGCTTTCAATAATTTTTCTTTGTCTTTAATTTTTGCCAATTTGATTACTATGTGTCTCAGCGTGTTTCTCCTTGGGTTTATCCTGCCTGGGACTCTCTGCACTTCCTGGACTTGGGTGGCTATTTCCTTTCCCATGTCAGGGAAGTTTTTGACTATAATCTCTTCAAATATTTTCTCAGGTCCTTTCTCTCTCTCTTCTCCTTCTGGGACCCCTATTATGTCAATGTCGTTGCATTTAATGTTGTTCCAGAGGTCTTAGGCTGTCTTCATTTCTTTTCATTCTTTTTTCTTTGTTCTGTTCCATGGCAGTGAATTCCAGCATTCTGTTTTCCAGGTCACTTATCCTTTCTTCTGCCTCAGTTATTCTGCTATTGATTCCTTCTAGTGTATTTTTCATTTCATTTATTGTATTGTTTGTCTCTGTTTGTTTGTTCTTTAATATTTCTAGGTCTTTGTTAAACATTTCTTGCATCTTCTCGATCTTTGCCTCCATTCTTTTTCTGAGGCCCTGGATCATCTTCACTATCATTATTCTGAATTCTTTTTCTGGAAGGTTTCCTATCTCCACTTCATTTAATTGTTTTTCTGGGGTTTTATCTTGTTCCTTAATCTGGTACATAGCCCTCTGCCTTTTCATCTTGTCTATCTTTCTGTGAATGTGGTTTTTGTTCCACAGGCTTTTGTTCCACAGGCTGCAGGATCGTAGTTCTTTCTTCTTGCCTCTGCTGTCTGCTCTCTGGTGGATGAGGCTATGTCCATTAGGTTTATATGGTTCAGATTTGGAGTGCATTTAGCAATCCTTTTTCTTTTAACTGGAGAATTATATAATCATTACTTATAATTACCGTTTAGGATTCTTCTTCATTAGTCCAAAGGGAGTGTGGAGAACTAGGAAATGGGGTACTCCTTCCATTCAGAGCAACAAGTGTTAGACAAGAACATCCTGCATATCTAGGACTGCAACAGGTGCAGATGCCTCGTTTGGAGTTAATCATCAAATGTTTTTACAGTTTTTCACTGACATCTCTCTCTCCGGTACCTACTCCTCCATCCATGCTATCACATGAACTGAGCATTTTTTAAATCAACTTTTCCTAGATACTAGTAACAGTAAAGGTAGTTATCATTGACTGAGCCCTTACAATATGCCAGGCACTCTGCCAAGCAATTTATATTAATTATCTCATTAATCGTAATGAAACTCTGTAACACAATACTAAAATCTCACTAAACAAAACTAAACATTCTTACAATACAATTCTGCAATCTCACTCCATGGTATTTCATTCCAAAGTAATGTCACTCCAAAGAAAGCTGAGAACTACATCTGCACAAAAAACCTGCACGTGACGTTTATAGCAGTTTCACTCATAACTGCTAAAACTTGGAAGCAATTGAGATGCCCTCCAGTAGGTGAAGGGATAAATAAACTGTAGCACATGCAGACAATGGAATATTATCTAGCGCTAAAAAGAAACAAACTATCAAGCCAGGAAAAAACATGGAGAGACCTTAAATGCATATTAGTAAGTGAAAGAAGCCAATCTGAAACAGGCTACTACTGTATGATTTTAACCATATGGCATTCTTGAAAAAAAAAAATTATGGGGACAAAAAAAAATTATGGGGACAGTAAAAAGATGAAAGGTTGCCACAGGTGTTGGGGGTGTGGAGGGATGAATAGAGCACAGAAGATTTTCAGGGCTGTGAAAATGCTCTGTATGATATTTGATGAAGATATATGTAATTAAACATTTGTCCAAACATATAAACATACAACACCCAAAGTGAACCATAATGTAAACTATGGACTTTGGGTGATAATGATGTGTCAATATAGTTTCATCAATTGTAGCTGATGTACCACCCTGAAGGGGGATGTAGATAATGGTGGAGACCATTTATCCGTAGGGGCAGAGGGTACATGGGAAATCTCTGCACCTTCCCTTCAATTTTGCTATGAACCTAAAACTGTTCTATGAATATAAAATCTTTTTAAAAAAATCACTGAAGCCTAGAGAAGTAAATAAAATTTCAAAAGTCAGACACTTTGTCAATGGTATAGCTGGGTTTTGAATCCAGACATCTGTTTCATAGTGGATGACTGAAATAGATTGTTGGGTTTTTTTCCTCTCCTGATTACAGTCTTTCCCCTTCTAATTTGTCCTTCCTCAGTCTTTAAAAAATTATATTTTCCTCAAGCTCACAAAACTTTTCAGAGCTTCCTACTTTTAAGCACATCAAATTTAAACAGGTTTTAACTTTTAAAATCCAAACCATCTAAAACATGGTCCTTTCACAATGAATTAGCTTTATTTCTCATTGAAAAATAGCAACTACCATTGTGAGCAGGAGCCACTTTGCTCTGCCCTGAACTTAGTATTTTATATGAATTACTTCATCTCTTTCCTATTTTTCAGATGAGAATACTGAAGCTTAGCATGGATGAATAACTTGCTCATGGTCACACAGCTAAAAATAATCCTCCTTGATTCCAAAACTCTTTAATTTCTGCAACACTGCTTTCTTCTCACTGAAAATGGAAAATCATCAAATTTTTCAACAGTAACAATTAACACCAACATATCATCTCTCTAACTATCCATCCATACATACAACATTTATTGTGCATCTACACATACCAGGCCCTATGTTAAGTGCTGTAGATATGGAGATAACTTAGGCATGGTTGTTGCACTTGACCTCACAGATCTTTCAGAATTCACATTTGAGGCATATCAGGAATTTTCATCACTAATAAGCACTCAAAACCCAGCACCAAAGTGCCACACAGGAAGAAATATTAGTTTATGTGCTTAGAGGCACTGTTGACTTACAGATAACTCTTCCTCTCTAATACCTTCTTCTTAGTATGTCTATTGCATCTGACACAGATTACTTCTTCCTGTTTCTATCTCCACCTTTCCATTTTCTCATCTCTCTTATTTTCTATTTCCTTCACATACTATTTCCTTTACCAGGAATACTCTTCCCTATCCTATCTGCCTGACTTATTTTTAAAGCACTGCCTTGTTAATGATCTATAATACCTTGTTCAAGGTCTATCAATGCACTTACTGCATTTTTCCATAATAATTGAATTATGTACTCATCTCCAAATAAACAGCATGATCCTTTAAGACAATTTTGTTACCTTTGTTTATTTATTTATTTATTTTTGCATTACGCGGGGCTCTTCACTGCTGTGGCCTCTCCCGTTGCTGAGCACAGGCTCCAGATGCGAAGGCACAGCGTCCATGGCTCACAGGCCCAGCAGCTCTGCGGCATGTGGGATCTTCCCAGACCTGGGCACGAACCCGTGTCCCCTGCATCGGCAGGCAGACTGTCAACCACTGCGCCACCAGGGAAGCCCCCTTGTTTATTTTTATAGCCTCAGGACTTAGCAGAGTTTCTGACAAATCGAGGATATTCAATAAATCTTTGTTGTAACAATATGTGAATGGTTCACTTTCCCTAAACTTTAACTTTAATACCAAAAACATTTTTTAAAAGGTATAATTAATTAGAATCATTTATTTTTCTGAGTGAGATTGTTAGAATTTGCTCAATATATAACATGCCCGATGTTCTTTTTGCTTTGTAGCTGTTGTTTTTGCCTATATCTGAAATTATACCATATTATATTTGCCTATATCTGAAATTATATCGTACTATATTCTACACAGAACTGGCATTATTGTCTGCTATATTTTATTGCACATATATGAAGTAATACTATTGTTCCTAAATAATTCATGCATTCAGATTTATCATTTGTTCATGGGACATTATTTTTGTCCCATGAACAAAGTTCATTCTCAAAGTAAAAATGCATGTTTAACTCATATGTTACTTCTCTAACCTAGAGTTTCTCAAACTATATTCCATAGAACAGTATTTCCACAAGCTCCCCAGAAACAAAGCATGGCCAAATGGATTTGGGAAATGATGCAAGGTTCGTAATTTGCTCTTGAAAATATACTATAGACATCAGAATATAAGAGATTCTGACGAAAGCTGGTTTTGTGGCCAAGAATTGGAAACAACCCAGGTTTCCATCTATAGGAAAATGGATGAATCAAATATAGTAAAAACACATGATGGAATATTGTGTAAAAGGCAAAATAAGTTGGCTAGATCTTTATATAACAACATGGAAAGAATTCAAAAATATGATTTTGCATTAAAAAAGGTGAGAAACAGAACATCATGTGTAACACAGAGTATTGTCAGAAGCTGAAGGCAGTGAAGGATAAATATTAGAGGAAAATTTCATTCATGCCTCACCATGTCTGAATTCAAAGGAGTCTATAAGAAGAACTGAGTTTGCTTTGAATCACTGAGACAGAATTAGTAGATCAGTTGCCAATCATAAACCATATTCAACAATTTTCAGACCATTTTGTTCCACAAACACAGCCTGCCAAAATTCTTACTTTCCCAATAACCAAAATGACTTTCCCCACTCTGTATTTTTTTTCTTGGAATTTTAAAGAGTGGTCAGGACACACAGTGCCATAGAAATATCCTCAGACAGAAGGGAGTGCCCTTTTCTTTCTTAGCATGTGTTCATGAACACCACACACACAAACATTCACATGAGCACTCCCTATGTGCTAGGGAGATGACAGTGAAGGAAGCAAGTTAAAGTCCCTACTCTCAAAATGTTTATACACTTTCAGGCATTTACCACTCAATGTACTTTACTCAGAGTGAAACATTTCTAGCTACATTAATCCCCCTCAGCACTAACTCAACTCATGATACAGAGCAGCAGTTCCTTTAAAAAGAGAGCAAATTAAAATAAATTTCTTCCTGTTAGTAGTTTTTAAAAAATTGAAGGTATCATTTCTTTTTTTCTTGCCTTCTTGTTTTCCTTCTTTTTTAAAAAAAATTTATCAGATTATATTGATTTACAATGTTGTGTTAGTTTCAGTAGTACAGCAAAGGAAAGCATCATTTCTTACAAACGAACACGAGTCGTCTAATTTCTGTGTCCTCCTAATTCTAAGTTACAAGTCTCATAAATTGCATAAAATTCAAAGTTTCTTTATGGTCAATTTTTAACTCTAAGTTCTTAGTGTTACCTCTTTTCTCTCCTACCCACCGCATCCTCTTCTTAAGCTATCGTTTCTTGAGCACTTATTATAGGTTAGGGATATTGTTAGGAATTTTACATGTTATATCATTTATTCATCATGACAGCCTTATTCTCCCCAGATAAGAAAACTTGAATGAAAGAGATTAAGTAACTCTAGCAAGGCCCAGGCTAGTATACAACAATGTCAGTGCTGGCAATTGAGCTAAGGGTGAACTTGAATAATTCAAGTGCCTGAGCTGCTAGTATTTCAGTTAACAGCCCTTAAGTTAGTGGGTTGTTCTCAATCAGGTTAGTGGAAAGAAACTTCTCTTGTTTTGGGCCCTCCATGTGTATTCTCAAAGTGGAAGATATACCGGCAAAGTACAGATTGATTCAGTTCTTGTGCCTACTTACACTCTATAGAGACATCCTGGTCAGGCAAACATTGTATAGATTCAGAGATTCCTCAGGCAATGCTTCCTTTTTCCACCCTGTAAATCACCACAACCTACCAGGCTGCCCATCTTCACACAGATATGGAAAATTCTATTCTTATACACGTTCATCTTTAAGTGCATTTTCTGGTATCTAATATTAAACATGGAAGAACGGAAAGAGACTAACTTCCTGGCCTCACTTCAGGATGGTGTGCTTACTTGAGGAGGTTTATTTGAAGAAAAAGGATATATTTTCTCATTAACCATAAGCTTGAAAGGCCTTGACTTAATAGATGAGTCCTCACCTCATAAAAGCAAGTCAGCAGAAGCTGCATGACAGAAGGGGAATTCAACCTTTTAATTTCAAGACACTGACACCAGGCAGTAGTCTCCAGAGTAATCTATGACAATCCATTCATCATAATTACAATTTTAACACTCTTTATCTTTCAATTAAACTTGTGTTCTGTGGGCCACTTAATTAATGAACTGACAATGGCCTTATTTCTGCAACCATATATCTGAGTAAGCACTGGCTGAAAAACCATGAGTATAAATCAGTCAGAAAGAGAAGAGAAAAAATAAAGGATGAGCTGGAATTCAGCTTTCCTAAGCATCACCAACACACTCACTAACCACAAAAAAGCATCTTTTAAGTTTATTCTCCAACCATCTAACATTTGTGCAATTCAAAAATAGCTCTGAGGAAAGCATATGGCAGGAAAGCATGCTGACTTGACCATCTAGCATTTAAATTAGACAAATTAATTACTTCAACATGTTTTTATAATGACTTCCTTAGGCTGTGTCCCCAGTCTACTATATTTTGGTGTCTCATCTTTTGAAAATTGAAAATTCTTCTAGCAATTCTATTTGTATTACTTGGTGGAAAGCTTTGGATTTTAAATTTATATTTATTTGGATATAAATAGTCATAAATTTACATGTATAAAGATACCCATCTCCTTCTCCACACCATAGAACATACTTTCTAGAATTAATAACAGAAGTATTACATTGGAGAGATGAAAACAAAGCAGCTAAAAGACTTAATATATTCCCTAACTTTTGTATGTATACATATCTCAGAATATTTGTTGTTATAAATTCACAAGAGTCTCTATAAATTTAGTTTGGAAATCATTTAGGTTGGAAGCAAAAAAGCATTTGTTTCATAGAATCAATACCCTATCCCTCCCTCTCTACATATATTTTTTCCTATTTTCTCATGTTATATAATCAAATGCGGTATTAATGACCTCTGGTCTTATAATTGCCTCCTAGACTTGCATGAGCTCAGGGAAAGCTGTCATCCAAAATTACTGTGTGAAACCGCTGTGCCTCATGGTCAGCACTGGGCTAGACAGCTCGAAGGTAGAGATGCCTGCATAATAATACTATTTGACAGGCACAACAGGACTTTTAGAGTTTTCACAGAAATTGTTGAGTAAGGCTGCCCAATTTAAAAGGAAAATGAGATTTAAACGTTATGCAAATACTATTTTGTGTCCCCTTGATTTTTTAAGTATCCATATTCCAGTAAGACAACTGTTTTGTCTTTTTGCTAAAACTGCATAATAGAAAATTATGTTAATGTAAGAAGATTATGTTAATAATGACCTGAGAGATGCAAGTCTGTTTAAAATCAAACATGCTACAAGAGACACTTCATGGTATAGATGTGGCCATAGGTACTGGGTAACTTTGTTTTCAAAAATCTTCCAATCAAGGTAACTGGCATCATACAAAAAGTATATGCTTGTTGAGTCAAATACAGGTGCTGTCAGGCAGCCTCAGGCTGTCTGGCCATCAAGTCGTGTTCCTATCATGCCTCGCTTGCTACACACCCACTGAAATGTGCCCGTTTTATATCTTATCCCTCCTCTGCTTTCCAGACTTTAATTTGTCAGTGTGTGTATAGAGCTGCCCCAGGTATCGTGTGCTCTTTAACAACATTTGTTTGACATAATTTGGCTTTGTGGTTGAATTTTGGAGAGCAGGCAATGTTATCATAGATTGTCAGCAAACACATTTAGAGGCACTTAGTTTTTCAGAACCCCAAAATTGACGACCCTGCCAGCACTGCATTATGTCTTCTGTGGGCCCTATGTAATTTTGCCTTTGTGGGCCCCTCTGTTCATAAAAAAAATATTAAAATCTTTATTTTATGGCTGTGCTGATATAAAGATTAATATAATACAGACTGAATTATATTCATTTATTTTCTTTTAATTTTAAAAGTAATCGAAACTTTTCCAAGGGTTCCTAAAAGTATCATGAGGTCTAAGTGGTGCTTTCATTGTGGCTAATGGGTAAATTGGCCTTATACTCTGCCTACGTGGAAGTCACGTGTGGCTTGGTCCAAACAGTACCGATTTCAGAGTGAAACGCAGCTAGGTTAATATCTAGGCCAATAGCAGTGAACTTTTTAAGCCTCAGTTTTATATCTAGGAAATGTAGGTGGCAGTGCCTTCTTATTGGGTTAGTGTGGGTAAAAATGAAATCATTAGTCCGTATGATCCAGTAATCATGCTCTTTGGTATTTCCCAAATGAACTGAAAACTCATATCCACAAAAATCACTGAACATGGATGTTCACAGCAGTTTCATTCATAATTGCCAAAACTGGGAAACAACCAAAATGTCCTTCAATAGGTAAAAGGATAAATAAACTGTGGTACATCCATACAATGGAATATTATTTAGTGCTAAAAGGAAATGAACTATCGAGCTATGAAAAGACATAGAGAAACCTGAAATGCACATTACTAAGTGAAAGAAGCCATCTAAAAAGACTACATACTGTATGATTCCAACTACATGACATTCTGGAAAGGTTAAAACTATGGAGACAGTAATTTTTACTGTCAGTGGTTACCAGGGGTTGAGTTGGAGGGGGTTGGGATGAAAAAACAAAGTACAGAGGATTTTTAGGGCAGTGAAAATGCTCTGTTATGATACTATGATGACAGATACATGTCGTTATACATTTTTCCAAACCCATAGAATGTACAATATCAAGAATAAACCCTAATGTAAACTATGGACTTCTAAGTGATAATGCGTGAATGTAGGCTCATCAATTGTAGGAACTGTACCATCTGATGGGGGCTATATTGATAACATGGGAGGCTGTGTGTGCATGGGGGGCAGGGGTATATGGTAAATCTGTGTACCCACCAATCAATTTTGTTGTGAATTTAATACTGCTCTAAAAAATAAAGTTTTAGAGTAAAACAAAAAAAATGAGACATTAGTAAAAATGTGACTAGCATAGGTCCTGGTTACAATAGATGTCCATAAATTATATATACTCAGTAATTTTTGAGCTACATGTAGTTATTTGACATACAATTTTTTTTTCTTCCAAGACCAAATTTTCCATATTAGGATGGGATACTTCATTAGATGCTTCAGGAAATAAAAAAAAAAAAAAAATTGTGTAGTTTTTTTTTTTTATTTATGTTAACTGAAATGTAACTGGAGAGTCACATAACTGACAAATATATCACTTACATAAATCTCATTGCTAATCATCCATCCCCTCTTTTTTGGGAAGATCCTAATATCACTCCTAATGATAAATCAGGGACAGCAGGATTGTTCTCAAGAGTAACAATAAAGAGGAGAGGGTCACTGTGCCATTAGTGGACTAGAATGCTAAAAAATTATCAAAAGTATTGGGATAGAGTAAAATCAGCACTTTTTTTTTTTTTTTTTTTTTTTTTTGCGGTACGCGGGCCTCTCACTGTTGTGGCCTCTCCCGTTGGCAGAGCACAGGCTCCGGACGCACAGGCTCAGTGGCCATGGCTCACGGGCCCAGCTGCTCTGCGGCATGTGGGATCCTCCCGGACCGGGGCACGAACCCGTGTCCCCCGCATCGGCAGGCGGACTCTCAACCGCTGCGCCACCAGGGAAGCCTAGCACATTTTTATAAGAGAAAATGACTTGTCTTACCTCTTTGTTCCTTTGCACTTAGTAAATTCTTGCTGATCAGTTAATTGGGTTATTATTACCTAAAACACATCAAATAACACTCTATGTTCTCTTATTAAACTAAGCCATAATATTAATGGCTATAAAGATAGAAACTATGAGGAAATTCTCTGGACGTCGTAAAACTGTTCTTTAAAGTGCCCTAGAACACATGTCTCTGATCTTATCTGCTATTATTCTCTCCTCACTTCTCTGATTGCATCTATAACCATTACTCTGGGGCTTATACAACTCGCAAGATATTGTCTATCATCAGATATGAAATGACAGGATAAAACATATTTGAGGAGCTTTCAGTGAATCCTTGTGTTGGCTGCTATGAGATGTTGTTTGTGAGGAGCCCAGCTGCCTGTAAGAATTCTGGCCAGAATCCAGGTTTTCAGCCTAAAGCCTTTTATAGATTTCCTAACCCAGGTGATTAGGATGAACCATGTTGAATGAAGAGCCCTCCCCCTTGGCCTCTGACTAAGTTTGAGGAGCTTCTGTAACTCCCAGATCCTGCCCTCTGCCTATTATTACTGGAATGAGAAACACAAAATCAATGGCCTAGAACCAAGACTAAAGTTACCCACTTCAAGTGTCCTTTCCCTTTAACCTCCTCCAGTTCCCAGTGTACTTTTAGCCAAAAAAGAAAAAGCGCTTAGGCCTGATCTTATTGTATCAGATGTATGGAAGAAGAGAGAAGAAGGTCACCAGAGGGAAATCCTAACAGAGAACTAAGGCTTTTAATTCTATAACCCAGTTAATGATCTTGTCCTTGACTCAGCTTTATGGAAAGAAAGGGAAAGAATCTTTTATCTCTACCAATGTCCAAAAGATATCTTTGCTTATTTGGTGCATGAAAAATTTGGAAATTTATTAAAACTCAACATTCTAAATACATTAGTAAAATCACCTGGCCCAATACGCATTGTAGCTAAAGCATGTCAGGGCTGAGTCACTGCCAACCGAAAACCCTGTTGGCAGGAAAAGCGAATTTTCAACAGCTCTGACAGTGTAAAGCAGGAGGCATGTTTGACAAGATGCCGCGTATTAAATTAAAAGGCTTTAGCATCTGGTTAGGTAACACCTGCTGTGGCGAACACTCCCAGGCACACAAAATAGCATTCAAGCTGAATATTTAAATCTCCCAACATAACCCAACAAAGCTCTAACTCTAAATAAAACAAACTAAATCATGTCTCTCTAGCAATCAACAGAGTTATAATTATATAACCAAAAATATTCGGGCTATGGCATTGTTTGCTATCCACCGAGTTAAAATGTGGTAGTGGGTGCTATAGAAAGTTATAAAGTTACAAAGTATATTAAAACGTGTTGCCCTGCCTTGGAGAATTTTACTGTGTGCAGTATTTAGAAGAGGAACAGAGCTCAGAGAATAACATTTTGTGTCCTATTATGTTGTATTGATATATAATTAAAGCAGAAATTGTCAGTTGAGAAGGGGGAGATGATGGTACCAAATAACAGAGAAAAACAAGCCATAGGAAAAGAAGAGCTGGTAGGGCTCTTCTAAGGACTTTGTCTTTGAATGGGAGTCAAGGCTCAAGGATTAGAGTCATCAGGGATGGGGGAGAGGCAAGTGTATGTGTGTTCTGGAATTGTCAGGACACACTACCATGACATAGTACTGCTAAAAGTTCAGTAACATGTTCTGAGTCTATGGATACCAAGAAATATTCTTAGAATAATTGAATTTTCTGTGTAGTTTCCTGCAGTGAGGAGATTTGTCAGCTCAGTTTGGACCAGGTTATTTGACAATTCTATTTCTCACTGTAAATTAATAAATTGACATTTTGATAATGCCTTTATTGACTCCACAAAATACTATTGAATGTCCAACATGCAGGAGATCCTGTAATTTTTTTCAGATATTACAACATGTACAATGGTGGAAAAAACATAGTAAACAAAGGTAACTGAAGCAGTTACAGTACAGTGTGGGAAATGCTATAATGGAGCTATAACCAGGGTGTTGAGCGTGCACAAGCACAGTTCAACTAACCCCTGTAGTGGGTATGTGTATGGAGGGAGCATCATATGAAAAATGAGTAAGAGTTAGCCAGACAAAATATCTGTTGAGTAAAAACACTTCCAGATTAGGGAACAGCATAAACAATTTCCTAACGTCCAAAAAACCACGAGTACGTTAAAATTATAACACTCTCAGAAAAAGCCTCAGGGGTAAAATGTAATCTGCGATTAGGCAATGGCTTCTTAGAGACGACACTAAAAGCTCAAGCAACACAAGAAAAAACAGATAAACTGGACACCATCTGCTATGGCCTGAATTGTGTCCACCCAAATTCATGACCCCCAATGTGATGGTATTTGGAGATGGGGCCTTTGAGAGATGATTAAATTTAGATGAGGTCATAGCAGTTGGATTATTGCCCTTTAGAAGAAAACAAAGGGGCAGCAGAGGTTTCTCTCTCTGCCATTTGAGGAGAAGCAAGAAAGCAGCCATGTTTAAGGCAGGAAGAGGACGTGGCCATGCTGGCACCCTGAATTCAGATTTTCAGCCTCCAGAACTGTGAGGAAATAAATGTTTAAGCCACCAAGTCTATGGTATTTTGTTATAGCAGGCTGAGCTCACTAATACGCTATCAAAACTAATAAATTGTGCACTTCAAGTGAAATCGTCCAGAAAAGACAACTGATAGAATGAGAGAACATTTTTGAAAATCATGCATCTTATTATAAGTACTTGTTTCTAGAATATATGAATAACTATAACAACTCAAGAATAAAAAAATAACCCAGTTTAGGAGCTTCCCTGGTGGTGCTGTGGTTAAGAATCTGCCTGCCAATGCAAGGGACACAGGTTTAAGCCCTGGCCTGGGAAGATCCCACATGCCGCGGAGCGACAAAGCCCGTGCACCACATCTACTGAGCCTGAGCTCTAGAGCCCACAAGCCACAACTGCTGAGCCCACGTGCCACAACTACTGAAGCCTGCTTGCCTAGAGCCTGTGCTCTGCAACAAGAGAAGCCATGACAATGAGAAGCCTGTGCACCACAAAGAAGAGTAGCCCCTGCTCACCCCAACTAGAGAAAGCCCGAGCACAGCAACAAAGACCCAACAGCCAAAATAAATAAATAAATAAATAAATTTACTAAAAAAACAAAACAAAACCCACTTTAAAAGTGAGCAAAGAATCTGAATAGACAGTTCTCCAAAGATGTACGAATGGCCAATAAGCAAAAGAAAAGATGTTCAACATCATTAACTATCAGAGAAATGCAAATAAAAACCACGAGATACCACTTCACATGCACTAGGATGGCTACAATCAAAAAGATAAATAATAAATGTTAACAAGGATGTAGAGAAGCCACATCCTTGATGTGGAGATGTAAAATAGCACAACTGATGGAGATGTAAAATGGCACAACTGCTTTGAAAAGCAGTCTGGCCATGTCTCCAATGGTAAAATAGAGTTATCATATGATCCAGCAATTCCATTACTAGGAATATACCCAAGAATATGGAAAACATATGTCCACACAGAAATTTGAACATGAATGTTCAGAGCAGCATTATTCGTTATAGCTAACAGATGGAAACAACTGAAATGTCCAACAGTTGAAGAATGGATGAAAAAATGTAGTATCTACATAAAATGGAATATTATGCAGAAATAAAAGAAACAACGTCCTGATACTTGCTATATCATGGATGAGCCTTGAAAATGTTATGCTAAGTTAAAGAAGCTAGTCACAAAGGACAATGTATTGTATAATTCCATTCATATCAAATGTCCAGAATAGACAAATATACAGAAACAGAAAGGAAATTGGTGGTTGCTAGCACTAGGGGAGATGGGGAGATTGGGGGAGGTGATAGCTAAGGAGTGCAGGAGTGCTTTGGGGTTAATAAAATGTTCTCAGATTGATTGTGGTGATGGCTGCACAGCTCTGTGAATCTACTGAAAGCCAATGAATTGCATTTGAAGTGGGTAAATTAGATGGCATGTGAATGATGCTTCAACAAAACTGTTTAAAAAAGGCAGTTCAGTATGGATTCAGTGTAGTGTAAGCTATGTTAATCATTTTGGTCTTTGGTGAAGGGCAATGGGAGCCATGGAAGGGATTTAAGCAGGTGAATGACATTATTAACATTATCTTCCTTCTTAAGAATTTAACAACCACTCAGAGACATTGAAAGCAACAAAATTCTGGACTTGCCAAACTAAGGGTAGGATTCTGGGCCTTATTAAATTTATCAAGGCAATAACACCCTGGCATACTCCTTTTAATAACCATTCAGTCTTCTTGTAGACATCTAATTCTTTTAATTTCAACAGCATTCATTTATTGTTGCCATTAGAAATTTTTCCATTCCTTTTTGACAATCTTGATATCCCTTCCCCAGTAACAAAACAAAAGATGTTAAAACAACACTGTACATAAGAAATATGTCATTTTCCCTTTTCCTTCCAGGAAACTTCCCCTAACATCTGAGTATCTTCTGGTCAATAGAAGCATGAAGAATCTCAGAAGACTCTGCTTTCTTGGGAAGTACCCTTCAAGATAAATTTTTCAAGAAGGAAATATATGGAAAATAACTCACATATATTCTTAACCTCTCCAATTGCTGATAAGAAATCTGCAAAGACTTAGCCAAAGTTAGGAAAAACTCTTGAGTTCCCTCTATCCTACAGATATTTATTCATTTATAGAACAAGTCTTAGCAATACTGAACTGCTACATAAACATACATGTGCATAAGATTACATATAGAGAGTGAAATGTATAATCATGTACATAATACATTGATTTTTACTGTCTTATACTGTCTTTCTACAGCTTCATCAAATAAATCACGTGTTGGCACTCTATCTTCCCTCACCTGAGACAACGTGAAATAATCACTTATTTCTTGAAGCAGCCTTGTAAAATTCCTCCATCTGAACTTTAAGTAGCAACTGCTTAGTAACCCAAACTGGCACAGGAGATGAACCCTATTTGCCATCCTGTTCTGAAATTGTATTTTTTTTCACATCTTCAAAAATTAATGCTTTGCAAATAGTCCAAGTTATAAACTTCTGTAGAAATTTTTTTCAACTGCAGAACCATGTTTTAGATTATTATCTTTTGTTTACATGCATAAGTTGCATTAGAATGATTGACTCTTGTCCACATTATGCAGATAAAGCAACACAGGAAAGTCACTTTATTTGACTGAGAGACCATAGCACTCCTTACCTGTTTTTAAGCTAATGTTTCTTGGGAGAATGGAAAATAGCTATGAGTCAAAGTATATATTCAGATGTTCTTTTTTCCCAATTTTATCTTTCGTTGTTGAAATAATTTGTTTAATAATGTACATCAAGAAGAAGAATATATTTTATGAGTAAGAATTTTATACAGGAAGAAGTAAAAGGAGATTATTTTTCAGGGAAGAAAACATTTTCAACACTTCCTTCGTGCTGAGATTTTACATTCTCTTTAACAGCCCCACACTATTAAATACATACTAGCACCCAGTCTCATTGTGCAATAACTTAATTACTCTGAAATTTATTATTGCCTTTTGCTTGTGTTCTTTAAAAACCCTGTATCTATACTTCACAAGTAAGCAAAAATCAAATTAGCTTTTCTAAATCTCTGCTTTTAATGCATTAAAGAAGGTTCAGGCCTCTTCCAATTAGCCATGAGTTTGCTAATTTTGCTCTGTTGCTTTGAAAAAAAAATCACTCTTAGAATCATTTGAGTGGTGAAGTCAATGGTACACACAAGAGGAGGACACTGATTGGTTGAAGAATCTTGACAGATGTTGAAATATGAATTGTTTAGAACACAATAATACATAAAACATTAAAATTAATGAGATGTTTAGGTGAGATATCTCTCATTTTAAATTACTCTTTCCACTCTCCCTTTGATTTTTGTTCATCAAGGTTAGTAAATCTTCAGATCCCAGTAAGACAGAAGACTAAAAGCTTTTCGTTCTAATCCAATATAAATAACTCTGCATCTAGATGGTAAATTCTGTGAGGGCCAGAACTAAGACTTTCTTGCCTCTGTTATATTGCCAGCTCCTCACTCTAGGTTTGTCAAAGAGATTACATTTGTTAAATAAAGACAATGTTAAACTGTTCACATTTAGTAATGAAAACTTTAATGCAGATGGATTAGCATTAGAAAAAACATAACTAAAATATTGTTCCTGATAAAGCTATTGAGGTATGAATTTTAAAACATGCCATACCAGGTTCATTCTTTTAGAAGCACTATTCTTTTTTTTTTTTTTTTTTTTTAATTTTTGCATGCATTGGGCCTTTGCTGCCGCACGCAGGCTTTCTCTAGTTGCGGCGAGTGGGGGCTATTCTTCATTGCGGAGCAGGCTCTGGGCGTGCGAGCTTCAGTAGTTGTGGCACGTGGACTCTAGAACACAGGCTCAGTAGTTGTGGCGCACAGGCTTAGTTGCTCCGTGGCATGTGGGATCTTACCGGACCAGGGCTCAAACCCGTGTCCTCTGCATGGGCGGGAGGATTCTTAACCACTGCGCCACCAGGGAAGTCCCTAGAAGCGCTCTTCTTTAAACATTTTAAACTTATATTACGTGTATTATAATCCTAAAATTTGATATCCTTGGAAATAAAATTTGCTACTTATTGTGTCTTCTGATTCTAGCACAAGGCAACTTAGTTCTTCTTGTGATTTAAAATAGAAATTGCAAGCTCATGTTTGGTTATCTTAATGTGTGGGAATTCTGTGAGGTCTGGCTGAAAGAACTTCCTTCAGAGAGAATATATTTTTCCTTCTGTTAGGCACTGTGAAGCAGGGACTAGTAATTTAAAAATTTGAACTCAAATCCTTTTCAAGGGCAGTATGGTGGTAATAACTTTTTTTTTCTAAACCTTAACTCAGGTTCATACTGATAGTCTGACATCTTTTTGCTGATGGTAGAATTCTTCAAGGCAATCCTGTCTCTGGGAGTGTAGTCCTTCAGTGGTTCTGGATTTATACAGGGGTTTTAGTTATTCTCTTTCTTCCTAGATTCAAGGCCTTGTCTCCTCCCCTGCTCCCAGCATACCCCATTGACATTAAACCCTGAATTTTTAGTTCTTGGGCTCAGCAGATGTCACCAGGCTGCTCAAGTCTTCAGAAAACACTGCACTGGTTTTTCAACAGCCTATTTGTTGCATTTTACCAAGGCTTTTGTACTGTGAAGGTCTTTCAGACTTTCATATTTGCCACATGAGCAGAAAGTGTAAGTTGAACATGATAAAATATTTAGAGATGTTGATTTCCTATACTGAATTAACATTAAACATGATTCAGACTATCATGGAATTATCCTTGGAATTTTTTTCTCTGCAAGTTACCTAGTTTGTGAGACACATGATTAAATGTGACATAAAAAAATTAATAAGTTCATAAAAGAAAAACACAAGAAATCTAGGTTTATATCATATAAAATATGAACTGTATTTAAAATAATTCAGTCAACTAAAAAATTCACATTTCATCAGTGAAAGTGCTTTCTGTTAAAGACGTTTGGTCTGAAGAAGAAAAGCAAAACCTCAGGATTGAGAGAAGAGAGGATGAGAGCTACCTTCTAGCTACCTACCTACCTAGCTAGCCTTTGAAAGGCTTTCACTTGGAAGAGTTACTTCACAGATGGAATTATTATAAGGAAGTCAGAAAAGTGCTTTTATTAAATTATAAATTCACATCACCATTTATTAATTCAACATTTTTTATGTGATTGTCATGTGTCAGAATTGTGCTGGCATCACAAAGATAGATGAAATAGGTTTCAGCTCTAAAGTTCTGCTTACAGTCTAAGGAGGTGACAGACATGTTCCAGATATACTGTGATATATATTATATTGTGATAAAAATTGAAATTTATTCTAAAAAGTGGAGACAATTTTTCTGCAACTCAACTGTGCATCATGAAAAGTTATATAGAGCATTTATCATTGTTGGTGGGACTGCAAAATGGTGCAGTTACTTTGGAAGTTTGTCACTCCCTCAGAATGTTAAGCATAGAGTTACCAAATAACCTAGAAATTCCATTCCTAGTTATATACCCAAGAGAAATGAAAACACATCTCTACTCAAAAACTTGTATATGAGTGTTCATAGCAGCATTTTTCATAATAGCCAAAAAGTGGAAACAACCCAAATGCCCATCAGTTGATGAAAGGATAAACAAAGTTTTATCTGTTGGATGGTAGACCCATACAGTGGATTATTTAGCAATAAAGAGAAATGAACTATACTGATACATGCTATAACATGGATGAACCTTGAAAATGTGATAAGTGAAAGCAGTCACAAAAACCACATATTGTGTGATTCCAATTATATGGAACGTACGTGAAATGCACAGAATAGACAAATCCATAGACTAAGAAAACTAGTGTAGTAGTTTCCAGGAGCTTGGAAGAGAAGGGGAATGGAGAATTAACGCTAATAGGTACAAGTATTTTTTTCTTGGTGGGGATTATAGAAATGTTCTAAAATTAGATAGTGGTAAAGGTTGCACAACTCTGTGCATATGCTAAAAATCACTGAGGAGTACACTTCAAAAGAGTGAATTTTAAAGTTAGTAAATTTTATCTTAATAAAGCTATTATAAAAAACTATAAGGGAAAGAAAGCTTCATAGAGTTTTTAAAAATCAAAACGGAAAATGACTTTCATAGAAGACAGCTTTTCCATTTTTGAGATCTAATATTTTCAATTCTATAGGATATAGATTTCAAGTTTAATTAAATACCTTGCTGAACACTTGGGAATTTATAACATTATAAATGTAATAATTTCAAAGTACTTGACAGAATCACCCCCATCCCCTTTTTTTTGGTTTGATGAACATATAAAGGTAAATTGGTTCTTGTCTTCATGCAGAACCTTGAAGGGTCTTTGGGGTAGGAATCACTTTTAAAATGCCGTACTGCTTCATCTGTGGTAATATATTCTTAGAGGACACTAAAAAAAATTAAATGCCGGGTGCCTGGGTAAAAGTCATTTCCTTATTAATAACTCCATTGTTTTCTAGTAAGTCTTGTTTCATTTTACTGCCCTATATAAGACCAAATAAATAGTCTAAAACCACCAGGGTAAGAGTCAAAAGCTCTTGAGGTACGCATAAAGCACAAATTCAAAAAATTAGTCCACACTATTTTAAGCCCAGCTCTCTGCTAGACACTTTAGAATAAGATGTAGTTTCAATCACATTGATGCTGATTATCTAGTGGGGAAAACAAAGCATATAGTTATATACAGTGGGACAGGACCTTATGATTAGAAGTGTGCAAAGTGCTATAGGAACACTCCAGAGGAGTGGGATTAATGGTAAGTGTGGGAGCCAAGGTTGGCTTTAAAAGATATTGTTTTCATATTGTCGAATATATTCAAACATTTAACAGGCCTTTGTTTGCCATCATGCTTCCATACTATTTAAATTCATACTTTCTGGGGCTTCCCTGGTGGCGCAGTGGTTGAGAGTCCGCCTGCCGATGCAGGGGACACGGGTTCGTGCCCTGGTCTGGGAAGATCCCACATGCCGCGAAGCGGCTGGGTCCGTGAGCCATGGCTGCTGAGCCTGCGTGTCCAGAGCCTGTGCTCGCAATGGGTGAGGCCACAACAGTGAGAGGCCCGTGTACCGCAAAAAAAAAAAAAAAAAAAAAAAAAAATTCATACTTTCTAATTTATTTATATTTCACTATCTTTCAATACCAAGTTTCTACTGAAGGAAATTAAACATTCTGAAAGAACATTTCCTCTTTAGGCTTCACATTTCAGTCAGTTCATTGTAGATAATTCCTGTTATATTATCATACATTTTCAGGGGTAGAAATTAAATTAGTTTCTAGATACAACACAATTCATATGATCAATAATAATAGCACCAAACAATAATTTTCACTATATTTCAAGCACTGTTCTAGACCGTTACATGTGTTGACTTATTTAATATTCAGGATAATTATTTGATCTTACTACTATGCACATCTCACTTTGTATGAGGGGAAATGGAATCACAGAGAATTTAAGTAATTTCTCCAGTGTCTTACATGTCTTAATGTCTTATATGGAAAGGTTAGTACTTGAAGACAGTTGTCTGGTGTCAATGTTCTGTTTTTAAAGCACTACACAGTACTGCCACTCTCATTCATTATTACATGGACACTGTAACACAATCTCATGTATAGTACAAAGCAGAAACTTTAGGATATAAGCTCAGAGAAAGGATAAATAACCACAGTATTTCTAAAAAATGCTATTACCAATGCATATTCAAGCAAAAACTACTTAAGAAATATTCTATTTATTATAAACATATTAATATTTTAACATTGCAGATTCCTAATGATAACTCTATTCAATAAATGTACACAAATATTTTCAAATTTGGTTGCTTAATCCTTAAATCCGCTAGTGATTACATCTTAAAACTAGTAAGTATGCCATGTTTAATTCATGTAACTCTTTCTAGTAACAATAGGAAATGAACTATACATCTTCAGTTTAGAAGAGTTATATATTCACTCTTGGCTAATAGTAACCATTATAACAATAATAAATAACGTTTTTAGTCTGTCTAAATGTATTGTTTTTACATAACTGTCAATTCCAATTTGTTGATGAGAAAGTGCAAGTGAAATTAAAGAGAAATATGTCATCTTTTAGCTAAATATTAATGTTTAAGTAAACCTGAAAACATATGCCAGTCAACTCCATGTTCTTATAGTCAAATGATGAATCATGTAAAACCCTGGGACTAGATTTCTTTATAAAAACTGTATATATTGATTCCTTTATTCAATGGATATTCATATTTTGTAAAACTTAATGTGATTTCTGACCTTAGGGAGCTTCCCTTAGGGATGAAAAACATGTGAACACGCACAGCACCGTGTGTTAAGCTTGAAGCATCTGTAACATCCAATGGCCATGACTGCGCTGATCTAGAATGTCTGTTGGGGGTGAGTCTGTCATTAGTTTATTCACATGAGAAAGAAAGGTGACTTCTGGGAAGGTAAATTAGGTAAGTGGTTTAAGTGTCCAGTTCTGGACACAACTGCTTTTGTTAGAATCCCAGCTCCATTCTTTTAGCAGCTGTGTATCCTTGGGAAATTTACTTTACCTTTTTGTGTCTCATATGATTCATCTGTAAAATAGGGAGGAATCACAGAACTAATCACACAGCCTCATTAGGTTGCTGTGAGACTTTACTAAATTATTCATGTAAAGTGCTTAGCAAGTATAAGTACTTGCTGATTAACATTATTATTATTAATTTTTAAAATTATTATTGGAACACACAGCTCATATCTTTAAGGACAGGAAGCTCATGTCACAGGTGATTCTAGGAGTAAGCCATTTATCCCCAAGCCCCACCTATCTATAAGGACTGGCACTGTCACATTAGTCATCAGCTTCCATGGATGATATTTCATATCCAGGCTCCCAAGTTCCCCCTCAGAATTCTATGATAGTCCATTCCAGTTATTTCTATTATGGGGAGAAAAAAGTATCATTTGGGCCTAATATCATAATAATGACAGTTGTTTGATGGCCAGCCTGATGTTTAAAGGATCTGGACAGATCTGGACAGAAAAAGCAATTAATATAAATGACCATAGAAGACAAAAGGTAAAAAATATATCAGACTCACAAATAATTTGGAATGTGTGTGAGGGTAATGAGTCCCATAAGCTGAGTTTTTGATTAGCATTTGCATTTTGTTTAAATTTTTATTCATTTTCGCATTTAAATTAGCGATTTAAAATACATGTTACATTGTAAAATACTTTGTGAATATATTAATCATTGCTGAGAATTCCAGCACTTGTCCAAAGAAAAGTTCTGTTATGTAACAATACTACACAAAATAAATTAGAAAGTTGATCTTTCATTGTCTTTTCCTATCATTTTATTATTCCAGGTTTTTAAAAATATTTGCATTTGGAGAATAGGATCAGACAAATGTGAAACATTTGTCACATACAGAGGGTATGGCCATATTGAACCAGAATCCACTCCAATTTTTATCCGCAAATGAGTAAAATGCACTACTTTGTCATCTGTTTCCTCCCACCAGCACTACTAACGATTGTCATCACCTGCCATTTTGACATTTCAGGATTTTTTAAAATTAAGGTAGAGTTAACATATAACATTATACTAGTTTCAGGTGTATAACATAATGATTCGATATTTGTATATATTGTGAAATAATCACCATAAGAAGTCTAGTCTAGTCTACCATCTTAGCAACTTTCAAATATGCAATACAGTATTGTTAACTATTGTCACCATGCTGTACATTACATCCCCATGACTTACTTCTTTTATAACTGGAAGTTTGTACCTTTTCACCCCCTTCATCCATTTTGCCTATCTCTCACCCTGTGTCTGGCAACCACCAATCTGTTCTCTGTATCTATAAGCTCTTTTTTTTTTTAAGAGTCCATCTGTAAGTGAGATCATACAGTATTTGTCTTTCTCTATCTGATTTATTTCACTTAGCATTGTGAAAATCACTTGCAAGTTCCATTATGACAAATGGCAAGATTTCCTTCTTTCTTAAGGCTGAGTAATAGTCCATTGTATATATATATATACCACATTTTCTTTGTCTAGTCATCCGTCAGTGGACACTTAGGTTGTTTCCATATCTTGACTATTGTAAATAATGCCACAGTGAACACAGGGGTGTACATGTCTTTTTTGCAGGATTAGTTCTTAAAGATCACATGCTATCCCTCCCTGTTCCATCATAACTGGGAGCAGTTACCACCAACACACACACGTACAAACACACAAATTAAAAGAGACAGAGACAAATAACACAAAGATTTCTCCTTGTCTTTCTGTCACAATTTCCAACTGATTATCATGTTTTGTCATTCTGCTTTTTTGATATCTCCTGTATCTATCCATCGTCTCCTTTTCCAGTACCATTATCTTTTATTTTTAAAAATTTTAATTGAAGTATAGCTGATTTACAATATTATATTGGTTTCAGGTATAATATTTTTATTGATTATAATTCATTTAAAGTTATTACAAAATAATGCCTACATTTCCCTGTGCTGTACAATATATCCTTGTTGGCTATTTATTTTATACATAGTAGTACCCCTATCTCATGCCTTACCACTCCCCACTAGTAACCACTAGTTTTTTCTCTATAACTGTGACTCTGTTTCTTTATTACTATACTCACTCATTTGTTGTATTTTTTAGATTCCACATATAAGTGATCCCATAGAGTATTTGTCTCTGTCTATCTTATTTCACTAAGTGTAATACTCTCTAGGTCCATCCATGTTGTTGCAAATGGCAAAATTTCATTCTTTTTTATGGCTGAGTAACACTTCATTGTATATATATATACAATGTATATATATATATATATACACACACACATACACACCACATTTTCTTTACCCATTCATCCATCAATGGACACTTATACGTTGTTTCCATAACTTGGCAATTGTAAACAATGCTGCTATGAACATTGGGGTGCACATATCTTTTCAAATTACTGTTTTCGTTTTCTTCAGATTTACACCCAGCAGTGGATTTGCTGGATCATATGGTAATTCTATTTTTGGTTTTCTTGAGGACCTCCATACTGTTTTCCATAGTAGCTACACTAATTTACAAACCCACCAAGAGTGCACAACAGTTCCCTTTTCTCCACCTCCTCACCAACTTCTGTTACTTGTAGACTTTTTAATGACAGCCATTTTGAAAGGTGTAAGGTGGTATCTCATTGTGGTTTTTGCATTGCTCTGATGATTAGCAATGCTGAACTTTTTTTTTTTTTCATATGCCTGTTGGCAATTTGTATACCTTCTTTGGAAAAATATCTATTTAGGTCTTCTGTGCATCTTTTTTTTTTTTTTTTTTTTTTTTTTTGCGGTATGCGGGCCTCTCACTGCTGTGGCCTCTCCCGCTGCGGAGCACAGGCTCCGGACGCGCAGGCTCAGCAGCCATGGCTCACGGGCCCAGCTGCTCCGCGTCACGTGGGATTTTCCCGGACCGGGGCACGAACCCGCGTCCCCTGCATCAGCAGGCGGACTCTCAACCACTGCGCCACCAGGGAAGCCGTTCTGTCCATTTTTAATTGGGTTCTTTGTTTTTTAATATTGAGTTGTTTATAAATTTTGGATATTAACCCCTTATTGGTCGTATCATTTGCAAATACTTTCTTGCATTCAGTAGGTTATTTTTGTTTTGTCCATAGTTTCCTTTGCTGTACAAAAGCTTTCACATTTAACATGTCCCATTTGCTTGTTTTTGCTTTTCTTTCTTTTGCCTTAGAAGACAGATGCAAAACGAAATTGCTATGATTTATGTCACAGAGTGTTCTGCCTATGTTTTCCTCTAGGAGTTGTATGGTTTATATTTAGGTCTTTAATCCATTTTGAGTTTATTTTTGTTTATGGTGTGAGGGAATGTTCTAATATCATCGTTTTACATGAAGCTGTCCAGTTTTCCCAGTATCCCTTTATTTGGGTGGGGGGGCATGCCATGGAGCTTGTGGGATCTTAGTTCCCCGATCAGGAATTGAACTCAGGCCCACGGCAGTGAAACTACCAAGTCCTAACCACCGGACCACCAGGGAACTCCTCAGCATCACTTAACTGAAGAGACTGTCTTTCCTCAGGATTGCATATTCTTGCCTCCTTTGTTGTAGGTTAATCAACCATAAGTACATGGGTTTATTTATGCATAATTTCCTATTGATATACTACCCATCTTTCAAGATCCACTTTGTATTCTACTACTATAGAGAAGGTTAGTCAAATATTGCCCCAGTTAGAAATAAATGGTCCTTATATTTCTCTCTCATCCATCTATCTATCTATTATCTTATATCATTTGTTCTTACTATTAGTCTTTATTGTGAATATATGTCCAGTTTCCCCATTACAAGATCTTCCCCATTATAAGACATAACATTCGTCTTGGTATTATGAACAAACATCTTAGCAGTGTTGAGCATATGGTAGATGCTTAATAAATTCATATTGAATAAAACAAATTAATTGGTTTGGAAATACACAACTCAAACTTATAATGTCTGTTGATTCACAGATAGGTCTACCCAGGGAATTTTAGGAGCTATGAGGTCACCTTTCAAAAAATTCTGATTTTTTTGTTTATTTATTTTGCTTTGTAGGATATTTCTAGAAAGGCAGCCCACTGAAAATTGCAAATGCAAACATTAGAAACTCAGCATAAACATAAACACCTACCTTGATGGAAGCTCATAATTGTCAAAGAGAGAGAAATGCATCTGGGCTAACAGCATCAATCTTTTCCATGGTTCTCTCTATCACAATTTTGCCACCACTAATGTTCCTAAATAAGCAACATACTATTTATTCTAAATTGGATGTTTATGTTTAAGAAAATGCAAAAGTAAGAGCACTAAATGCAATTAGAGGTTTGCTGAAGTTTGTATATTTAGATCCTATACGAAATCTGGGTGTCAGATTCACATTCATCAGACGTAAGTAATTTTTCTTAAGTAGCTCTGTGCAATGGAAAAAGCAACAAAAACTTCTTCAGACTTCTTAGACTTGCAGACCCTCAGACTGTCTATCACAGAACCCCCCTCTGCATTTCCAATGTGCATTTTCCTTCAGTCTCACCAGTCTTTTCCTGCTTTGTTCTCATTTTATGCTGCTGCTATTGGCACTTAGGCATTTACTTATACATGTTCCATTGATTTCACTCATGTTTAACACCCTCAATTCATTCCACTCTCTTTGATGCATAACTCCTCTATTAAGAATCTTTCAATGAAAGGAAATGACAGCCTAGCTTGCCAACTGTAAGTGGTTATCTGACTTCATTTCTTCAAGGCCTCTGACAATTTCTGGCTTCATCTCCTGCCATTTCCCACTTGAGCATAATGCTACTTTTACCCATTCCTCGATTACATCAGACTCTTGACTGAAGATGGACTTCTAATTTGCTTTTCTTTAGGCCTGGAAGGCTCTCCTCTCTTCAATGCCATCTTCTGAGAGAGGGCTTCCCTTTTCACCCACTCTAAGTTAGGTTTCTGCAACCCTTTCTTACCAGTTACTATCTCTCTCTCTATTCTTTCATGCTTTTGGAAAATTACCTTCTGATATTTTCACTCAATTCAGCATTAATTTTTTTTTGCTTTATCCCCACTCTACTAAAACCCAATTTGGGTTCTCTATCTTCAATCTTTTATGTTTAATTCATCTTACAGCTAGAATGCACTGAAACCAACACCTTGTTTGGCCATTTCATTCCCCCATTCTCCAATCAAAATATGCCAACCCAGTATTTGATAAACACCCCATGCCTAGAGGATAAAAGTCCTTAGCCTTTTGTTCAAGGTCACCCTGTAGAGCCTCTACCTACAGCCCTAAACCATAACTTCTACTACTCCTTTAAAAGGAATGCTCTGCCCCAGGGAATAAAAAATCATGTTTACATATATTCCTGCCTGGTCAGTTCAGTTTCACATCATTTCTCTTGCCTATTTCATTCTCTCACTCACCCTTCTACATTTCTGAATCTTTGTTCTTTATTTCGGGCCTAGGTCAAGTTCTAGCACTTCAGTGAACACTTCTCTAGCTGCTACAGAATTTAATGACCATTCCCTTTTTTTCCATACTTACTCAGATCTAAGCAGGAAGAGTTTTATGTTAAATGCTTCAGAATTTAATGACCATTCCCTTTTTCTTCATACTTACTCAGATCTAAGCAGGAAGAGTTTTATGTTCCTGACTATGAAGACAATTTAAAATAGTCTTACAAACTGTTGTATGAAAGAAGCATCTTATAAGTACTATACGGTTTATGTTTGATATAATAAAGTTGCAAAATAAAAAGCCAGAAAATCTCTCAACTATCATTGTTTTCAAAAATTCATTACACTCCTCCATGCATGCATTCACTCAGAAACACTGAAAGGCTTTCTGGTTGAGGATCCAGCGCTCTGTCAGAAAATGGAAACATAGTAGGAGACCATATTCAGTCAAAACAGACAAAACTCCTTGCCATTAGGGAGCTTACATCCTTGCAGGGCTGGTGGTGAGGGCTGAGAAGACAGAAAATAAAGAAGACAAATAGGCAAATATAGAGAATAGCAGATGGTGGTGAGTGCTAAGGAGTAAACCAAAACAGGGAGGGATGGGGTTGCAATGTAGATAGAGAGGGCAGAAAGCACTCAGGGAGACTGTGACATTTGAGCAAAGGCAGGAGATGATGAAGGAATAAGACGTGAATATCTAAGGGGTGGGTGCAGTGCTTCTGGTATGATGGAAGGACAAGTATAAAGGACGGAGTATTCTGAGCAGAGTGAACAAGGAAGAGAAGGAGACCAAGTCCCAGTAGTAACTTGGGCCTCAGGCATGTAGGACTTTATAGGCCATTGTGAGGACTTGGCTTTGGGGAAGCAACTGGAAGATTTTGAGCAGGGAAGTGGCATGATGGAATTTCTGTGTTAATGTAATTCTTTGGGTAGCTGCTGGAGAGACAGATTGAAGTGTGGCAAGAAAGGAAGCAGAGAGATCAATGAGAGGGCTCTTGCAAGAATCCAGAGAGAGGCAGTGGTGACTTGGACCAGACTGAAGCAGCCAGTTTCAGTAGCCAGTGTATATATGAATGTGCTTTAAATATGTTGTAAAATTATATGAGGGTGTGACATAAAGAGGAAAGTCAAGGATGATGGCTGATGATTTGGAGAATTTTGGCCAAAGCATCTGGAAAACAGAATAGAGATCTGGAAAATTATGAGAAGGGCAGGTTTGGAGCAAGGGGCAGGGAGTTAGGAACTAAGTTTTCGATGTGTTAAATTGAGATGCCATTTAGAAAATGAAGATGTATTATTTTGAGGTCTGGAGTTTACCAGAGGAATCCACCTTGAAGACGCTAATGTGGGAGTCATTACTTATAAAATGTATTCAAATCTATAATTCAGCCAAGATTTATGCGATAAAATGAGTAAAAAGTGAAGAGGTTCACAGACGGAGTCTGGTGTGCTTCTCAGTGTTTGGATGTTGGGGAGATGAGGAGGGAGCCAATAAAAGAAACTAGGAGAGAGTCGTCTGAGAGGGAGGGGAAAAAAACATAGAAATGTTATTACTACAAGGCTGGAAGACGTTGCAAGCAGAGAGTAATCAACTCTGCCAAATACCCCTGGAGACTAGAAACTAATCACTGGATTTGGCAACACAGAGATCACTGATGTCCTTGATATTATCAGTTTCACTGGAGAGCTGGGGGCAAGAGCCTGAGAGAATTAGAAGAAACTGGAGACAACGAGCATTCACAATTTTCTGAGTCATTTTGCTGTAAAGGAAATGAGAGAAACTGGGGTGGGGAGTGTAATTAAAGCCACAAGTGGAGTCAGGAGAACTTGTAAAAATGTTATTATTAATATTGGAAAATAAAAGAGTTTTGAACATTGATGGAAAAGAAAAGCATAGAGAGAGAGGAAGATTATAGAAATCGTCTGAGTAAGCAAGAGGGAGCTGAGGAAGGGATTGGTCTTTGCCAGGAACAGGGCAGGTTTTTCCACAGTAACAACAGGGAAGAAAGACCATAGCAGCATGAGATGCAAGGGGGTGGGGAGATGTGGTGATAGGAATTTCTGTTTTCTCTGAGTAAGAGGCAGTCAGCGACTGAGAATGAGGATGGGAAAGGTGGTGTTGCAAATGTGAGAGAAAGTGAAGGTGTGAAAGTATTGTTTAGGACACAAGTCTTCAAATGTATTTGTTCAATTATCCCCTAAAAGAAATTTAGAGAACACACCTCCTCACACATCTTTAGTGACATATAAAATTTGTTACTCTATGTTAAATTGGGAGCAAAGTATGCAGTTTCTGAAATATTGTAAATTTTGGCCTATTAAAAATTTCTGCAATAAATATATTTAAATAAATTGAATCAAAAATGTGCAATATCATAAGGCTCCAATTTTTAAATCTTCCTTCTACCTTGAGTTCTCATGAACTGCTTAGTCAAAATTATTAGTCAAATTATTTTTAGTCAAAATTACTGACTAATTATTATTAGTCAAATTCCTATTCAAAGAAAAGCAACATACATATAATAAAATGTTTAATTATAAAATACAGGAAGTAAATTTTATTTGCAATGCGTAGCATAATAAAAAAGATAGGGAGGAAATATTGTAACTTGATTAAGGAAAACTTCACAGATGCCAATGCATGTTTTGTCTTATTGTTTTGTGTCTCAGAAGTTTTTCTAATTTAGAGCAATGTACCATGAAAAATTTGGGACGGTTGAAAGTGATGTATTGCCTCTCTCCCCTTCCCCCTCCCTTCTACCCTCTCTCCCTTCTTTTCTTCCTTCCTTCCTTCTTTCCTTTCTTTCTCCTTTCATATTTCTTTCTTTTATAGAGAGGGAGATAGGTATTTGAGAAATGGGATGTGAGAAAGGAGAATCAGCTTGATTCTTCAATAGGCAAATCAGTTTGAGGAAAGGGAGCTCATGGAAGATCCAATCATGGATCAATGTGTGATCCTTGATTAAATTCTGGACTGAATTAAAAAGCTACAAAGAATAAGAATATTTGGGGGAGAACTGGAGAAGACTGAATATGGATTATTTCTTCAATAGCATTGTATCATGTGAAATTTCCTTGGTGTGATAATAGTACAGCAGTTATAACGGGAGAAAGACATGCTAAGCCTTTAGGGGTGAGGCACCATGTTATTTGCCACTTACTTTATAATGTCTCAGAAAAAAGTCAGAGAAAGAAACAGGTGAAACAAATGTGCAAAGTAATCAAATCTAGCGGGTGAAGGGAAAAAAACTGATAACAATAAACTTTGACTCTACACACTGTGTCAGCTTTAATACACATGATCAGAGTTCAATGTTTCTAGCACCCAACCCTGTGGGATAATTCAACAGCCAGAAATGAAACAGAAGGGATATGCTGAGTATATGTGTATCTTGGGATGTTGATGATGCTATGTTTATATGAGTAAGACTAGAAGGATGGTTTAGTACGATAGAAAAGGAGACAGATTTGAGGCATAAAAATAAACCCGAGAAGGTGGTATATTATGCAACGTACCACAGCTTGCTCTTCTTCTTGACTATGACATGCCTCAGAGCAAATAGAGCTGACTTAATAGACTTTAAAATGGCTTTAGCCCTACTGGAGCACCATTTCCCTGGAGAGTGGGGTTACAGACTCTTCTTAAAAATTCAACAATCAGTAATGAAAATCTGCCATAATGAATAGTCCCAAATCATAAAGGTCAAAATATATGTTCTAACCCATGCTTAGTTCCTCATGCATATGAGTTGTCTGGCAGCAGTCCCACTTCCCTAGAGACAACCAAATGCTTTATTCACCAATGACAGTTGTGACTACAGAAATAATCCTCTTAGAGATTGTTCTTTGTGATTAATAAAAATGAAAACAGAAGCCCTTGCACCCAGGCTACATTTTCAGGTCATTTCATGATTATTTTTGGCTCAACAATATTGAAAATTAAGTATCAAAAAAAAATGAGATGCCTTTGAATTCCTAGATGAGACTGGTGACAATATCTTTTCTTACCAAGATTATTTGTAAATTAATCTTCTTTATATTAATTTTCTTTTTAAGAACACAGGTTTCCCTATATGTTTTTGGCATATGGGTTACATAAGAAAACATAATAGGGATGAATTATAAAAAGGCCTCCTCTCTGCTCTCATGATGGTCATGATGGTCTTGTGTCTAAATACATCCCCATAACTCATAGTTAGGACCTTTTTTGATCCTCTTAAACGCACCTAAAGTTCTAGTTCTAAAGCATTTCCTTCACATTTCATGGGCATTGCTCAATTTCTTTTTTCCATAATTTGTCCTTTCACAGGCTCTTCAATAAAATTGATTTGGAGGAGGGGGACACAGTATCCCAAATGCTGATAATATAAACAAAAAACCTAATAGTTGCTTTTCTCATAAATTTACATATGGTTAGCTTGGCTGGTGAGAGCACACTGTAGTATATGCCATAGAGGTTTTTTTATATGTAACCTGAAAAAATTTTAAATTTACAGTAGAGTTACAAAGACAGTGCAGAGAGTTCCTATATATCCTTTACCCAACTTCACCTACTGTTAACATCTTATATAATCATGGAATATTTATCAAAGCTAAAAAAATTAACATTGGTGCAAGACTATTAACTAAACTATTCAGGTTTCCTAAATTTCTCCACTAATATTCTTAGTCTGTCCCAGGATCCAATCCAAGATACCACGCTGTATTAAGTCATCAAGTCTTCTTAGCCTCCTGTAATCTGTGACAGTTTCTCAGTCTTTCTGTGTCTTCAATGATCTTGATGTTTTTGAAAAGGACTGGTCACATATTTTGTATAATGACCCTTAATTGGGGTTTATCTGATAGTTTCTCATGATTACACTGAGGTTATGAACTTTTGTGCCCCTCTTATTGCATCATCTCAGGGTGTACGATTATAGGGTTTTAAAAAATGCATATTTCCCTCTGGGAAAGAAAAGCATTATGCACCAAGTAATGGAAGAGAAAAATTATTATGATATTCTCTCTGGTAGCTGTTTTGGCCTGCTGGCCATAAACCAACACTACAAGTTAGCAAGTAGGGTGTTGCAAGGACTCCAGTACTTCTGCCACATTCATCTTTGTAGGCCCTGCCAACCCTGCAGTGAGCGCATGGAAGATTCTCCCTGCCAGGACATACATCCTGTCTCTGTTCCAAGTCTCTGCAAAGCCTCTTTGAAGGGTGAACCATTCCACATCTGCTCTCCATCTTCTACTGTCAAAAACTATAACAACTAAAGGGAGTCCCTGACTGTTATTTGTTGTTGTTGTTCCAGCTAAGAAAATTGCTGATAACTTCAAAAAAAGGGCAATTAACTTTCCTTTTCTCTTTTATTTTCTCAATCCTCTCTTTTAATCTACATCAGAGCAGAGAGGCACAGTCAAAAGCAATGCCCCATGGGAGTCCACGTTCTTCCCTGAGTTAATTCTCACCTTGGAGATATTGGCTCAGCTAATAATTATTATATTGTTGAAGAACAGGGAAAGGGGGAGAAGGGAAGATGAGTCACCATGTATGTACCATGCTCAGCACTTTCCATCAGATCCCATTTAAATCTGAGTACCTATGAGGTGAATATTATTTTTCCCTATTTTACAGATGAGGAGAGTGGAGTTCAGGGGGATTAAAAAAATTCTTCAAAGACAGCCAGGTAGTAAGGGGTAAAGACCAAAGGTCCCTCCCTTTCTCACCTGGAGGTATAAATCATGCACACTCTCTGAGTCCAAGGTTAAAAGGCATACATTTTCATGATATCACCAATCAAATCCAATCCTGATCCCATTCTTCTGGAGGGTGGGTACTCCAATCATTACCCTGAGATATTTGGTAATGGCTATTTCTGTGGCTCTGATCCCTTTTAAAAGGCAGAGATTATGTAAACAGTGATATCCATAGCGCACAAGGGTTTCACAAAGTTCTTATTCAATTATATATAGACTGGACCCTGTTAGAGGTCTGAGAAGGATTTTGTTTATCTCCCTTAAAGAGTTTAGTGCCTCCCCTTTCATATGGCTAGTCCTACTCTAATACAAATGAGTATTAGAAATCCTGGAATCCTAAAGTACAAACAAAAATGATTTCCCTGTTTCTGATGGCTCCCTGTGTCACACTCAACAATAACTAAGAATTCCTTGTAGGAATGTGGCAAAATGAGAAACTAAACACAAAGATTCTGACCTTTACACTTGGCTTTAACATTATTTATCTGTAAAGATCCTGAATTTACAGAACAAATTTCTTCATGCCCAAGGTCTTAGGACTCTCTATTAAAAATGAGAAGTCCGGCTGATCACATAATTCTCATGGCAGCATGGGCTGCCCAGCACTTCCTGGAAACTTTTCATCTCTTGTGAGATCCCGTGTCTGGGTCTCTGATTATTCCTCATGCCTAAGTGTCTACTTGATAATCCCTCCAGAACACTACGCTTCCAATACTCTGCATTGCTATTTCCAGCCCTTACCAGGAAACCTTAAACCTAAGGACATGATCCTCCTGCACTGTCTTACTTCAGCCAACACAACACTGACCAGTTCCAGAAGGGAGCCATCTGTGGTTGTCATTAGAGATGCTCACAAATGTTCCAGGTCTTCTTTTCTTTTGGGCACATGGCAACATGCACTTCCCTCCCCTCTACGAAGTTAGCTGTGGTCATCTTCAAATCCTAATTCTTCCCTTTGCTGGTTAAGTGACCTGGACAAGATAGTTAAAATCCCTGAACCTTAGTCTCATCTGTGACATGAGGAACACATACTTAATTCAGAGGGTTGTTGTAAGGGTTAAGTGAGTGTGTAAAGCACCTAGAATGGATATTGCAGGATTTCCCCTTTCTCATTACTGTAAACAGAATCAACCTTTACCTTCTTTCCACTCTACTCTCAGGGCATGTAACTTACAGGCAGCTTTAGGAAATACACATTCACATAGTTTAACAGTTGATTTTTACAAGTTGGTCTTTCTCATCATAGTGGAAAAGGGTTGGCAAAGATTATTTCTTATAAAGTTTTGCAGTTCCAGCACAGTTCCAGGATATAGCATACACACAATAAATGCATATTAATTAAATGACTGACCATGAATGAATGATGACCTCCACCTGGAAACTCAAATGCATTCTTCAAAATCCGGCTTATTGGCTCCCTCTTGACATCTTTTTTGATTCCTCCAGATACCTTTAGTACTTTCTTCCTTGCGATTACATTGAACCATCTATCTATCTATATACTATCCAATCTATTTTATAACACATAACATTATGAAATGCAGAGTTTGATATCGTAACTTGTGAACTCTTAAACTCAGACAAAAAGCAGCAACAGAGCAACTAGCATCATTAAATGAGTCATTATTATATGCTTGACTCTCTGCGAAGTACTTTATACAATCATTTAATTTAATCTTCCATCAGACCTATAATATAAAGCAGATATGCAATCACCATTCACATTTGAGGAAACTGAGGTTTAGAAAGATTAAATTACTTACTCAATGTCATAAAGCTACCAAGTATCAGGGTTGGAATTCTAGTCTCTTTGGCCCAAAGCCTGACCTCATAACCACTGCAGTATATGCCCTCTCTATCCTATTCATCCCTGTGACAGCCACCTCTGCCCAGCCCCTGCTTGTAGTAAGGTGCTTGGAATACAATGAGCATTCCATAAACTTCATTGCATTAATTAATTTCCATAAGCTTTTATTTATTTTGAGTTCATTTATACATTTTACCCCAAATTTTAGCCATTTCAGACTGGAAAGCTTCCAGATCAAAGAGCACACTCCACATACAACACTACTTTTGGCAAATAGATTCCAACATCTTGTCAAGCTAACAACCTGCCGCCACTGACACACAATAGAAACTGCTCAATTTCTATTTCCAAAAAAATACAGTAAATTATTTGTTTTAAAAATATAACTTAAATTAACATAATCAGATTTTTGTCTTACCTGGGTATTATATTAAGTAGCATTTAAGATGCTATTTATAAAAGTAGCATTTAGGGTGTCAAATGGTCACTCATTCATTTGTGCTAATGATGTTCAAGTCCCGACCTGCTATATGACCCATATCTTTGAACTGTGGGCTTTTCTGAATTTTATCTGTTAATTTGAGCCTGATTTCTCAGCTGCTGTTTCTGTTTGTCCATGGACTTAACTCTTGTACTCCTGACTTCTCTTCATAATCAGATAAATTCAGATAAAGCTGCTTCAGGGAAGAAGTCAAAACCATTGCCAATAATAGCAGTTGCCCTACTTCAGTCTATTTTCAACACAAGCTGGGAGATTCTGTTCACACCAAAGTCAGACCAGCACCACCACCCACTGCTCACAATCCTCGAGGGGCCTCTTACCTCGCTCAGAGTAAAAGAAAGCCAAAGTCACCGCTATTGCCTACAATGTCCTACACGATCTGCATGCCTCTACTCTGATTTTCTCACTGATTATTTTTTTTCCTAATCTATTCTCTTATAGCAGAATTGTCCTTTTTGCTCAAACATGCCAGGAATGCTTTCACCTCAGAGCCTTTGCACTTGCTACTCCCTTTGCCTTTTCCCAGAGAATTTCTCCCTCATGTCATCAAGGCATTCTCTGCCACCTTACTTAAATTTGCAGCACCCTTCTTTGCTTTATTTTCAACCAGGATATTTATTGCTATCTAACATACTATATATTTGCTTAAATTGTTGCATTTTTTGTCTAGTCCCCCTGAACACTATGTAAGCTCCATGACACAGGCACATTTCTCTATTTTGACCATGTTATATTATGGAGCCTAGAGAAATATTTGGCACACAACAGACGCTCAAAACATATTTATCAAATGATTGAGTAAATAAATGGACATGTCATTATCAGCTTTTGCAAATGTTTGAGGCATGGATTATTATTACTAAATAATAGTTACTAAACTAATAATAGTAATTAGTTTTTAGTAATAGTTACTAAACTAATAATAGTAATTATTATTACTAAATAATATTACTAAACTAGCCAGTTTACAGAAGCTAATATATGGTCTTCTTTTACTAAATCTTTACATTTATCATTAATATTTTTATTTTTTAATGAAAATTTTTAAAGAATATGCTAAAGACAATATTATTTCCAAGATGAAGATTGACTCAAGTAGATTTAGTGCTTCTAATACTCCTATTGTCAATTTGCTGCTAAGGTAGATCAAAGAAAAAGAAACTGAAAGCCAAGGATGCATAGAGCTAAAGACATTAGTGTGGCTTTGAAGAGAAAGAGATCTGAGCCCTGGCACTGAGAGGAAGTTGCATAATAAGGAACATTTTCTCTCAGAAAAAGGGATGTGCATTTTGGGGGCACTGCTTTGTTTCCCAGGGGAATACCATGTTTTCATCGAATCCATGCCTTGACCTGATTTATAATTTTAAGAAAATAGATCAAATGACCCTTTCTCATTATAAGCAAACCTTTCAATCTTTCTTTCTTAGCCTCAGCCTTAGACAATCTGAACTCAAGTTAATCTAAATTTATTTTTCATCATTTATCTAAACTATATCTACAATTAGTAAAAGTAGGCCATCATCTATTATCTAATACCACTTATACTGCTCCCTTTACTTGGAAAGTCTCCTCTAGGAGAAAGCCCAGCCTCCATCAAAAGCCATCTACCTACAGAAATTTTAAAAGAGGAAATAAAGAGAGAGTGCAACAGAGGCAGACACAGAGAGACAAAGAGAGACAGAGAGAGAATATTTAATTTCACTTTGACACCAAACAAGAGCTCTTCAATTACTTTGAAATCCTATGTGTGGTTTTTATTCTCCAGTGTTTTATTAAACATTCCTACCTCCCATAACCACTTCTCTCTAGTGAGTCCTTTTCTCTCATTTTCTCCCTTTCACTGCCACAGCCCTGGTCCACATCAGTTCTTCTGGTAAGGATTATGGTAACAGCCTTCTAACTAGTTTCCTTTCTAGAATCTTTACACTCCAGACAAAACTTCAGATCTCAAAAAAATATCCCTGAAATTCAGATCTGCTCATCACACTGTTAAAAAAAAAAAGCCCGACAAAGTCCCACTGTCCACATGATAAAGTTCCAAGATCAAGTGCTTTAGCACGCACGGCATACAAAGTTTTCCATAACCTGACTCTGACCAAATTTTCTTGTGCAACTCTAGCTAGCCAAGTCTAGATACACAGGACTATTCACTTTTTTGTTGTTTTGTAAAAAGAATAACCTTTACTAACTGAAAAAATAAAACAAAAAAATGCAAACAGTTTTCTTGTCATTTATGCAGTTTCTGACAACCTTTTGGTAGAATAGGAACTGAAATCTACAATCTTTATACAGAAATTGATTTTCCTGGGTCCCTGGAGATTGTTCATTTTTTCCTATTTATAAATCTTACATTTTTAAAATTGACCTCAAAGTCTAAGTAGTCATGCAAATGCTTATGCGTAAACACACAAAGAAGTTATTTTAAGCCGAATCTACAACGTATAGAAAACTGGGGCAGACTGCTAAGTAATGCTTAGTTCAAAAACTCATTTAAAAGAAAACCTTTTGGATTGTTATAGTTTATGAAAAAAATACAAAGAAGGCAATTTGAGCAAAATAATACTATATTTAAAGTAAGACAATTAAAGATAGACTGATATTCTGGAGGCAGATTATTATTATTTGTTGTCAGATACTTTTACATGCAGTTTCATATTAAATAATTTAATTATAAACTAATTACACATAGATTAGGTATTTCCCAAGTATTTAAAAGTCTTAATGAACACAGAATCTTCTTTCTCATAAATTTTTGAGGCTCAGAAGAAGGTTGACTATGGAAAGGAAACAGAAGAAAGTGCCAAACTATTAAAATGCTGAAAAGAAGCTGCACCTGAATGTATTCAGAGTAATAAGACTAACTGTTACAAGGCATCTTTGGAAAGAGATAGAAAATCTTGTCAATCAATCAAAAGGACAGGATCTGGCATTCTATTCTTTTTACCCAAGTATTTTCCCCATGACAGTTTTTATTTGATGTCTTTGTTGAGCTCTTGCTCTCTATGCAAGTGGGTTTGATCTGTATCTAGAACTACAGTGATGGCCAGCAGGTCTGATCTGTACCCAGAGCTACAGTGAGTACTGGTCCTAGCAGTTAGTACTTGTTTTCTGGCATCTGGCTACAGGTTTGCCCATAACATTTGCAGGGCTTATGACAAGAGTACAAAAGGAGGTTGAGTGCTGTCTGCCTTCCTTTCCCACCCAAAACAGCTCTGTCCCACACAGTGAAGAGGCTCAAACACATGTGTGCACATGTACATTCTGGCCCCCAGGTTTGAGCTCCTCCACTACAAACAGCATCTCTTTGGCTCAATGGTTCTATGGGTGCACATGTCAGAGTTGAGGTCTATAGACAAAGGAAGAGGTCTCTTCAGGCCTTGGGAGCAGGCTCAGATTATTGGGTCAGGGCATTTCAGGGTTCCTGGTACACAGAGATGACCTAAAAGGGGTAGTGGAGGACCTAGTTGAGCATATCCTCTTGACCTGAAGAACACCTGTTCTGGTGGGATGAATGAGATCAAAGGAGGACCAGAGCAGGGCTCATTAAAGCACAGAACACAGAACAGAGCTACCCAGACTTTGTCAGGTTCTGGATGAAGAGTGAGGATGGAGTACCAATAAGTATTTCAGCAGCTGCTAATACCATGAGAATGCTGCCATGCAGGCGTGAGGAACAAGGTTGAGGAAACTGGAGGTCATACATAATGCTCAGTTAAACTGGGCTTATAAGATATTCCCTAGGCTTACTTTTTATCAGAGACCCTGCTATACACTGAATATTTGTTTTCCCTCCAAATTCAAATTCAATGTGATGGTATCTGCAGGTAGGGTCTTTGGGAGGTGATTAGGTCATGAGAATAAAGCCCTCATGAATTGGATTAGTGTCTTTATAAAAGAGGCCCCAGAGTGTTCACTGAGCACATGGATTGTGGCTCATTCTTTACTCCAAACAAAATACATTACTGATATATACTAAGGATACTATTTGTTGATAAATTGAATTAAACACATATATTAGGTTTTCTATTCCTATACTATTCTGTTAATCTTTATCTTGAAGCTAATGTTTATCGATGTCTTTTGTGAAAAATGTGACATAATATTCAGATATTATATAACCAGGAAGGTCTACAGTAGATATATTATCTTCATTGATCAGGACTATCAGTTGGATAGCAAAGGGCCAGAAAGAAAATATTTTAGGATTTGCAGACCATACAGTCTCTTTCCTACCACTCAACTCTACTGTTGCAACACAAAAAAAGCATAGATAAAATATAAATGAATGGGTATGGCTGTGTTCCAATAAAAGTTTATTTACAAAAATAGGTGATGGGACAGATGTGGCTCTCATCTAGACCAGTCTTCCTCTACCATGACTATACAAAAAATAAGGCATTTTAAAGAATAAGAGGAACAAGACCACTTCACTGGGGTCTGAACCAAAGCAGAACTACCTGTCCATTAATTCCCAGTGAAGTATGGATATACGGATGCTGGAAATTGGGTAGTACCACTCCATAGCGGTTCAAGGACTTCAGATATTACACAGGAATTAGAAAATGGTAAGGGAAAGAAGGTTTTTAACACTAGCCCTCCTGTTGATGAGAAAAGACCTTCAAATTATATTACTAGAGTGCCTATTCCATCATCCTCTTCTATCTTTGATCTGAGATGATATATCTGGGCCAAATCCCAGGTATAAAGCTGAGGTGAACAAGCTTTTAATTACAGTGACTTACATAAAGTCATCTCTGTCCCAAGGATCTTAGGGCCCTTGATAGCTCTCTCTTAACCATGTTCTCTTGCTTCAGGGACTACTTTCAGTCCTTGCTTTCTGAACCTGCTCACTCTACCCAGCCCCATTTGAGGACCCTTCATTTCAATTTTAGCTCTTGATTCCTAACTTTCTCTTTAAACTTGAAATTGCATGATGTCTTCTTGTGTGAAATTCAGTCTTTGGTTTCTCTCTGCCCCAAGCTCAAAGCTCCAGGTCACCTCCACTCAATTCTACAATCAAATGAGGCTTCTGTGGATCCAGGACAGGTCAGAGTTCTGAAAACAGAACTTGAGCAAAAGAGGAAGCCAGACACCACCTTTAAAGAAAATATTCTCCCTTTTCCTTGACAATAAAGAACTCAAGATCATTTCTGTGAGAACTCAACCTTGTCTTTCTTCATCAGAAGTAACGAACATTTTAAAAAGTTCAGAACCATTATATTCTATCTGTTAGATGTTAAGGAAGACTAGAAGAGGAAAAAAGAAAGGAACATATTCCACAGATAAAGAGCAACCCGACTATTTCAACCACCTAATTGCCTATGCCTTATATTTTGGTTTCTTCACTTGGCAGATTCCAAATTATCTTCACACACATTCCAAATTTCAGCTGAACCCCCAAGAACTGAATATTTTTCAAACAGGCTATTTTATATATATATATATATATATATATATATATATATATATATATATATATATATATATATATATATTCCCATAATGATAGATATACAAACAAACATGAGATAGATGTGTATGTGTGTATGTGTACATATTGTATGTATAATAACTTCCCTCAGAAATATACATTTCTCATGAGCTTTGGGTAATTTGAACCTCAAGCTTGTCTACATGTTAGTTTTTCCAATTTTCACGGATAAATTCACATTTGTTTTTAAGTTTGAATTTGATACTTGTGTAACTTTAATCTATCAGTACAGCCACAATAAAATCATTGACTACTGAACAGAATTTTAAAAGAAAAATATATAAATATATTTATAATCATATTCTATATTTAAAATTTATTTATCACCTCTTAGGTACAAGATACTATTCAAAGCTCTTTACAGATTTTAATGTGTTTAAAAACAACACCATGAGATAAGTTTCATGAGTATACCAATTTTAGTGAAAACAAAAGAGGTACAGAAAGTCACAAATATGTGTGGCAGAGCAGGGATTTAAACACAGGGTATACCCCAGAGTCTTCACGCATAACTACTTTTGTGTTTTTTTTTCCCCAAACCAATGTTATGATGTACTAATTTTGTATAGTTATCATAAAAGAAAAGCCTTCAAAGAAATTGCTATTGTAAACAAAATATTCATGACAAGAAAGAATAAAAAGAAGGCCAAGTGGGAAAACATATCCACCTACACAAAACTAACTGAGCTTCACCTAGGGAAGTTTATGTGCCTATTAAAATATTCTAATTAGCTGTCTTTTATTTTTATCTTATTTTCCATCTTCATCTCTTCCATAACCTTCAAATGGAAATGGGATAGATGTGTAGTTGTTAAATCCACAACAATTTACTAGGAAAAGCTAAAGCCACATATTATAAGCTTTTCATTGCAGAATAAATGACAGATTTTCCGAAAGTAGTCATTGTGAGCAACAGAAAATTCTGAAAAATTTTCAAGCAAAACAGTGAAAGCTGAAAAACTCCTTGGCATACAAAGAGGATCCTTAAAAATTCTGGTTCAATCTTGTGATCACTTTTGACCCATCTCTGAACATTTTCCAACAATACATCAAGAGATAATGTTTACATTTAAAAAAACCCCTTTCATCATTGCTATTGAACACTTTTCTGGTGGGAGTGTTAACTGGTATAACCTTGTACAAAGTTAGTATATACTCCAGGATATCATTATAAGGAAATAATCAGAAATGCAAATCAGGATTTATATACAATGATATTCATAATTAAACTTACTAAAATACATTTACAATCATGTCAGTTTAAATGGTATACTCTGGAATACTTGGATGAGTGAAGAAGTACTTTAATTCTGCAGGGAATAAAACCAAAAAACAAGAAAAAAGAATGGTATAGAAAAATAGTCCTAAATAGTATTGTTTCATAAAGTACTGGACAAGAATATATGTCATATATATATATATATATATATATATATATATATAAAATTTGATTTCAAATATATAAAATTACACTGAAAGCTGGAGGGTCTATGAGGGAAAAAATTGTGTTGTTCACTTTCATGTTTCAGGCACCTAATTCAATATCAGGAACATAATTCATGCTCAATTCAAAAAAATAAAATTAACAAATGAATTAATATTTATAGTTGGATACCTGGTCAGGAGTCCTTTAAAGACCTCACCATTTCCAACTCCTGAGCTGACTGCTTATCTTGAAAGACCAAGAACAGCTACACAAGCAGACATCCTCTATTCAAAGGAAGGGGTCATTTGCATTCTCTTTTAGCATCGCAAAATTAAGCAGTAGAGTGTTTTTATTTGTCCATGAAAAAAAAGATAATAGCCTAGTTACAATCTCATAGGATTCTTGTGTAGTTTAGATGACTCAAGGCATGGAAAGCGTTTCACACATAAACATATAGCACTAAAGAAATACGTGCTACAATTACTGTAGTACATTTGTTCCTTGGTATCTGAGAATTGGTTCCAGGACCCCCACAGATACCAAAATCTGAGGATGCTCAAGTCCCTTGTATAAAATGGCATAGTATTTGAGTATAACCTAGGCACATCCTCCTGTATACTGTAAAGCATTTCTAGATTACTTACAATACCTAATAAAATGTAAATACTATGTAAATAGTTGTAAATACAATGTAAATGCTATGTAAATTGTTGCCAGCCTGTGGCAAATTCAAGTTCTGCTTTTTGGAACTTTCTTGATTATTTTTCCCCAGAACATTTTTGATCTGCCCTTAATTGAATCCTTGGAAGAAGAACCTGGGGATACGAAGGGCTGACTGTAAATTGAATCCCTTAGGGCCTATTGAGATGCACAATGTGATTTTTTGTCTTCTGCCTGCTTTTAGTTCTATTTTCCATACTGTCCATCAATGTCAGCGTGTTAGCTAACAGTGTGTCTAATACTTAGTAGATCTTGCCTTATCATCCTTCAGTTAAAATCCCGTAACATCTCCCCTGTGTTTGTATGACAAAATCTAAACTCCTCATACTGACACAAGAGACACCAGATGGCCTGGCACACCTCTACCTCTCCTGTCCCATCTTCCACGAGTAGGTGCCCTCAGCCAAACCACATTTCTTATATTCCCTCAATTCTCTACTTTGTGGACTTTGCAATGCTGTACCCCAGCTTGAAATACAATTTTCCATTGATCTGACTTTTAATCTTCCTTTAAAATCACAACTGTCACCTTCTCTCTCTTCCAGCTGGATCTGGGGTCCCTCTTCCATACATGACTCAGTGGCCTCTGATGTCATTGCAGCTTTCCTTGACTGACCTCCACTTAGACTGGCACATGTTCAAGGTCAAGTACTGTGTCTTAGTTATCTCTTCCAGTACCCAACACAAAGCTTAGCCCCAGATAGAGGCTCAAGACATAATTATGGGATGAATAAATTGCCTAGCATAGTGTTTTCAGCTGGCTTAGTATGGACACAAGAACAGAGCTTTATGAAATCATTTTATTGATGTGCGACTACACTGAATTAGTTAAAATTTACAGTATTCAGTTTCAAAACCAAAAAGGCTTGATTTTTCATAGAACATTTTAATAATTTAAGGCAGGTTTACCAAAGAGGCCAATTAAGCATAAAAGCACATTTAGTATGGACCTAGCTTTCCAAGGTACCTTGCAAATTAGAAATAAACCACTTTATGTTCATAGGCATCTCATTGGCATGCCTCATTTTCTAATACAGCACTTTATTGTTATAGGCTTTGATCATCTGCCTTGTTTTTTCATCATTAGCGTATGTGTAACCTTATGTGTAATAAAGGCATTTATGATATTTCAAATACCATTAAGACTCCTTTCCTAAAATAGTCTAACAGTTAATGGGAAGGATTTAATACTTTCCTTCTAACAAAATAGAAAATGATATTTTTCATTTTTAAACAGTGACAGTGTTTATCAATGAAAAATAAGAGCTTAGTAAGATTAACTCAAAACAATGAAAATTTATAAATAAAATTTTAAAAACATGAATATCTTGTATTAAAAAAAAACTAAACCAGAAAAAGGCAGAAAAGGTAAAAGGCAGAAAAAGAGGGTTTACCAAGTAACACAATAGGCCAATAAACATAAAAAGTAAATATCCTAAGTGACTAGAAATATACTTCCTTCATTTGTAAAAGGAAGCCAGTGTTTCCACATAGTATTATAGTTGTCATATATAAGATAATTAATGTCACAAATGTCATTTATAAGGTGATTTAGGCAGAGTAGGCACACATTCAACTAGGGAAATGTAAAGTCACACATTTCTTTGGAAGGCAACTTGGTAATATTTATCAAAATTGAAAATTCCGGTATTCTTTGACTTAACTCTGGTTGTAAAAATTTATCCTGCCGTATACTATTAAAGTGATTTTAAAGGTATGTAAATGTATGTTCATTGCACTACTTTCTGTGTCAGCAAAAAAACTAGAAACTTAATGCCTATTAATTCATGTATAATTACATACAGTATTATACCTCCAAACAATGGAATACTATACAACCATTAAAATAAATATTGTTTTAGTTTTTACTGAACTTCCTTTTATAATTTTAGCTTTTTTTCTAAAGTGTTTACTTTCTTAACTGTTTATTATAAAATACTTTTAGATTTATAGAAGGCCTCTTTCCATCAACATGAAATATTTCTCCATTGGTTTAGTTAATTTCATTCATCAGTTTGTATTTTTCCTCATATAGATCTGTATATATTTTATTAGATTAATACCTGAATATTTCACTTGTTCGGGTGCTAATGTGAATGGTGTTGTGTTTTTAATTTCAAATTCCACTTGTTCATTGTTGGTATATAGGAAAGCGATTGACTTTAGTATGTTAGCCTTGTATCCTACCACCTCACTTATTAGTTCCAGGAGTTTTTTTGATGAGTCTTTTGGATTTGCTACAGAGACTATTATGTTATCTGTGAACAAAGACAGTTTTATCTTCTTTTCAAAGAGCTCTAAAGATATAGTTCCCATAAAGCCTTCATCCTGATTTTCTTAATATCAACATCTTACATAGTCCCAGTGTATTTATCAAATTAAGAAATTAACACTTTTATTTTTTTAATTATTTATGTATTTTTAAAAAGCTATGTCATTTGAAATAGATCAATAACATATAGTAACTGTAGAATAATCAAGCATAGAAAGGTAGGTGACCTCTTAAGATCAGTTTTCTAATAGCAATTTATCAAATGAATCTAGATTTACTTCTCATTTGTGACATTTAAATAGCAATAAATTAGCAGCCTGTCTTATATATGATTCTTTCCCCCTCAGTGCCACAACTGAACCCCATTGTTCTATAAAAATAAACAAATGAAAAATAAAAATAAAATAAAAGTGATATGCAAGTATTTGTGTTTCATCCTCTCTTTTATTTATATGATTATTTCTTAAAGACACACTGAATCAGTACTACATGAGCAGATTGAATTGGAATTGTGAGGATAGATAGAAAATCTTTTTAAGTCTGTTTCAATAGAACTAGAAGAATCTAAGGAAAGACTGTATTTGTTAATTGGTCCTGCCCTTCTCTGTTCCAGCCCAGATTCCTCCCCTGAACCCTTCTATACAAACTCTGTACGTAGAGTCAGTCCAATAAGCAGACCTGCTCAGAAATGTTCTTCTTTTCTTTAAGCCCTACCCACATGTACACTCCTACTGATGCTATCATTCAGAATACCTTACCTTACCTTTCACCCTGGGAGTAGACTAATTTAAGTAATATGCAACAAGCAGAATGAAGGCCTTGACTTTTACATTGTATGATAGTAATTCACGTACTGAGTTGCTAAATAATAACAAATGCCTGTAACTTCTTTTTGCAATCATTTGAGTAAATGGATTAATTGTAAGTGAGGATACTTTATTTTAACCCTTTTAGAAGTTATTTTTTAAATGAGCATTTTCACCCGCACAAAGTTAGGATCTTTTTGGAGGGATGCACTCTCTCATAACTTATTCACATATAGATAAATACTTTATTAAGACCAGGAAATTAGGAAAAAAAACTTTAGGAAGTTATAGTATTCTGATACAAATAAATGACACATTACTGACAAAGTTGGAAATTCAAAATAATTACCTTTATAGAATAATAGATTTGATTTCTATTTCTTATAGTAAACTTACTAAACTATCCTGCATGGTTTAGCCTTTTCCTTTCTGCAATCTACTGTCCTTTCCTTGATAAAATATTGTAGAAATAAATTAACTCATTTATTACTCTATGACATTTTAGTATTTAAGCTGTCATTTATGTTTTTATTTTAAAGAATAATCACTTGTGGATTCTCAGTGTTTTTCTTCTTATGTATTTTTTGGCATTCCTTCAGTGTTCTTTCCTGCTATTAACTTTAATCTGTGAGATCATATACATGAAAACTAAGAGGAATTTAATGAGAGAGAAAGTATAGTATGTTCCTATTACTGACATCTCCATGAATTTTATAACACTCATTTTCTTTTTAGTAATTTTAAATCACTTATAAAAAATGGACTGACAAAGTTATACTTTATTTGTAATGAGCAGTATTTGGCACTTGAAAAATAGCAGATAATGCTAACTTAACAGTAATGCAATCTACGACAGTGCTACACCCCTCTTTCTTGCCAATTCCATGTACTGAATCATTGGCAAGTGTAAATCAAAAGGAAACTTACATGTAGGACAAAACCTGTTTTTTCTCAAAAATCCTGAGGATTAACTAACAAGTATAAACACACTCTAATAACTGCAAATAATATACAAATCCAAATGCATATTATTTATATTGTACAACATACTGGGCTTATATAATTAAACTAATAAAAATGTAATTAGTGAAAAAATTCTAAGTACTGTGCCACAATTATTTCAGCTTCATCTGTTTTCTGATTTATGACTCATATTTGGAATTGGCTGCTCTTGAACATTTACTCTGATGTTCAGTCCAGGCCTCTGAAGACTATCATTGGCTTCTCCCATTGGCTCAGATTCTCATATTTGAACTTAGTGCACGTCACCTGAATGTTTCAAAGTCACCTCAAACTCAATGTCCTCAAAATTTACTTTCTCTATGTCTTCTCCTTTTGAATACGGTTCTATATACACGTGGATTCTTTTATGACATTATTTTATGACATTATTTTCAAATCAGAAATCTGGGAGTCATTCTAAACTCCTTTTTTCTCATTGCTACACATCCAATAAATCATCAAGACTTATAAACTCTACCCTGGACACATTTCTCCTCCTCTCCTTCCCCGCAGTCCTTATCACCTCTTACCGAAACTCTTACCAAAAGTTTCCACCATAGCAGTATCACATACCGGGAAGGACCTTAAATTCTCAGCATACCAACTTTTCTGTTCCTCATGTTTGAAATAGTTCTTACAATATTATCTTTTTCCATGAAGATTGTGAAAATCAAGGAAAGGATGTTTCTAGATTTATAATTCTTACGTAAATTTCTATTTGGGGAAAACAGTATAGAAGAGTAGAAAAGTGCATTAGATTTGTTTCAAATAGATTAGTTTTAGAACTTCAGAGTACAAATACTGTTTTTTGTTTAAATTTGGCTGAATGATGCAAATACCCAGAATATCAACATCTTACATAGTCCTGGTATATTTATCAAACTAAGAAATATCATGACAGTCTAGTCATTAGTGAAATGAGGATGATATTTCCTGATAGAGTTCTTACTGAGATTAAATTAGTGAATTAGATATAACATACAAACTTCTTGTCTCTTTATCAACTCTACTATGCACTTACCTTTCAGTTACCAGACATTTATATATATTTTTTGGTTTCTGTTATGGGTTGAATTGTGTTCCCCCAAAAGATGTTGAAATACTAACCCCAGTATCTATGAATGTGACCTTATTTGGAAATAAGATCTTTACAGATGATCACACTAAGATAAGGTCATTTGGTTGGGTCCTAATCCAATATGATTGTGTTCTTATAAATAGGGGGAATTTGGGTAGAGAGACAGACACTTACAGAGGGATGACAATGTGAAGACACAGGGAGAAGACTATCTAAAGCCAAGGAATCCCTGAGACAACCAGAAGCATGGGTCAGATTCTCCCATACAGCTCTCATAAGAAATTAACCCTGCCAACAGCTTGATTTCAGACTTTGAGCATCCAGAACTGTGAAACAATAAATTTCTATTGTCTATGCCACCCAGTTTGTAATACCTTGTTAAAGAAACCTCAGCAAAGTAATGCAGCTGTTTTATTTGTTTTATATAAATGTGTCTGTTCTTGTGTTAATTGTTTTTGAAGGTTAATTAAGAAAAAAGACTCACTTGGAATACGTAGATCACTTGTCATGGCACTTAGTAAAGTTCTCAGGTAACTAGATAATTAATGAAAGATATTTATAATGCCAGACATGAAATTCTATCAGACTCAGAGGAAAACATGTTCAAATAATTACCCTTACATTCTACAGAGCCAAAGGGAAGGCCTCGTGATCAAAAGAGAAGCTGAAAAAAAGTCATTCATGTAACATTTTTCCTTAAGTTCTCTCTGTATGACTATCACATGGTATTCTGTGTAGCTCTTTCTAACTGCTGAATACTGTTCTATTAAAGAGGATGCTATTAGAGACCAGAATCCACTCTAGCTAGTGGGGGATTCGTCATAGCATATTAAGTTACTGAATCACTGGGAGGGCTAAATAAACTGACTTTAGGTTAAATATTTAGTAACGAATCCTAAAGCTACCCCACATGACAAGTATCAAGGGGAACTGCTATCTTTTCCCAGTCAGGAAGTCTCTAGCTTTCAGGCACCACAGAGTGATCAGGAAAACAACAGCAGTGGCAGCTCCAGAAGCCCAGCATACCTGCTACAGCTGGCAGCAATAAGATCTCTGCCACATTCCCTGCCTCTCAGCATCCGCAAAGTGGCTAACAAGATGCTGAGACCTCTGTTAACTCTTCCACAGAAGCCCTAAATACCTCTCTGTTGTGTTTTCCAGCTGATAGGATGGAAGCCACAGAAAGAGAGCTTTCTGAGAGGTCATGAGATTGACTGAACCTGAATCAAATCCTACCAGGAGCTCCGGCTGCAAGAGAATCTTGAAAATGTAGGTTCTAGCTTTCCATATTCTGCTATTCATCAAGACCCATTAGAAGTGGGATGGTGTTGAGCATCAATCTACCACACCCACCAGATAAACTAGCAATGTTTGTTTGATATGGAAGTAGCTGAGTGCCCAATGAAATTTCTTGTATAGGAGCTCTTACTCTTCACTGTCACTGTCAGACTATTTCCTTCTGGAAAATCTCCAGTTTTGAAGCCCAAACTGTTGGGCTACACTGCCTGCTACCTTTCTTTGTTGTAGTAATTTAAAGATGTAATTTAATTACTTTCCCTCATACCTTAAATATTTTAACATCTGGCTCAAAGCCACTTTCTTTTTTCCAGTCAGAATTCTTGATGATTCAACATTCATGCAAAAGAATCTTGACCTTCTTGTTTTCAATGATTTGATCCTCAATCACATCTTAGCCACCCACTTTCAAGGTCATGCTATGTCCTGCTAACATCAATAGCTACACCCTAATTACCAGAATCTAAATTCTAAATATCTCATTTCTATATATCATTTTCTGTACTTCTAACTGTTCCCTCAAATACCCCAAATTCAGTTATTCTCCAAAGCTAGGAGTACCCACATCCACTGCATATCATCTCTTCATTCTGCCTCATGTCCTCACATCCCTAGATACCCATCTTAGATACTGTAACCCATCATTATAATCTTACAGACATCTTCACCTTTCCAAGCATCGCCTTGTCTTCTCCAGCACTTTCTAAATCATTTTTCTTGCCTTATAATTTTCCCTAACACCTTTCTATCCATCCATCTATCTGCTTCTTTTTTCACTTGACAATAATTTCCACAAGGCCAAAGACTGTTTTGTTCACTGCTGTTGCCTCAGAATGTACCATACTGTCTGGCATGTATTAAGAACTCAAAAAATATCAACTGAGTAAATAAATGACATAGTTATCTTGTAATAATTCCTTAATTTAACTAGAACACTGGTTGTCATGTTATAGGTACTCAAATATTTTGTTGAATAAATGAGTCATAAAGAATTGCCATTCTAAGCTGAAGCAAGCCCTTACAATTCTATTCGGTCTACCCATTTAAAGCTAAATGGAAAAGTCCATTTTGTAAAGTCAGTGATACACAAGAAATACAAAGGTATCCTATTCTTTTAGTTATATGAAATTTGAATATATATATTTGAAATGTTTCCTCTTTTTTATTTTCCCTCATAAAAGTTCCCACCTTTTTAATGATAATTTCTTCAATTAAATTAACCATATAATTTCTAAAGATTGAAAATATATGAGATAACTAATTGAATGAATTCTCAAACTGGTCAATTAAAATAACTATATGTTTTATTAATATTGTACTGAAACTCTTATTCTCTTCAAACTGATTCTATCCTCTTCAATTTGTCTTTAAGAAAGGAAATTAAAGGGGCTTCCCTGGTGGTGCAGTGGTTGAGAGTCTGCCTGCCGATGCAGGGGACATGGGTTCCTGCCCCGGTCCGGGAAGATCCCACATGCCGTGGAGCGGCTGGGCCCGTAAGCCATGGGCCGCTGAGCCTGCGCATCCGGAGCCTGTGCTCCTCAATGGGAGAGGCCACAACAGTGAGAGGCCCGTGTACCGCAAAAAAAGAAAGAAAATTAAATAGCTTGAAAATATTTAAAGATTCATTTTAATGATGCCTTTCAGCAGTCATAATGTAGTTCCCAAGCTATTAATTACATCAGGTAAGTCAACCATGACAATCTATTAATAGGAAATGGAGAAGAAAATTAAATTAGAAAAATTATTTGAACTGATTAGCTAATTATAGAGATCTACATTACATAAGCATGCAATAGGAGAGCCTATATCCGTACACTTACATGCATGTAACTTTGATTGTTTACAGTGATGTTGCTTTCATTACTATAATGAGCCATCCAGAGATCTATAGTATGCCAAATTACATGAAATAGTATATTTAAAAAAAATGTTTCAAGTCCTGTGTAATTAACATGCTGCTAAAACCTGCACAATCTTTAGGTGTAGAGGCATATTACACAAAATGCTATTTAGAGCTTATAATATTTATGATGGATTATTTTAAAAATGGAATTATCTGGGTTTATTCATTTGTAACCTCTCACAATGCAAAAGACAACTGTTGTTTTCTTCCCTTTTTCCTTTCTGCTTTCTTTCTTTCCTTCCTTCAACAAATATTTTTTGGTGACCTACTATGTGTCAGGTACTTTGACAGGTTTGGCAGAATAACAAATAACAAGACAGACAAGGTGTCTGAGATCTGAAGGTTAAGAAGCAGTCAGTCAAGGGAATACTTGTGAGGGAGGGGTCAGGATGCTTTCCTGAGAGCATACACACAACTTTTCTTGTGGGAAAAGCATAGTATATTCTAAGAGCTAGTGTGTTGGGAACAGAATGGATGATTGTAAGTGTGTGAAAAGAGAGTAGGTAGGCAGCACTCATACCATGTAGTGTCTGGTAGCCCAGGGAGGGAGTTTGGATTCTATTGTAAGTGCAATGGGAAGCCAGTATAGTGCTTTTTGGGAGGGAGGAAAAATGGGGTAGTGTCAAATTATCAAAGTATCATAAAAGATAATAGTTAAAACTTCTTTTTATTATATGCTGTCCTAGTTTGTATTTAATGTTAGAGAATCACATAAATCCAGAAACTACAGAACATTTTTTTTTTGAAAAAAGAGTGGTGTTAAATATTCATAGACAGATTGCTAGAGTATAACTAAATGACTAGAGTTAATGGAAAACAACCTGTTCTTGACACTTACAGATCTAAGGAGTCACACGAAAGAAAATGTGTGGCCTAATGATCACTAACAAAAGATCAGAGTGAGTTTTGAGGCTTCTACACACGCTAGATAACAGTCCTTAATAAATACTGCTCAATACAGTAACTCTGGTGAGTGGTAATTTGACATATTAATCATCTAATTGAGGTTTATTCTAATCTTTAATCATGAATTCTTGGGAAAGAGCCAATATATTGCAAGCTTCTGCAATGTATGATCCACAACAGCAAGAGCAGTTTTATGTATTAGTACTCAATATGGCTGTTTTCTTAATTGAAGTATGATTTTTAGTAGTGATAAGGCATCCAAATGGAAAGATTTTGAAATGTTAATAGACTTTTGTTAAAACCATTGCACATTTTTATATACAAATCATTTTTTTTAATCTTATGAAGAGGTTAAATTATCAATACATTCAGAACTGCTTGATTTTGTATTATAAAGTTTACACTCTAGGTTGTTATGTAAAGATAAGAGCAAGAATTGATTTTTGCAATTGTTCTTATTCCAACCAAACATAATCAGAGAATACATTTATCTAGGGGAATAAATTACGATGCATTAAGGAAAATACTTAAAATATAGCTTTTTATGTATATTTGATCCATCATGACTTTTTGAAAATATTAAATCTGTAGATTTGAATATGGAAAAAATGTAAACTGGACTGCAAACATGCACTATTCAAGATATTTAAAGCTAGCTATTTAACTGCTTCAAAATAATCTGTTGCAGGTTATATTTTTCCTTTGATTCTACTGCCTATACCTCCCCCCAAAATGAGTAAGTATTCTCATATGTACACATATACCTTCTTTTTAGAAATATGCATTGACCCTCTAGTGTGGATTCTATATATAAAATACAATATAGGCAAAATTCAATGTAACTCTATGTGTCTCTATGTTCAGAAGATATGATACATTAAAATAGACTATCATTGCTATCTGAAAAAAATGTTTTAAAAGTTCTCATACAGAAAGCTTTAGATATAAAAACTTGAATCAATCATTCTACATCTCTTTAAGTATATAATAGAAATATTTCTGACTAGGAAATGACACAAGTTTTCTGCCCCCAAGCTCCTTCTAGCTCAGTAGTAAATCCATCCTACATATTACTGCAAAAGTTACATCACTTCTTCATTTTATCCCACTTTGTTTCCCTCCCATCCAAATTTTTCCTTAGAAGCCCTTTTCCATGAAAATAACTCTCTTATTTAATTCTTCACAGAATTCTTTCCACCTGCCTGCCCTGACTGAAACCAAGCTTTCTTTGGAATGCATCACTCTCCTATCCCCTTACTCATGGGGACAATATTCTGTATTAGTTAAGGTAATGGTAGCTTCTACAACAGAAAAAGTCTTAAACCTCAATGGAATTGTTTTCTAATCAGTGGGCCAGGGAACTTTGCTCCACACACTCTATCAAGGACCCAGGATGATGGAAGTTCTGTGGTCTTTAACATGTTGCTTCTAGTTTGGGGAATCAACACCCACCTGTCAAAAGATTACATGGGATTTTACAGGCCAGAAACTTGTGCTTGCTTTTGTGGCCACTAATTCATTGGCCATAAATCTGTCAGATGGCTGCTCTTAAGAGCAAGGGAAGAAGGGACATATCCTGTAGCCCAGTGCCTGGAAGGAAAGGAAACCGGTTTTGCTAAACAGCTAACCAGTCTCAGTCTCCTGTGCTTCATGTACAACAGGCATAAGGCTTACTGGCATTTTTCTATTTAGTAAATAGTTCTTTATTCATTGAGACCCGTATAGAAATCACACCTTCTTAGAATTGACCACCTTCTATATTCTCATCAATGTGAGAAGTTTTAGTCTTCATGTGGTTGACCCATTCCAAAACCTAGCTTCCAGTTTTGTCTTTTAAATTTATTTAAACATAAAAAAAAATTTGTTGCCTTCCACCTCTTCTGCTACATATTCATGGATGCTTGTGTGCACTGCTTTACACATTCTGGTCATTTGAACATTTGAATTATTTCAATTCTTGAATACTGTGTCCTTTTCCTCATCTGCATGCCTCTTGAAAATGCTATTTGTTTTGGCAAAGCTCTATTTATAAGGGATTTTTTTCCTGCCCTTTCATTCCCCAGTCTGAGGGTGGTATCTGTACTCTGTGTTGTCCGAGAAACTAGAGCTTACATCCATAATGTGAAGGATACTGAAAAATGAAAATTTTCTACTAACTTCAGCAAGAGCTTTGACTGAATTTTTCTACCCAAACCTCTTGCCTTGCTAAACCCATACTGACTCATGAATAGCAGCTAAACCATGGCCCCAGTGCCGCTCTGTCTACATCCAATTTAAGTTGCTATGTTTGTGGTAATTTATTACTTAGCACTAGGAAACTAATCCAGATCATTTATATATGTTTTCCTAGCACTGTGTACTAACTTGGTTACAACACTCAACATACTATAAATGTGGTTCATTCACATCTTTCTTCCTGGTGAGACTCTGAGTTCCTTGAAGGCAAGAAGCATATCTCATCTATAAAATTTAATAAATCAGTAAATATTTTATTGCTGAATTGAATAATATACTTACACAATAAAATTCCTATAAATTTCTCCACTATGCTTGTCTAAGAAATCTAGTCATTAGTAAAAGAGATAAAATTTAAAAATCAAGACATTCTAATAAAATCTAGGTCTCAGCAGTGGACATTGTTGGCTTCTTTTCTCCTTTCTAAATATCCAGATTTTAGAACAATTGTTTACCCCTCCTACATGCATCCCAGGTAGTCTGGGAAAAGCTAATTAATCTCCTAATTTCAGAGTACCTTTTTGACTTGAGAAAATCAGCATTTTTACTTCTTTGTCCTCAGGACACTGTCTTAGGGATGCACTCTCAGTGAATCTCTTACTTGGAATCCTGAAATAGAAAGTGTTCTGTCTTCTACTAGATGTGAATAAAGATTTATGTGGCCCTGGTTGCTAATGGAAGATAATTTGTGGCTGTGAGTTTTGCCTCTTTGGGGATGGAGATGACATTTCTGGAGGGCAGAGCAGAGAAACAGATGAAATTGTGTTCTTGATGACACAGTTGAAGTACTGTACCATCTAGTACTGAGTCCTACCTTATTTTTGGATTTTGAGTTACTGGTAAATCTCTTCATGGTTCAAAACTAGTTTTAGATGGGATTTTGTTGCTTTAACATAAGACACAATTTCTAAAATGGATACAGTTTCTAAAACTATGTTCTTAAGGCATTACTAGGACTTGATATAAAGTAAACATTTAGTCACTCAACTAGTTGTCTATAGAATGTCAAATAACTGAATTGATAATTTTGACATGTTAATACATTCCTCATATGATAATGTAAACAGAAAATAATGTATTTTTCAGCTTAATGTTAAGTTACAAAATTAGAAGTAACAAATATCAGATATTTAAAAATATTTAACATACTTGATTTCTTAATGATATTTATCTCTAGCTCCTTATAGTCAAATGGTTCTGCATAAGTTTAGTCTACATATGATTTATATCTGTTTTAATAGATATAGTTATTCATATTTTTGAATCCTAATAACAGAATTATACTTATGCTTCTAGATAGGAATATGACCTAATGGTTAAAATAAAGAATTTCTCTCCATGAGAATTTAAATTAGACTTTGATCAGAACCAAGGCAATGGCATAATAGCAAAACTGATGGGAAATTCAGTTAATTTTGTAAGAAAATCCATGCCAATTACATGGTCAAAATATTTGTGTCTTGATCTATTTTTTTGAATCATAATGTTTTCTTTGCCTGTAGGAAGTGGGATAATCAATATCTAATTTTAATAAGTGTCAGTACTACATAAGCAAGACATAAAAACAGACTAAGAAACCAGAAATGGGCATCTTATGCATCATTACTTTTCTCTTTCCACTGGACCATTCCCATCAGCATACAAACATGCTGCAATTTCAACTATCTTAAAAAATGCATTTTTAATCCTTCCATCTCCTACCTACCACCATCCCATTTTTCTGCTTTTCTTTAGAATAAAATTATTTTTAAAAGTTGTCTCCACGATATAGAGATGTATGGATACTGAGGGGAAAGGGGGGGATGGGATGAATTGGGACATTGGGGTTGACATATATACACTACTATGTATAAAATAGATAACTAATGAGAACCTACTGTATCGCACAGGGAACTCTAGTCAGTGCTCTGTGGTGACCTAAATGGGAAGGAAATCCAAACAAGAGGGGATATATGTATATATATGTATATATGTATATGTATATGTACTTTGCTGTACAGCAGAAACTAATACAACATTGTAAAGCAACTATACTCCAATAAAAATTAATTAACAAAAAGAAATGTATGCCTGTAAAAGTTATTAGTAACAATGTAATTTCAATTATAAATCATTTTATCTGGAACTCTATGAGGTGCTAAATAATTTTTAACAAACATGCAAAGTAAGAGTAGATTATACTTTCTTAATCTCATTCTAAAATTATATTTAAATTTAGCACCAGCTCACATTCCACAGACAAAAGAAAACTAATATATGGACAACCTCTGATAGGAGCAGTCTATTAAACAAAATTATATTTTTATTTTAAACCTGCTTTGTAAGAACAGGGGTTACAATTTCTGGAAGGAGCCATATACAAATTAAAAGTGAGCCATAATTCATGCAAAAAAAAACAGAAGTCGTCTCTACTCATGGTATTTACCTCCACTCTTTCTATTCCCTTCCAAATCCTCCTGACTAAAACTCATTTTGACAAGGGTATACAGTGACACCACACACACACTCTCAAATATCTGCACAGTTCATTTCTCACCTCCTTTGAGTTCTTGCCCAAATGTAATACTCAGATTAGCCTTTCCTAATACCTCCAGAATTACTGTTCTCTTTAGTGCTTAATGATTATCTGATATACTCTATATTTTATTTATATATTTATCATCATCTTCAGTCACTCCCACTAGAATGTAGGCTCCACAAGGGAGAGTCTTCTATTTATTTTTTTAACTTCAGTATCCCGGTTCCTAGAATAATGCCTGGCCATTAGTAGACACACAATAATTTTTATTGAATGAATGAGAGAGCACCATTGATCCAATAAGCAAGAATTAGGGCAGCCATCATTAATAGGCAGAGGATGTCAGGGTACAGTCTTAAAGCATACAGGTTGATTGAAAAGGATCAAGAACCCCAAAAATGTTATAGGTAACAGGAAATCAGACTCAAGAAGAGTAGGTAAAATGCATAGGACTCCACCTTTCAGAATAGAAGTAGATAAAGCACCAGCTTTCTACTGAAAATAATATTCATACATACTGCATATATTCTAGAGACAGAACTTGTTTTGAACAGAGCTTTTTTATAAGTGTAAGCAGACAAATATAACTTCTATGGAATGAAATAAAATGAGTTCCTGACAATGAGAGGGAATCTACATTCCATTCAAATTACCGGGTACTTATGTGTTCAGCCCTAAGCAGTAGTGACTTATCATTGTCTATGCCCACAAAATGTAATTTAACTTTACAAATTTGTAAATAAGTAAACAAACAGAAATACTAAACCAGCAACACAAGCTACAAAACACATCATTAAAAGTATTTCCACAGAAACATCAGAATAATTATCTCTATAATCAGCAGCAGAAGAAATGTGCTAAAGGCAAGTTTTATTTTTCTCAGAATCATGGGACTGCGGTGCTCACCCACACAACAGAATCAGCAGCATGAACAAAAGAAAATTATATTTTACACATAAAACAGTCATGTGCAGTCTACAATTAGACATAAGCCAATGAGTGTAAAAGACATATTTTATAATAATGGCTATGAAAAGAAACACTTGTGGTATTTTTCAATATCAGTAAAATGTATCATATTCTAATTTTGGATTATTTCTAAAATTAAAGCATTGCACCAAGAGTTACAATTTTAGAAGATGAGATGCAAGAAATCAAACATCTTCATATATAACTCATTAGTGAAACTGTTTTCTTTTCAACACAAAGAAGAACTCATCTGAAAGCAAAGAAGGCATCGGCTATCAGAGTCAATGTGTCAGAGGAATAAAAAACTGACTGCCAAAATGAGAATTATTTTTATTTTAATGGATTTCATTAGCAAAGAAGACATTTCTCTAGATTAAATAAAGATTTAAGAAACAAAATATAAAAATGAGGTTGTTATAGATTTTTATAGCCAATCAAAAAAGAGTCCTGAGCCTAATGCTAATATCTCATTTTCCTTTCCAGCATCAAATGATGAAGTAACATCTTAATTTCCTCAAAATTGTATTTTCCTATTTTCAGTCTAATATTCTTAACCTTTTATTTTATGTTGCACCATTCTAAAATCATGAGTAATGCATTAAAAAACAAACACAAAAAAAATTGTGGGGAAGAGAGAGAAAAAAATGAGAGGTCCAATGAGAGAACTAAAGCCCAATCCAATAGTCCAGCATGAAGGAATAACCTCCAGGAAAAATATAAACTTTATATTTATTCCAATTATAGATATAGATATATAGATGGAGATAGGAGAAGGAGATAGAGAGACAGAGATAAATTATCTATGCATCCAGATTGTTCTAGGTACAATGGTGACCAAGGCTATTTCTTGTTCTGTGTCAGCTTAGTTAGAACTGTTATTTTAAGTAAAAAAATTTACTAAGTTTACAATATTGAAATATTTAAGGGAATTTAGACTTGAATATATTATATTTATTAAAGTGCAATTTAAAATGATGTTATCTGCCAAACAATTTAAACCATTAAAGGGAAATCAAGGTATTAACTATATGAATGCAGACCAAAATATAAAAAGGTATTAATTAAGTTTGTAAATGACAACATATAAATTTAACAAAGCTCTGTAAAGGTGAATGTTAAAATTTGTTAGAATTAAGAGTAGAAAAATATGAGTCACAATTTAAAATTTAGGGCTAATAATGAGAGAATAAGAGACTAATAACTTTAAACCAATGAATATTAATTCTTAAAACTAAAGTAATCATCTAATAAAATTTTTCTACATGTTAAAATAGACCTCATAGATATATGTGAAAGGTGGGAAGGAAACCCCCAAAATAAATAACCATAAATGTACATTATTTTACATAGTAATATACATCAAAAGAAAGTGGATCATAGTATGCTGAAAGAAACATGAATTGAACTCTTGACCAGGGAAGACTTCAGTGAGAAGGTGACATTTTAGAGTGAGTCAGGAGATTGGTTCAAGATGGTAGAGTAGAAGGATGTGTGCTCACTCCCTCCTGCAAGAGCACCAGAATCACAACTAACTGTTGAACAATCATAGACAGGAAGACACTGGAACTCACCAAAAAGATATCCCATATCCAAAGAAAAATGAGAAGCTGCAATGAGACAGTAGGAGGGGCACAATCACAATAAAATTAAATACCATAACCACTGGGGGGGTGACTCACAAACTGGAGAAGAATTATACCACAGAAGTCCACCCACTGGAGTGAACGTTCTGAGCCCCACATCAGGCTTTCCAACATGGGGGACCAGCGATGGGAGGGGGAATTCCTAAATTCCTAGACAATCAGACTTTGAAGGCTAGTGGAATTTGACTGCAGGATTTTGACAGGACTGAGGGAAACAGTGACTCCCCTCTTGGAGGGCACACACAAAGTAATGTGCACATCAGGACCCAGGAGGAAGGAGCAATGACCCCATATGAGGCTGAATCAGACTTACCTGCTAGTGTTGGAAGGTCTCCTGCAAAGGCAGGGGGTGGCTGTGGCTCACCGTGGGGACAAGGACACTGGCAGCAGAAGTTCAGGGAAGTACTCCTTGGTGTGAGCCCTCCCAGAGTCTGCCATTAGCCTCACCAAAGAGCCAGATAGGCTCCAGTGCTGGGTCACCTCAGGCCAAACAACAGGGAGGGAACCCAGCCCCACTCATCAGCACACAATCAGATTACAGTTTTACTGAACTCTGCCCACCAGAGCAACACCCAACTCTACATATCACCAGTCCCTCCCATCAAGAAGCTTGCACAACCCCCTTAGATAGCCTCATCCACCAGAGGGTAGACAACAGAAGCAAGAAGAACTACAATTCTGCAGCCTGTGGAATGAAAACCACATTCATATAAAGACAGACAAAATGAAAAGGCAGAGGACTATGTACCAGATGAAGGAACAAGATTAAACCCCAGAAAAACAACTAAATGAAGTGGAGATAGGCAACCTTCCAGAAAAAGAATTCAAAATGATAGTGAAGATGATCCAGGACCTCGAAAAAAGAATGAAGGCAAAGATCGAGAAGATGCAAGAAATGTTTAATAAACACCTAGAATAATTAAAGAACAAACAAACAGAGATGAACAATATAATAACTAAAATGAAAAATACACTAGAAGGAATCAATAGCAGAATAACTGAGGCAGAAGAATGGATAAGTGACCTGGAAGACAGAATGGTGGAATTCACTGCCATGGACAAGAATAAAGAAAAAAAGAATGAAAAGAAATGAAGATAGCCTAAGAGACTTCTGGGACAACATTAAACACAATAACATTCACATTACAGGGGTCCCAGAAGGAGAAGAGACAGAGGAAGGACCTGAGAAAATATTTGAAGAGATCAGAGTCAAAAACTTCCCTGACATGGGAAAGGAAATAGCCATCCAAGTCTGGGAAGCACAGAGAGTCCCAGGCAGGATAAACCCAAGGAGAAACACACCAAGACACATAGTAATCAAACTGACAAAAATTAAGACAAAGAAAAATTATTAAAAGCAATGAGGGAAAAATGACAAATAACATACAAGGGAACTCCCATAGGGTTAACAGCTGATTTTTTCAGCAGAAATTCTACAAGCCAGAAGGGAGTGACATGATATATTTAAAGTGATGAAAGGGAAGAACCCACAACCAAGATTACTCTACCCGGGAAGGATCTCATTCAGATTCAGTGGAGAAATCAAAAGACAAGCAAAAGCTAAGAGAATTCAGCACCATCAAACCAGCTCTACAACAAATGCTAAAGGAACTTCTCTAAGTGGGAAACACAAGAGAAGAAAAGGACCTACAAAAACAAACCCAAAACAATTAAGAAAGTGGTAATAGGAATATACATATCGATAATCACCTTAAATGTGAATGGATTAATTACTCCAACCAAAATTATCTTATGTGAGTGTTTTATTTTGAAAGGTATTATGTAGTTTCTATATTTAACATTAAGGTGGAAAATGTAACCAAAATTAGTATTCTTTCTCTATACATATTGGTACTTGAAGATTCCTTTCAGAAGAAACCCCAGCCTTTTCCTAAGTTCAATCCTCGTTTTAACTAAAGTCATCTTTCTAATTCAAAGGCTGTGTTCTTTTTGAATACCATACATGGGGGTTAAGCTGATGTTAAAACACTTTGCAATAAAAAAAAAATCAGCTTAAGTCATTTAATCATTTCAAGTGCATTCTGCATCCTATAAATATAAGTTTGAGAATTTTAAGAGAATTGTGTTTCATTAAGTCTTGCATATCTTTTGTTATGCCATGTAAATTCCCTTCTTTTTAATACGATTAAAGGCTTGCTGAATGCATACAAAAACGAGACCCATCTATATGCTGTCTACAAGAGACCCACTACAGACCTACACATACAGACTGAGAGTAAGGGGATGGAAAAAGATATTCCATGCAAATGGAAATCAAAGAAAGCTGGAGTAGCAATACTCATATCAGATAAAACAGACTTTAAAATAAAGAATGTTACAAGAGATGAGGAAGGACACTACATAATGATCAAGGGATCAATCCAAGAAGAAGACATAACAATTATAAATATACATGCACCCAACATAGAAGTACCTCAATACATAAGGCAAATGCTAACAGCTCTGAAAGAGGAAATCGACAGTAACACAAAAAGAGTGGGAGAATTTAACACCTCACTTACACCAATGGACATATCATCCAGGCAGAAAATTAATAAGGAAACACAAGCTTTAAATGACACAATAGACCAGATTGATTTAATTGATATTTACAGGACATTCCATCCAAAAACAGCAGATTACATTTTCTTCTCAAGTGCACATGGAATATTCTCCAGGATAGATCACGTCTTGGGTCACAAATAAAGCCTGAGTAAATTTACTAATATTGAAATAATATCAAGCATCTTTTCCAACGACAATGCTATGAGATTAGAAATCAGTTACAAGGAAAAAAACGTAAAAAACACAAACACATGGAGGCTAAACAATACTTTACTAAATAACCAAGAGATCACTGAAGAAATCAAAGAGAAAATCAAAAAATATCTAGAGACAAATGACAATGAAAACACGATGATCGAAAACCTATGGGATGCAGCAAAAGCAGTTCTAAGAGGGAAGTTTATAGCAATACAAACCTACATCAAGAAACAAGAAACATTGCAAATAAACAAGCTAACCTTAAACCTAAAGCAATTAGAGAAAGAAGAACAAAAATACCGCAAAGTTAGCAGAAGGAAAGAAATCATAAAGATCAGATCAGAAATAAATGAAAAAGAAATGAAGAAAATGACAGCAAAGATCAATAAAACTAAAAGCTTGTTCTTTGAGAAGATAAAATTGATAAAACTAAAAGCTGGTTCCTTGAGAAGATAAACAAAATTGGTAAACCATTAGCCAGACTCATAAAGAAAAAGAGGGAGAGGACTCAAATCAATAAAATGAAAAATGAAAAAGGAGAAGTTAAACGAACACCATAGAAATACAAAGCATTATAAGAGACTACTACAAGTAACTCTATGCCAATAAAATGGACAGCCTGGAAAAAATGGACAAATTCTTAGAAAGGTATAAGCTTCCAAGACAGACCCAGGAAGAAATAGAAAATATGAACAGACCAATCACGAGTAATGAAATCGAAACTGTGATTAAAAATCTTCCAACAAAGAAAAGTCCAGGACCAGATGGCTTCATAGGTGAATTCTATCAAATATTTAGAGGAGAGCTAACACCCATCCTTCTCAAACTCTTCCAAAAACATGCAGAGGAAGGAACACTCCCAAAATCATTCTACAAGGCCACCATCACCCTGATACCAAAACCAGACAGAGATACTACAAAAAAAGAAAATTACAGACCAACTGCACTGATGAATATAGATGCAAAAATCCTCAACAAAATACTAGCAAACAGAATCCAACAATACATTGAAAAGATCATACACCATGATCAAGTGGGATTTTCCCCAGGGATGCAAGGATTCTTCAGTATATGCAAATCAATCAATGTGATATACCATTGTTAATATAAATTGAAGAACAAAAACCATATGACCATCTCAATAGATGCAGCAAAAGCTTTTGACAAAATTCAACACCCATATGATAAAAACTTTCCTGAAAATGTGATAGTGGGAACTGACCTTAACATAATAAAGGCCATATACGACAAACCCTCAGCAAACATCATTCTCAATGGTGAAAAACTGAAAGCATTTCCCAAACATCAGGAGCAAGACAAGGATGTCCACACTCACCACTATTATTCAACATCGTTTTGGAAGTCCTAGCCATGGCAATCAGAGAAGAAAAAGAAATAAAAGGAATACAAATTGGAAAAGAAGTAAAACTGTCACTGTTTGCAGATGACATGATACTATACATAGAGAATCCTAAAGATGCCACCAGAAAACTACTAGACCTAATCAATGAATTTGGTAAAGGTGCAGGATACAAAATTAATGCACAGAAAACTCTTGCATTCCTATACACTAAAAATGAAAGATCAGAAAGAGAAATTAAGGAAACAATCCCATTCAACATTGCAACAAAAAGAATAAAATAGCTAGGAATAAGCCTACCTAAGGAGGTAAAACACCTGTACTCAGAAAACTATAATACACTTATGAAAGAAATCAAAGATAACACAAACATATGGAGAGATATACCATGTTCTTGGATTGGAAAAATCAATATTGTGAAAATGACTATACTACTCAAAGCAATCTATAGATTCAATGCAATCCTATCAAATTACCAATGGCATTTTTTTACAGAACTAGAACCAAAAATTTCACAATATGTATGGAAACACAAAAGACCCTGAATAGCCAAAGCAATCCTGAAGGGAAAAAATGGAGCTGGAGAAATCACACTCCATGACTTCAGACTATATTACAAAGCTACAGTAATCAAGACAATATGGCACTGGCACAATAACAGAAATATAGATCAATGGAAAAGGATAGAAAGCTCAGAGACAAACCCAAGCACCTATGGTCAACTAATCTATGACAAAAGAGGCAAGGATATATAATGGAGAAAAGACAGTCTCTTCAATAAGTGGTGCTGGGAAAACTGGACAGCTACATGGAGAAGAATGAAATTAAAACACTCCCTAACACCATACACAAAAGTAAACTCAAAATGGATTAAAGACCTAAATGTAAGACTGGACACTATAAAACTCTTAGAGGAAAACATAGGAAGAACACTTTTTGACTAAATCACAGGAAGATCTGTTTAACCCACCTCCTAGAGTAATGGAAATAAAAACAAAAATAAACAAATGGGACCTAATGAAACTTCAAAGCTTTTGCACAGCAAAGGAAACTATAAAAAAGATGAAAAGACAACCCTCAGAATGGGAGAAATTCTTTGCAAATGAATCAAAGGACAAAGAATTAATCTCCAAACTATATAAACAGCTCATGCAGCTCAATATTACAAAAACAAACAACCCAATCCAAAAGTGGGCAGAAGCCCTAAATAGACATCTCTCCAATGAAGACGTACAGATGGCCAAGAGGCACATGAAAAGCTGCTCAACATCACTAATTATTAGAGAAATGCAAATTAAAACTACAATGAGGTATCACCTCACACTGGTTAGAATGGGCCGCATCAGAAAATCTACAAACAACAAATGCTGGAGAGGGTGTGGAGAAAAGGGAACCCTCTTGCACTGTTGGTGTGGTAGGAATGTAAATTGGAGAAGAGTATGGAGGTTCCTTAAAAAACTAAAATTAGAATTACCAGCAATCCCACTACTGGGCATATACCCAGAGAAAACCATAATTCAAAAAGACACATGCACCCCAATGTTTATTGCAGCATTATTTACAATGGCCAGGTCATGGAAGCAACCTAAATGCCCATCAGCAGACGAATGGAGAAAGAAGATGTGACACATATATACAATGGAATACTACTCAGCCATAAAAAGGAACAAAACTGGGTCATTTGTAGAGACGTGGATGGACCTAGAGACTGTCATACAGAGTGAAGTAAATCAGAAAGAGAAAAACAAATATCTTATATTAACGCATATATGTGCAATCTAGAAAAATGGTACAGATGAACCGGTTTGCAAGGCAGAGATAGAGACACAGATGTAGAGAACAAATGTATGGACACCAAGGGGGGAAAGTGGGGGTGGTGGTGGTAGTGGGATGAATTGGGAGATTGGGATTGACATATATAAACTAATATGTGTAAAATAGATAACTAATAAGAACCTGCTGTATAAAAAATAAATTAATTAATTAAAAAATAAATAAAAGTAACAGAAAACGCCCCACGAAAAAGAGTGAGTCAAAGATCTTGGTCAGAGCACTCCAGGCAGGCATGAGCATAGTAGAGGAGGGTTATGAAGGGCAGAGTCAGGATTTGAAGCATTCTTTTTTCCAAGTACACTGGAAACCCTTAGAGGGTTTAAGTATGGAAGACATGAGACACGATCAGTAATTTTTTTTTTTTTTTTTGGTCACGCAGCATGTGGGATCTGAGTTCCCTGACAAGGTATTAAACCCATGCCCCCTGCAGTGGAAGTGTGGAGTCTTAACCACTGGATTGCTAGGGAAGTCCCTCGGTAGCTATTTTATTTATTTATTGTTTTGTGGTACACGGGCCTCTCACTGTTGTGGCCTCTCCCGTTGCGGAGCACAGGCTCCGGACGCGCAGGCTCAGCGGCCATGGCTCACGGGCCCAGCCACTCCACGGCATGTGGGATCTTCCTGGACCGGGGCACGAACCCGTGTCCCCTGCATCAGCAGGAAGACTCTCAACCACTGCACCACCAGGGAAGCCCTCAATAGCTATTTTAAAGGATCACTTTGGTTTCTATGGTGGGGAGACATATGGAAGCAAGGGGCCCAGTTAAAAAGCTACTGTTATATTTCAGTTAAGAGTTGACATCATCTAACACTGGAAGGAAATTAGGATATTTGGATGCATGACATCAGGTAAAGCTGATAGAATTTGCTGATTTCCATTGAGAATTGGGGGATGAGGTATATATAAGGAAAAGGGAGAGATCAAGAATGAATCCTAAAAATAAAAAAGAAAGAAAGAAAAAGCAATCTGAATAGATGGTGCTGCTATTTATTGAGATGGAGAAGATTGGAGAGATGCAAGATTTGAGAGTGGAAAGTCCTCTTTTGAGGATATCTGAGGTCTCTGTTAGACATCCCAGGGGAGATGTGAAGTATGCAGCTGTATATACACTTCAGGGCTCTGTGGAAGTCAGGGTAGCAGAAATACATTTGAGACTTACACCTGTTTATCTGTTTTTTTGTTATGTTTTAATATACTTCAAATTCATTTATATCAGTTTAGTGATAAGCTTGGAGTACAATTATCAACACATGATTTTGATTTACCATAGCAATATTTATGAGTAAAAAAAAACTGATGTTACTACTAAACACTAAAAAGTCAATATTTTTCTATAATATTAGTGTTTTAGTATTGAAGAATTATTAGAGATCATTTATTCCTTGTTCTTTATTTTATTAGTGAGAAACCTAAGGTGCAAAAAGTTATAATTCTTTGGAATTATATTCAAAAAATAACTTGAATTATTTTCCTACTATATCATTTACCTTTCTCAAGGGAAATTTTTCAGTTTTATTATATCCAGGAAATGGAAACCACACCAGCAAATCAAACTGTCATAAATAGTATGGTATTTATTCATTAAAAAAATGCCTGTTGAGTAATTAGTTACAATGTGCCTAGGACTCAACAAGGCCCTACACATTCACAGATAAAAGATAATGCCCCTGCCCTTCAGAAAACTTTAGTAGAGCATAAGAGACAGATAATTAAGTAACAACACTACCTGTACAGAAGAAATATGATGATAGTGTAAGTAGAGTATACCATGAAATCACAGAAAAGGGAAAAATGCAGCATCAAAGGATCAGAGACTTTCAGGGTGAGTTAATATTTGGATGGAATTTTGAATAATGAAGAGTTCCCTAGGCTAAGGCTGGATCAATCAAAGTACAGCAAAACAAAACTAAACAAACAAATGATGAAGTAGAAGATAATAATTGGCAACCAGTAAGTGATCAGATGATCGACATATTGGCATGTGAAGATGTGGCAAGATACGAGATAGAAAGGAAGAAGGTCTTCATTCCCACAAACCTTGTAGGATATGAAAGGGAAGATTTCCTCGTAAGGGCACTGGGGAGGTTTTGAAGATTATTATTATTATTTTTTCTTAAGGAGAATGACTCAGGAGGGTACACTGAAATGGAGTAAGAATGGAGTCAAGGAGGTGAATTTAAGGGCTAAAATAATAACAAAATTGGTAAGAAAAAATGGGAACAACAGAATCTGAAAATTAGAAAGAAACTCAGAGGTCAGTTCCCAGGTTTATGATATCAATTCTGGAAATAACAAAATTAACTAAGTAGATGTTAATTAAGAAAATAAATGTAATGGACACACTTTCTGAGAACCGTGCTGCTCAGTTTTCTAAAAGGTCAGCATTATCTTTAATGTAAGCCTGTCTCCCCACCCACAACTTCAGTCACAGTTGGATCAAAAATAGTCTTCTAAAATAAATGCAGCCATGACATTTGCTGGACAGAAACTTATGACTTGGGTGGTCTGGCTTTAACAGATGAGTTAATCCAATCAAATTAGAGATTTAGAGATTGTTACTAGTGAGCTGTTGACTTCATAGCTGGAAGATTATGTACCCCTAGGTTCTGGGGTGGATATTTTCAGGCTTGTGCAAACTGATGACTAAGCCAATTTGTAGAGAAAGGAGGATAGAGCAGACATAAAAAAAGAAAGTGAGATAATAATCATGCAGTCCCTGAGAGCCTGTTCATACAGCTCAGCTGGCAGCCTGAGACTGGCTCAGCCTGCCAGTTTTCATAAAGTCAGATAATCCTTTCACTCCCATCCTTGGATTCTGTGAGGTCCTTTAAACCTTTATAATTAATACTCCCTGTTATTGATCTAGTTCACATGCATCTGTTGCTTTCAGCCAAAGGAGAACTGGGTGAAAAATGCAAGAAATCAATAATCAAACGAACACATAAGATATTATGCAGTTAGGATTTTCCTTTACTCTATGTGTAAAAGAAAATCCAGCTTCTCTGTGAATATCTAGTTAACAGAAGCACAACTTTTTTGGATACAGTCTATTCCATTTTCAGAATTTTAGGTATTAAGTATTAGAAAGTTCTTGATATTATGATGGAATTATCAAAGCATGAACTTTGCCTATTGCTTGTTTTTTCCCCCATCCCATAACCACCTACTCTTTAGCAGCGTGCCTAGGAAAGTTTTAAAATTTGTTATTTGCATCTTCCTCTCTCTCAACGTATTAACAGAAGTAGCTTCTCACTGATAAAAGTAAAAGCCCCTTTATCTCAATTAAGAAGTTGTCTCCATTTATCAAATTTCCCTTAAGAGTTTTCTATTAATAATATGTCTCTCATGTAACTGGTTTTTGGCCAAAATTTAGCTGACATTCCAACTTGTATCATAACCCTGGTATGAAATACTGTGAAGGGGCACTTAGCCGTCTGAGCAAAGTAGGGTTTAGTTTCATATCCAATGTCACCAATACCTTGGCTGAAGAAAGGGATGCATAAAATGCAGTGGGTAACTAGATGAAAAGGACACTGGTTAAAATGTTCAAAATGCTTATAGGTATTCAATATGGTACTGTTACAAATAATGCTGAAACATTTTAATATAAAAGAATATTCTATAAAACATACTAATTTTCTCCAAAGATCATTTATGATTCTAGGGTCTATCAAATATATACATATATTCTTTAAATGGTGTATGTCTCTAATACCCTTTTTATCCTATTCTTCAGGCCCAGGTTATTAAAAAACAAACAAACAAAAGAGTACAATGGAGCAAACCTCAAAATCTATAGCAATAAGGGCTGGTAGATTATACTCAGTTGCAGAATTTCTATAGTGATTTTCACTACTTATGAGTTTTTAAAACTTGTAAAAGTTTTGGGCTTCCCTGGTGGCGCAGTGGTTGAGAGTCTGCCTGCTGATGCGGGGGACACGGGTTCGTGCCCCGGTCCGGGAAGATCCCACATGCTGCGGAGCGGCTGGGCCTGTGAGCCATGGCCGCTGGGCCTGTGCGTCCGGAGCCTGTGCTCCGCAATGGGAGAGGCCACAACAGTGAGAGGCCCGCGTACCGCAAAAAAAAAAAAAAAAAAAAAAAAAAAACTTGTAAAAGTTTTGAGTGGGAATGAAATTGGGTGCAAAAATTGTTCTGAATTAGAATAGTACTACAGGGAAAAATGTGTGAAATATAAATTACAACTTATCAGTGTTATGACAAAGATCATCTTCAATTATAATGGTTTCTAAATTCATATTTCCTTGCTTCAAGTCATTGGGCTATCCTGTTTCCTAGTGACCTTGAATAATATAATATTTATCTTTCAATCATCACCTCCTTGCTGGATATTTTACCAAGTAAAAGAAGGAGTGCAATTAAGGAGGCCAAAGTTTTGAAATATTTCCAATGTATTTTCCTTTCTTGGAAATTAAATTACTTTCTTGTTACTTTTCATTCTTTTAGAATTATTTTAGAGAAGCCCATGAGGGAACCTCCAGGACTAAAAGTTTATTCCCGAACTTTGAGTTTCAAACTTAACTAAAAAATTCATAGCAAAGCAGACTTTCAAAAGAGAGAGTACAAGTTTTTCTAGAAACAACCAAAGGAGAGTTTATATCTGTTAAGAACCAAAGCCGAGATGATAGACCATAATGTAAGAAAAGCAGATAAAGTAACAGACACATAAAGAGATTTAGGAAGATTGAATCAATTCAGGTTGATTGGAGAAACTGATCATCTTGGAAATTTCCTGCTTCCCCCTGTGTAGTCTTGGCAAACTCCAAAGCCCTCAGAGAAATCCCAGTGTTACCAGTTGCTATGGTCTCCATGACACAACAAAGTAATGACAGGAGAAATTGTCTAGATGAATAAACATGAGAGTAGCCTCAGCAGATATGGCACACTCCAGCCTGAATTATGAAATATGTGGTTGAAATCTTCCGGACAATGGACACCAAGGGATATACAGAAGTTCTGAGAATGATGGTGGATTTCAAGAGGCCTGGGTTAAATATAAGAGCATCCCAGAGTTTGGGAACTCTTGACTACAGGCAAAGGCCAGGTATACAGCTATCAGCAGTGGGTTTCAGAACAATACTTGAAAGATCAGATGGGACCAGCCACACATCAATGGATACCAGGTCATGATGCCCAATTTCCTGGAAGGCAAAATTTCACTGCAGCAGATGCTATGAGATCATGGTGAGACACCTAAAACTAAGAAAATCTAATTCAATGTCAAAAAAATACCTAATATTTCCTCTCTATCCAGATACAATCTGGGCAAGGAGGGAAGGAAGAAAGTTCATGGACATGGATAGAACCCCTCCCCAAACTTATCCTCCCCCCAAAAACTGAATAATTATGTAAAAGCTATTCATTTTGGTCTCTTTTATGATGCTATCACATGTTTCTTCATATGAGGAAATGAAGGCTGAAGAGCAAGAAGATATTCATTATTAGGAAATAAGGATATTTATAGGACTTTTTTAATATTTAGGAATTGTATGAAAATTTAAGTTCTATTATAAGACTTAAACAACTTGAAAAACTCACTCATGTGGCCTTTGTTGTAGCTCAGTACAGATCTATCCTTTATGTATGAAACGAGAATAAAATACAAGGTAACAACTAGGAGAAAAGCATTAGCAATCTGTGCTGTTAGTCACTTCACTAAATCAGGCAAGTCATAAAAGACGAGCAAAGCCAGATTTTCAAATTTATTCTACAAATTCATTTTCACACATCATCAAAGCTAAGTCCTCAGTGAAAATACAAGTATTATAAATATAGTCAGCATCTCAGCATGTGTAGAATACACTATAAGAATTAATTATCAAAGCACTTAAAATTAATCAATAATCACAGCAAAGCCAACAGCTATTACTTACTTCCATATCAGATTAGCTGAAGATAAACAGGAAACAAGATAAAGGTATCATCCATTCTGAATTATCAACATAGCAATCCTCACTGGCTCAGTATAATTTCCAAATTTTACTCTAATATATTCAGATATTTAATATTACATCAAAACTGTAATTTTTATCTCAGACTCTTATTGTGCTTTACAAATAAAGTGTCTAATTGTATATCCCAAACTACTCAAGTACCAACCTTATTTTAGATACCAGCTAAAGACATCTTGTTTCCTGCTCCCCAATGACGTTATTACAGAAAATAAAAAATAGAAATATTTTTAAAAAGCCATGAATGGTTCCCTGCCAGTACCTGACAAGTTTGTTTTTTCATATCAGTTAATATTAATTTATATAGCACATACTGTTTGTACAATATAGCCCTAAAACCTAGGTGGAAAGCAGAAGGTGAAAGAATTAAAAATAAGTCTCTTCCAATGAAGCACTTAAATATGTACATAAGTATTCTACAGATGAAACAAAAAGTTTAATCTGAAACAGTCATAGAGAAATCAGAAACAGAGGATAATTATTTGATGTGATATAAGGTTTAAAAAAAATCTCTTCTGGGACAATTAGGTAGTAGAGGAAATTCAGCATCTAAACATTTGACTGACTTTTCCCATTTTTTTCACAAATCCTCCCCATTGGCCATCCAGACACTGTCTCCAAATCCTTTACTCCCTAACTTCGAAGAAAAAAGAGAGAAATAAAGGAAGTACAAGAGATAAGGGAAGGAGAGAGAGAAAAGTACAGAGTGGCCCCAACTAGAACTGAAGACATCCAAGAATACATCAGTTTTCTCAGTGCCTTAGTCTCGACAAACACTTTGTGGAAAATTTACTCATTTAACCCAGATCCCTGAGATGCCTCCTTATACCTCCTGGTAAATGTAGATGCTCTTGATAGACAATTTATTCTACTGTCAACATACCTCTACTAGAGCGCAGATCACAAAATACTTTAAAAATCCCTTCTTGGGGGACCTTCAAGATGGCGGAGAAGTAAGACGTGGAGATCACCTTCCTCCCCACAAATACATCAAAAATACATCTACATGTAGAACAGCTCCTACAGAACACCTACTGAACGCTGGAAGAAGACCGCAGACTTCCCAAAAGGCAAGAAACTCCCCACGTACCTGGGTAAGACAAAAGAAAAAAGAAAAAACAGAGACAAAAGAATAGGGATGGGACTTGCACCTCTGGGAGGGAGCTGTGAAGGAGGAAAGGCTTCCACACACTAGGAAGCCCCTACAGTGGTAGAAACGGGGGGTGGGGAGGGGGAAGCTTCAAAGCGACAGAGGAGAGCACAGCAATAGGCGCACAGAGGGCAAAGTGGAAAGGTTCCTGCACAGAGGATCCCTGCTGACCAGCACTCAACAGCCTGAGAGGCTTGTCTGCTCACTCACAGGGATGGGTGGCGGCTGGGAGCTGAGGCTCGTGCTTCGAAGGTCAGATTCCAGGGAGAGGAGTGGGGTTGGCTGCGTGAACACAGCCTGAAGGGGGCTAGTGAGCCACAGCTAGCCAGGAGGGAGTCTGGGGAAAAGTCTGGACCTGCCCAAGAGGCAAGAGACCATTGTTTCGGGCTGTGCGAGGAGAGGGGATTCAGAGCAACGACTTAAACGAGCTTCAGAGACGGGTGCGAGCCGTGGCTATCAGCGCGGACACCAGAGACGGGCATGAAACACTAAAGCTGCTGCTGCAGCCACCAAGAAGCCTGTGTGCAAGCACATGTCACTATCCACAACTCCCCTCCCAGGAGCCTGTGCAGCCCGCCACTGCCAGAGTCCCGTGATCCAGGGACAACTTCCCTGGGAGAACACAGGGCGCACCTCAGGCTGTTGCAACAACACGCCAGCCTCTGCCACTGCAGGCTCACCCTGCATTCCACATTCCATACCCCTCCCTCCGCCCAGCCTGAGTGAGCCAGAGTCCCCTAATCAGCTGCTATTTTAACCTCGTTCTGTCTGAGCAAAGAACAGATGCCCTCAGGTGGCCTAAACGCAGAAGCGAGGCCAAATCCAAAGCTGAACTCCAGGAGCTGTGCGAACAAAGAAGAGAAAGGGAAATCTCTCCCAGCAGCCTCAGGAGCAGCGGATTAAAGCTCCACAATCAACTTGATGTGCCCTGCATCTGTGGAATACCTGAATAGACAAAGAATCATCCCAAAATTGGCTTTGGGAGCAGCTGTAGACTTGGGATTTGCTTTCTGCATCTAATTTGTTTCCGGGTTTATGTTTATCTTACTTTAGCATTTAGAGCTTATTATCATTGGTAGATTTGTTTATTGATTTTGTTGTTCTCTCCCTTTTTCGTTTTTACTATATATATATATATATATATATATATATATAATTTTCCTTTTTCTCTTTTTGTGTGATTTTCTGTATAGCTTTGCTTTTACCATTTGTCCTAGGGTTCTGTGTGTCCATTTTTTTTTTCCAGTATAGTTTTTAGTGCTTGCTATCATTGGTGGATTTGTTTTTGATTTGGTTGCTCACTTCTTTCTTTCCTTTTTTTATTATTTTAAAATTTTTTATTGTTAATAATTTAAAAAAATATTTTAATAACTTCCTTTTCTTTAATCTCTCCCTTTCTTTCTTTCCTCTTTCTTTCTTTTTCTTTCTTTCCTTCCTTCCTTCCTCCCTTTCTCGCTCCCTCCTTTCTTTCTTTCTTCCTTCCTTCCTCCTTCCCTACCTCCCTCCCTCCCTCCCCCCCTCCCTTTCTTTCTTTCTTTCTCTCTCTCTCTCTCTCTTTCTCTCTTTCTCTCTTTCTTTCTTTCTTCACCCTTTTCTTCTGAGCCATGTGGCTAACAGGGTCTTGGTGCTCCAGCCAGGAGTGAGGGCTGAGCCTATGAGGTGGGAGAGCCGAGCTCAGGACATTGGTCCACCAGAGACCTTCCAGCCCCACATAATATGAGACCTCCATCTCAACGCTAAGACCCAGCTCCACTCAATGACCAGCAAGCTACAGTGCTGGACACCCTATGCCAAACAACTAGCAAGACAGGACCACAACCCCACCCATTAGCAGAGAGGTTGCCTAAAATCATAAGTTCACAGACACCCCAAAACACACCACCGGATGTGGTCCTTCCCAACAGAAAGACAAGATACAGCCTCATACACCAGAACACAGGCACCAGTCCCCTCCACTAGGAAGCCTACATAACCCACTAAACCAACCTTAGCCACTGGGGACAGACACCAAAAACAAAGGGAACTACGAACCTGCAGCCTGAGAAAAGGAGGCCCCAAACACAGTAAGTAAAGCAAAATGAGAAGACAGAAAAACACACAGCAGATGAAGGAGCAAGGCAAAAACCTACCAGACCTAACAAATGAAGAGGAAATAGGCAGTCTACCTGAAAAAGAATTCAGAATAATGATAGTAAAAATGATCCAAAATATTGGAAATAGAATGAAGAAAATACAAGAAACGTTTAACAAGGACCTAGAAGAACTAAAGAGCAAACAAACCACTAAACCAACCTTACCCACTGCAGGCAGATACCAAAAACAATGAGAATGACAAACCCGCAGCCTGCAAAAAGGAGACTGCAAACACAGTAAGTTAAGCAAAATAAGAAGACAGAAATACACAGCAGATGAAGAAGCAATGTAAAAACCCATCACACCAAACAAGTGAAGAGGAAATAGGCAGTCTACCTTTAAAAGAATTCAAAGTTGTTATAGTAAAAAGGATCCAAAATCTTGGAAATAGAATGGAGAAAATACAAGAAACGTTTAACAAGGACCTAGAAGAACTAAAGAGCAAACAAACAATGATGAAAAACACAATAAATGAAATTACAAATACTCTAGAAGGGATGAATAGCAGAATAACTGAGGCAGAAGAACAGATAAGTGACCTGGAAGATAAAATAGTGGAAATAACTACTGCAGAGCAGAAAAAAGATAAAAGAATGAAGAACAGTCTCAGAGACCACTGGGACAACATTAAACACACCAACATTCGAATTATGGGGGTCCCAGAAGAAGAAGAGAAAAAAAAAGGGACTGAGAAAATATTTGAAGAGATTATAGTTGAAAACTTCCCTAATATGGGAAAGGAAATAGTTAATCTAGTTCAGGAAGCAGAGAGAGTCCCATACAGGATAAATGCAAGGAGAAACACACCAAGACACATATTAATCAAACTATCAAAAATTAAATACATGTTAAAAAATGTTAAAAGAAAAAATGTTAAAAGCAGCAAGGGAAAAGCAACAAATAATGTACAAGGGAATCCCCATAAAGTTAAGAGCTGATCTTTCAGCAGAAACTCTGCAAGCCAGAAGGGAGTAATGAAAGGGAAAAACATACAACCAAGATTACTCTAACCAGCAAGGATCTCATTCAGATTGGATGGAGAAATTAAAACCTTTACAAAAAACCAAAAGCTAAGAGAATTCAGAACCACCAAACCAGCTTGACAACAAATGCTAAAGGAACTTCTCTAGGCAGGAAACACAAGAGAAGGAAAAGACCTACAAAAACAAACCCAAAACAGTTAAGAAAATGGTAATAGGAACATACATATCGATAACAAACTTCAATGTAAAGGGATTAAATTCTCCAACCAAAAGACATAGAATGGCTGAATGGATACGAAAACAAGACCCATATATATGCTGTGTACAAGAAACCCACTTCAGACCTAGGGACACGTACAGACTGAAAGTGAGGGGATGGAAAAAGATATTCCATGCAAATGGAAATCAAAAGACAGCTGGAGTAGCAATTCTCATATCAGACAAAATAGACTTGAAAATAAAGACTATTACAAGAGACAAAGAAGGACACTACATAATGATCAAGGGATCGATCCAAGAAGAAGATATAACAATTATAAATATTTATGCACCCAAAAAAGGAGCACCTCAATATGGAAGGCAAATGCTAACAGCCATAAAAGAGGAAATTGACAGTAACACAATAGTAGTAGGGGACTTTAACACCCCACTTTCACCAATGGACAGATCATCCAAAATGAAAATAAATAAGAAAACACAAGGTTTAAATGATATATTAAAGAAGATGGACTTAATTGATATTTATAGGACATTCCATCCCAAAACAACAGAATACACTTTCTTCTCAAGTGCTCATGGAACATTCTCAAGGATAGATCATACCTTGGGTCGCAAATCAAGCACTGGTAAATTTAAGAAAATTGAAATCATATCAAGTATCTTTTCCAACCACAATGCTATTAGACTAGATATCAATTACAGGAAAAAAATCTGTAAAAAATACAAATACGTGGAGGCTAAACAATATACTACTAAATAAGCAAGAGATCACTGAAGAAATCAAATAGGAAATCAAAAAATACCTAGAAACAAATGACAATGAAAACACAATGACCAAAAACCTTTGGGATGCAGCAAAAGCAGTTCTAAGAGGAAAGTTCACAGCAATACAGTCCTACATCAAGAAACAAGAAACATCTCAAATAAACAAACTAACCTCACACCTAAAGCAATCAGAGGAAGAACAAGAAAAGCCCGAAGTTAGCAGAAGGAAAGAAATCATAAAGATCAGACCAGAAATTAATGAAGGAAATTATAGCAAAGATCAATAAAACTAAAAGCTGGTTCATTGAGAAGATAAATAAAATTGATAATTCTTTAGCTAGACTCATCAAGAAAAAAGGGAGAAGACTCAAATCAATAGTATTAGAAATGAAAAAGGAGAAGTAACAACTGACACTGCAGAAATACAAAGGATCATGAGAGATTACTACAAGCAACTATATGCCAATAAAATGGACATCCTGGAAGAAATGGAGAAATTCTTAGAAAAGCACAACCTTCTAAGACTGCACCAGGAAGAAACACAAAATATAATCAGACCATCACAAGCACTGAAACAGAGACTGTGATTAAAAATCTTCCAACAAACAAAAGCCCAGGACCAGATGGCTTCACAGGCAAATTCTTTTAAACATTTAGAAAAGAGCTATCACCTATTCTTCTCAAACTCTTCCAAAATATAGCACAGGGAGGAACACTCCCAAACTCATTCTACGAGGCCACCATCACCCTGATACCAAAACTAGACAAAGGTGTCACAAAAAAGAAAACTACAGGCCAATATCTCTGATCAACATAGATGCAAAAATCCTCAACAAAATACTAACAAACAGAATACAACAGCACATTAAAAGGATCATACACCATGATCAAGTGGGGTTTATCCCGGGAATACAAGGATTCTTCAATATACGCTAATCAATCAGTGTGATACACCATATTACCAAATTGAAGGAGAAAACCAGATGATTACCTCAAGGCAATATATGACAAACCCACAGCCAACATCATTCTCAACGGTGAAAAACTGAAACCATTTCCACTAAGATCAGGCACAAGACAATGTTGCCCACTCTCACCACTATTATTCAACATAGTTTTGGAATTTTTAGGTACAGCAATCAGAGAAGAAAAAGAAATAAAAGGAATCCAAATTGGAAAAGAAGAAGTAAAACTGTCACTGTTTGCAGATGACATGATAGTATACATAGAGAATCCTAAAGATGCCACCAGAAAACTACTAGACCTAATCAATGAATTTGGTAAAGTAGCAGGATACAAAATTAATGCACAGAAATCTCTTGCATTCCTATACGCTAATAATGAAAAATCTGAAAGAGAAATTAAGGAAACACTCCTATTTACCATTGCAACAAAAAGAATGATACCTAGGAATAAAACTACCTAAGGAGACAAAAGACCTGTATGCAGAAAACTATAAGACACTGATGAAAGAAATTAAAGATGATACAAACAGATGGAGAGATATACTGTGTTCTTGGAATGGAAGAATCAACATTGTGAAAATGACTACACTACCCAAAGCAATCTACAGATTCAATCCAATCCCTATCAAACTACCAATGGTATTCTTCACAGAACTAAAACAAAAAGTTTCACAATTTGTATGGAAACACAAAAGACCCCAAATAGCCAAAGCAATCTTGAGAAAGAAAAATGGAGCTGGAAGAATCAGGCTCCCAGACTTCAGACGATACTACAAAGCTACAGTAAACAAGACAGTATGGTAATGGCACAAAAACAGAAATATAGATCAATGGAACAGGATAGAAAGCCCAGAGATAAACCCACGCACAAATGGTCACCTTATTTTTGATAAAGGAAGCAAGAATATACAGTGGAGAAAAGACAGCCTCTTCAATAAGTGGTGCTGGGAAAACTGGACACCTACATGTAAAAGAATGAAATTAGAACACTCCCTGACACCATACACATAAATAAACTCAAAATGGATTAAAGACTTAAATGTAAGGCCAGACACTATAAAACTCTTAGAGTAAAACATAGGCAGAATATTCTATGACATAAATCGCAGCAAGATCCTTTTTGACCCACCTCCTTGAGAAATGGAAATAAAAACAAAAATAAACAAATGGGACCTAATGAAACTTAAAGCTTTTGCACAGCAAAGGAAACCATAAACAAGACCAAAAGACAACCCTCAGAATGGGAGAAAATATTTGCAAATGAAGAAACTGACAAAGGATTAACCTCTAAAATTTACAAGCAGCTCATGCAGCTCAATATCAAAAAAACAAACAACCCAATCCAAGAATGGGAAGAAGACCTAAATAGACATTTCTCCAAAGATATACAGATTGCCAACAAACACATGAAAGAATGCTCAATATCACTAATCATTAGAGAAATGCAAATCAAAACTACAGTGAGGTATCACCTCATACTGCTCAGAATGGCCATCATCAAAATATCTAGAAACAATAAATACTGCAGACGGTGTGGAGAAAAGGGAACCCGCTTGCACTGTTGGTGGGAATGTAAATTGATACAGCCACTATGGAGAACAGTATGGAGGTTCCTTAAAAAACTAAAAATAGAACTACCATATGACCCAGCAATCCCACTAGTTGGCATATACCCTGAGAAAACCATAATTCAAAAAGAGTCAGGTACCACAATGCTCAATGCTCTGGGTATTTACAATAGCCAGAACATGGAAGCAACCTAATTGTCCATCGACAGATGAATGGATAAAGAAGATATGGCACATATATACAATGGAATATTACTCAGCCTTAGAAAGAAATGAAAGTGAGTTATTTGTAGTGAGGTGGATGGACCTAGAGACTGTCATACAGAGTGAAGTAAGTCAGAAAGAGAAAAACAAATACCGTATGCTTACATATATATATATATATATATATATATGGAATGTAAAAAAAGAAAAAATGGTTCTGATGAACTTAGTGGAATGACAGGAATAAAGACACAGATGGAGAGAATGGACTTGAGGACGTGGGGAGGGGGAAGGGTAAGCTGGGACGAAGTGAGAGAGTGGCATGGACATATATACACTACCAAATATAAAATAGATAGCTAGTGGGAAGCAGCCTCATGGCACTGGGAGATCAGCTTGGTGCTTTGTGTCCACCTAGAGGGGTGGGATAGGGAGGGTGTGAGGGAGATGCAAGAGGGAGGAGATATGGTGATATATGTATATATGTAGCTGATTCACTTTGTTATAAAGCAGAAACTAACACACCATTGTAAAGCAATTATACTCCAATAAAGATGTTAAAAAAACAACAAATTCCTTCTTCCTCTTAGTGAGTTCTTTGTTTCACCAGTGTTTTCCAGGGTTTGACACAGTACTTATGTTAATGCTTTTACTTATTTTCATATTCCTTATTGTTTCATTTTCCACTTCTTTTAGGCATGATTACTTGGAGCACATTTTATCCTCCCAAGTTGATTTCTGTAACTTCAATGTCTTTCTATTAAATCTGATTAAAGCAATGAAAACTTAACTAAGGTTTTACCCAACCAGGGATAATTAGCATTCCAAAATAGGACTCTGTTTACTGAAATGAATTCCCAAATTGTGAGGGAGAGGAGAGAGCGAGAACAAGTGAACCAGTAGAAGTTTGTGTAAATTGTCTCTTTTAGGCAGATTCTGTGTGTCTCATCAACTACCACTCCTACCTTATCAAAGCAAGAGAATAAACACACAGATCACCTGACAGACCTTTTGAAGTTCTCTTTAATATTTAAGGAAGGTAGAAAGATTTACTGTAAGATTAAGAATGGAAAAAACTGTTTGATACCAGCTGAACAACTAATTTGGGGAAAGTGATTTATCGTCTCAGAACCTTCTCACTTTCAACAATAAATACGTATACAACTAGAAAACCTTCCCTGCAAACTCACCATGAGGGTTGAAATGAATCTCTCATATGAGACAATGCCTTGCCAAGCCAACTCAGCAAAGGTTAAGTTGTCATTAAAATAGATGGAAGAAATTATTTCTCGTTAAGGAAGGAAACTTTGAAATGGGGAATTTATCAACCATTTAGTATTAAATATAGTTCTTTAGGGCTTTAAAAATATTTTTAAGGACATAATGCATATGTCTTTGTGTTCCTTTGTGTTATTATTGATAAAAACAGGGACTATTGCAAACAAAAATTTACATACTGCAATAATTATCTATATTAAAAATTATTACATTTTAGAATTCTAAGATATTTTGGTGCATTTCAATGAAAGTAACATATAGAAAAGTATAGTAATAATATGACAGACAACCTACACCTATCAAGATTTTAGAGATGTTTCATATTTCCATATTAACTTTAGGTCTCTCTTTAGGAAAAAAAAAATTACATATCATAAATACAATTAAAGCCTGTACCTCCTCAGCTAGTCCACCTTTATCTCTTTCTCCAGGGGTATCCACTATCCTGAGGTTGGAGTACATTATTCCCATAAGGATTCTTGCATATTATATACATATATGTATTTATAAGCAACGTGTAGTATTCTGTGTTTAAAATTTGTATAAATAACTTAGTTTTTTTTTACTTAACATTAAGTTTTTGAAAGTTGTCCATATGGATACATGTAGCTGTAGTTCCTTTGTTTTAATTGCTAAACAGTCTTCTATTATAAGAACAGAACAGTTTATTCTTTTATAGAAAAATCCAGTCATTTCTACCTTTTTTCTTGTTGCATTACACACTGTTCATTGGCAGGCATTTTCTTTTTTTAATGAGTGCTATTCAAATGAATCCAGCTGTAGGAAATTATCCACAGCATGGTCAAGTCTGACTACACTGTCCATAAGCACCTTCTCAACAGCTGTCCATACTAATGCAAGATAATTTTATGTAAAAATTAATGTTTCTATAAGAAGTTCTCATGAGAGGAGTTGTCTTTTGTGGTGGGAAGTCAAGTGCCAAAGGAAAATCATAACCTCCAAGAAGAAATATACAACAGAGTAAATTTGTTTTGGTGGCTCCCCACGTGATCTTTACAGTACCTATGATAATTTGAAAAAGTCTTTATTTTCTTTTGTGGAAAATAAAAGTCTTGTGAAAAAACTGTTATTGCTCAACAAAATAGTTCCTTTTCTTTTAGTATTAGATTGATTATGCCTTTAAAGTGGTCAATAAACAAAAGACTAGCAGTTTCTTGAGTATTTAGGATAACCGTGATCAGTTATCCTAAATCCTAAATAACCAGTTTCTGATAAAAAGACACTTTCTTGAGTTCACTTGCTCAGGAGTTGACTTGCTCCAGGCTACAACTTAACAGTTTTGAAATCACTATAGATATATAATGGAATTGAACAATTAAGTAAATGGATGGTTGATGGTGATAGCCAGGTCTCTCTCTTGGAGTCATAGGTTATAGAGAAGCAAGGGAAGAAGACTAGAATAATCAATATGATACCAATTAGGATTAGAGACATTTCATGAATTCATGCTTAGCTTAATAGAGATATAGAGGAATACTGTAGTGGGATAATTAATGAGCCCTAAAAAGATGTGTTTGTCCTAATCCCTGGAACCTATGAATATTACCTTACTTAGCAAAAGATGTGAATAAGTTAAGAATCTAGAGAGGAGCTTAATTTAGTTTATCCTGGTGGCCCTAAATGCAATCACGTGTATCCTTATAAGAGAGAGCCGAGGAAGTTTTGAGACAAAAGAGGAGCAGGCAATGAGACCACAGAAGCAGAGACTGGAGAAATGTGGTCAAAAGCCAAGGAATGCCCAGACCCACCAAAAGCTGGAAGAGGCAAGGAAGGAATTCTCCTCTAGAGCCTTGGGATGCAGTGTGGCTCTGCCTCAAAGCCTCAATTTTGGGCTTCTAGCTTCCAGACTGTGAGAGAATATATTTCTGTTTTTAAAAAAAAGTTTTTAATGCCATCCAGTTTGTGGCAATTTGTTACAGCAGCTGCAGGAAACAAATATAGATCTATATATCTACATTATCTATCTATCTAATTTATCTAGATAGCTATCTAGATACATATCTTTGTGGTCAGATAGATAGATTAACATGCATATATTTAATTGCTCTTTCAGCTGAGAGGGCCTAGAAGTAATGATACCCCAACAGCAAAGGGAATACTAACCAGACCCTGTTTTATTTGAAAACATTTTGGAAAGTCTAACTATCAGTGACTCAAGTCACCAATATAATACCTCATCTGTCATATTCACAAAGATCCTACACATAAGTAAAGGCATCTAATACGCTCATTATGTCTGAACATGTCTAAACATTTACATATTAAAATACATGCCATTTACTATGCATTAACTTTCTTTTACACTTCTTTTATACTTCAGTTAGAGTGTTACACTGACTTCTTAAAAATTATATATTTAGATGAATTATATTAATATTTTATATGAATTTCACTTTAGGATGTAAAAAAGAGCATCACATTGGAAAGCAATGGACTTATTATAAGTCAGGGTTTTAGGGTCTAGGAAGTTTGAACACCACTGATCTAGGCGCTTCTGATCCTGTGATTGTTTTCTTCTGCAGTATGGAAAGAGTTAGCATGTTGTGACTTCTCAGTTCCTAATCATGCCCTAAGCCTGGCAGTGAGAAGTGTGGCAGAGGCTGGGGGTGGGAGTGCAGGAAGGGAAAAGAAAATAATATTTTCCAGTACCTAGATTCTGGTGTTGGCAGTAAAATTATTTGTCCATGACAAAATGATTTATCTTCTGTGGAAATCGTGCTCAATTTATGGAACTATGCTCACTTTAACTACAAACCTAAGTTATAGTGTATAAGTTTCATTTACATTTTATTTTATTACCAAAAAATGTACTGATCAATTATACATTTTACATGATTTCAAATCCAGGTATCAAAAGTCTACTTCTGAGCCTCAGTCTAATACAAAATTATATACTCTTCACTTTATGGTAACTGTTAACTTATTGACTAACTTGTAAATGGATCAGTGATATACTTAACTGAAGAGGCAACAAAATTAAAGAACAAAGAGAATTGCAGATTTGAGCTATATTCCACCATGATTTGCTGTAAAGTTCTCTGACAAATGATGTAAATTCCATGTGACTAATATTTTAATAAGGAAAATGATCTCTAATTATAGGAACAATAAAAGTATCTAGGATAAATGTAATAAGGAAATGAAGCAGAACTGTGTTGTGTTTTTCCAGCTAAGGACTATTATTACCTTAAAAAAAGTGAGAAGAGAATTAGAATATTTATTTTCCTTTAAACAATAACAACATTAATTCATGACTCCTGTAGCTTCAGTGAGGAATTCTGAGATCAGTCATTAAACTAACATTACAATAGATACTATGATTTTACATGAAGAGACTGCAGGTGCTTCTTATAGAACTATAATAATACATTTGCAAAGAAAATATTTGTGTCATTCCAAAGCTTTAGTTGGTAAGCTTTTTATCAGCAAAAGTATAAGGAAGCTTACTTTCCCACAAGAGAAATAAATAGCAGAAATCAATGTCTTTGAGCCGTAGCTTGCCTCCACACAAGTAGTGAATCATACTCTCCCATCTGTCCCAACCCGACTGCATCCTTTAGACACACATGCCTCTTTGGAAAGAGCATTGCCACATATATTTATTATTGCTTTCATTTATGTATAGTTCTAGCTTTGCCACTATCTTCCTAGAACTTTCTGTTCTTTAATGATGTTGAGTAAGCTTTATTGGAAAGATACCAGTCACAACCATTCATAATTGGAGATTGTATTTGAATTGACAAGTGAAGAATTAATGTATTCTAAGAAAAAAATCCACTTTTAAGATACCTAATGATATACAATAGACACTAGAGAAACTGATAGACATTTTAGCTTCTACAAAAATATGACCTAGATGTCAACTGAGGCCTTTTTCATTTTGAGATTTAAACATTATTGGTTACCTCCATATCATGTCCTATGGGAAGTCCAACTCATTCCTTAATGTTTTTAAAAATATGGGCATGTTTGTTCTCACAACAACTTCTTCACTTCAAAGTTTTCGTCTCAATGAATTCTTGAATATGGCCTTTTTTCCTAAACAGTCTCAAAACATCATTCACATATGGCACTTGCATGTTTAATAAATAATAGTAATCTCAGAATAAATAATAGTAATGCATAGTAACAACAGAATAAATGATAGTAATCTGAATATGAGTTATTCTTATTCTGAAATGTTATTTTAGCCACTCCTTCTCCACATCACTGTGAATCTGTTGCTGTCCAATTGACCATTTTTCCTGCTGGGGGCTCTATTATTTTCTCTCCATATCCACAGATCCCAATTAACTTATTATGTGAAGCAGTGTACTTGTCTCTGTCTATCCCAAAGCAGCCTCAGACCATTTTATCTTAAGTAAAAAACCAAGCCATTAAGATACATTCTGAAGCAAAGAGTTTTCTTGCTGAGATTGAGTTTGTGAACTTCATGGTAAAACAAATAATTTAGTATAAAAACACTTCTAATCTTTAATCCCAAGTAAATGGACCAATTAATTAGCACTAGACACAGGAGATACAGAGTAAATGACAAATTTTTGCCCTTTCAAAATTCACAGCCTGGCCAGGAAGATAGACAAGTGAAAAAGGTTATATACAATGCATTAAGTGCTATAATAGGGCTGTATGGGATGTTTAAGAAGCAGGGAAAATCCAGAGATTATAGAGCTCATGGCCTAGGGGAGGATTCACATACAGGAAACATATGATCTGAGCTAAGTCTTCAGAGATGGATAAGAATTTGCTAGGCATTTGTGAAGTTAAGGCATTCCAGACCGAGGGAAGAGCACCTGTAAAATCATGGAAGTAATTTATTTGGAAAAATAGTAAAGGGATATCTTTGATAGGGTTAAATATACAAAACGATGTGATGCTATTAGCCAGAAGGTAGGGGATTAAAGTGATATATTTTGACGATCTAAGTAAGGCAGATAGTGGAAGTAAACAGGTCTTAGAGGACTTGAACAGAAACAAGTTTCCTGTTCAGATTCTGGTTTCAATGGACTCTGAGGATTCTGGCTGAGGTAGCTCCACAGAGCAGTGTAAGAGTACTATTTAATGGGGGTTTTATTTGGCATTTGAGTTGAACTAATCTTGATATGCATATGGGATAATTCTTTAGTAGAACTAAAAGTTACAAATAAAGTCAAGATGCCTTTGCTATAATGTCATTAGTACATAAGAGGGAGTGAAGGCAAATATATGATAAAAATGTGAAGAAAGAGCATTTAAGTGAAAAGACCAGTGGACTAAGAAGTGAACTCTGGGGAAAATCAATATTTAATGGCTAAAGAGAGGAAGAGTCTGAGATAGGGAGAAATTTGAGAACGAAATTGGAAGAACCCTATGATTGAGCTGTCTTAGAATCCCATTGAGAGAACTCAAGAAGGAAGGAGTTAACAGTGATAAATGATACACTGAGATCAATGAAAAATATTCATTGACTTTGGCAAGTAGAAGGACAAAGAACATGGTGAAAGCAATCTAGTTGGCACAGCTAGGGTGAACACAGATTACAGGGAGTGGGAAATGATCAAGCTAGAAATACACACTCAGAAGTTGGTGGCAATGTCAACATATCAAGACCAAGACAACAGCACTTAGCATTTAGCAGATGGGCAATAAATGTTTGTGGGGTAACTGAATGAAGAGATGAATGACAAATAAAATGCTGGGTTTATCCATATCCAAATGAAATAGTGATAATGTACTTATTATTGGGTACTGCATTATTAAATTTAGTAAACTTCAATACATTACTATAATATTCAGAGGAAGATACTGTCATAAGAAAGTGATCTATTTTTGAAAGGTTTTATATATATATATTTTGTTGTTGTTGTTGTTTTGTTGTTGTTGTTGTTTTTCGGTACGCAGGCCTTTCACTGTTGTGGCCTCTCCCGTTGCAGAACACAGGCTCCGGGCGCGCAGGCTCAGCGGCCATGACTTACGGACCCAGCTGCTCCATGGCATGTGGGATCTTCCCGGACCGGGGCACGAACCCGTGTCCCCTGCATCGGCAGGAGGACTCTCAACCACTGCGCCACCAGGGAAGCCCGGAAGGTTATATTTTTATAGTTACTTATTTCTGTATTATAAAAATTTACTTCTCAGAGTTATCTTTGTGAAATGCTTATTTTACCAATAGCTTTTTAGTTGTATACATAAATACCTTTTCAAGCAAGGGTATTCATGTATTTTTTGCCACATCCTTAATTACAGTCTCAGTTTTATCTCCCCAAAACCTTTCTCAGAAAGAATAAGATCATACTCTGAAACTATGGGTTTTTTAATAAAAATAACCTAATTAATAATTTGATCCCTCTCTTAATCAACATGCTCTTTTCTATATGACCACACTGAGGTCTGGATGAATATGCTGAGGACAAAAATTCTAAGAAATCATTTCAGTACAGCCAACTTAATTTTAAAGAATTGAAATATCTGTTTTATCATTACTATAATAGCACAAACAATGGTATATAACTAAAATTATTGTACTTTAAAATAATTAAACAGTAAAATTGCTTAATAAGATTAATCAGCCTCTCAAAAATTACAGATTGAAGAATGAACAGTTTCATATATATAAGCCTTGGAACTCTACACTGGGGATAGGGGGTGGGGAAGAAAACCTGATCAAGTAAACGCTTAATATATTACATTGTGTATCCCATCCCTGAATGCTCTTCTGAAGTGTTATCTTACCCTGCCATCATCAAGAGGTGGACTGGATTCCATCTCTCTACCTTCTTGAATTTTGAAAGGCCCTGTGAATGCTTTGACCCATACAATGTGGCAAAAGTGATAGTGTGCCAGCTCCAAGCTTAGCCCTTAAATGACCTAACAACTTCTGCCTCCTGCTTCTTGCAGGCCTTCATGCAAGAAGTTCTGGCACTGCTAAGAGGCAAGACGCAGAGGAGCGCTGAGCTGCTAGACATAGAGTGAAGAGGCCATCTTTGATATCCAGCCCAGTTGAGATTTCACATGACTCCAGCCCCAACTGCTTTCCAACTGCAAATTCATGAGAGACTCCAAGTGAGAATCATCCAGTCAACTACCAGGTAATGAAAAATAGTGATCAATTGTTGATTTAAGCCAATGTGTTTTGGAGTTTTTGTTCAGCAACAGTAGATTACTGAAATATAGAGTGTATGTTTTGGTGGTAATGATGGGCTAGGTGGTAAGAGATAGATCTGGAAAAGTAGCTGGGAACCAGATTAAGAATTATCTTTATGGAATTTTAAGATTTGGGTTTTATCTTTTTTTTTTTTTTTTTTTTTTTTTTTTTGTGGCACTGCACGGCTTGTGGGATCTTAGTTCCCCGACCAGGGATTGAACCCGGGCCCTTGGCAGTGAGAGCATGGAGTCCTAACCACTGAACTGCCAGGGAATTCCCTTGGGTTTTATCTTAAAGGCAGTGGTTAGACAGAAAAATTCTAATTGAGTTGATACAATTTTGTTGTTGTTGTTGTTGTTAGAAATTGATCTTCTACAAGTAACGTGTTAGATATTGCAACTTAAATTGAAAGATGCTAACACTAGAATCAGGGGACCAGGTAGAAGGGTGCTTCAATAATTGAAGTGAAAATAATTAGCCTGAACTAAAATGCCAGCAGTAAGGAAGGAAGGATACAAGTGGTGTCAAGATCTATATAGGAAAAAAACATTGTAGAACTCAATTGTTGGGAGATACAGTTTTGGGCAGTCAACTACAAAAATGACAGCAACCCAAATTAAATTTCTTAAGCCAAAGTAGGACATATTTCCAGGATAGTGAGGTTTGTCCTGGAACTCAAAGCCTGGGATGTGTCTGGGTCTCTGGGGCAACTGGAACTAGGAACTCTAATGTCTCCACATCTCTTTCTTCCTTTCTTCTCTATTTCTTCCTAAATCTTTTTTTTTCTTAATTAAAAAGAATTTTTTTTAATACAGCAGGTTCTTATTAGTTAACCATTTTACACATATTAGTGTATACATGTCAATCCCAATCTCCCAATTCATTACACCACCATCACCCCACCACTTTCCCCCTTTGGTGTCCATACGTTTGTTCTCTACATCTGTGTCTCTATTTCTGCCCTGCAAAGCAGTTAATCTGTACCATTTTTCTAGGTTCCACATGTATGCGTTAATATATGATGCTTGTTTTTCTCTTTCTGACTTACTTCACACTCTATGACAGTCTCTAGGTTCATCCACATCTCTACAAATAACCCAATTTCATTCCTTTTTATGACTGAGTAATATTCCATTGTATATATGTACCACATCTTCTTTACCCATTCGTCTGTTGATGGGCATTTAGGTTGCTTCCATGACCTGGCTATTGTAAATAGTGCTGCAATGAACATTGGGGTGCATGTGTCTTTTTGAATTATGGTTTTCTCTGGGTATATGCCCAGTAGTGGGATTGCTGGGTCATACGGCGGTTCTATTTTTAGTTTTTTAAGGAACCTCCATACTGTACTGCATAGTGGCCGTATCAATTTACAGTCCCATCAACAGTGCAAAAGGGTTCCCCTAAATCTTTTTTATTTACTTTTTCTTTTTCTGTACAATGGCTTCTTCCAATTTTTTCAACGTAATGGAGGAAAACATGGCCTCCAAATCAGCTAAGATTTACACTTAATAGTCCCTAATCCAAGAGAAAGCCTATTTCCTCTTCCTCAGATCTAGGAACAAAATGTTTAAGAAATTTTCTGGGCAGATATTTGAGACAAAGGGAGTTTTGTCTGAGGTGTGGTGAATAATCTCACAGAAGAAAATGTTTCTGTACAGGTGAAAGGGCAACAGATCAAGTAGAAGTTCTTAGTTCTGAGAGTTGAAACAGAAATGTTTTCTGAGCTAATTAAAAATCTATACAATATTTTCAGCACAATAACTGAAGGTTGTGTGAAATGTATGCCAGGGTTTTTCTTGTTTGGTACCATATTAATTCATTTTCAATTCTCAGTGACAAGGCTGGGTGGATATTTGAATAACTAAGGCTTTTCTCCTGTCTTTAAAAAAGGTAGAAGTTCTTTGCTGAACAGGATGAAAGGCTATGGTTTGTAAGCAAATCTTAAGGGAGTGAATTGGTTTTAGAACAGCATTTCCCAAAGAGAGCTCCTCTAAATACTTTAAAAACACAGGCTTTTGTGATCATGTAAATTCTGGAAGTGGTACATTTTGTGCCTGCCTTTTAGACATTCATTATATAGAAGATTAAAAGCTCTGAAAACATATCTTTCTCTCTTTCATATATGTATGTATATACATATATACATATATATGGTACTTTCTAATGTAGTTGACAAAGTTTTTTCAATAACCTTTCTAATATTCTATACTACATGTTGTGAGAAATGCATATAAGATAATGTTAATTTAAAAACTTATTTCCATGATTTCAAAATGGTAAGTATTCAAACTATAATTCCAATTTAGATTATATGGTATGTAATATAGTGTTATAACATATAATAATGTGTATAAAATCATTATCACATGTTATTCATTAAATGAAATCTCATTAAATATGATAACTATAACTAAAGAATAACATTGGCATTCTTTTCCTATTTTTCCCAAAAGAGATTATATCTCATTAATATGAGATTCTTTGAATTAATAATCTGTAAATCTTAACAGGCATAATTTTCAAACAGTGACAGACTTTCATTAGGAGAAAATAAGTAGTTCTTTAGTCATGGGTTTCTGTTAACCTTTTCACTGATACTTTGGTAAAACACAAAACATTATAATTCATTTCATAAAGGACAAGAATAAGATTAGAGCACAAATCAGCAAATCAGTAACTTGATAGAGCTGAGATCATTTGCAAAATAAACAATAGCACTTTAAATGTAAATGAAGAGCAAAAAAATATCCAGACTCTCAACCCATGTCGGAAGAACAAAAAGCCTAAGGCTCAGAGACATACATACTACAGTTACACTTCTTCTGGGTGTTTGAATATGGCACCGATAACATATAAGAGGACACAGTCAAATTCAGTGGCTCCTGCACCTTGCTGCCTATCAGGATACTTCAAATAGTTTTTAGAAATAGAGACTCCCAGGGGTTAACCCTAAATAAACTGAATAAAAAGTTGTCGGCAAGGAACTAATAAATGTTTATGCTCAGAAGCACCCTTGGTGATTCTGATACCACTAGTCTATGACTAGCCATGATATGAAGAATCACTGGATTGGGTGCATCCAGGTCACTTGCCAACTGTTTCCAAATACTTTAAATAATGTACACTATATTTTCACACTTTCTAGTTATCATAACTTATTCATCGTAATGAAAACTTACTGATTAGGCCAAATACTTTGGGGTGAAGATCGTCCAATAATTATTCATTGGTAAATGTGTGATGGTTATTTTACCAAAATTAACCCAATGAATAAACAAAACCTTACGGCTATCGAGTGAATAATACATCTTATTATGAATAATTGGATGGGTTTATTGACATTCTAACATTTTAAACAGGCTCCTTGTTGAACCTGATTGACTTTGGTTTTGTGATTATTTATAGAATATTTCTTACAATTTTCCACGCATTTTAAAAGATGCAAAATTCTGAACTGTTTTTCACCAACTAAATGTAAAATGTGTTGATAGGTCATTCTATGAGTGAACGCTTGTTGCGTAAGATGAGATGAGGTAGGCAGTGAAGTGGGATTTGTCATCAAACGGAAGTGGGGAAATTTGAGCCAGCTTTTAATGAATGCTTACTAGGTTGTTTAGATTCAATTTATCTACCCCCTACACTAACTTTTGTGGCTGGTAAGACATCAAGCAAAAACCTTATCAATGGCAATCAACCAATTTAAGAGAGAAATTCCACGTATAGCATGAAACCTGAGAGCTACCCATTGTTGGGGTCCTTATTACTGAAATTCATGAGATAGATCTAAGAGAAGCTAAAATGAAAGGTATACATCAGGAGTATACATCTTGTACTTCTTAATTTATATTTTCATTTTTCATTTATTAGAAAGAATGTGTCAAATTATCTAATTTTCAGATTCAACATAATTTTGAGTAGCAACTCAATTTCTTAAACTGCTAAAAAAAAATTATACTTATATAAATGACCTAAGTTATCTTGATGGCCCCTACTTTTATTTTTTCAAGAGAAAAAGAAGGTATTAAATAAAAAGTGGTTTATCAGGTCTCTTTGATTCCAAAACTTACACACATACACACACAAATAGTCTTTTTCATAAAATGAAGTTAAGATTATCCAACCATTTCAATGTAAATCCTACCAAGCATTCTTGCAATCTTGGTTATTCTGATTGATAAAGTTCCCATGCCTGTTCACATTTAGATTTGAATAATTGGTAAAACCAACTCAATTTACCATTAAATTATGATTACAGAGACTGCTAGAGAATTATGAGACACTAGATTTGAAGTAAAAAGAAATATAATTATGTTCATCTATGGGAGCCTTTTCTATTCCCTCTCCAAATTAAAGGAAAGTTATTTTTACATATTTTTAGAGAACTGAATATTCTTCCTTGATTTACAGCTATACACTATTTAGAGTGATTACTGTCTGCCAACAGGACTGAAAGAAAGCTCCATGTGTGGAGGAATCAGGCCTACTTTCATTCATTGGGATATTCCCAGATCAGCAGTTTCTTGTACAGGATAGACTCTCAAAATCCCCAAATACCAAAACCTTAAAGGAATACTTAAAATCCTTTCTGTCAGACTCACTCTGGTTAGAATTCTTGCATATTTTCTTTTCTGCTTACGAGAGTAGAGAAGGTTCTTTAAAACTGATCAACTTTAAAAAGTTACATAATTGCTATAATTAATGATTTCTTATTCAAAGATCTTATCACAAAGCCTATCAATTATTCTGGGAAGCAGCATTATTTCAGCAATTTCCACCAGCTATCATTAAAGTTAGTCTTTGCATAGGTGAATAGCTATCACCTTTTCTATCTTATTAGCCAAAAGGTGGCATAGAAATGTTCCACCTTCATTCTCTAAAATCTGAAGGGTAGAAATATGGAATTGTACCTGGGTCAAATTTCATGACAGCCATTACAATAGCTCTCTTTGAAGAACTTGTTATGTTAATGTATTTATAATTCAATTTTCTTAAAGTGTTAATATGTAGAAATATAATACCACAAGATTTTCATTTATTTTTCTTACTGGAGTAAGAAAATATATTTAATTATCTGACACATCTAAATTTATCTAGATTTGCAAATATTAGTATTATAATAAAATTATATTGCATATTTTATTGATGCTATCTTACATAGAATGCAAATAAACAATGTTTTCATATAAATCCACATGCATTTTGGAAACAGAACAGAATAAGTTTTAAATCTATATGTCATAGAAATACATTGTAGAATGCAGAAAAAAAAGTTGTAGAACGGAGAAAAAAAAGTTGTAGAAGCTAACTTACTCTCACTGACAAGAAATGTACATATTTTGGTAAACTAAAGCACTTCTCAAATAAGAGCCACAGGATGGCACAACTAAAGGGTTTTCCCTGGAATCAAGTGGTCCTTGCTGAAATCTGCCATTATAGACGGCCATTATTTGAATAATAATGTCCAAAACGTTTTTGAGTCATTATCTTGTTATTCTAAAGATAACCTGTGAAACAAAATCACCCTAAAAAAGATGATATTCTACTGGGTTTACCAAGTATAGTTTCTTGGGATCCCAGATGTTGGCTCATTTCTCAGAGGAGATATCGATGATTTACTCTGCCTCATAAGTAAGAAATACTATTGTATCATGCCTGATTTTTCTCAGAACTAAATTGAAATACGCAGAGAATTATATTCATGGTTTTCCAAATGTTCTCTAGACTTCTCAATTTGTGATGCTTGGACTTAAATCAGTATTTAAAACAAATGGAGGATTGATGCATAGTTAATATGATCTATATTTCTTTACCCTAATGTGAATATATTTTCTTATAATTTATAACTTGAGATAAGCTCACTGACAATAATCAGGAAATCCAGATAAGTAAAATACAAATAAGTCGCCAATAATTGGACCACCCAGAGAGAGGATTCCCATGCTTCTGCATGGAACACATCATGGCCCTGGCATATTGGTGATAGTGGAGACAAGCCCATCTGAGTGTGATCACGGAGCTATAGAGCAATGTGCATCAAAGAGTCCAGGACAGTCAATGAAGATAACAGTAGCTCAAAGAATTTATTTAGGAGAACTCCTGAGATATCTCTGGAGACTTTTTAAACAGTTGAAGCTGTGGCTGGCCCTATGCTAAGGATTTAAAGACCTGTAACGGCAAGTGAGGGCACAGATAGTAAAATATGGGTTACTACCTGCCAATTTACACTCTGGCTGGAGTTGCCTGGGGAAACATGCACTGCAATGCATCTTATGAACATATGTATGTTTCCATTCTATTTTACACAATGGCATTAGTGCCATTTCTAGGTGAGTATGTTTTGTATTAAAAAGGCTGAAATTTAGTCCTTTTTGTAATAGAAAAGCATAAAACTTGTTTTTACAATTTCTTGAAATACAATATAGGGCTATTTGGCTAGCTTAATCTCTTTTTAAAAATTCATCCCAAAGTTAAGAAATTTTGAACCTTTTAAAAAAAATGCTATACAACCCGAAATAGTTGAAACAATTTTAAAACACAGGGAGAAAATGTCATCCTCCATTTCTCTAAAGGAATCAAGAATTGCTTCAGGATACTCTAACTGGTACAAAACTCAGATAATAATAGCTAGCTACATTTTAAAAGTAAGTGTTAAAGAGCATTGTTTTTCTTTTTAAAAATGGAATGTGGGTGTGGTGACAGCAGTATGTGTGTGTGCACGTGTGTGCACACACATGCGCGCACATATTTTAGGTGGTAAGACAATTAAAGGACAAGAAAAGATGATGCAAAATTGGACTTTCATGGAGCTGTCTGTTATGGGTTTCCATAGTTTTATTCATTTGAAAGGAAAATAATTTTTATCCCAAAGTTAAACTAGTGTTTTCTTTGTTGCATGACCAAAAGTATGACTTCAAGCTAAAGAAATTTTATAAATATATGGAAAACTATACCCAAGATGCCCTTAAAAGACTCTTTGTTTTTAGGGCTCAGTAATTCTAGACTTAAGAATGAATTCAAGTTCTACTATATCAAAGAGTTCACAAAAACATCAAAAGAAAACATTTTCATATTTAAATGGGATATTCTCTTTAAAATTGCAAAGTAAAAATATTTATTAAATGATTTTACATTTTTTTTCTCTCATCCGGTGCTTTTTCCATGATGCTAAGTTCTTTCGCAGTCTTTTTGCTCATTTATTTCCCTAGAGTGATGTTGACATACATCTGCTCAAATTAATTAACATCCTATCTCAGTAGACTCATTTAGCCTGAATAAAAAGTTCAAATGCTAATTTGTGGCTGACCTATGTGGCCTCCTCCAACCAAAGTATAACACCTTATTCTGTTTCACACTAACAGGCAGAAGAGCTGTGCACCTCCTTTCTTGTTTTTGTCTTTTTCAATAACATTTATTGGCTATACTTATGATCCTGAGGAATACAGGTATCAGAGGCTGAAATGCAAGAATGGTAAAATATGTTTGAAATGATATAGAAACCAGAGGTAGTATAGGTAAGATGTTTAAAATATTATCAGAAGTACTGGCATCTCTTTTTTTTTAAGAAACATAACTCTGCATGTGTGTATGAGAGAGAGAAAGAGAGAGAAAATCCTTTAGCACTGGATGAAGAATTATTTGTGAAAAGCAATATGTACTAATATATTAGTTACAAGTATTGATATGACCTCAAAATTTGATTGTTCTTATAAAATATTAACAGAATCATATGTATTTTGAAAAGAACTTAGATTTATCAGGTGTCTTATTTATGTTTTAAATAAAAACTGAACTGACTTATTTAATAAATGTCCATAAATATCCATTAACAGCCTACTATTTGTCAGGCAGAAAACTGGGTTCTCTCTGTTTTTCAAAAAAAGACTTTTTCAGATCTTAAATTTGTAGCTCTAAATATTTTAATTTAGCTTAAATATGTCAACAATTTGCCTTTACTATTTTTAAACATCATAGAACCTTATGTTTGTAAGCAAGAGAAAGCATAGGATAGTAGAAAGAGGCCATATTTGGAATCACAGAGACCTAAGTTAAGTTTCAGCTCTAGTATAGGTACCTCAGATTCTATCATTATAGGAATGATACCTTGGTGACTACAGAGGATTTAGTTTAGAAAATTTAACAAAATATATCTATCTAAAAACAGCCGATAAATTTAATCTATTGAGACTTCTGATCAGGAAGAATAGACATCAACAAACCATCTTTTATGCAAAAGACATTCTGCACAAATTATAATAAATGAGTTTGATTCCAAAATGAAAAGCTAATTGCTGATTTCTACTTATATTTTACAAATACACAACTAAACTCGTACTTTATTACAACTTTCAGAGGAGGTTTACCCATAGTATGAGGATGTGCATAGGAGAGATATGGCTTCATGAAGTGTGGCTCAGGAGAAAACCGCAGTGTGTACAGACATTGCTGTAGGCACCCCAGGGGTTCCTAAACCTATGTAGATAAAAGGTTTGTCTTTTGGTGAATATTTTTTGTATTCTCCGGATCATTTACTGAGACAGTTTCACAAACCACTTTGTCCTAATTATAACACAGAGTTCTGGTGGAATTAGTATCAGATGCAAGCAATTAACTTCTGCTTTTGTAAAAGCCGTCACTTTCCAAAGATTCTTCACCTTCTTTTCAAAATATATATGTGTATATATTTATGTAATTAAAATATTATGAAACATCACCCATTTGGTGCTTGGTTTGGTTAATGTCAAGTCAAAATTTCTGTCTAGATACTTATGTACTTCATCAAAGGGAGAGTTTGTATATACTGAGCACCTAAAATATATCAATCATTGTAGAGATGCCATCTAATTTCATGTTTGCATTAACTCTTTTGAGATAGTTATTAGAAGATTACACACGGAGTTCAAGGAAAGGAGAATAGAGTGTGGGGAGATAATCAAGGATGTTTCATGGAGGAGGTAAGAGAAGAAAGACATAGAGTTCAGGTAAATGGGATGATGTAAGAGGGAATCAGGGGGTTCGAGTAGAGAGAAGTATAACACACAGAGCTTGGAATAGGCACTAGTGTTGAAAAGTGTGAAGTCACCTGTCTGATAGAAATGAAGTTCCACATGGGTACTTTTCAATAAATAAAAAGGAATAAATATGGTCATACATTATAGTTTAAAGAAAAACAATTTTAAAAATATCTACTCTTCTTCCAATCATATGTATAAATTAAAAAGCAATAATATTTTGATAAAAATAATTGTGATAATAATTCAGGAATTGTGAGTATAATTCAGCATCTCTTGTAAAAACTATCTGTTATATATCTACAATTAAGAAGCTATAAAAAGCACAAATACATTTTAATATCAACAATTATCCAACTTAAAATTCTGCTATCTGTATTATTCTTAAATAATACTTATAAGTTGGGATAAATATTTTGAAAAGCTTTTCAAGAAGAGGCCCCTAAATCCAGAAATGTTATAGTGTGAAGGTTAATTGAAAATTTTAATATGCTGAACGGAAAAACTCACTACTTGAATCCTGGAAGAATTTTAGATCCTTTGTAGTGTGAATGTAGACACTAAAGTATTTTCAAAAGAAATACACGCAGGTAAGCAAGTAATTTGTTGAAATGGAAATAACCTATTGTTTGTAAGTTTAAACGTTGAAGTACTAATTCTGTCTCTAAGCAAAAAAAATAGGCTTTTGCAAGGGTATAATTTCTTTGTTTTTTCTCCTTTTTAATAGGATTTTTATATTATACCAACCTATATGACATTATTTATGTAGAACTTAGTTCATAATTTTAAAAGTTTATAAATATCAAACACTATATAAATATTTGACTATCTCATCTACATCAAATTTCACCATACTTTATCAAATTTTAATTGACCTACAAATAAGGAATGTACTTACAGCAACCATAGTTAACAGATAAACAGCTCGAATTAGTTTAAGAAAGATAAATTATTATAAGAATAATGGGTGTCATAAAATTCAGGGATAGAAATAAAACTGAGTCTCAGGAATGAAGAAAAGAAAGAGTACTTGAATGTCAACAGACTCACTCTTTTTATCTGTACCCCTCTCTTTAATCTTTTTTCTTTTCTATTTTACCCTCTGAAAGTCTGCTTTCTCTCTTTAGGTTCCCTAGTTTTAAAAAGATGGGACTCCATACTGCTCCCAAACTTTATGTGTACAAGTACAGAGCTTCCTCTTTTCCTGTTTCTCTTAAAATTCTCTAGAATGATTTCATTGACGAGTTCAGACAAGGTGGTCACCACTTGAACTAAGTATAGTCATCCTTCGGTATCCATGGGGGATTGGTTCCAGGACAATGCATGGATACCAAAATACGTTAATGCTCAAGTCCCTTATATAAAATGGCTAGTCCAGTCGGCCTCTCCGTATCCGCGGGTTCCCTGTCCAAAATTTTTGAATCCGCACATGCGGAACCCGCGGATACAGAGGGCCTAGACTGTGACTGAGTTGGGAGAGAGAGAGGTAGAGGGATGGATGCATGCGTCTTGATGGAAGGAAAGGTCTGCATTTCACTGCCAAAAGCCAGATGCTTACCCTGATCCTTAACGACCAGAGCACCAGTACATTCAGCCATTTGGATACTTCTACCTGCAGTTTATAATCTGAGACATGTGATAGGCAGCAACATGGACAGAGCCAATTCATTCCACCAAAATGGAGGCAGTAATATTCAGAGTCCAGTGACAGCCTTTTATGTCCAGTGAATTCTGGCTAGACTTTCTTTTAACTGTAACAAATACTCTGTGTTCACATTTTTTTTTTTTTTTGCTAGTGACATAAAACAGACATATCATCAAAGATAAAAAATCATTTAATATGTTAATATTGACAGAACTACCTTAATTCTAGTTTTCTTATCTCATGAGAAGAGGATGGTCCTGAATGTTTTTCAGACCCAGTTTTACAGCAGTTATCTGTTGCCAAGCATTGCAGAAAAATAAATACAACTTAGGAGACAGGAGGAGAAAATTACGAAAACCCAGTAGAAGAAAACAAATTGAATGAATCTAAAAGTGGTAAGTTACTAAGAAGAATACAGTAAACTAATCTAAACCAACGGTTAATGATCATAATGATCATAAAATTATAACTTAAGTAAAAAATGATTAAGCCAGCATATAAAATGAAAATAATTCAGAGAAAGTGTACTGTTTTTATTGTCCACAGATAATTTGCTTTTATTCTACAGATAATTACAGAAACAATACTATTAGAGAAAAACATTGGAAACTCTTGTGTTGTTAGGACTAAAGATGATAGCTAAAAATGGTTCACTGATGAATATTTCAAAGTGTATAGCCATTTTATAAGAGAGTTTGTGTTGACTGAACAATAACCACTTGCTTTGGAGAATTCTAATATGGTAATATGAATACTCCTTCAGGGCATTAGGCAAGGAGAGAGATTCTTACAAGTCATTATTCATTGCAATGGACAATGAACATTGTCTACCCAGAGAAGTTATGGCCTCCATCTTTAGTCTTTCTTATTTACGTGTGAATCTCTTTATCTTGCCCTCTTTTCTACACATGCATTCATTTTCTTTTTAAAGTATCTTTTCCGAAGAACTCAGTCATCTATTCCTTTCCAAATATATCAATTTGTTTATGAATTACTTTTATTTTCCTCTACCTCCTCTGATGTGTCATTCCGCTACTCACCCTGGGTACCTTTCTCTCCCAGCATCTCCACTGGATCCTTCAGCATGACCTTCACACATTATATACCATTGACATATTTAAAAATTAAAAACAATGCCTTTAACATATTTACAACCTCTACTCTACTGCCTTAGATTTCTCCTTTTCATAACTATGCTTCTTAAGTGGTCTAACTTCACTGCTTCCACTTGGTTTAACTTGTTCATTGCAATCTGGCTTCATTTCTAATGAATTGAATCCAGTGATCCTTTTAATCCACTTCTAATAATCGGTTTGATACAAATTATTGCTTCTTTCTTTAAAACTGTCTCCACTCTTGGCTTCTATAATGACACATTCTTTGGTCACTATTCATTAATTTTTTCATTTAACAGATATTAAACCATTATCACTTGGCAGGCATCATTGTAGATGCTAAAGTATAAACCTCAGTAAGATGTGGTCTTTGAACTTTTGAGGGGAAAAACATACACAAATAATTATTATAAAACGTGATAAATGCTGTAATAGAGATATTTACATTACAGTATGGTATCATGGAAGAGGACTCATTTTTAAAATCTTTAATACAAATCATTGTTTCAATTCAAGTATATAAAATCAACAAAACTTACTTTATATAAATCTCTTCCTTTAGACAGAAATAAAAATAGCTTCTAAAGAGTTCTGTGTGAATGACAAAAATTCACAGAATGAATGACTCATTCATTTTTTAAAATAGACTTAAGTATGAAGAATAATTATTTTGAATGATATTAGTTCTGATTAACATTGTAAATAGAAAACATTCATCTTCATTGAATACTTATGAAATTAATCATTATTCAAATGGCACTTCAGAGGCTTATATTTGAACTGAAAAAAACTTATAAAAATATAGTCTTTTAAAGCTGAAGGGGTCTTAGAGCTCATTTAGTCCAAACCTATTATTTTATAAAGAAAGAAGTGGCTCTCTGGAAGATACTTGCTCCACATCATGCAGATGTGTAGGGGCATAATTGAATCAGAACCCAGGATGCTCTGTTCCAAATGATCTTTCTAAAACAGGCAAATTGAGCACAATAGTAAGTCTATATAGTGAAATGCACTACCTCTTTCTGAAAGTATTGACAATAGGCTAAAGAAAAATATTTTAATGAGTATCACATGTGTTCCCCCCATTTACTCCAATTATAAAATGATAGACCAACTCCTAAACACAGTGTTTAAACTCCCAGGAATGCTCAAATGGATGTTACTTAACATAACTGAAACTGTGTTGCCCTAAGAAACAAGAATGAGAAAATTAGATTCCTAACAATGTCTTTCATGTAAAAAATTACAAGCTGTGCCTCAAAAAATGTCACAGATAATGCAACAAATATTTCTTTTACCTGTCATCTGGTCATTCTATTTTAGGGCAAATCTACAACTATTCACTTTTGTTTTTTAAAAACTTAGTTGCCAAAGGCTAACCTGAATATGGTGTCCTCAAACCTGTCACATATACATGTTTACAGGGAAATCACATCTTTTCTGTGGAGAGGGTTAGGTTTTAAAGTCAGCTCATAAGGCAAAAACCAATTTATTCAAAACCACTCTAGAAAATCCCTCAGGGAGGCATCACTCTGGAGAGCGACATCCTACATCACACTAAGTCCATTCCAGGCAGTTCTCCTCCCAAGTTAGAACATATCACTCCCACTGAGGAAGAGCACCAGATGCATGACCTTCCCTGCCATGGAGCTTCTTTGTATGAAAAGTGCAATGTGTACTTTTTAATGGATGAGAAGTATCTTTTAAAACAGGGGTTGCATTCAGCCTCACAAGGTGCTCACACCATGAGAAGCACAGGATCTACTACAGAAATTGTTTAGGTTTCCCATATCACATTCACTTGGGGAATATGTTCATTGCATGGAATCTTCTGTAACATTTAAATGGTTATTTGTCTCCCCTTTTGTTGTTGCAGTACATGAATAGTTGAATTTACATAATATATGTGTGCAAATGGTGCCATCCCGCTTAATACATACTCTTTTCTCATATATATGAGACAAACCTGTATATACTCTGATATATATACTATGCATACTATGTATACACTATGTATACACTATGTATATGCATACTCAACTATACACATATATGTAGTACAAGAAATGTTTTGATGGTATAAAAGTTTGTTTCAGAAAACTATTGAATTTTGTTAAAATTCTAACAATAATACAATTTCTAAAATATGTAAACTGTTATATAATAACACATTTGTTTGGTCTTTTGTCCCAGGTTCCTAGGAGGAAGCTTCTGAAACTTTGGAATGCCCCCAGTGATGAGTATCTTTATTATTCATGGTGGGTCCCTTAGGCCATACTTGAGTTTATGCTAATGAGGTGACTCATGATAGGCCCTCAGATAGTTTCAGGATAGGGTCAGAGCAATCCAGAAAGATCAACCATGTGATTAGAGGATTGGAGCTTTGAGCCAGGTGATATTAGCCTGACCTTATGACCTCCAATGAGAGGATAGGATTGTAGATCAAGTTCTATTACTTGGGCAGTGATTCAATTAATCATACTTGCATAATAAAACCCCGACAAAAACTCTGGACACCTGCAGCCTGAGGAACTTCCTGATTGGTGATACACATCAATGTACCAGGAGGGTGATGCATCCTGAGAACATGGAAGCTTTACAGCTGGGACCCTCCCAGATCTCACTCAAGTGTCTCTACATTTGGCTGGTCCTGAGTTGTATCCTTTGTAGTGAAACTTTAATTGTAAGTATAGCGGCTTCCTGAGTTCTTTGATTTGTTCTAGTTAATTATTGAACCTGAGGGAGTAGTACAGACCCTCAAATTTAGAGCCAGTTGGTCAGAAGTATGGGTAGCTTGGGAACCCCAGAGCTTGCCACTGTTGTCTGAAGTATGAAGAGTCTTACAAAGGATTGTGCCCTCAACTATGAAGTCTGTGCTAACTATAGGTAACCAGTGTCAGAACTGCACTACAGTAACCATGTCATAAATGTAACTAGCACTATGTTTGAAGGTAGAGTGAGTTGTTTGTTTGTTTACTATGTAATTCACCTAATTCTCCTGAAGAAGCTACATACATTGGGTGGTGGATAAGAAATGAACTTAATCCAGTCTGACAATTTAAACAGTCCCTTCAGGTAAACCTCTGATTCCCCAGGACTTCCATATTTTGTACTCTGGCTACTCTCTGAGATGACAGCTCAGGGTGGTAAGGCTTCTATAAGCTCACAAAAGAAGAACAAGAGTAGGGGCCTCAAAGGATGCTATCCCTACCTCCTTTGTTCCTTGTCTGTCCAGTGGTGCATCTCCCATCTTATATTCATATATTCACAAACGGTCTTAATGTAGCTTGTTAATGTAGCTTGGGATGTCTGTTGGAGCTGGTCAACATTGCCAGCCAGCTTATCCTCACCTAAGCCTCAAAGTCCATTAATTTTCCTTGGATGGGTGTCCCCCCTTCCCACACACACCTTTACTGCTGGGTCAAACTGCTTTTTCTCACACCTAGCCCAAAGGCAAGCCCACAGATTCTCAAATCAGCTCCTTTCAGTGTGTCCTTTCAGGAAGATTTGGTCTGGGAACTCACAGGTTTATATGTCCCTACAGGGGAAATAGGCATGCTAAGGAAGCCAAATTCCTTTCTGCCCCTAGCTGCGGGAATCTCGACAGGAAGTCCATTATGGTCAAATCTTCTCTCTGCCTTATGTGTCTCTCTCTCTTTTACCTACTATATCTTGACTGCTCAATCCCTGTCTGTCATTCCTCTTATTTCCCCTCTGGCTAGAGAGGGTCAGGCTTTAACCCATTCTCTACATTATTACTCAGTGTCAGAGGTTAAAGCTACCAATGAAACTATGGCTTGATGGGAAAATTATTTCAGTTTAACTTTTTTCAAAACATTATCCTTTGTTAAATAAGGATATAGATTTTTTATTACTTATGTAAAATAATAAAAATGTGTAGCCAAAAATAGAAAACCACTGTTTAAAGTAAAACTAAATTAGATATTTTTCTACTTTTCTTCATAATGATATTCAAATAGAATTGTTTAAAACAAACCAACATTTGAACTATTTAATTTAGTCACCAATATGCACTTATCTTGAATCATGCCTTTTCATTAATATTGCTGAAAATTTACCTACATGGTATCACGATTTGTATAAATCGTGTCATCTTTCTATGCTTCAGTTCCTCAGGTTTACTCAGGTCAGAGCCAAATGATAAGCAAGCTCACAACGATTTTATTTAGACCAAAGGCATATGCCCTGGTGATAATGGAGCTGTTATATTCTTTTATCGTTAATAAACAAAATATATGATAAATACCTAGAAGGCTTTCCATGATTTGAAAGAACTTTGTACCTTATTTATTAGCTCTGATGTACAAGTGAAAAATTAAAATATTTTAAGATTAGCATTGTATGTAACTTTTATCTCTCAGCAAAAAAGTAAAGTGCATTTACTCTACAAAAATTTGAATGTACAAGTAAGCAAAAACAAAATAAAATCACCTAAAATCTGCAAATCTAACAACAACAAAAAAAACCTTTAGTATTTTGTGACATGTAAAATCACTTTAAATGCTACTGTTTTGGAAAGAAAAATCTGGTTGTAGTATCTTTCAGGGTATACTTCCAGAATTTTAAAAATACATTCACTCAAAAACATTTATAACAATAGGATTACACTGTACATTGAACATTGTGCCCTGTATTTTTAATTTAACATCAAATAATATAAATTTAGAATATTAAAAAATTTCAGAACACTTTCATTGTGGAATTAAGGAGCTATAAAATAATATCACCAATCAATAGCTTCACTACCCTTAATGAAAATAAGAATTGTGCAAAACTATATATTCTATTTTACTTAATATGTAACGCATGATATGAGCACTATCATTATTCCTTGTATCGATTTTTTAGTAGGTTAGAAGTGGTTAAGTCAACTACTCAAGGTTACAGAGCTGGTAATAGTTTGTGAAGGTATTTGAAGTCAGGCCTATCTAAAATTTAAACTCCAAGTTTAAAGTTGGAGTTTAAATTTACTACTGAAAAACAATCCTGAGAGAATGAGCCATATCTACCAGTTCTTTCACAAAGTCTCTAAATCTAGACACAGGTTAGCCCATTATCTCCAATTACCTCAAAGCTCAGCAATTCTTTGTCCCCTCCTCTTTGTTTCCAATCTATGCTCATCACCTCTACTTTCTATTTCTCAAGTACATGATAATTTTCTGTATGGTTAACATCAGGAGCCAAAAATCACCTATCAAAGAACAAGCCTGTTGTGACTAAACCCAGTAAAAATAGGACAAAAGATGCTCTATTTTAACTTTACAATTGCATTTACCATTAGTCCGTATATTTTTCCCTAAATGTTGATAAAATTTTAAATTAATACTTTCAAAACTCATAGGCCCTACTGATAACTTGCCAAGTCCATACTAAAGTTTATTGGGTGTTTCCGGGGTTTTTTTGCCCTTCACTTCTTGCAACTTAAATTTAGAGAAAGACAACTGCTGTGTTGTCAAATCGTGAAATGTGTTTAGGCGGAGTGATAGGAGTTGAATTATGAGCAATAAGAGACACTGCTATTTTTGACAAGACAAATACAGAATGCATGACTCATTAAAAATAATCTATTATATACCTTTTATGCTATCTTGTTTATTTTCAAAAATTGATGCATTCATTAACATTCATGAATGATAGACACTTTTGTTAAAAAGGGGGAGAAATTTTGTCCCATTCACTGTAAAAAAAATGTCTGTATCTATTGATGAAACTTAAAGTTACAATTTTATATGTTAATTGCAACATAATAAACTGTAATGCAGTTCATAAAAATAGTTCCACAGTGTCTACCAGGTGATATTATCCCATCATAGAAAGCCAGTTTGAAACTAACTGAAGATAAATTTGTCTTGCTGGTTTTGACTGACCTATAAATCTAGATTCACAATTTTTTTTTCATTTACATGGCCTATTTTATTTTATTTTTTTAAAAAATAAATTTATTTATTTTTGGCTGCATTGGGTCTTTGTTGCTGTGCGCGGGCTTTCTCTAGTTGCGGTGAGCGGGGTCTACTCTTCGTTGAGGTGTGTGGTCTTCTCGTTGCGGTGGCATCTCTTGTTGTGGAGCACGGGCTCTAGGTGTGTGGGCTTCAGTAGTTGTGGCTCACGGGCTCTAGAGCACAGGCTCAGTAGTTGTGGTGCATGGGCTTAGTTGCTCCATGGCACGTGGGATCTTCCCGGACCAGGACTCTAACCTGTGTCCGCTGTATTGGCAGGGGGATTCTTAACCACTGTGCCACCAGGGAAGCCCTACATGGCCTATTTTAAATTGCATCTTCTAGTAAAAATTCTTCTAGAACATTCCCTGTAATCAATAGAGAACTAACTCGTTTAATCTTTTTTTCATATTGAGGATTTTTTTTCCATTTTGCTATGCTATGATTATGCCAACCAGTTATGGCATCAACATTTGCAGAACCTAATTAGAATGTGACTACGTTGAGGATGTTTTAGGATTGAAAATTCCTTGGGAAAAGAGCTGTAGAATATTCTTCCATATCATCCAGATTTGGAGTTCTATATAGTGATTAGTTACTGCTATTAACGTTTCTGAACTATATTCTGAGCACTGAACTGGGCATTGGAGATAGAGAAAAATAAAGGAAAAAAATGTCTAACAACTTAATAGAGACATAAAGGCAGAATATTAGGAGAAAAAATATCTGTATATACTACCAACTCTCCCTCTCTCTGTTTTACCTTTCTACTAGCAACGTGGCAGCATGTTGATACTTAGAGGAACTCTATAATATTGGTTCAAGGACTTGGGAGCAGACTGCTTGGGTTGAGATCTGGGCTCTGCCACTTACTAGTTGTGTGACCCTGAGCAAGTTATTCATTTGAAAATGGGATAATAGCAGTACTACCACACTGAATTATTATAAAGTTAAACTAGCTAATATGTGAGTAAACTGCTTAGGACAGAGCACATGGTGTGTACTCTAAATGTTGGTAGGAGAAAAAAAAAAACAACCCTGGTTCCTTCTATTTTATAACCTTATGATAATTAAATCCATTCAATAATCTTTTCATTCACTTATTCCAAAATTATATACAGAATACTGTAACTGTTTCTCTTTCCTTTTATGGGCCTAGAATATTTTTGTCCAAGATGATGAGAAACAATATTTCTTGATACGTTATAGGAATTAAGAACTTAATAGAAGAGAAACCAATGTGTTCTTTCCAATTTCATATGTAGAGGTGTCCTTCCATGTAAAATATTCCCTAATCCTGTTAATAAGCCAAACCGGTAAATTTAATACTAGATTATGAAAATTGATACCTAGGGAAGCTAAAGAGAGAACTGCTTTAGGGTATCCCTCAGAACATGCCAGATATGCAGCTCTGCTTGACCGTATCTAATGACTCTGGCTCCAGCCACACTGGTCCCCTTGCTTTCTTAGGACACATCAAGCTATCTCCCACTTCAGATTTATATTTGCTCTCCTTCAGTTTAAGTACTAGCCTTCCTCCCAGCCCTACCATTCCCCCAGCCTATAACCTGCTTGGTTCACACGCTCAGCTCCTTCAGGTCTCTGCTCAAAAGTCACAATTTCAGCAAGTCCTCCCGCTTGGACTCCTTTATAAAATAGCCACCACACCTTTATTCTGTCTCCTTTACTCTGCCCCCTACCTTGTCCTGCTTTGTTTTCCCCCACATCACTTATCATCATATAACATACTAAATATTTATTTGCTTATTTATTATTTTCAATCTCCTTTCCACAGAGTGTAAGCACCATCACAACAGTAAACTTTCTTTGTAGCCTCAGTGACAGTGACTATCTTAGGGATACAATTTGTATCCTCAAGAACAGTGACTACCACATAGCACATACTCAAATATTTAATGAATAGAAGAATAAATGCAGTTACTTTCTCAATTTGAATGCATCTTGAGCTATTTGCTTTCCTGAGTACAATCTAAATAGATCATATGACAATCTGGAGTTGTGTTCAATTACTAAAAATTAGTAATGAGCTCTTCTTGTGCCCAGATCCTGGATTCTAAAGACATTTTACCATTAAAAGAAACCAAGATCCTTTGGATAACTGACTGATTTTATGTCTGGAGGAGGGAAAGGAAGGTGAGCCTGAAATACAACTTTTCTGTGACAGAAAATAAATAAGCATTCAAAGACTAACAGAGGCGTGTCAAAGGACACAAGGGTCAGCTCGAAGGAGCTCCCACTGACTAAATCTGGGATAACTTGAGTATAAAAACAAATGTCTACAATTGATTAACTGATCTTAATGTACTGAAAATATAAAAATGCATGAGTCCATAATAAGATTTGTGTGTGTGTGTGTGTGTGTTTGAGAGAGAGAGAAGGGGGTAAGGGGAGACACTAATTTGCCACACTGAAAGATTCATTAACAAAATGTAGGATAAAAATCATATGATCATCTCAACAGATGCAGAGGAAGCACTTGTCAAAATTAAACATGAATTTATGATAAAAAACCCTCTCAATAAAGGGGGCATAGAAGAAATGTATCCCAACATAATAAAGGCCATATATTGTAAACTCATAGCTAACATTGTACTCAATGGTCAAAAGCTCAAAGCTTCCCACTAAGATCAGGAACAAGACAAGGATGCCCACTCTCTCCACTTTTATTCAACATAGTATTGAAAGTCCTAGCCACAACAATTGGGCAAGAAAAAGAAATAAAAGGCATCCAAATTGGAAAGAAAGAAGTAAAAGTGTCACTATTTGCAGATGACAAGATACTATATAGAGAGAACCGTAAAGTGTCCACCAAAAAAAATTAGAACCAATAAATGGGTTCAGTAAAGTCACAGGATACAGCATCAAAATACAAAGATCTGTAGCTTTTATATAATACTTTAATGACAAACTATCATAAAGACAAATTAAGAAAACAATCCCATTTACAATCACCTCAAAAAAATATCTAGGAATAAATTTAAACAAGGAGCTGAAAATACCTATATATTGAAAACTATAAGATGCTGATAAAAGAAATGGAAGAAGACACAAATAAAGGAGAAATATCCCATGTTCATGGATTGGAAGAATTAATACTGTTAAAACCCAGGCAATCTATAGATTCGATGCAATAAAGATTCCAATGGCATACTTCACAGAACTAGAACAAATTTCTAAAATTTGAATTCAAGACCACAAAAGATCTCAAATATCCTAAACAATTCTGAGAAAGAAAAACAGAGCTAGAGGTATCACACGCCTCCATTTCAAACTATACTACAAAGCTACAGTAGTCAAAACAATATGGTTCTGGCACAAAAAACAGACACACAGATCAATGGAACAGAATTGAAGGCCCCCAAATAAATGCATACTTATATGGACAATTAATTTACGACAAAGGAGCAAAGAACATACAATGGAGAAAGGATAGTCTCTTCAATAAATGGTGTTGGGAAAACTAGACAGCCACACGCAAAAGAATGAAACTAGACCACTATGTTGCACCACACACAAAAATTAACTCAAAAATGAATTAAAGACTTGAATGTAAGACCTAAGTGATAAACTTCTTAGAAGAAAACATAGATAGTACCCTAATTGACATTGGATTTAGTGATGTTTTTGTGGATCTGACTCCAAAGGAAAACAAATGCAAAAATAAACAAATGGGACTATATCAAACTAAAAAGATTCTGCACAACAAAAAAAACCATAATCAAAATGAGAAGGAAACTTACTGAATGAAAAAGATATTTGTAAATCATATATCCAAATTTTGTGAGACAATTCAAAGTTGTCAATACTGTGTAACAACTGCTGTATTGATTGTACTGTGTCTAAAATGATTCTTGTGCTATTTTAATGTGAGAATTTTCACCTATAAAATCTCTATGCACGCAACACACACAAAATAAGAAAGTTTCTATAGCATCAGTTCTTTACTCTATTGGTAATTCAGAGTTGCTCTGTTATTTTAGGTGGAACTATAGCTCATCCACAGCTAATAAGACAATGCTCTTCTTTACAGTAGTATCCCAGCTAATAAATAAAAGGGATAATAGGATGATAAAGCTACTGTTTCACAACTCCCAAAGGAAAATATGATAGTCAAGGACCACGGATCCTTGAATGCTAAAAATGTTGGGTAACTATTCTAGAATAAAAGAGACTAAAGAGACAAAAAAAAAATACAATGTGTGATCCTTGATTTGATCCTCTTCAAAAGAAAAATAAAGTCATAAAACATATTTCTGGAACAATTGGAAAAATTGGAATATGAGGTGTGTATTAGATGATATATACTGGGGTATTATTGTTAATATTCTTACATGTGACGTGATTGTAGTTATAGAAGAGAATATTTTACTCTTAGGAGTTCATGATGAATTGCAATGATCTACACAACTTACTTTGAGATTGTTCAGAAAAAAGAAAAAATAGACATAATATAACCAAATATTGGAAAACATTAACAGTTGTGCATCAAGATACGGTGATTCAAAGCTTCATTGTACTATTCTTTCAGTTTCACTGTATTTTGAAATTTTTCGTTGAAATACAAGTGTCAAAACTTGGATGCTTGAAATTGGCATAATGATAATAAATAATATAGTCTTTGTATATAAATTAGAAAATGTGGATGAAAATTAATTGCTAACATTTGTGGAATACAACACCCTATTCAAGGTTTCTTTATCTTGGCACTAGTGACATTTTAGATAGTTATTTGTTGCGAGGGACAGCCCTGTGCATTGTAGAATGTTTAACAATATTCCAGCTTATATCCACTAGATGCTAGGATATTGTCCCCTCACCCCCCCCGCAAAAAAATCCCCACAAAATGTCTATAAACATTGTCATATGTCCCCTGGAGGAACAAAATCTTCTCTGGTTGGGAAGCACTGCTTTACATGTTGATTTTTTTTTTTTTAATTTTGTGGCCATTCCTCCAAATTGCTACTTTTCAGATATTTAGAAAATAAAAATTAATTGATCATTAATATAAACTACATTTGTTAAAATCCAACTCTTCCCATTAAACACAAAGTATATGTCTCTATTCTGATACCTGGGGATAAAAATGGTTGAAAGGATTGCCAATAAAAGAACATTTTTAAACATGTAATTTTAAAATGCTTTTATGATAAAGCCTCTACCAAATTTTAAAAATAAAATCTTGCCTTTTCCCACACTATTATTGTGAATAGAGATCAAATAAAAATTGTTTTGGCCTGGTAGTTTAAGGCTTGCTGTTTCTAGTAAGAGATATTAAAATTGTAATTTGGTCGATGGCATATTTACTAGGAAAAAGAGATAGGCATTTGGAATAAAAATTACCTCCAGAACTATGTATAAGAAGCTTTTAAAAACATACCTGTTATTAATACATACAACTGCTTGGATGGATCTCTAAATGTATTAGGTTGAGTGAAAGTAGCTAGTCTCAAGAGGTTAAATTATGTATGATTCCATTTATATGACATCCTTGAAAGATAAAAGTAGAACTATAATGATGGAGAAGAGATCAAATTTCCAGGGGATAGAGATAGAGGGAGAGTGATGGCATAGTGATAGCAGGAGGGAAGTTTTTGGGGTAATGGAACAGCTCTGTACCTGAATTGTGGTGGTGGTTACATGAATCTATACATGTGTTAAAATTCATCAAACTGTATAAAAAACATCAGTTTTACTGTTTATTTATAAAACAGAATAAAATAAGGATTTTCTTGTAATTCTAATTATAATCATGTAAAAAAGGTTAGTGCTTAATAAAGTTCTTTTTCTAGAAAAGCCTTTTTTGTTGTTTAGTAATAAGGGTGAGTTATTAACATATCATATGTAAAGAAAATGCTTAAAGAAAATTAATAAAAATTCATAACCTAAACTCAAAAGTACTTATAAAATACATAATAGGAACTAATATAGCTTGGTTGATATCATAAGAAGGCAATAAGAAGTTTGATTAATTAATAATAAGTTTAATTAAATATCATGCTCCAAATGTCAAATATGAGTATCTTCAGATTATCAGATTTTGTCGCATATTGGTGGGAAGAAACCGCACAGATGTATTCATGTGCTATAAGTTCCCAATTAAATGGTGACAGTCACAGACCTTAAGAAAAGAAGGGGTACCAGCCAAAGCAGTAGCATATCTTGGCTTGTCTCTTCCTTATCATTTGACTCCCTAAAGGGTGGCTATACAACTGCTATCACATTCTCTGTAGTAGTGAGAAAATAGCCAATTTCTTTCTAATAACAACATAATGTTTTACACTTAGACCTTATGTCATCATTTTGGAATGCCAACAATCTATGCATGTCCGTTTAAAAAATGTTTACAGACACACATTCTTGTGATTCTTGACCCACACTTGGCTTTAGCAAGACTGCATCCTCAAAGGGGCAACAGCAGAGTCAATACCTAGGTTTCACAAGCTGTCTCTACTTCTAGGTTCTTTCTGGTGAACTTGAATCCCCACATTCCACTCTGCCTCTAATTTCAGAGCTTTCACCTCGTGATTCTGATCCTGGGTTTGGTCTGATAACCACAATCACAAGTCTTTCTTCACTTTCCCAGCTAAGAATTTATAAACCCCTTAAGGAACACAGAAAAAGAGCAGCACAGTTTCAATCACTGTTGCTAGAAGCTTCAAAACTGTTAATTACAATGCTCCTGTAGAATAGAAATTAATTACAGTCCTTAAATGTATTAAATTATTTTTGAAATATCTACTGCTGTTAAAGAAGCTTTAGTTGACCCCAAGTTCCTAGAGCGATCAATATTTCTTTCTAACTTAAAAGCACTCTAATATCTCAACTGAAAGAAAAAATAAATCCAATCTGTACACTGTTCTAGTCTGGAAACATTCTCAGTAGGAATTGTACCTCTGACTTTCACCCTCTCATTAGAGCTTTACTTAATATGTCTGATCAGTGATCATGATTCTGGCTTACAACTATACAGATGGTATTCAATTGCACTTTTAATGTTAAATTTTCTAATATCTCAATACAAAAACAGTTATCATGGGCTGCATATCCATTTTCTGTAGACACCCAGGAAAAATAACTTTCACATTTCCTCTTTTATCATCTACTTCTGTACAACCAGCAGGTTGCATGTCACGCCTTACCATCTGTTGATGTATTGCTTGTTAATATATTTTTGTTTTAATCAGGGAATTAATGGAGGATTCTAGATAATATAAAATTCTATTTAATAGCAATTGATTATCTTTTTTTAAGCAATTAGAATATATCTAAGACTAAAACTTCATGAACCATTATTGACTCTTTTCTTGATGTTTCGGAAGGCCCATCAGAATTTTAAAATTTCTTGTATTAAAAAAAAAAAAAACCTTAGAGAAATCCCATTAAATAAAAAATGGTCAGAATTAGAGGAAGATTATTCTTATGTCTATGCCACTGCGCTCAGCTTTCCAAGCATAAATGTTTACATCCTTTTATTAAGACTAAATGAATGCAATGGTAACAATTTGCACAACCCAACAATTACCTATTTAGTAATATGATCCTTAGAATAGCCTTTGACTTTCCAGTTCCCATGAGCAAAATACATACGAATGCTTTTCTACCTGTAGTTACCATGGTGCCTCTATAGACTTTCTCTTTTTCTTGGGGAAAAAAAACCCTCCACTCCCCTGAGAAGGCTAACATTCATGTCCATTTATGGAAACAATTTAATCGATTAAACAAGGATCAATTAAACAATTTAATTGATTCTTTTGTGCTTCTCGCTGCTCTTACATTTGCCAAGTTTAATTGCTCGGTAAGGCTTTGTGTTCCTGAGGTAAGATGACATGCAACCCAAATTCTTTTGATATTCTCTCCTGCTTTCATGGAATTGTATCAAAACTAATTTGAATGCTAAATAAACTGAAACAAGATTGTGGGGTTTTTTGGTTCTGAAAACGCAGAATTCTCATAATGAAGCAAAAAATCATATATATATATATATATAAATTTTTTTCAAAGCATGTAAGAGAGTGAAGAATATCCTCTAAGTTTAAAGATGCAATATTTGTGAGATTTTAAAATCACCTTAAGATTGTTAAATTTCTATCTTACTGTAGACTTGTGAACAAATGCTTAATAACTATTTTTCAGTACCCCCATCTCCATAATGGAAATAGTTCCTGAAAGTAAAGATAAATGTAATTAAGAAACTTGGAAACTGAATTTCATCAGAGTGATGAGGACAGTGGATTTCATCATCCCACCAAAACAGAGAGTATTTCTCACACTACTTTTCTCACCAGCTAAGTCTTATGACAAAGAGATAGTCTTAAATCCACTACTACTGCGGGACAGATAAACAGAGCCTCTGTGCTTTATGAGAAATTTAAAGTTCCACTTAAGCTTATCAATCTCAGCTCATACATATTGACCTTATGATCATTCCTTATAGAACAGATATTTATGAAAATATTGACTTTGTGGTCACCATCAAGACAGGCTTCAGTGGAAAAAAGTGAGCAAAAACATACATGGGCTCTGCTGTCTGGAGTTTTCATTTAAAAAATCCATATATATATAATTATATAATGAGATAACTAGAAAAGAGTATGGTGCTTATAAACCTGTAAAACAGAGGAACTTGAAGTTATCTAATGGGTTAGCAATAGCTGTTATATTAGTTAGGATAAGGTTCAGTTGATATAAAAATCACAAAATAAAAGTGACAGAAGCAAGAGAGAAGTTTACTGCTGTCTCATATAAAAGACTGATAGATGTATGTGGTCCAAGGCTATTTATGGAAGTTCCAATTTAACAGAGGCCCATATTCCTTCTCTTTTGTTTCTGCCAATTTGAGAATGTGCTTCTACCTCATCATCAAAGATGCCTTCTTGAGTTCCAACAATCAGCTTTGCATTCCAACTATCAATAAGGAATAAAGTGGGGAATGGTGCCTTTCATCTCTTTTCAAGAGCTTCCTAGAAGTATTACACAACTAGTCCTACTACATTAGTGGTGAGAACTTAGTCATATAGCCATACCTAGCTGTAAGGGAGGATGATATAGCCATATTAAATGTGCCTAATTAAGAACTGAGTCACTTTTAATAGAGAAGAATAAAATAATAGATATTTGGAGACAAGTATCAGTATCTACCATAGTTTGCCTGAGAAAATGACTTTAGATCTGAGGTTTGAAGAATGAATAAGTGTTAGGGAAGAGGGGAAGAGTGAAGAGAATTCCTGGCTAAAGCACAATCCACATGGCTATACCAGCCTCCAACACAGCTGGACATGGACTACTCGTATTCAGTATTCTTTTACGTAGTACAGAAAAGAACTTCTCTCTTGTTGTAGTCAATTCTATTTTGAGAATTTTAAAATATTCAATTCAACTGAATCCTAACTAATTTTATGTAACATAATAGCCTTTGCTAACTCCTTAGATAAGGTCCAGTTTCTCTATATTACTATTTTTCTTGAGCCTGGTATAAGATTAATGTTTTTGTTTTGTTTATTAATTATAATAGGTTTACTTTTATGAGCTTATATAAGCTTTTAATATTATCAGAGACACACAGTAAATAAATCTCTCCTGTCAAGATCATATAAATGTCATCAGAATATATATATATATATATATATATATATATATATATATATATACACACATTCTATAAGAGCTGCTTGAAGCACTTTTTGCTGAGCTAAAGCAAAGATTTTGAAAATGTTTAGATAATAAAATCTCATATTTTAGGAAATATTTCAATGAAAACACATGTTAAAATAAGTCAATTTAACTGCTTATGTTTTCATCTGATATATACATACTCTGAAAATATCCTGTGACCATTTATTTTTTGAGGAAAGGGGTTTGGAAATTTATCCAAAACAATTTCAAATACTTTTAGATCAATCATTTATTTGTTGACAAACCCAGAGCTGACAGGAACAGTTTTAAAGTACAACTGAAGATATTAAAATTTCACATAAACTTTATCACACTTCAAATATTAGAATCAATGTTATGTTGAATTTTGTTAAGATAATAAAATACATTACTAACCAAGCTACTCTAATCTGTATATTTACTTAATAGGGGTTCAAAGTCTTTCAAAGCAAAATGGTATTTTATTCAAGGAAGATGAACATTCGTGTATCTTTCTTTCATAAAATAATTATTTTAACTACCCAGATTACTAAAATTAACATTATTCTGCTTATAAGAAAATTATAAATTACAGTAAAATATTCCACTTAAAAAATCCTATGAGGGGTTTCTTCTTTTATTTTTTCTTCCAAATATTCTCTTTGGACTGGTTATCCCCTGCCTGAAAAACTCCTGTCCTGTACACAATCTTAGCAAGTAGACGTGACCTTCAATCATGTGACTTTCTTACCAAGAAAAAGCCTTTGGCAAGTACCAGAGAGCACATATATGTTTATGTAACCACCATAAAGTAATGTTAAACCAGATGAGCTGCCAAAAGAATCCAAAGAGAAGTGACGTTACCTGCTGATAAAGCAACTTATACGTTTATTTTGTAAACATCTTAGAAAGGACTTTCAGGAAGAAAGGCCCATGAAATAGTTTTCATGTGAAGGATATTGATGCTCGAAGATTGAAGAACTTATGAAGTAAAAGCAGGGAGGTAAAGTGGGGAGCAAAGATAAATCAGGTGGCAAAAGAGCAAGTTGGTTTGGCTAGGAAAGCTATATGAGGGGTAATGTAATATAAATGGACAGACTAGGTTACCATGAACTTGTTTAGAGATGACAAGGTTGCCTTGACAGTCGTGTTAATTATCTATTGCTATATCAAATCCCAAAATTCAGTGGCTTAAAACAACAGTGATTATTTATTATCTCATTATTATTGTGAGTCAGAAATTAGGGGATGGCTCAATTGGGTAGTTCTACCTTGGAACTTCTCAGAAGGTTGCAGTTAGAGATTGATTTGGGCAGCACTCATGTAAAGCCTTGACTATACTACTAGAGGATCCATTTCCAAAGTATTTCACTTGCATGACTGGCAAGTTAGTGCTGGCTATTGGCTGGGGGCCTCAGTTCTGTTTCATGTGGGCATCTCTATAGGGCTTCTGGGGCATTTCAGAAGGCATGCACTTCCACTTACACCATATTTTGTTATTCACACGGGGGCAATTCTAATTTAATGAAGGAGAGGTCTACACAAAGGCATGAACTTCAGGAGGTGAGAACCATTGGTGGTTACCCTGGAAGTTAGAAACCAAATCATGTATCATTAATATTATTATTATTATCACCATTATAAAAGCTTACTCTGTACTTGGTAGTTTACCCATTTTTAATCTTCATAAAATTCCTGTGAGATAGGTTTTATTGTGTTCATTTTATAGTGAAAGAACTGAAACTGAAAAGTTAAATAACTTGCCCAAAGTCACACAGGTGGTAACTGGCCGGATATCTGTTGATCTGATTTCTAATGTTACACTCCTTCAACCATGCCACGAAGACTCAGAAAATATTGTCTGTTCTAAGGATGATCCTGCTGGATGTTAAAAAAATGTCTGCATAGTGACTGTCGTACTTTTTAAAAATAGCACAAAGGGCAGGAGACCGAGGCATTAATAAACACTAATAATTCAAGTATTTTAAAAGCATTTTTTCTTAAAATATATCTAATGATGATGGTTATTTTGTAAGATTAAAATAAGATTGCTGACTATCTTCTCATTGAAGCTAAATTCAAAAAAATCTTGAGACAGCTATTAATGAACTTATTACCAATAATAAACTAGTGCTTTCTTCATGACTGTTTCAACATTAGAATTTTCCTATGAACTTGTTATTTTGAACTTGCAAATACATCTTGACATAAGGGCAGATATTTTATGAAAGCAAAGTGACACTTCATAGGCCTTATTATTGAAATTCAGCTGAAGGCATAAAGATAATTATCAAACACACAAGAGGGCTTATTCTTGTTATTTAAGAATTATGTAGTCCAGGAATAGCAACCACATAACACCACTTTTCTAATGAACACTTATTACTTTAATCAGGCTCTAATTTAATTTAAAAATCAGAATTTTTAAAACAGAACTGGTCACATTTACTATAGTAGATAATTTAAAGGTTTTATTTCATTTTACATAATTTCTGGGTGACAGATAAATCATTAATTAACAACAGATGAGTATCATTCTTGACACAGCAATATATTAAATCTGAATTTGGAAATTCCCTGACAAACACATCCCCTAAAGGAGGGATAAGTTAAAGGTCATCATTACTGAGGGCTGGTCCTTGATTTAATTAGCTTATTTTAATGCAAAGAAATGGTTTGGAATTCTCATAATTCATACATCAATTGGAGTTAAAAATTGGCCCATGAAAGATATAACTAAATGAATTCATCACAACAAATCAAAATCATGTCTTTCTAAAACAGAATAACTATTTATAACTAGAAGAAGGCCTTGTGGATATTTAACCTTCTACCCACCAGTTATCCTTCAAATAGAAAGTACCTTTTATAGTCATAAAAGAACTCCATCTCCTGTCCACTGTTTCCCCATTTGTGACATTTCCGCATAGACAACACTTGGGATTCTGTTTAAAAATGAAGTTCCTTGGCCCTTACCAGATTTTCTGAATCATCTCTGGGGGTGGTATATGGTAGCTTACATTTCTGGATAATTATGTATTCTGAAGTTTGACAATCCATATAACCGTTCTAAGAATCTTTTATTCTGATCCATGAGAGAGGAAGGATAAAATAAACTATAGTCAATAATGTAAAATCTGAAAGCCCAATATCAATTCCCAGAGAGAATTTCCATTGATAGTTAGTAGGAAGTAATTATAGTCTTGAGAAACAAAGTATTCCATTCAAATATTTGATACTTTAATAATAATATTAATAAAAATTATGCTTTAAGTACTTCTGTTTTACATTTGTGTATGTTGAGCCCCACGGTAAACATCTCACTTGACCTTAATGACAATCCTTTGAGGGCAATATTTCTATCTACTTCATTTACAGATGAAGAAAATGAACTTAGAGAGATTATGCCCAGTAGGTGGCAGAGATACTCAGGTCTGTCTGCCTTCAAACTGCTATACTATATAGCACTATAGGTTAATGAAGATTTAATATTCAAACCTGATAGCTTTCGGAAGATATTAGATAGGGAAAGAAAATTGAAGCTGATGTACAGCATGGTAATGTAGAGCATCAAACAGATTGAAATGGAACATCTAAGTGTTATATGGAGTTCACATGAAGTGCATAGATCCTGATATCATTTAGTGAACATTAAATAAGAATGAATATATTTATTTAAAATTTAGGCATGTTTTAAATTTTTTTCTTTCAAAATTTTTACAAAAAATTATTTTGTTAATTACATCTCCTCTCCACCAAATAAACAAAGAAAACAACATCAACAATAATGCACACATGCGTGCATGTGCGCGCACACACACACACAGAGGCAGGATAACTATCTTCTGTTGGATAATTCATATTTTGTAGTCACAATGTCAAGTTTAATTGACATAGTCTCAACGTAAAGCTTGGTATAAAAGGCACCGTGAGACTTTTTGGGAAAATGACATGCATCCTTTATATATCCAGACATTTATTGAGCACTCATAATTCGTTCAGCTAACAAATATATATTGTGTCTTTAAGGAACTCACAGTATAATGGGGAAACAGACATGCCTACTTAAAGTAGATTGGTGTTCATTATTATGATAGAGGTAAGCACAACATTTTATGGGATCTCAACAAGGAGGGTAGTGAACTTAACTGGGAACTGACATATCCACAAAAAGACACATATTGTAAACGGTTTGAAAGAATGAGTGAGTTGGGGGCAAACAAGTAGAAAATGGGGAAAGGAAGTTCTAGGAGGAGTGAGGAATATAGACATGTAATGGATACTTTCTTTTCTTAAAGAAAGGCTAAAATCTGTTTGAGCACTGTATTCTGTCTGTAGTGTACCTCATTATAGTAAACGGAAAAGTGTTGGGACAGAGGTTGAGCAAGCCAGGCAGAAGGCAAGTAGATGACGGCACATTTATGATTAAGTGAGGTCCAGGTTGGACCAACCAGACTTCTCTCTCTTGAATTTAAATCTTGAATGGAAGGAATGTAGGTAGAGTTAACCTATCTGGTGGTAGCACTGTGAAGAGTACACCCTTCAGTCCATTCTTGTACTGAGATCCAAAGCTGTTCTGATTCCTCCAGGTCTTTACTCACATGTCCTCTTCTCCACAACGCCTCCACTGCCCAAAGTTTAAGCTGTGCACTTCGATGCTCCCTATCCACTGTCTATGCTCTATATTTCTCCTTAGCGTTTATCACCATCTAACATACTATACATTGTCCTATTTATTTTACTATCTGTTTCATCCAATTAGAATATAAGCTTCATGGTTCACTTGCTCATTGCTATATATTATCCTATATATTATCCTATATTATCCTATCCACCAGAATAAAAGCCTCATTTTTCACTTACTCACTAATTATCCAATGCATAGAATAGAACCAGGCACACAGTTTACTATATGAGTCAATAAAAGTGTTTCCCATTCATTCAAATACATTTTTCTTTTGACTAACATACCATAATCAGTTTCTGTTGATTGTAAAAGAGCATTAACTGAACTGTTTTTAAATGTATAAAATGCTTTCAAGTACATTTTCTCACATCAACCCTGAGAAATGTATTATTCTCATTACTTAAAAGTGAAGAAATTGAATCTTAGTGAAGTTTAATACTTTTTGCATATGCACATGTTTTAAGTTGCAGATATGAGACTCAAATCTATCTCACCTGCACCTTGCCTTTTGTACTCTGCTTCCTCTTGAAAATCCCCAATATAAAGGTTTCATTGAGCTATCACTGACAACTACCCACTTTCATGTTTTATCACCCCAATAGTCATAAACTCATTTTCTATATCCAACTGAAACTTCTTCTATTTTTATTCAGACTCATGTGTTCCTGCAGTTTTCTCACCACATATGTTGAACAATTACAGTGTATCAAATCAAAAGAACATTTCTTTTGAGTGGAAAAGATTATGTCTTTCTTCCATATTCCTTTCCCTGGGCTACGTAATGTCCACAATTTTTTCCATCTTTTCTTCAAAGATCTATTTTTCATTTAATAAATTATGTAGAAAGCATTCCATATTAAAGATTTATCTTAAAATATGGTACCCTAACAGGCTATATTAAATGAAATTATATTAATGTAATGTGAAGAGTAAGGGCAATTTTCTAGATAATCTAGCCTGTGGCATGCTATATATATGACTGTATGTAGAGCTTTCCCCACAAAGGCACAAACTCTGCTAACTTTTGTTTAGCTTATAATAAGTTATGACTGTACTCTTATCATTACTTACAATGTTTTATCTACTCATATTTCCCTAAATACATGTTGTATATTGCCATTTAATCTTTAATATTACATATAGGCAAAATATTTAAATAACTTTGATAATTACCTAATAGTGTAAATTATATTAATTTTTTTCAGCTATAATATTTCATGAGGTTAAAAAATCTTTACATTTATATTGTTAAAGAACATCTATTCATTCCACATATATTTTTGGAGAGCTTACTATGTGCCAGGCATGATGGAATGTTATGGGAATCACTGTTAAATAAAATACACTTTCTTGGAACTTATGTCTATAACATCATATTATAGAAGCATTGAGTAAAGTGTAATTTTTCAGTGAGCTTTTTTCCCCCTCTTTTAAAAAAAAAAGTGAAATATAATTTCAATCAAAAATATTACTTCCTATGCAATATTAGACTGAAGACTGATCCATGTTCAGACAGTTTAACCTTAATCTTGTTAGCACTTTGATTCTTTGTTTACTTGATTTTTTTTTTGCCACATTTACCAATATTTATTCCCATTCCAATTTCCATTTAGGGCGATTAACACAGAAACTCACTTTTTAAGAATGATCCAAAACTGCTTCCATTCTTGGCTCCACTCTCATTGCCACTTGATGTCTATTATCCCAGACACAGCCTCTATCCCTTGATCCATTTTCACCTTTTATGTTTTATTTCTTGGAAAGCGAAGCATTCTTCTTTCCAAGGCCAATGTTGCAGCTCTTCCTTTAGCCTCACCCTTCTTGATTTCCCTAGCTTTCTCTACCCTCTATCAATACGTATGTTCAGGGTCAAAGAAAATATATAGCTTATTTCTTGCTATGCAAAATGTTTTTTTGCTTTAAAAAAGAATAAATGTTGAATGTTTAAGATTTAGTAAAACAAATCAGTCATTGCTCTTTTCAGAATACCATGCTAGTTCAGGAACGATTCTATTCATGAAAGCCTCTTAGGAGAAGAAGTATTTCCTCTTCATGATCACCATCATCATAAGGTTGTATTTTTTTTAATTTTATTATTTTTCTTTATACAGCAAGTTCTTATTAGTTATCTATTTTATACATATTAGTGTATATATGTCAATCCCAATCTCCCAATTCATCACACCACCCCCCCCACCCCACCCCACTTTCCCCCCTTGGCATCCATACGTTTGTTCTCTATATCTGTGTCTCAATTTCTGCCCTGCAAACCGGTTCATCTGTACCATTTTTCTAGATTCCACATATATGCGTTAATATACGATATTTGTTTTTCTCTTTCTGACTTACTTCACTCTGTATGACAGTCTCTAGGTCCATCCATGTCTCTACAAATGACCCAACTTAATTCCTTTTTATGGCTGAGTAATATTCCATTGTATATATGTACCACATCCTCTTTATCCATTCATCTGTCGATGGGCGTTTAGGCTGATGCCATGACCTGGCTATTGTAAATAGTGCTGCAATGAACATTGGGGTGCGTGTGTCTTTTTGAATTATGGCTTTCTCTGGGTATATGCCCAGTAGTGGGATTGCTGGATCATATGGTAATTCTATTTTTAGTTTTTTAAGGAAACTCCATACTGTTCTCCATAGTGGCTGTATCAATTTACATTCCCACCAACAGTGGAAGAGGGTTCCCTCTTCTCCACACCCTCTCCAGCATTTATTGTTTGTAGATTTTCTGATGATGCCCATTCTAACTGGTGTGAGGTGATACCTCATTGTAGTTTTGATTTGCATTTTTCTAGTGATTAGTGATGTTGAGCATCCTTTCATGTGTTTGTTGGCAATCTGTATATCTTCTCTGGAGAAATGTCTATTTAGGTCTTCTGCCCATTTTTGGATTGGGTTGGTTGTTTTTTTGTTATTGAGCTGGATGAGCTGCTTATAAATTTTAGAGATTAATCCTTTGTCAGTTGCTTCATTTGAAAATATTTTCTCCCATTCTGAGGGTTGTCTTTTGGTCTTGTTTATGGTTTCCTTTGCTGTGCAAAAGCTTTGAAGTTTCATTAGGTCCCATTTGTTTATTTTTGTTTTTATTTCCATTTCTCTAGGAGGTGGGTCAAAAAAGATCTTCCTGTGATTTATGTCAATGAGTGTTCTGTCTATGTTTTCCTCTAAGAGTTTTATAGTGTCCGGTCTTACATTTAGGTCTTTAATCCATTTTGAGTTTATTTTTGTGTATGGTGTTAGGGATTGTTCTAATTTGATTCTTTTACATGTAGCTGTCTAGTTTTCCCAGCACCACTTACTGAAGAGACTGTCTTTTCTCCATTGTATATCCTTGCCTCCTTTGTCATAGATTAGCTGACCATAGGTGTGTGGGTTTATCTCTGGGCTTTCTATCCTGTTCCATTGATCTATATTTCTGTTTGTTTTTTTTTTTAAGGTTAATTTATTTATTTTTGGCTGCATTGGGTCTTTGTTGTGCACGGGCTTCTCATTGCGGTGGCTTCTCTTGTTGCGGAGCACGGGCTTCAGGCGCACAGGCTTCAATAGTTGTGGCTTGCAGGCTTAGTTGCTCCACAGCATGTGGGATCCTCCCGGATCAGGGCTCAAACCCATGTCCCCTGCATTGGCAGGCGAGTTCTTAACCACTGTGCCACCAGGGAAGCTCCTATATTTCTGTTTTTGTGCCAGTGCCATATTGTCTTGATTACTTAGCTTTGTAGTATAATCTGAAGTCAGGGACATAAGGTTGTATTGAATGAGTGTCTCTACATGTACATGACACAACACGGACACAGAGAAAGCATAAGTAAAGACACAGAGGCCTGGTGTCTATACTATGTTTTGGAACTGCAAGAAGATACAGGACACTGAATATCTGGGGAAAGCCCTGCAGGGGCAGAGGTCTGTCTAGGATGGTCCCACAGATCATGGCCCCTTGGCCAGTCATAGAACATGGCTGGTATACGATGGCCAAAAATTTTTTTTCATTTATATTTCTGTGATATAGTTATTTTGAAATTCTTTACTATTTTTTAAAAGTAATGTTCTTACTTGAAGTCTTTCTCAAAGACACACTTGAAATTAACTGATTCTTTTAGCACATCACTGTATTTTGCATGATTCTCTGTTCTAATATTTATTTTTACTTATTATGTATTGTAACATTTGCTCCTTGAAAATGTAGACCGCATCTAAAGCAGTTTCTCTGAGTGTTTCTTGAATGAAAGAAATGTGTATGCAAATATTTGAACTGCCTTGTATTATTGTTAAAATATTTGATTTTTTAGGTATTAAATATTTTAACATCTAAACAAAATGATATTACAACATGATATACTTTAACAATGATTAAGTATAACTTTTCAAATATAGTGAGTTTATAATATTTTATGATAGCTTTTTTGTTTTAGGAGTTCAAAGAATGCTTCTTTTTTAGCATCTCGTAGGCCTACTGTAATTTCAAAGATGGATTATTTGAGAAAGAGAAGATTAATGATGTGCTTAATGAGAAAAACAAAAATACAAAATAAAAGGAAACAGTATGCTATGTAACAGTGTAACATTACATTGTAGTTCACAACTGTTGCTTTTGCATTGATTTTATTTGATAGAAAACAACAAATAAGTATGTCTTTTTTTGTGTATCTTCTGTATTTTTTCACCAACATAATTAAAATTGAGAATATTTAAGCTGTAAAAACTAGATTATGTTCATTTCTTCCTAATGACATTGCTCAGTTGTCCATGTAACTTTGCCAACTTCTGTTTTGTGATATAACTTAGAGAATAATTTTGTGATGCTGTTTAAAAATGTTATACACTCCTTAGCATTGTTAACATACTCAGCAATTCTTTGACAGTTCTGCTGCCAATAATAGCATCAAATCTGGTTGGCTCTAAATAAATTTAGTAATTACTCTAAATCTTTATTGTGTGGAGCACCCAGCATACAAAGTGAGCCACTCTCTTTTAATCTGTAGATATTTTGATTTATATCCTAAGTTAGCCAATTTCACAAACTGGTCATTTTAAATTTGCATCTGTATCTGTGTGAAACTTGAGATGGTAATAAAAGTCATAATGAAGATACAAGGTAAACATCAAAATGACTTTACCAAATACAATTGAAAAATACCAAAAATGTATTTATAAAAGGAATCCAAGTATACTTTCAAAGGGATACTTAAATCAATTCTCTGAAAGCTTGTATTCTATAAGCACAAAAATATTTAATATAAAATTAAGATCTTGAAAAATTAATAAATATATTTTAATAAGATCCCTTAGCATATATATGAAGCACTTAAAGTATTTAAAGTGGTGAATATGTTTTCTTAGCATTAATTTTTTCCTAAATTTAAAATAAGCAAAAGGAAAAAAGATCATTTGTGGAATAAATTATGCTATTATTTAGAAAGTACATTAATCATTAAAACAACACTAGCTAATCTTGATTGAATGCCATCTCTATTGGAAGTAAATACTTTATATAGTATTCTATAAATAATCAATTTAACATCATGATAACCTCATGACATGCTCTACTGTTTTCCAATAGACAGTCAAGGAAAGTGAAAAGAAAGAAATAATTTCACGTGCTTATAGCCAGACTCTAGTGAACGGTGGAAACTAGTTTTGGACCATGTGTTTAATTTCAAAAGGCATGCTCCAAACTATCATGCAATTTTATTTTTTGAGAATAATTCTTATTATTTGTAAAATATTTTGAAAATATAAAAGAAAGAACCAACAGTGGAAAAGTTAACTGTGAACCAGAATTAAAAATAGATTTGGAATTAGAATTATTTAATTGGAATTGTATAAATTATAATAGTAATATCTATATGAACCTTTAAAGTCAAAGTATTTTCAGAGAACCAAATACTGTGCTATTATGACTGTTGGATAATATTCCAAGAGGCGACTAAGACTTTTGAGCACAGAAAACTGGTATTTTGCTCACCATCATTAAAGTCTAGCATAATGGGGATATTCAACAAGGTGTGTCAAATGATTTCAGAAATTAATATAAGAGGATTAATTTTAGCTAGCCTTCAATTTACACATCAATTCATTCATTCAAAAAACAGATTCTGTCTATACGACAAGTATTAGTCTAGGTGTCAACAAACAAATATGAGTAGTTAAGTAAAACAAATTTTATGCTTTTCAGGAGTTCACAGACTAGTGGTGAAGAGAGATAAGTAAAAAATTAAATATGGTATAATAAATAATACAATAGACATACATCAAGTTACTTTGTGAAGGTGTTAAGGACAGGAGGATTTAACTTGAATTAAAGTTCAGGGACAATATTTGAGGGGGTTAAAAGGAAATGCTAGCTACCAAAACATTATTTACAAAATAAAGCAAAGACACACACAAAGAGGCAGGAGCACCTAAACTGAATTAGTTTCAGAGGTGATATTCAAGGAGAGGTGATTAGGAAAAAGCTTCCAAACTGTGTTTGAAAAATAAACCAAGCACACACACTCCAAGTGATAATTCTGGGTAAGTCAGCAGGTCCAAGGATTTCACGCCCAGCCCCACCCCCACCCCATTCTCCTCATTCTTTGCCAAGGTCATTTCATCCACTTCCATAGTTTTCCCTACTCTGTAAGCAGATGCCTCCCACATTTACATCTACTATTCAGGCAGACCTGCCTCCTCAGAGCCAAACCCATTATTTCCAACTGTCTACTCAATCTGTCCAAACCCAAACTCAATATATTGTTTTGCAAAGCTGCTCCTCCTCCATATTTCTCTCTTCCTCACTAGAGGTAATCTTGCCTTTTTCTCTCATCTCCTATATTCAGTAAGTTAATGGATTCCTTTGAATCTATCTCTTAATGACTTTTCCTTTGTCCTTTATGCTCATACCCTTGCCTTCTCTAGTACGTTTTGCAGACCCCACTTTTGGTCGCTGCTGTTGTGATTGCTGCTCATTGAGCTCTTACTAACCACCAGGCACTGTGCTCTGTGCATTAAAACCTTTATCTTAAGAGCCTCCTAATTAATTTCCCTACTTCCAATTTCCTTCCCCTGCAGACAATACTTGAAATATAAAGCTATGTTAGCTAGGTATAAGTGAAATATATTTGTGGACGCTATGCTGGGTATCTTACAACCATTTATGTATTCCTATGGAGAGGTCATTCTAGATCAGAATACATACTCCTTTTCAATTTGTAATTCAATTCAACACCTACTTACTAAATCAAGGCTGTGTGTTGGACACTGCTTGGTGCTAGTGATTTAACAATGAAAAAAAAAGTACACAGTGCCTGTCCTCTTAGAATATATTGCCTAGCCAAATTCTATTAAGCACAAACCTCTGCAGATGGAAGACATATGATTTCCTATGGGGAGCTCAGGAGCTACTCATTGTTTTCTACAGTTGGTCTCACTGATATACAGAGCATTCTTATATGAATAAAAGTGTGTGTTTAGGGAAGATTTTCCCCCTCTATTTCCCTTTTTGCCTTTCAGCACAATTTGATTAGCAATTTGATTACTATAAAAACATATTTCCAACTAGAAGAAAACTGTGTTAATAAGGATTAAATGAGGAGATGTAACTGAATAAGAACCTCAAGTTTAAAAACCCAATGAGGCTGTAGTACAATGTTTTGAAGAAGTAGAGTTAAATTTCTATAAGTTTCTGAATTAATAGGTCAACAGGATTAGAAATTATATAGCTTGGAATACTTTTGCTGATGTATGTAATCATCAGCAATTTCAGCAGAAGACTATACAGAAAAGACTGTGGAATTTTGGGTTCCATAACCCCAGATTCAGACAGAAACTACGTTACGTATACCCTGCATTATTAACAACTACTTAAGTGCCTTTTTTGAGCATCAGTTTTTTTCATCTGTAAAGCAGGGAAATCATGACAATTCATCTAGATATTTTTGGAAAGCTACTGAATAGTTTTCTCTGTCCTATCAACCAGCCAAGGCACAATCCAATATTCTAACTAAACAGTAAATCGAAGCTTGTCATTCTTTGCTGAAAATCCTTGAATCCTAAATTCAAGCTCCTGAGGATCTGGACTTGACATTCAAACCTATTTTTATATTCTGGAGTTTGCACATTGACTTTTAGCCATTTCCTTCTCCAGTTTATGTTCCAGTTATACTAAACTCTGCCTTTCCCAGACACCAATATGTACCTTTAAACATGTCAGTCAGCTTGCTTGAAACACCTCTTGTGTTAGCTCCACCAATCATAATCATAATCATGACTGCATACAGTTGGGCAACAGAGAAAAACCTCAGTTCTCTCACTAAGCTGGGGAAGTCTGCTTATATTACTCTGTAATCTTGGAGCCAAAGGGTCTGTCTTTCTTATCTCTATTAGGCTACTTTGCTTTCATTCTTCTTTTTTTTAAAAATACATAACATGTTCCAAGCATTCTGATAGATATTTCCAGTGCATTTAAAAAATATCAACAGTGGGGCTTCCCTGGTGGCGCAGTGGTTGAGAATCTGCCTGCTAATGCAGGGGACACGGGTTCAAGCCCTGGTCTGGGAGGATCCCACATGCCGCAGAGCAACTAGGCCCGTGAGCCACAACTACTGAGCCTGCGCGTCTGGAGCCGCGTGATCTGCAACAAGAGAGGCCGCGATAGTGAAAGGCCGGTGCACTGAGATGAAGAGTGGCCCCCGCTTGCCAAAACTAGAGAAAGCCCTCGCACAGAAATGAAGACCCAACACAGCAAAAATAAATTAATTAATAAACTCCTACCCCCAACATCTTCAAAAAAAGAAAACCACAGCTTTAAAAAAATATATATATCAACAGTGAGAAGTTATAATATGCTCCAAATAATAGAAAAATAATGGTATATTCCCAGGGAGAAAAAAATGATAGAATATAAAAAAATCTGTTTTTTTTTCCCTGAAAAGCCAGAATTACCTCAACCTCATATGATCACAAAGATATGGTGCCCCATCCTAATTATTAAGAATTTGAGTGAAATTCTTCATGCAATTGAGATTTCCAACTTGCCTATTAGTCTTCTATATATTTCAAGTAATAGTATCTGCTAAATGAAAAATTATATATTAATCAATTTTAAAGTTCTCTTGATAAAATATGAAATGCCCCAATTAATAAGGAATGGTAAAGAGGTATAAAGAAAAAAATCTCGAAAAGGTTTTGTCTAGCTGTAACAGAAATCTATTTTAAAAACAATAAAATTAAAGCTTTCCTGAGATCACTAATGTAACTGTTATCTATTTTGAAGAACCCAACACTGGTACACAAAGGCTTAGTATTAAACACATTTACCTTTATATATCTTTAGATATTTCTCTAATAATATATGTCTCACCAACTGCTTATATAGTTAACACAAAAATAAGTTATTGCTTATTGTGTTGAATTTTCATATTTTAATCACCTTCCAAATATATGTCTCTGCTTATTATACAGAGATATTTGCAGTAACCATTTGCTAGGGACACAGATTAATAAAATGCTCTCGGGGATTAAAACAAACCATAATAAGGGAGGGATAACTTGGGAGATTGGGACTGACATATATACACTATATATAAAATAGACAACTAATAAGAACCTGCTGTATAGCACAAGGAACTCTACTCAATACTCTATAATCGCTTATACGGGAAAAGAATCTAAAAAAAAAAAGAGTGGATATATGTGTATGTATAACTGATTCACTTTGCTGTACACCTGAAACTAATACACCATTGTAAATCAACTATACTCCAATTAAAAAAAAGCATAATAACTGCTTCAGTAGTGGTATAAACAGGCAAATGATCAAAGGAAATATACTTAATACATCTTAATACATCATGCATGAATCAGGTGAATGAGTGAAGGCTTCACGGGTAGGTGGCATTTGAGATGAGTCTTTAAGCAAAAACAATTTTCCAATGGGCAGGTTCAGTGAAGAGGCAAAGAACAGAAGCATACAGACAAATTTCTGGGAAAGCAGGTAAATAAAGTAGTATGTTGCATGAGCTCCAGACCAGGAAGAGCTTTTATATGACAAGCTAAAGAAGTGAATTTTATCCTTTAAGGACAGGGGATACACAAAGTATATATATATATATATATATATATTTTTTTTTTTTTTTTTGCGGTATGCGGGCCTCTCATTCCTGTGGCCTTTCCCGTTGCGGAGTACAGGCTCCAGACGCGCAGGCTCAGCGGCCATGGCTCACGGGCCCAGCTGCTCCGCGGCATGTGGGATCTTCCCAGACCGGGCCACGAACCCGTGTCCCCTGCATCGGCAGGCGGACTCTCAATCACTGTGCCACCAGGGAAGCCCCCATAAAGTATTTTAAACATGGAAATGGCAGATTAATGCGTTTCCATATTTTGTGACAAAGTGTCTTTCTCTTGTCTTCAGTGGATACCAGGGGGCAACAGTCAAAGACTTTTACACACGTTCTTGGCAGTTAATGTTATTAATACTAGGATGAAATGGCAAAGAAATGTATTCTAAGCAGAAATAATTGCTCTGTGGATTCAATAGATCAAAACTGCTCCCATCAGAAATATATTCCTTTGGTTTGAGGAAGTGGTTTACAAACCACTTTTGCTTTGTTTTTGATAGTAATATACTGTTTGTTATTGTTGTAGTTCATGAAAGCTTGCATAAAGCTCCAATGAATAAAATAGGTAAATGTAGAATAAGAAAACATTAAGAACCACAAAAGAATGTATTCCTCTTCCCTACTGTCTCTAGCAACTACTGACAAACTCCCATGAAATCTTAGGACTGGGCAGACTTTGAAAATGTCTAGGTGATGATACTTAATCTCTAGGAAATGAGGGGGTAGCGTGTTGCTCATCAATACCTCTGGGAGAATTAACACATTAAGTCATGATTAGCTAATCTAGAAGTTTAGTAAAGCATTATTAAATGGTTTTGCTTGCAAAAATAGAGCTAAATGTGAAATGATGTTGGGACATCATTTTTTTTTTTAACCTCTTTATTGGAGTATAATTGCTTTACAATGGTGTGTTAGTTTCTGCTTTATAACAAAGTGAATCAGTTATACATATACATATATCTCCATATCTCTTCCCTCCCTCCCACCCTCCCTATCCCACCCCTCTAGGTGGTCACAAAGCACCGAGCTGTGGGACATCATTTTTATAGACTTAAAATTTAAAAGAATTTTTACTGCATTCACATATATATATATATATATAATATAATTTTGTTTGAAGGTAGGTTTCCCATTTGTACATATTTGAGCCCCATAAATTGACAGTTCTAATACATACAAATATTATCATTAATTTTAATTTTCATCAATCAAAAATCATTCTAGGCAACTATACTCTAAAATTTGATTTTGGGTGATAAGTTATGCACAAAATATATAGTGCAAATTGGGTGTTGGCATCACCCAGGGTCTAAGAACCTCTGAATAGAAACATGCAGACACAATTATCTTCACGGAATATTGAAGTGAGGTCTCATTTATAAGGAAATTAATTTAAATTAAGTGTTAGTCTATACAAAATAGTATTTGCATGTGTGTGTAGAAGTATGAATGTATTTGGCTAAATTAAAATACAATGAAAAAGAAAGGCTTGTAATTAGAATATCCTTCAGCTTCTTATTTGTTGTCTTTTTACCTTTGAACCCTTCAGGTCAAATATATTCTATATCTTACTTTTAAAATTTAATATTGTACAATTTCAGCAAAAATGACAAGCTAGTTTAAACATTTGATGAGAAAATGGAACTGAAACTCAGTATCATTCATGCTAAGCTATCTTAAATATTTTTGCATATGTTAACTCTTGTGCAAGAATAATTTTAAGAAAGTAAGCATTAAAATCTCAATTCCTTGATGTAGAATCATTTCAGAAATGCATTTATGCCATTCTATAATGAGAACCACTTTTGAAAATTTAACTAATCATTTCCACAAGATACATTTTTTGACAAACGGTTTGTTACTTTTACAGCATCTCATTTCTCATGACAGTATTTCAACCAAAGAAAGTATACCGCATTAAATAGGTTAATATATATATATAAGAAAAATAATTCTGTTTAATTCAGTCCTTTGAAAATAAAAGCAAAGAGTCAACTTCTAAAAATCTTTATATTCATGCTTTAAAAACCATCCTTCTTTCTTCCTTCTCTTCCACCAAAAGCAAAAACAAACAATAGCAACAAAAAGTTAAACACACATTGCCTGTTATCATGAATGTCAGGATCAAATACCATTTTCTGATTTTAAAACTGTAGGAGAACAGAGTTCATATTTGCCAACATTTCTATTTTATCTGAAATCCTAGTGTTTTTACATGAATTGTTATAACATCAACAAAAAAATAAGTGGTTAAAAATCATTCTAGTGTGTTTTCAAAGAAAATCACCTGCCAGGAAATGTGTCAGCAAGATCTACTGAAAGAATTGTAAAAAGCCTGTGTCATGACTGAGCTATGGAATTCACTGACCCTTAAACTTTAAGAGACTGAAGCAGAACACCCAATGTCAAAAGCTGCCCCTAAGAGGCAGCTATGGGATATATTGTAAGGAGTGTTTATATCTCAGTGTATGGAGAAGAAAAAAGTAATAATTCTGTAGAGCAGCCCCGGGGCAATTGCATTCTGAGTCACTGCCACAATAAGCTGATCGCCACTGGGAAGTAAATATATTCTGTAACAGCACAGACTTGCGCTACCAGTAGACATCAGTGTAAGGCAAGAGAGGCGACAGAATTAAAAACAGAAGTATAAGAAGGGGGGGGAGAGAGTAATTATAGCTACTGCTATAGTTTGCAAAGGCAAGAGACTTTAATCAATCAGATGTGCATTTATTCAGAGCCCCCTTTCAAAAGAATTCATGCTGCCTATACTATATTAATTCTCTAGGTCTTTACACTTATTTTTTCAGTGCATTATAACTATATAGCTAAAATAATTAAATGTTAGGCTGTTTATATTCCCATAGTGTAAAATATACGAAGAGAAGAGTTTCATTTTTCCTTTTAATCTAATGATGATATGACTGAATTGCAAAGTAATCCTTAGTACTGAAAAATGCAATTTGAGGATAAAAATGAAGTAGAATATGATTTACTTTAGACAACCATTTTCTAGACTGATGACTGATTTATTCACAGGCAGTTGAAATATATTTAGTAGGTAACATCTTTGTAACTCACATTTACATTTATATTGTAAATTATTTTGACTTTTTGATAACACAAAATCTTCCATCTTAATGAGTTTCTACTTTATCTCAAATTGAAAAGCATACTAAACCTGGTACTTAAGCTACTGTATTATTGATTGTATATTGCACACATAACAAAATTAAATAACAGGAGTTATGTTAAGCTATGTATATGAAATACAAAACATTTTTCTAAGCCCAGAGAACATAGTTTTGCAAAGTTCCCTAAAATGTCTTTTAATTCTACCCTTTCTGTGATATATCAGGGAAGTAACTCTGTAATTTTCACCATATTACATCCATAAATAACAACTTCAGGAGAATAACTCATAAACTCTCAAAAGATGATACTGTAGCAGATTTAAGAATCCTTGTGAAAATTAAGGGTTCACTATTATTTTGCTTGAATTCACAGAGAATCCTAACGCCATCTCATCTCCATATAAAAAAAAAAACAGATTAAACTGACATGCACATTATCTCTATCTTACATCCCCTTTAATACTTTCACACTTTGCAGTTTTCCTTCCCTTACTTTTCTCTTTATTAAAAGTTTGACTATATATTAACTTCGTAAGTAGTGAAGCCATTTAAAGCACACTTACTTGAAAAGTGTAAAACCGGGTCCCATTAGGAGGATGCACTTTAGGGGAGCCAGAAACGGTGTTCATATCCGAGAAAATCATTTCTGATCAGAGAGACAATATAATCCACAAGGAGCTAGAGATGCAGAGCAGAGAGCTTAGCGTACAGATAAATCCGTGCATGCATTGAGGGAGGCTAGAGGGTAAAATGAAATCTGCCCCATCCTTCTTAGATACACAGTGATAGCATTTTGAATCTTTCTCCTACATTTGAAATCTAAGCTGAAAGGTCATCGGCTACTGACCTTTTGTGCAGCTAGTTCTTTAGAACATACAATGTTTAAAAAAAAAATTTAAACACCGAAGGAAAAAAAGCAAGAACCAACAATAAATGGAGCTTGTGCAGAATCTGGCAGTGCTGTGGACCTGCCCATCTGTTCTCAGTGATAATCACCTCCCTCCACCACAGTCTAGCAGAGTGATTATGCTAAATATCCTGGTTAACCAATAACATACAGTTTCATTTCAGGGAAGCATGCACAGTGTAATTCAGAGGACCTCTTCTGACTAACCGGAAGCATGCTTGCTATACTGTTTAAAACTGTATCTAGTAACAAATTATTATTTCATCATGATTATTTCTGTATGTTTCTAAATCTCTTTGTTAATCCCAGTCTGTTCAACGAGATTTTAAATTTTAAAGCCTTTTTTTTTTTTAATGAACAGTTCTTTTTAAAATGTATAGATCAAGTCATATTTTAGCTGGCTAGGACATTCAGGGGCAAGGCATATAATTCAGTAAGGCTATATAATACTAGGCACTTTATCAAATAAAATGCTTCAATTATTTTTACTTTTCTAAACTCTTAAAGAACATCATGAATATGAATGTAATCATTGTTTTCTTATTTCCCCCACATTAACTCAAAAAATTGTTTCACAATTAATGCTTTAAAAAGTACCATACATGTGTTTTAAATAATTACAACTTTAACTCATGTATATAGAAAGCAATTAATAAAACATATTTTAGATACATGAAAATTTTTGACCCAAGATCTAAAAATATTGATTACAAATATTTAGGCTGTGTTGCAATGCATGTTCATTTTTCTATGTCTTTTCACACAGATTATTCAGTCTGTATAAAAGATCATATTCAGATGACTTTACACTTTTTAGAGGTAAAAATAAATGTTCCATTTACACATCATTCAAAGGCGGAGACTTCAGGAGGACAGAGACTAGAATGAACCAAAAGTGGTATCTTTGTGAACGTATCTAAGATGACATAGTTATTTACAATCAAGAACCAGGAACCACCTCCTTTGAACCTGAAGACTATAAAAGTAATATGATGGTGATGAGCTCTTAAAACTTAAATTATTATTCATTTTTACTTTTGATTGTCTAGTCATGATTCAAATTTATAATATCAATGGGGAAGAAGTAGAAAAAATTTTCATTTCCTTAGATGGGATTCCTATATTATGGTAAATTATGTAAGTAGGTAATTGTTTACTTAGCAAGCTGCTAAATAAATCAGAAGATAACTTGTTAAATAAGTGTTCAATTGGGGGATAATTTTAGATTTATAGAAAAGTTGCAAAGATAGTATGAAGAGTTCCCATATATCCCTCACCCAATTTATGTAATTGTTAACATCTTACATTTCTATGGTACATTTGTTAAAACTAATAAACTGATATGGTACATTACTATTCACTAAACTAGGCTTTGCTTGGATTTCACTAGTCTTTTCATTAATGTCCCTTTTCTATCCTAGGTTCTAATCTACAGTACCACATTTATTTAGTTTCTATGGTTCCCCAGTTTCCTCTGGGCTGTGACAGTTTCTTAGCTTTTCCTTGTTTTTCATGATCTTGATAGTCTCTAGAAGACTATCAAGAATTTCTGGTCAAGTATTCTGTAGGATATCTCCTGATCTGATGCTTATATTATTTTGTCTGATGTTTTCCTCAAGATTAAACTAGGGTTATGGGTTTTGGAAAAGAATACCACAGGGGTGAAGTGACTTTCTCATCACCTCATATTAATGAAGTGACCTCATCACATCATACTGGGTGTACATGATATCCACATATTACTAGCGATGTTAACCTTCATCACTTGGTTAAAGTAATATTTGTTAGGTTTTTCAACTGTAAAGTTACTATTTTTCCCTTTCCATACTCCGTTCTTTGGAAGTTAGTCGTTAGCATGCTCTCAAAGAAGTGATAGGGAGGGGTGAAATTGAGCTTTACCTCCTGGAGGTGGGAGTAGGTACATATGTTACACGGAATTCTTCTGTACAGAAGATTTGCTTCTCTCATCCGATTATTTTTTCGATCATTTATTTATATTGGCATGGACTCAGGTATATTTATTTTATACTTTGGGTTATAATACCATTTATTTGATGCTTAAATTGTCCCAGCATTGGCCACTGGGAGATCCTTCAGGGTGATTCCTGTTACCCTTTGATGTGCTCCCATCCTTTTTTTCTTTAAGCACAAATAATTATTTTTAAAAAATGTTTTTTCCTGTATAAAGTATGTATTATTTGCTAAAATGATTAGTCTCCTTAACTATAACTCTAATTATCACTGCAAGTTTACTTGAAAAGTCATGTTTTCCATTATTATTTTAATTGGCCATATTATTTTGTTTTTCAAATTAATCATTTTTACCCTTCTGATTTCTTAGCCCACATGGGGTTTATTCCATTGATTCTCAAATAAAGTAACTATATACACATATTAGCTGTGGTAATCAGTGATGTATATATAAATTTTTGGTTCTTCCCCCTTGAAATTAATGTTGGGATAATAATTCCTCTTATGGTGGGTGGGACCACGTAACTCATACTCTCAAGAGTTGTGAGTGGAAAAAATGTCTCAAAAACAAACCTGAAGCTTCTTGGGAACCCAGGATTTAAAGGAAAAATTTGTTTGCCAAGTAGATTATTATGGTACAACTATAACCCCCATTTACTTTTATGCTTACGTGTAAGTTGGTTCTGGTATAATTTAGATCAAATGACTCACTATATTTCTTATTATTATTGTAGAATAGACAATAAATCAAATATTTCTGGTATAATATCACATATTCCTGGAATAATCTCATATATTTGCTGAATTTGCATAATCCAGCAAACTATATAAGCTAGGAAATCTGAAGTATTTGGTCAATAAGAATATATGTTCTTTCTTTTTCATATTTCTTTTGTGGAGAGGGGAGGAAAGCAGTATGAATTAATGTTGAAAGACTGAGGAAGGAGAAATAGTGTTAATACATAATTATTTTAAGCATACTGCTTTATTCTAAATGTCGCTGAAATTGCCAAAGTATATATTCTTCCCCAAACTTTTCTTTTTTCTATGTAGGCTATTTATGATAATAACATTATTTCATTGTTCTGAAGGTCTATTTGGAGACAACTCAACTTTCTCTCTCTTCCTAGTAGCAATAATAAAAGTGGTGCCCAGTTCTGAAAATTGCTAGGATACAGAATCCTACCTTATCCAGTTTGGTTATAGAGGCCTGGTACTGTTTCCAGATGCTAGGGGCATACCTATAAAAGACACAATATTTGTGCTCAAGGAACTTTAAATTTGGTGGGAGAAACATCAATTAGTAAGAGACAGTTAACTAGCAAGACAACTGAAATGCAGTTTAATTAATACGACTGACTTAACCTAAAGGAGACTAAGTGAGCTCATTTGAAAAGCATCTAATTCAAGGGATGTATCAGAGTGACCCTCGCCAAAATAGGAGGTTGAAGTCTTTCCAAAGAGAAGTATCCATGTGTGAAAAGATATGAGATGGCATAGAAATAGAACAGTTGGGAAAATATGGCTGAAAACATTTCAGGGCATAAGAAGTAAGTCCGCTAGGTGTGTGTTTGTTTTCATATAGAAACATTTGCTCAAGTGAAATTAGTAAAGAGACAGTCTATGAACACCCTATGCCTATGAAATCAAGTAAAATTAGAACATACTTGTCTTCTAAAATTATATGAGGGCTTCCCTGGTGGCGCAGTGGTTACGAATCCACCTGCCAATGGAAGCGACACAGATTCGAGCCCTGGTCCAGGAAGATCCCACATGCCGTGCAGCTACTAAGCCCTTGAACCACAACTACTGAGCCTGCGCTCTAGAGCCTGTGAGCCACAACTACTGAGCCCACAGGCCACAATTACTGAAGCCCGCATGCCTACAGCCTGTGCTCTGCAACAAGAGAAGCCACCACAATGAGAAGCCTGCGCACCGCAACGAAGAGTAGCCCCTGCTTGCCGCAACTAGAGAAAAGCCTGCACACAGCAACAAAGACCCAAAGCAGCCAAAAATAAAATAAATTAAAAAATAAAAATTTATGAAATGTAGAGGCATATTCTCATACTTTTGGTTAGCTTTCCAAATAGCTTTCCAGGATGGCTGTGGCTTGTCAAGAAATTTCATACTTAGTTTAATTGTCTCTGATTTAAAATAAGATTATTTTAATTATTAACTTAAAAGTAAAAAAAGTACAATATTACTATGTAAAACAAAATGTAACATGCTGATGGTAGCAACTGGTTTTCAGCCAATGTTTGACACATGATGGGTAAATAATATGTCTGTTTCAATTGTTACACACAAACCACTCCCTAAAATCTCTCAAGATATATCTTTCACCAACAGAAGTAAATTAACGATATTAACTCTAGAAGGTTTAATGCCAGCTATCTCAAGCACTTGAATTTTTACAGAAAATAATTGAAAATGAAATAGCAAAAGGATAACTAAATTACACTTTTTAAAAAAGTGGGTAAAATAAAAGTCTTCAAGCCAGACACTTGTTTTTAATAGACTTACAGAGAAGATTCCCAGAAGTCATATAATATACCCTTCTGCCTCTGGGAATAATTACTCTTAAGCCTTCTGAAACGTATGTTATCAGTTTGGTTTTATAAAAAATTCAAAAATACTTTATTTTTTTCTTAAATTCCATATATATGTGTCAGCATACGGTATTTGTCTTTCTCTTTCTGACTTACTTCACTCTGTATGACAGACTCTAGGTCTATCCACCTCATTACAAATAGCTCAATTTCGTTTCTTTTTATGACTGAGTAATATTCCATTGTGTATATGTGCCACATCTTCTTCATCCATTCATCCGATGATGGACACTTAGGTTGTTTTCATCTCCTGGCTATTGTAAATAGAGCTGCAATGAACATTGTGGTATATGACTCTTTTTGAATTATGGTTTTCTCAGGGTATATGCCCAGTAGTGGGATTGCTAGGTCATATGGTAGTTCTATTTGTAGTTTTTTAAGGAACCTCCATACTGTTCTCCCTAGTGGCTGTACCAATTCACATTCCCACCAGCAGTGTAAGAGTATTCCCTTTTCTCCACACCCTCTCCAGCAATTATTGTTTCTAGATTTTTTGATGATGGCCATTCTGATTGGTGTGAGATGATATCTCATTGTAGTTTTGATTGACCACCTAGAGGGGTGGGATAGGGAGGGTGGGAGGGAGGGAGACGCAAGAGGGAAGAGATATGGGAACATATGTATATGTATAACTGATTCACTTTGTTATAAAGCAGAAACTAACACACCATTGTAAAGCAATTATACTCCAGTAAAGATGTAAAAAAAAAAATACTTTAGAGCTACTATTTCATATCCTATCAGGAAGATTAAGCACAAACATTTTTATATCCCTTCAACATAATTTTTTTTCAACAAATAACTGTTAGACATATTCTGCTTCAAGACAAGCAATTCAATATAGCTTTTCTTTCATTCATTTATAGGTATTGGATAACAAGCTGAAAAATTTGCTACAATCATAAGAATTGGGGGAGTTAAAGGAATACACTGAAAAGGGCTTCTCATTTTCTGTTAGTTTCCAATAAATGCTCAGGGGGAAAGTGTCATACTGGATGAAGAACAGGAGAGAGAGAGAGTGCAGAAGAAGGAAGAAGAGAAAGAAAGACGGGGAGGAGGTGGAAGAGGAAAGGAGAGAGGAGAGATATCAATACAATTTTCATCACAGCATTATAACAAAGAATTTTATAGCCAAGCATCCAGTTAGAAGTCATGCCAGATGGAGTGAAATTTACAGCCCAGATGGGAAATACATCCTAGTGAATCCATATGGATGACATATGGAAGATAATTAAGTATATATTGCTATCTATCTATCTACCTATCTATCTATCATGTATCTATCAATCATCTATTTATCTACCTAAATATATATTCATAATTATGCACCTTTATCTATATCTGTATCCTTGTATTTATATCATGAAGTTTTCAGGACGCAGCAAAGATGACCCTGTACAGATAGCCAAAACTTTTACATCCTGCTTCTGAGTTTCCTACTTTCTGATACAGCTGGCTGTGCACAAGTTTGTAAGGTTGGTTCATTCATTCACTCACTCATTGATTCAACAAATCTTTATTGAAGGGAGAGGGTGTACCAGACCCCTATTACAGTTAGAACAGAAATGAAAGGCAGGTGAACTGAGGGGAAACAGCACTTTGTACCATGCCAATGAGATGCTCAACGTAACAGGTGTCATCAAGTCTAGCAATGAGATCTTGCATTAAAGTATTTCAATTAAAAAAAATCTTCTAATGCCTCAGAGACTTTTTGCCAAGTTCAAGAATTTTTTTTAGCTAGTTAACCATTCACTGAGGGTGTCCCAAATAAAGACAATTCTTAGTATCCCTCAAGATTTGTGACCATGTAGACCAAGAAAAAAAAATCAAGCATATGGAAATTGAAATTGACAAGCTTCCATTTATAGCAAAACAAAAATATTAAATTTGGCTTGAATCCATATCTTGATAATAATGTGTTATATTTTTACATTATCTCATAAAGTTTTATATATGTATCTATATATGTATGTATATACATATATTGTGTAAATTATACACACATGTACATATATACACACAGATATGTGTATATACATTACACCTGTGTACACATACACACACATACATACCTGCACGTATACTGTCTTCAGAACTCAACTTAGAAAAATTTTAAATGCTATCTTGTTTTCATATTTTTTGTTCTCTTTCACTCTGGTTTCTCTTGAACCACTTTTTTTTTTTTTTTTTTTTTTTTTTTTCGCGGTACGCGGACCTCTCACTGCTGTGGCCTCTCCCATTGTGGAGCACAGGCTCCGGACGCGCAGGCTCAGCGGCCATGGCTCACGGGCCCAGCCGCTCCGCGGCATGATGGGATCTTCCCGGACCAGGGCACGAACCCGTGTCCCCTGCATCGGCAGGCGGACTCTCAACCACTGTGCCACCAGGGAAGCCCTCTTGAACCACATTTTTCACAAATGTTTACATGTATTATGATGGTAGCCTATGAATATTTTTATGCTTAAATTACAAATATTAATTGTATGAAATTCAGCATTGAGTTTTTTTGTTTTGTTTGGCCCTTTAGCAGAAAAAATATTAATTGATTAGAACTCTAAATTCTACAAGTCAATAATTTCATTACATTATGTTAAGTTTATTACATGTTCTGAAATATATGTCATTAGTCTGATTTTACAGAAATCACATTAAAGTTTTATGATAGGATGCTATTTCCTCATCTACCACTCTGGATACCAGATGCCCACATAGCTCAGGTTTTTATAATGATATCTGAAAAAGTTTCAGAGCTCTGACTTTATACACATGAAAAGAGTTAGTAGAGAAGTAGGAGGCCCATTCTATGGCATGATAACTACATATATAGTATTATATGTTGAACTTGAACCAGAATATGCCCTACATGCTGTACTATATGGTACAGTTTTTACATTAAGTTTCAATTTTCCTTACAAATTGACAAAATTCTTAGCCATTTGTTACCAAACAGAATACCTCCACTCTGGACAAATCTTATATACTGTCCAGTTTCCATATATGTTCTCAGATACTCTGCACTAGAACTATTGCATCAGAATACAGAGAATTCTCAGTTGCTCATAAAGAATTTGAATTTTACTTTTTAAACCAGGAAGCATAATTCCTAGCTAAAGTTTGAGGTAAAAGAAGTTTCCTTAGTGTGCAAAAGTTGTGGCTTATATGGAACTTCTTGTCTGTCCCTAACAAAAACCAGTACCATGCATGCCATAGAATAGGCATCCAATAAATATTTGGGAAATGCTTTAAAGATTCTCTTCTGGCTGGTTTGCTTCTCTTTTTTCATGGATTGCATTTTAATATTAACTATCTCTTTTTGACTTGCTGACTAGTCCTGATAATTCAAAAATCTTTATTCTCATTCCCAGATTCTTACAGTTAATATGTTGTATATTTAACAGTCCAACTTTGGGCTGAGTGCACTGTTTGGTACATAATAGGCAAGTCTTTGCTGAATGAAATGTACAAAAAGAAGAATGAACAAATCCAGATATTCTAACTACCAACCCATATTGTTTTTATTAAATAATGCCATGTAGCGGTTTAGGAAATAGATTTTAAATATATACGTTGAGACAGCTCACTTTGCACACATATGTATCCACTCACCCAAATGTACACATAAATTCTCCATGCACACATTCACAGAGCTTTGAAATACCATATTAAAGAAAATAAAGGTATATGCCAAGCAAACAAGACAGATGTTCTAATGCTTTTCATCCGGTTCACTTTACGTTAAACACTTTATACCACCCCAGAAGAAACAGATTTAACTGATAGGATGAGAGAAATCATGATGGTAACCAATTCTATGCACGGACCTTTAGGATAACATTACCATGGTTAGCTTGGAATAATAAAACAATTAAAACAATTAACTTATATGGATGGACACTCCATTCATAATCCCATGTTTAAGATTAGAAAGACTGCAATAACACAGGAACAAGGGCAATATTACGCAAAACTGTGGAGTGGACTAAACTAATCTTTAGACTATTTCTTTCTTTTTAAAATCTCTACTGCCAAATTGTCATGGTAGCAAGTACATTATTTCCTCCTTAATTATACTTTTTCCAAGAATTTTCTTTGGAAGCTAAAGCCAATCACTATCCTGTTTTATTTTCTATTAAGAGCAAAAACAATGGCTCAATAGTTACCATTTATTGAATGATATTCTATGCCAGTCATAGTGCTGACTTTTACAAAACCTTCTAAAGGAGGTATTTTATTCCTCAGTTATATATAAAGAATCTGAGTCTTAGAAAAATTATAACTTGTCTGGGTCACACAGCTGGTAAGTGAGAAAGTCACTTAACTTGAAATCAGGTTTATCTGATTGCAAAACCACACTGTAACTCAAAATTATATCTTGGCACTGCTTTATCCACCACTGATTTTAATTCAGTACAGAATATGAAAAGGGGATTTACACATGATTGATTGATTGATTTCATACATCCAAAAATTTTTAGGTGACTGTCTATCTGACGAACTATTTATTTTAAAATTATTGAAGTGTTCAGATTCTCCTAATGGATCAGTTGTGGGTTGTGAAAGACAGAAAATAATCCAGTACAACTGCAAGGCCTTTGACCTGAGCAGTTGCTCAAGTTTTGGCTTGATCAATGGAAGAATGAGATTGCCACCAACTAAGATGGAGAAGACTGCCACAGAAGCAGGTTTGGGGAAAATTCAGTTGCTCAGTTTTACACATGTTAAGTTTGAGGTTTCTATTAGTCATCTAAATAGGGACGTTACAAAGGAAGTTGAATATACAAATCTGGAGCCCAAATTAGCATACAGACTAAAACCCAAAAGACTAGAATGAAGTCATCAGGAAGTGAATGTAAATAGAGGAGAGAAGAGGTAAGAGCCCAAGCCCTAATGCACTCCAACAGTAAGCATCCTGGGAGACCAGCAAAGGAGAATAAGTAGAAACAATCAGCAAAGTAGGGGGAAGACCAAGACAGTAATGCGTCCTGAAAGGCCACTGATAAACCTGAATCCAAGGGTTGAGAGTGATCATCATATCAGATGCTGGGAGATCAATTAAGATGAAGATTGGCCCTCGGATTTAACAATGTGAAGGCTGGCTTGGTGGAGGGTTGGAAGAAAAGCTGATTGAAGTTAAGCTTAAGATAAAATGGGAGGAGAGAAATTGGAGACTGTTTCTACAACACTTTAAAGCATATTGTTGCAAAGGGAATTAAAGAAGTGGGACAGTGGCTGGCAAAGAAAGGAAGGAGAGAAATAAGTACATGTTGTGCTGAGGGAAAGGCTCTAGTAGAATATGAAAAACTGATGATGCAGAATGAAAAGAGGCAAATTTCTGGAGCAAGGCCCTTGAGTAGCTGAGAGGAGACAGAATCTATGAGAACAGAGACTGGCTTTACAGAGGAAGAGGACCCCATATTTGATAACAGGTGGAAGGCAGAGTATGTGAGTCCCTATGCTGGTAACTGTGGTGGTACGAGTTTGTGCAAATCCTTGGGAACTTAAGAAGCAAGGCCATCAGCTGAGGGTAGGTTGGGGAAGGGTGTTTTGAAGTTTGAGAAGTGAGAGAATGGTATGAATTAATCATGTAGGGGAGAGAGAGAATATTGAAAAATAACCATATTAAAGAACATAGCTTAGATATGTGAGCAAATCAGTGGACTTTACCTCCTTAAATTAAAGGCTTTGGCTATAGATCTGTGGGTTAAGAGAAGCTACAAAGTTTACAGCGTGGCAAAAAGCAGTTTAGAATGCCTGTGCCCCTGAGGCAGGCAGTTCCACAAACTGATAAAATGAGGGACCGAAAAAGTAAGCCATGCATCCCAGTTCATTCTTGCAGACTGGCTTACCCAGGAAATCATTTCTCCTTGGAAGAGCACAAGTCAGGCCAGAAGTATTACTTTAATGGGATCCCTGCCACCTGGTAGAGAGGGTATTTCCCAGAACAATCAATCCTCATTCTCTCATTCCCATATTCTTATATTTCCACTATATTTTTTCTTGGACAGCATGAAAATAGACATCATTTAATCCAGTTTTCTCCCAATTTATCAGCCAATTCTTATTTCCACTCTCTCCACACCTAACCAAGAATCCATGGTCTATTATGACTTCCATTTTCTTGCTGATATCATCATCCTATTTTCCTAACATAATTTTATTTGATTCATTCAGTAAAGAATTGTTTTAATCCAATTGTCCATCTTCTCTGCTACAACCTGAGTTGATGTGTGCTGCTGGAGCACATCATACAACCAATGCACTTTCAAGCTTGCCAGGCTCCACCTCAACAGTGCTCCCTAAGCTGCCTGCCCCTCATTATTTCCCTCTTTCTCCTTTCACAGCAGCTGAATAAACTTTTCTCCAATCTATTTAAGGCCTTTATCCCCTGCTTGCTCACTCACCCTCCACAGATTAACAGTAGTTTTATAGTGAAATCCCTTTCTTTATACACTTACATGTATTTGCACCTATGCTTATCTTTTTCTCTCATCTCAAAGTCTGAGACTGATACTTCTATTTGATTTTGTCACAACGAGAAAGAGAAGCTTCCTGGCAATTTCAGGGCTACAAGGGATCTTCTTAAGCATCATTGCCAATGGCTTGCAATCTCTTTTCTAGGACTGTCTCTTTTACGGATTTCCCTTGATTGTCCCTTTAATGCATCCACATATTCATTCGCCTCTAAACTTAGGCTGCTATATACTATCTCCAAACATTATGTAAAATCTCAGATAGTTAGAGACATAAAAGACCCTAGCAATCATCTAGCAATATTAGAATCTTCCAACATTAGAATTCTCTAGGGTGCTTTAAAAAATACCAATATTTAGGCCTCACTTCTAGTGATCTTGGTTTAATTAGTTTAAGGATGCCAAATTAGTATTTTTCTAATCTTGTTTGTTTTTCAACGTACAAACAAGATTAAGGGATCACTGACATAGTGCAATTCTTTTATTTTATAGTCAAGCTGAATATAAGAGAGATAACAATATCCTGCTTTTCTTGGTCACACCATGAATCTTTCTAAGCTAACTAGGGAAGAGCATCTCAACTAGTGTGCTGCAAATAGGTTACAGGTGTGCTGCAACACCAGTTTCTCAGTTTCAGGGTGACTCCTCAAAGTCTGGGACTTGCAGAGCTCCTGAGGTGCTCAATTGTAGGCTTGAGTATGCTCCTCTGTCTACATTACTGTGATGTAGAAATCTCATGATTTTCTCTTTGTGCCATTATGTGAACCAGGTTGAGAAACACTCATCTAGTGTACCCTTGTCCTCAAAATTTGCTGGCTAATATTTCCTCTCTGAGAAGTTTATCTTTTCACCTTGTTCTCCATTAAATTCCATTTTTTATGTTTACCCTCTCTTCTAAATCCAGGTCATGTGACCAGTTTTGTGTTATTAGTACATTCTTCAGTGCAATAGCTAAATAAGGAATGAATGATTAACCACCACTTAGGGAATAACCTCAGCAAAACTTCATTTTGAACACACTGACAGTGAATTATTATTACTGAATCACACCTTCTTAGCTATAAATGTACACAGACTCCTAAATGACTCTGGTCAAGTCAGTTTTGCAGCTTGTTGATTAGGAGGCCATGCAGACATAGAATTAAGAGTTTATTATGTCACGATAAATTGTGGGCATTTATTAATTCCTTCAATTTATCTGCCTTGTAATTAACATTCACCACACATAAATAAATGAAAGGAACATAAATATTAACATTTCATAACAAAGACAGAAATCTGTATTATAAATGCTTTGATTTAATTATCAAAAGAACACATAATTAGTAATATGATTACAGTGTCTTGGACAGCATTATATACACTGGAAACCCCAGTCATGCAAAAAATGTTAATTTGGTTGAACTGATTAGATGCAAGGAATAGGATATGTCTTTGAGTTATGATTGTATTATCATTAAATCATCAACTCAGTACATGGGCTCTCGTGTCAAACAGATCCAAATTCAAATCCCCATGCCTCTACTTTCTTGACCAATAAAACTTTGAGTTAGCCTCTCTGAGTGTCAGTTTTCTTTCTCTGAGAAGTGGAGATTAAAATAGGTTTTAACTCATTGGTGGTGGTGTGAAAGTCAAATGAGATAATGTATGTAAAGCCCTTAGTGTCATCATTACCCTCTCACTCAGAATCAAATCTACTTTCTAAATTTCTTTTTTTTCACCAATAGATTGTATTGCCTTTCTTGATTGCCTTCTGTTACCCAGAATTCCCTTTTTACTGAAATTCAGGATCCAGATCCAGTGCCCCCTCTTCTATGAAGTCTCACCAGTCCAGAATCTTTTTTATTTTCACTCCACTAGTCTGCACTTCAGTTGTAGCCCTTAACAAGGTCTGCAATAGGTGAGTTATTAGCATATTGGTGCACCTGTCCACTCAACTAGGAGCTCCTAGAAAATGTGAATTGTGTTCTTCATACAGCAGCCTATAAGATCTGTAAATATGTGAATCAGACCATTCCATTCTCTTTCTCTCAACTCTTTAATACTTTCCTATCACACTTCAGAGAAAATCCAAAGTCCTTTCCAAGCCTACAAAGCCATACAATATTTGATCATGGCCCTGCCTGTTTACTTCATGCCATTATGCCCCTGCACACTATCCAGTGGCCACACACTCTCCTTGCAGGCCCCAAAATATAATGTCAACTGATACAGTGAAGATCTACTTAGCACAAGCTATGAGTCATATGCTATTCTAGGCATTTAGGGTACATTAGTGAATACAATAAACAAATACCCTTCTTTGTAGAGCTTCCACTATAGTGGGAAAGAAGTGCAGAAACCACCAACATAATAAGTAAATTATATTGAACCCCAAAAAGGAATAAGTGCAATGGAAAGAAGTAGAGCAGGGGAGGAGGACAGGAACTACAGCAAGGGAAGAAGAGATTAGTTAGTTGTGATTTCAAATCCCATATTAAGCATGTCCTCCCCTTAGTATTTGCAAATGCTATTCCTTTTGCCTGGCTCTCCCCCAAGCCCACCCAATATTCATATAGTTCCTTCTATGAATTATTTAAGTGTCTGTCCAAATGTCAACACCTCCAGAAGTCCCTATCTGAAGAGAGTGTAAAAAGTATACTCCCAATCCCCACTGCAGCTCTCTATTCCCTTAATCAGCTTTATTTTCTTCACTTCATTATATATCTATATGTTTGTTCATTTTATGATTAATATATTTTTTCTGTTTTATTAACTGTTGTATTTCCAGTGCTTAGGACAATATTTGCCATAAAGTTATAATAAATATTTATTAAATAAATGAATGCAGGTAATAATTAGCTTCAACTAATGGTTATTAAATGTAAAAGGTAGAGCCAAGAAAACTGAAATTTAATCACCAATATATTATTTCTCAATAATTGGGAAAACATTTTATATTAAAAAGTTCTGCTTTTTATGCCCATGGCACTTTTATAGATAACAATAACCTGCCAAACTTCTCTAAATGAGATCCCTCACTCATTAATTCAACAATTGTTAATTGAGTGCTTATAACATTCTAACTTTTGCACTAAGCACTGAGGATACAACAATTCAGAAGACGGATATAATTTTTTTAAAAAAAGCATCTTTAATTATTAACAAACTTGCATATATATATATAATTATAAAAATCAAAACACAAAGATTGTTTGTGAACATCATCACACTGCTTCTTTTGAGTTAAGTCACCATTCAGAACTGGTTGGTTGAGAAAACAGCATGGAGAGGGGTGGTTAGAGTGGAACAAGGAAAACAAGCTAGGAGGCTGAGCAAGTAAATGCAGATGGTGGCTCAGACCAACGTGGTAGTGGGGAAGTTGGTGAGACCTAGCTGGACTCTAAAAATATTTTGAAGGTAGATTTGGATGCAAAGGAAATAGGAGACAAGCAAAATTTCAAGAATTTTACCTACCACAAATGGAAGGATGGAGTAGCCATAAACTGAGATGGGAAGATTACGGTTGGATCAGGTTTGTAAGGACCATCCAGAGCACAGTTTTCAACATGTTGAGTTTTAGATATCTATTAGACATTCATGAGGATATGTCAAGGAGGTAGTTAGACAAGGAGCTTGGATTTCAATGACGAATCCTGGAAAGAACTATAAATTTGGGAGTCTTCAGTGTATAGGCTTAAGTGTATAGGAGTAAATGTAGAGAGAGAATCTTCCAGCACCCCAATATTACAGAATCCAGTGAAATGAGGAAGGACCAGCAAAAGACGCTAAAAGGCTAAAAGCTAAAGGGAGCTAAAAGGAGGCGCCAGTAAGCATCACACTAGGATTGGTATTTCACTGGTGGAGCAGCCCCCTCTTATGCTCCTGCTTGAAGCAAGAGCCTCCTATCTAGAGTGGGGAGGCTTTTGTCCAAGCTGATAACTTGGACAACAAGCCAGGTGGATTGAAAAAGGAGGTGGCCTTTTCCTGGCCAACCAGGTCACATAAACCCACAGTGGTGACCAATGAAGTGACAAATTATCACATAAATATTATTCTATTCTGACTTTAATGGAAGGCCAGGATGGGAATATACCAATATACAACATGTGTTTGCAATCTGATATAGAGTTCAACACCAACACCAAAATAATCTGGAGGGCTAGATGTCAGTGTTAAGGGGTATAATATAGATTCTTTGAGTAAAATGTTGATATAATCCAGTAACTAGTAATTTGAACTTTTTTCTAAATGGAAGAATGTATGTTAAATAAAATTAAATGTGGAAGCCCACAATATAAGGTATACAAGAGTGGGATTTCTTTGTTTGAGGCAGAGTAGCAGAATCAGAGACCTGCCTGTTCAGAGTCCCTGTTGGACTGTCCTTGGGGCATCTTGACACAGTCCTAGAGTCCTGGTAAACATGGCTTAAAAGCACTGGCAGAAGCTTAAAAAGAAAGCAGGTCAGAGATGAAAAAAATTGGCATTTGAAGCAGTCAGGGAAGGTCTGGGAAAAATGGACCGGATAGAATAGACTGAGCCCAGGTTGTCAATACTTTGGATTTTCCCCCAGAATTATGACATCTCAGTTACAAAACCTCCAAAACTAAAGAAAACATACTGGGGACAACCAGGGTCATCTAGCAATAATGTTAAGTAAATTATAATTTAAAGAAAGAGAGAAGATTTATAGTCTAGAAGAAAATAAAACTGATGTGAATAAGAATACACATATACAGTGAAGTTTATCCATTTCAGGAATATATTAACTCTAAGGTAAAGGGGTAAAAATGCATTTAAAAGTTTTTTAAAACAAGACAGTGAATATGCTCTTCCACAACTAATTCGGGAAAGACAGAAGTTGCAATGAAGAGCACGCTTGATAATGAACCTCCAATTGCATCCAATATCAATCTATTTTAATCAAATGGGAGATTAGCCTTCCTGCAAGCACTAAGTGGAAGTGTGAATAGAAAAGCAATCTTGTAGGGTCCCTCAAGAGGAATATTCCAACTTATTTAGAGATAAAAGACTTTCAGGCAGTATTCAAAACAGTGAAAATAGAGACTCAAAATGCATGAACTAATTTCAAAGAGTAGATAAAAAGGAATAAGTGTCATGAGAGATACAAACTGGAAATTATAAATGCTCATTAAAGTGATGAGGAACTTAGGCAATTTTAATGGCTCAAAATGATATAGCATTAACTTCATCCATCTACTACATAGAATTGGGACATTATTTTTTCTGTCTAAGGCTGAAAGATATATCACTAGTTTACAAATGTGAGCAGTGAAATGATCTGCCAAAGATGTCAGAGTAACTTACATTTACAATATAAGACTCCCACCACCACCTGCTTTCAGATTGTATATCCAGTATATCCCCAATTGTATCCGGTGGGTATACGGATACAGTTCCTAAAACCAGACATTTGAACGAAGAACAAACGTCCTGATGATTAAGATATGTATGTGGACATTTTCTTATATAAATTTGATACAAAAACACATGACAAGGAATGAAACTCACTCATTTTCTCCTCCTACTAGAATTATGTAAATTATATAATGGGAGGGAATTTTGTTTTGCTCATTGCTGTAACCTTAAGGCTTAGAACAGTGCCTCACATAAAGTTACAACTCAATGACTATTTATTGAATGAATGAAGACCAGTCAACATACACAAACCAAAGTGACAACACTATTCCCTGGAAGTCAGTAAAATGTCCATTTTAAACAAGCTACTTTGCATAGTAGAATTGTAGACTTGCACAGGTAGGAGGCCCCAAAATATATATTCACTCTTTAGAAAAAAAAAAGACATTAGTTATTCCCAATATATAAATAATACACTGAGTTTTTGGTGAAAATAAGAAGATAACAGTATTTGGTAATCAAAACAAACCATAAAAATTAAGGAACTAATTTTTCATTTTTTTCTTTTTTTTTCAGTTTTAATATTTTTTATTGAAGTATAATTGATTTACAGTGTTGTGTTAATTTCTGCTGTACAGCAAAGTGATTCAGTTATACATATATATATATATATATATACAAGTTTTTTAAAAAATGTTTTTTCCATTATGGTTTATCACAGGATATTGAATACAATTCTCTGTGCTATACAGTAGGACATTTTTGTTTATCCATTATATATATAAAAGCTTACATCTGCTAACCCCAATCTCCCACTCCATCCCTCCCCCTCCCCTGTCCCCCTTGGCAACTACCAGTCTGTTCTCTATGTCCCTGATTCTGAAGAAACTGATTTTTCTAATTTTACCTAAGCCAGTAATCATCAGGGGTGATTCAGGAAGGAGGAAAGCTTTAAAACATGGTTAGGTGGCATAAGGTTTTTCCACTCAGACTAAAAGTAGGCCAAAGTAGTTAAAACCAAACAAAACCAAAAAGTATACAAGCATAAAGAACCACAGGGTTGGTTAAAATTCAGCTTGCAGGTGATCCAAAAGAGAAATGAGTATTCAACTTTGATTTCTTAAAAGGACTCTATGTGTGTGTGTGTGTGTGTGTAAAATGGGAAAGAGAAAAGGAAAATCTTACATCCTAAATAAGTTTATCACAGGTGCAATCATCCTTGTGTGATTACTATGTTGTAATTATTCATTTGATATAAAATATAAATGTTCATATAGTAATTATTCATTATTGTATACAAACCTCCAGCCACAGTGGTATAATTTCTTCCTCACATACACTCCCAGATGATTCTGTTTATAGTTTTATTAGAAGGCTTGTAACTATTTCTTACATTAGACTTATTTGTATATTCATTACCCTCAATTCACTGTCAGTTCTTTTAAACAGCATGTATAATGGCTTACTAACCTTTAGCATTAATATATTGACAGTTGAATCATAAAATGTGACAGACAAATCTGTATTTTTGTATTTTCACCTATAAATTAAGACTGTAAGCCTCATGAAAGTAAAGATCCTTATTCACCACTATATTTTCTATGCCTCAATGTTTAAAACAATATCTATTGAATGGTTAATTTAAAAGATTTCTAATTTTTGTATTGTTATGAAGAACAATAGACATCAGGATAAATAGCCTGTATTATTATGATACATGTTAGTTTAAAAAACTTATACAAGAATACTTTAAAAAGTAGAATTCAAGTTAGATAAATCAGGACACCAAGAAAGTTTTTGTGGAAATGGAAATTATTATGTGCTAGCTAAAGATATCATGTTTTTGAGTTTGGAGTCCATTTTGAATAGAGATGTGTGAACCACATCATTTTCCACCTAAGATGTGATGAAAGTAAGACTGTGATATTGGGGTTAAAAAAGGCAAATTTTACTTAGTACTCTTTTATCTCCTGTAAACAAGTCAGCTAAATTTGGGGCACTACTCAAATAGCTGCATAAAAAGAATAATAAAAAACACACAGACATACAACCTAAAACAATATTCACTATTTTCTTGATCAGAACACTAATAATCCTTTATATTGAATCACCTATTATTTTGCACTAATTGGTTATTGTGATTAATATATCTTCCCCTTGCCAAGGGAAAAGACTCCATGTGAAACAGTGAATAGGAAGGAACAGGTTCAATGGAAGAGACAGGTAGGTTGAAAAATGGATCTTCATCTCTACAAACACTAAATGTCAAAATACACTCTTCCTAGTAGTTGACAATCACATGCCAACTTGCAAATCCAAAAAATATAGAGTAGATATATGACCGTTACTTTCTGTATACCCTATTTTTTAATTATTAATTTCTTAGGTTCTGAGCCAGGCCAATCCTATAATCTGTACGTTGCTTAGCACTTGTCCCAAGTCACAATTTTATATACAATATCTAATCAGGATAAGGATGATGATGAAATATCTTAAAGGTTTCCCCCTCAAATTCTACCAGAGACAACAATGAGAATTTAGACAATGACATACCCTTTACTGGTTTTGGCCTTTCACAAAATTTTGATAGAAGTAACAACTTCTAAGATACAAGTTATATAAATTTTAAAGTCTTTTCATATGTTAAATATGACATCAACTTGCAAAAGTGAGGGAGATTAAGCCATCTTGCAATGAGCTACCTTATTAACTTAAATATTCGTTAAAATGTGAATAATTGGGCAAATTTCATGTAGAATGACATTAACTCTGTTAAAGCATATAGGTAATGATGCTATGATGTTGTTCATATAAATTAATCACTGTCTGAAGTGGTACTAGAATTTACCCCATGCTCACCACCGTCTTGCAAAGAGTTGTCCTGTGTCATAGAGAAACTTGGCTCAAAACTATGGTCATTTAAATAAAAGTTCATGACAGTGTGGGACATGTCACTACTGTGTACTTATACACTTTAACTAGGGGTTATGGTTGGGGCCTAAGCTTATCAATCTCCATAACTGTGATACGTCAAGGTTGTCTGTAATATGTCCAATTTGCATGGACATGTCCTAAACACTTGGAAAGAGCTGTGAATGAGGAATTCAAAGCCTATATTTACATCTTGAAACAAGAAATTTAGCAAGAAAAATTATGCTTGCCCTCAGATTCATTACTGAAATTTGAACTCCCTTCAGACGGCACCCCACGAACGCAGGAAAACTCAGTGTGATAGGAAAGAGCCGAAGGCTGTGTATTAAAAACCTTAGCTGGTATCATAGATACATTAATGTCACGACATGATCTTCCTTGCAAGGTTCCTCGGTCAGACTTAGCAAAAATTTACCAGCTTAAAAACAACAACAACAACAAAAAAAACCCTGAAAAAAAGCCCCAAAGAGCTTTCAAAATTCAGCCAAAGTTGACTGACATATCTGTAATATCTGAGAGGAAGCCTTATCACATTTAGTGAGAGGGTGATACACAGCTTATGCACAGACCACAAGAGCTGGCAACACATGCGTAGAGCAGGGTTCAGGATGGGATGCAGGTGAGTAGGAGCATATGTGTAGAGAAGTGGCTTCTATCTCTCCACTATGCTCTGGTGCCTTTCAGATACAGAGCCCAACATTCTGCATCTCCAGTCCTGGCAAACTTTTCCTCTTTTTTGCTCTTCCTCTATTTTTCCTCCTTTTATATCCTTTCTCGCTCAACTTCTTCTATTAGGCCAGGAAATTTGTTGATCTCTAGTGTTCTGGTAATTCAGTAATGGTCATTAAAAATTTTCACAAGAGCCAAAAAAAAAAAATCACCTGGCTTGGATTCAGATGGCATGAGTTGAATCCTGGCTCTGATACTTTGTATAGCGGCTATTTTGTGTCCCTGGGCAAGATTCTTGGCTTTTAAAGTCATGGTTTCTAAGGCTGTAAACTGGCTACAATAACACATACCTGAGAGAGTTCTTGAGAAGATTGTATTTGAACATCTTATTTGAAAATAACTAGCATTATAGGTAGTAAAATAAAAGATCTATTGATTTCATTTATATTTCTATTATTCTCCAGTATTTTTCTAAGTATTATTGCTATTTTCTGATTCTTTCTCTCTTTCATTTTTACTCCCCATAATCCTTTTATGTGCTATACCTTAGCTGTTTGTGATAGAGAGAAATGTGATGCACAAGTCACAGAAAGAGGGAGGACTAATTCTCAATAGCAAGCATTCTCAGATTTCATTAAAAACCCAAACATACAGCCTTACTTAATTGAGAGAAATGTCCAGTTCCCATAGCAGGATATTTAACACTAGATTTTGTTACTCCTTTTCTAAGTTAGATTATAAACTCATGCTGATACCATTTATAGCAAGTTTGTAAATGTAATGTACACATCTTGCCTACTACAGGAACATTAAAGCACGTGGAGAGGACTTATTCTAGGTCAAAAAGGACTTTAAAGCTACCTGAAAGAATTCTTCTCTGTAAATTGAAAAAGAAGCTATTTTCAAGCTTTTTCCATTGCATATCAAAGGGATGCTTTCTACTAATGTAGCCTTTTTCAACTTATAAAATCTCAAATTTACATGGTGTGAGGGACCACAAAAATATAATTCCAGAAAATATTTAATCCAGTATTATTATTACAACTTTATTAAATTAAAAAAAACACATACTCTTAAAAATTAAGGCATGTAACCAAATAGACACAATGTTGGATATAAATAGAAATTCTGCCAAGCTGTTTGAGTCGCCCTGCAGTATGTCTGGTAGAATGGGCAGAGTACTGCAAACAATAATGAAATAAATAAAACTGGAATTGTGTTCTGAACATTATGTTCTTGGCAGGAATTAAGGTGATGCTATCATAAGGGACACCTGCTTCCAGAAATTCAATTGGGCAACTCTGTTGCATTATTTCCCTGGGAACAAAAGCATACATTTTGAATGATGTGTGTTATTTTGGGAATTTGTTGGGTGGGAGGTTAGCATGGGCAGAGATTTTTGAAGTACTCAGTATACCAAATCTTTCTTTAATCTCTAAACCCTTTTTTCCTCTTTGATCCTAGTAAAGAAAGTACCCATTTTATGCTACGTTACCTTGAGTCATAGGGATACAGACAATACTAATCAATCCACTTTTACCTCTCAAAATAGATCTTAATCTATAAGGAATCCTTTTTTGCCTTAAGTGTGCTCTACGATGTGAGCACACCCAAGATCCCTTATAGAGCACATCTATAAGGGATCCTTTTTTGCCTTAGGTGTACTCTATGATGTGCTTGAAAACAGATTATCAGTGATTAGGCAAGGGTCACCAAAATCCTTGACAATCTTTAAAAATTAGTCATTTTGATCACTGAAAGACGGTCACTCTCCTAGGACGGAACTGGCTGTTCATTACAACTGTTTTTCCACTACCTCATTACGAGAACGGTGTAATCTTATTCTGGTGTCACACATGGGATGTATCAATTGCATAGCTGTAAACATCACAACCTAAAGGAAAATATGTAGCTTAATTTGTCTTCATTTCCAAGTTTGAAACAAAATTAAATACTATATAGTTAAAATGGTACCCTTTTATATATTCTGACAATAATACTAAATTCATAATCAAGGATAACTTACAACATCCACACATTAAATGCTGCTGAGGTGATCCTTGGAATTTCAATTATTTTCATAGATTGCCCTCTTGTGGCCATATATGATGCTACGAACAATAAAACGAAAATGCTACATATATTTTGTTTCGTTCTATCTGGTAAATGCCTTGAGGTTTTATTAATATCTGAATATTCACTTTATAACATTTAATGATAAAATACCCATGAATATTCTTCAATTTGAATTATAAGCAAAATATTGATTTCTGAAAATTCACTATTGGCTGCAATAAAATTATTCAAGAAATATAATAAGTAAAAGAAGGTTTGATATGGTTATTTATTAGTTTTAAACCATGAACATTCATTGATCCATAAAGCTAATATAATGGTTTAATTTCATAAAATAAAGTTTTAGTCCTATCTTTAATATAATTTTCAGGAGAAAGAAATTTTAGAATATAATAGTAATATCTAAGATTAGTATTAGAAAAGTACTACTACTGGTATTAAAAAGAATTTCTTCTTGGTTATCTAACATACTTAGTAAAGCACTTCTATTCTCAAAGACAGCTTAAAATAATACCACTATGCTATCAGGCACTTAAGCTGTTAAATACGTATTGATCCAGGGCTGGCTATTTAAGCTTTCTCGGCCTCAGTTTCCTGATTGGTAAAGAGAGAAATTTGAGCCAGATAACCTTGACTAACACCTATTTCAGATGTGACTACATCCCATTCACAAGAACAAACTAGCAATCAACAGTTCTGTTCTTGTTCTTACTTTCTCCACCTGACTTCTAGAATGCAAGGCAAAATATCTACTGAGTTCTCATTTTTTGAAGCTGCTGCCTCCTGATTCCATTTGCAGGCTTCAGAGATAGTTCTTTTCAGAGCAAAGGGATTCAATGACACACAGTGTTTACAGTCTCCTGTTGTTCTCAGTGCTAGAATAGCAAGGTGTGGCCCAGAGCCAACAGAATGGAGGAAAAGGACCACAGGCAAAGGGAGGCTGAGCAGGCTCCCCTGGGTAAACTAAATTAGTTGACCTTTCTACCTCTTCCAGAAGGGATATATGCCAAGAAGAAAGGTAAAACAAGCTCTGTGGCTAATATCAGGATCAGAAATGGACATAAATTACATCATATAAGCTTTGTAAATATTTACATAACATAGATCTGAGGAGATATATTTATATATAGTGATTTTATAATGTATCGATTACACGAATAAAATGTATATTCATTGAATGAGCTTAAATATATGATTTAATGATAGATTTTAAACCTATGCATCATTAAAAAAATTTTTTTTAGATGTAAAGATTTTTAAAAAAAGCTGATTAATCTCTAGTACGTTTAAAACTCCTAGAAAAGAACATAAGCAGAACACTCTTTGACGTAAATCATAGCAATGTTTTTTTGGATCTGTCTCCTAAGACAAAAGAAATAAAAGTAAAAATAAACAAATGGGACCTAATTAAACTTAAAAGCTTTTGCACAGCAAAGGAAACCATGGACAATACAAAAAGACACCTACTGAATGGGAGAAAATATTTACAAATAATATAACCCATAAGGGGTTAATATCCAAAATATATAAACAGCTCATACAATTCAATATCAAAAATAAGATGGACACAAACTAAGTGCCCATCAACAGGTAAATGGATAAAGAACATGTAGGGTGTGTGTGTGTGTGTGTGTGTGTGTGTGTGTATGCACACATGCATACACACACACACACAATAAAATAATCCTCTACCTCACCCAATCCAAAGGTCAATGGTATGTTAAAATGAAGGGAAAACAAATGATAATGTTGTATGAAATTATAAAATTGTTATATAAAAAGACAGAAGCAAAAGGCAAAATTGTTTTTCATTCTTTTTCAACATTTTTCTGGTGATAAGTACAGAATATCTAACTCGTGAATTGTTGAATTTTAATTTGGAAGATATCATCTCAGCCAAGTTACAACATAATTACCACAATGTCTACTATTCAGTGTTTACGCTTCCACAAACACTTTCATTCCAATACTGCATTACGACGGCTCCTAAACATTTAAGCAGTGTATAAGTGTGTTCAGTGGCAAAGACTTCATTCCTGACAGATCTGATATCCATTTCTGGCTCTCATCTGTTCTAGTTACAATGTCCCAACAACCCTCTTCACATGTAAAACCGTAGTAATCATAGTACTTAACTCATAAGTTAGAAACATGACTTAATGACATGACATAATGCCTTAGGGATTTGGCACATTATCTGGTACAGGATAACTAACTACTCAGTACATGTTAATTATAAATATCAGCAATGTTGGGCTTCCCTGGTGGCGCAGTGGTTGAGAGTCCGCCTGCCGATGCAGGGGACACGGGTTCGTGCCCCAGTCCGGGAAGATCCCACATGCCGTGGAGCGGCTGGGCCCCTGAGCCATGGCCGCTGAGCCTGCGCGTCCGGAGCCTGCGCGTCCGGAGCCTGCGCGTCCGGAGCCTGTGCTCCGCAACGGGAGAGGCCACGACAGTGAGAGGCCCGCGTACCGCCAAAAAAAAAAAAATTAAAAAATATGTATCAGCAATGTTAAGTCAAGGATGAGTCAAATATATACTGAGTGAATAATAGTTGTGTCCATTATTAGGGACACACACTATGTTCATTTAGGCCATATGTTTATAGTGTTGTAAACCATTAAAATGTACAAGAAGTAGGTGTTCTATAATATATTTATTTTTCTCCTAGAAAATACCTTTAATACATGTGCCTTTACATAATATATTGCATACGCCAGTGTGGTGAGCACATTTTTCTTCAATGAAATAACACAGTCCTTATTCACATATATATGACTAGCATTCTTAGAATCATTTTTACATGTTTATTTTTTTTAATTGACGTATAGTTGATTTACAGTGTTGAGTTAGTTTTAGGTGTACAGCACAGTGATTCACAGTGTGTGTGTGTGTGTATATATATATATATATATATATATATATATATATTCTTTTTCAGATTCTTTGTAGTAACTACAAAATATTGAGTATAGTTCCTTGTGTTATATAGTAGGTCCTTGTTGTTTATCTGTTTTATATATAGTAGTGTGTATATGTGAATCCCAAACTCCTCATTTATCCCTCCCCCACATGTCCCCTTTGGTAACCATAAGTTTGTTTTCTGTCTGTGGGTCTATTTCTGTTTTGTAAATAGGTTCATTTGTATCTTTTTTTTTAGATTCCACATATAAGCGATATTATATATTTGTCTACAGGTGTTTTACATGGTGCTAATGTAGACTTCTTATCAAAATACAACTCTCGAAAGTATTCATTAACAGAAAATACAGGAAATATTTACTAAACCAGACAATGGAGTCCTATGCTGGGTACTGGGCCAGGTACAGGAGATTTGGTGAAAAGTTTCTCATTGTCCTCACCTTCCAGTTTTTGACAACCTTGTGGAAAGCAGATATGCAAACAATTCTAATACAATGTGATGCATGGTCACCTAGGTACTCAGCTAAAAGAACTAGTGCTGTAGTCATGGTTAGGTTAGGATGTTTTTTTTTTCTTCTTCTTCTTCTTCATTTTTTTTTTCTTGAAGGACAGCAAGAAAATACTTGCAGAGATTTCCCAGAGGAGGTGACTTTTGAATTTGTTCTTGAAAGCTAAAAAGGAACTGGTCAATAGAGAAGAGTATGGTAGATACAGCAATACAGCATTTCAGGCAGGAGGAATTTTATGATCAAAGGAAAGAAATCTTAATAAACTAAAGGTCACACATTTATACAGATCAAAACTGTATAATTAAATAGAAAAAGATAATGAGACAATGGAAACTATTAAACAAGATAGGAGAGTGTAAAATTAGCCATAATCCCTTATTATGATGATATGTAAGGTAATTTTTTGTTTTGTGGCTGTGTGTTTTGTGGGGGGTAATAGAGGGATTGTTTCTATTTTTACTGGGATCTCAGGAAAATATATGCCAAAAATGAGAGAACCAGGTACTTAAAACTCTGTTGGACTCTTTAGGAAAACTTGGAAGTAAAAAATCTATTTATAGGTACTCTCTGTGGTAAGCTGGTATTCACTTTGGAATGGCTTGGAATATAAGTAAAATGTTACCATTTGTTTTTTTCAGTAAAGCAGTTTTTGTGCCCTGCCACAACAAGTATGAATGCAAGTAGAAGTTGGAGCTTTTTTCATTTCTAGAAATGTCTGTAATATTTTAATAGTGGGTTTTGTTCTCATGAGCTGCTCTACATAAATTGTTGGTTTGAAGGTTGGCATCGTTTTGTAGCTTGCAATATGAATTTTATAGTTAAGGGTTTAAAATTATGTATAAGGCAAAAAGTCTCTATTCTTTCTTTGAATGTTCCTGCTGCAGCTAACTATTCCCATTTTTCATAGCCAGAATGATTTCTATAAGCTTCTTTCATGGAATGAAAAAATGTTTAAGCTTTCATTTTGTATTCTTCAGAGCAAAGGGAATATTTCTGGTCTTCAGGTGACTTGATGAAGTGGTCCAATCCAAATGTAACTTGGCTGTTCCCTAGAGCAGGGAAAGCTGTTTAATAACTTTTTGAAATTGAGTCATTTTCATGTCTTACACGTTAATTCTCCACAGTTAAAACAAGAGCCCCCAGAGGCTCTTGCACTGCCCTCTTATGGAGAAAAGTGAAGTATTTTTCCTTTAAGGAACTTGCTGTACATTATAATACAATTTTCATAAACATTACCCGTCATCATAATTAGTTTTGAGAACCACATTAGACAGTGTATTAATTTTATTTCATCCATCAAACATAATTTTGAATACTCAAGAGATGAAGGAAAGTATATTTATCCGCCTTCCATGTTTTTTCTTCTTTCCTGATGTTCCAAGTTTCCTTCTTTTATTATTTCCTTTCTGTTTAGAGAATTTCCTTTAGACATTCTTTTAGAGTAGGTCTATGGGTGCCAAATTCTCTTACTTTGCTCTCATCTGAGAATTTCTTGATTATCCCTTGCATTTTTAAAGGGTATTTTCACTGGATATAAGATTGTGTTGACAGATCTTATCTTTCAGCATTCAAAAAAAATACTACACCACTTTCTTCTGACATCTAAGGTTTTTGATGAAATTCCACTATCATCTGAATTGATTTTTTCCTATAGATAACATGTCATTTCTCTCTGGCTGCTTTCAAGATTTTTTCTTTGTATTTGTTTTCAGAAATTTGACTAGAATGGGAAAATGGGGAATTTTCAGCTAATATTTCTTAGACGACGTTTCCAGCCCACCTTCTTTCTCTTTTCTTTTTTAGACTTCATTGGCATGAATGATAGAGATTTGGTTTCAGTTCCATATGTGTGTGAGACTATGTTGTTTTTCAATTTATTTTTTTTTTCAGATTAGGTGATTTCTATTTCTTTTAAATCTCCAAATTCTGTGATTCTTTCCTCTGCCTTCTCCATTCTGCTGTTGAGCCCAGCCACTGAGTTTTTATTTTTGTTATTGTACTTTTCAGGTCTAAAATTTCCATTTGGTTCCATTTATATCCTCGACTACTTTGATGGAACTTTGTATTTCTTTGCTGAGACTTTATTTTTTTCAAGCATGTTTATAGTTTCTCATTGAAGCATTTTAACGATGGCTGCTTTAAAATCCTTTACAGATAATTCTAACAACTGTGCCATCTTAGGATTGATGTCTGTTGATTGTCATTTCTCATTCAGTTTGAACTCTCCCTCATTCTTGCTATGCTAGTAATTTCCTATTGAAACCTGGACATTTTGGGTATTATGTTATGAATCCTGAATCTCATTTAAATTTTATGTTTTAGCAAGCCTCCATTGACTACTCCAGTGGGTGAAGTGCTTGCTGTCTCATTAATTCCAGGTAGGGGCAGAAGTCCAGGTTCTCAACCTATTCCTATTGCCATTCTTAATGGCTTGAAAAATAACAGGAAATTCATTCAACAACCTGATTTTTTAGGCTTTTCAGTGTCCTTGCCTCCGTTAGTTTGTCTCTGACACCCATGCTCATATGGCAATGCTTGATCTTTCATTGTCAGTGACTGCCTGATTTTCTAAAGCCCAGCTATAAGAATTTAAGTATTTGACTACCATCTCCAGTGATCCACCTCACTTCTTCCTGTATTCCATTGCCGCTATGCTGTGATCAGATTTACATGTCACAGAGCCACTTACTATAGAAGTTAGAGAACAATTTGAGGGAGTGAAGCTGTGTGTAAGGAATCTAATTAGGAGGCTGTTGCAGAGGTCCAGTTGAGAGATAGCAGTGATTGGGACCAGGGTTCTAACAGTGAAAAGGGAATGTTTGGGTTTGAGATGTATTTTAAAGATTTAATTGATGGAAATTGGAGAGTACATTGGTGGAAGTTGGTGATGAAAGAGTAGTTCAGGAAAAAGAAAGATTCAAGAATGATATTTAAGTGTTGGACTGAAGCACTTGACTTGGTGGTAGAACCATTTACTGAAATATAAAATATAGGAGGAAAAAATGATGGCAATACTGGATTTGTACTTGAGGTGTTTGTGACATGCAAGTTGTAAAGTGGATCTAGAACTCAGGAAAAACATAAGTAATCAATAATAAGTAGTAAATAGCACATGTTGAGAGAAATTTATCTTTATAGAGATAGATAATTTTTAAAGCTATACTTGGAGTCACAAGTTTGGATGATTTTATGGAGAGAGATAAGTAGAGAGCTGAGGATGGGTCTTGGAGCAATGTTTGTCTAATTGATTTCACCCACATATGATCTATCCAGGATGATAATCATTTTATAAATGTGGGGTCTCTATGCAAAGATTTCTTAGAGCTCCATATTTAATATGGTGAGATGAAAACTGCTGCAGTTCCAATTCTTTCTTTTTATTGTCTTAAATTTTCTTCCCCACTTCAATATATTTTGGAGACTCCTTCCCATATTTCTTCCCTAGTTTCCTGTGGCTTTTCTCTTCTCTCTTTTGAAGGAAGTACTTATTAGCAAGGGAATTGTCAAAGCCCTTAGTGTGTCAAATAGGAAAGCCAACAATCTTGTTCATCACTATGTGCCTCATGAGGAAACAAAATAAAACTACAAAAGCAATAACAACTACCAGATGAGTAGTGTAGGAGTAGGTTTGACTGGTATCAATTTTCCCCCACTTTTTGTCTCTTAAAACATGTTTTTCTGGATCAAATTTCCAAATACCACCTGCAACAAAAACAACATTCAGCAGATCTCTGACAAAAGAAAATAGAAACTACAATAGAACATTCACTCCTGAGTCTTGAAATATCTCCGACATATCAACATACCGCCTACAGCCTAGAAAAATAAAACACAACCACCTACATCCCTTCCCACATCTAGCACGACTCAAACACACACTTTCCCCCTAACCACACTTATAAAGAATGTCTACTCAGTTGAAAAATTTAGTTTTCCTAAAGCCAGCTATAAAATATAATACATTATGCAGTCACAACAGGTTTTACTAATGCTGGAAAATATTTCTGGATTTAAACTAAGAAAGTTAAAGTATATGTGTTTCACACAAAGGTTATAAATGTTTCTTAATTGATAAAGAAGAACATCCTTCACATCATCCTGAGAATATATGCTCAGTAAATGTCTATTATATAGAACTGGAAGCTGTCATAATATTTCACTAAAGAGTTCATACTTGTAATAACATATAATGGAAAAGAATCTGAAAAATAATATATATATGTATAACTGAATCACTTTGCTGTACACCTGAACTAACACAACATTGTAAATCAACTAGATTTCAATTAAAAAAAGAGTTCACACTAAGATTATAATAGCTATATAGGAGTCCAAAATTGTTCATAATCTGGACAATATTCTGCCCTATGTTGAGCCATTAATAAAATGAATGTAAGGTTGTTTTTGAAAGAACCAGATGATTCCATGTTTTCCTATATCAACTGCAATTAGTTACTACCATTTGTACCTGGTACTGTTAATTTTATACTCAACTATCAGGAATAACTTTTTTTTTTTTTTAATAAATACTTGAGTTTTGAGTTTAGGGGAAACTTAGATATGATAGATGATCCTTGAATGTGAACATGATTACATACAAATATATACGGTTATACATTTAAATTGAATGTTTATGCAATATGAAGGACTACATAACATTTGTGGAATCTTATTTATATTATGAACCTTACGTCTTCTCTTTTATTAAATTAAAATATTTCTTGAGCTATTATTATTCACCTACACTATGCTTCAGGCTGAGATCATTAAGCATGGAAAGCTGGGGATGTATGAAATGTCCTTACAGAGGAAAAGGATTCTAACAGTTGGTGACAATGCCAATGATTGGAAACATGATGAGCAAAAATTAGTGCCAGGAAAGCAAACGACAACAAAAATACCATCTTATCCTATATATCTGATCAAACTTGCCAAATTAATCATAATCTAATCTTCTAAATTCCTAAATATTTAGTTTTGGCTGCCTGTTCTTTTTCTTGTACAGATCTTTGCTCTAAATTTCCTTCATTCCCAAGGTTTCAAATGTCATCTCTATATGGACATTTCTATCTGTGATTTCCGTCTAAAACCCCAGTTTTAAATTTTCAACGCCTCAGCAACTATTTCCATTGACAATACAATCACACCTTGTCCAAAACAGATTACTTTCAAATGAGTTTTCTTTCTGATATGTGTTTTGTTGTAATCAGGACACTATTCATAATACTACTAAGGAAATTATTAATTCTACAAATAATATACTAATGACATTTTTTGAGCCCTTACTCTATCAAGCATACAGTTATGCACTTTATTTTCATGATTTCATTTAATCCAACCAATCACCTAATGAAGTAGCTATTATCATTTCCAGTTTTTTGCAAATGAAGAAACAAATCAGAACTTACAGAAAATAAATGACATGTCTAAGGTCAGTTTTTAGGGAAGGGAATTAGCGATTAAATTGAACAGACTTTTAATCCAAGTCAACTTTACTGTAAATCTTTAAGCACGTAAATTATGTTGCTTCTCATTTACAAAGTCTCTTAAGTCAAATGATTTAATTTGACTTTTCTCCCTTCTTCAATTGTTTCTCTGATTCCAGGTCCCATTGATTATTGTCTCACAGTGTGTATGGTGATACTGTGAAAAAAATATATATATATATATATATTTGGTCATTCAGATGACCAAATTATATTACTCATATACATTTGGTCTTTGTGTGACTCCTCGCTCACAGCTTCCAACACCCATGTAATTTCCTAAGTGTGGAGAGTGATAAAGTGTTATGTTAATGAGGTGACTTTTGGATAGCTCCTAAGAAAGGGGGTTGGTTGCCAGTGGAACCAACCAAGTAATTAGATGATCTGAATTTTCAATCCCACCCACTGACATCCAGGGAGGGGTGAGGGGATTGGACATTGAGTTCAGTCACCAATGGCCAAGCAGTTAATCAATCATGACTATGTAATAAAGCCTCCATGAAAACCCAAAAGGACACAGTTTGGAGAGCTCCCCAGTTGGTGAACAAGTGGAGATTCAGGGAAAGTGGTGTACCTGGAGAGGGCATGGAAACTCCGCACCATTTCTTCATGCTTTGCCCTATGCATCTATTCCATGTGGTTGTTCCTGAGTTATAGCTTTTTATAATAAATAGTAATCTAGTGAGTAAACAGGTTTGCTGAGCCACTCTATCAAATTAATTAAACTCAAAGAGGGAGCTGTTGGAACCTCCAATCTATAGCCTATTGGTCAGAAGCACAGGTTATTTAGCCAGAGCTTACAACTGACTGGTGTCTGAAAATGTGTAAGTGTGTGTGTGTGTGTGTGTGTGTGTGTGTGTGTGTGTGTATCTGGTGTGGGGGGTGGGGTCTTATGTGACTGAGCCCTCAACCTGTGGAATCTGATGCTATCTCTGGATAGATAGTGTCAGAACTGAATTAAATTATCAGACATCCCCCCCACACACATGCACATTGGAATGTGGTCCAGGAACCCAAAAAGAGTACCTTTTCCACTTCCATGGCTACAAGTCTGGTTGTGGTAGATTACAAAAGTGACCACAATTTTTTTGCAGATCCACCCACTAACAAGTGGAGTTACAGTTACCTCCTCCTTGAATCTGGACTGGCACGTGATATACTAAGGACCACAGAATGCTCCAGAAATGAGGTTGTATGAGTTCTGAATCAAAGTCTCAAGAGACTTCTCATGCTCTGCTCTCTATCTTGAAACATCTGCCACTGCTGTCTATTGAACACACCTGGCCCATGTAAAAACTAAAAGAAAAACACCAAAGACCTCTCAACTACGAAAATACCTTTACAGACTCCTGTCCTAAAGCTACCATGAATTAACGCTGTATAATGATGTCTGAAATCATGCAAAATCCAATAAATCTGTGACTAGTAGTTCTTCAGAGTCATACTTTAATTAGATGTAATAAATTATGAATGAAAACAGCTACAAGTAAAGTTATTTATTTGAATTACAATTGGTTATAAGAATAGAGAGAGAAATACTGCTATAGTCCAATAATCCTGGTGGGTTTGATTGTCTGAGTTGAGGCTTTTGGAGAAAAGATAAGGGCATGTAGGCTGGACGATATGATGGTGAGATGGTTTCTTATCAGAATGAATAACTGGATTGTGAGTCACCTGAATGTTGGTCACCATTAGCAAGACTCAAGTTTTTGTAACTGAAACTTTATAGTTTGCTATTGCTGTATATGAAGACACAAAGGCACATTTACAGATTATATTATCACTCAAAGTTCCAGAAATAAGGAGCAAAGAACGGAATCAGGATATATAAAGATTCTAACAAACTGAAAGAATGAAAGTCAGATGCTTAGTTTCATTAGAAATAATTGCCCAACTCAAACATGTCAGAACAGGGTGGGGAAAACCTGGCTTAAGAAAATCCCATGTTTGAAAAATAAACCATTAAAAGAACAAAAACCAGAATGGATTTTATTCTTCCACAGTTTCAGCATAGAAGAGTGATATGACTTGTTATCAAAAAGTAGTAAGGTGATTTGGAATCCCAAAGCATAAGTACGATGTTTGATTTTGTAAGATGATGAAACCTGTGTTCTTTTTATATTTGGGAGGAGGAAATACTTTCCAGCTCTGGGCTCCCTATTGCAAGAGGAATATTACCAAACTTTAGTCCAACCTTTGAAAGTAAGTTGAGATGAAATAATGTCAAACGTGGAAGCTCTAAAAGAACCAGTATCAATCTAATCCATAATATATGTTAAGTTTTTTTCAAGTTAAATTCCATTAAATACTAGATGCATTAATTATCTATTGTTAGAAAAACAGGGATAATGTGCCACAGAAAGATTCTAGAAAAATGAGTATTATTTTTAAGTAGACAATAGTATATTATATGGTATGTATTTTTAAAATTATGATAACAAAATTCGCTTTTGTTAAGTAATCTATTTCCCGGTACAGATCAATGAAGGATTCCCCAGTACTGGTCAATGAACTATTACTATATTCTAATGTCTGACAATTGATCAAAACCAGTCAGGCAAACAGGAATGATGTTTTCGTGACCACGTCTAGCCCTCTACTAGTTATACATAAGTTTGTGGACACACTAAATTCACTCCCTCAATTCTGGTTTCCCTACTTTTAATGAAAGGCTTTTTGGGGGTCAGGTCATCTTAATAGTTCCTTATAATGCTATTTATTATGTTATGCTAAAAACTAGTTCTAAAATAATGTTCCTATAAAAGGAATCATTAGTAGTTATAATTTTACAGAGGATTTTTATTGATTCATTAAATATGAAAAAAATTGATGTATGATTGCATAATAAAATTTTTCTAATTCCATCTTTCCATCTTTTAATTTTCCTTAGGAAAAAGCATGAGGTTTTATTTTTATGCTAATAATTTAGTATAGTATAAATTATAAGCACTATTTTTTAAATGACTTATTATTCCTGTCTTCCATTACATATAAGCATATATTCCCACAAGGTGGTGCTCTTTATTTAAAAATTCCAACAGAAAGTAGTTTTGTTCTATGTTTGTATAGTGCGCAAAGATATAGTACAGGCTTCAGCATATTGTAAATGATCAAATGAGCAGTGAAAATGCATTTGTTACTTAAAATTTATTTTTACTGATCATTTTATTTCACATTGGATTAAAGTCAGAATTTTATTTGAAAAATGTTAAATGTACAAATAAGTTGTGGTGGTAGCAATTCAGTTACTGAGAATTTAGATGTTTTAAAAATTAAGAGTTAGGACATGAATGGGAAAATGCATTTTATACATAAGCAAAAACATGGAGGGAAAGATAATAAGAATATAAGTTTGTCTGGAACAGAAGTTCTTCTCTGGATATAGAGGGAAGCTACAATATAGCATGGAAACAGTGTCTAGAAAATCTTAAATATCAAGCCAAGTACAAAGAAGTCATACATTAAGCACATTTTATTAACTAGAATTCAGCTATTGGGGAAGGTGGGGGGAAAGCAAAAAGAGGGGGGGAGAAAAAATAGAAAAAGAGAAAAAGAAGGAAAGATATAAAGCAGAGAATGAATAATGACTGTGTTTTTTTTTTATTCACCATTTCTTTCAAGAATCTCATTTCTTGAGTATGAGGTAGGAAGTTTGAATTTGCTATTTCTTCAGTGCCCTTAGTTCCCTCAAGTCTCTCAGAGTATTACTTCTCACCTTCTAAGACCCATGATAATGTTCAAAATTTTATATTATTTGTTCACATCACTCATCAGTACTAGGTAAAGAGCTTACCTAGTAACCAACCAAAGGAAGAATAATAAATTCTAATACTGGATAAAAAAAAAAATTGGGTGAGAGACTTCCCTGGCAGTCCAGTGGTTAAGACTCCGAGATTCCACTGCAGGGGGCACGGGTTCGATCCCTGGTCGGGGAACTAAGATCCTGCATGCCGCACTAAGATCCCACATACCGCACAGCGTGGACAAAATAAAATAAAATAATATTTAAATTTAAAAATACAAAAATAAAATAAATCAGGTGAGGAGTTCTACTTCCACTTAGGATAACAGAAAGTGTTAAAAGAACATTGCTCCCATGCTAACAATGAGAAAAAAAAAAAAGGTGATCTAAAAACATCATAATTTTTCCTTTAAAAATCAGAGAGCTGAGGATGCAAGGCAACCAGATAAATCAAATACTCAAGGTTGGCAAGACCCTCTGAGGAAACACAGGATGCTCAAACTGTTGAGACAAGTAAAAGCAGTCATAGAAGTAGGTGAGAAGAAATAAACTCACATTTTAACAAATTCTTAAAAGCCTAGTGTGGGCTATCATGAGAGATCAGAATTCCTGCACCAGCTCCACCATCAGTTTTTTATAAGATGGGCTCAACTGCTGTTTGGGGATAGGCATAAAAACAGAAAAAGGTGTCTGCCACTGAGGAAAGGGCGAGAACCCTTTTAGCATCTAACATCTTTCTTGTCCTGCTTTGATAAGAAGAGTCATCTGTCTGCAAAAGAAAGGAAGGGAAATCCTGCCCTAAGTCCCAGGCAGAAGTTGGCTGCCACTAGGGAGGGCACAGAGAGTCCTCTCACTCCTTGTTCCCAGGACAAGGTCAGCTGCCACTGGGAGTGGAATAGAAATCCATCTCCTCTAACCATCATGGCCAGTAGGAAAAAAAACATCTGCCATTGGGAGAGGAGGAAGAAACCGACCTAATTCTAGGACTTTGCAATGATATAAAAAAGAGGTCCATTGCCATGGGGGAAGGGCAGGAGACTAGTTGTGGAAACACTTACTGATTTGAGACAGAGGTCAGCTGCCTTGGAGGGAGGGTAGAAAACTCTAGACCACTAGGGAAGGTCCAGGGAAGTAGAGAAAGACCCTGTCCTGAGGCTTGATGCACAGAACCAGCTTAACACTAAGGCTGGAGGAGTCGAACTATGAACTTCCAGTCTCCCTTTTCCTGGCTCTTCACAATGTATAACAAGCTACAGTAGTCTATTGCTAGGGAGGGCCCAAGAATGCAAAGAGAAATTTCCCCTCCACCCATTTTGTAGCACAGGCATGCAGAGTCCTCTGAAAGTTGAGGGTGTTACAGGAATACTTAGACAAATCTCCCAGCATGTACATGATACAATGTCAATGTATCACTGTTGTATGTACATGACTAAAACGTAAAAATGCTATTTTTTCTCTCTTTTTTCATTATTTTCTCCCTCTTCCCTCTACTTGACTCTTCCTATCAAGGCCAGCTTCCAAGGTGATGATTCAAAATTGTGTTACTTTAATGGTGTTATGTCTGAAGGCTACAAGAGGCTCAGAATCTTAATTATAGTTACTAAAGGATTATGATAAATCCTCACAAAACAATGAAATGCGGGTTTAGTTTTACAGATGAGAAAACTGATGCTCTGTGAGAATAAGTAGCTGGTCTAAAATTAAAGCACTTATTAAAGTGATAAAATTGGGATTAAACCCTAGGGTCATTTCTTAAGACTTTATTTCTATCTCATATAATCACAGTATTTAATAAATATCCTCTCTTTTGTTCTTTCCCTCAATGAAACTAAAATCTAATATTGCCTTTTAAAGACAGCATCCCCTTGTGATTAATTCCAAAGAGGGGTTTCCACAGTTGCAGCTTTGACCAGCCAAAAGAAAACCAGTGATCTTAGTTCCACTTCTGCCACTAACAAGATATGACCACCACCGGAAGGTTATTTGTCTTTCTGAATCTTGATTCCCTTATTTGTAAAGGTATACAGCCATACAGTTTGTAAGGTCAATTCCAGTTCTACAGTATATAAGTGTAAAAATGGACTGACTGTAAAAGACCAGTTCTACCATATTGATGAACCAAACTTTGGATGGGCTATATGTTTGCATCCACCTTTCTTTTCAGTTGGATTTTACATATAAACATTTTAAAGTTTACTATTTGAACTGGCTGTGAAGTTAAGGACAAAATGCTATTGAAGTTTATTACTCGTAGGAGCTATCAAAAGCAATGTGAATTAGATTTGTGGATTTACAAAAATGTCATTGGCAATTTGCTTCAGTAATTCCTTATCCTGTCTTAAATAGTAAAAAGTAGCATAAAGACTAAAAACACAGAAATTCCAGAGACTTACTCTGAATGTATTGCTGAGGAAAATCCCTACTTACCTGTTTCTTTCTATAACATAGCATTCATTAACATTCATATATTTTCCAGCAGGAAGCTTCTTATTTAATGTCCTATATTGCATATTTTCCTCTAATTAGCTTCAGTGTTGGCTTGGACTTCTCTCTTTCTACACTCTCTCCCTAGATGACCTTAACTATTCCCATGCCTTTAAATATTATTTACATACTGGAGTCCCTAAAATTTAAATCTCAATCCATGTAAAGAACTCACATATGTCAAGCTAAATAACATCCTCCTGATATACACCCAGGAGTGGGACTGCAGGGTCATATGGTAGCTCTATTTTTAGTTTTCTAAGGAACCTCCATACTGTTCTCCATAGTGGCTGTACCGATTTACATTCCCACCAACAGTGCAGTGTAGGAAGGTTCCCTTCTCTCCACACCCTCTCCAGCATTTATTGTTTGTGGATTTTTTGATGATAGCCATTTCAACTGGTGTGAGGTGATATCTCATTACAGTTTTGATTTGCATTTCTCTAATAATTAGCAATGTTGAACATCTTTTCATGTGCCTCTTGGCCATCTACATATCTTGTTTGGAGAAACGTCTGTTTAGGTCTTCTGTCCATTTTTTTTTTGGGGGTTGGTTATTATTTTGATATTTACCTGTATGAGCTGTTTGTATATTTTGGAGATTAATCCCTTGTCAGTCACATTGTTTGCAAATATTTTCTCCCATTCTGTGGGTTGTCTTTCCATTTTGTTTATGGCACTCCTGGGCATATATCTGGAGAAAAACATGGTCCGAAAGGATACATGCACCCCAATGTTCATTGCAGCACTGTTTGCAATAGCCAAGACATGGAAGTCACCTAAGTGTCCATCGACAGAGGAATGGATAAAGAAGATGTGGTACATATATACAATGGAATATTACTCAGCCACTAAAAAGAATGAAATAATGCCATTTGCAGCAACATGGATGGACCTGGAGATTGTCATACTGAATGACGTAAGTCAGACAGAGAAAGAGAAATATCGTATGATATCCCTTATATGCGGAATCTAAAAAGAAATGATGCAAATAAACTTATTTACAAAACAGAAACAGACTCACAGACTTAGAGAATGAACTTATGGTTACTGGGTGGGGGGGAAGGGAAAATTAGGCAGTTTGGGATCGACATGTACTCACTGCTATATTTAAAATGGATAACCAACAAGGACCTACTGTACAGCACAGGAACCTCTGCTCAGTTACGTGGCAGTCTGGATGGGAGGGGAGTTTGGGGGAGAATGGATACATGTATATGTATGGCTGAGTCACTTTGCTGTGCACCTGAAACTACCACAACATCGTTAATCAGCTATACTCCAATATAAAATAAAAAGTTTAAAAATATCCTCCTTTCTCACTCCTCCCCAGTTTTTATCTTCCTTGTGTTCTCTGTTTTGGTAAATTTCATGAACATCTACCCAGTAGCTCAGCTCAAAACTTAGGAAGGCATTTAACATTTTTCCTCATCATGCACTTTCAATCCATCAGTAAGTCATCAGTTCTAACTTCAAAATAGATCTCAGCCTGCTTTACTTCTCTGTTGCCATGACTCTACACCAAACTCCCGCCATCTCTTACCTGGACTTCTACAGTAGCCGACCCGCTTACCAGGTTCTCCTTGCTTCAATTCTTGTCCTATTCTACTCAGTTCTTAAGAGCATCCAGCATATTATTTTAACACATAAATCCTATGTAATTTTCTCACATAAACTCTCCTATGACTTCCTATAGCACTTGAAATAAAATCCACACTTCTGTAAGACACGACATGATCTGGCTATTTTCTCTTACTCCAATCAAATGTAATACTCCAAGAAAATGCACTTTGTCCTTAGCTTACTAAACTTTAGTCACTCTTAATTCCTGTCTTAGTTTCCTAAGGGTGCTATAATACATTACCAAAAACTTGGTAGCTTAAAACAGAACTGGATAGTTCTGGGTGCCAGAAGTCTGAAATCAAGTAGTTGGGCAGGTTCGGTTCTTTCTGGAAACTCTGAGGGAGGATCTATTCCATGACTCTCTCCCAGTTTCTGGTGATTGTTAGCAACCCTTGTCATTCTTTGATACATAGGTGCATGATTCCAATCCCTGTCTCCATTTTTACATGACATTCTCCTTTACATGTCTCTCTGTGTGCTCTCCTCTTCTTATAAGAACACTAGTCATTGGATTTAGAGCCCACCTTAAATCCAGTATGATTTCATCTCAAGATCCTAAACTAATTACACCTATATAGACTATATTTCCAAATAAGGTCACATTCCAAGGTTCTGGGTAAACATGAATTTGGGGGGAACACTATTTAACCCACTACTCTCCTTATGTTATTACATTCTCCCAGATCATTCATCATCTACTCGTCAGGTAATTCATCTTTTTGAAGTCACTTCCTCAGAGAGAACTTCCTTGACCTTGTCTTCCATTCTTAATTATAGCCCCCTGTTGTTTCCTTCACAACACCAGCCAAACATGTATAATTTCAGTGGAGTATTTAAGTTTACATATATGTGTATGTATACATATATACATACTAAATATAAATGTATAAATGTAAGAAAAAACATTATATAGTAACGTGTTTATGTGTATGTGTGTACACGCACATGCTCTGTATGATCAGTTAAGAACATAGGATATTTCTCTTTTTTTTGGAGTATTTCTTAATTTAACTTTGTCATCATGCATACTCAAAGGAAGCTAGCAAGAAACAGCTGGAGTATTTAAGAAATGGAGAAGAGTAACAAAATTACTTGAGGAGTAAAGAGTACAAGTGAGGAAGAAAATAAAATGAACAAAAACACCTGTAAATCTAAACAGGTGTTAATGATAAAATACGAGAAAATAATGGAAAGGAAAAGGGAAGACATAAGGCAATAACACTTTGTATTATATGAGCTGTTGAGAAAAAACATCTAAAGTTCAAGAAAACTAAATATAAAACTTGTAGTCTGTTAATCTGAGAGTAAGGATTATAGAGTTCTCTGATAGATCTGCAAAAGGAAATTTTTTTTGTTGCTTCCATAAAAACTAGCTTGCTGAAGGCAATAACATCTTAAGAAAAGGAAAGAAAGTTGCCTTCTCAGTCATTCATATTAAATCTAACCTTGATAGAAAATAATAAAAGAGTTAGATGAGTGGCTATGGATACTCTGCTTGATATGATAGTTAAATAAAACCTTTATATACTTTAGCAAAATCTGCATTTTTAGAGTTACACTTTGGCAATACATTTCAATTCTTGACACATATTCAACATTAATATAAATGAAACTTTGTTTTGAGTATCTACAGCAACCTTTCTTACTACAATATCTTGAAAATGGAATTGCTTTATGTCCAAATAAATATTTAAAATTGTTTGAATAGCACTGAAAATGTGAACGTAAGTTAATTCCTTGATGACTTTAGAACTACATTTCTTAAGGACTAGGACACAGCATTCTTCCTGTGTTGTTTATGGCATCCAACATCATTTAGTTTAGATAAGCAAATCAAGACTGATTGCCATGTAATCCAATGTAAAGAGTTGATTAGTGCTTTGAAAGAAATAGATCCATAAGTAAAAATTTTAAAGGGGGGAAGGAAGGAGGGAAGGAAGGAAAGGAGTCTTACCATATGATCCAAGATATCAACTGTACTCTTTAGCTTAATACTAGTTACATCCTCTAAAAACAATACCAGGTAAAGACTATTTTATACTGGAAACTTTTTTAGGCTGTGATATATTAAGTCCCAATGTTAACAACCATAAAATAAACATAATTCCAGACATTTATCAGTAGTTTAAAAGAATATTAATATAAACCTCTACCTAATTATCATTTACTATGTATGCATTTTGGTGGTTGGTTTGTAGAATTAAAGTTCTGCACAGAGTAGTGAAACAAAAATAATATAACTTTTTAAATCTTCATTCTGGTGTTGGTTATCTTTCTATACAATGAGTGTAACTATTACAGGTTACAAAATTTTCATGCTCCAAATTATCTGGGAAGTATATCACACAATTTATTTCTATCTTCTATAATCTGGAAAGTATATCACATAATTTATTTCTATCTTCTATAATCTATCTTCTTTACACTTTAAAAAAAATCAAACTAGGGTGAAAGTCACATTTCCTCAAAGATTTTTTATTTCATTAATTTTGTACGGTTGGCCAAGAAGTAAGTTTGTGTGATCTAGCCATTAAAAGGGAGTAATTATATTAAATGAATTTTGAAAGTTAGACATCTCCAGCTGTTAAATATAGAAAGATCTGGAAGATCTACTGTTTGGTTAAATAAAAAGGAAGGAAATAAACATAGAAGGGTGGGAGAAAAATATTTATTATTAAATAGAAATAAACCCAGCTATACATTATGGTAAGTGTAGAGTACTTTGTGTGTACTTTTGATGTGTAAGTACTTTGATAAGTAGAGTAATCTTCTCTGTATAGTGAATGTGCATGGAGAGCTGTCAGTATTTTAAAGGAAGACATTCTCATGAGTGTACATAAACAGGGAAAACAGCTGAGTTCCTGGCAAATATTAGTTGCTCAATAAACATTTGAATAAAATAATGACATTCAATAATTAATAAGAAAGTTCATTCTATTTCTAGAATGTTGAAATTTTACCATGATAAATAATCATTATATCATTAATATGTAATGATATTAAGTCATTACATGATCATTATATGATATAAAAATATCATTATAAACAAATGCTGAATTTTTATCCACATTTAGTTTGCATCTGTGTAGATGATCATATGAATTCTTTTCTCTATTAATTAACACAGAGAATTACATTCACTGAATTGTGAAAGTTAAAATAACTTTGCATTTCTGGAACCCAACTAGGTCCTGATGTCATATACTCATGTATTGCTTCATTTAATTAACTAACATTTTGGTCATATTTCAGGTCTTGCTTTAAGACTTTTTGGCCTCATGTAGCAGACAGACCTAAGAGTGGCCCTCATGTTCATCCATTCTATAAACCCCTCCCTTTGAGCATGGGCAGGGGGTTTATAGAAGGGATGAATATGGGGCGTACCTTTGAGCATCACAGGGCTTGTGATTTGCTTCTAACTAAAGAGAATATGAATGACAAAGGTAATGGAGATCATAACCATCATTACACACAAGCACTCACACACATACATGTATATATAGACATATATACAAATAATCACGTGATCTCAGAAGGAGACCCGGAGCTCCAGATCAGAATGCCGCCTAGCCCACACCTTGATTGCAACCAGTTAAAACTCTGAGCAGAGGACCTACCTAAGCTATCCTCAGACTTCTGACCCACAGAAACTGAGATAATAAGTGTGTTGCCTTAAGCATCTTAGGTTCTGGTAATTTGTTACACAGCAATAGAAAAATAATACACCTCATAAAACGACTTGGGAAGTGCTTCTTCATTTTAATTGTCTTTTAGAAATTTTAATAGTATAATTCCTCCCTTCAACGATAACAGAATTCACAGGTGAAGCCATCTGGCCCTGGATTTTTCTTTGTGAAAAGATTTTTTAATTGATGATTCCATTTCTTTCATGTGAAGTATTATTGGCACTTTTTAATTTCTTGGGTTAACATGGTTTAAGACGTGTTTTCCTAGGAATTTTCTCATTTCATCTACAGTTTCAAATTCATCAGCATAAATTGTGCTCAAAATAGCCTCATTATTTTGAACTTTACCAACCCACCAAAGAATTATCAGTTAATTTAAAAAAAAAAAACAACGTTTAGCTTTGTTTATACTCTACTTAAATATATATATATTTTTTATTTTATATTCCATTTTATTTACTTATTTTTTTAACATCTTTATTGGGGTATAATTGCTTTACAATGGTGTGTTTATTTAAATATTTTTACCTTATTAATTTTTGCTGCTAGCTTCATTTTTGCCTTCTTTCTATATACCCTAGGTTTTATTTGCTCTTTTATTTCCTAGCTTCTTGAGATAATGCTTAGATCATTGATTTTTGGCCTTTATTTTTTCTAACATATAATAATGATATAAATTTCTAAGTGGGGCTTTACCTCCTAATATGTTTCAATATGTAGTACTCTAATATCACTAAATTCAACATTTTTTTCCTATTTTTAGTTTGAATTCTCTGACCAACGAGTTAATTAGAAGCACAGAGCACACTTTCCAAAAACTTAAGTACTTTCTATTTATCATTTTTTAATTTCATTTTTTGTATCAATTTCTAGCTGAATTCTGCTATTGTAAGAGAACATATTCTGTATGATTTCAATTCTTTGAAATTTGTTGAGTTTTCCTGGATGATCCACATTTGGTCAATTTTGGGAAATAAAATGCAAGATTCTCTATATATCACTGAAGACAATCTTGTTTATCACATTGCTCATATTATCATTATCTTTACAGATTTTATCTTCTTGTTCAGTCAGGTACTGAAAGAAGTGTTATAATATTCCACCATGACAAAGGGCATTTTAATTCTCTTTTTATTTCTGCTAACTTTTGTTCTCTATATTTTGAGTGTTTGTTATTAGGTACATAAGCATATAAAATTTCTACTTTCCTGGTATACCCTTTTTTTTTTTTTTTTTTTTTTGCGGTACGCGGGCCTCTCCCGTTGCGGAGCACAGGCTCCGGACGCGCAGGGTCAGCAGCCATGGCTCACGGGCCCAGCCGCTCCGTGGCATGTGGGATCTTCCCGGACCGGGGCACGAACCCGTGTCCCCTGCATCGGCAGGCAAACTCTCAACCACTGCACCACCAGGGAAGCCCCCTGGTATACCATTTTTTATATTTAAGTATCTCTCTTTTTATATTTACTATTTTTTATGAAAGACTGCACTTTCTGATATTAATATAGCTGCATCTGCTTTATTTTGTTACCTAGTATTATATGGTATATCTTTTCTGTCATTTTAGTTTCAACCTTTATTACCATATTTTAGATTTCTTTTATAAACTACACGTAGTTTAAAAAAATTCATTCAGGGCTTCCCTGGTGGCACAGTGGTTGAGAGTCCGCCTGCCGATGCAGGGGACACGGGTTCGTGCCCCGGTCCGGGAAGATCCCACACGCCGCGGAGCGGCTGGGCCCGTGAGCCATGGCCGCTGAGCCTCCGCGTCCAGAGCCTGTGCTCTGCAACGGGAGAGGCCACAGCAGTGAGAGGCCCACGTTCCGCAAAAAAAAAAAAAAAAAATGCATTCAGTCTTTATTTCACATTGACTATTTTTTCCACTTATATTTAATGCAATTACTTCCACTTATATTTAATACAATTACTTATATACACTTATTTAAAAGTTAAAATAATGATGTTGGTTGTAATATCAAATTTTAGTAAATTTCCTGGCCTTTTAGAGAATGGTAATGTAAATTAAATGAAACCCAGTGTTTCTGGATATGAATACCAAGATTTTTAATTTTTTTTTTCAAAAAGCTTGTCCATAGAAGAAAAATAGTCACTCATGTGGATTACTCATTTTAATCTATGATGAAGAAAAGGAAAAATAGAAAAAATAACTAGCATTACCACAAAACTTTCCACCATACTCCAATAAAAATATAAATTGTTCCTATGAGTAAAATATAAGATATCTGGAGAATTTGTTATATAGCCAAAAGATGATTTTGCAACTTTCCAGGGACTCTGATGAACATTTTTAGCCAAATATTAAATTTTTAATATTATAACTCTTCTACTTTTCCTATAACATTTATTATAATTTTATAAGTATATTTCCTATAACACTTATAATTTTATAAGTATATATATAAGTATAGGCTATTAAATTAGTTTTCAAAAGATATTTGAATTCAAATATCTTTTGAATAATATCTTTTGAAAACTAATTTAATAGCCTATACTTATAAATAAGTATATTCAAATATCTTCTGAAAAATTATTTAATAGCCTATTCTCAAATATCTTTTGAAAAATAATTTAATAGCCTATTATAAGGCATATTCCTATTATGTGGTATTCTTGAAACAACACAGATTTCAACTGAAAATAATAATTTTGCAAAATAATAACTTTGTTATGAATATATAATCAGATTCCTTTTTAAAGTGCCTGTAGTGGTTATAATTAATGTTAAGTGAAAAAAGAGAATATGCATGTAATTTCAGCATTCACATTTTGCTGATTCATGTTTCCCTGAGTGTGCATTTGAAAAAGACAATGTAGTTACTGAAAGGTAGTTAGAATAAGTTGTTTTCCTTCCAGGTAAGTTCCTTCACATGGCAACACAAGTTCCTAGGCAGGGCTAGAAGGACAAGTAAGCCTCAATGCTGCCTCCTCTGGAAGCCTAATGAGGAAATAGGGGAGCCACAGAAGTGTGCAGTTTCTCCAGCCAACATTTGATGAATACCAGTGGTAGAATGGGGCAAATCATCAGAAAACTAGCTCCTTTCTCATTTTGCCAAATGAGGTAGTGCATCACCTCACTGGGATCCCTGGAAAAGCCAATAGCAGCAGCCCTAAATCTGTGCAAATTCTACTGCCTCAGGCTATGCAGGAGTGGCTCATCAGACCCTCCTTCTTAGAGGGCCAGCTGGGTGCAATCATGACTCTTTTCTGGAATGGCCAAATAAGAATTGGCCCATAGTCTAATCTCATTGAGGCTGAACAGGTGTTTAGCCATTAAGCTGCAGAGGCCCCTGGAGGGTGTCTGGGGCTTCCTAGAAAAAAATAACTCATATATACTTTTAAAAAAGTACCCCAAGACCAGGTTTAATTTTATACTCTAAACTTCAGCAATTAAATTTAAACTGATGTACTATAAATAAGTTGCAGTAGCCAGTTTTATGAGTTGCTAAAGTCTATAGAGTTGAACTACTTTTGGATACGAGAGAAAGACCCTTAATTCCTTCCATCCAAAATAAAGATTTTAGCTTAATGCAAATTAGATCTTCAACATCTGGTTCAACATTCACCTTTCAAAACAAGTCTTCCAAAAAAATAAAACTAAAATCCCCCCTAAACACACTTACTGTGATTATTTCCATATAACACAAAAGTATTTATCTATGTACCATTGTTTTACACTTATCAATCATGTTTTTAAAAGAAACAATTGGTAACCAGTTAGAGTGCAAAAATCTATAGCACTGAATTGATATCTTTCATTTTTTCTAAAGTCCCAGAATAGTACTGCATACACAATAGCATTACAAATATGTTTCCTAAATAAACTTTTATTCTTACTTTATATTTTTCACATTTTAATGAGCAATTACATGTATAAAGCTGTATTCATCCATCTGTCTTTCAAATAAACATCCAAAATTATAAGCATCTTTGAATAAGATGAATAAGATGAATATCAAGAATAAAAATAGTCCCACTTTATTATGTTGGATAAGAGCAGTCTAATTAGAAACCAGCCTCTTGTTTAGTCAAGAAACTAAAAAAAATCCCATTTTTTGTAGGAGAAAATACATATTAAAATTAAAAAAAAGAAATATATATAATATGTATGTTTATATATATTATATATATTTATATATATACTTAAATGTGCTTATATATGCTATATATAAATACACACACATATGTACAAATAAATTTATGTACAATAAAAATAAAGAGAAATAGAAAAGATAGGAAAAGAATAAAATACAAGTATTTACAATGTCTGTAATTGAAATAATATTACTATTTTGGACAGAACTGTAATAGGGATTTTGAGGAACAAAGATAGGTAAATTAAAATGATTCATATTAAACTTTATATGATCAGAAAACTGAGTATATATTAATATATAGTTTATTGTTTTATTATTATTAACAAAAATAATATATCTTTGCAATAATGCAAGTTCCTAATTTATTTTACTTATTATGTCCTTTTTCATTAATATATTGCTTTTCCCTCAAAAAAATTTCAAGTACCTTTATTCTTATAGATTGATGAGAAATTAATAGTAAGTAACAACTAAGACCCTTATTTCTAACAAGAAGTTGTTTTAAGCTTCCCAAATAACTTCTCCTATTCTGGAAAAAATCATTTCTAAAATGTTTCTTAACACATTAATCACCAGTGAAACAATATGCTGAGAGATCTCAAAAGTGCTTCCTCATTCAGTGTTATTCTAATCCAACTTTTAGATGTTAGTCTATAATTCATATCTCTTTGCTCACTTTCATATTAAACATGATATAAATGTTTGAATATAGGAAACCATGTTCAAATGTGCCCTCTAAATAAGTAGCTTGTGTTGAAATACAGATGCTTAAATAGGTCTAATCAGTAATGCATTAATGAATAGGAAATTACCTAACACAGAAATCTTTTGGTATCATATATACAAAGCATTACTTTTCTCTCACGACAAAATTCCTGCATACGAACTATCTTTCATTATTTTGGCTACATATTCATGACTTCAATATTTTAAGTACCTATTCTGACTAGCTGACTAGTTAAAAATATTGATAAGTTAAATAATTAAAATGAAGTTATTGATTCGTTTCTTCCCTATCCCCTATCCACACCGGCACATAGGAAGCAAACATTTGATTCAGTTGTTATGTGTATATCTTCAAACTCTAAGGGATACACATTAATTTCCTTCTCCCCTTGCCTTACATATATTCCATGGAATTGCCCGCTGATATAGCTGTTGAATAAAATCTAAACACAGAGATAACACTACCTTCTTCTATGAGTCATTCCTTTGGGTCCACTCCCATTTGGCTTAGGAGAAGGACACCCTTCTCTTCTTCATGAGAGTAAAAACCCTGCATTACTTCTTACCGGCTGAAATTCTGCTAATGAGTCCTTTCTGGTTTTCACTTAGAGAGGCTAAAGGTGGTGATTCACAGTGGCAGGACTGATACTACTGTAATTATTAACTAGTAAGTCTGTGGGTATGTTTAGCACTTCTTCATGAAATGCGGAGATGCTTATCACCAATGGTACTATGCTTTGAGGCTCTAAGTAAAATTTTGAATCCACAATGGAAGTTCCACTTCACATCTTTTACTTTCTTATTTATTGAAATTTTCAATACTTGGTTTCCATTTGTTCCATCTGAAGACCTATTAAATTCCTCTTCTTCATTCATTTGTTTGTTGGAGTGTAGTTATAAACCAGGCAGAAATTTCTGCTTTCAAAGGGATTATATTTAATGATATTAAACAAGATAAATAAATAAGATATTCAGTATCCAAATATATCCTTATGATTTTTGCACTGCTGTTATTTTTCCCAGTGGCCAATATTTGTAGTTATCCTTGAGTCCTATTTCTTTTCCCACCGGAAGATTCTATTAATACTGCCTTTGTAAGGTTTTTATTCTCTGCTATTTTAATTCTTGCTACCACTACCATAATCTGAAGTACACTCGTGTAATCTCATTCCAGAATTATTATAACAGCCTCAATCCCTTTCTCCATAAGGTATTCTGCTAGAGTTCTTATCAATATATTAAGCACACAAATATGATCATATAAATCATGTGTTTGACAGTATTTGTTCTTATTCATTCAGCAAATATACACTGAGGAACTCACATAACAGTATTATTCTAGACCTTTGGAATATAATAGTGAACAAAAGAGACAATGCCTCTGACTATATGGAGTTTATATTATAGTAGAAGAAAACAAACAATAAACACATAGGGCCAGAGAAAAGAATATTGGATGATCTTTCTGATAAATTAGCATTTGAACAAAAGACCCAAGGAAAGTAAGAGAGTAGGTTTAGGGGCTATCTGTGGAGACAGTATGGTAAGCAGAAGGAATAATAGCAACAGCATACCCAGGTAAAGGGATATCAAGTTGGAATGAACTATGGGAAGGAAGGTATGAGATGAGTTCCTAGAGGAATTGTAAGGTGAGAAGTCATGAAGCATCTTAGAAACCACTCCATGGGCTTTGGGGATTTTATTCTGATGGGAAGCCAATGATGATTTAAGCCTTGATGTGACATGATCTGACTCATATTTTAAGAAATTCATCCTGCTTGGTTCACTGAAAAAGGACATATGAAAAGGATGGTGGTTCTGATCAAGGTGGTAATTTTGTAGGGGTGTTTCTGAAAATTGGTTAAATTATCAACAAATTATGAAGACAGAACTCATAGGATGACTCTAAGGCTTTAACTTTGTAAATAGTGCATGAAATTGCCATTAATTGATAGGTGGGAAACTGCAGGAGGTTTGTGGAGAGTGACAAAGACCAGAAGCTCAGTTTTTAATTTCTTATGCTTTAAATTCATATTGGATATACAAGTAGACATGTCAAATATTTAGTTGGATATACAAGTCTGAAGTTCAGGGGAGTGACCCAGTCTAGAGATGTAAATTATTCAGTTATCAGTGTCTAGATGGCACTTAAGCTGTAAAACAGGCTAGGATTATCAAGGGAGTAAATATAGGTAGAAAAGACTGCAGGGTCCACATAGATAATCCATCCAACTGGCCTCTCAGTTCCTTGATGTCATCAGTTCCAATGAGCTTCATTCCCTCTGTACTTCATCCATTTCTATGACCACAACTTGGGTCTTACCAGCACCTGGGAATGTTTTGGTCCTAAAATGCTTAAATCAAGCATTTTACCCTCTCACCACAATTCTGTATCCCTCTTCCTACACCCTGTTTTTCAAATTTATTGAGACCCTGAATACTCTGCTTCATCAATCCCTTCCTACCTTCACTGAAATTCTTATTCAGCTTAGACTTTATGACATTCTTGCTAATATTCTCAATTATCTTGCTCCATTGGCCTTCCACAGTAATTGACTGGCAGAACCACAGCCTGAAATTAAAATGACTGTAGGCATCCCCCCCACCCCCGCCCATACCTGGGCTACAGAACACTGTTGGAGGAAAAGAAAACACACCTTTGAGTTTATTTATAACCACTACAAATTCACTGCCTACAAGTGTACCCCAATACTTTCCACTAATCCATCTATGGTCTACCTAATTCTCCCACAATCCATAATGGCTAGATGCATCTTTTCTATATTCCTGAAATATCTTAACCCATCATCTCCCCACTACTGTCAGTTAATTAGGTCTTTTTAACTTTATGGGGAAAACAGAAACGATTAAATGGAAACTCTTGCAACTTTTTAAGATCCCCACCTACAAAAATGTTTGCATCAGTTTCCATTCTTTTTTTCTACTTCCATTTCACATCTGAAGCGACATTTCTCTTTCTGTGTAACATTCTCTGGAGTCCATCTTTTTCTGCTTCATCCAATGACCTATTAATTAACTTCTCTTTCCTCAGTAAATTCTTTTCCCTCTCTATGTGCTTTCCGTATGTTTCAACACACTCAAATTTTCTCTCCTTAAAATAATTGTCTCTCAGCCTCATCGCTGATATTGGCTATTATTTCTTTTCACTTCCTTCATAATTAAACACTTAGAAATTGTTTCCTTAGCCACTGAATCCAATTCTTACCTTCCATTTAATTTCTTAGGCCACTGGAAACTTGATTCTACCTGAATTACTCCACTAAAATTATTCTCACCTAGACCACCCTTTATCCTCTTGTTGCTAAATTTCAGTGGGGCACTCTGTTGTTGAACTCTCAACATCCTGAAACTGCTAATAACCCTTTTCACCACCCTCTCTTGACCTTGGCATTCGTGATTACAAACTTTCCTGGTATTCTTTCCTGTAACCAACCTGTTTTATCTTTTTTGAGAAATACTCTTCCTCTTAATTTTCCCTTTCCCTTTCCTCTGACCTTTAAATGCTTTTCTTCCTCAGGGGTTTATTCTGAACTCTTATCTTCTCATTCAGAATACATTTTTTTAGAATGATTTCATCAGCTCCAACAGTGTCAATTAACTATTCTACATGTTCAAATTAATGGCTATAAATGATATCTAACCTTTAAATTCCAAAATCATTCATATATTCCAAACTCTGTCACCTCAATTTAATGTGTCCAAAACTGAACTCAATATCCCCCCTCCAGAAATGCTCTACCTCATGGGATTCTTGTCTCTATGTATGGTACCTTTATCCATTCAATTGCCAAATTAGAAAGTTCAAAATCATCCTTGACTCTTCAATAAGTTTTATTCTCCTTCCTCCAAACAACCACTTATTCTTGTGTGTTCACTAGGTCCTTAATAGCTCATGAATCAGTTTATTCCTCTCCATTCTCACTGTCACTTGATAGGCTCATACTAAAAATTTATTGTTTTAAACAAAATAAAATGTTGACTTTCCCCTGAGACATTGCCTCAATTAGTTTTATAATGTAGTAGGACAAACAAAAAAAAAATCACCATTATCATTTTTGTCATCCCTCCTTTGGATGACTGCAAGAGCCTTTTTCAATGGTTTTCCTGCTTAGTTGTTTCTCTAAATCACTCTCCACTAGAGTCAGAAAAATGTTTCTAGAGGACAGAGCTGATTAAGTGACTCTCCTGTTTAAAGACTTTAATGGGTCCTCATGTTCTTTAGTATAGAGTACAATTTTTTTTCCATGAAATTACTTCTTGCCCTGGATTAATCTTTTACCTTCTATCTCACCACTACCTCCCATCCTTCAGCTTATTTCATACTCTAGCCACTGTAAGTTATTTTCTAATTTTTAACTTATGCATATAGTATTTCCTTACTTAAAATTCCATGTTCCACCTTTCTCAGTTGGCAAACTTCAACTCATTCTACAATTAGATATTATTTTCTTTTATTTGCCCTCCTTGATCCTCCAGCCCCTTTTTACTCCCATCAATTGGATTATGTGATCCTCTTATTTTCATTTCATCCTGTGCTTACATTATTTTGTAATTAGTTTTTACCAACCTGTCTACTCCACTATATTGTAAGATTCTGAAATAAGAAACTGTGCATTGTTTACCACTGTATTCCCAAAACCTAAACCAATGTCTAGCAAACAGCATACACTCAAATATACACTGAATTCTGACTAAACAAATACGAGAATGAAAGTTAGTAATATAGCAATATAACATTCAGGCTGAAAGAAATGAAATTAGATAAAAATTCAGACTCACATATTTTATTCCCTTATCTTTTGAAGCAAGTGAGTAGAACATTGGCATTTTTTGAATAATCAAATTAAGATCAGTTTTGGAGACTTTAAAATTTTAATGCTATCTACAATATGAAAAATATATAACCTGGTCTAAATAGCACCCTCAGGAAATTGAATTTGTTTTAAATTCTGTGGAGTGTTTACTCAAATTGCTAAGAACCATCAGGAAGACCATTAAAATGAGAACAGAAAGTACAAAAACATGGAATGTACAATTCTGGTTCCTCAGTGGGGAAAGAATTAATAGAGCTGGAGAATGTTCAGGACAGTGTGCATATCAAGCCCAAGGATACCAATTAGATGCATACTCACTTATTCATCACACTCTAGAAATAAAGAGAACCATTAGCATTTGAATAACGGAAACTTAGAACAATTAAAATACTAAGTTGTGTAGGAAGCAAATTTATAGAGCTTCTCACTCTGGGGTAACAAATAGAAAGAAAAACAAGGGAGGAACTGAATAGCTCCAGTGGCATTCTTGCTGTAAGTCCTGGATGAGGCAATGAGGTGGACTTGATTCAAAAACTGATAATAGAACTGTGAACTATCAGGACACTTCGACACTTGACCAGTGTGTTCAGTAATTTGTTTCATATAGTCTAGGGTTTGTCCCACATTACTCTTTATTAGATTTTGTCCACAGTAATCCTCAAAAAGAATCAGAAATAATAGGAAAGTAACTAGCTGGTTTATATCAGTTTATAAATAATCAGAAAGTTTCTTAAACCAAATGACAAAGAGAAACTCCCCTCATTGTATACATTAGTCTGTTTAGATCTATATCACGAAACTTAACTTTTGTGGCCAAGCCAGCTGAGCTACTAAAACCCACCTGCAGACTTAGACCTAGCTCGCAGTCTGGGACGAATCCTGGCTCCAGGCTGAGGTTCCAAATCCTTTATGTCACCAGCTCATGGGCTCAAAACAGGACAGTGATCTGTCACACTACTGGTACCACATGGACCTGCATATCCACAGCTCTCCAGATACCAGGTTCAGCTGGTATAGCAGTATAACTATTCATGCTTTATACCTGTTTTTCAGCATCTAAAATCCCCTTGGCTATCAGAAACTGAGTTACCTAGACCTTACCCTGGCCTTCCTAATGGCCGGCCTGATGACCTGACAACTTGATAATGAGGGATATCCCTGACACCTATACATTTCACAAGCGCTTCATTTTTAATAATGGTAATATTTTAAATTTAAAACACTATAGAAAAATGGTATATTAAAAAAGCACTTAATAATGATATTTTACCCTTTAGATTTTAATTATCTATTTCCTTTTTATTTTTATATGTAAATATATGCTATGTTTTTACACTGGAGGTTAATCTGTGATCTAATTTTTATGAATGAAAAATATATGCAGAATGTAGAATATCTTTGATACAAATTTTCAAAGACAATTTTAAGTTAACATAATGGGCCATATTTTTCTTAATGATAGAAGGGTTTATTTTCTAAGATAACTATGTGATTTAGAAAAATCTGCAAGTTCTATTTGTAGCAGCAACTGATTTCCAGTTTACAAATTTAAAAACATACTTTTTGAAATTCTTTTCAGAAGAAAGCCATTATAAAACTTCCTGAATTGCCCCTGAAAATAATGAATGAGTGATTCTCTGTTATTATTAGCATTAAAACTGAGACTTCTTGAATTTTCAAAAAATGTACTTAACATATTGTTAAAAATATTAAATAATAAAAATATTAATGCAAACTATATTCCTGGAGTCACTCAAATTTATTCTTACCAGATATGCAAATTTATTTATAATGACATTTGCAAATTTGACATTTGCAACTTTTTATACATGCTTACTATTTGAAAAAATGCAAAATTCACTTTTTCCTAATGCTTCAGAAATAATATTTATATCCACCCACAGAAAATTTTTCAATTTTTAAATATGCCATTTATATTTAAAGATGTATCTGATATTTCTATTATACTGGTAAAGAAATTACTCCACAGCTACATATCCTTGTGAGAGACCATTCATTCAACACTTTATATATTCTGTTCAATGAGAAAAAATTATAGAAACTTGAATTTCTTACCAATGAAAATTTCATCATAGAATGGGTTTAGTAATACACTGTCAACATTTATAAAAAAGACACAACTTTAGAAATGGATAATGTATAACAGTATTCAGATAATCTATTAGAAAGGCCTTTTTTTAAAGAAGGAAAAAGTAATATGAAACTTCAAATGGACTTAGGTTATGTATAATTTAATCTGACTTTCAGTTTTCTAACGGGGGCAAAAACAATAGCTTAATTCAAAGCCTTATTCTTAAATGACTGAAGCAACTCTAGACACCATTACCATTTTACCTTCATACTTAGACTACTTTATATAAGCTTTATAAAGGATTAAAAAGTGATTTTATTACCTAGCTCGTGGTAATATCCTCTCAATATCTCTTTACCAGTGGGAAACACTAAATGTATGTATACTGTTAACACCCTAGATTGTCTTAGCTCTTATGTACTCTGACATTTGTGTGATGTTTTCCACTCTACAAAAAGCTATAAAGTAAGCACTACCATTGAATTTCAGAAAATGTAGGTAGCAGTATAAAATACCCATCATCATGGTAAGGGATGGCCAAGAGAGAACCTATATCTTCTTAATATTATAAATTATGTCCAAAGAAAAAAAGACATACACACATGTAGTATAAAAATACAGACAAATATACAGTTCACTTTTAGCTTTTGGGAATTAAGTTGATTAAGTTCGCCTTTAGGTCACCATCTTTCCTTTCTGTGACCTTTTTCCCCTGTAAGGGGCTTCTTTCAGTAACTAGGATTTATGCTGACTCAATCTTTCATGTTTAGAAACTTGCTTTCTTGAAAGGATATGATAAACTAATTTATTTTAATATGTAAATAGCAGGTAAGAGTTTTATGGTCACATGCAGAAGAGAGGTGTTTAGTTTAGTTTAGTTTTGAACAAGGGACAAATCCTCTTAAAACCAACTTATCTCTAATCGCAGAATTCTTTCAGGAATCAGTGAACAGTGAGGGAGGTATTTTAAAGGAAATGAATTTTTTCTTCTAATAAAAGTTGAATGCTATGTACAAACATAACACAAAGCAGCAGGATGAAATTACATCACATAAGCAGTCACCTACACTACTACACTGACTTACATTTCATCTTGTCTTATGCTGCAGTATAATAGGTTCAGGGACTAAATATAAGCAGCTTTCTGAAGACAGTACATTTTTTTTCCTGCATAAATTTAGACAATGAAAACAAAAGGAAGGGAAAGGACTAAAACATGTTGTTTAGCCTACTTTAGGAGCATTATGAAGATTAGACAACATCATGAGACACATGAGAGTGAGACAGGAGAGAAAGAGCTACAATTGAAAGTTATCTTTTTAACACTTCAGTGGTGTCTTAAAGTAGTTACATACTTCAGCTAGATGCCTAGATGAAGTATAGCTAAAAACTGACAACACAGGATTCTGTGTGTTCCACATTAAACCTCACAGTGCTAAGTGAAAAGCAAGCAGTGATACAAATTTATGCATTGGCTGTTTGTTGAAATAAATTGAATTTTATTACTTTAGATATACACCATGAACTCATGTTTGTGCCTCAAGCGTGAAATCACAGGAATGTTGTTTTACTCAATGTTTTCTGAAATCAGACATCACAGAAAGGACTACAATGTTCCAATACTAGACTATCAATCTCTTGCTATTGCCTAAAAATGATAATCTTTTAAAACTTTCAAGCACTTTCTCCAATTTTCTAGAAGCTTCCTGGGTAAAGCAGGAAAGAAACAGCAATATCAAGAATCAATACTGTGAAAAAAATGGGCTGATAAAATAATTTTTTCTCAGTAACTAGAAAGTATATTGCAACTGAAATCATACACTTATTTACAATGGTAAACTCTCAAGTTCCAAAAAGCTTTAACTTTTTTTGTAGCCCGTTAGTAGGACATAAAGTGTTTACACATACTAATGAAGCTTTTATTCTTATTTTTAGAATCAACATATGGAGATGAATTTTATGAGTATTAAAACTTTTTAAAACACTAAATGACACCTCAGAGCAAGTTCACATTTTTGTATTAGTTACTGCAATAGCTATAAAGTTTTGAAAGAAACTATTTCAAAAAGTTACCTGTATGACAACTTGTATACAAGTAACTCTGATGATCTGGTATGTACATAATTCATTTCGTCAATAGTTAAATTTAAGGAAGAATCTAACTTACCGGTGGATCAGCCCCCTTAGAACCAGTCAGCCCTCCTGTTAGGGATTCGATATCCTGAAAAGGGGAGAGGTGTTGATTGTAAAATGCCACTCAACAGCATGGAGAATTTCCCAGTCCCACAGTGTAATATTTTCTTTAGCTACAAAGTTAGGGCAGTCAGCTATATTTTTGTTTTGTTTTGAGACAATCTTACACACTGTAATGCTATACCAACTGTCATATCTAAAAATCTAGATATTTTCTCCAACTCTGTATAATCTGTAAATAGAAAAAAAATACAAACAGACTAATTATTTTTGAAATATGTAAAGAAAATGGCTCTAGGTGGGAAAGCAGATGTTTCATTCTCTAAGAAGCTGAAGTGAGGGCAGAACAGAAAAAAGAGAATTTAATGAAACTGCAATTTAATATATTATTTGCAAATACTGAACCCATGGAAAATGCTTAAACTACAAAAAAATCTAATTATCTACAGTTCACTCTATTACTATACATAGAAGATGAAAATATTAACAGATATGGACAGATTAGCTATTCTTTTATAAGGATTGATTTCTAATCTTAAATCGGTAACCACAGTAGATCATGCCTGAGAAATGATTACAATTGACAAAGGTATCACAAATGAAGAAATGGGTGATGCTGTGACAAACTCGAGAGCAAGTGCGCTGTTTTAGGAACTAGAGCTCAGCCTTATCAGTTGTATGGCTTTGGTCCCAGGGTTACTAATCATATAGCTTTTTCAAAGGAAGCTAGAATTTTAGGTTTTTAAGTAAAATCTCTCAGGACTTTAATGTTTGCAACTGTTTTAATTTTTAAACCATCCCCCCACTCCTCCCAAACGAAAAAACAAAATAACAACAACAAAAAAACCTGTCTGCTCATAGGTAGATGAATAGGAGTTTGGGGCTAAATTGATAAGTTACAGTTTTTGCTAAAAAGTTTCTTTATTGTGACCCTGGTCACTTCTTATCTGTTTGCATCTAGTTGAATGGATAGGTTTGAGGAACCTGGGGAAATGTATTTCAGTAAGAAATCAAAGATGAAAGAAAGATAATTGAGTAAAGATAGAAGGAAAAGAAATTTAAATATCTATGATCAGAGAAACAGCCAACACCTGGATATCATTAAGAAGACATGCTACTAATTCACTTGGGACTCAATTACATCATTTCACTGGTATCTCAAAAATGGGGAATCTTAACAATAAATATGGGACTCAAATGAGCACGTGCAGGAAACATTAAAGGCAGGGCAGGGAAGAAGGAAGGGATGGTGTGGTGAAAGTTTCCATCTGAAGGAGCTGACTTGATGAGTGATGAATTTCTGCATGCATATTTTATTAAGGGCCATGAATGATAAGGCAACCACAAGAATGCTTGCCAAGAAACTTACTGTCTTCTTCGTAATGCATATATTGTATATAATATTTTTTCCTACCCAGCATCCCTTTGAGGAACTTCTTCCCTCTCCATTCTAGTTCTAAAAGAGGCTTATAAAAATTGTTTCAAATGTTGTAGGGGCCTGCCAGAGAATTAAGGCAATATGGATTCTAAAAGATATAATGGGAGTGTCTTAAGTCCTTGATAATATCGTTTGAGCAATGTTTGAAACTGGATGTTCTCCCTGCCTGCAACTTTAAGATAAGTTTCTGGCTCCCAAACACTAAAAGATCCTAATTAATATGTCTGCAATATTAAGTCTATTTTGAAAAGGCCCTCCCTCTCCATCCTATTGAAATTCTTTATTCCAACACCACGCATACCATAAACAATCAAATCATCTAAATTATTTGATCTTATGTGATCTTTAACATTTCTATTGTTATCTAAGTAAATCATGTCAGTATACAATAAAATTAAGCATGAAACATATTTATAAATTGGCAAACAAAATTAGCATTCCTTTTGAATCCAAAGATTAAAATATAATCTAAAAATTGTTTTAGAATTTCATGGAGTAAAATAAAATGGTAATAAAATGGCTAAAGTATTAGATTAACAAAATAAAACACACAGACCTTTGCACTTTTTGATAATACTCCTGTTATGACCATGACAAAAAACAAAGTTCTATTCACATGAAAGGTTTCTTCCAAGCACATTTTAAATGAAAAGAACAAAAAAAGGTGTTAAGTATATTTTGAGTTAATACCTTCGTTATTCATAGAAAGGCATATAAATTATATTAACAATAGAATTTCTGATGACATTATCAGAGAGATAATAGGGAAATTAATTCAGAGAAAAAATATTTTAGCAATTTAGTTGAGGCATTTTGTCATCTTGTTAATTAAAAGTTCTACCATGATTTCTTGCCATCGTAGAAAAGTTGGGCCAATGCTCAGATCTGTAAAATTTTAAACTTTTCATGATAGTCATGGTCTTGAAAAAAAAATAAAGCAACAATAGAATTTTGAAGATGAATGGAAAAGGCATTGGTATTTCTGTTTTTTAACATGTTGAATTAAAGCAAATTATGAACTCATGGCTCTAAAGAGAATACAGATATATTCTTTTATTCTGTTTATTCTTTTAATTAAAAAATCTTTTTTATCTTATTTTCTATTTTGAGTGTAAGTTGAGAGAGAGTGTCCTACTTGGATAGATGCCCAAATTAAACATGGCTTATCTATCACTTGACGCAAAAAAATTTTTCAGGTGTGAATAACAAGCATAAGTGTGCATGAATGCATTTACGTTGTAAAATTAATAGGTGAAATAAATCCCTTGAGAAACTCTGAAAATAGTTGAAAGTGAGTCAGTCTTTCTGATGGTTGCTGAATATCTTATCTACAAAATATAACTTAAATCTTTGACAAATTTGTCTATCTTGTTATTTACATGTATTTTTATAGAGATAACAAAAAGGGAGACACTAAAAAGTAAAAACATTGATTTCCTAGATGGTTTTTAAACTTACTACTGTAATAATGTTGTTTGATTAAAACATTCAAAACAAACTTTGATTTTTTACTACGTTATGGAATTTTTTAAAACTATGTTGCATACCATATTCATTTAGATTTAATAGCTAATAAAATAATAACTACTTACTGAACATTTACTACATGCAGGCACTCTTTAAATGCTTTATATACATTATAAACAGTTTTACAGGGTAGTTATAAGAGCCTTACAAAGTAGTTATTTCTTTTCTCACTTAGGCTAAAAGGTTTATATAATTTACCCAATATCACACAGCTATTAAGAAGTGGGGTTACAAAATATATTTGTTTGACTCCAAACCTACGTTTTTAATACCAGTTGTAGGAGAACAGCTTTATCCTGGCGTCCTGGTGACCTTGCACATATCCACATGGGCCATGTAGGCAAGGCTAACCTTAGGTTGGCCCATGTCTTGGTGGAATATCCTGTGGACCTCCAGGTAAGCAAGTCATGAAGACCTTACACATGGCTGTTTCTCATTCTCCTCCCTGGCACCAATGAGGCATGGAACTTTCCACTGCACTCATCTCCCCCATCCCCAGATCCATCTGCAGGCTATAAAACTGCTAAGGTGCAATATGGAGTGGGCTCCTCCCCAGCAGAGCAGTCTGTCACTCTTGTTGTCTGTCATCTGGCTCATCCAATTTAGTGTTGCCCTGTGGGCCTAGCAACCAAGTACAGGATTGGATTTAGGCTACTGATGTGACTAAGGTGCAAAATTTAAGGAGGCACTCATTTTGAGGGTCATACAGGTGCTGATCCTGCCCCTGCAGGATCCTGACAGTGAGTGCCTCCTTAAATGTTATACCCTAGGCACCTCATTCTTAGACATCTGCAAAAACAAGTTGACACTTGTACAATCCTGAGAGTGAATGACTCCTTAAACTTTGTGCCCTAAGTACCTTACTTGTCTCACCCTAGTCCTGGCCCTTTTAGGGGTGTGGAAAGCTGACACCACGGAGACTTTGTTTATGCTGTATATGTAATATATTCTTTCAATCCATTTGGAATCACTGTCTCCTTCCCAGTCAAATCTACAGAAATGTGGCAAGCCAACCTGACACCTGTCCCTGCTCAGGGACAGCTTGCTGCTTAATATCAGCATTATATAGCCTCCTTTATACGGGCTGCTGTTATCTACACAGAATCAAATAAACTAGGATCTATTAATTATGGAATCCAATTCACTTCTTAAAAAGAAAATTCAGGTAATGAAAGTTTCACTTCCCTCTCCAAGGTTCAAATACCTGAGCGAGGTTATTAGCAGTCCTTGACACAAGCTGTATACAGTCAGTCTCTTTTAATATGGGAAAACCCTGCTTCTGAGATGGAAACCTGGTAATTCAAGGCTGATCCATGAATCAGAAGTCTTAAGGCTTGGGAACGGCGAGCCACAGATACAGTGGAGCAGTCAGTGTCAGAGCTCTAAGCAGAGTGAAATTTGAGGGCAGCCTGGAGCATGGGTATCACCTCCGCCCAGGTTTAAAATAAACTCCACTTTGTGCTGTACTGATGCTGTTTGTTGCCCATCTGCAACTTTTTCCCTTGCTCTAAAAGTTGACATATTTTTCCCTTGACAGACAATTTGAATGATGGAGCTATAGGGATTAATCATGTGGTTTGCCCTGCAGATCATTAAGTTCAGATGTTGTAAATCTTGCTTCCTCTGTGTGGAGGTAGGAAAAAGGAGGATATTAGAAGTTGAGGTTTCACTCAGGGCTATTGCTGGATCCTTATTTTTATCCCTGAAAAGTACGATCAGCCAGTTACGGTCAAGGGAAAGATGTTAAGGTAGCTTGGGTATCAAATACATTAAAAATGAAGAATAGAAAATTCTAAACAGTCAGTTGAATCTAACATTGCACATGCCATCAGACCCAGAATATCTTAAAACCTAATAGTTATATTTAAAGTTAATATCAAGTTTTCAAGTACTACTCTTCTAAAGAATCACTTTACATAGTATGAAAATACTTAAAGCATTACAATATTGTTACCAGCTATGAGTATTTTGAAATTTGATTTATGCATATTTGTAATTTGCATTATTTTAGAATATCTTTAGAGGAAAGTGATTATATTTCAATATAGAGTACATTTTCATGCACTAAACAATCTATCAAAAATATATTAGTATAGTGAAATCAATAGGAAAACATCAACCATATTTACTGAATTATTATATTTAAAATTTGTTTCAAGGTCTTTAAAAATATGATGAGATATTTTATGTTTGTAGAGAAGTTTACAAAATTCATATATTCAAAATATCAAAATTAAGCATTTCTCTCATCCGTTTTATGGAAAAATTCCCCCCAAATATCCCTCACGTTCCGTTCTCTCTCGATGCAGGCTTTTGTCCCCGCTACATCACTGCTACCCCTCTTATCAAGGCTGCCAATGACATCCAATTAGCTGAATCAACTGTCAATGTTCATCATCATTTTTCTTGTCTCTAAGTCACATTTGACACAGTTAACCACTCCATCCTTCCTGAAATACTTTTTGTCTTAGTATCCATTGAGTTTTACCTTCTGTGTAATTTTATTTAGTACCATGGCTCCTAAGTACCATGTATGCTAATGAATTCTGGATTCCTTTTATCCTCAGAGATTTACACTGCCTACAACCTCCACTTGGGTGTATTACAGTTATCTAAAACTTAATGCAAAATCAAACTTGATTTTCACCTGAAAACCTCCCCCAAATTAGGTTTCTGTCCCAGTACTGTCCATCTTGACATCACCATGTACCCAGTTTCTTAGGTCCAAATTCATCAGCAAATCCTGCCAATTCTATCTTTAAAATATGGCTTGAATTAGACTATTTCTTACCACCTGCATTACTACCAACCTGATCCCTTGGACCAAATCAACAATATTCTCCCTTGGGCTAAAGAATGATCTTCCTAACTGTTGTCCCTGCATCTGTTCTTGTATCCTCATTCCTCATATATTCTCCACACTGCAGTCAGAGCTATCTATTTAAAATGCACATTAAATCAGATTACTCCCATGATCCAAACCCCTCCATGGTTTCCCACTAATCTTAGAACAAAATACAAACTTATTACTATGTCATGCAAGCCCTGTGATGATCTGGCTTTGCCCACTTCAATGATCTTGTCTTTTGCCATATCCTTCTTTCTCATGCCACCCAGCCACACTGGCTCCATTGCTGTGTGAAAAACAAGCCAAATATAACTAACTGTCTAAATCAGTGAAGGTTCTACCCGGTAACAAAAGGCAAACTCGAAAACAATGTAAAAGAGCATTTAATCAGAGGATATTTTATAGAGGTATGGAGGGTTTAATGGATCCAGCGGAATGTGAAGCATGGAGACTGACGGAAAATCATAATAACCACTCCAAGCCCAAAGGAGTAAAGGTAAAAGAACAATGTTGTCACGAGTTCAGCAAGGGATGAGCACCACTCATCAGCCTCTAGAGCAGTTTGCCACACATGGAGCTCAACAAGTACTTTTTGAATGGATGAATGACTGACTGAATGAGTGAAGCAGGTAATATAATTTTATACCTAAAACAGCCAAGTCTCAGAGTATACAAATGATGAAGGATTTCTAATTGTTGTATAAATGTATCACTTTGAAAGCATGGCTCAAGGTAATAGTGTTTGTACACCAAATCTTTTTCGAATGCCTGAATGAACAAGTTAATGAATGACTTGCCCAAGATCACACAGCCGGTAAATGCTCCAAAGAAGCTTTGAAATCCTGGGTGTTATAACCCCAAGCACAGTGTACATTTTTTTCCATTATACATCACTAATGAGATATCCTCCTTAAAAAAGACACTCAACTCTATATTATCTTGAGGCAATACATTTCTATATATCCCAGAGTTTCTAGTTCATAAGAAGGAAAATACACAAGATGATTTAATAGATAATAAACAATACATTAAGTTTATCTTCTGGTGAAATACTGTCAATACTTCAAATTAAAGACCTGATACCCTAATTATTGCACAATAAATAAATCAGTGCTTGATAACTTTATATAACATATGTGCTGAGCATTAATAAATAGTTCAAATACATTAAACTAAAAATCAATGTTTATTTTTATGTAACATTTCATAGTGTGTAGGTACATAGCACTGGCAATGAGTAACAGTCAGAAAACAAAATTTCTTTTAAAAAATCATTCAGTTTTTTACATAAGGCTTAATGGAAACAATCTTTCATCCCAGAACACCAGCTCCTTGAGGCAAGCATCCAAATAATGAAGCTGAGTTTATTAATGAGGCATTTTCCTCCTCTACCAGGCTTAAGCTGTTAGTGTTTCCTTGGCAACTTTACAGGGTAAATTTCCGGGGAGGCAGAGAAGAAGCAAGAAACACACACAACCAATAAATCGTCTTTCTTACGGAAGCCAGAAAGAGCCCTATTTAGTCATTCTTTAAATTTTTTTAATAAAGGAAAATATCTACACTCTTACTGCAAGCATAGTCCAGCCCAAATCTGAATTTTCCCTGAGCCACACAATTAATTCCTTCAAATGAGAATGACTGAGCATCTGTTATGACTGAGGCACTGTGCTGGACACAGAGAGCATGATGATGAATAAGTCAAGGTCACAGCTTTCAAAGAGTTCACAGTCTCGTAGGGCATGAGAATGACAAAGACAATTTAGTCAACAAATGCATGTTGCACACAAAATAAGCACAAGGCACCACACTGAATCTGGTGTATGGAATCCAGACGCTATGACATCCTCTCTGACTTCAAGGATCTTTCAGAATGTCAATCTGAAGAATAACATGAGGAAGAATTCAGAGAAATAAGGTGCTGAATTTACAACATATAGGGGTTGTAAAGGGAAATTTTATAAAGTGACAGTAAGTCTGAGTATTTCATGTTGCTGGAATTGTATTTGTTTTTGAATGCACACTGGGTAAGTCTGCCCTAAGACCTTGGTTGGGTAACATAATAATTAACATTTATTAAGCATTTACTGTACCAGATGCCATGCTGAGAGTTCTACTGCCTCATTAAAAAGCATCCCAGCTCTTTTAGCTGATTATTTTCACCATTTTTAAGATGATGGAACGGAGTCTTCAAGAGTTTAAATGACTTGACAAAGGTTACATTAACTACTAAGTGTTCAAAGCTAAACAGGCTAACTTCAGAGGCAATGATTTTTAACTATTATGCTCTCTTGAGTAAGTGGAGGTGTGGAAAAAATGTGGAGGACATCTTGGCATGCCATATAGTGACTTGGCAGAAAACATACTTATTCAATATTTGTAGAAGAAATGAATAAAACTGCAAGCAGAATTTTTCTGAGGTGAGGTGGATATTCTCTGATGGAAAAACGAATATCCTTGTCTGACCTACAGATAAGAGCGTTAATGCCACTGGATTTAGCAAAGAAGTAAAATTCCAAAGATTTTTGTTATATATTTCTAAGTTCAAAGTATCCTTTTCAAACTCAAACCTAGACAGGAAATCTAATATGTATCAAAAACATAATTGTGTCAGTGTTGCATGGAATAGGGTTTTCTGAAGAAAGTACCAAAGAGATTTAAGGTTCTGCCTTTTCCATGGAGTGCCCTCTTTGAAGCACTTTCCATTATGATTTTTTTGTGCTGCTTTTTCCTTGTCTATTCCCTTCCATATGGCTGAGGTGATAAAGGGAACCTTTTGCTAAATCCTGACTCAGACTCAGCTCCTTTTTGCCAACTTTTACACATTGATGGGTACTTGTTATCTCAGATTTAATATGGTCACATCAGACCTCATCTCCTCTCCTCCTCTGCCATTACTCTGGGCAACTGCCTCCATCCAATTTCTTCTCCCAGCATTTATCTCTTTTGGCATTTCCAATAAACAGTCAATTGAGATTTCTGGAGGTCAATAGAGTGTTCCCTCACTCTGGTATTCAAATACCAAGCCAGTCAATTTTTCCTTCTAGATATCTCCTTAATTCAATCTACTACCTCCTTTCATCATCCACTCCATTCACTACCTTAGTTCAAAGCCTCATTTTATTTTTCCCCTATTCCTGGATTTCTCCAAAATAGTGTCTTTTTGAGTTCTTTTTTTCTACTCTCATCCTTATACAGTCTCTTCTCCAGAGAAGTGTTTCTCACAATGTGACCTGGAAACTAGTAGCATCAGTGTCACCTACGAACTTACAAATGCATTTTCTTGGGGTTTACTCCAGTCCTGCTGAATCAGAAACTCTTAACAAGCCCTCCAAGTGAGTCTGAGGCAGGCTAAACTTTAAGAACCACTACTTCAGAATGATGTGTTTTAAATGGAAATATGTATATGTCACTCCTATACTCAAAATCCTTAATAAGATCCTATTCTTTTTAGGATGAAAAACATGTCAAGCATATTTATGCATGAAGTCATTCATTATATAGTTCTAGACTTTTCTTATTTCACTTTTTACCACTTCCTCAAAAGAAACCTTATACTCTCTATCATAATGAACCCTGTACTTCCCTTTTGTGTCAAGTGTTTTCTTACTTCTATGCTTCTGCTCCACAGATTCTTCTGCCTAGAAAGACACCCCACCCTCCTCTGGTTAAATCTTACCCTTTGAGACTCAGCCCAGGCATCAGCTCCTCTCAGGAGACTTTCCTGAGTCCCTCAAGCTGGGGTAATGGTTCTGCTGTTACTTCCACAGCATCTTCCACTTAACCCACTCACAACTCTACCACATCATTTTATAATTGTCATTCTACTCATCGGTCTTTGCCAGCCATTTGAGGGCTAAATTAGCTCAGTGAGGCACTTACCATCTCTGTATCTTCGGTAGTTATCACAAAGCATGACCAATAAATGTTAAAGGAATTTCATAAATTTATGTTGAATCCTCCCATGAACTCCTATAAGGAAAGGGCAAGCTGACTGGCTGACAGTAGTACTTGGGATCACTTTGAAATGTTCATTATCCTATATTAGTACATTTTCATTCTGGATATATATCGGTTTGGTTAGTGTATACCAGCCATTGAGAAGCTGATTATCTTTGAGTTTACTGCAGAATTTAAATTTCTGGATGGCAAGACTGATGATCAGTTATTTTTGTTAACACAATAGAGGACCAAGCATCCCAAGAGAACCTGGCTGAGGAGTAGCCAACAGCCCTTTAATTCTACCTCAAGTCTACAAGATGTAACACACATGCAAGAAGAAATATCTTAATGATCAAGAGAACAGGTTCAAGCCTAGCTTCACTACTTACTAGCTATGTGACCTTGGGCAAATTGCTTTATATACCTCATGTAAAGTAAGTCAACCTATGTCTTACTACTTATCTTAGGAGGACCTTGGACTATTAATTACAATTGTTCATGGAAAGTTAAGTTGATAATCTATAGTAAATTATCAATTAAAAGTAGCTATTATTAAGCATGGAATAATGTACAGGTACAGATTAGATTATACATGTATAAAATAAAGATAATCCTTGGACACATTACATAATGATATACATTGAAACAGATAAGCATTAGCTTGCATGTAGATGAGACCAACATACAGATTAATTTTAGGTACGAATCTCCATTAAATTTCTAGAATGTATTTTCCCTGAAAGGCAAGATATTCTAAGTTTCATATTTTACCTCCTCAATTATCCCTATAATTTTCATGCATTTCTATGACTTTGGTTCTTATAAATTTTTCACCAATAGTATTTTTTTAAATACGTAATTTTTATTCTCCCTACTAAAGTTTGAGGAATCTTTTTGCTGTAGAGTAAGAATTATTTTTTGTATAAAATTTATGAATGTATACACAATTTACTCCTCTTTCAGTGTTGTGTTATCTGACGTCACATATTTATATACCATGGTGGGCAGCTTTAAGCCTGTTTGAAATGTGCTATAGCAATTTAGAGGAAGGATCCAACATTTAAAAGAGGATATCAGTGTTATGATCCTAGGTACACAAAATTTGTGGAAATTTATCTATCAATCTTTATTGTTTGAGAGTCAGACTCAATTACTATGATCTTAATTTATAATTAAACCTTCAATTATATGATGCTTGATCTTTCCCTGACACAAAACACAAGTAGATATCTAGGAAAAAATACAATACCCCATCCTTTTTAAAAACTCAGATTTTATGTTTAACACAGTAAATAATAGCCTAAAACTTTTACTGGGTTAAAAAACAAACTGGATATTATCCTGAGGTGACTTTTTTAGAGGAAAGAATAAAATATATCTCTTTTCCAACTATTATCAGCAATTCCACTGACTGCAGTACCTTAAAGACATGTATCATTCTGATTTATAAATAACTACAAGGAAGAATTGATTGTGAACTGAAAACAAAAATAGGGCAAGTAGTCTATTTAAAAATAAATATGTATATTACAGATATTTCTAACAAATGTCTAACCATATTTGTCTAAATTTTATGTATTAGACCAATTAACATATATAGTTTTTCAAGGTAATCATGAGAAATTGGCAAGAAAGCAGATTAAATATTTTCAAATCCATTAAGTTCACACTTACAGACAAGTCTGGTACAGGATTTTCAGCTAAATATTAAGTATTTCATGATAATACCTTAATTTTGGAAATAATAATCATGTAGGAATCAGGTAGAGAGATTAGAACTAGATAAAACAGTAATAAGTAGCATTATCTAAAATAAGATATGCAAAATTTTCAGAAAGAAGTCTAATTTGAATCTAAGGGATATGCAGACAACTTCCCTCTATATTGCTATTTTCTTTTAAGAAAAAAACTTATCAAGTTCTAAACCATAGGAAATAGATTTTAAATTCATTTCCTATCTCTTCTGTTTTTGAAGTAAAGAATGATGACTATAATGGTAACCAGAAATAGCAAGAGGACTATAATTTCTCTATTTTTTCTTCTGAGCAGCTCCATTTCAATCGATGCTACCAGGATTCTGATATGAATCAATGTTTGCAGTATCAATATCACATTCTCAAAATACTATTAAATAAAAGCAAATGAAACTGACTGAAATCAGAGCATAACATGTACTGATATTATGCAATTAAACTAATTGAGATTATATCATAGTGTGAGAGACTTCCAACCTGGAGATTTAGTCAATGACAGAATGCTCTATAGTCGGTGTATGTTCTATAGACAGTCTTGTTTTCTTCTACTCAACTGAACAGGTTCCCAAAAAACCCAACCAATATCAAAGTTTATAATAAATATGCTTTGATTTATAAGATATAGTAAATCAAATATAATTGGAATATTTTATATTCAGATCTCTCCTTTCTTTAATATTTCTGAAACTTGTTTTTCCTTATTTATTATTCCTCCCAGATGTAAAGGAGAGCATTCAACTGAGCCACACAGCCAGATAAGAATTCCAAAGTGCACAGAATTCTAAGTCTCTTGAGATTAGTGCGGTGGCAAAGAAATTTGGCTATTTCTCTTAAATGAAGCCCTCCAGACAATAAATGCAGATAGTCCTCACTTTGCACGATACAGTGTTAACCAAATCTGGTGAATATAAGACCTATGTCCTGGTTTTGCATGGCTCTGTGGCAATTCAGTTGCTGTGTAAAGCAAGGCCACAGCTCCTCTGGTTCCAACATGCACTGGTTTCAGTTAACACAGTAGCAGGCAAAGTAAGAACTGCCTGCAGTTACTTTTAGATGGTAGATTAGTCTTTATTCCTTTGCCTCCAGCATCCCCAAAACTAGATTGTGAATCCTGAATACATAATGCAGTAGCTATGTATAACCCAATATTAAAATTGGAATCCTTCTCAATTTTAGCTTGGCCCAAAGGCTAAGAACAATGCTATGGTGACAAGCATCCCCACATCCTCAAGCAAGGAGTTGCACCAGGTCTTGCTAAAATACTGTAAAGAAATGTTCTGCCAGAATTGAAAAGCATCTTCTCTTAATGGGGCACTAATGACATATTGGGTAGAAAAAAATATATATCGTTTTATATACATTAAGCACATTTAATATGGGATCTATCCTCTTAACAAAATTTTAAGTGCACAATGCAATAGTATTAACTGTAGCCGCAATATTGTACAGCAGGTCTCTAGAACTTACACATTTTACATAACTGACACATTACACCTGTTGGTTATCAACTCCTCATTTCCCACTCTCCATAACCCTTTGAAACCACTACTCTCTAATTCTATGACTTTGACTATTTTAGATACTTCATATAAGTAGAATCATGCAGAATTTGTTCTTCTGTGACTGCCTTATTTTACTTAACATAATATCTTCAGGGTTTATCCATCTTGTTGCATTTGGCAGGATTTCCTTCTTTTTAATGGCTGTATAATATTCCATTGTGTGTATACATGTCTGTGTGTGTGTGTGTACACATATCACATTTTCTTTATCCATTCATCCATGTAGATCTTTTGCACATCTCACCTGCTGTGAATAGTGCCCCAGTGAAAAATATTTTTGAGACTGTGATTTAAATTATTGTGCATAAATACCCAGAAGTGAGGTTGCTGGATTACATGGTACTTCTATTTTTAATTTTTTGAGGAATCTCTATACTGTTTTTCACACTGGCTACACCATTTTGCATTCCCACCAACAGTGTACAAGGGTTCCAATTTCTCTACATCTTCACCAACATTTGTTATCTTCTTTGTGTATAGTACAGTATCTTTGTTTTTCAGGATGTTTGGCATCTTCAGACATGGGCACCAAAGTCTGTCCCTGTTTCTCACTCCTTAACCCCAAAGCACACCCCCCCCACCCACATACAGACACATACACACACATTTCTGAGGACTAGATGTGGGCTGCACAGGAAGGAGTGCATCTTGAAATGTAGTTGACCCAAAAGGACTACCTAGAAGGATTAAGCAAACTAGCCTGGTGGTGGATGAGTGGAATCCCCGGGGATAAGGAGTGTATTAACTTCCTATTGATGCTTTAACAGATTACTATAAATTTAGTGCCTTAAAACAATACAAATTTATTCTCTTACAGTTTTGGAGACCAGAAACCTGAAAATTAAGGTGTTGGCAGGGCTGTGTTCCTTCTGGAGACTTCAGTGGAGAATCTACTTTCTTGCGTTTTCCAGCTTCTAGAGGCCACCTACTTTCCTTGGCTCATAGTGCCACTCTCCATCTTCAAAGAGCACCAGTTTAATTTCCGATTCTACCTTCACATCTTCTTTTTTCTGACTCTAACCCTCTTGCCTCCCTCTTAGAAGGACCCTTATGATAACATTGGACCACCCAAGTAACTCAGAACAATCTCCCCATCTCAAGATCCTTTAAATGTATCTACAAAGTCGTGTTAGGTAACATGTTTTCAAGTTCTGGGAATTAAGACATGGACATCTTTGGGGGACCATTATTCAACCTACCACAAGGGGATATTAAAAATGCAAGCCAGAGTAGGCTTGGCCTGAATCACAGGATGTATGAGGATACTTCAGATTCAAAACAAATAACACTTTCTTGACCATCCCAGCCAGCAGTTTGTTTGCTTGTTTTTGTTTTTGCACCCTAAAATAAAAATGTCAAATATAATTTAAAAAAAATCCATCCACTGAATTTTCATTATATTTATTTTCATATATATTGGGTTCACCAAAATTTTGTTCGGGTTTTTCTCTAAGATCTTACGAAGAATCCGAACAAACTTTTTGGCCAAACCAATATATTGTCTTACATTATCATTCTATGTGTTTTCTTTCCACATAAATTCTGACTCCTTTAGCAGAGATTTATCTAACTATGTTCTGTGGGTTCTCAAAAAATACATTCATTCATAAAACCCCAAAGCCATGGAAGGAGGCTTAGAGTAGACAGTTGCCTATATGGTGGTAGCAAGGCCTTCTTAAGGTCTCTGCCAAAAAGTAACTCCTTTCAGGTCCCAGTACCTGATATTCTCCCATGATACATTATTTTTCTATTCTAAGTCATTGAAACCTAAGGCATAATTAAAAGATAACACATTATTTTAATTAGTCACTAACACTAAGTGAATCACTTCCACAGATTCTATCCAATCTTAAGCACCTCAAGTGCAAACTCAATGGGAAGAAGTACATTAAGTTACTCATTCTTTCATTGTCCACAATGCATTTGCCAAATGTCTTGCACATAAAATAAGATTACTTCAACAAGTACCTATTGAGGGATAATAGGTCAAAGCAAATTTTAATCAGTCATGGGAAGAAGATGCATCATTTCGCACCAGAGGTAACACCCAGGGAGAGAATTCCATAAAGAAGAAAATTATCAAAAAGGGAAAGCGAAGAAAAGATACATCTCACTTATTTTGCAGTATTGTTTATGATATCTTTGGAAACTGTGATAGGAAGTCTCTAAAATGGATCTCAATGATCCCATTTCCTAAATTTCATGTCTGTGTAATCCTCTCCCCTTGAGTATGAGCTGGAACTAGTGAAAATGTAGTAAAAGTGATGAGATGTCACTTCTGAGACTAGGTTACAAAACCTGTGATCTCTCTCTCTCCGTCTCTCTCAACCCTCTGGAGAGGCTGCCACATTACAAGTATTGCTATGGGGAGGTCCATGTAGCAAGAAACTAAGGTCTCATGCCAATAAGCAGCCAGGAAATAAAGCCATGTAAGTGAACTCAGAAGCCACTCCTCCCCTAGAGATTAAGATGACTGCAGCCCGGCTGATACTTTGATTGCAGTCTTATGAGAGACTGAGTCTGAGGGCCCAGGCAAACCACACCAAATCCCTACCCACAGAGACTGTAAGATAATAAATGCTGTTGTTTTGAGTCAGTTGGTTTTGAGTTTTACACAACTGCGTAATTGTTTATTACTCAGGGATAGATAACTAATACAGCAACTAAACAGGAATAGATAACTAATACAGCAACTAAACTCAATATTCACACAGTTCTAATAATATTCACCATATAAGGGCTCATGAATAAAATAAAAATATTTCACAGAATTAAATTTTTTGTACCAGTGAATCAATAAAAGAAATAAGCATTTTTCTTGTTCTGGTTTTTATGCATTTGTACAACTCTAATTATATTTCTAAAAGTAAAGGAATGTTGGGGAAAAAACATTAAGTGATCAACCGATTGACTGCACTGTTATTAACAATTCTCAGTATGAATTATAAAAAGTACGCAAAACTCACAATGTATCTTCTTCCATATACATTTCTGTTGTCTTGGCCATTTCTGAATATTTAAGAATTCTTAAATTTCTAAGAAAAATATTTTTTTGTGGTGACTACTACTAGATTGAACTTTGATACCTTAAAGGCACATGTAACTATCAGGTATGATATGGAATCTTATAAAGAAAAAGCAATTTCTTTTCAATTATGTACGAATGACTCAGTCAAATTGACATAAAAGAATGTTTAAAAAGCACTGTGATTTTTAGCTGCTGAATATACCATCATGGCAGATGACTCATGCTTTATTTTTAGCCTGAGATATTTTACAACATAGATTAAAATACTCCTCATTCAATATCTGACCACATAGTAAAAATATGAACATATGCATCCAATTTATTTCTACCTAGTGCTTTAGTAATAAATAAGGCAATTTAAAAGCATGCTTTCAAGGAGGCACTAGAAAGTATATGACATTCTTAAAACTCCATGTAAAGAATTCCCCCCATAGGAGCATTTACAGATGACCTAGCCTCACTCTGTGCACACACACACACTAGTCAAAAAAATAAGAATACGTTTTCCTTAGAAAACATATCTTTCTGCTCAACTGATCACCACTACACATCAATTGACTTCTGTTTCTTCTCAATGGTTTTGCATTTTATATTCCTCAACCTTAATTTCCTTAGGCAGCTCCCTAACCTCATTCCTAATTTCCAGTGTTACGTAATTGTCTGAACAAGTAGGCCCCCCCAAAATGACAAAAGAATTTATCCAGAACTGTGCAATCATAAAATCAACATATAAGCTAATTTAATTTTAACATATTGTGGTTTTGTCATGTAGTTTCGTGTTCGTGTTAATACATGGGGCTGTATAGCTTGCTTAGAAGTATGAGCTTTAGAGCCAGGATACCAAGGTTCGAATCTTGACTTTGACACTGGTTAGATATGTAACCGTGGGCTACTTACTTAACATTTCTGTGTTTTACTGTCTCATATATGAAACTTATCTAATAATAGTACCTGTCTCACATGATTGTTGGGGGAGTAAATGATTGCACATGGCAAGTGCAAATAAGGTTTAGCTGGTAGTAGCATAAGTAGCAACAACAATAGTCATTGCAATATTGTTTGGATGTGTTTTGTTTTATACAGGTAGGGGTGGAAAAAAAGCTGGCTTTTCAATTCTTCTACCAGGTATGTGGCCTGCAGGCTCTCCACTCTCATAATCCAGTAATAAAGAATGTGGCACTATAATTTCATCAGGAGACATTGTGACTGAATAAAATGTTTAGGGAAAAACACTTAAAAAATGCATATTTACACATTTAAACCTTGCATATTTGACTTACAAAACCATGAAGCAACCAGGCTTATCTTATGAAGCAGAGACATAAACCAAGGTGAACAGATCTCAGTACTTTTGCAGGTTTAATTGGGACCTATAATTAAGTATGGTCTCTTGAAGTCTTCTTGTATATAATGGCTTCAGCAAAACTTTTTGTCTACAATACATATTACTGCATTTTTATTTCTTCAGAATTCATTATTGATAAGGAATTTCTCAAGCTATATCATGAATTCTTCTCTCAGGGAAGGAACTAAAGGGTTTTTTTGACAGTTTTTTTGAAAATAGACAAAAAAAAAAATTAACCTACTAAAATGGGATCCAATTAGTCCTGACCTATTTGATCTCCTGCTATGTTTTTTCTCCATTAGATGAAAAGATACTCTTTCATCCTTAAACCTCATACACTTAAAAGGATATAGAGTTCTACCTTTTGACCTTGATTTTTTTCTCTTAAGGAACAAGATTTTTTTTGCATGTGAAAGAAAATAATTTTAATCTTAAATCTGTGTTTATTATGAATCTAGAATCATTTTTTGTTGTTGAAATAAATCACAGATAGACATTACTTAATGAGAGAAGTGGAAGGCTTACATAGAAAACGTAGATTTTCCTCTGAATTTCTAAATTTTATGTAATGAACATGTTTAATTGTGTAATGAATTAAACATAAAAAGGAAGATATCTTCCCCCTCCCTCTCAACTGAGAGGTCTTACTGGAAAGTATACACTCCAAATGAGATAATTTCTCAGTAATTTTTAAGACCTTAAGGCTATTCTGATTCACTAAGTGTTATGCTATATGATAAATTATTTAAAACTGATTTACAAAATATAGTTACAGTTCTCTTCCCTTACGACAACTCTGAGCTCAGACTTAGGGAGATACATCCAATTAGTTTGGGGAAGGAAGGGAAAAGAAAAACAGATAAATTAAATAAGTCACATTGATAACTATGAAGAGTTTTATAGGACACTTGAGCTGAAAAATCTATACATAACTATATCATACTATTGGATTTACATTTACATATTCAGAAGAGGGCAATTTATACTTTTCAGTAATAACATTAACCTAGAAACTGCAAGAGAACATGGGTTCTCTTTAGTAAAATGAAAATCAATCAATAAAAACTTCTAAAATGTTACAAATGCTCTTAAGTTCTCTCCCCTTCACTATTCAGCATGTTTCCGCAAGGCCAACACTATGTTTTGTTCACCGCTCAATTTCCAGCACCTTGTGGCCTCTCCTGTTGCAGAGCACAGGCTCTGGACGCACAGGCCCAGTGGCCATGGCTCACGGGCCCAGCCGCTCTGCGGCATGTGGGATCCTCCCGAACCGGGGCACGGATCCGTGTCCCCTGCATCGGCAGGCAGACTCTCAACCACTTCGCCACCAGGGAAGCCCTGACATTAATTTTTTTAAACAAATTTATATATGGGGTTTGGAATCTGCAATACAGAATACCATAACCAATGTGATAAGAATAATCCTATTCAGATAAATTTGTTGAGGGACATTTTAAAATAAGCCACATAACATATATTTACATGAATGTCACCATGGGTATCACTATTCCAGGAGAGAAACGTGAAGATGACAAAAATACAGATCCCATACCTTACTCTGAGAGTTTCTGATTTAGTAGACCAAGAGTTGAAAATATTTGTTTCTAAGAAATTAGATTTGTTTATGTAGGATTGTTGTGGATAAAGAGTCAGAAGAAGGAAAATGAAGATATAGGACCCTGAGGAAAAAACAGATTTTTTTTATAATTTGAGGCAAATCCTTTGTGGCAAATTAATTTGCATAACTTTTGGCATTTCCTGTGCCTGTGGAGGGGTGGTGTGTGGAATGTGTGGTTTAGAGGTGTTATTAATTTAACCTACCTAATCATTTTCATATATATATGCACACAGTTATACATACACATATACACACACACACACACACACACACTGTTATGGAAAGAGATTCATTCCTTTTCTTCTTTAAAGTAGTGACTTTGAGTAGACTGGATGCAAGTTATCTACTGCATGTTCCATGACAATTACCATGTACCGTAATAAAATATATTTGAGCACAGAAGACTGTATTGCAAATATTGTTAGAGCTAAGATATTTGCTATCTTTGAGTAACTGAAAAGCAGTTATTTCTTCTAACTCAGAAAAGCCTTTAGATCTGATATTCTACTATCAAACAATACTCAAAATCAAAACCACAGAAATAAAACATTGTAGGATTCAAGAAATTATAAGAAGTTACTAAAGGTGGCATATAGTATATAAACCTTTATTAATGGGCAAATTTATCCTCAAAGATAAAACTGGACCAGTTGACTACTGACTTGAATCTGATTTGTTTCAATAGCAGTTTAAAAATGTGATAGGGTTAAGCAGACCTTGCTCTGTTATATATTCTTTTTTAAAAAAAAAATACAATACATAAAATTATTTCAAATTTTTATGATTTTATAATTGTGTAAATGACTTTTTGCAGACATATTTTCTTCTTGATTTAAAGGTTTTTTTTCAGTATTTATCATGAATATTTGATGTAACAAAAATTGTGTAGTGGTCAAATTACTTTATTCATATTAGTAATATAAGCTTTTGTCAAGAATATGTGAATTAAAAATTATGAAATATACCCTAAAACAAAAGTGAGCTTCTACCTTGATTATTAGAGTTAGGTATAGGTTAGTTAAGTGTAATCACAATGAAAGGAAAAACAAATTATTGGATTCTAAGATGGTTCTATAAACATGAAAGTTTGCTTTTAGTGGATTTTATCACCATGTTGATTCTCCATCTTATAATATTAAGCAATATTAATTATTGTCTCTGAATATACATTTCTTAGCCCTAAATCATCCCCCAGGTATCTCTCTCTCTCTCCTTCTCTTTTTAGTTCAACTTTTAGGTGTAGTATACATTTTTCTCTCTCCATATCTTTACTAATCATTCAATTCCAAACTTGTCTCCATTTCCACATTTGTACTGAATCTTATCTTGTCAAGGGCACAATAATCTCAATATGTTGCCAAATAAAATTCTTATTAGATGTCAGTACTACTACAGCATGGGTAAATCTTCGCTCCTTAAAATCTTAATCCATGAAACTTGTCTTCCATAAAAATATTGGATTTTCTTTTAGTTCCACTCTTAACCTCATGATCACTCCTTCTCAGATTCCTCATGGATGCTTCTTCACCTGAGCTCCCCTGAAACTGGTATTCCACAGAATTCTATCCTTGACCCATCTGTCTTCTTGCTTTGTGATTCCCTCAGATGATCTCGTTCATTCATAGAGTCATAACCACCAGCGATAATATATACTGATGATTCCTAAATCATTACCTGTCCTGGTGCCTAATGTCACCAAGAAATCTCAAATATAGTATATCCAAACTGAAGTTTTTATCTTTTCAACTGTTCCGCATATCTCAATTAATAATACCAACGTTCATCACCTAGATCAAACTTTGAGAAACCCCTGTATGATTCCTTTCTCTGTCACATTTAATTGATCACTCAGTCCTGCTACTTTTACCTTGTAAGTCAGTCTCAAATTTCTTTGCACATAGAGTAAACTGGAAAGCTGATAAAAAGGCATATCCTACACCTCATCCAAAAGTTTCTGATTCAGAGGATCTGGGGATGAAAATCTGCATTTCTAGTATAGGAAGTTTGTTTTTTTTTAGGATGGCAAGATCTGAACATGTTTACAGGCCGCATATTGGCTGTGGATAAGGAATCACCAAAGAAGAAAAGAGGGAACTAATAATGTTGTTAGGCATGTAGGCACCCCCTTTGTTGTGACATCCGTCCTATAACATTTGGTAATGCACAGTACTTTGAAAGTAGTGGAGGGGTGGGCGATGTATAAAGGTAAAGATCCTATTATTTTTACCCGACCTTGTCTTTTCTTAGCTGTATAAGTCAGTAAGACTTTTTTTCTGCTTCTTTTTCAAGTCTTACTGTTCTATTTTATACTGCATTAGAAAAGATTATATTCTTTTTTTAAAACAAGAAGCCCAAAATGGAGTTGATTACGCTAAGCCCCTCACCAAACAGACAACTTACAGCGTTGGCTCTCCCAGAAATGGCATCTTAAACCAGTCAGGAATCGCCAGATCAGCCTTAATTAAGGAATCTGCCTGATAGACGCCTGCCATCCCTTAAAGGAAAGTAACTTTGCTGTAACTAACGTGCTTTTTTGCCTAGTTTATTTTCCTCGTTCCTACTCCCTTCTGCCTAAGAAAGTCTTTCATTTTGAACAGCTCCTTGGAGCTCCTCTCCATTTGCTAGAATGGATGCTTCTCGATTGAATCGGCTTTTTCTCATATATAACTCCTAAACTTTTTTTTTTTTTTTTTGCGGTAGGCGGGCCTCTCACTGCTGTGGCCTCTCCCGTTGCGGAGCACAGGCTCCGGACGCGCAGGCTCAGCGGCCATGGCTCACGGGCCTAGCCGCTCCGCGGCACGTGGGATCCTCCCATACCGGGCACCAGGCTCCGGACGCGCATGCTCAGCGGCCATGGCTCACGGGCCTAGCCGCTCCGCGGCACGTGGGATCCTCCCATACCGGGCACAAACCCGCGTCCCCTGCATCGGCCGGAGGACTCTCAACCACTGCGCCACCAGGGAAGCCCACTCCTAAACTTTTTTAAATGCCTCAGTTTATTTTTTAAGAGCTCTTAGTGTGAGAAGAGGGAACCGCAGGAGACCCCCGACCGCCGCAGGAGCGACGAGCACCCCAACGTGGTACCTGCTGAGCCCTGAGCCCGAGTCCTTCTCGCCGCCTCAGGAGGTGCTGGGTCGGTCGCTCGAGGAGCCTCCGCGGCTTCTGCCTGAGGAGCTTTCAGACTGTGTTTGAACTTATCTTTTAACAGGCTCGCTGCCGGAAACCTCGGACTGGGTCCCACTTAGAAACGGACCGACTTGCGGTCAGATGTGGGTCCGACTTAGAAACGGGACCGGATTTGGGGTCGGACCGCGGACAAGTTAGAAAAGGGACTGGTTCCGGGTCAGACTGGGCTGGACTGAAGCTGGACTGGGCCTAGCGTGAGGCGTCAGGGGAATAAATTCTGTTTTAAGGCCGAACAAGCGGGTTAACCTTACCCAAGGTAAACCGTGAATTACAGCGGCCACAGCAAGAACTTTTAACCTGGATAAGCTTTTTCACCTACGAGGTGCCCTAGAAAATAGGGGGTTCTCGGCCAAGAACTCACTAAAAAGAGTTGAGGGAAAACTATTTTTCCGCCGCCTCCTGAGCTTCTGGTGGACAGGATGAGACCCGCTTGGACATCCCACTCGCTCCAGAGCCTGTAGAATCCTGGGGAAAACTGGCAGAAGAAAGCAAAGGGTAAGAATTCTTATCAAAGTCAGCGCTCCCAGATTTCTATTTGTGGTGCCTGGTTGAGAGGAAAGTAAAATTTCAGGTTGCCCCTTCCTTCCCAAATTCAGACTGGCAGGCAAAAAGCACTTGTAAGAATTAGATCGTTGACCTGACTTGTGAATTTGCTTTTGGATACCCATTGGTTGTTGATTCTTTCCCAGGGAAAGCCACTGCCTTCTTGATTGTCTCGTTGGCTTGCCAACAGTCAGGTGGCTGGGAGTCCCCCAAATATGGCTGGACAGAAATGTGGGTTGCACTCTGTTTGCGGCTGGGTTCCTACTGACTGTTGCAGCTCTCAGGGGAATTGTCTGAGTTTTTTTTTTTTTCTTTTGGTTGTCTTTAGGAGTGGCGCTGGGTCTTGGGAGGGTAGTATCTTTTGACTCTCTTTGGGGGCACCTCTTGTGTCCATGGGGTTGTTCAGTACTGCCAGTGAAGTCCCTGAGTAGGGGCCGAAATGACAAAAAAAAAAAAAAAAAAAAAGGTAGGGGGGGGATATTCCATCTTTGCCATCTAGCAAATTCCGGGCTTGCCTGTATTTAAAATTATTTGGCTCTCTGAGGCCAGCCTATGAGGACCACCATTGCCTCATTTGAAAAGCAAAGATAAACCTATGTAACTGTAAAAGTAATAACAAAGATCACACTGGATATGTAAATGAAAATGTTTTGAAACATTACAGTTGTTCATCAAAGGCAAAGTTGTACTAACTGTGTCTATCACTTTCAAATTTTAAAAATAAGTTATAATTCCTGTTCTTAGGCTTTTTAAAGATGTTTTCTTCTGCCAAATGTAAAATCTGTCATAGCGTGTGAAAAAAAATAATGAAGAGCTTATTCTTATAAGGAATAAAGATTCTTATTCTTTATAGGAATAAAACATGAAACCTGAAAATTTGCTCTGTCCAAAGTTTTGGGTTTTTTGGGTTTTTTTCACATTCCAAAGCATATGGTATCAGAACATGTATTGCAAAATAGTTTTATATCATTATATAAAAGATTACTAGTGCCACTTCTGGCATTGTGCACTATGTTTGAATTTACATTTCAAATGCATACAGTGTTGAGAAATATAAAAAGTAAAGTGATGGCTAAAAATTACCACAGAAATATTTCAGAGGACAATTACCAGTAAAAACAACAAAGAAGAAAACAAACAAACATGAAATCTAAGTAGATTAGTTGATTATAAAAATTGAGTAAAAAGAAACATTTTGAATGGAAATAAACTTCACTGAGAATGCTCAAAGTACGGACTTCCTATATTTTATATACTTTAAAAAACAACAAAATGTCACCTACAAGTGACTCCCAAATTGAGATTAAAAGGTTTAGAAAATAGAGATGGACTATGGAGAAATGGCTAAACTCAGTAAGAATTCTGAACAAGTAAAAGTATGCAAGATTTTGAGATTGACAACTTAGACTTTGGAGTCATGTTGCCTCTTCCAACACTTAGTGGTTAGGTTGCAAATGACCCAACCACTGTGAATCTCATTTCCCTCATCTGTGAGATAAAGATCATCAAGGGCCCCCTGAACAACATTATTGGGAAGATTAAATGAAAATGTCACAAGTAAAGTGGTTGGGACAGCGCCTGGCACTTAGGCACCATTCAGCAAAGGGCAGCTCGTGAAGTGTGGGTGTTGTAGCTGCTGCTTATAAGTGTTAGACAGAGACATGGTTCCCTCCTTTTGGGGCTTGGGTCAAACTGATCCATTCATTTAGAGGGCACCATCTTTTTTTTTTTTTTTTTAACATCTTTATTGGGGTATAATTGCTTTACAATGGCGTGTTAGTTTCTGCTTTATAACAAAGTGAATCAGTCATACATAAACATATGTTCCCATATGTCTTCCCTGTTGCGTCTCCCTCCCTCCCACCCTCCCTATCCCACCCCTCCAGGCTGTCACAGAGCACCGAGTCAATATCCCTGTGCCATGCGGCTGCTTCCCACTAGCTATCTACCTTACTACGTTTGTTAGTGTGTATATGCCCATGACTCTCTCTCGCCCTGTCACAGCTCACCCTTCCCCCTCCCCATAACCTCAAGTCCGTTCTCTAGGAGGTCTGCGTCTTTATTCCTGCTTTACCCCTAGGTTCTTCATGACATTTTTTTTCTTAAATTCCATATATATGTGTTAGCATACGGTATTTGTCTTTTTCTTTCTGACTTACTTCACTCTGTATGACAGACTCTAGGTCTATCCACCTCATTACAAATAGCTCAATTTCATTTCTTTTTATGGCTGAGTAATATTCCATTGTATATATGTGCCACATCTTCTTTATCCATTCCTCCGATGACGGGCACTTAGGTTGTTTCCATCTCCGGGCTATTGTAAATAGAGCTGCAATGAACATTTTGGTACATGACTCTTTTTGAATTTTGGTTTTCTCAGGGTATATGCCCAGTAGTGGGATTGCTGGCTCATATGGTAGTTCTATTTGTAGTTTTTTAAGGAACCTCCATACTGTTCTCCATAGTGGCTGAACCAATTCACATTCCCACCAGCAGTGCAAGAGTGTTCCCTTTTCTCCACACCCTCTCCAGCATTTATTGTTTCTAGATTTTTTGATGATGGCCATTCTGACTGGTGTGAGATGATATCTCATTGTAGTTTTGATTTGCATTTCTCTAATGATTAATGATGTTGAGCATTCTTTCATGTGTTTGTTGGCAGTCTGTATATCTTCTTTGGAGAAATGTCTATTTAGGTCTTCTGCCCATTTTTGGATTGGGTTGTTTGTTTTCTTGTTATTGAGCTGCATGAGCTGCTTGTAAATTTTGGAGATTAATCCTTTGTCGGTTGCTTCATTTGCAAATATTTTCTCCCATTCTGAGGGTTGTCTTTTGGTCCTGTTTATGGTTTCCTTTGCTGTGCAAAAGCTTTGAAGTTTCATTAGGTCCCATTTGTTTATTTTTGTTTTTATTTCCATTACTCTAGGAGGTGGGTCAGAAAGGATCTTGCTGTGATTTATGTCATAGAGTGTTCTGCCTATGTTTTCCTCTAAGAGTTTGATAGTTTCTGGCCTTACATTTAGGTCTTTAATCCATTTTGAGCTTATTTTTGTGTATGGTGTTAGGGAGTGATCTAATCTCATACTTTTACATGTACCTGTCCAGTTTTCCCAGCACCACTTATTGAAGAGGCTGTCCTTTCTCCATTGTACATTACTGCCACCTTTATCAAAGATAAGGTGTCCATATGTGCATGGGTTTATCTCTGGGCTTTCTATCCTGTTCCATTGATCTATCTTTCTGTTTTTGTGCCAGTACCATACCGTCTTGATAACTGTAGCTTTGTAGTATAGTCTGAAGTCAGGGAGCCTGATTCCTCCAGTTCCTTCTTTCGTTCTCAAGATTGCTTTGGCTATTCGGGGTCTTTTGTGTTTCCATACAAATTGTGAAATTTTTTGTTCTAGTTCTGTGAAAAATGCCAGTGGTAGTTTGATAGGGATTGCATTGAATCTATAGATTGCTTTGGGTAGTAGAGTCATTTTCACAATGTTGATTCTTCCAATCCAAGAACATGGTATATCTCTCCATCTATTTGTATCATCTTTAATTTCTTTCATCAGTGTCTTATAATTTTCTGCATACAGGTCTTTTGTCTCCTTAGGTAGGTTTATTCCTAGATATTTTATTCTTTTTGTTGCAATGGTAAATGGGAGTGTTTTCTTAATTTCACTTTCCGATTTTTCATCATTAGTATATAGGAATGCCAGAGATTTCTGTGCATTAATTTTGTATCCTGCCACTTTACCAAATTCATTGATTAGCTCTAGTAGTTTTCTGGTAGCATCTTTAGGGTTCTCTATGTATAGGATCATGTCATCTGCAAACAGTGACAGCTTTACTTCTTCTTTTCCGATTTGGATTCCTTTTATTTCCTTTTCTTCTCTGATTGCTGTGGCTAAAACTTCCAAAACAATGTTGAATAATAGTGGTGAGAGTGGGCAACCTTGTCTTGTTCCTGATCTTAGTGGAAATGCTTTCAGTTTTTCACCATTCAGGATGATGTTTGCTGTGGGCTTGTCATATATGGCCTTTATTATGTTGAGGAAAGTTCCCTCTATGCCTACTTTCTGCAGGGTTTTTATCATAAATGGGTGTTGAATTTTGTCAAAAGCTTTCTTAGAGGGCACCATCTTTGAGGAACCACATGATTCTGGAACTCTGCTTGGACATCCATCCATTTCTGGTGCCTCAGGCAGTAGAATTTAAGGGTTAGAGCTTAGACTTTGTGTCAGACTACTTGAGTGAACTCCTGGCTCCAAGACTTCGGAAATGCATGATCTTAATTAAGTCACTTAACCTCTTTATTTATCTATACAATGAGGATGAAAATAATAGTTGACTAAATGGGTTATTGTGAAATTTAAATAACGTTTCACATAAAGCACTTAAAACAGCATATGAAACATAGTACTCAATAAATAAATATCAATCACTGCCTAATCTACCATTTTATCCTTCAGTGTGTTGTAAAAATAGTAATGAGGCTATCCACTAAGACTATCTAAATAGAGGCTTATTACTTATGCTTCATTTCACCACATAACTGTTTTTTGATAAACCCTGAACTGAACTCTTTTTCTGATTTAAATTAACCTCAGAAGAGTAAGCTATATATATTCTGGGAAGGTAAAAAGAGTAAAAAAGGAAGTGGCTGAAAGCTTAGAATTATCAGTTGAGAAGGGAAAGAGAGTGAGAAAGAGAAAGAACAGCAGACTGGTAACTAGAGAAAGTGAGAGAAAACATGGGATGTAAGCAGGAATTTCCTGTCACTCGCTCCTAGCAGCTGGTTGTTGGATAGGAATAAGAAAAGTAGGGCAGCTGGCAAACACCCAGCTCTAGCTTCTCTTTCTGAGACCCTCCCCCACTACCAATGGCACTGTGACTACTCTTGTCTAGCGCGACGCTCTAGCCCAGATTTTGCAAGCTGATGTAGCTCTGCACACACACCCCTTCAATACAGAAAGGTGCTGTAGCATGTCCCTGTCTAAATGTATCTCTTCTCTGTCCGTTTTCTTTCCCCATTACTATGTTTCTCTCTTGCCATTGACAGCCACAATTATAACTGTTGTCTCCACTAGTTCCTTCCACTATGAATATTGCCTATTTCACTCCAGTCTGGCTTCAAATACACCATTCCAGGGAAGCCAGTCTTGTTGACATCATCAAATTATTTAAGTCCATTTTACTATGTGTCAGTACAATTTCCTGGAGTTGTTTGTATCCTTTTTCAAAACCCTGGGATTTATAGATCACAATAAGGATTTTGAGGTTTTATCCAAAGTGCACTAGAAAACCACAAAAAGATATTTTGGGAGGGAAGCCTCCAGTGACACTACACTCTCTGGGTTTTGCACCTACTTCTCTAGTGTATCCTCCTCAAACAAAATTCTAAATGCCAGTTGTTATCAACTGAATGTTTGCATCTCCTCCAGATTTACATGTTGAAGCCTAATCCCCATAACGATGGTATTAGGAGGTAGAGCTTTTGGGAAGTGCTTAGCTTTAGGAGGGTGCTTAGCTTTAGGTCAGGAGGGTGAAGCTCTCAGGCTGGGATTAGTGCCCTTTATAAACACAGTAAGAACACCAAAGTTCTCACTCTCTCCTCCATTTGAGGACAGAGAGAAAAAGCAGAGGTCTGCAAGTCAGAGGGAGGGCACTCACCAAGAACCAAATCTGCTGGCACAGTGATCTTGGACTTCCCAGCCTCCAGAACTGTAAGAAATAAATGCTGTTGTTTAAGTCACCTAGTCTGTAGTATTTATTATGGCAGCCTGAGCTCATACACAGGTGTTCCCCAGGGTTCAGTTTGGAGACCTCCTCCTTCTTTCTCTACACTTTTTCTCCAGGGGTTTTCATCCAGTTCCATAAGTTTTCAAGACTATCTAAATGTGTCAATGAATTCCAAATTTGTACTTTTGGCTCCCCAAATTTCCTTTGAGCTCCAGATTTTTATAACAATATGCTTATCCTACATTTTATTGGGCATCTCACAGATACCTCAAACTTAAGTTTAAAAATTGTTTTTTATAGCCTCCTAATTATATTTTTCTTAGTCCTGCCCATCTTTTTTATTTATTTATTTTTTAACATCTTTATTGGAGTATAATTGCTTTACAATGTGTGTTAGTTTCTGCTTTATAACAAAGTGAATCAGCCATTCATATACATATATCCCCATATCCCCTCCCTCTTGCATCTCCCTCCCACCCTCCCTATCCCACCCCTCTAGGTGGACACAAAGCACCAAGCTGATCTCCCTGTGCCATGCAGCTGCTTCCCACTAGCTATCTATGTTACATTTGGTAGTGTATATATGTTCATGCCACTCTCTAACTTCGTCCCAGCTTCCCCTTCCCCCTCCCCATGTCCTCAAGTCCATTCTCTACGTCTGTGATTCCATATATATGTGTTAGCATACGGTATTTGTTTTTCTCTTTCTGACTTCACTCTGTATGACAGACTCTAGGTCCATCCACCTCACTACAAATAACTCAATTTTGTTTCTTTTTATGGCTGAGTAATATTCCATTGTATATATGTGCAACATCTTCTTTATCCATTCATCTATCGATGGACACTTAGGTTGCTTCCATGTCCTGGTTATTGTAAATAGAGCTGCAGTGAACATTGTGGTACATGACTCTTTTTGAATTATGGTTTTCTCAGGGTATATGCCCAGTATTGGGATTGCTGGGTCATATGGTAGTTCTATTTTTAGTTTTTTGAGGAACCTCCATGCTGTTCTCCATAGTCTGCCCATCTTTTTTAAAAAAAAGAAGTTTTAACACCCACAAGTTGCAAAGCATAAGCACTGTTAGTCATTCTTGATTCTTCATCCTTCCTTAATCCTCCCATACTATCCCTTAAGTCTTCTCCAGATCAATCCAAAATATGTCATCTTTTCTTTTCCTCACCACTGCTACGACTCTGGCCCAAGTCACCATCTTCTATCCTAGGAACTCCTACAATGTGCCTCTTATTCTTAATTCTATTTGCCCTCTTGCCCTCCTCCACTTGCTTCTGCAGATTCATCTGTTAAAATATTAATGATGCCCTCATTACTCAAAATCTTTTCAGTAAAACCCAATTCTGCTGTTGCCTACAGATCTCAGCTTAATCCTGTGTCTTGCCTAGCCATCCACGTTCATTTCATGCCCCTGGGTCCTAGGTGCAGTGGTCATCTCTTAAATCTCAGCAGGGACCATGCTCTGTCTTACTCATGCTGTTCCCTCTCCTGTGAATGCTGTTTCTGCTGATCTTCATATAGCGATTCTTTATTAATCCTTCAAATCCCAGTTTAAATGTCCCCTGCTCATGGAGGGCCTACCCACTTCATCTATGTGGATTCCCTTTGTTATTCTTTCTTTCTCAACCATTTGTTCCTGATTGAATTAAGAGTATTTTATATGTATTGTTGCTTATATATTTGCTATCTTTATTTCTCATTACACTGTAAAATACAAAAGGGCAGGATCTTGTTCCTTGTATTCATTAATGCATGCTCAGTATCCAGCACATTTGCTGGATTCGTAGCACACAATATGCTGAATGAATGAACTCAAGTATGAAACAGGCATTCAACATGCACCTAAATAATTAGAGTTTATTATAAATTACACCATATAAACATGTTTAACTATATTACTATTTAGTAATGCTTAAATATTACACATAATTGTTATGCAGAAATATTTTGAGTTCACCGACACATTTTTATTGAACCCAGTACCTACTTTATGCCCAGAATACTGTGTGGTATTATGGGGAGAGTTGATTAAAAATAAAGATAATCATTACTCTTAAAAAAAGGTTACAATCTAGAGGAGCTAATGTTTAAATACACAAAAAACATGGAAAGGATGTATAAAATGATTTAGTGATGTGAAAAATAGCTGTAAAATATTTAATGAAACTTAATGATAATGAGGATCTATTTGATGAAGAGTCATGGCCCTCCAAAAAGTGAGCACCTATGAGATGAGATAAAATAAATAACAATAGCAGGTCCCACTAAAGTTGCAGAATCATATTACATATATGTGTGCACATGCAAAGTTCATGTGCCTTGGGAATTTTTAATACCTGCAGATAATTTATAAGAAGAATTCAGAATTGTAGTTTATCTAAGAAAAGTCAAAGTACATAATACTTTGGGGTAGCAAAATATAATATATAAACAATAGTAACCTACCTTGCGTTTATCCTCTGACTGGTGTCAGACTGGCAAAAATGAATAATGTATATACCTACTCACAGTGTGTCCACAGTACGGTTGGAGGGAGAGGGAAGTAAAATAATCATATAAAAGCCAAATCAATTTACAGTTCAACAGGTGGTATAGAAAATACATACACACAAAGATGCTATGGAAGCCCATGATTGAGGAGTCAACTAATTTGCTTGTGGGAGTCTAAGGTGGATTTACACAGGGTGTGTCATTTGAGCCAAGCCTTGAATATAAGTAGAGTTTTGACTGCTCATAAAATGAGAGAAGCTTATTCTAGATAGAAGGAATGACTTGTTCAAAGTCATAGGCCTGAGAGGAAACGAGTTGTCTGTGGAATACAGAATGCAAAGCAGTCTCAGTGAATTAATACAATAGGTTCTTGGAGCATACAAGACTTTTTCTACCCAGGCCAAAACATTCTACTTAAAGGAAAAATGCAAAAACGCAAGCCAAATATGGTGATACAGCTGGTTATTTTGTCATGATGCAAAACTGCCTAATCAGTCCTTTAACTTCTTTCTGCTGTGTTAACCATCTTTGTTAAATGAAAAATAGTTTATCTTTTGGAGAAACTTTAGGGACTCTTAAATCACAGATCAATGCATGTTCTAAAGCTTTACTGCCCAATTTGGAGCTGCAAGCCACACGTGGCCACAGAGCACTGGAAACGTGGCTGTTATCACATGTTGAAATGATAATATTTTGGATACATTGGTTTAAATAAAACACATTATCAATATTATTTCACCTACAGGCATACCTTGGAGATATTGCTGGTTTGGTTCCAGACCACTGCTGTAAAGCAAATATCACAATAAAGCGAGTCATACAAATATTTTGGTTTCCCAGTACATGTAAAAGTTAAGTTTACACTGAATTGTAGTCTGTTAAGTGTGCAATAGCATTATGTCTAAAAAACAATGTACATACCTTAATTTAAAAATACCGTGTTGCTAAAAAATGCTAACCATCATCTGAGCCTGCAGGAAGTCTTAGTCTTTTTGCTATAGTAATATCAAAGATCACTGATCACGAATCACCACAACAAATATAATAGTAATGAAAAAGTTAGAAATTTTGTGAGAATTACCAAAATGTGACACAGAGTCACAAAGTGAGCAAATGCTGTTGGAAATGGCACCGATAGGCTTGCTTGAGGTAGGGTTGCCACAAACCTTAAATTTGTAAAAAAAACACAACAGCTGCAAAGCACAAAAAACAAAGTGCAATAAAAGGAGGGATGCCTGTATTTATTTTTCCTGTTTTTAAATGACTTCTAGAAAATTTTAAACTACATGTGCAGCTATTTCTGTTAAAGAGTACTGTTCTAAAGGGTTTATAAACAAATTAATACTATTCTCTAGGAATGGACAACACCAATTTAGAAGATTAGGGATTATTCAACACTGAGCCCATAAAATCCTCTCTAAAATTTATGTGATTAAAATGAAAACCATAAAAGTTTAGCATTGTATGACACCTAAGTATTCTCTTATACATGTGGGAAAGCATTGAGCATTTTTTAAAAATGTGGTTTTACCTAGAGAAACTGTATTTTATAATTTTAATTAAACCTGGAAAGCTTCTACAGTACTGTGTTGCTTTAGTGGAGAATTTCATGACCACCTTTATTTTTTAAATGAGGCTATTTATTGTGTTACTTTTGTTATTTCCACAATCTTAGAAAATTAACATACAAAAATACTTTTCTGATCCACGTGTGATACCCTTCCTTTGCCTCTCTTCATTTTTAATAGCACTTTGCTAAAGATAGCTAAAGATACAATTAAAATGAAATCAGGTAGAAATGTATAGCAATTATTTTTATTGTGATTAGTTTTTTTTTTAATTTTGAGAAATATAAAAGTAAAGAAGATGACAACATAATTTAGAATCAAATTGAAAATGGCTTAAAATGGTCAATATTTATTGGTCAAAACTAGACATTTTGGGACCCATCTACCATTACTATAAAATTAAGGAAATGCATTTAGAAATTATTTGTAAGTCAATAAACCTCAAATAAAAAGTTTTCCAAGGTTATTTTGGTAAAATTATTACCTGTACAAAAATTACAACTAATATTTATTTAGCTGAGTTAACATGAAGCAATAGTGACATTCAATAACATTAAACTAATTACATACAGCCACTAATTTCTGCGAAGTGCCTTAAAATAAAATGGATTGTTACTATACACTGTGTTTAGGGAATTTCTGCTAATATAAGAGACTCAGTTTATAGGCTTCTTGGAATGATTGGGAATAACACAGCTGTTAAAATGCATGAGATTACACTGTAATAGCATCTTTTACCTAATAACAAATCAGGCCAGAAATACTAATAAACATAATCACTGGGCCCTTAATGGAAGATTTCTGCTAATTTTGAAAGCTTTACAATTAGCTGTGATTCAATGAACCTGATTCCCTGTTAAACTGTTAGGGAAGGCAAAACAGTGTTGTTTTAGGAAGGCAATGCTAAAGATTCTATGTGAATTTTTACTTTATAAGGCAAGGTAATTTTAAAAATAAAATTGTTTCATTATTTTTTGTAACTATAAAAAATGCATACATTGCACTAAGATTAAAGTACACTTTTAAATACTCACAACCCACCAGGGCCATTGTACTACCAGCATCTCAGGCTTGCTCTCACACACTTCTCATTGTGCAAGAGACCTTCTTCCTCCTCCAGCCCTGCAAGCCTATTCTGGCCTGAGAATCCTTGTCCTTGCTGTTCCCTCTTCCAGAAAGGCAGTGTTCCTCAGTTCTCTCATAACTAGCTCCTTCTTTTCATTTAAATCTCAGTTCAAACATTACTACTTCAAAGTCCTCTTTCCAGAGTTCCCTTTTTAAGTGCTCATCATTTCGCCTAATGCAAGAATTATTCCTTTCTTTTCCTCAGAACAATCATCAAATTTGAATTTATCTTGTTAATGTGTGTGCATAGTTGTTGTTAGACTTTCCTCTGTAGAACATACACTCCATGGAAGCAGAAACATTGTTTGGCTTGTCCACCTCTGCTAACAAACTAATTAATGAAGTAATGGTATACATACACACATGCCACACACACACACACATATTTATAAATATATAATATATTTATTGTCATATTGCTCCTGATATTTGGTAGTTTGTTTTTATTTTTCATTAAAAATTTATTGGGAGGGCTTCCCTGGTGGCACAGTGGTTAAGAATCCGCCTGCCAATGCAGGGGACACGGATTCGAGCCCTGGTCCGGGAAGATCCCACATGCCACGGAGCAACTAAGCCCGTGTGCCACAACTACTGAGCCTGCGCACCTAGAGCCCGTGCTCTGCAACGAGAAGCCACCGCGGTGAGAAGCCCATGAACTGCAGCAAAGAGTAGTCCCCGCTCGCTGCAACTAGAGAAAGCCCACGTGCAGCAACAAAGACCCAACACAGCCAAGAATAAATAATTAAAAAAAAAAAATCTATTGAGAGCTTTCAAAGTCCATAAGCATATCTCTGTAGCATATGTTTTAATGATTACAGGGCTTCCACCATTTCAATACACTAGACTTTGTTATCAAATCTTCTATTGTTGGATACTTAGGTTCCTACCATTTTTGCATATTATAAACAATATTTTGACTTACATCCTTGTAGGTACATATTTGAACACTTGCCTGATTATTTCCTCCAGATAAATTCTAAGTTAAACTGCTAAGTAAATAAAAATATACAAATTTAAAATTTTGACTCATATAATCATACTTTTCTACAAAAAGTTTTACCAGTTTCTACTTACATCAACATTGTGTATAAGTGACTATTTCTCCATAGTCTTGGCAATATGGAAATTATCAATACTTGCCGATTCAGTAGGGAAGAATATATCACATCTTTTTTTTTTTGGCTGTGTTGGGTCTTCGTTGCTGCACGTGGGCTTTCTCTAGTTGCGGTGAGCGGGGGCTACTCTTTGTTGCAGTGCATGGGCTTCTCACTGCGGTGGCTTTTCTTGTTGTGGAGCATGGGCTCTAGGCGCATGGGCTTCAGCATTTGTGGCTCGCAGGCTCTAGAGCACAGGCTCAGTAGTTGTGGTGCACGAGCTTAGTTGCTCCATGGCATGTGGGATCTTCCCGGACCAGGGATAGAACTCGTGTCCCCTGCATTGGCAGGCGGATTCTTAACCACTGCACCACCCGGGGAAGTCCCTATCATTTCTTTTTTGAATGAATTGTTCATGGCCTTTGGAACATTGGAAAGTTTATCTTGTTCAATGATTTCTAAGATCTATTTACATATTAAGATTATTTAATATATGTGGTCAAATAACTCTGTTACATATAATTTTTTCTAATTTTTATATGTATTTTATCTTTTTCATGTATGTTTAGCTGTTTTATAGTAAAATCTGTTTTCCCTTCAAGTTTTTTATTTTTAGTATCAAGTTTTACAGGGTGCCACTTTATCTCAAGACTATGAAAATTACACACACACACACAAAACATACATAATGTGCATATATTATAATATATATCACATATGTACATACTATATATTGGTCTCATTTTCATCTTTAATATTCAACAAAAATCTATAAGTATTAGAGAAATCACTTTGCAAGTTTGAAAGTGTTGAGGCTTATATCAGTGTACCATCCTGATAGTTTGATACAAAGTCCTTAATATTTTCTATTGATCTCAAAGAGAACCTCACAAATAATATTGTTCCTGTATAGGACAAAAATGCTAAAATCCCTTAATTGCAAATGTGTCTTTCTCAATTGACTTTAATTTTGTTTCATAAGGATGTGCCTTAAAAGGGGCTGCCTAAACTTCTAAACAGACTTAGAAACTTAGAGTAAGAGTTTAATAGTAAGTACCAGTAATAGAGATTACATGTCGTTAGGTTGCATTTTGGTACCATATAATGTTTTCAGTTATGACTAAAAAACAGCCCACTCTCAAATATATTCTGAAGGTAGATACAGTTTGAAACATCGTGATTTAACAGGTGGCTTAGTGGGTGACTCAGTCCTTTCACTCTGGCTCTAACAATAACATAAAAGGATTTTTTAGTGTGACATCACTTTTCTTTTTTTTTTTCTTTGATATCAACCACACACAAAAAAAGACTGGGTTATACTTCCAATTGTGCTGTCTTTAACTTGGATACTGAAGTTACCATCCTATCAGTACCTAAGACTTCCTTAAATGTTCTGTTATATTCAACCACATCTCCAAGAGAAGTGATGATGGGGCTAAAGTCCCACTGAGTAAGTAAAGTTTGCTTTTATCATAAACTCATTATTCTCAAGGCAAGGGCTGGAACCTATTTTTGGAAGCCTGAAATATTAAATTTTTCATTTTCATGTTAACTTTTTTCATTTTCTTGCTCTTTTTGTGCATAATAGAAATTAATAATAAGACAAATTGTCACCTGTGTGATACATAGCCATGATTAGTATTTCTGTGGTTCCCTTTAATATTTTGGTGCAAATTTGTTAGAAAATACCATAAATAATAATAACAAAGGACTGACTATATGCTAAGAGCTTTAAGAATATTAATTCATTTAATCTTCATAGCAAACTCATGAGATTAGTACTATTTATATTCCTACTTGACAGGCAAAACCTGACCGACCAGAAACTTAAGACACTTGTCCAAAGTCACACAGCTAGGAATGGCAGAGATAAGACACAAAGGTAGGCAGACTGCTTCTACAGCCCCTCTCAAAGAGTATACTCTCTACTGCTTCACAAAACTTACAGTTTCCTCCAGCTTCCGTAATCTGAAGTTATGGCAGGGTTATAATGAAAGTAATAGACAACATTTCACTGATCCAGCAAGGCCAACTTCTACAGTTCTAAGGCAACCCGATTTCAATTACTCCTAAGAAGTTCTGGAAATCCTAATGTGTTAAGGGTGTATCATGGGTTTGCCAGTGTACTCTGTCTATAGCATACTTCCCGCGTCATTGCTGTGAAGTTTCCTGCTGTCTAATTTAACTCCCACGTCAGCCTGATTCATTTATTCATTGACATTTATTGAATACTTACTATGTGTCCATTACTGTTCTAGCCACTGGGAAAACAGCAGAGAAGGAAACAAAATCCTTGCTCTTATGAAGCCTATATTCTAGATAACAGTGATGAGTGATAAATAATTTGTCTACTAGCAATAAGTGCTGTGGATGAAAAAGTCAAAGATGGGAAAAGTCACTTTATATGAGATGGTGACATTATATATAAATGTCATCTCAACAATAAGATGACATTTGATTAAAGATCCAAATGAAGTAAAGGAATGATCCATGTAGATTTCTGGGAGAAGGCCACTCCAGGAAGAGTTCTGAAGAATATCCAGAGTACCAGTGTGATTGGAGGGAAGGAAACAGAGGAGAGTAGTATGGTCAAAGAGACAGAGGGGCAGATGAAATGGGAAATGTGTGTGTGTGTGTGTGTGTTTAGTACATGCATATATACAGGCATGCACACATTTCTATGTATTTAAAGTAGAGCCAAAAAGATTAAATGCTGGTTTTTGTGTGTGTATGAGAGAAAGAAAATTAAATATGACTTCAAATGTTTGGCCTAAGCACCTGGAAGAATGGAAGCTATTACAGAAAGATTGAAGGCAATTGGGTGAGCAATTCTGGCGGGGAGCTAGATGTTCAAGTTATAGATATGTTAAATTTGAGATTCCTATTCACTTTCAAAATGGAGCTATTGAACCACCAGTTGCAGTTGTGAGTCCTCCTTGAGGAAGCGTTACTATCCAGAGATGAAATCTGGGAGTTGTCATGTTATGAATTGTATTTAATGCCATGAGACTGGGTGAATTCACCTTCAGAGTTCATGTAAAATGAGAAGACAGATGACCAATTTTGATATTGGTTGACATTTAGAGGCTATGAATATGAGAGAGAAATTACATTGTTTGACTGAAGAAAAAGAATTAGAATATAAAATCTGAAGGAATAGAGGATCTTAACATCCTTCAGACAATATTTTATGACAATATTATGTTTTACAACTACACTTTCATAAAAGATACACGGTAGAGTTCATGGAGATAATGTACTTGAATAAGGGAAGAGCCTTTGGCTTTACCAATGAACCAAGAATATAAAGTTGATATTATTTTATGAAAATAAAGGCAATGACAGGGATACATATGTTAATTCTTGGCATGGAATTGGGTCAAGAGCACATGCCAACACATCATTTCCAAGAGGTAAAGATGGAGAATTTGTTATAAATATCCTTAAATGGTCAATGGATATTAACGAAAAGCAAAGTCTGTTTACAAATTTCCCTGAGTCATTCTTCTTCTTATTAATCTTGCAAGCAATAGGAGGTCAAGTTGTTGAAGAAATGAAAGTGTTCCTTGGCTCTAATCTCACAAAACAGCACAAGAACCCTGGTATATATACGCAGATAATTTCCTAATATACACAGCAGACCATAGTAATAACACAATTTTTTTACATAGAGTGCTAATCCTGGGAACACTTCCTATACATTTATAAGACAGAATTATTTTTATCTTCATTCATCTATTTCCCCTGTTTACTAATATTAAGAGAATTTCATTATATTAAAGCTGAATTTAGTACTTGTTAATAGCAACATACTAATAGCTGAATCTGGTACATGTTCTTAAATTCGTGCTTGTGTTCTAAGTTTTATATAAATAACATTTTAAATTTTTTAAAAATAGGGAATGATAAATAAGTATACATTTTCTCAGATGATTTCATGTTGAATGGTCAAGTGAAAAAAAGCTATTGGGTGTGGGCAGATTAGATAATGATCAAATGTTATGTGCTTTTCCTCAGCTTTTTTTTTTTTCATAACATTCATGTAAGGGCCATAACATTAATGAGAGGAATGCAGCATTTGCTGTCAGACTTTATGAACATAAACCTCAATGCTAGGGTGAATAACGAAAACTCATTAGTAATTTAAGTAATGCTCTGCAAGCTGGATGTACAAAACTTAGGCAAAGAAATCTAAATTATATAAATCAAATGAACTACCATTGGCAAAAGTATATATTTCACATGAATTTAAGAGAAGCTAATGGCTTATACACCTTTGATCTCATTTTACCTTGTATATTACCATTTAGGACTAATTTAAAGGGTGCAAACTTACAGTTATTAAATAAACAAGTCATGGGGATATAATGTACCACATGGTGACTATAGTTAATAATACTGTATTGTACATCTGAAAGTTGCTAAGAGAGTAGATCTTAAAATTTCTCATCAAAAGAAAAAATTTGTAATTATTTATGGTGATGGATGTTAACTAGATTTATTGTGATCACTTCCCAGTGTAATATACAAATATCGAATCATTATGTTGTATACCTGAATCTAGTAAAAAGTTATATGTCAATTATATTCTCTATGAAATAGTTTAAAACAAAATTGACCGTATTATTATCAACATAATTATAGCTCAATACATACGATTGACCTTTATATATAGACAATTTTTTCCAGCCTTATTGAGATATAATTGACAAATAACACTGTGCAAGTTTAAGGTATACAGTGTGATGATTTGATAATCATATGCATTGTGAAATGATTACCACAATAATGTGAGATCTACTCTCTTAGCAAATTTTAAGTACACAATACAGTATCAGTAACTGTATTCACTATTCTGATGTCAATTCTCCCATTATACAAATTTCTGATCCTAATAGTGCTTCCTGATTATTTGCCATTAAAAATTTCTTAGTGTGGTGATTACCCCTTAATGAGGAGATGTCCTTGAAATAGAAGCCTAATTTTCATCTCTGTGTCCCACTTCTTCTGGTTCTTTTTTTTAAACATGTTGAGATACCAATGATATCAAAGAGAAATTTAAGTCAAAGTGATGCATTTGGAGGAGTTTAACTTTTTACCTGAACACCTGTATCTATCTTAGTTTAATTAAATCAGTATTTAAAACAGCATTCAACCATAGATCTTAAAAGGATCATTGAATAAAAATTCATTACCTTCCTGCAATTATATATATTTTAATACCTTGGTGGGACAGACTCATTTCAAAATAGTGTGTATGTCCACTGACTTTTAAAATAGGGTATGTCTGATAAATAACATCATGACATACTTTGCTTAATTTATTTAAAACTCCTTGTTTTAAATATAAAGAATATTTGAGTGTGAAAGAGCATTATTTAATTTTCTTACAGTTAAAGATGATGTTTGATTTATTACCAAATTGTAACCATTCTAAATGTATTGAAAGTTAGTAAGCCTCAAGAAAACTTAATGCAATTTAAACATAGGCTGGCATTCTCTATTTATCTATTTGATATTTAATACAAACTTTATTTATTTAAACATCTTTATTGGGATATAATTGCTTTACAATGTTGTGTTAGTTTCTGCTGTATAACAAAGTGAATCAGCTATATGTATACATATATCGCCATATCCCCTCCCTCTTGTGTCTCCCTCCCAACCTCCCTATCCCACCCCTCTAGGTGGTCACAAAGCACCGAGCTGATCTCCCTGTGCTACGTAGCTGCTCCCCACTAGCTATTTCACATTTGGTAGTGTATATATGTCAATGCTACTCTCTCACTTCGTCCCAGTTTACCCTTCCCCCTCCCCATGTCCTCAAGTCCATTCTCTCCACCTGCATCTTTATTCCTGTCCTGCCCCTAGGTTCATCAGAACATTTTGTTTTTAGATTCCATATATATGTGTTAGCATATGGTATTTGTTTTTCTCCTTCTGACTTACTTCACTCTGTATGACAGACTCTAGGTCCATCCACCTCACTACAAATAAATCAATTTTGTTTCTTTTTATGGACGAGTAATATTCCACTGTATATATGTGCTACTTCTTCTTTATCCATTCATCTGTCGATGGATACCTAGGTTGCTTCCATGTCCTGACTATTTTAAATAGTTCTGCAATAAACATTGTGGTACATGACTCTTTTGAATTGGCATTCTCTACTTTAAGAAGTCAAGTATGATTCTTGTGAGCTAACCTGTGATATAATCGGTGAGAAAGCATGGCCTACATATGCCCACATCTTAAATTTCAAATAGAATCAAATCCCTAATTGTTACTTTCTTCTGTGAAGACAGTTGCTCTCAACAGGATTCTTTAATTAGGAAGAGAAATGGTTCTGGAAAAAGCTCTAACTGATTTTAAAATGTTTTTTAGAAGAAAAATTGGTTGAAATTACTGGCATTAATACATTTGGGTCTGCATGTCAAATGCATATACAGACTTCATTCTTGAATGGCTAAGAGCTACGTACATATAAATAGAACTAAAATGATAGAATTTAAGACTCCAACAGAAGTGTCATCTATGGGTTTCTTAGCACAGCATTTATTCCCTTTTTCTGTTAATGAGAATTCAACTTCTTTGGAACACTGCCCCTCTCTGTCACATACTCTTGGACCATCAATTAAAGTATAGACCCCTTGTGGCCACGATGTGAGCTTGTGACTCAACTTTGGCTGTTTCAATTCTTTCACCTGGGTATGTGAATTTTGAACAGAGTGCCGTATAGCGTGAAAAGAATTGGAGATGATACAGCTCATATGCAAACACCCCATTGACTGTTCTTTTGTTCCTGTTCACATCGCTGGATTTTCCTTGGTCCCTCTTTCTGAGACCTAACTATTAGGTTTTCTTTCTGAGATTCCACACTGCCTTGTATATGTCTAATAAATTCTTTTTTGGCTCTAGCTAGGCAGAATCAACTTCTGTTACTTACAAGCAAAAATCTCTGGCCAATGAAAGCTCACAAAAATGATAAAATATTATATGTTAAGAAAAAAATAAATGTTTCTGTGGGGAAGTAATACTAAATAAATTAGAATCGGCACATAAAATGTGCCGTAAATCTTAAGTTGGAAAGTACAATAGGCAGGCAAGTGATTAATGAATAAACTGTAACAACCTAGCAGGAAAAAAAATTGACAGTTTTTATTGCTTAGCTGCAGCTATTAGAAATTACATTAGTTCTACAACAAAGATAAAAGTGAAATGGAGATACAGGTGTAGATGAGGTCAAGCTTGGATATTCTTTCACATTGATCCCAGAGATTTTCCTAAAAAATTCCCCTGATCAACTTTGTTGCCCCTCAGTAGGACTATATATTTTGTTTTGCATATATTCTAAGCTCTTTTGCATTCTTTAATGCATTTTTAAGCTGAAATTGGGCAGAGCTTGTGGTTACTATGTTTTCTATATCTGGTAGAGTGAATCCTGCAGAATTATTATTCTGTTAACACATATTGACTTCATTCCAGTTAGTAAGCACACACACACACACACACACACACACACACACACACACACACACACACATTTATTGGCAATTTGATCTCTAAGACTGCTCTCAATGATTAGGTAGCTGCTGTTGAGACATAATTTCAAATGAATTGGGGGTCTCACAAAGCATATTCTACACAATTTTACCATTAAAAAATATTATTTTACTACAAGTCTTTTCTAAAAGCAACTCTACCTCTTTCCTCATAATCTCATGATATAGCGCTGGTACTATACCATCCACATATTTCTTTTAGTTACATAAACTTCATAAGCCTAAGGACAACATGGCAGAACTATAGTAGCTCTAATACGCTTCAATGCCAATCTATGTAAATTCTTTAAGACAAAATTTATGTCTGTTTAAAACCCAAGGTCTTTATACAATTACAGAAGAGATTTTAGCACACTAGTCAAATAAAGCATTATACGAAGACTTTGACATGCCTGAAAATAAATGCACACAAAAATTTAATGAACTATGGGAGACTGTTGAGCTCAGGCTCTGGCATGACCTCAGAACTGGGTTCAACTCTCAGAGAGTGTCAGAGCCAAATGACACAACCAAGGCAAAGAGCAGGACAAGGAGGGCTTTATTACTTGCATTTCCCCAGCACCAGTTATTGAAGAGGCAACTAACTGCAGAACAACCATGTGGAAAAGACTGAAACCTACCAGAAAAGATCTCTACAACTAAAGATATAAAGAAGTAACGCCAATGAGACAGAGTCAGCTCTACCCATCACCAGTCCCTCCCATCAAGCCTCTTAGATACCCTCATCCACCAGAGGGCAGACAGCAGAAGCAAGAAGAACTACAGTCCTGCAGCCTGTGGAACAAAAACCACATTCACAGAAAGATAGATAAGATGAAACGGCAGACGGCTATATATCAGATGAAGGAAGAAGATAAAACCCCAGAAAAAGAACTAAATGAAGTGGAGATAGGCAAACTTCCACAAAAAGAATTCAGAATAATGATAGTGAAGATGCTCCAGGACCTCGGAAAAAGAATGGAGGCAAAGATCAAGAAGATGCAAGAAATGTTTAACAAAGACCTAGAAGAATTAAAGAACAAACAAACAGAGATGAACAATACAACAAATAAAATGAAAACTACACTAAAAGGAATCAATAGCAGAATAACTGAGGCAGAAGAATGGATAAGTGACCTGGAAGACAGAATGGTGGAATTCACTGCAAGGAAAGAATAAAGAAAAAAGAATGAAAAGAAGACATCCTAAGAGACCTCTGGGACAACATTAAACGCAACAACATTCGCATTATACGGGTCCCAGAAGGAGAAGAGAGACAGAAAGGACCAGAGAAAATATTTGAAGAGATTATAGTCGAAAATTTCCCTAACATGGGAAAGGAAATAGCCACCCAAGTCCAGGAAGCACAGTGAGTCCCATACAGGATAAACCCAAGGCGAAACATGCTGAGACACATAGTAATCAAATTGGCAAAAATTAAAGACAAAGAAAAATTCTTGAAAGGAGCAAGGGAAAAATGACAAATAACATACAAGGGAACTCCCATAAGGTTAACAGCTGATTTCTCAGCAGAAACTCTACAAGCCAGAAGGGAGTGGCATGATATACTTAAAGTGATGAAAGGGAAGAACCTACAGCCAAGATTATTCTATCCGACAAGGATCTCATTCAGATTCGATGGGGAAATCAAAAGCTTTACAGACAAGCAAAAGCTAAGAGAATTCAGCACCACCAAACCAGCTCTACAACAAATGCTAAAGGAACTTCTCAAAGTGGGAAACACAAGAGAAGAAAAGGACCTACGAAAACAAACACAAAACAATTAAGAAAATGGACATAGGAACATACATATCGATAATTACCTTAAATGTGAATGGATTAAATGCTCCAATCAAAAGACACAGGCTTGCTGAATGGATACAAAAACAAGACCCATATATATGCTGTCTACAAGACACCCACTTCAGACCTAGGGACACATACAGACTGAAAGTGATGGGACGGAAAAAGATATTCCATGCAAATGGAAATCCAAAGAAAACTGGACTAGCAATACTCATATCAGATAAAATAGACTTTAAAATAAAGAATATTACAAGAGACAAGGAAGGACACTACGTAATGATCAAGGGATCAATCCAAGAAGAAGATATAACAATTATAAATATATATGCACCCAACATGGGAGCACCTCAATACATAAGGCAACTGCTAACAGCTATGAAAGAGGAAATTGACAGTAACACAATAATAGTGGGGGACTTTAACACCTCACTTACACCAATGGACACATCATCCAAAATAAAAATAAATAAGGAAACAGAAGCTTTAAATGACACAATAGACAAGATAGATTTAACTGATATTTGTAGGACATTCCATCCAGAAATAGCAGATTACACTTGCTTCTCAAGTGCGCATGGAACATTCTCCACAATAAATCACATCTTGGGTCACAAATCAAGCCTCAGTAAATTTAAGAAAATTGAAATCATATCAAGCATCTTTTCTAACCACACACTTTGAGATTAGAAATGAATTACAGGGAAAAAAATGAAAGTAACACAAACACATGGAGGCTAAACAATATGTTACTAAATAACCAAGAGATCACTGAAGAAATCAAAGAGGAAATCAAAAAATACCTGGAAACATATCACAATGAAAACACGATGATCCAAAACCTATGGGATGCAGCAAAAGCAGTTCTAAGAGGGAATTTTATAGCTATACAAGCCTACCTCAAGAAACAAGAAAAATCTCAAGTAAACAATCTAACCTTACACCTAAAAGAACTAGAGAAAGAAGAACAAAAAACACCAAAGTTAGCAGAAGGAAAGAAATCATAAAGATCAGAGCAGAAATAAGTGAAATAGACACAAAGAAAACAATAGCGGGCTTCCCTGGTGGCGCAGTGATTGGGAGTCCGCCTGCCGATGCATGGGACATGGGTTGGCACCCCGGTCTGGGAGGATCCCACGTGCTGCGGAGCAGCTGGGCCCATGAGCCATGGCTGCTGAGCCTGTGTGTCCGGAGCCTGTGCTCCGCAGCGGGAGAGGCCACAACAGTGAGAGGCCCGCATACCACACACACACAAAAAAACAAAACAATAGCAAAGATCAATAAAACTAAAAGCCGGTTCTTTGAGAAGATAAACAAAATTGATAAACCATTAGCCAGACTCATCAAGAAAAAGAGGGAGAGAATTCAAGTCCATAAAATTAGAAATGAAAAAGGAGAAGTTACAACAGATACCGCAGAAACACAAAGCATCCTAAGAGACTACTACAGGCAACTCTATGCCAATAAAATGGACAACCTGGAAGAAATGGACAAATTCTTAGAAAGGTATAACCTTCCAAGACTGAACCAGGAGGAAATAGAAAATATGAACAGACCAATCACAAGTAATGAAATTGAAACTGTGATTAAAAATCTTCCAACAAACCAAAGTCCAGGGCCAGATGGCTTCACAGGTGAATTCTGTCGAACATTTAGAGAAGAGTTAACACTCATCCTTCTCAAACTCTTCTAAAAAACTGCAGAGGCCAACACCACCCTGATACCAAAGCCAGACAAAGATACTACAAATAAAGAAAATTACAGACCAATTGCACTGATGAATATAGATGCAAAAATCCTCAACAAAATACTAGCAAACAGAATCCAACAAAACATTAAAAGGATCATACAGCACGATCAAGTGGGATTTATCCCAGGGATGCAAGGATTCTTCAATATATGCAAGTCAATCAGTGTGATACACCATATTAACAAATTGAGGAATAAAAACCATATGATCATCTCAGTAGATGCAGAAAAAGCTTTTGACAAAATTCAACACCAATTGATGATAAAAGCTCTCCAGAAAGTGGGCATAGAGGGAACGTACCTCAACATAATAAAGGCCATATACGACAAACCCACAGCAAACATCATTCTCAATGGTGAAAAAGTGAAAGCATTTCCTCTAAGATCAGGAACAAGACAAGGATGTCCAGTCTCACCACTATTATTCAACATAGTTTTGAAAGTCCTAGCCGTGGCAATCAGAGAAGAAAAAAAAAAGGATACAAATTGGAAAAGAAGAAGTACAACTGTCACTGTTTGCAGATGGCATGATACTATACATACAGAATCCTAAAGATGCCACCAGAAAACCACTAGAGGTAATCAATGAATTTCTTAAAGTTGCAGGATACAAAATTAATGCACAGAAATCTCTTGCATTCCTATACACTAATGATGAAAAACCTGAAAGAGAAATTATGGAAACACTCCCATTTACCATTGCACCAAAAAGAATAAAATACCTAGGAATAAACCTACCTAGGGAGACAAAAGACCTGTATGTAGAATACTATAAGATACTGATGAAAGAAATTAAAGGTGATGCCAACAGATGGAGAGATATACCATGTTCTTGGATTGGAAGAATCAATATTGTGAAAATGACTATACTATCCAAATCAATCTACAGATTCAATGTGATCCCTATCAAATTACCAATGGCATTTTTTATAGAACTAGAACAAGAAAGCTTAAAATTTGTATGGAGACACAAAAGACCCTGAATAGCCAAAGCAGTCTTGAGGGAAAAAAATGGAGCTGGAGGAATCAGACTCCCTGACTTCAGACTCTACTACAAAGCTACAGTGATCAAGACAATATGGTACTGGCACAAAAACAGAAATATAGATCAATGGAACAGGATAGAAGACCCAGAGATAAACCCACACACCTATGGTCAACTAATCTATGACAAAGGAGACAAAGATACACAGTGGAGAAAAGACAGTCTCTTCAATAAGTGGTGCTCGGAAAACTGGACACCTACATGTAAAAGAATGAAATTAGAACATTCCCTAACACCATACGCAAAAATAAACTCAAAATGGATTAAAGACCTAAATGTAAGCCTGGACACTATAAAACTCTTAGAGGAAAACATAGGAAGAACACTCTTTGACATAAATCACAGCAAGATCTTTTTTGATCCACCTCCTAGAGTAATGGAAATAAAAATAAACAAATGGGACCTAATGAAACTTCAAAGCTTTTGCACAGCAAAGGAAACTATAAACAAAATGAAAAGACAACCCTCAGAATGGGAGAAAATATTTGCAAATGAATCAACAGACAAAGGATTAATCTCCACAATATATAAACAGCTCATGCAGCTCAATATTAAAGAAACAAACAACCCAATCCAAAAATGGGCAGAAGCCCTAAATAGACATTTCTCCAAAGGAGACATACAAATGGCCAAGAGGCACTTGAAAAGCTGCTCAACATCACTACTTTTTAGAGAAATGCAAATCAAAACTACAATGAGGTATCACCTCACACCAGTTAGAATGGGCATCATCAAAAAATCTACAAACAACAAATGATGGAGAGGGTGTGGAGAAACGGGAACCCTCTTGCACTGTTGGTGGGAATGTAAATTGATACAGCCACTATGGAGAACAGTATGGAGGTTCCTTAAAAAAGTAAAAATAGCATTACCATATGATCCAGCAATCCCAGTACTGGGCATATACCCTGAGAAAACCATAATTCAAAAAGACACATGCACCCCAATGTTCATTGCAGCAGTATATACAATAGCCAGGTCATGGAAGCAACCTAAATGCCAATGGATAGATGAATGGATAAAGAGGATGTGGTACATATATACAATGGAATATTACTCAGCCATAAAAAGGAACGAAATTGAGTCATTTGTTGAGACATGGATGGACCTGGAGACTGTCACACAGAGTTAAGTAAGTCAGAAAGAGTAAAACAAATGTATATTAACGCATGCATGTGGAACCTAAAGAAATGGTACAGATGAACCGGTTTGCAGGCACAAGTTGAGACACAGATGTAGAGAATAAACGTATGGACACCAAGAGGGGAAAACCGTGGTGGGGTGGGGATGGTGGTGTGCTAAATTGGGCGATTGGGATTGACATGTATACACTGATATGTATAAAACTGATGACTAATAAAAAAAAATTAGTGAACTATGAAGATTAAAAATCAGTACCAAAGAGAAAAAATTTACTACTTGGTCACAAACAGCATTCTGAATATCTTGGCAATCCAGACAAAGAGCAGAACATGATCACTTTTGCCATTCAGGGTCTCAACCCCTGTGAGCATAAGCAATTGTGAGAGCCCTGCAGAAATGTGTCTAAAGGGCCAGTTGCTGCTCAGCTCACACTTACTGGTCCCATGAAGAAATGCAAACTCTAGTAACCAGATTACCCAAGTTTTTAGAGAGATTAGAATTTCAGACTTTATGTGAAATCTCCCAAGTTTGAAGTTTAGAAATTAATCCATAGTTAGTAGATTAAAACCAAAAAGTAGCTCTGGGATCAGACTGCTGGAGCTTATGCCTTGGCTTCATCATTTACTGTTGCTTTTCCATGGACACTACAATCACTCTCTCTATACCTCATCTGGAAAAACAATAATAATATCAGCTTCATAGAGGTTTTGTAAGGACTTCAAGGAGATAAAGGAGTGTCTGATAAATTATAAGAATTTAATACATTAGCCATTTTTGCTATTTAAAACAATATGTAGTAGAACCAAAATATGTCTGTAGTGATAGATATAGGTCACTAGTTTAGATCTGTGATTTATAATTGTTACTACTGTCCAGAAGGGAAAACATATCTATTTTTCAGAGAAAACTTTATCTATAGCATTTATCTCTAAAATAATATTTTTTCATGCAAAACTTCACATAGATGTTGCAATACATAAAATAGGTATAACCTAGACAGAGTTCTGTGTTATGACACACCTTCACTCTCTCCCCCAACTCCTACTTTCCAGCAAAGTTTAATCTTAACCAAAAATCAAGTGGTATCTTGAGCCTTGCAATAATACTAAAATACGCTATACAGCATTCAACAATAAGAACTTGATTTCATGTATGTCAATCTGTTTCTAATATAGACTTTTCTCTAAACAAGATTCACTGTCCATCAAGTCATATGAGAATTCTCATAATGTACATATAACATATACCTTACTCCCAAATCTAAACTGGCTAGATCTGGGATTAAACTATCAAATATATTTTAAGATAAAAGGCAACAATGCTTCTGTAGTTTGCCTCAAAAATTTTTTTTTAATTCTTCATTTATCAGCAAAGGATTATCTAACATCACAGAACCCCAGGAGAGAAAGCGCACCTATCTCACTTAGTTATGAAACTTCAACTTCCCACAGCAATATCCCTTAAGAAATAGTTACTGTTTTTTCTTCTCCTTGCCTTCCCAAAGACAAATCAGGACACCACCTCAGGCAAGCTCTGGTTCTACAGAGGAACTTTTTATTATTCAAAATTTAGGTCTTGATATAGATGTTATAGGCTGCTTCATTCCAACCTGCATTAGGAAGATTTCCATTCTGAAAAACCAGCCCACTTGATACTTATCTAAACTGGTCTCGCTGCTTTGTCATGACATGATTTATTTCCAAATTTCTCTTCTGATAGTTCACAAAGTGCTTCGTGTCAAGCATAAAGGATTACTAATTACCTCTTCAACTTGTCAGGTCTCTGAAATACATGAATTACATGTCCACTGGCATTATATAACATCAACCAACAGAACCTAGCCTGAGGATATAACCTTCTATCATCTGTGCCTAGCCTCAATTAAAAATTTAGTTGCCCATGTGTACAGGTTAAAGCATATAGGCAAACATGTTCAGGAACACAAAGGTTATGAATATGCTGTGCCTTTCCTTGGCTGCCTCATATTTCACTGCTCCACTAACTCTACACAACCTCTTTGAAACCTATAATTAACACTTTGAAATACTGACGAGTTCACTGTACCCTTTCTGCCTACAGCTGAAAACATAAGAAGGACATGCATTGTCAGTTTACAGAAAATATATGGCCAAGATTGCACAAGCCACCTCAGTTTATAGTGATAATTAGTTGAAATGATATATGGCACATTTACAATTTGTTTTAAATATATAAAGTTAAAAGAATGTTAATAAATATAATGTTAATAATTTGAATTTACTTTCATGAAAACAATGACCAAAGTGTATCACTCTGTAGAAATCTGTCCATACTGAGGCACTTAGGAGAATCAATGAGACACAATCTCATCTATCAATATAGTCACCTATTCTTTCCTTGGTATTTTAATTCTAACACATTCTCCAGGTTTCCAAGAAAATAATTACTCTTCTTCATAAAAATAATCATGTTGTCACTTAATAGAATACAATTCCCTATACACACTGAAAAGCTTCCAGTTGAGTGCATTAAGTTTTGCAAAAACATCTATTGTAATTTAAATTATGAAATATAAAGCCACTCTAGAATTTCTGTCTATAAAAGCAACTCATTGAGAAAATTCTTCATATTACAATGGGATAATTCCCCCCCCCCAAGGTGCTTTATATCTGAAAGCACAAATTAGAGGATAAAATTAAAAGACACTTCTCAATGAGATAAATTGTAAATGATATTTTCTGTTAATTTTATCTAAAATGTCTAAGATTGAAGCACATTTTAGGGAATTTCAAATTATTATTACTTTGCTTATTTTAAATATTGGAGCTATCTGAAAATATTAGGAAAAAAAAGAAAAATATCACTGTTTCATATGAGAGTATTTCTAGTCATCTTTTGGCTTGGCTACAACTGTTTATCTCTAAATTTGAATAATCTTAAAAATAACACTAAAGATTTATACAATATCTTCTTTTAAAAGATTGTATTTGACATTGTTAACAGTGATTGTTAATTGCTGTACTTATTAGTTTCAAAATGACATTGTGTTATACCTGGCTGATAACTTGAAAGCTCTGTAGTTATAAGAAATGACAAAATGTTATTAAATTTCCAATATAATTAATTCAGCCTTTTCTCAGTTCATGTGAGATCAACTGTACCAAAATTAAATAACAATTTAGAAGAACTGCATAAGATAGGTCTAGATAATGTATACATTAATTTCTACCTTGAAAAACAATAGAATAAAGTTTTTTTCCCAAATTGCCTTAGAAAGTTTACAAATTTTACCATATTAGAATATTTTAAAAAATCAATAAGTTGAAAGTTGGCACTAGTAAAGACCACAGTTTCTGATCAGAATGTATTAAAGATAGAAACACTAATAAACTTAGAAAAATAAGCCAAAAATGTTTCTTCATCTGAAAAGTTCAAAACTATTTACTCAATTATATAATTTTTAAAAACTGCAGAATATTTTAAACACTACATATCAGAACCTATTGATGAGAAACCAAACAGTTCTCAGAAGAAAAAAATCCTTAATATTCATAATAATGAAGAAGAAAAATGGAAAATAAGTGAATTAAACATCCAACATATAAAGTTAGAAAAAGAACAAGATGATAAACCTACAGAAGAGAGAATAAAGTATCTGAAAATGATAAAAAAATATAAATTGATGAATAAGGAAACAAATATAAAGCTGATAAGCCAAATAAATTCAGTAAGGTAAAAAAAAAACAACAAAAGCTAACCTTTTAAGTACTCTAATCAAGAAAAAAAGGGGGAGGAGAATGCATAAATACACAAAGTGAATAAGAAAAAAATAGCAAGTAAACAATAGGTACTATAACAAACCTTAAGAGGATCCTTAAATGCTTTTTAGCAATCATACTCTACATCCTAATTCATTTTTCTTTCATTCTCTCCGAAAACTATTTCATATATTTTCTTCTTTCCCCAGCTTATCACCCATATTCATTCTCAATTTATTCTTTTGCTCCCTACTGCACTAAGAATACTGAAACAACCATCAGAGAACTTTCACAGGCTCTCTAGCACCTCTACTGACATACTTTAACATCTCATTTACTATCACAGAAAAAAAGAAAAAAACTGTGTATTCTCCTATGTAAAAAGCTATACATTCTCCCATTCCCAAAATCTCCTCAAAAATGTAACTCCAGAAAGTTCCCCCCATCCTTCATACATCACAAATTTATGGAGATTATTTCCATCAGCACCGACAGTGTAAAAATATCCTGTTATTCTATCTGGAAGAAAAGAAAACATTTATTTCTTTTGATTCCACTTTACCCATCAGCTACCACCCATTTGTATCTTCCTATTTATAGCAAAGTTTCTTGAAACATTTCTTTCCACCTAAAATCTCTAATTCTACTCAATTCATTTTCTCTGAAACTCACTGAAACTGCCTTTTGCCCACCCTGCTTCACCAAAAATTTGCAGGAAATTTACAATATGCTAGATAATGTACAGTGCTGGGAATACCCAAAGTTTAATTAGATACAGGCTTTGCTTCTGAGAAATTTCTAATGTAAAACAGTCATTACTTTCCCTAGGATTATAAATATTTAAGATAAAAAACAGACACCATCAACTAAAACAGTCTTTTTTTTTTAAAGTACAATGAAATTGTTACATTGTAAATCCAGACATCCTGGCACTGCTAACTCGGATGGCAACTACCACCACTTCCATTGGCTAACATCACTGCCACCACTGCTATAAAGCTCAGTTAAATTCAGTTTTTACCTTCAGAAGTCCTCCTTTGGATGCTAATCTGATGGCCTGGTGCTGGCTGCTCAAAAAATGCTGTCTTCTTTTTCATCTCCCTTTCTATTTTTCTTATTTGAAATCAGCAGTTAAAAGAAAACTATCTCTGGTCTGTCTGGGAGAACTAAGACTAGAACTGGAACTTTCCAGTGTGTCTGCATTTCTCCACATGACATTGTGAAATACTTGAATTTGAAGGCTCAGTCCCTTTTGCTGTTTTTTCTTGGCTATGGATGTGAACCTCATTAACTCTTCAAAAATGAAGAATCTGCAGCACAGAGAGGTTGAATACGTTGATGTAACTTGAAATCTACACTTCAAATTTCAGAGGCAATGCTTTTTCTTTGTATATCAAGGTCTAGAGTCAGTAGACCTAAGTGTCTCAGGTTTACAAAAGGGCTTTATTTTGCTAATATCTTAACAGGAAAAACAAAAACAACCTTTCCTTTTAGGACATTTCAGTTAAGTAAAAGATATATAAGTTTGAAATAATACCAAAAGTTGTATACCAGTATATAAGTATACCCATGTAGACTGATAGTGTGAGAGTTCAGAAGTCAGACTTTCTTAGTTAGAATTGAAACTCTGAAATATACTACTTTGCAACCTGGAGAAGGTGAGTTAAACCCTCTCCATATGAGTTTCCTCACCTGTAAAAGAGGAATAACAGTACTTCTAGTCCATAGGGTAGTGGTTCAGATTGATTGTTTTATATGTAAAGTCCTAGAACTGTGTCTGGAACACAAGCTCTTAAACAGTAGCTATCATTTCTGTTTCTGATTCTAGTCACTAATCTGAAGAGTTAATAGTGCAGGGGTGCATGAAGAGCAGTTATAAAAGATTTCAATTATTAAAACCTAGGTCACAACATGATATGAGGAATATAAGTGAATATAACATGGAATTTGACCATATAAAAAGTTAATAGAAACTGTCATATTTGTAAGGGCTCAGAAAATATACCACCACTCAAATATCTTTCCTAGAAAGTTTAGTTAAGATTACATTCTGGGCTTCCCTGGTGGCGCAGTGGTTGAGAATCTGCCTGCTAATGCAGGGGACATGGGTTCGAGCCCTGGTCTGGGAGGATCCCACATGCCGCGGAGCAGCTGGGCCCGTGAGCCACAACTACTGAGTCTGCGCGTCTGGAGCCTGTGCTCCGCAACAAGAAAGGCTGCGATAGTGAGATGCCCGCGCACCGCGATGAAGAGTGGCACCCACTTGCCACAACTAGAGAAAGCCCTCACACAGAAATGAAGACCCAACACAGCAAAAATAAAAAAAAAGATTGCATTCCATCTAGCCAAGAGATGAACCCAAAGGTAAAAAATATAAAAATGGGTAAATGATGTATACAGGAATGATACAAACATTCAAACATTAAACACGAGTGGCATTTAATAGCTGCTGAACACTTAATTGCAGCCCTGAATGCCAAGTATAGACAATATACGTTGGAGTAAAAGTATTATATAAAAGTTTCTATATGGATTTATGTTAACACAGATGGGGAAGTTCAGTATGGGAAAAGAGCAAGAACAGAGAAATATCCAGTTCTTCTACTTTATACCATGTGCAAAACTGATACAGTTACTCTCCTAATCTTGCTAAATAAAGAAATATAGGTGATTTTTTTTCCAAAGAAAAACAGTGTTCACTAGTTTAATTACAAATAATTTGTTTTTCTTATATATACTGCAGAGAATAAAGCAAGGAAACCCAGTTCAACAGCCAAAGCAAAAAAACAAAGGAAGCATCAAAGAAAAAGGAAAGAAAATTTAATGACAGGGAAAATTGCTCATAATATGTTAGACGAGAAAAGTAGCATATAAAATTACATATAGTATGATTCTAATTTTGAGAAAAGCATCTCTCTACTAGTGTAAGAGATGATAAAGGTCTACTTAAACTGAACTTCAAATAATTGTAGGTGTAGATACCTGAACATTTTGTGCAAAGCACAAAGAAAGCAATACACAAGAAAACAACTTCCAAGAACAGACCAAAGATGGACAAGGTCACTGTGGGACTCAGAATGGAAAATCAGCAAACTATGTGTCACAAACTCTGTTGAAAATCAGCTCAGAGCATCAGAAAAAAATTCTCTTAGTTATATCTGATCTTGTGTTTTTGACAAATCTCTTACTGAAGAGATGTTACAAATTAATATAGCAATCCCTTTGAGGCCTCTGTATATTAGGATTATATACATTATATTTAAGTTTATGATGATGAAATAGAAAAAAAATTCTGGTTCTAAAGTATGTCATCATTCTAAAGAATCATTTTTTTATTTAATAAAGTTTCAAGTTAAATGATTACTCAAGAAATGTAAAACAACTAGTATCAAGTGTTTAATATTGTTCTTGACTATCTTTGACTCTAAAACCTTAAGTGCTTTAAAAGAGATTGCAGTCAAGATGGTGGAGTACAACGACGTACTCTCACTCCCTCTTGTAAGAGCACCAGAATCACAGCTAACTGCTGAACCATCATCGACAGGAAGACACTGGAACTCACCAAAAAAGATACCCCACATCCAAAGATGAAGGAGAAGCCACAATGAGATGGTAGGAGGGGCACAATCACAATAAAATCAAATCCCATAACTGCTGGATGGGTGACTCACAAACTGGAGAGCAATTATACCACAGAAGTTCACCCACTGGAGTGAGGGTTTGGAGCCTCCCATCAGGCTTCCCAACCTGTGGGTCCAGAAATGGGAGGAGGAATTCCCAGAGAATCAGAATTTGAAGGCTAGTGGGATTTGACTGCAGAACTTTGACAGGGCTGGGGGAAACAGACGCTCCACTCTTGGAGGGCACACACAAAGTAATGTGTGCATCAGGACCCAAGAGGAAGGAGCAGTGACCCCATGGGAGACTGAACCAGACCTACCTGCTGGTGTTGGAGGGTCTCCTGCAGAGGCAGGGGGTGGCTGTGGCTCACCACAGGGACAAGGACACTGGCAACAGAAGTTCTGGGAAGTAATCCTTGGCATGAGCCCTCACAAAGTCTGCCATTGGCCTCACCAAAGAGCCTCTAGGCTCCATGCTGGGTCGCCTCAGGCCAACAACCAACAGGGAAGGAACTCAGCCCCACCCATTAGCAGACAACCAGATTAAAGTTTTACTGAACTATACCCATCAAAGGAACACCCAGCTCTACCCACTACCAGTCCCTCCCATCAGGAAGCTTGCACAAGCCTCTTAAATAGCCTCACCCACCAGACAGACAGCAGAAGCAAGAAGAATTACAATCCTGCAGCCTGTGGAATGAAAACCACATTCACAGAAAGATAGACAAAATTAAAAGGCAGAGGACTATGTACCAGATGAAGGAACAAGATGAAATTCCAGATAAACAACTAAATGAAGTGGAGATAGGCAACCTTCCAGAAAAAGAATTCAGAATAATGACAGTGAGGATGATCCAGGACCTCAGAAAAAGAATGGAGGCAAAGATCAAGAAGATGCAAGAAATGTTTAACAAACACCCAGAATAATTAAAGAACAAACAGAGATGAACAGTACAATAACTGAAATGAAAAATGCACTAGAGAGAATCACTAGCAGAATAACTGAGGCAGAAGAATGAATAAGTGACCTGGAAGACAAAATGGTGGAATTCACTGCAAGGAAAGAATAAAGAAAAAAGAATGAAAAGAAATAAGGACAGCCTAAGACACCTCCGGGACAACATTAAACACAAGTTTCGAATTATATGGGTCCCAGAAGGAGAAGAGAGAGAGAAAGGACCCAAGAAACTATTTGAAGAGATTATAGTTGAAAACTTCCCTAACATGGGAAAGGAAATAGCCACCCAAGTCCAGGAAGCACAGAGAGTCCCATACAGGATAAACCCAAGGAGAAACACGCCGAGACCCATAGTAATCAAACTGACAAAAATTAAAGAAAAACTATTAAAAGCAACAAGGGAAAAACGACAAATAACATACAAGGGAACTCCCATAATGTTAACAGCTGATTTCTCAGCAGAAACTCTCAAGCCAGAAGGGAGTGGCACAATATATTTAGAGTGATGAAAGGGAAGAACCCACAACCAAGATTACTCTACCCAGCAAGGATCTCATTCAGATTTGATGGAGAAATCAAAAGCTTTACAGACAAGCAAAAGCTAAGAGAATTCAGCACCACCAAACCAACTCCACAACAAATGCTAAAGGAATTTCTCTAAGTGGGCAACAAGAGAAGAAAAGGACCTACAAAAACAAACCCCAAACAACTAAGAAAATGGTAATAGGAACATACATATCGATAATTACCTTAAATGTGAATGGATTAAATGCTCCAACCAAAAGACACAGGCTCACTGAATGGAAACAAAAACAAGACCCATCTATATGCTGTATACAAGAGACCCACTTCAGACCTAGGGACACATACAGTCTGAGAGTGAGGGGATGGAAAAAGATATATTCCATGCAAATGGAAATCAAGAGAAAGCTGGAGTAGCAACACTCATATCAGATAAAATAGACTTTAAAGAATGTTACAAGAGACAAGGAAGGACACTACATAATGATCAAGGGATTAATCCAAGAAAAAGATATAACAATTATAAATGTATATGCACCCAACATAGGAGCACCTCAATACATAAGGCATATGCTAACAGCGATAAAAGAAGAAATTGACAATAACTCAATAATAGTGGGGGACTTCAACATCTCACACCAATGGACAGATCAGACAGAATTAATTAGGAAACAGAAGCTTTAAATGACACAATAGACCAGATAGATTTAATTGATATTTATAGGACATTCCATCCACAAACATCAGATTACACTTTCTTCTCAAGTGCACATGGAACATTCACCAGGATAGATCACATCTTGGGTCACAAATCAAGCCTCAGTAAATTTAAGAAAATTGAAATCATATCAAGCATCTCTACTGACCACAAGGCTATGAGATTAGAAATCAGTTACAGGGACAAAAACATTAAAAAACAGAAACACATGGAGGCTAAACAATACATTACTCAATAACCAAGAGATCACTGAAGAAATCAAAGAGGAAATCAAAAAATACCTAGAGAGAAATGACAACGAAAACACGATGGTTCAAAACCTATGGGATGCAGCAAAAGCAGTTTTAAGAGGGAACTTTATAGCAATACAGTCATACATCAAGAAATGAGAAAAATCTCAAATGAACAATCTAACCTTACACCTAAAGGAACTAGAGAAAGAAGAACAAACAAAACCCAAAGTTAGAAAAAGGAAAGAAATCATTATGATCAGAGCAGAAATAAACAGAAACAAAGAAAATAATAGCAAAGATCAGTGAAAGTAAAAGCTGGTTCTCTGAGAAGCTAAACAAAATTGATAAACCTTTAGCCAGACCCATCAAGAAAAAGAGGGAGAGGACTCAAATCAATAAAATTAGAAATGAAAAAGGAGAAGTTACAACGGACACTGCAGAAATATAAAGCATCGTAAGAGACTACTACAAGCAACTCTATGCCAATAAAATGGATAACCTGGAAGAAATGGACAAATTCTTAGAAAGGTATCACCTTCTAAGACTGTACCAGGAAGAAATAGAAAATATGAACAGACCAATCACGAGTAATGAAATGGAAACTGTGATTAAAAATCTTCCAACAAACAAAAGTCCAGGACCAGATGGCTTCACAGGTGAATTCTATCAAACATTTAGAGAAGAGTTAACACCTAACCTTCTCAAACTCTTCCAAAAAATTGCAGAAGGAGCACTCCCAAACTCATTCTATGAGGCCACCATCACCTGATACCAAAACCAGACAAAGATACTACAAGAAAAAGAAAATTACAGACCAATATGACTGATGAATATAGATGCAAAAATCCTCAACAACATACTAGCAAACAGAATCCAACAGCACATTAAAAGGATCATACACCATGATCAAGTGGGATTTATCCCAGGGATGCAATGATTCTTCAATATACGCAAATCAATCAATGTGATACACCATATTAAAAAATTTAATAGTAAAATCCATATGATCATCTCAACAGATGGAGAAAAAGCTTTTGACAAAATTCAACACTCATTTATGATAAAAACGCTCCCGAAAGTGGGCATAGAGGGAACCTACTTCACCATAATGAAGGCCATATACAACAAACCCACAGCAAACACCATTCTCAATGGTGAAAAACTGAAAGCATTTCTTCTAACATCAGGAACAAGACAAGGATGTCCACTATCATTTAACATATTTTTGGAAGTCCTAGCCATGGCAGTCAGAGAATAAAAAGAAATAAAAGGAATACAAACTGGAAAAGAAGTAAAACTGTCACTGTTTGCAGATGACTTGATACTATACATAGAGAATCCTAAAGATGCCACCAGAAAACTACTAGAGCTAATCAATGAATTTGGTAAAGTTGCCGGATGCAAAATTAATGCACAGAAATCTCTGCATTCCTGTAAGCTAACAACGAATGATCAGAAAGAGGAATTAAAGAAACAATCTCATTCATCATTGCAACAAAAAGAGTAAAATACCTAGGAATAAACCTACCTAAAGAGGTAAAAGACCTGTACTCAGAAAACTATAAGACAATGATGAAAGAAAGCAAAGATGACACAAACAGATCGAGAGATATACCATATTCTTGGATTGGAAGAATCAATATTGTGAAAATGACTGTACTGCCCAAAGCAATCTACAGATTCAATGCATTCCTATCAAATTACCAATGGCATTTTTTACAGAAGTAGAACAAAAAATCTTAAAATTTGTTTGGAGACACAAAAGACCCCAAATAGCCAAAGCAATCGTGAGGTAGAAAAACGGAGCTGGAGGAATCAGACTCCCTGACTTCTGACTCTTCTACAAAGCTACAGTAATCAAGACAATAGGGTACTGGCACAAAAACAGAAATATAGATCAATGGAACAGGATAGAAAGCCCAGAGATAAACTCATGCACCTATATTCAACTAATCTATGAAAAAAGAGGCAAGGATATACAATGGAGAAAAGACAGTCTCTTCAATAAGTGGTGCTCAGAAAACTGGACACCTACATGTAAAAGAATGAAATTAGAACATTCCCTAACAGCATACACAAAAATAAACTCAAAATGGATTAAAGACCTAAATGTAAGACTGTACACTATAAAACTCTTAGAGGAAAACATAGGAAGAATACTCTTTGACATAAATCACAGCAAGATCTTTTTTGAGCCACCTCCTAGAGTAATGGAAATAAAAACAAGAATAAACAAATGGGACCTAATGAAACTTCAAAGCTTTTGCACAGCAAAGAAAACTATAAACGACGAAAAGACAGCCTTCAGAATGGGAGAAAATATTTGCAAATGAATCAGCAGACAAAGGATTAATCTCCAAAATATATAAACAGCTCATGCAGCTCAATATTAAAAAAACAACCCAATCCAAAAATGGGCAGAAGCCCTAAATAGACATTTCTCCAAAGAAGACATACAGATGGCCAAGAGGCACTTGAAAAGCTGCTCAACATCACTAATTATTAGAGAAATGCAAATCAAAACTGCAGTGAGGTATCACCTCACACTGGTTAGAATGGGCATCATCAGAAAATCTACAGACAACAAATGCTAGAGAGGGTGTGGAGAAAAGGGAACCCTCTTGCACTGTTGGTGGGAATGTAAATTGATACAGCTAATATGGAGAACAGTATAGAGGTTCCTTAAAAAACTAAAAATAGAACTACCATACGACCCAGCAATCCCACCACTTGGCATATACCCAGAGAAAACCATAATTCAAAAAGACACATGCACCCCAATGTTCATTGCAGCACTATTTACAATAGCCAGGTCATGGAAACAACCTAAATGCCCATGGACAGATGAATGGATAAAGAGGATGTGGTACATATATACAATGGAGTATTAGTAGTCAGCCATAAAAAGGACCGAAATTGGGTCATTTATAGAGACATGGATGGATGTAGAGACCATCATACTGAGTGAAGTAAGTCAGAAAGAGAAAACAAATATCGTATATTAACATATATGTGGAATCTAGAAAAATGGTACATATGAACCGGTTTGCAAGGCACAAATAGAGACACAGATGTGGAGAACAAACATATGGACACCAAGGGGGGAAGTGGTGTTGGGGGGTGGTGGGATGAATTGGGAGATTGGGATTGACATATATACACTAATATGTATATAAGAACTTGCTGTATAAAAATAAATAAATAAAATTCAAAAAAGATTGCATTTTAAAGGTGCGATAGTATAAAATTTAGGTTATGCAAAATGAGTAACTCTAGAGATTTGCTATGCAACATTGTGTTGTAGTTGACAATCCTGTATTGTGCACATAAAAAAAATTAAGATGGTAAATCTCATGTTAAGTGCCCTTACCATAAGTAAAGAAAATTTTAAATGAATAAATATATATAAAATAAAATAATTAGGGAAACCTGTATTTAAATCCTGCTTCTGATACTTTCCAGTAGTGTGAGAGAGGAAACATACTTCTCTGAGATTTTTATCTTACTATACATAAAACAGAATTAAAGGGACTACTTTCAGTACGCTTTCTTTCTTTCCTTTTTTGATGAGCTTGTTTTTAATCCATAATGTTTCTTTTTTTCCCCTCAACATCATACTCTTTATTTATTTTTAATTTTTTTTAATTAAAAGAAGTTTTATTTTATATTGGACTCTCATGAGAACAAAATAAAACAGTTGAATGAGTCAGTTAATATAGTACTTGGGAATTTGTGATCAACATGCTTCTTCTCTTCCCCTATTCCACTACTCTGAGATTTTTGCTCATGTTCATTATTTCCATACTTCCATCATTGTCAAACTTCTGTCATATATAATCATAAATATAGGTTTAATCATCAGTCACCTCAAATAAGCTAAGCATTCCTTAAGGCAAATGCATCTTTCATTTACCTTTTTCATTTCTATAAGTGAAGTACAATAACACCCCAGGATAACCTACATGCCTGCCCTTTGTGTTCCCGTACTACTAGTCACATGCCTCTCTATAACATAGACATTTTATTATAATGTTTTGATGAGGAATCTGTGACTTCTGAAAATATGTAAAATCACTGAGGGCAGGAATACAGTGTCTCTCAGCTTGAAAATGATCGATATTTGTCCTAGATAAAACCATGGTCTCATGTTACCACTGTTTTCTATTTAAGGTGCATATAGCATTCAAATCTGAGAATACTGTGGTGAAAATGATAGGTGCTCTTCCTGTGCCTCTGGTGCTCACAGTTTGATTTTCTCTTTAACCCCAAGTGAAACTCTTCAAACATCTAACAATCGTTAACTGCAGATAAAGCCAGGCTCAGCACTGCATTAGTAGTTTGGGGAGATATGGAGATATAAGATAAAATCTCTATATTATCAGAGAATGCATTTGGAGAAAAAAAAAATACATGAAATGACACTGAGCAAGACAGCATTAATAAGAAGTTTAGGCTTGTATTTTAAGTTATGAGGCACCCAGTGGAATATTAGGAGGAAGAGAGGCAAATTTGAAATCAGATTTTGAAATATAGTAAGAAGATTAATAATTTATTTTCCAGATTAGTGTTTTCCAAATCTAATTATATGAGTTATCTGAGGTGATTATTAAAAATATGAAATGGAAGTATCCAGAGAAGATGATGTCATTGTCAACAAGCACTGTGATTTCTTATTTTCTGTGAAGTTTTTGAAAACTGTTCTAGAGGACTAGGAGCCGTGAAAAAAATATTTTTCTAACACCTTCATTGAGAAATAATTTAAATACCACAAAATTCATCTGCTTTAAGTGTGCAATGCCATGATTTTAATGGATAGAGTTATATAATCATCACCACAATACAATTTTAGAATATTCCCATTACCCCAAGATCCCTAGTGCTCACTTGCAGTTACTTCATTTTCCCACCTCTATCCCTAGGAAACTATTAGTCTACTCTCCATCTCTATAGCTTTGCCTTTTCTAGATATTTCATATACACGGAATCATACTTTATGTGATCTTCTGTGATTGGCTTCTTCCCCTTAGCATAATGCTTTTTAGTTTCACTTATGCTGTAGTATCAGTAGTTTACTATTGGTATTGCTGAATAGCATTTCATTATATGGATATACAGTATTTTGTCCATTTGCCAATTGAGGGATGTTTTTTCCACCTCCATTTTTGGCTATTATGAATAATTCTGTTATGAACATTTGTAAACAGACTATATGTGGACATATGTTTTCATTTCTCTTGGGTAGATTTCTAAGAATGGAATTTATGTTTAACTTTTTTAGGAGTTTTTGATAGTGGCTGTACTATATTAGATGCCAATCAGCAATTTATGGAAGTTCTGGGTTCTCTACAACATCATTAACACTTGATATTGGCTGTCTTTTTGATTATAACATTCTCGGATGTGAACTGCAATCTCATTTTGGTTTCAGTTTGGAATTCCTAATGACTAAAGGTGTTGAGTATATTTACATGTGTTTATTGATATCTACTTATCATCATTAGTGAAACGTCTATTCAAGTTGTTTGCCCACTTTTTTAATGTTCCGATATCTTATTTTTTTCCAGCTTTATTGAGATATAATTAGCATATAACATTGTGTAGGTTTAACGTCCACAATATGATTGATTACATTTAAACATCATAAAATGATTACCACAGCAGGATTAGTTAACACCTCCATCACATCAAATAATTACTGTTTCTTCCTTGTGCCGAGAGCATTTAAGTTCTACTCTCTCAACAATTTTCAGGTATGTAATACAGTATTATTAACTACGGTCACAATGCTGTACGTTAGATCCCCAGAAAGTATTCATCTTATAACTTGAAGTTTGTATCCTTTGACCAACATTTCCTTATTCTCCCTCCACATACTACGTCTCCACTCCTGCTCCCAGTCCCTGGCAACCACCATTCTACAATCTGTTTCTATGATTTCGGCTTTTTTGGATTCCACATATAAGTGATATCACACAGTATTTGTCTTTATCTGACTCATTTCACTTAGCATAATGCCCTCAAGGTCCATCCATGTTGTTGCAAATGGCAGGATTTCCTTCTTTCTCATGACTGAACAGTATTCCTTCATGTATATATCACATCTTCTTTATCCATTCGTTTGCTAACAGACACTTAGGTTGTTTCCATATCTTGGCTATTGTGAGTAATGCTGCAATGAACATGGGAATGCAGATATCTCTTTTTGAGGTCCTGATTTCATTTCCTTTGGATATATATCCAGGAGTGGATTGCTGGATTATATGATAATTCTATTTTTACTTTTTAGCGGAACCGCCATACTCTTTTCCATAGTGAGTGTACCAATTTTGTTGGTGCTGCAACTTGTCCACTGGAAACCTGGACTTCCATAAAGGCTCTCTTGATTATTGGTGATTGTCTAAGACATTGTTCTCCAGTGTCTTCTGGACCCCAGCCAAGAGGGGCTGGAGACAGTTCACAGGCCACCGCAGGGTCCACAGCTGGGACCAGGGTCTATATGTCTATTACTCAATACATAGTGGGTGAGACTCCTCCCAGATCTCTTGGCATATAGTGCTGAATCCCACAGCTTCCACAAAGGCACTTTAATCCATGAATGGAATGCCAAATTGTTGTTGTTGAGGGGGCAGTTTGAGTGAGGGACTATTATTAGACTATGTTGTTGACATCACTTTCTGTTTAGGAATATTTTAATTATCTTATTATTGAATTGTGAGAGTTCCTATTATATCCTGAATACAAGTCCTTTATCAGATAAATAATTTGGGAATGTTTTCTTCTAGTTGTCTTTGTCTTTTTATTTTTCTTTATGGTGGCTTATAAAGTATCCATTTTAAAATTTTGATGAAGTCCAATATATCAATTTTAATGGATTATGTTTATAGTGCCATGTATCTTTGCCTAATCCAAGGTCTCAAAGATTCTCTCCAATTTTTCTTCTTCTAAAATGCATACTGTTTTGCTCTAACATTTAGGTCTCTGGGCCATTTTGAGTTAAGTTTTGTGTATGGTATGGGGTAAGAATCTAAATTAATATTTTTATGTGAATATCCAATTATCCCAGCATTTTTTGTTGAAAAGTCTATATTTTCCACATTAAACTGTCTTGGTATATTTGTTAAAAATCAATTGACCATAAATCTAAGAGTTTTGTTTGGTACTTTCTCTTGTCTTCCATTGTTCTATCCTTATGTCTGTGCTTAATCTATTTTAAGGATATGTTTATCCTTAAGCTATCTTTTTTGTGGTACGCGGGCCTCTCACTGTTGTGGCCTCTCCCGTTGCGGAGCCCAGGCTCTGGACGCACAGGCTCAGCGGCCGTGGTTCACGGGCCCAGCCGCTCCACGGCATGTGGGATCCTCCCGGACCGGAGCACGAACCCGTGTTCCCTGCATCGGCAGGCGGACTCTCCACCACTGCGCCACCAGGGAAGCCCAAGCTATCTTGATTACAGCACTTTTAGACTAAGTTGTGAAATCAATAAGTGTAAGTCCTTCAATTTGTTATTATGCTTCAAGATTGTTTGGGCTATTCAGTGTTCTTTGCCTTTTCATATAAAATTTAGAATCACCTTCTCCCTTCCTGCAAAATAGCCTGCTGACATTTTTGATAGGAATTGTGCTCAGTATATAGATCAATGTGTGCATATGTGTTATATTAATTTTGAGTCTTGCAAAACATGAACATGGAACGTCTCTCCCTGTTTAGATCTCTTTAATTTTTATTAGCAATATTTTATAATTTTCAGTGTGTGTTTTCAGTATTCAGTTTCAGTACATATAAAGTTATGTATTTTGTTAAATTTATTCTCAATTATTTTGACTTTATTGTGGATGGAACTGTTTTCTTAATTTAGTTTTTTACTTTTTGATACTAGATAGAAACAGTCAATGTTTGCATATTCATCTTTTATTCTGTGACCTTGCTGAACTAGTTTATTGGTTCTAGTAGTTTTGGAGGTTTTTTGTTTGTTTTTTGTTTTCTTTTTGTGGACATGGAAGCATTTTAAGAAAGGGAGTAGCATACTCATATTAGAATTTTAAATAGATAATTTTGCAGCTGTGTGGAGGATGTATTAGAAGGAGGAAATGCTGGAGGAAAAGAGATGATTTTTCAACACTGTTGCAATAGTTACTGACAACCAGAATCCAGCAGGAATATGTAACAAAACTAGGAATACATCAGAAAATGAATTAAGAAAGATAATTGATTACTATTTTTCACAGTACAGGGCATGTTTATTTTAAGAAAATTGCTTTAAGCTGTCTTTTCAATTAAGTACATTATTGAGCTCATTAAAGCTTATAGCCTTCTGCTTCTAATAATGGCATGCTGCAAGTTGAATGAGCTTTGCTGATAAGAAAAACTACAAATGTTCCACATTAAAAAAAATTGGTTTACTTATGATCTAATACAATAAGATCAAATAAATAAATAAATAAATAAAGGTACAAATAAGATTCCTGATAAATCATAAAGAGACAAAGGGATAGAAAATAAAGAAAGGGTATATGAGGCATAGAATACAAAATGAGAATAAGCATACAGGAAGTAGAATTCAAGAATTAAAGGAAAAACAGAATTTGACGGTAGCAATGCTTTCTAAAAATGAATAAAAATTTTCCCAAAATAATAAAAGGCATTAAGTTACAGTGTCAGTAATACCTATGAACACAAAACAGGAAAAAATAAATACATTTTATTGTAAGATCATCATAGTAAAACTTCTTAAAAAAAAGAAACATTCTTTAAAGCAGCCAAAAGGAAAAACAAAAAAAAGTACAATTTATTCTCAAGGAGGCAACAATTAAATTGGCTACTGCCTTCTCAATAGAAATAATGAAGTTCAAAATAAAATGATATGTTAAAAGTGCCAAAAGAAAATACAACTAACCTAAAATTCTATATCTAGCAAAAACATCCTTGAAGAATAAAGGTGAAATAAAGGCATCTTCAGAAAGTCCTAAGCTGAGAAATTACTTATCTTTAGATCTACACTAAAGAAAATATTGAAGGCTGCTCTTCAGGTAGAATAAAAATGACCTCAGATGTAAGATCTGAGATCCAGAAAGAGTGATTAGTAACACAAATGGTAAATGTATAAATAATCTAAGGGAAATATTGCCTCTAGACAGCTACAAAATAATATCTTCACATCATACACATGGAAATATTAGGCAGGAAAAGTACACATTAACATTACACTTTGGAAATGGGAGGGAAGTCCAAAAGGGAGGGGATATCTGTATGTTTATGGCTGATTCATTTTGTTGTGCAGTGGAGACTAACACAACATTGTAAAGCAACCATACTCCAATAAAAATTCATTAAAAACAAACAAAACAAAACATTACACTTTGGTACACTGAAAATGGAGGTTGTAATTTATACATTAACTATTAGAAGAAAAGCAAGAGTGTAAAAGTGCCAGAGTAATAGAGGGAGGAAATTGAATGATAAAAAATACATAGTTAATCAGTTCAAAAGGAGACATGAAATGTTAATAACAGAAATGCAAAACATATAGAGAAAATAAAAAGCCCTTAGTAAGACAGTAGATTAAGTACAAATATACAGGTAATCACAGTAAATATAGAGAGACCAAATAATTTAAAAAGAAAGATTGACAGACTGCATAAAAATAAAATCCAGAAACTATTTGCTATTTGTGATACATGTACAGACAGACACATTGAAAGTAAAAGGATAGAAAAAGATGCACAGTGCAAACACTAACAAAAAAGAAATCTGCTATAATACTATTAAAATCAGACACAATAGAATTTATGAGAAAATGCCTGTCTAGGACACTTCATGATGACATAAGGTTAAATTGGCCATGAAGTGAACAATGATTCAGCTGAATGCAACTAATAAAAGCCTCAAAACATATGCAAAAATTAATAGAATTGTAAAGAGAAATAGGAACTCTATAATCATAGTGGGAGTCACTAAAACTTGTGACTTATACCAACATAGAACTTTAGACTTGGAATTGTAAAATGAAATTACATTTTTAAAAGAAAAGTTACATTTACTTAGCAATGTTACTTAAAAAAATGTGATTTTAGAAATCACATCTTTTCTATGAAAAAGATGCTAGTAGATAAGTTTCTTCTGTCTCTAGCAGTATAAACTGCCATGGAATATTTTGTACAGACTGAATATAGTTCATAGGACCACATTCTGATGACAGAGTATATCAGGCAATAAAATCTTTAGATGACATTTTAAATAAGAATTGTTAAATAATATTTTCCATATATAAAATTAACAATGATAAAATAAGATGGCCATTATTTGGAATTAACTGATCATTAGGTGAGAACTTCATCATGAAAAACTTTCAAATTAATAACCAGTATTTTTTTTAACTTAGTCAATTAAAAATCTATAAGTCATCAAAACATGAGTGAATTTTCTAAACTCTTAACAGGAATAGAAAAAAATTTGAGCCAAAATATATATCTTAAAGCAGCTTACCGTAAAAGTGGGCATAAAAAGAATCATAGGTAAAAATAACCAGAAAAATTAGTTTACTGTAGAACATTGTGATGTCAAATTCTAATCATTCCCATTCTTCAGCAATTTCCTCTAACATCAAAATTAACATGGGCTTGCAGTCAAAGAAACATTTCAAAGCGGAAATTTTCTTCTGCCAAGGTACTTGAGGAATAACTGTTAATTCTTATACCTGCCTTTGAAAGCGACCTGAGATCTGATCTCTTGAACACATCCTGGGAGGGGTGGGAGGAGGGGATAAGAGCCAAGAGAGATGAGATTTACTTTGTTCCCATAGTACCCATTCCAAGTTCCAGGATAAGGGATCTCACTTTATGGGAGACAAAAAAGAGTTTAAAAATTTCATTTTGGGAGAAATGTGTCATAATTCAAGGATCAAGAAACAAATTACCTATTATTCAGAATCTCACTCAATAAATTCTGTCATGTTTGGGGGAAATTAGTAGACTTTTATGTAAAAAAATCACTAGAACCACAAATAAAACTTGGATTAGAATACAAAGTATAATTTAAAATTCAAGTCCTATGTACCTTTGGCCTGCTAGTCTTCAATAAGATTAAATCACATAATCTTTAAGACTGTTAAGTAATCAGACAAGAAATTTTAAGGGCTTACTAAGGGCCATGCAGCATAAGCTAACACAGAGCTACTATTTTGTAAACTAATTAAATTGCAGAGGTCAATACAAAGATGTATGATATAATTAGCTAGGGTGTGATAGTCATGTTTTAAAAGAATTCCACAACTGTAGTTCTAAACTCTCTCTCTTTTCCCAAACTACAGCATTTTTATGGCTGCTACCTAGCTTTGAGCCATAAGGCTCTGAAGAGAAATATCCAGTAAAAAGTAAATAGTGTGAATTTCAACACCTTTGTTACTGAATCTAGATTTTCTCTTCAAAGATTAACAAAAAACAAATGAATCGTATGCATGCTAATATTAAGTATACCAAAGTAGACTATAAAATTTATTGGAAAACTCAGGTTAGAAATTCATCTTGAGAATACTAATGGCTTTTTTCTCTTAATATTTATTTTTAGAGAATGAGAATGAGAGCAAGCAAAACAATAAATAAATAAACTGCTTCAAAGATAAAAACTAGCCCAAACATTCTACTTTTATCTTTGTTTTTCCATGAAATGAAAGTCAGATATAGATGTCAGTGGTAATAGTTTTGTAACATCACAAAACTATTTATAGTACTTCTTTTATGAAAGCTGGCTTAATTTAGGAAGTAAACTCCTTAGTAAAAGAGCATGAAAAATGTGAAAAGAAATGAAGTTTGAAGTCAAAAGAACTTGGAGTAATATCCTTATTCATACCTTCAAAGCAAGTCATTTACATTCTGATCTCCCATGCTCTGATTTGTAAAATATTCAAAATGCCACCACCTCTTGATATAAAACTCACTTCATTCTGGAAGGGGCTTTGAGGTGTAATATTAACACCAGACTCATATATACTATGACTTTAACATTATAAACACTTTAGCCATAAGGCTTTATAAATTGCATTTGTTCTTTTGTTTTATCAAGATATTTAATATATGCTGTCTAACATGTTTATGACTATATGACTTGCCATATAAGTACAAAATATAGAGAATGTGTTCAAAAAGCAAAGGAATAATTTTTGCTTTCATTTTATTATTTGGTTTTTTTGAACAACAACTAAATGCCAGATACTGTTGTAGGCAGAAAACACAGCTGTGAACCGGTAAAAAAGAATCCCCTGGCTTCACGGAATAGAATCTAGTGAGGGAGAAGGAGATAATAAACAAGACAAAGAAATAAAATATGCACTGTGTTGGATGGTTATAAGTGCTATGGAGTAAAAGCAGAGAAGAAGGACTGGGAGTATTAAGGAGGGGGCTATTATAATTTTAAATGAGTGATCAGTCATGGCCTCACTGAGAAGGTGATATCTGAGTAAAGCCCAGAATGAGTTGAGGGAGCAAGTCACATGGTTTTATGGGGAGGCAACTTTCCCAGGCCTAGGGAAGAGCCAGGGCAAAGTCCCTAAGGCAGTTGAATGCCTGACTTGAAAAACAAGAACATCAGGATGGTAGAAGTAGAGTAAGTGAGCTAGACAATAGCAGGAGATGATATCAGATGGATAAAGAGGAGGAGGCAGAGATGTTAGACCTTTGAACCAGTTTAAAGACCTGGGATTTTACACTGAGATGGAAAAGCATTTCAGAGAATTGAGCAGACGTGAAACAAAATCTGACCTACCTTTTATCAGAATCAGGATCTCTCTTGCTGTTGTTTTTGCAGTAAACTGATAAGGTACGTGGATACAAGCAAGGAGACTAGTTAGCAAAATCCTAATCTCTTGGAAAAGATGGTGACTCTTAAGATGTAGTTGTAGAGGTGATTATACTGGTTCAATTCTACACATACTTTGAAGATAGAACTGAGAGGCTTAACTGCTAAACTGAATACAGAATGTGAAAGAAATAAGACACCAAGGTTTTGGCTTAAGCCCACATAAGATTGACATTGCTATTAACTGAGATGCAGAAGACTAAATGAAGATCATGAACGCAGTTTTGGACATGTTAAATTTCTGCATGTGACAGCATGAGTCTGAAGGTCAGAGGAAATGTCTGGATTAAAAACGTAAATTCCGGAGTCACCAACATTTAGATGGTATTTAAAACCAGGAGATGGAAGGGATCATCAGTGGTGTCAGTAGAGATAGAAAGAGAAAAGGTACAGGTATTGAGACCTGGAGTAATCAAGTATTAATGAGTCAGGAGTATGAGAAGTAACTAACAATAAAGACTGAGGAATGACCAGTGAGGTAGGAGAACAACCAGGCAAGTGAGCTGTCCTAGAGCCAAACGAAGAAAGTACAAGAAAAGTGTCTAATGATAAACAGGAATGGAGACTGAGAATTGATCACTGCATTTACCAATATGGAAGCTATAGATAATGTTTGCAAGAGCATTTTAGATGAAGTTGATGCGGTGAATGCCTGAGTGGCATAGATTCAAGAGAAGTGAGAGGAGAGAAATTAGAACAAGTATAGGAAAAGAAATTTTTAACTTTCTCTGTAAAGGGAAAGATAAATGGGGTGGTAGCTTGGTAGAGCATGGTTGTTAATAGATTTTTTAAATGGGAGAAATATAAGCATATTTAATGCTATTCGTTATAATCCATTACAGATGGAAACATTGATGATGTAGGAAAAAGAGGGAAAACGTTTTGTCCTAGAATAGCAAGAGGGGAGGAGATCTAGAACACAAAAGAGGGAACTGGCCTATTCTAGGAACATGGACGGTTCATCACAGTAGAGAATAAAAGGCAATAAAATAACTAGAAACAATAGTTTCAGAAAATTTACAAATAAATATAATATTCAGTGGATTATAGGCATTGTATTCTTATTACCACAGCATATTCCTAGAAACCATAATTGGCCGAGGTCTTAAAATAAAAAATATATATATGTATACTGTAAACACAGAACCTGACACAGAGCAGGCCCTAAAATATTTGTTGAATAAATAATAATTGTGTATTAAATGACTATGAATAAATTAATAAAGCTAAGGTGCACACCCTTTATAATCATTTGAAATTGGCAAAAGTATACAACATATTAAGCAGTACTAGAATTCCATCTTTTATATGTAAGTAAACAGAAGCCTGAGAAGTTCAATCGTTTTCTGTTGTCACAGGGTTTGGCAAAATTGAAACTGAAATCCAGGTATTGTAATTTCTAGTTAAATACTCTTCCCTGAAGCCTATACTGTCTTGCTTATTAACTTAAAAAAAGGCACATAAAAAGGCAAATTCATGGTATCATAAATATGAGGATTGGGATCCTTGAATAATTATATTCAGTATAATTATACCAACTCTAATAATCATTTCACATTTCATTAATGATAATTTTATTTTAATAAAATTTTCCTTATTAGAACTTAGGAGTAGTCCTGATAAGTGCTTTCAGTGGCCCATGTCTCTTAAAGGTTTCTACAGAAGTTTAATACTTCTTTAAATCTAGATGAACATAATGAAGTAAAGAAGATGGCTTAGAATAAAACAAAAGTAAGCCATGAATGGAATCCTGTTTGAATAGGTTACTTAACCTAGTAAGTTTCAGTTTTTATCATCTCTAAAATGAGAATAATAATAACAACCACAATTGGAATGTTTTGAGGATTAACTGAGATAATACATCTAACCAGTTTAATGAAAGAGCTGGTTTCAGAAATGAATATTATTACATCTCCTCTCATTCCCTCAGGTGAAGAAACTAACCCCAAATGAAATTTCAACCAGATGTCTTAGCTTTTCTGCTCATGTTTAGAAAATAAACCATCTGTCCTTTTGTTATGAAATTATGCAGTCTAACAATTTCATAGTTCTGGTTCAATACAGGGCTGCATAATATTACTAGTTCTGAGCTCCTGTCCAACCTAAAGATGTGCTATCCCCCACCCCTCACACATACTTCAAAGCTTGAAACGAGCCTGAACTAGGTCTGAATTAGAGGATGAGGGCATGGTGGTCTCTCTTTACTCTGACATCCCCCACCCATAGCAACAGTTTCTGACCCTTCTAAGAATCAGGGCCAGGGAAGGAGAAACTGGGGAGACAGATCACAGTGGTATGGGCTGACCTAGTTGTCATCTATGATCAGGGCTTTCTGAATGGCAAATACACAATCAATGAGCCTTCTTCTGGGGCGTGTTCGTGGCTTTCTCAAAGAACCCCTCTGTAGGTTCTTCCCCGGTTTTACTTGACTTGCTCTCAGTCTCTTCTCTGAAATCAATCTCCCAATTTGTTACTCATTGTTCACCATTTAGAAACCTGGGCTTCTAACAGTCTACTCAGTCTGTGGGTTTACACAAAGATAACCCTAAGTAATATCCCCTTTTGAGGGAACCATTTGCTCTTCAAAAAATTAATCTTTGTCTTGATATTGGAGGAGTTGCAGTTTATCTGAGAAATGACTCTTCAATCTGCTGTAGAGGCAGGGGCATCTCCAGCCATGGCTGTGACTTTTAGACTTCAGCCTCTATATTCTTCAGCTTCTGGAGGAAACACATCAAGCTCAGAATGTTTCCCCTGAAGCCCTTCTCACTTGGCTAAGTTGAATAGAAATCACCCCATGCCTCATACATGGAGTAGGAGATTATGCACAGCAGACCAACAGCTATGCAAAACAGTTCTGTCTCTCTTTTAGCTTTATCAACCTTTGTAGAGTCTTAAAATAGAGTTTTTACCTAATACTGGATTTATTCGTTGGATTATATGTTAGCACATCCTGCAAATAAAGTCTTGTACCTCACTTATTTAGCCTCCCCTCAAACAGAAAGACTTCATTTTAATATCTGGATGCTTAAATAAAAACATTGCCTGGTATAGGCAGAGTGTTCAGAAATGTTAGCTATTACTATCATTCATCTTCTATTTATTATTTAACATTTAAAAAGTGGCTAGATGAGGAATTGCTCACAGAAAAAAATTATGAGAAAAAAGTCAAAAAGACTTAAGAATGAAGACAATGTGGTGTCATAAAAGTTAAGAGGGTAAAATCGTTTTTTGTTTTTTTTTGTTTGTTTGGGGAGGTAATTTTTGAGAAGGGAGTTAGTGTCAAATTTTGCAGTGAATTTTAATAAAACAAACCTCTTGCATTCATCAATTGGTTACCGGTAGTATAATTTTTAGCAAGGTATTAGAGGAAAAGCCCAACTGCAGTTGCTCAAAAAGTGAATAGAAGATGAAGATATTGAGACAGTGAAAACAGACAAGTTGGGAAATAAAGGAAAATAAAAGAGATTGGTAGCTAAGTGGAGACACAGTGTTAAGGAACTCTTTTATTGGTGTTGTACTTGCTATCATTTACTTTTAAGGAACAGATTTGAATATGTTACCAAAAAGCCAGCTGAGAGGGAGAGGGAGAAATTGAAGATGCTGGAGACAAAAAAAGTCAAAGGAGGAGATGAAAAGGAGGGGATCAAGGATTTGGAGGGAAGTATTGGTCTTAAACAAGAAAGGCAATGCTTAAGATTGGAGAATATAGGTAAATAAAGACGAGTATGGGTATAAATAAGTGTATGGGGGTATGTGGGAAAAGAGTGAGTACTGAAGAACAACATACCTTGTAGCCTATGAGGGGAATGGTTATGAAGAATTAAGGACGTGGGAATTTCAAGATGAAATAATTAATAGAATAACTTGGCACAAAGATGCCAAGGAACATGAAGAATGAAAGAGGATCACTAGATTTGCAAAATGTGTACCCATTGGTGGCATACAGGAGTGTAGTTTTAGGAGAATGGTGATGAGAGAAGCCTGATTATAAGGGTTAAAAAAGAAAAGAGAGGGACTTCCCTGGCAGTCCAGTGGTTAGGACTCCACACTTCCACTGCAGGAGGCATGGGTTCGATCCCTGGTGAGGGAACTAAGATCCTGCATGCCGCACGACATGACCACACCAAAAAAAAGAGATATAAAGAAAGACAAATAAAGGGTTATAAATAACAGGAAATAAAGGCTGCAGATGAATACCATTTTATTTGGCCAGGGGAAAAATACCTAACTGGAAAAAAGAGAAACACATTAAGAATAGAATAACTATAATCAGAGGTAGCAAAATATGCAGCATCTTTCTTTTTGACAGGAGCGAGGGATATAACTCTTGTGTATGTGGTGGTGGCATTAGGTTTCATTGAAAAGGAAGGAGCTCAATCCAGATGTTATCTTCTTAGCACAACAGGAAGTGACGAAGTGAAGAATTGGGGAAAACCACTTAAGAGAGTGTAGTTAGGATTTTTTTTTTTCCTTAAAGAATGATCAATCAAAGAACTTACAAAATTTGATAAAGATTGTGGAGAGTAAGGATTTTTAGTGCTTTCAACTTGTGCTAGTGTTCATTATTACCCAGTAAAACTTTGCAGTTAAGTTTGGCTAAGGATAATGATGATAATATCTATGGTAATAATAACAGCATCAATAGCTGCATGTAACATTTATTGAGCATGCACTATCTGTGAGGCACTGAATTGATCATTTGCCATGTTCCAGCTCATTTATTTCTCATAATGATCCTATGAGGCAGGTTCTATCGTTATTTGAACTAAGTACTTTGACCAAGGTTATTAAGCTAGTAAGTAGCAAGCCCAAAAGATACCTAGGTAGAGCACCTCTAGAATAAAAGTGACTTCTGTAACTCCCTGTAAGTTTCACTTAAATATTTGGTATTTTAAGATGTTAAAATATAAATGTATCCCTCTTCTCCACAAGTAGCCTCTTTTAACTTAATTCCTCATCAGAATATATACTGGCACATACCAGTTTATGAAAAATACCAGGTGACATTTTATAATGTTTAGGGTTTCTGAAGCACATACACACACCTCCTTTTAACTACTCCTAGGGTAGATATCATCCCCTCCTTCTAATTAAGGAAACAGAGTTTCAGAGAAGTCAAGTTACTTACCATTGGTATCTCAGCTAATAAGTGGAAGAACTCCAATTCAAATTCAGATCTTCTAACTCAAGTCCAAAGTCATGGCCATTTAGTTCATTATCTGGCTATGTCCATTCTTTCCCCTCAACATTCTTTACATTAACATGTCTTTCTTTGTTTCAAGGTTCACAATCCTATTTCAAATTCCCACACCTCACCAGAACTATTACATTATCACAATAAGCTCTCCTAACATAAATAATGACCAAAATGATGTTAACTGTGTTTCATCTGTCTTTGTAATGTTTCCATGTGATGCTGCATTGCTTTGCACTCTGTCTCTGGGCTTGGTCAAGGGGTATTACAAAAAAAAGAAAAAAAGACCCAAGCAGAAGCTTAAAAGTACTTGCTTGTTTCTGCTTTGCTCTTACTCCTTTGCCATCACCATGAAAACATGCAAAGACTAGCCTATTGAAGGATTAGACACATGAATAGAGTTGAGGGGCCCCTGTTGGTGCAGCTAAAGCCATCCTAGATCAGAAAGCCAGTTAACATACAGTTGACTGAGCCAATTTTCAGCCAACCAGTGGCATAGTGAGCCCAGCCAAGATCAGTCCAAGTCAAGGTCAGCTGAATTCCATAAACCCAATATTTTGCATGACAATGAGGTTTTGTGTCGTTTGTTACATAGCATTATTTTAGCCATAGATAACTGATACATGAGTATTATATAACCTATCCTAAATCAAAATGGCAGAACATTATTCCTTCATTATTGCCTTATCATGTCACTAGTTCACTCAAACTTCTACTGCTTACCAAGTATACAAATGTCTGTCCTTAGCTTCCACCACACATATGAACAGGCTGCAATCCTCCATTGTCACTATACAAAACCTCATTCCTACCCTACAGCCCTTCAACAATCTGTTAGTTATTCTCCTTATTTAATTCCTATTTACTCTTCTCTTTTTAACTAGGTATACTGCTAGATCAACTGTCTCCTTTATGCAAATTAGGAACACCAAGCCTAGCCTGGAAAGCAGAACACAGGCTGAATTTTTTTTTTTTTTTTTTTTTGCGGTACACGGGCCTCTCACTGCTGTGGCCTCTCCTGTTGCGGAGCACAGGCTCCGGATGCGCAGGCTCAGCGGCCATGGCTCATGGGCCCAGCCGCTCCGCGGCATGTGGGATCCTCCCGGACCGGGGCATGAACCCGTGTCCCCTACATCGGCAGGCGGACTCTCAACCACTGCGCCACCAGGGAAGCCACCACAGGCTGACTTTTAATCCCCCACATGTCCTTAAGCAGGGTCCTCTATGCACAACTGTACTGCCTGACGCGAAATACCCTCTAGCCCTTTCTAACCTTTTCTTAAAAATACCTCTTTAATATCACTTTCCACATGAAACTTTCTGTAGTTAATAACATATCAGTATTATGGTGCAAATACTTTCAGTACTTCTATAATCTTCTGGTACTGTATTAATTTGGACCCATTTATATCTATTTCCTAAGTTCTGTGGGAACCAAACTATGTTCCTTTTTTTCTATCCCCTTTACAACTTATGTAATCATTTAATAATACACAGAAGACCCTTAATATATGCTAAATCAGATACTGAAAAGAAATTTTAAACTTTTATATCTAATGACTTTTTGCAATGGAAGTTTCACTCCCCTTACCTCTCCTTTAAGTATTCTTAGTGAACATATTAGTAATTGGTAAATATTTGCTCTGTTTTCAAAAATGTTAAAGACTGTTTATTTTATCAGTATTCCTAGCAAATTGTTCTAATACTCATTGACATACATATGCAGAAATTAGTTCATCTTTAGCATTCTGGATAAAACAAATGCAAGCATTTACGTATTTAATGCCTTATAAATAAATGCCTCAATTACTTATATTACTTTCCTTAATCATCACAAACTACCTTGTGAGGTATTAATATTAACCACTTTTTGTAGCATGTCAGTTTGAAGTCCTGACTCAAGCTGATAATGTATGATAGAAACACATTACAAACCAGATCTTCCTATGTCAATTTTTTTCCTCTTTCTACATCAAAATGCATATACATTTAGTTTAGTTTTACTTTAAAAGCCCTCACTATGGACCTGGTACTCTGCTGATCCAGAGGGTTGTAGGTGATTGAGATATACTCCTGTTCTCAAGGAGCTTATAGTCTAGGGTGGGAAACAGACACATAAACAGATAATGTAATGATAAAATGATAAGGGTAAGAAACACAGAAGACATGTATTTGGGGATTCAGAAAAGACTTCCTAGAACAGACAAAGTCTTGGCTAGGATGAGAAATGAACCAGACAAAGATATTGAGGAAGAACTTATGGGCAGAAAGGAATATGCTTGAAGGAAAAAGACTGGAATAGCATGATGTTTGTCAGCACACAGCAAGCAGTGTGCTATTATTCAAGCAAACAATGTGACACATTTACAAAAGTGGGAATGTTAGGACATAGAGCAAAAAAGAAATTAAGGGTCAGGTGCCAAAGAACAGAAAAGAATAGAGAGATCTGAGGATTATTTAAGAGAAAAAAAAACAGTATGGCCCAATTCAGAGATGGTGAAGAAAGCAATCAGCTATGAGGACTCTCAGGTGTCTGGGTGAGGAGTTAGAGCAGATTTGGTCGAGTGGGAGGCAGATGATAACTGAGTTTGGACATGTTGAATCTCAGGTTCCATGGAACATTAAATGGATCTGTGCATTAGAAAGGTAGAAAATTGGTGTATAGCTTAGAAACATCAGGCCTAGAATGTGGAATGATGTGGAATTATCAGTCCTTGTTAAACACAGTTACACTCCATCACATAATGAAAAAGTAAACAATATGACTACAAAATATTTTCATGGTTAGGATTGTTAAAATCACTGCTGCATGTGTTCATAAAAAATGTTATAGGAGAGAAATGACTAAAGCAAAGCACTAAATCATCAACAGCTAAAAAATATTGTATAGGCAGTTGAAAACATGATATGTCATAAAGTTTGACTCTGCTTTGAATTCTATCCCATGTTTGCTAAAACAAATTTTACTTTTATGTTATTGTAGTAGTAGTTTTCAATTTTACATACTTTATTTCTGCCTCAAAACTCACATTTATGGGAGTCATTTTCTCCTTCCAGGTAAATGTCAAATGAAATGCCACCAAACAGCGCAGGTACATTACTCACAAACTATTTTAAAAGATTCAAAGATACCAATTGAAGAAGAATTTTATATTCCTCTATTACTTGCAAGAAACTTATAGCCCTAAAGTTACAGATGAGGTTATTAAATACTTGCTTTAACAAATGACAGGACCATCACTATCTTTAAGGACCTGTGGATTGCTAGGGGTATTAAATGTTTCTAATAGTAGAATACAAATAAATATTGAAAAAATGTGTCAAAGTATTTATAAAAGAGATTGGAACTATAACCATCTAAATGTACAGGATCATAATCCCTAATCTATAATTCCAAAACTCAAATACTCTGAAAACTGATATTTATTTGTAAGTATATTGCAAACTTGATTGGTGGCAAAACCAGACCTTACTAACATGAGGTCATTTATAGTCTTTATATTTTCCACACAGTAGGAATATTCATAGAATTCTCTTCAGAAATATGAAAGTGTATAATTATAGGGTGCTTCCCAGAATCTGGCTAGTGGAGTGTTCCGTAGTATACATTGTACACATACAAAAATTAGGGAAACTCTAAACTTTAAAACACAAGGGGTTTAGATAAGAGATTGTGCACCAGTATAATTAAAATTCAAGGGGCTTCCCTGGTGGCGCAGTGGTTGAGAGTCCGCCTGCTGATGCAGGGGACATGGGTTCGTGCCCCGGTCCGGGAAGATCCCACATGCCGCGGAGCGGCTGGGCCCGTGAGCCATGGCCGCTGAGCCTGCGCTTCCGGAGCCTGTGCTCTGCAATGGGAGAGGCCGCAGCAGTGAGAGGCCCGCGTACCACAAAAAAAAAAGTTATTTTTTATAATATTACTACATATAATAGTAATATTATTATTACATATACATAATGCATATAACATGTTATTACATAGTACATATAAAATAATTATTTTATAAATATTTACTTATAAAATAAAATTGTTAAAATCTAACAATTTTAAGTTTGTGAGAATAAAGCTGAACTTTTGCCTTTTCTCCTATTTCCAAAATATATTTTTTTTTAAAAAGAAACTGGTCAAAATGTTGTTTTCAGAAGAGAGGGTAATACATCAATAAGTTCAAGAATTTTAAGCAGGTGTCAGGCATTATTAAAGAAAGACAAATAAAAAATATTGGACAGCAGACTTCCAAAGTACTATTATTTCCAAAGACAGACTACATAACTGAAAATGTAAAATACATATTTCCAAATGTCATAATAGTGTTTAAAAAGTAAGAAGGAGAAAACTATTCCCACATTCTTGTAATTAAAAGCTGATCAACAGGTAATTTTCTACCTCCACCAAAAAACAGATAAAATTTTCAAGAGAAAGACCAGATAGGAACTCATGTTTCAAATCCCCCACCACCGAAGTACCACAATTTTGTTTGAGGCAAGGTTGCATGTGAATTAATTATGTATTCTTAAGTTTTTCTCACCAAAATTTGCATATCATATCTACTAAGGGCAAAAGTAATTTTAAGAATGGGAATAAAGCAAAGCTTATTTAAGTCTTATCACATTTTCAGTTGCAGTAGGAAGGACAGAAGCTCCCAGGAGGCATACCTGTGGCAGGGCTGAATTGAGCTGTCTCTGGAGCGAATCTCTGTCATAGATGACATCCTGCAGTCTTTGCTGGGCAAGTGAGAGGCTTTCTTGGGTTTCCCGAAGGGTGTCTAGAAGACGATCCCTTTCATCTAGCATATTCACCATCAGCTGCTCAAAATGGGAGTCTGAGTCCGAGCCACTGCTTTGGGACCCCCTTTGGCTCATTGGGGTGTCCTCATTAATTGTGGGCATCACTTCACACATCATTGCTTAAAGAAAGTAAAAGGGAGGGAAGTCTTAGTAAAAAAATGATTTCCAATAATCCCACCTGACCCTCAACTCTCCAAACTCTTTGCAACTCATCAACCTAATTGTCTATTTCTCCGCTACCCACTTCCCCAATTCCAATGATGCTAAAAGTTTTGACCTCAGTGAAATATGATTCACTGACTTCCTCCATCTAACATGCTTTCTCTTTTCATGACAGTCTAAATATCTCCTACCTACAAAACACAGCTTGATTTAACCTACTTCTCAAAGTTTTTTCATGATTAACGCCACCTAATTCAGTTTATAATAAGATGTTACTAAGCTTATTAATTGATCACCTTTCTTTCCCTGCAAGTTTACAAATCACTTATAGCTAATACCTCCATCTTACCCTTATTCGTTATTATGTTGTTAACAGCAAGCACAGTGTTTGGCATTTAACAGGTGGGAAGTAAATGATGTTTGTATTAAATAATTGAATGAATTAATGTTCATTCTGTCATTTAGAAAATTGAGTATTCATTTTATATAAAAATTAGCTTTTACTTTTTAATTTTATTAATTTTTTTCATACAGCTAACTTAAAACTTCTTGACTTTATACCTCCCATTTTATTATTGGATTGGCCAAAAAGTTTCTTTAGTTGTTAAGTAAAAATAAAAGACACATTTTTCATTTTCACCAAGAATTTTATTGAACGTATTTACCCTTTTGTACCACTACCTTCTGCCATTTTTCAGGCAACTTCATAATTCCATCTTCCCAAAACATTTTATCTTTTTGAGCAAAGAACTGTTCCAGGTGTGTTTTACAGTCTTCCAGGGAATTGAAATTTTTTCCATTAAGAGAATTTTGTAAAGACCTAAGTAAATCTAAATCTGAAGGTGCAATGTCTGGTGAATACGGCGGATGAATCAGAACTTCCCAACCAAGCTGTAACAGTTTTTGCCTGGTCATCAAAGAAATATGCGGTCTTGCATTATCCTGATGGAAGATTATGCGTTGTCTGTTGACTAATTCTGGACTCTTTTCGTCAAGTGCTGCTTTCAGTTGGTCTAATTGGGAGCAGTACTTGTTGGAATTAATCATTTGGTTTTCTGGAAGAAGCTCATAATAGAGGACTCCCTTCCAATCCCACCAGATACACAACATCACCTTCTTTGGATAAAGACTGGACTTTGGTGTGGTTGGTGGTGGTTCATTTCACTTACCCCACAATCTCTTCTGCTCCACATTATTGTACAGTATCCACTTTTCATCGCCTGTCATAATTTGTTTTAAAAACGGAACATTTTCATTACGTTTAAGTAGAGAATCGCATGCAGTCAAGAAGGTTTTCTTAACTTATGTGGAACCCAAACATCAAAGTGATTAACATAACCAAGCTGGTGAAAATGATTTTCGATGCTTGATTTGGATATTTTGAGTATGTCGGCTATCTCCTGCATGGTATAATGTTGATTGTTCTCAATTAATGACTCGATTTGATCGCTATCAACTTCAACTGGTCTACCAGACCGTGGTGCATCGTCCAGTGAGAAACCTCCAGCACAAAACTTTGCAAACCACTTTTGACATGTTCAGTCAGCCACAGCACCTTCTCCATACACTGTACAAATCTTTTTTTTTTTGCATATCGGTTGTGTTTTTACCTTTCTTGAAATAATAAAGCATAATATGCCAAAAATGTTGCTTTTTTTCCTTCCATCTTCAATATTAAAATGACTACACAGAAATTCACCAATTTTGATAAGGTTTTTTTAAATGCACACTAATGTGACAGCTGCCACATACAGTCTAACAAAATTGTTTTGAATGAAGTCAAAGATAACTAATCGCTACTAGAGCCAGCTTATGGAAAAAAGAACGAACATTTTGGCCAACCCATTAATTTTATATACTCTCTTCCTGAATTCCTACAGTAGTCTACACAGGGTAGACAAGTGATTCTGACTGAATTAGACATATGCTTTATGAAATAGACTGAGATGCATAAATTTGTTTAGGTTATTATACTACCAATTACACTTATTCCTTTGTTTCCTGTGAGCTGCTTTGTCTGGTTTCCATCCAAACAATACAAACTAACACTCTTTCAAATATTCCACAGAACAGATGCCATAAATTACATTAGCTAATGTAGCAACTTCACATCCTAACTGCTAATCAGGAGTCAGTCATAAAATAAATGAACTGTTCAGAATATTTTTAAATTATTTATTTAAAATAGAAAACACAGACATTAAGATGTAACATTGACCTGTTGTGTAGCATTTTAAAAATCAGAAATTATCTTATTTTCTCTTTTCTATCTTATGTTTTAAAAAAAATCAAATCCATCTCAATTTTAGTTGTTGTACTGAGGCCAGGAGCTGTTAATTAGAGGGCTTGGTTTTGCAGAAGTCTGATGTGGAGAAAGGCTGGTGTGGCTGTTGATCCTGGAGCATTCTTTGGTTTTATAATACATTGTCAATTCATTTTTCTGCCTACATATTCCTGTCCTTGGGGAAAGTATTTCTGGTGATATTTTCAAATAAAATATCAAGATTTAACAGCTCAATAGTTAATTATTTTTTATGATTCTTGATATAAATTGGGTTACTGAGGAGAGAATTCAATTATCTGTGAATAATTTGGTCAGGGCCCACTGAAAACCAGGAGAAACTTTTTAAAAGATAAAGGAAAGTATTTTGTGACTGATAGCCTATACAAAAGAATTAAGGCGGTGGTAAATTTTAGAACAATTCGAGGTAATGCTCTGAATTATTGCTCATCATTCAAAACACTGGGCTCCCTGAAGACCAGAACTTGAATTGTTCAATTTCTTATTCACCCTAAAATGTAGAGCAGAGTAGATATATAGGATGTATTTAAACACAAACTCACAACACACACATGCACACACTCACACTCAAACATTTGTTATTATTGTTAACCACTTAATGGATGAAAATATATTTTTTGATTTTTTTTAACCTGAATTTCATTCAAACAATATCACAAAGGTGGAAAAGATGAGACTCTTTTCTAACTGTTACAAATTTTCTTTACATTAATTAAAAAGGAATTGGAAAACAAACAAAAAAAATGTTCCAACATATTTAAATATTTAAAGCAATTAGTTCACATACCATGCATAAAATCCACACACTGAACAGCTGTGTCATTCTGAGAAATCATTATAAGAAGCCAATGTTTCTTTTTGACATTTAAGGTTAAAACAAAATACTGGGAGAGGAAATGGTAGCACAGTGACAACCTGTGCCAAAACACTTGTAAGGTTTAAATTTAAGGTTAAACATTTTCAAAACTGTATTTTAAATCATATCCTTCCTGAAGAAAGCTATTAGCCTGCCTCTACTCTGAATTACTTATAACAACTTTAAATTCCAAGGAAAAACATAACTGTAGTGATTACCTCAGCTACAGTTTTCTTCTGAATATTCTACCCTAATTCTAACAAACGTCATCACCGTGAGACATTAGACATTCACAAACTTCAGGCTCTTAGATCAGTATAAAAGTTGCTCTTTGATTTAGTTAGTTGAAAGATGCTATGATGGAATTTAGAAAATCTACACTCAAAAGAACTTGATTCAATTTTACTCCCAAGGCATGTGAACCAGAGCAAGTCACTTCATGTCTCCAAACTTCAGTTTTCTCTTCTGTAAAGTAGGAATAATAATGCAAGCATTTATTTTAGCAAGCCCATTGTAGGGGTCCAATAGGATACCTGACTGAGAACAGATTGTTAATTAATAAAGGACTATTACAAATTCAAGTATTTCTTTCTATTATAAAATGACCAACATTCACCTTTGCAGAAAGAGTATTTTACCTTTATGATTCATTCTGCTTCCATGCCTAAAGGTTTAATTCCAATGGGTGCTCTAAACTTTTCAAATTTAATTGAAAAAAAATCAAGCTATGCAAAAGTTACTTAGGAAATAAGATGAATACATGCTTCTTTTTCCTCACAGTCAACCCAAATAAGTAAATCTAAAGTCTTCTTATCAAAATTAGAAGGAAAAAATTTGTCTGCAAAAAACAAGGCCACTTTCATGAGCTAGCTTAGTTTCTTGTAATAAAACAGAATCTTGAGATTCTGTCTAATATAAATTACAAAATAGTTGTATATTCCTTAAAATATAGTATAACTTATTTCCTAAATGCACATTTTTAGGTATTAAAAGCAATTAAAAATCTGTATTCAATGTAAGAGTCAAACACCCTCTTACAGAATGGATGAAATCTGAAGCAACTTGCATAGTACAGAAGGCTATGGTCATTCAACCTCTAGTCTATTTCATATACCGCTTTTAACTTTTAGAATCATTTTCAGTATTAAAAACTGCAGTGTACCACATAATTCCTGAAAAACCAGAAAGGGCATACTAACAATTTGCTTTGATATTTGTCTTTTCGTCATCCCCTCCCCAGTCAATTGATATATGGATTATGTTATACTCTTCTAGATGATGCCCCTTTTCATTAAATTACTGAAACTTTCAAGGTCTAGTTAGAGACATTATTTTATTGTGAAAAGAAACAAAACAAAACAAAACACCTAGCTGGTTTAATTATCTCAGTGCTTAAATTTAGCTTGAAGAATTTTATACCAGGAAAACCAACTCCCTTTTTCTTAGCACATAACCTTGACTGTCTTCTAAATCCCTCAGATTTCAAAATAAAAGTTTTGAATGCCCACTGGAGTCATTACCCAAGGGCTTTCAAGATCCAGTGTTTCTTAGCAATATGTGCTGTTCAAACAGTACCTATTCAGATATGACAGTGCTACAAAAGGCTTTTTTTCTGTCAATGAATCACTTTATTCAAACAGATCTTTAGGATTTAGATCCTACTAGAGAAAAAGATGTAATTATTCTCTGTAGTCAGTTTCTTCTGCAAAGATTTAGTCTTAAGAACTGACCTATCTCCACCTCAGTTAACCCACAAGGAATAATTCGGTGAGAGAAATCCTAGCCATTGTCTGATTACATTACATGAATATTCCTCCTCCTAGTTAACTCTTTGAAGTACCCTGTCCTCAGGAAATATTATTAACCCCTTTAATGGAAGCATTTTGCACTTTCTTTACCCCAGTTAATTTAGAGCTGGCCAAAGACCCTGCACACACCATACGGCGGGCTGGACAGTTCTCTCTCAGCCACACCCCCCCCCCACCCCCGCCACCACCCTGAAGAAGTTGACTTCATGATTTCTGCACCAAAACTGTTCATCCTGCCCAACAGGAGACATCCAAGTAGGGAGAAGGTAGAGAAACAGGAGAAGGGAGAGGTTGGGGGTGGAAAGCAAGAGGTACGGAACAGTGATTGACAAGGAGGGAATCTGCATCTCATCTTCCCTGGGGGCGGGGTGGGGCCGGGGTGGTGGTGGTGGTGGGTGGGGGAAGGGGTAAAAAAAATAAAGCCGGGGCGGGGGGGAACCGTGTAACTCAAATACAGTTTCTGTACCTAATGTCTGTAATTTCGGGTCCTGCTTCTTCAATTGATCACTGACAACCGCAGTCTCCGGCTTGAAGAGCGGGGAGGCTCACACCCGGCACTCGTGGACCATTTCCCTAGCAACGCGAGGAGAAAGGTAGCTTAGACAGTCGGGTGCCCCGGCGTCCTCTGGAACGTGCCCCGGCTGGGTGGCGTGGCAGCAGCTCGGCATCTTTCCGCGGCTCCGTCAGCAGCCAAAAGGAGAAGCGTCCATCGGAAAAATGGCATATTACAAATTTTGCTTTGGGAAGCAGAGCTCGGTTCAGACCATTGTCAAAGGGAGGAGAGGGGGAGGCGGCTCTTAAAGCAGCAGCGGCCCGATTGCCCGAACAGCCGCAGCTCCCCGCGTGCTGATGGAGACCCGGGGAGCCGGCAAGTGGGGACTGGGTTTGACTTGTAGAAACTGAACCAAGCGACGCTGCTCTCCCTCCGCCACCGGGCCACCCAGAGTGTGGCCCCGAAACCTGAGCTTTGGGGAAAGGTGTGAGGACTATCTGGAAGGGAATTTCTCCACCCAGTCACCCACCCGGAGCCCCTCTGGAGTTTATGGCTACCACTAGGAGTTGGAAAGCTAAAGGGAAGCGAGTCCCCAGGGACGCGAGAAGCAGGGCAGGTCCCCTCCTGGCCCCCTGCCTATTTCCAAGCTAGGGTGTCTTATTTCACCTAAAAGAGGTGTTTCTTCTGCAGAAAGGCAAGCAGCCAGCCCCCCTACACCCAGCTTCGCCTCCTAGCCTCTTTGTAAGCCTCTTTGCTGGCATCAGTTGGCCCGTAGAAGCAACCTGCTGGGCGCCGGTGCGGATGCTGTAGCATCTTCTCTCCTTACTTGCCTTGTGCTGTTGTCGCTGCCGCTCCTCCTCCTCTGTCCCTCCACCCCCCCCGCCCCCCCCACCCACTCCTTGGCAGCCACCACCTCCTCTTCCTCTGAAACTAGGGCTTCCCCTGGAAGCTGCTGCAGTGGTTTCCACCGGCCCTTAAATAAATTCTGAAGTAATCACGTCTTTGCTCTCCTCCTCACGCACACGCGCTCGCGGATACACACGACTCCCCCAAAGCCGCTGCCGGCTGGCGCTGGTCCCAGTGCCCCCGGTGAAAGCAAGAACTGGGGATGGGCAGGTGTGAGAAGGGGGTATGTTCTTCCTCGCCCGGGCTTCCCACACACAAAGGTCTCTACAGGAAGGCGTGTGTTGGCCCGCACTGCTGGGGACGGGAACAGGCTTGGGGATCTTTTGGCTGTCTGGCCTTCCGTGCTTGTCATTTCTTTAAGCGGCTTCCTTCTCCCAGGACCAGGGCATGGAAGTCTTGGTTGTAGAGACCTGAGTCAATCTAGGGTGTGGCGGAATCTGTCACTTCTCATTACCTCTCCAGCTCTTTTCCATCCATTGCTTTGGCAATGAGAACTGTATGTTAAGTACTCCTTGCCCGAGTAAATTTCAGCTTTGAGCAAAGTCTGCTCCCTTGATCTTTTCCAGTTCCCCCATTCCTATACACCACTTGAGGTATTCTCCTTTCTTTCTGCCTCTGCTGCCCATTCATGTAGACCCATCAGGAATAGGGAAGAAGCAGAAGACAAAACAACTACCTACTCTAAGCAAAAAGGAAAGGTTTCAGTAAGGGAAATTAAGACATCCTAGTTTTAGTGAAAAGGAAGATGGTATGCAAGAGGGAATTGGGAGAAGAGTTCAACATTGAGTATAATTTGGAAGTTAGTACAAATATCCTCATGAGGTAGTGCAATAAACCCAAAAGGCATGTTTCACTTTTGTGTAAAACAAATAGTTCAAAGCTAACTATAGAAATAGTATTCAAACACCAGCTCACTTACATTAAGTTCAGTATTCAGGAAACAGACTATTTTATTTTGGGGGCAGCATTTAATTAAGTTAATGACCTCACAGTAGAATGTGAGCTCAAGCTCACATATTTACCCCCATCTCTTCTAGACTGTTATTCAAATTCTGCATCACAACATAAACCTATTTAAATTAAGTATAAGAGTAATATAAAGATTCATTAGATGTCAACTGGAGCCCTATCTCTCAAACATAATGTGCATATAGATCACCCATGGATCTTGTTATATTGTTGATTTTGATTCACTAGGACTGGGGTGGACCCTGAGATTCTGCACCTATAACAACTACCAAATGAAACCACACTTTGCATAACAAGTATCTAGATCACCCAATTAAGCTACCATTTGATGTTGACTTAAATACTCTTTTTTTTTTTTTTTTTTTCCCCCCCGGTACGCGGGCCTCTCACTGTTGTGGCCTCTCCCATTGCGGAGCACAGGCTCCAGACGTGCAGGCTCAGCGGCCATGGCTCACGGGCCCAGTCGCTCCACGGCATGTGGGATCCTCCCGGACCGGGGCAGGAACCCGCGTACCCTACGTCAGCAGGCGGACTCTCAACCACTGCGCCACCAGGGAAGCCCGACTTAAATACTCTTAACCACAGGAAAACTCGTTAAGTCACGAGGCATCCCAGTCCATTTTCATATAGATCTAATTTAATAATAGCTTTATCATACTAATCATATATCAGTACTCATAACTTTCACTCTCTGGAATTCCCCAGAAGACATAAAATGTTCTTTAAACCTCAGAAACCTTATTTTTAAAGACAGTTGAAATATCTCTTTGTACAAGATTTCCTTCCTTATTAAACCTTGGTTCTAATTTCCTTGGTAATCAACATTTGCCAAGTACAGCCTCAAATGTTGTTAGTATTTCCAAGGAAAGTCTTGATTTGCCTGACTCCTATTCATATATCAAATAGAAGTATTAATTCTAGATATAATACCCACATATAATTGACACACAGAGTTAAAAGCTACCTGAGAGTTGATATCACAGAAAGGAACAGTTTGATAATGGATGGCAGGAAACAGTCATGGAGTAAAGAGTATTTTAGTAAGAAGAAATATTCTTCATGGTCATTCTCTGCTTAGAAACTACGTGTTCTCACATTCTCACCCTTAACACCACTGCAAAGAGTGTAAGTAATGTTTAGGCAATGTAGTCATCCCCTATACCAGTTCTTCTAGTTTAGTGGATCTCAAGTTTAGTTTAGTGGATCTCAAGTTTAGATCTCAAGTTTAGCAAGAGAATCTCTAGAGGGCTTGTTACAGCACAGATTTCTGGGCCCCATGCCTAGAGTTTCAGATTCAGTAAGTCTGTGATATGGCCAGAGAATTTGCATTTCTAGTAAGTTCCCAGGTAATAGAATACTGTTAGGTCAGGAATCCCACTTTGAGAACACTAAATAAATAAATCTGAAGAATTTGGGAACAAAATAAGTACAGAACAAGAAAACAACTGATATTTTGCAGTTAAGGCAAAAAGGTCTCCCAAACAAATATAAAACGAATTATTATGCTGAGGTTATCTTCTACTCCTAATGATTTTTGATAGCCAAGGATCAATGATTAAGATGAAATATGCTAGAACAGACTGTATAGCACAGAGAACTCTACTCACTGCTCTATGGTGACCTAAATGGGGAGGAAATCCAGGAAGAGGGGATACATGTATACGTGTGGCTGATTCACTTTGCTGTACAGCAGAAACTAACACAACATTGTAAAGCAGCTATACTCCCATTAAAAAAAAAGATGAAATATGCTTATCTTCTAAAAAGTCATCTAGGTTTAGGCAGAGGTAGTGGAACCCACCTCTTTTATTAGTTTTAGTGCCTAACATCAATGAAAAGATTTAATCCATAGAGGTATCAGTAGGCACACCTACTAATTCTTTTTATATTTGAAATAAATATATTTCCATGCAGTAAATAAATAAATAAATAAATTTGAAATAAAATGTGCACATTTTATTTCAAATGTGGTCTTTTTGTCTATATGCTCTTTTAAGGGGAGCATGTCATACAACTACTCTCATTTTTACTATGGTGGCCAGCCCTTCCATCTCTTTAGATATTCTGAATATCACATGGTATATTAGTAACATAATATAGTAATAATAATAAAAAGCACTGTTCTATTTAAACCAAGGACGATTTTTTATGTCAAGGTAAAGTGTACTAAGATCAGATGCCAAAGAAACTGAGTAATTAAGTATGGACCATGACAGTAATAAAGATTCAGTAAGTGTCAGTAAGTTGCCTTTTAAGTGCAAATATAATTTTGAAGCAAAATAAAGCAAATATTTATAGTTGTAATAGACATTTTACTTTCAATGTCACCTCATTTCAGCTATAGAGTTAACCGTTTATGAAACTATTTTGCCTATATTCACAACAGTTTTATTAACTGTTATGAGGATTATTCATATTCTGTTATTAATGGTAACATTATTGAAACAAATTACATTTTCTTATTATGCTTACTGACATTGTGCTTACTGTTGAATTTAAAATTTAAGATGGGTTTGAATAGATAATTTAATAACTCCCATCATAATTTTACCTATCTATAGTTTTGTGGGAACATGAAATTTATTTTATTTCCATTAAAAAATTAGGCCATGTGGGGCTTCCCTGGTGGCGCAGTGGTTGAGAGTCCGCCTGCCGATGTAGGGGACATGGGTTCATGCCCCGGTCCGGGAGGATCCCACATGCCGCGGAGCGGCTGGGCCTGTGAGCCATGGCCGCCGAGCCTGCGCGTCCGGAGCCTGTGCGTCCGGAGCCTGTGCTCCGCAACGGGAGAGGCCACAGCAGTGAGAGGCCCGCATACCACCAAAAAAAAAAAAAAAAAAAAAAAAATTAGGCCATGTAATATTATTACACTGTATTATTTAGAGCAGGCAACAAAACAATCCCACATAAATAATCGGTCACAAAGCCAACTGAAATTTATTTTTTACTTTTTCAATATTCCAAGATGAGAATTGGTGAGTGGGCTGCTTTTTTCCATGCAGTAATTTAGAGTCCTTTCTTGTCTGATTTCTACCATTTCCTTGGGTTTTGAACCCAGATGGTGGGAGAAGCAGCATACCCACTTCTAAAATCCTTGGTTCAGAAGTGAAACATACTTTTCTCATATGCCACTGGTGAGAATAACTCACATGGCAGCATTCCAATTACAAGAGAGCCTAGGAAAGTAGTCTAGCCTTAAGGCCAGAAGAAGAATAAAGAGGATGTTGGTAAAAACTCATCCAGTTTCTGTCACATACTGTTTGTGAAAGTGATAGTGGAAATAAAAAGTATGTAGACAATATGTTTAAACTTTCTGTTATGTGTACGTTTAAAAAAATAAATGCAGTTAATTGGAATCAATGGTCATACAATTAGTACCCAATTCTGTCACAGATAGTAAGCATTGTTTATTATATAGGTTTCATGTAACTTGTTGCATTTATGCTACACATTATTCTTTTTACCTGTCTAAAAAAGCAGACTGTAGAATATGAAAGTTATATAAGCACATAGTTGCTGATTCTTGTGCTTCCACACAAATGTATAAGTATCATTTCTCACAAGATAAATTTTGTAAAAGGCTACATTAATCAGCCTTTACCTATGCATTTATATGAGATTACTGTAATATGTAGCAATTTTACAAGTAGTCGCAGGGATTTCAATTTATAACTAAGGAATCTTAGTGTTCTAGAGGAGCAAAAACTTAGTTATTTTTTGAAGTCAAAGTGTAATAAGAGAAGACAAGTTTCAGAGAATTTTATTATGCATCATTCAGTGTCTAACATCAAATCTAAGAGCAATATGAGGGCACTGAAAACAAAATTAGAACAGTGATGTCTTATGAAGTAACTTTTTCTCCTTTTTAAAGGAAAAATAATATTTCATGGGAAAAATCTATATTCCTCTTTAGACTACTATGAGGTAAAATATTAAAGAAATATTCTAAATATATTTAGCAGTTGTTTTTATCTAGAGAGGAGATTTATTCTAACACGAAGCCCCATAATAAAGATTTTAATTTTTGCTTCTACTCCAATTCAGAGAGCTATGCTTTGGAATTAAAGAATCATGGAATTTTATGCTGGGAGTTTTAATATAACTCCAATCTTACAGATGAGTACTCAGTAATAATAATTCCTGGGTTTTCTAGCTCAAGTACCTGAAGAAACTAGGCAGGTACAGCTTGACTTTTGATATCTACTTTTTGACTTTTCCTATTAAATATAAATCTTCCAGAACTTGATTCAGACTTATTTGTGATTACCTATCTACTTTGATCATTGGTATCAATGATACTAATCCAATTATTTCTTTGAATCAATTGGCAACACAAATAAACTGCATGAAGTTGAGATCAGTGATCACTGCTGTTCTTTGGATGAGAAATCATGGGAAAAAATAATCACCAATGTGAAAATGAGCTTTTCCTTAGTGTTCACCATTTAAAGACATGTGCAAGCAGTTATGGATAGTAAATTAAATGATGAAAATAACTGATATGGGTAATCCTCATTTTAGATACTTTAAAGATTCACAGAGCAATGAAGAATACAAATGTATGCTTTAGAAAGAATATGAATAGAAGACAGCATCTTCAATACTATGAATAATTTAATAATAAGTCCTAGATAGTTGAAGTCATGTAGAAAACGCTCTTCAAAATGACAGTTATGTGTAATGTCTTTAGCAATTGAGTCTTATATTCTGCTCAGTCTTAAATCGGGTGGACTCAAGTTCATAGCCCATGAATATGGAGGGTGAGATGTAGAAGGGAGTTCAAGACCATGTGGGGAAATGGCAAGTGTTTTGGTATTTATTACTGAGTGAAAAATTATTCCACCACCTAGTAACTTAAAACAACAGTCATTTTCTTATTTATTATGGTATCAGTTGGTCAGGAATTTGGAAAGTGCTCACATGGGTAGTTCTGGCTTGGAATTCCTCATGTGGTTGTAGTGTGATGGTGGCTAGATCTGGAAGAGGGGAGGTGTAGGCAGCTAAAGCAGCTGGGGCTGACAGGGGAGATCTCTTTTTCTCTCTCTAATCCCATGGCTTCTTTTTGTAATATTGCTAAATAGAATGATTTGGGCTTCCTCACAACATGGCAGCCTAAGGGCAGTCAGATATCACACCAAAGTCAAAAGAAGTAGTGAACAAGGCAGAAGCTCCTTCACTTTTTATGACCTAGCTTTTAAGGTCACATAGTGTCAATTCCACCATAACTCTATTATTGGATGACAGTCACAAGCCAACTTGGTTTCATGGGGAAGAAATATAGACCCCCACCTCTCAATGGGAGAAGCATCAAAAATCACATGGTAAGAAGAGTATTCTTGAAGCCATTTTTGGCAAATACAGTCAACCACACCATCTACCTTTGTGAGATGTACAGTTGCTATTAAAACTATTCAGTTATATTAGATGAATAAATTTGTGGTTTGCAATATGCAGGCAGATGTTTTACACATAAAATGTTTTAAGAATAGATTAGTAACTGGTAAGTAAAATGTTTGTTAGACATGGGCAGAATTCATGGGAATTGCTAAGTATAAAATAAACAATAGACAGAATAAGATGGAAAGATCAGAGATACTTAATGCTCATGAAACATCTGGGTACCATATATTTATAATATGTAAATATATGTAAGAACAAATATACAAGAGTCTCTAAGTATTCAGGATACACAAGATACACATGAAAATTATCATTCATGAAGTCTTTATTTGGCCACCCGTTGGTGACTTCAGTTATCACCCTATATGCCTTCTGCCCAAGTAACACATATAAAATCCATAGCTAATAGGAGAGCTAGAAATATTGGCCAGGTGTTTTTGTCCCTGCATCTCTCTAGTAGAACAAGTGTGCGTCATTTACCCAGAGCATCTTCTGCCTTTTTACCCCCAGCTCAAACTTTAACTCTGGCCTTTGTAACCACATCATCAGTGAGGACGGTTGATATGGCAGAAAGAGGAACAGGACATTTGAACATACATTGCCCCATCATTCAGATAGTGTGATCCTTCCCCACTGCACCTTATCCCATCAGTGTTAACATATCTTATCTCTTTTCCCTTGTTTCTTTGTGTTTTTAACAGACTTGATAAAATGAGTGATTTGACTATTTTCATTTGTTTTGTGAGCTTTTCAATTCCATGACCTCGATATACATTGCTGGTAATGTACTTTGAGGTTCCCATTGCCTCAAGGTGATGTCCCATATGACACTTTATCTTGGGAAGGGAAATTTTGGGTCCTTTATAACCCCAAGTATTTTTTCTGGTGTTATCTCTCTGGATTCAGCTCACAAAAAAAACAAATAAACAAAAAACAGCAACAACAACAAAAAACCCTGATACTAACCAAGTGCCAGCCTACTGGATGTTCTCTGAAATCTTATTCAGCCACAGAATGCAAAATCATCTCACAGATATGTATGGTGTGGCAGACAACTATCATCAAATAATGCCAAACTGTAACTGAGTCCAGGTTAGGTTTGTATAGGGAAACCATAACTGGACTCCTGGCAAGCTGGTTTTAAAGTCCCATTAGGATCCTTTGAGTAATCTTCAAATTATGAAAACTGGCACATTATGTAATTAAATTTATTTTAGTAATCATTTTAACATGGTTAGTAAATATTTGTTGTGGTGTATATCAGTGTTTTATTTTCATTTAATTTCCCAGTGAATTTTAGAGTTTTGAAGTTGTAAAATGGGTCTTTGGGTATTGAAACTTATTTTATAATATTATACATTTGTAAATAAGTGTTTTATTCATAATTTTAGGTGTCCATGCATCATCTAGGAACCAGCTGTGTAGGGAGTCAGAAGTCACACAATATGACAAGAGATATAATGGAGGTGATATAGGAGCACAGAAAAGAACCATCTAATCTACTTATGGGAGATCAGAACTGAGGATGAGAAGTGTTTTCTAAATAAGTCTGTGAAAAAATAGTGTGAAAATGTAACAGCAAGGGCAAATAACCAGAGGCAGATAGTCTATAGCTTGCATAGGAAAGAGGGAAAAGTGCCCATTTGGCTACTGTGTAGAGATAGACTGAAAGAAAAGAATGAAAATCTAAGCACCATATGTGAAAGAACATGTAAATCTTGTTAGAGCTTAAAATTTATTGAGGGGAATAGGAAGCCTAGGAAAGTTTTAAATCAAGAAAAGTTAAGGCATATTTTGGAAAGGACAGGATAAAAAATTGGGAACTAAGAAAGAAAGCAATAGGTAAGATATGAAGATTGAACCATCCTTCAGTGGGATACGAAGCAGGCAGGAGTGCATTTCAGTGAAAACAGAATGAATTCACTTTTGATCATGTTTTTGTTTTGTTTTGTTTTGTTTTTTGTTTTTGTTTTTTTTTTACATCTTTATTGGAGTATAATTGCTTTACAATGGTGTGTTAGTTTCTGCTTTATAATAAAGTGAATCAGTTATACATATACATATGTTCCCATATCTCTTCCCTCTTGCATCTCCCTCCCCCCCACCCTCCCTATCCCACCCCTCCAGGCGGTCACAAAGCACCGAGCTGATCTCTCTGTGCTATGCAGCTGCTTCCCACTAGCTACCTACCTCACGTTTGGTAGTGTATACATGTCCATGCCTCTCTCTCACTTTGTCACAGCTTACCCTTCCCCCTCCCCATATCCTCAAGTCCATTCTCTAGTAGGTCTGTGTCTTTATTCCTGTCTTACCCCTAGGTTCTTCATGACATTTTTTTTTCTTAAATTCCATATACATGTGTTAGCATACAGTATTTGTCTTTCTCTTTCTGACTTACTTCATTCTGTATGGCAGACTCTAGGTCTATCCACCTCATTACAAATAGCTCAATTTCGTTTCTTTTTATGGCTGAGTAATATTCCATTGTATATATGTGCCACATCTTCTCTATCCATTCATCCGATGATGGACACTTAGGTTGTTTCCATGTCCTGGCTATTGTAAATAGAGCTGCAATGAACATTTTGGTACATGACTCTTTTTGAATTATGGTTTTCTCAGGGTATATGCCCAGTAGTGGGATTGCTGGGTCATATGGTAGTTCTATTTGTAGTTTTTTAAGGAGCCTCCATACTGTTCTCCACAGTGGCTGTAGCAATTTACATTCCCACCAACAGTGCAAGAGAGTTCCCTTTTCTCCACACCTTCTCCAGCATTTATTGTTTCTAGATTTTATGATGATGGCCATTCTGACTGGTGTGAGATGATACCTCATTGTAGTTTTGATTTGCATTTCTCTAATGATTAATGAAGTTGAGCATTCTTTCATGTGTTTGTTGACAGTCTGTATATCTTCTTTGGAGAAATGTCTATTTAGGTCTTCTGCCCATTTTTGGATTGGGTTGTTTGTTTTTTTGTTATTGAGCTGCATGAGCTGCTTGTAAATTTTGGAGATTAATCCTTTGTCAGTGGCTTCATTTGCAAATATTTTCTCCCATTCTGAGGGTTGTCTTTTGGTCTTGTTTATGGTTTCCTTTGCTGTGCAAAAGCTTTTAAGTTTCATTAGGTCCCATTTGTTTATTTTTGTTTTTATTTCCATTTCTCTAGGAGGTGGGTCAAAAAGGATCTTGCTGTGATTTATGTCGTAGAGTATTCTGCTTACGTTTTCCTCTAAGAGTTTGATAGTTTCTGGCCTGGTGTTAGGGAGTGATCTAATCTCATACTTTTACATGTACCTGTCCCATTCTCCCAGCACCACTTATTGAAGAGACTGTCCTTTCTCCACTGTACATTTCTGCCTCCTTTGTCAAAGATAAGGTGACCATATATGCGTGGATTTATCTCTGGGCTTTCTATCCTGTTCCATTGAGCTATCTTTTTGTTTTTGTGCCAGTACCATACTGTCTTGATTACTGTAGCTTTGTAGTATAGTCTGAAGTCAGGGAGCCTGATTCCTCCAGCTCCATTTTTCTTTCTCAAGATTGCTTTGGCTATTCAGGGTCTTTTGTGTTTCCATACAAATTGTGAAATGTTTTGTTCTAGTTCTGTGAAAAATACCAGTGGTACTTTGATAGGGATTGCATTGAATCTGTAGATTGCTTTGGGTAGTAGAGTCATTTTCCCAATGTTGATTCTTCCAATTCAAGAACATGGTATATCTCTCCATCTATTTGTATCATCTTTAATTTCTTTTTGTTATCTGATGGTGAGCCATCCAATTAGAGATATTCAAAAGGAGTTGGAAATGCTAATCTATCAAATGAGAAATCTGGGCCTATGATAAATGTTTGGAAATCATTAGTGACATTTGAAACAATGGAAGTGAACAATATTGACAATGAAGAGAGTATAGAATTAGACAAGATGGGGGTAGGGTCACAGAACCTCAATTAACACAAATATTTAAGAAATAATTCTAACAAGAAATATGCAGAGACAAGAGAGGAACATAGGAGGGTATATGTCACGGATACCAGGGAAAGAGAACAAGCATTTGAAGGAAGAGGTGAGTGGTCAGTGTCAGATATTCCTGGAAATCAAGTATGGAAATCAAGTATGATGAAAATTGGAAAACATTTTGTAGATTTAGCAATAGACATTACTAGGATATTTAGCAAGGGAAGTTTCACTGAAATGATAATTGCAGAAAACAAATCACAATGGCTTAAGATTACAGGTAGAAATAGTAGCTATCCATGAAATGTGGCTACTAATGGTGTGAAAGAGATGGAAGCAAGCTGAAAAGATATAATAAGAGCTCTTGTTTTGGGAGTCAGTAGTGCTCTAGGTGGTCATTAGGTGGGCATTAGAAAATTCCAGAATCCCCCAAAATTGTATGCAAACTTTGAAGTATATGCATAAGTGCATTTCTTTGAGGTGAATATTTATAGCATAAGATTCTTAAGGCAATCAGAGATCAAAATATTAGTAATCAGAGCTGTATATGATGTATTAGATACCCATTAGTTTTATACACTATTTGTATAATCTTTATAACTTGTATAGACCTGAGTTTATATACAATGACAATATATTATTGTGACTGGTTTTGTTTGGGACAGGAAAACAAATCTCGTTACTTTATTATAATGCATGTTGTGGTATATTTTATTACTGTTTGCTATTATTCACAATATTCCCTGAAGAAGATTATAAATCGCCACCTACTGCAATGCTTATTTTACTGCCCTTTGTGGAAGGAGTATGTGTCCCTTCCGTATTGACATAGACCTTATCATATTACTTGTTTCTGTTCATGGAATGTGAGCAGAAGTGGCCATGCCAAGACCTAACAGAAATGTGAAGAATCATCACAATTTGCTGTGGCTTTTTTCCCCTCTGCCACAGATCCACAATAGTTACTATTCCTTCAGGCTGACTAGTACATAAGTATACTCTTCAAAACAGTATCTTTTCTAATATGCTCACATATCACTATTCTTTGGATATTGTTGCAATTTTCAGGTTTTTCCCCCTTTTCCATTCTATATAAGCAATGAAAAAGAAGGACTGCATCAATAATTTTTTTTTCCACAGAACAAGTATATATTGAATGATGGCAGTATATTGCTTAATATTAACTATGCAGGAAGAAAACTGAGGCCTCAATCCTTGGGCCCCTAAGGAGGAAATAAGACAAAATCACAATGGACTTAAACATGGAAAAGTAAAATTATAAGCCAGTGAAATTTTATGCAAATCAAACGAGTAATGTCTCAAATTAAGTGAATATGAATTTGGTTTTAAATGTTCTTTGTGAGTTACATTAGGAGGGAAAAGTATGAGTAAATGGCTTGAACAAATATACAGACTTATTTGGGGCATGAGAGAAGCAGAGAAAAAGGGTTAAATGATGAGAAGGATCATCTGACTGAGAGTTGACCTGCATACAGAGGAGTGAGAAATCTAAATTATCAGACATGAGATTATTAGCTTGCTCAAATAGATGACCCTAAAATTTTAGTGATTAAGAAACCAAAGGACATTTGGAGTAAAGATCTTTTGGCATTATGTTAATTTTATATGGAACTAAATAACAGGGAGAGGAAGAACAAGAAGTAAAATTAGAAATGCAAGATGATACTTGATGCTTGGTTGGGAATTAAGATTATAGGGATTGGCAGTGTTAATCCAAGTAGCCAGGAACATTTTTCTGCTCATATAATTTTTTGCTGCTCCTATTAATTTTATTTATAAATTTCATTTCTTTCATACTATATATGCTTTATTAAGCATCTGTGATATGCCAGACAAAGTTATAGATGCTGAGAATGTAGCAGTGAATAAACAAAACAAAACAAACCTGTGCTCATGGAATTTACATTCTAGTATCATTCTAGAATATTTATTACAGGTCTTCTTTTCATCAGACAATTCATCAGTATTATGGTTATAAATATCAGTTATTGTATGGTACTTTTCAAACCATAGACCCATAGTGTGTGTGCGTGTTTGTGTGTGGAGAGGGAGAGGGAGAAACTTTTGACCCTAGAAGCATGACACAAATATCTTACTTTTAAAATGCAGAAGACCTGAATAGGTATTTTTCAAAAGAAGACAGACAGATGGCCAATAGGCACATGGAAAGATGTTCAACATCTCTAATCACCAGGGAAATGCAAATCAAAACCACGAGATATTACCTCACATCTGTCTGAATGGCTTTCATCAAAAATACAACAAATAATAAGTGTTGGCAAGGATGTGGAGAAAAGGGAACCTAGTGCACTGTTGATGGGAATGTAAATTGTTGCAGCCATTATGCAAAACAGTATGGAGGTTCCTCAAAAAATTAAAAATAAAACTACCAGGTGATCCAGAAATTCCTCTCCTGGGTTCATATCTAAAGAAAAATAAAACACTAATTTAAAAAGATATATGAATCCCAGTGTTTATTGCAGCATTATTTATAATAACCAAGATATGGAAGCAACCTAAGTGTCCATCAAGAGATGAAAGAATAAAGAAGAAGCCATATACATATATACGATGAAATACTACTCAGCCATAAAAAAGAATGAAATTTTGCCATTTGCAACAACATGGATGAGCCTGGAGGGTGTTATGCTTAGTGAAATAGGTCACATAAAGAAAGCCAAATATCATATGTTTTCACTTACATGTGGAATGTGAAAAATAAAGCAAACAAATGAATATAACAAAAGAGAAACAGACTCACAGATACAGTGAGAGAGGAAAGCAGGGATGGGCAAGATAAGGGTAGGGGATTAAGAGTTACAAACTACTATGTATAAAAAAAATAAGAAACAAGGGTGTAATGTGCAGCACAGGGAATATAGCCAACATTTTATACCTTCATATGCAGTATAATATATATTGAATCACTATGTTATTCAAGTGAAACTAATATAATATTGTAAATCAACACTTCAATTAAAATATGCACTTCACTTCTATATTCCTATCAAGTTACAGAGAAGCTTAAATACAAAATGTACTTCTTCACAAAACTGTTCTTTATTTCCTCATTGCATTTGTTTTTTATCATGTGTGGTTTTTATGACTATAAAGATACTTCCAGGTTACAATAAAGTTGACAAATTTGGAATAATGTTTGAAAATTTTAAAAAACACAAAACTGTATTAGTGATTTCTAAACCCCTTCAGAACCTAAGGGCAATCAGTTTTAAAGATATAGCAAAAAATATAATTCTTTAATTAATTTCTGTTGAATTGGGTTTCAGTATTCTAATTAAATAAGTCAAAAAAAAAAAAAAGAGAGAAACAGAAAAAGTCAAAGAAAACAGAAAAAATATTCTTTGCTTTCTAAATATAAATACATTACTTCATTGAATATTTTAAATATTGTAAGTAATAATTATATAAATTTGCCTAATCAAATTACCAGGAATAAATCTTATAATCTCTTCCTTCAGACCTCTGTTTCTTTATAATGTAGAATTCTGTAATAAGATACTTATTAAAACACCTTAAAAATTACCTGCAATGAAAACTTAAGCATGATTAATCAGAAATTTTTAGACTGATTTTTTATTTCACTTTAAAGTTATTAAGGTCACAAAAATTATTAAGAGTATTTTCAAATTTAACACTGAAATTTTTTGAGATTAATTGAATATATCTGTAAAGCAGATTCTGCCTTAGTGAGATCATTTGATATATTTTTTAAATTTATTATCAATTAAGTATAGCACATTCAATTTGAAATGAATTGGCCTTGAAAATGGCAAATTTAGATATCAATCTATGCCTTCATCTAATAATTACAATTAAATTTACAATGAAATTACTGAAGATTATGTGCCTCTTAGTGCAACTTACTGAGCTCCTACATCTCACTATGAGATATTTAAAAAGTAAAAAAAAAAAACCATGATATTATGCAAAGTGATTGAATAAACATGTGAACATCATGTCAAGATACTCTTCATATGTTTCTCCTTTGCCTCAAACTTAATGTAGCCAAAACCAAATTTCTTTCTTTTCTTTTTTATTCCTAACTCCTCTCGGTGTCCCTTTTCTCTCTATGACACATCCATCCTCCCAATAACTGAGGTTCATAATTTTGGAATTGCCATTTAATTCTAAATTTTGATCCCGTACCTAATATGATACTAAGATTTGTTGAGTTTTAACTACAAAACATTCCCGTTTTTCTTTCTCTTTTTACCATTGTGACTCAATATTCCACTCCACATTATTGTAGAAGTCGTCTGAGTTGTTTTTAATAATCTTGAAGGAGTTCAGCAAGTGTAGGAGGAAGTCAGGAAATAAAGAGTCTTGGAACTAAAAACAGGCAGGGAGATGTACCACTGAGATATACTGATAAATTATACACAAATATTTAAGCAGGCAGAGCATCTGAATCATTATGTCTATACATAATAGGTCACAATCCAGCAGTCAAGTAGGGGCACGTAGAATGAATGTCTGGCAGCATGTGGGCTTTACTCATATATAGATAGAAGCAGAATTTCAGCCCATGAGAGGCTGAAAGAGCAAGGGAGGACATCTGCCCTAAGTAAGGAAATAAAATATAGTACTAAAAGCATCATCTAAGCAGACTGCCTGGTTTCAAGTCCTCTCATATGACAGCTGACCTTAGGCAAATTATTTAGATTTTCTTGTTTCCCATTTCATTATGTATAAAATTGGGATAAAATACTATCTATATCATAGGATAAAGGAGATCATTTATATACAGAACTAAATAAATGCCAGCTATTCTTAGCACCAGTAATTCCAGACCTGAGAAATCAGGCAAAACCTAGTATTTACAGCTGAGATAAGAATTAGAGGTCACAAACAGTAGAGCAAATTTGTACAAGCAGGTAAAAGTCAGGGGTGGTCTTGATAGATAAACATACCTTGCTTTACCCTCTCAATTTTGAGGTTTCATCTAAAAAATACATAACTAAATTATATAGAATTTATGTTATCATTTAAGCCACCAATATACCATTTAGTTTATTAATGAATTTATAAAATGCTTTGTAATGTAGTTATTATCTTTGTATCAGAATATAAGCATTTGAACAGTATGGAGGTTTCTTAAGAAACTAAAAATAGAGTTACCATGTGATCCCACTCCTGGGCATATATCCAGAAAAGATGAAAACCTTAACTTGAAAATATACATGCACCCCAATGTTCATAGCAGCACTCTTTACAATAGCTAAGACATGGAAGCAAACTAAGCGTTCATCAACAAATGAATGGATAAAGAAAATGTGGTATATAGTATATGCCATGGAATACTACTCAGCTATAAAAAGAATGAAATAATGCTATTTGCACAACATGGATGGACTTAGAGATTGTCATACTAAATGAAGTAAGACAGAGAAAGACAAATAACATATGACATCTTATATGTGGAATCTGAAAAAATGATACAAAGGAACTTATTTACGTAACAGAAATAGACTCACAGACATAGAAAACACTTATGGTTACCAAAGGGGAAGGGGCAGAGAAGGGATAAATTAGGAGTCTGGAATTAACAGATACACACTACTATATATAAAATAGATAAACAAGGACCTACTGTATAGCACAGGGAACTATATTCAATATCTTATAATAACCTATAATGGAAAAGAATCTGAAAAAATATGTATATGTATATAATATATATAACTGAATCACTTTGCTGTATACCTGAAACTAACACAACATTGTAAATCAACTATACTTCAATTTTTAAAAAGCAAGCAACATCTAATTAAACTATCCTAAGGTATTATTTTTGCTTTGAAAGGGTAAAAACTTGTATGTGCTTAAATATCACTCTAATAATGCAGAAAGTGGCTGACAAACTGAACTTAAAAAAAAAAAGTGACATTTTAGAATTTTAAACTGAAATATGCAAAGATAGATTGTTCACTTGAATAACTTTGCATAATTGCTTTACTCTAGGTCAAACTCAGGTTTATTTGTTTGTTTATTCCTCCTACTTCACCAAGATGTCACTTATTTGATGGAGCATTTTCAAAATCTTATGTAAAATGTGGGCTACTAAAAATAATTACCTCACAGATACTACTTTTCCAAACAGGAGGCATATTATAGGAAAATCTCTTAAGTACTTTAAAATAATTTGAATATTTGGGTTCTTATTATCAAAAACTAAATATTAAAATTATATTGAGATTGAAACTGGGAGTTAGTTTTCCTGATATGGGAAAATATAATTTAATTTAATTTCTCCATTTTACTCCAAGAATAAACTCAATATTCCTGTCAGTCAGTGTTTAAGAATTTCATTATATCCTGTTATGTTTACTGCCATAAACATTACATTTTAAGAATTTAAATGTCGGGCTTCCCTGGTGGCGCAGTGGTTGAGAGTCCACCTGCCAATGCAGGGGACACGAGTTCGTGCCCCGGTCCGGGAGGATCCCACGTGCCGCAGAGCGGCTGGGCCCGTGAGCCATGGCTGCTGAGCCTGCGCATCCGGAGCCTGTGTTCCGCAACGGGAGAGGCCACAACAGTGAGAGGCCCGTGTACCGCAAAAAAAAAAAAAAAAAAACAGAATTCAAATGTGTAATTTATGTTTTGGTTCATTTTCGGAAAGACATTACATTATACTTATATCAAAAGCTCTAATTTTAATAAATAAATTATAATATTCCATATGAATGTACTCTAAATGTAAATTCAAACTGCACATAAGGCATTATGCACATTTATAATTGGCCAAATAGTTGAAGATATGACTAATAAAATAGGTACTGTCATAACATTGTAAAATGAGCCTACAACTAAGGAATATTACTATCATTTATCACTTGCTATCAATTACTATCATTTATCATTTATCAATTACTGTCTCCATGAAATGTTTTATACCCAGTCTCTTCATATTATTTATAGTTATTTCCTACATGCATACTTATATTAGGTATTTATCTTGCTTTATATTATCTTACATACCCACATTACATTACTTGAAACATTTCTGAAATAATATTTGTACAAAATAATATTTGTACTTATTTATTTTCTTGTCTTTTACTGGAATAATGTATTTACCATGTAAATTGAAGACAGTGTTTCTGCCTGAAAGGCCTTCAGATGACTGGATTAATTGCTTTTCTGTAACCTCAAGATTTGTTTAATTTATTCTCGTGAGAAAACTATTCAAGACTCCAGGGTTGCAGTGATGTCATCTTCATGAAAAACTTTAGAAAAACCTTTATTTGATGAAGGAAGGACACATTTTAGAAAGGACTAACCACACTGGCCAATCTGGCTAAGATTAATAAAACACCACGAGCTTAATAGGCTGCATACGTTTATGGGGCAGGCACCATGCAGGCATCCACAAGAGTAATCCAATATTCCCTTCCTTTGTCATATACCTATTATAGGACAAAGGAACTCTACAGATGGACAAGGTGATTTAGTTTAGACTAATTTACAATGATTATTTTGTGATCACTTAGACAGTGGATGTTAGATGAAGTAGTTTGTCCTTTAGAAATTAGATCAAGGTATTGAGGATAACCTTTAGATGGTGACCTTTATTCCTTTCAACTTTGGATAATTTTAGATCTTGGTTTCAAGGTTAATGATGTTATATCCATTATACTGTCAGTTTTCTAAGATAAATCAATTTTAAATGATATGACTGTAGTGCGAAGTTTTCACATCAGGAGCTATTCTGGCCATGCACTTCACAATTTAACCACTGTAAAAGGAAAACATGCTAAAATGTAGTCATTATATTGACACCTTTAAACAGAGTGCTGCCAGTACACTTTCATTTAGATCTCTGAAAATGAGTAAAGTTACTTTAAAAAACTTTAACTTAAAAATGCACAAAACACACAGAATAAAACAAATTGCTTGCTTATCTTTGTATCATAGATTAAAAACATTTACCTAGATTATATATATATAAACACACATACATTTTATATTTGTGGAAGATAAGAAAGCTAATTATATTGCATTTCTTCAAAGAATTTCAAGTATGATCAGATAAAATGCTCAATAGTAGGTATAGTATGGGAGGCTTGAAATACATTTGTAAGTTTCTAACTCCTCCATGTGCAAACGATTTATTCACATGTAAGGAATTTGAGAATAATATATGATTTCCATAGTAAGACCAATTCTTGCCTACCACGATAAATGACACCATTTCATGATCCCATTGTGAACTAAAAAAAACACTAATCCTTGACAGTAATACTAACACAAATAATAATAAAACCTGTCCTATAAGGTAATCAGGCCATAGGTATTAAATTACTCTTTTCATTTTATACAGTGCTTTAGAATCAAAGCTAGAGCTAAAATAAAATGTTTACTCCTGTAATCTGCATCTCTAATTAGTTAGGAAATGTTTTCCAATACTAGACAATTTAAAAAATGGATATGGAAAGTCTGTAGTAGCTCAAAATAAGTCATGGAAATTTAAAAATGCCATGCTGAGATCTTTTTCAAGAAGTTATTTAACTGTCGGTCATTAGATCATCATTATTATATCTCAGTTTAAAGAATGTATACATGTTTTTAAAAATCTGCCAAAACCTAACTAGGAACTCTAATACAGTATTCTAAAGGATAAGGTAGGAGGGTTTTGTTTAGTTGAATGTAATTTGATGAGGGTAAGGGCAAAATTATCGAAAAAGGAGTATCCTTTCCTGTGTCCATCAATGTTTGACTGACAGGTCAAAGAAAACAATTTATTAGCTTTGAATATTTTGCTCTGGGAGCTTTTAAAATTAAACTTCACATTACAACTATTAATTTAATCAATTATGTCACAGATCTGTCCATCAATATAAATGATGTACAATTTAACTTCACTATCACATAGTATTGTTTAATATTATTTACCAAAGAAGCTAATGTTTTTTTTACGTATTTTTAGAACATTTACTCTCTTCCAATTAACATTGTGAAGCTGGTATATGCCTGAAAATTTCCCTGCCACTGAGTGAATTAATAGCATAATCTGTAATTTGCATCTTCAACATTTTTCCCACAGGTTTGCCATCTTTATTTCTTTTTATACACAGCAACTTAACAATAAAAATATCTACAACAGATATGTAAATCACAAGTCTACTGATTGTAGCTATCCATTTTATACCACATTTTAGGGACCATATTATTTGAACAATAAATTTACCAGCAAGTAATTCAAGCAAAATGATCTCTACCCTCAAATAGCAACTGTAATCACAACATTTAAGCATCAGTACTGACAGTTTGCCTTAATGTTTCATCATGCACTTCATTCTTCACAATAAATTGTAGTTTAAATTAGAGGCATTGCTTTGGCATAGGAATCCATTTTACCTTTTGGAAATTAAGATTTTATATTTAAATCCATACTCAAATAAATCTCAGCTATCTTCCTTTTGTATTTTATTCTGTCATTTTACATTCAGATTATCCTGATATCAAAAAGTCCTGCTGTTTTGCCCTTCTCCATTAGAATAGGGAACTAACAATAGAAATGTTCAATGATGAAACCATGGTTACATTAGAAGTTCTGCATTAGTAAGAGATTCTATTAATTTGTGTTATGTCCATCATATGAGGCATATTTCAGTATTTTGAAGCAGCCTCTATTCATGAGGGAGATACAATAAGAGACAGAGTTTTAAAAGATTAACTACTTATATTAAACAATATCAGAGACTTCTAAATAAAACAGAAATTAACAAAGTATACTCTTTCATTAACATGTGAAATAGCATTCTGCAGATAAAAATAATCATCTTATAAGGTTGGCGATAGCACAAAAACAAAAGTACCACTCATACCTCTCATATATGAAGAAGATATTCTTCTTCATATCCATAGAAAACAAACAGTATTTTCTCTAATATATTGTAACTGTACATTTTTAACTCATAACATATATTTAGCAGTTTTATTCAGTGAAACAAGTTTCAAACTTTTGACTGTTGTTCATTAGCTACAAGAAAAAATTATGTTCTTTATAGTAGGAACTACAAGCAAAATAATCAAATGCACGTGCTAATTTTTGTTATACATATATAAGTTGTTACATTTTAATGTGATATATATGTACACATTTATAGACAGATACTTCATATGTATACAGGTAGCCAGTATACAAATATACACACAGATATAGATATACTTACATAATTTGTTTTTAATTCATATATCTGTATTTTTAAATTAATGGCTTGATGCATAATCTTCCTTGACATAGTCTGTGAACATACAAATATTCATATTTACATGAATCAAATCATTTAACAGTAACAATCATAGGTATTATTTACCTAATGAGTGCACATAAAATAAAGATTGTGTTCTAAAGCCACACTTCTAAATTCACATTCAAAGTAAATTCCTTGATAGATAAACTAACCTTTATTTTTTTTATTTTATTTTTTTGTGGTACGCCGGCCTCTCACTGTTGTGGCCTCTCCCGTTGCGGAGCACAGGCTCCGGACACGCAGGCTCAGCGGCCGTGGCTCACAGGCCCAGCCGCTCCGTGGCATGTGGGATCTTCCCGTACCGGGGCACGAACCCGTGTCCCCTGCATCGGCAGGCGGACTCCCAACCACTGCACCACCAGGGAAGCCCGGTAAACTAACCTTTAATATTTAAACTCTCAGTTCCCTTATCTTTAAATTTTGGAAATTAGGATGACAATGACAATAAGACAAACATCTACATAATATTTTCTATGTTCTGGACACTATATACGATATAAATATATACATATCAACTTACGTAGTAATCTCCATTCATAGAGCTATTGAAGACTAAAATAGTTCATACAGAGTTCTTAGAATATGTGGTACATGGTGAACAATCAGTACATGTTGCCTTTCATTACTAATGACCCAAGTCTTTTTGGCTGGTATGTTACATTCATCCTCTCATTTAATTCCCATGATAGCCCAATGGAACAGACAATACCTGCTTAATTTAGAGATGTGGAATTAAGGCTTAAAGAAGTTAAGCCATTTTCCCATAGCCACTCTTGTCAATGGTATAGCTGGGACTCAAGCTCAGACTCCAGAATCTGTAACACTAACTGTTTGATAATTTCTGTTTTACATAGCAGATATGAGCACTGCTGTTTATCAACTGTTTATATTTTTACAAATCTGATAGTAGTTTTATTAATACATCCATATATTCATAGATATATTGGCCTTTGGTATGTTATTTTCTTATATTTATTCATTATTAATGTAATTTTGTAAACTTTTTTCCATTTTATTTTCTTTTTATATTACAAACACATTTATTTATTATAATTTTTACAAATGTAGGATTATACTATATTAATATTCTGCAATTTTGTTTTATTTCCAAAATAATCTGTCCTATTCTCTTCATATCAGGATATAGAGATTTCCCTTGTTCTTTCTATATGCTAAATAATATTTCATTTTGTGAGTGTACCAAAATATATTTAACCACATTTTTCTTGCTAGAATATAGAAAAAAAAATTTTTAATTACAAATGACCCTGCAATAATCACCCTTCCACATACTCTGCACCTTTACAGTGTTTTTCATTTTCCATTGGACTATTAATCTTTTCCTTAACTAATTATGAGTTGTTTTGCATATTAAGGAAAACTGGCTCTCATCTGTTCCATTTATTGCATACATTTTTATCTATCATTGTCTTTTAACTTTTTTGATGTAGAGTATTCTCAGCTATTATGTAAAGAAATTCACTAATCTACTACTTTAGGGGTCCTGTATTTCATGTCATGCTTATAAACAACATCCCCATCCTTTAGGGCGTTTCTTTCCTCAGCCTCCAGGAGTTTTCTCACAGTCATGCACTGATCAGTATTCTCTTCAATACTCAGGGAATCCACTGCAGATCTCTGTGCAGCTCTCTTTTCAGGTGTTGGGATTTGCAGAATTCTTTCCACCTTGGTTTCTCCAGACCTCAGCTCAGACTCCTTAACTCAGGGACCATGGCAGTCTCCACCTAGGCACCCCCTCTCTGTGCCACACAGCATGGAAGCTCTCTCAAGGCAAAAAGCTGGTAAGAGCTCACCTCATTTTTGCTTGTCTCTTAGGGATCACTGTCTTTCCTTGCTTTATGTCCACTATTTTGAATACCTTTGATTTACAGATCTTGTCCATTTATTTTTTCATTGTTTTTAGGTAGTAGGGTAAATTGAGTCTCTGTCACTTCATCTTGGCCAGAAGCAGAAGTCCACACATAGGTTTTTGACTTTTATTATTATTTCCTAGAGACTAAGCAATTTTTTAAAAATTTTTATTGAAGTATAGTTGATTTACAATGTTGTTGCAACCTCTACAGCAAAATGGCTCAGTTATACACAGAGACATTCTTTTTTTTCATATTCTTTTCCATTATGGTTCATCATAGGATATTGAATATAGCTCCCTGTGCTGTACAGTAGGACCTTGTTGTTTATCCATCCTCTATGTAATAGTTTACATCTGTTAATCCCACACTCCCAGTCCTGCCCTCTCCCACTCCCCTCCCCCTTGGCAACCACAAGTCTGTTCTCCATGTCAAGACTCAGCAATTTTGAAATTGATTTCTTTTCTGAACCAACAGATCCCAACTATCTATCATTATTTTGTGTATCTCATTTTACATGATTATATTTTTATATATTTATTTATTGTACTTTATATATATATATATATATATATATTTTATTATTTTTTTTTTTTGGTGGTACACGGGCCTCTCACTGTTGCGGCCTCTCCCGCTGTGGAGCACAGGCTCCGGACGTGCAGGCTCAGCGGCCATGGCTCACGGCCCCAGCCGCTCTGCGGAATGTGGGATCCTCCCGGAACGGGGCACGAACCTGTGTCCCCTGCACCAGCAGGCGGACTCTCAACCACTGTGCCACCAGGGAAGCCCCTATGTATATTTTTTTAATACATCTTTATTAGAGTATAATTGCTTCACAATACCATGTTAGTTTCTGTTGCACAGCAAAGCGAATTAGACATATGCATACACATGTCCCCATATCCCCTCCCTCTTGAGCCTCCCTCCCATCCTCCCTATCCCACCACTCTAGGTCATTGCAAAGCACTGAGCCGATCTCCCTGTGCTATGTGGCTGCTTCCCACCAAGCAACTATTTTACATTTGGTAGTGTATATACATCAGTGCTACTCTCACTTCGCCCCAGCTTCACCCTCCCACCCCATGTCACCCCATTCTCTATGTCTACCTCTTTATTCCTGCCCTGCAACTAGGCTCATCACTACTATTTTCTTTTTTTTTTTTTTTTAAGATTCCATATATATGTGTTAGCATACAGTATTTGTTTTTCTCTTTCTGACTTACTTCACTCTGTATGACAGACTCTGGGTCCAACCACCTCACTACACATACAGTCTGGCCAGAGTATGTGCTCTGTACAATTTCTAGTGTTTTGAAGTTATTGAGAATTTTTCATGGTTCAGCTACAGTCACTGATGCCTCCATTATATTTTACTTATTCCATTGAAATGCGTCGAAGTCAGCAGTATGATTCTGGAATCAGCCTCCTCAAGACATGTTTTGGTGATACAGTTTAGAAGAGATTCCTGAATACCTTAGGGCCCTGTGAGCTGCATCTTCCCCCTACTTCTGTCATATTTGCATAGTCTGATGATTCTACTATAGTTCCCCGGATGTCTCCAATTCCCTTCATAGGGTTGGAGTTTTCCTCTGAACCTCTGTCCATGTAGCTGGTGACACTCTGCCTAGTACTTCTAATTTCTGCCCTCCTGAGAGTGGCTCCTTCTCCCGGACACCAGCTTCTCTTCATGTGCTCCAGGGAGCTAGATGACCTCTAGAAATCAGAAAATGACCCTTGCCTGCCATGAAGCAATGCTATGAGCTAAGAGTTCCTGTTGACAAGCTCTGTCCTTTGGATATCATCACCATTTCCAGTTACTTCTTGTTCACAATCACCCTTCATTCCTCATCCCCATTTTAGGATAAATGCCCTCCTCTACACTAATTTCTCTGCATTTCTCATTCCCAAGTTCACTTGAGATAGGACATTTCCCTTAATATGGTATAGTGTGGAAGAATTAATTATTCCACTTCACATGCCATACTGAATTATCTTTCAAGTTATTTTTTTCCGTTTACCTTTACATTGTATGGCTAAAGTTCACAGTGAAGAACAAAAAGATGCCTTAAGAAAGGCTGTTTCAGTAATACAGGAAAAATTTTCTTTAATTCTATGCTAAGTCACTGAATCATTTTGTAATTAGGATTTTCAAAACCTAATTAAGTGCATGTGACTTAAGTGATGGGCTACAATTTATATTTTATATAGCACCTAGTCTATAATAAAAATAATAAAAATATCAAATTAGTTAATTAACAATGTATTAATTAAATAATGAATATGCAGAGTATGCTACTTCAAAAGGGTTTGGGGCCAGGATGTGTGGGTATATAATTATCAAACTTTATGGCAAATGAAAATAAAATTTCAGTTTCATAAACCCCATCCTTAATGTTTACTCTCCTGATACCACAAGTTTTGATTAAAAGAATCAATCTATTAATAATTACCAGAATAGGAATACACTAATAAGAAAATCTTTGTATATGGCTTTACAGTTTACAAAGGGTTTTCACATATGGATAACCAATATAATAAAAAAGAGAGTAAAACTAGTCAAAATTTATGCTTCTTTATTTTACATTACCTTTTCTTGGAATAATTTAAAAAATTAAACTGAAGTCATACACTAAAACATTTTTAAATTTCAATTAAAAGGCATGTTTAATTTTGAAATCCATCTCTTATTCTCAAAGTGTCTGCAAATATGGTGTCTTTCATGTGCGTTCTTTCACTGCATGAGAAAAATATTAGTTTCTTACCCACATTGTAGGTTTTTCACCACTACAAGTAAAAATCAGTTAAGATATGTTGACTCACTCTGATGGCAGGTGAAACTGTTCCATTAAAAAATATTTGAACACATTGGATAAAATAAATAGTAACATTAACAATAGACTATATCATTAATAGTCATAGTATTGTTAAAATGCTATGGAGGATAGGATGGCTATATCTTTGTAGAAAAGAAATGTTATCTCATTCAGCTCCACTTGCAGCAGTGAAATATCAAAAAAGATAGACTGATGTTTGTATTGTTACCCAGTGAGAAAGTCACAATCTTATAATACAATATAGTGTTTCTCATTTTTAGATTTTTACTAGAGTCACTGTATCATGTACCTTAATAATGAAGAAACCTTAATTTTATCAGCTATAGCATATAAACAGATACTGATTTCTTTCCAGTAGTGGCATAAATAATAAAAGGATGGAATGACACAGCCAAATGTAGGCAATAAACTCAACCTTTATTGAGTTACATTGTTATGTGAGAAGTGAAGTAATGACTGAATTGAACCAAAGTTTTAAACAGATGAATTCTATAATTATATCTCATTATAGCAGCAGTTTCACTGGTTTTCAACTCTTTAAAAACATTTTTTTAAATACTAGAAGGGTTTCAGAAGTTCTCATCCAGAAACTGTAAAAACTATAAGACAGAATTTTACTTTCCATAAAAACATTTGGAGGCAAATTTTATTGAGAGTTAAGATGATAAATGAAAGCTTATTATTTTGAGCCAGAATTATATTTATCTGAGCACTTTAATAACATCCTTGTTATAAGTTTCAGGAATATTTTGCATCTCTCAATTTCCACTTGAAAGTTCTGACCTAGTTATCACAGCATTTCATGAAACTTAAAACCCATTACTACCATGATCAGTCTTCTTAATATTTTCTCATTTATTTAATGTATTTTATAAGGAAATTCATTTCAAACTACTGAAGCCTTGTCTTCATAGCTTATTATTTTATCCCTTCTTAGTAAGAGTAATTTTTCTGTTATTTCTGTTGGTTCTAATTCACTTTAGGTTTGTTTCACACAAGTAAAACTGAACTTTGTATAGAATGTTCAAAATTCATTTAAATTGGTTTCAAATATATGCCAGTGCTCTGGAGCGCTCACCATGTTTTGTTCTACTGATCTTCTTTCTCTTTTTTGTTATCAACCTCTTGCTTTCTTTTGACTCCTTATTTCAAACACATAAACCTGCTCAAGTCTCATCCATCTTTTAAATCCCTCCTAGGACCCATCTACTCTCCCAGTTACTACTCTAGATCTCTTCGCATTTACAGCCAATCCCCTGATATATTCATCTGTAATCTCTCCATTTCATTAGCTCCCACTCATTCTACAAACCACACCAATATTCTCTAGCTAATGTGAACTTTGAGCTTCATGTTGCTAAACCAAATGGGCATTTGACACTCTTTTTTATTTATTTATTTGTTTGTTTGTTTATTGGCTGAGGTGGGTCTTTGTTGCTGCGCGTGGGCTTTCTCTAGTTGCAGCGAGCAGGGGCTACTCTTCGTTGCGGTGTGCGGGATTCTCATTGCGGTGGCTTCTCTTGTTGCGGAGCACGGGCTCTAGGCATGTGAGCTTCAGTAGTTGTGGCTCGCGGGCTCTAGAGTGCAGGCTCAGTAGTTATGGCACACGGGCTTAGTTGATCCGCGGCATGTGGGATCTTCCCAGACCATAGCTCGAACCTGTGTCCCTTGCATTAGCAGGCGGATTCTTAACCCCTGCACCACCAGGGAAGCCCTGACACTCTTTATATAACCAGAATGACAGTATTTCTTGTTTTGCTCAGGAGACACTTGAATTATGCTTGCTGTTGTTATGGTGTCACATCCAGTTTTATATTTGTCCAAGACTTTTCATTTTTTAGTAAAATCTAACTTTTAACTCTTGCATTAAGTATGGCCAGTTGTATTCAGTAAACTGCTGTTTTGAAATGTCTGCCTTCTGCTGTGACCTTACCTAGCAAGTGAAAAACATAAGCAATGCCCAGACTTCTCATTTTAATAATACTTTAAACATTATTATTATGATATTGTCATATTAAAATATCCCTGGACAGAGTCTCATATTGGCTGTAGATTAAATTTATATTCACAACATATTTGAACAGACCAAAAGATAGAGATAGCATGATTAAGTCTCATTATTTCTGCACCCTCCCCAAATAGGATGTTTAAACTCTTGGAAAACATAGTATTAACGGAAACCTCAGAAGCATTGCTTTGAAATACTCAATGTTTTATAGCACTTAAAAAATCATTTCCAATGTTTTTTTTAACCTCAACTTTTTACCTATACTAGGTGCTTTTCTTTCCCGTACACACACACACACACCACACAAGAGTAAAAGGCTCTCTATTTGACTTGTTTTGGGCTTTTTATGCTTTACTACTGATTTCCTGTAGTTGAAGAGCTGAATCATCCACTCATCCACTCAGGGCAATACTTCTTAAAAATATTCATTTCCTTGTCAGAAACGCTGGTAGATACATTGCAACTTGCCCAGCTCATCTTTATTAGACTTGATGATGAGCAAGACATGCTTGTCGACTCGGGTATTTGTCCTTGAGCGTGCTGTGTTTAAGAGTCACTTTCAATACTCAGAGAATACTTGTTATTCTCAGTGTCTATGTTTACAGTTCTGGAAACTCCAATCTCTTTCTCTAAAGACTTATAAAACCATATTAATGCTACACAGATTCATTAAAGAAGCTGAACTGAGATATAGGGGGAAATGTTACTGTTTTCTCTTTTGCCCAGAATCTTCAAGGCCCCATTTCAAACATCTCATTTTGATTTCTTAAGCAAAATCCAGATTCTTCACACTTCCATTTCCTTTCCTACCGAGAAACATAATTATTCTGATTAAACTTCTTATATTTCCATTCATCTAAGATGTCTAAAGTTATTTGAAAATAGGGGCATCTTAAATGATTTTTAATTTAATTCTCAGAAAAGCCTCCAATAATATGTGAATATTATACAACTTTTGAAAAAATAAAGTATTTTTTAAAAATGTCTTTAGAAATTTAGGAAACACAAACAATAAAAACTACTGAAAATATATGTGACTGCACTTTGACAACTGTAAGGTACTAAGCAAATGGAGACTAATACAGTTATTATTATTACTCTATTAGGCACTAGGATATGAATCTTTTCTACATCTGTATGTAGGAGGCCAAGAGTAAAGGGAGGACTAAGAATTTAGAGGGGAGCAAATCCTGAGGTACATTCTGTGGATATTACATATCTTTGGGAAATGGTCAAGATAAAGCCCTGTGTGGCCTCCCTCAGCTCTGCAGCTAAGCTTCATGCTTCAATTGCCACAGCTTCTTTGGCCCTGTTTTATTAAATTCAACACTAACACCAGGGTGTAAAGTTGCTAGGGAAAAAATTTGGAAAGGTACTTATTCACAGCCCCAGTTGGTTTTCTATGGATTAGTAAGTAGCTCGGTGCAATTTAATTCATTTCAAATCAATGATGCTACCAATCTATCTGCAGAAGAAAATTATGCTCATCTCTATTTAACGTTGGTGAGTGAATTACCTATTTGTACTGCTTACTCCCCTCAGTACTTAAATGTTTTTAATTTTAGCGTAAACAGAATTATCTGTCTGTACAATTCTGGACTTTAGCACATTGTTGAATTTGTGCAGTAGCTTTCTAACTTTCCACAGCCACATCTGGTCTGTCAAAAGAACCTGCCTAAGACAATGATTTCACTGTGGTGCTTTTGTCTCAGAAAAGGTCACTAGCTTATGAATGTCACAGAATATTTTTCTTGGGCTTCTAAAATTCCCTAGTAATCATCCCTATCAATCATCTGGCAAAATTATATACTATATTGTAATACTGATTGTGTGTGTGTGTGTGTGTGATGTATTTCCAATTATATTCCAAGCTGCTTACAGACAGAGAAATTGAATTTTACTTTTGACTTCTGGCTATTATTTAAATCAGGCCTGCTGTGTTATAAGAACATTATATATCTCATATATCTAATTACATAGCACCTCCTGCTAGGTGTTGTTTTCACCATCTTATATTAGGGAAACTAAGTCACAGAAGATGTATAACTTGACTAAGTCCCCACTCCTGAGTAGATGATAAAGCCACTTTTAAACTGAAAACCCTTGGCTCCAAAGCCCTCTCTTCATATGACAACATACTGCCTTTAATAATTTGTTTTTGCTTTTAATGATATTTGGCCTCAAGAAAACAAAATTATCAACAGGGTGATACATACTGGATGAAAGAAAAACCAATGAGGTGGATGCTACCTTCTCTGTTTGCTTGTTAGAGCTAGGTGAGAGAAGCGAAGTGAAGAATCCTGAAACCGATGGCAGGGAAAACATTCAGCAGGACTGGGGACACTCTATATTGCTCTTGTATGACACATGTCCCGTGATTCAGTAAAATATACATAGAGTAATAGCCTGCCTTATTTAGATACCAGTTTTAAGGCAACTTAGGAGAAAAAAAAGCCACAAGGAGAATTGGCACCTGTGCAGTAACATTCTCTCCAGACTAATGAAAGAAGTAAAAGAATCTTTAGGACACCTTCCTTGAGTGTTGAAACTCATGCAGAGTAACTTTTCCAACAGGAGGTGCCACTGGCTGCTGCGAATTTTTGATGGTCACTGTCCATAGACACGTGGAAGGCAGAATGTACAGAAATACTACTTTCCTATGTCCAGACTCTAAAAAGGAGGAGGCACTTCAACAAATATTCCCTTTGTGTCTATTGAATGTTTTGCCTGATTTCACGTGCACTCCATTAGCAAAAAAAATCTCTTCATCCTAGTGGCAAAAGAGTAGAAATCTTTTTCATTCTGGAAGGTTGTAGACATGAATTCCTTAATTTAAAAAAGGAATCTTTAAGTAATCAGTTTCTGTGCTACCTAATCAGCTGTTGACAACCAGACAAAGATAAAAAAATTAACTTTTGAGGGTAGGAGATATAACACAAAATGAGTTATCTGTCGTTTTTAAAATGTTGGAATTAACAACATTTAAAGTTCATGACTTTGAAAATCTCTGTCGAAAGTCTAAACAAAGCATTCCATCAAGACTCTCGTTTTGACACTCAGGTTCTTTGTAGAAATCATCTTCTCCCTTTTTCACCTGCCAGGGCATTGGCACCCCTCCCCATTATATCAGTTGTCGCCAATGATAATTTTAGCAATAAATGTACATGCCTTTGTGAATGTACATGTTACAAGAATTTTACATGCATACAAAATTGTAGACATCTTGAAATTCTTTTGATAGTAATCTTAGGTGAAAGTCTTTCTTTTGTGGGAAGGAGGGCAGGAGTTATCATCTGTCAGGGAGTAGTTCAGTTAATTTTATCAATTTCTAATGCTATAGAAGAGAAAACATTAGAGAATCAAGTGGAAGAGGAAAGATTAGTCGTATACCATAATAAAATATGGTTTTTAAACATAATAGTACTGATAGTACCCTCTGAAGGTACAACATTCATTTTTTTTCAAAAAGAAATGTCAATATAAAAGACAGGCAATTATTACTTTTACTGTTCATTCTTATCAGTATTCTTTTTTTCTGGACACAATAAAACCACACTTCCTCTTAAATTATGTAATTGAGAGGGAAGAACAAGGACATGGCTAAAGTACATCAAATAAGATAAAACCTACTTTGTAAATACAAAATAACAAGTGACCTTCTATATTACCAATGTAAATTAATTAACAGTATGAATATGATGTAGCAAAAAAAAGACTAATTTTCAAAGGTAAGCCCAAGTCAAATATACTGTGGTATAATTCTCACATGTCTACATTTCAGAGAAGTATAGTGGATTGCAAAAATATGATATAATTTTATTTGCTGTAATAAATACATTGCTGTAGGGCTATAAATCATTTTTCTATTGTTAACTGAAAATGCAACTGAAAAATAGCATATTTACACTGTGCAAATATTAAGTTAGAATTGCAGGTAACCCAAGTGTGATGGGGTTCCCATGGTCAGCATCTTATTTATTTTTCCCATCCTGAGTAAGAAACTTTTTGCACACCCTTCCCCAAAGTACAATTCTAAAAAGCAACAACTTGCAATGTAGATTTTACTGAAAATGGAGATTTACTGCAACCACATAGCAGAACTTCAGAAAAATCTAAGCACCTTCTATTCCTTCCTCCTCCTGTAGCTCTCTCTTTCCACACAGGCCTCTCTAGCCTCAGGACTACAGCTTTTCAACCTCTGGAATCTGCCCTCAGGGTTCTTCTTCAGCAGAATGCAGTTATCCCTCAGCCTCTCAGGTCTTGCAAATTTCTTCATTCTTATCACCCAGCTCAGCAAGCAACACATGTTCCTTATAAAGCTTTGGGGGCTTGAAATATTTAATATTTTCCTGTCACAAATGTATTTTTATTCACAAGTAAAATAAATATCTGAAAAAAAATATTTAAGGATTGGAACAGGAGAGTAAAGGGAATTATAGCACAGATTTACAGGAACTTATGGGCACAAATTGATTAAATAGACCATCAAAAAAAGGTGGGGGGGAAGGAAATACTGATGAATAAGACAGAGTCCTATAGCAATTTTTATTAAGTCCTGCTGCGTGGTACCAATATCTCTCCAGTTGCAATACATTTTTATTAAAACTTATTTATCAAAAGGCCCTATATAAAGCCAAGCTTCAGAGAGATGATATTTGTAATACTTATATCTAAAGAGAACTTTCATTCAGAATATTTCACATTCAAAAAATCCAACAAGAAAAAGAAGATAGATGACCCTTTCCAAAAAAAAAAAAAAAAAAAGATAAACAAATGACTTTATCAAGCTCTTCACAAAAGAGGAAATCCAAATTGCCTTTAGGTATATTGTTGCCAACAAATTTTGGCTCCCTTTGCACCGATGCTGAATAGAAATAAGGAGACAGATTTGGAAGATAAGAAATAGAGAGGTTTTTTTTATTTTCTTTGCAAAGGCAAAGGGAAGACACAGCAGGCCAGTGCCTCAAAAACTGCCCCCCTGTCCAGGGGAATTACAGGGGGTCTTATAGGTGGAACTCACAATCCAGGGTAAGTGATAAAGATCAAAGCGGTGAAGATATTGCATTCTTCTTCTTCTTGCAATATTTTAAAACAGTCACTGCTGGCATCAGGCAGCCTGGTAAATGGGTCCCTTCATCTCTGGGTTATCTGTCTGTGACCTCCTTTTTGAAATGCAAACAGCTACAAGGTGTGATTTGCTACAAGAGAAATTACCTAAATTACATAGGATTAGGGGTGACAGGTTAGCTTTGTAAAGGACAAATCTAACTATAGACACTACAGATTAGCAACAGTTAAAATAAAACTAGGAGTGATTAACTCTTTCAGGCCAGGTTATGTTTCTTTTCTAGCCTGTTTATTGTTCGCTTTGTTTTCTTTGCTTTTAGTAGAGGGAAAACTTCATTTCTATTTTCACTTCAACATTGTGAAGAAGTGTTTCACATCCTTAATCATCAGGGAAAAGTAAAATGAAAACCAACAATGAGATACCACACTACACCCAAAAGAAAGCCTTAAAAAATAGCTGGCATAGCTGGCAATGCCAAGCGTCAGTGAGGATGAGGAACAATTTGAACTCTCATGTAGAGCTGCTGGGGCAGAAATTGGTACAATCTCCTTGGAAAACGGTTTTGTAGTTTCTAACAAATCAGACTCTAATCATCTCTTCAATTCCACCCCCAGGTAGATACAATATACAATGTACAGTAGAATTGTGAACAGAAACATGTAATATGAACGCAGTGCTACATATTCATTACAGTACTCTTTATAATAACACTAAACTGGAAAAAAAAACAAATAACCATCAGCAGTAGAATAAGTAAATAATGTTACGTTCTTAAAATGGAGTACAGAACAGCAATGATAAACAAAATTACTGCTAGGGGGATTGGTTCAAGATGGTAGAGTAGAAGGACATGTGCTCACTCCCTCTTGTGAGAGCACTGGAATCATAACTAACTGCTGAACAATCATTGACAGGAAGACACTGGAACTCACCAAAAAAAGGTACCCCACATCCAAAGACAAAGGAGAAGCCTCAATGAGATGGTACAAGAGGTGCAGTCCCAATAATATCAAATCCCATAACTGCCAGGTGGGTGACTGGCAAACTGGAGAGCACTTATACCACAGAAGTTCACCCACTGGAGTGAGGGTTCTGAGCCCTCTGTCAGGCTTCCCAACCTGGAGGTCCAGCAACGGGAAGAGGAATTCCCACAGAATCAGACTTTGAAGGCTAGCAGGATTTGATTGTAGGATTTTGACAGAGACTCCACTGTTGGAGGGCACACACAAAGTAGTGTGCACATCAGGACCCAAGGGGAAGGAGCAGTGACCCCATGGGAGACTGAACCAGACCTACCTGCTAGTGTTGGAGGGTCTCCTGCAGAGGCAGGGGGTGGCTGTGGCTAACCACAGGGACAAAGACACTGGCAGCAGAAGTTCTGGGAAGTACTCCTTGGCATGAGCCCTCCTGGAGTCTGCCATTAGCCCCATCGAAGAGCTTATAGCTTCCCATGCTGGGTTGCCTCAGACCAAACAACCAACAGGGAGGGAACCCAGCCCCACTCATCAGCAGACAATCAGATTAAACTTTTACTGAGCTCTGCCCACCAGAGCAACATCCAGCTCTACCCACCACCAGTCTCTCCCATCTGGAAGCTTGCACAAGCCTCTTAGATAGCCTCATCCACCAGAAGACAGACAGCAGAAGCAAGAAGAACTACAGCCCTGCAGGCTGTGGAATGAAAACCACATTCACAGAAAGATAGACAAAATGAAAAGGCAGAGGACTATGTACCAGATGAGGAAACAAGATGAAACCCCAGAAAACAACTAAATGAAGTGGAGATAGGCAACCTTCCAGAAAAAAAAAATTCAGAATAATGATAGTGAAGATGATCCAGGACCTTGGAAAAAGAATGGAGGCAAAGATTGAGAAGATGCAAGAAATGTTTAACAAAGACCTAGAGGAATTAAAGAACAAACACCTAGAAGAATTAAAGAACAAAGAGATGAACAATACAATAAATGAAATGAAGAATACACTAGAAGGAACCAATAGAAGAATAACTGAGGCAGAAAAATGGATAAGTGACCTGGAAGACAGAATGGTGGAATTCACTGCCATGGAAAAAATAAAGAAAAAAGAATGAAAAGAAATGAAGACAGCCCAAGAGACCTCTGGAACAACATTAAATACACCAGCATTTGCATTATAGGGATCCCAGAAGGAGAAGAGAGAGAGAGAAAGGACCCAAGAAAATATTTGAAGAGATTATAGTTGAAAACTTCCCTAACATGAGAAAGGAAATAGCAACCCAAGTCCAGGAAGTGCAGAGAGTCCCAGGCAGGATAAACCCAAGGAGAAACAGGCAGAGACACATAGTAATCAAACTGACAAAAATTAAAGACAAAGAAAAATTATTAAAAGCAAGAAGGGAGAAATAACAAACAAGGGAACACCCATAGGGTTAACAGCTGATTTCTCAGCAGAAACGGTACAAGCCAGAAGGGAGTGGCACAATATATTTAAAGTGATGAAAGGGAAGAACCTACAACCAAGATTACTGTTCCCGGCAAGGATCTCATTCAGATTCTAAGGAGAAATCAAAAGCATTACAGACAAGCAAAATCTAGGAGAATTCAGCAGAACCAAACCAGCTCTACAACAAATGTTAAAGGAACTTTTGTAAGTGGGAAACACAAGAGAAGAAAAGGACCTACGAAAACAAACCCAAAACAATTAAGAAAATGGTAATAGGAACTTACATATCAATAATTACCTTAAATGTGAATGGATTAAATGCTCCAGCCAAAAGACACAGGCTCACTGAATAGACACCACCATCTATATGGTGTCTACAAGAGACCCTCTTCAGACCTACAGACACATACAGTCTGAGAGTGAGGGGATGGAAAAAGATATTCCATGCAAATGGAAATCAAAAGAAAGCTGGACTAGCAATACTCATTTCAGATAAAATAGACTTTAAAATAAAGAATGTTACAAGAGACAAGGAAGGACACTACATAATGATCAAGGGATTAATCCAAGAATAAGATATAACAATTATAAATATATATGCACCCAACATGGGAGCACCTCAATACATAAGGCAACTGCTAACAGCTCTAGAAGAGGAAATCGAGAGTAGCACGATAATAGTGGGGTACTTTTAACACCTCACTTACACCAATGGACAGATCACCCAGACAGAAAATAAATAAGGAAACACAAGTTTTAAACAACACAGTAGACCAGATAGATTTAACTGATATTTATAGGTATTCCATCCAAAAACAGCAGATTACACTTTCTTTTCAAGTGCACATGGAACATTCTCCAGAATAGATCACATCTTGGGTCACAAATCAAGCCTCAGTAAATTTAAGAATATTTAAATCATATTAAACATCTTTTCCGACAACAATACTTGGAGATTAGAAATCAGTTACAGGGAAAAACACGTAAAAAACACAAACTCATGGAGGGTAAACAATACGTTGCTAAGTAACCAAGAGATCACTGAAGAAATCAAAGAGGAAATCAAAAAATACCTAGAGACAAATGACAATGAAAACATGATAATCCAAAACCTATGGGATGCAGCACAAGCAGTTCTAAGCTGGAAGTCTACAGGAATACAAGCCTACCTCAAGAAATGAGAAAAATCTCAAACAATCTAACCTTACGCCTAAAGGAACTAGAGAAAGAAGAACAAACAATACCCAAAGTTAGTAGAAGGAAAGAAATCATAAAAATCAGAGCAGAAATAAATGAAATAGAAACAAAGAAAACAATAGCAAAGATCAATAAAACTAAAAGCTAGGTCTTTGAGAAGATTAACAAAATTGATAAACCATTAGCCAGACTCATCATGAAAAAGAGGGAGAGGATTCAAATCAATAAAATTAGAAATGAAAAAAGAGAAGTTACCATGGACACAGCAGAAGTACAAAGCATCATGAGACACCACTACAAACAACTCTATGCCAATAAAATGGACAACCTGGAAGAAATAGACAAATTATTAGAAAGTTATCACCTTCCAAGACTGAACCAGGAAGAAATAGAAGATACGAACAGACCAATCACAAGTAATGGAATTGAAACTGTGGTTAAAAATCTTCCAACAGGGCTTCACTGGTGGCGCAGTGGTTGAGAGTCCACCTGCCGATGCAGGGGAAACGGGTTTGTGCCCCGGTCCAGGAAGATCCCACATGATGCGGAGCAGCTGGGCCCGTGAGCCATGGCCACTGAGCCTGTGTGTCTGGAGCCTGTGCTCCACAACGGGAGAGGCCACAACAGTGAGAGGCATGCATACCGAAAAAAAAAAAAAAATCTTCCAACAAACAAAAGCCCAGGACCAGATGGCTTCACAGGTGAATTCTATCAAACATTTAGAGAAGAGCTAACAACTACCCTTCTCAAACTCTTCCAAAAATTTGCAGAGGAAGGAACGCTCCCTAACTCATTCTATGAGGCCACCATCACCTTGATACCCAAACCAGACAAAGATACTACAAAAAAGAAAATTACAGACCAATATGACTGATGAATATAGATGCAAAAATTCTCTACAAAATACTAGCAAACAGAATCCAATAGCACATTAAAAGGATCATACACCATGATCAAGTGGGATATATCCCAGGCATGCAAGGATTCAATATATGCAAATCAATCAATGTGATACACCATATTAACAAATTGAAGAATAAAAACCATATGATCATCTCCGTAGACAGAGAAAAAGCTTTTGACAAAATTCAACACCCATTTATGATAAAAACTCTCCAGAAAGTAGGCATAGAGGGAACCTCCCTTAACATAATAACGGCCATATACGACAAAACCACAGCCAGCATTGTTCTCAGTGGTGAAGAACTGAAAGCATTTCCTCTAAGATCAGGAACAAGACAAGGATGTTCACTATTATTCAACATAGTTTTGGAAGTTCTAGCCACAGCAATCAGAGAAGAAAAATAAATAAAAGGAATACAAATTGGAAAAGAAGAAGTAAAATTGTTACTGTTTGCAGATGACATGATACTTACTATACATAGAGAATCCTAAAGATGCCACCAGAAAACTATTAGAGCTAATCAGTGAATTTGGTAAAGTTGCAGGTTGCAAAATTAATGCACATAAATCTCTGGCATTTCTATACACTAATGATGAGAAATCTGAAAGAGAAATTAAAGAAACAATCCCACTCATCATTGCAAAAAAAGAATAAAATACCTAGAAATAAACCTACCTCAGGAGGTAAAAGACCTGTACTCAGAAAACTATAAGACACTGATGAAAGAAATCAAAGATGACACAAACAGATGGAGAGATATACCATGTTTTTGGATTGGAAGAATCAATATTGTGAAAATGACTATACTGCCCAAAGCAATCTACAGATTCAGTGCAATCCCTGTCAAAGTACCAATGACATTATTTACAAAACTAGAACCAAAAATCTTAAAATTTGTATGGAGACCCAAAAGACCCCGAATAGTCAAAGCAATCTTAAGGGAAAAAAACGGAGCTGGAGGAATGAGACTCCCTGACTTCAGACTATACCACAAAGCTATAGTAATCAAGACAATATGGTACTGGCACAAAAACAGAAATATAGATCAATGGAACAGGATAGAAAGTCCAGAGATAAACCCACACACCTATGGTCAACTAATCTCTGATAAATGAGGCAAGGATATGCAATAGAGAAAAGGCAGTCTCTTCGATAAGTGATGCTGGGAAAACTGGACAGTTACATATAAAAGAATGAAATTAGAACATTCCCTAACACCAAACACAAAAATAAAGTCACAGTAGATTAAATACCTAAATGTGTGACTGGACACTCTAAAACTCTTAGAGGAAAACATAGGAAGAATACTCTTTGACATAAATCACAACAAGATCTGTTTTGATACACCTCCTAGAGTAATGGGAAAAAAAACAAAATAAACAAATGGGACCTAATGAAACTTAAAGCTTTTGCGCAGCAAAGGAACTACAAAGACAAAGAAAAGGCAACCCTCAGGATCAGAGAAAATGTTTGCAAACGAATCAATGGACAAAGGATTAATCTCCAAAATATATAAACAGCTCAGCAGCTCAATATCAAGAGAACAAATAACCCAATCAAAAAATGAGCAGAAGACCTAAATAGACATATCTCCATAGAAGACATACAGATGTCCAAGAAGCACATGAAAAGCTTCTCAACATCACTAATCATTAGAGAAATGCAAATCAAAACTACAATGAGGTATCACCTCACACCAGTTAGAATGGGCATCATCAGAAAATCTACAAACAACAAATGCTGAGAGGGTGTGGAGAAAAGGCAACCCTCTTACACTGCTGGTGGGAATGTAAATTGATATGGCCACTATGGAGAACAGTATGGAGGTTCCTTAAAAAACTAAAACTAGAACTACCATACGACCCAGCAATCCCACTACTGGCCATATACCCAGAGAAAACCATAATACAAAAAGACGCATGCAACCCAATATTCATTGCAGCACTATTTCCAAAAGCCAGGTCATGGAAACAACCTAAATGCCCACTGACAGACGAATGGGTAAAGAAGATGTGGTACATAAATACAATGGAATAATACTCAGCCATGAAAAGGAACAAAGCTAGGTTATTTTTAGAGACTTGGATGGACCTAGAGACAGTCATTCAGAGTGAAGTAAGTCAGAAAGAGAAAAACAAATATCATATATTAATGCGTACATATTGAATCTAGAAGAATGATACAGATGAACCAGTTTGCAAGGCAGAAATAGAGACACAGATGTAGAGAACAAACATACGGACACCAAGGGGGGAAAGTAGGGGTGAGTTGGTGGTGGGATGAGTTGGGAGATTGGGATTGACATATATACATCCATATGTATAAAATAGATAACTAATAAGAACCTGCTGTATAAAAAATAAATATAAATAAATAAATAAATCACTGCTACACACAACAACATGGGTAATCTCAGATGTATTATGTTGGACAAAAGAGTCCATGAAAAAAAGAATATACAGTGTATGATTCCACTCCTGTAAAATGCAAAAAAGGCAACAAAAATAGTTTTTTTGTGATTCAAGTCAGAATAGCAGTTATCTGTGGAGAGAGCACTGGAGAGTGCCATGAAGGAGCTTTCTCAAAGTGCAGGGTCTTTATTACATGATGATATATGTAGTGGTTACAGAGGTGTGTTTATTTTAGTACTTAAGCAATACAGTTATGATTTGTGCACTTTTATGTATGTACTGTATAATTTAGTTTTAAGAGTTTAAAACAGTGAATTCAGTGACCTTTTGAATTTCTTTACCATCTTGTCATTCCAACAAAAGCAAATGTAAAATCTCTACTACTTCAATTTTCACATGTTTGAGACGTAAATGCTTCAATTTATTCACTTGTTGCTATTGGTTGCGTTTATCTGTGCCCTAGTATCCATTTGAAATTGTAAGTATAAGGGAGAGAGCAGAGTCCCCTCTGTTATTTCCTTTCCTTCTTTTCTTTACTTAGAAGAGTGCCAAGCACAACAACATGTAGAAGTTTGTCAATGCTACAGAATAAGATGCTGCATTTTGAGGAATATTAAATATTTTAAATTATTACATAAACCACACAGCTACAGAGACAAAATGAAGGGTCATTTCTGTTTTTAATATTTGTGACTAATATGCAGCTTTCAGGATGAAGTTGCTAAGGAATGATGATGTATCAAAATCCCATTTTTTAATTGAAAATTTTGGAATGTGGGGGCACAGTCAGGAAAATTATAGACAATTGATCCACTGTTGGTCACTTTTTCTACAAAATCATAGCTCTTCCCTACTGAGACCAGCCTTCGGTGGGACCATGCATGTGGTACATTAAGCCTGTGTCCATGCTGGTGAAGGGAACAGCATTATTAAAACTCTAAGAGGGAGCAAATAACATTGTCGAGGAATATGAGTCATCAGATTTGTTCAAAGTAGAAGCTTAGGAAAAGACATAGAGGGTCCTAAAATCATGATCAAGGAAGTCGATTGGGCTCAGGTCCTGGAAGATCTATAATGGTCATTAAAGAAATCGTACTTTTTAAGAAAGTTAATGTGATTGGAATAAAGAAAGACAAGCCATTCCAAAAAATCACTTATTTTGCAGGAAAGGAAAAAGGTATCATTCTCCCCACAAACACACACAAAAATGCTACCTTAGAAAAGACCTTCTACAGGACTTTCAAAACAAAGGCACCTGTAAATGCACAGTCACATCCTGTGTAAATGAGAGTAATCATTTGATGGCAGAAGAATTAGATTGATGCTTTCTTTCCATCACCATATTATTTGGAAATCCAAAATCTAATTTCTAATTTTAAGAAGATGGTATATAAAGTTTAAAGGGCATTTTAAGGGAGATGATTAGTATCACGAGTTATACTTAATAGTCACTGAGGCTTATCTGAGGAACTGCAGAAAGCTTTGGTTCCCACACAAGCCCAAACAACCAAAATCTTTTCAACTCTCACCATGGTGGAGAGTTCATTATTTCCTGACATCCTGAAGACTTATCAGTTCTTTACAGCCTCCTACAAAAATGAAAAATCTACTAATAAAGGAAGTACTATGTATATTTTATATAGATAGATAGATAAATAGATATTTAAAAAATAATTAACTAAAATCCTCCTAATAGCAGAAGAGGAAGAATAAGGATCCCCAAAGTTTATGGATGTATATATTAAAGTGGTCATGCCAAAGGACATTTCTTTGTATTATCAAGCTCTATCTAAAAAGCCGTGATAACTTTATATTCTACTATACAGTATATCATATTCATCTTTCTTTTAATGTGCACTTTAATATTCTAAATTACTTAAAATTTGCTTATCAAAAATTTAAAGCAAATATTTTAAATTGTTTAAAGTTGAGTAAAATTGATGCTGTAAAGGAGGTATCCCATGAGTTTCAAACTCTGATGTTGCCCACTCAATTTTGATTCTTTCTTTCTGTCTTACATCACAAGGCTGACTTTGTTTGTAGTAGCAAGGTGTCAATAGAAATATCCATCACCCTATACCTTCTCACAGTCAGGGGAAGCCATATGACCCATTTCAGTTCCATGTGCTATAAAGAGCCTAGTAGCTGGAGATTCTGGAAAAGTTATTATTTTTCTGGAAAAAATAATTGAGAAAAGAATCAGCTGTAATCAGCTTGTTGGCTCTTACTCTTTCCCTTTTTCTTGCCTGGAGCATTGAGCTTGGACTCATGGACAAGTATACACAATGAACAACCTAGTAAGAATCTAGAATGAGGCTGAGTGTCACCAGCGCTGTGACTGCCATTGTCCAGTGGAAATTTCTGTGTTGTTGTGTGCTGCCCAATACAGTAGCCACTGTCCTCACAAAGTTATAGAGCATTTGAAATGCAGCTAGTAAGACTGAAGAATGAATTTTTAATTTAATGTATTTTAAAATTTAACTAAGAGCCATGTACGGCTAGTGGCCACTATATTTGATAGCACAACTAGATTATATCTCTATTTAGTTGAGTATGTAGGCAGGTTTCTTTAACATGCAATTGACTGCACTCCTAACTAAATATACTGTGTTTATTCCAGACCTTCGAATTCTCTCTTTTACCTCTTGGCACACACACACATACACACATCTAGTCTGAAAACCTTTCCCTTAAATTACTCTCAGATCAATACTTTAGTGGGATTGACCTACAGATGACTGAGATTTTCTTTAGACTGGGACACAGGATAGAGCAAAGAATGGAAACATGGAATAATGAAAAGAGAGAGATTTACCATGAGCAAACTCCAATACCTGGGTGTGCCTCTTTCCGAATGTAATCAAGCTTCTTCATCTGCATTTCTCAATGCAAGCAACTAAACAATGCGAAAGGATATGTGTTCCTGGCAGGTTCAGCCTTTCCTTCTCAAAGAAAACTGGGGCTCTGCAAGGGATATGTCACATCCTACATGTTATGCTGCTCTGATTTATCTCACTTCATATTCAGACACGGTACCTCTTCTGACATGGGTTTGTTTTATATTGGGGCAAAAGAGGATAATGCATAGGCAGAAAGCCCTGACTGATGGTAAGCAATACACATATGTTCAGTTTCTTCTTGTTTCTGAATCATTCACACAGACCAGAGGAAGAATAGAGATCAGTGTCACAACCACCAGAAGGAACAGAAGGTTAACTTTGGACAATTGAAAGAGCAAGAAACAATGTATAAAAAGATCTTTTCTTTGAAGACTGTGAAAATAGAAGGATCTGAGTCTTGGAATCCCAATCATAACCATAAATATGCCTTCTGTGAAAAGGAGGTGTTAAGGACATTGCTGTGGTGGTCATTTTCATCCTAGGTTGCTAATGGAAATACAGCCTGATAGTGTTTCATACAGAGAAGTTGTTAGGCACCCTTCGTAAAAAAAAAATGCCTTTGTGTATTTATGAAATAAATTATTACACACTTTAATTTTAAACATTAGAGATTTAGAAACTACCCTTACCCAACTATGGCCTTAATGTGTATCTGGTACTCACTGAAGCCATGTTATTACATTGCATTTGCTTATTTTCAGTCACAAGGTTTCATTTGATATACTCATTATGTAAGAAATATTAGAGCATAAAAACATCTTAAAGGTTTTTAATAATTTTTTTCAAACAGAAACTATGACAAATAGTCATAACTGGACTTATGAGAGTGTGTTTCTTTCCAACAAACACAATTCTGGACCTGGCTGGCTCATTACAACATGCAACTAAAGGAACTTAAATAAATGAAGAAAACATACCACTCTCTGACACGTAAATTCTAAATCACTTAATGATATACTGAGATTTCAATTATACTGGAAATGATAGTGGGTAGGTATAATAAACCCAAGGAAAATGTCAAAGCCCAAAAAGAAATCCAGAACAATTAAATAATTTGCTTTAAAGGCTTCCTTAGCTATAGAGTGAATAGCAGCTTACTTGACATCTATTAGCCACTTAATAAATAATGATAGCAAAGACTTATTGAGTACTATGTTCCAGACCCTGTGCTAACCACTTATATTTATTGTCTCATTTACTCCCTTTAATCAATTGTTATAAAATCAAATATGATCAAGGCAATATTTTTTAGCTTTATGAAGGATTCACATTATGTCATAGTGTATCAAAAATATATTTCATATTAGTTTGTAATCATTAGCTATAATATGAATTATAACCTCCAATGAGGTAATGAGTATATTAGAAAGAATTTTAAACTGTAAATCTACAAGATTAACATCCTTGCATCCACTTTGGGCTCTACCACTGATTTATCAGGTATATGACTATGAGAAAGCCACTGAAAATACTCCTAACAATTTGTCTTATAAGTTTTGAAAAATTGTTTCAAGTAAGTACAAAATAATAACTGAGTGAGGAGGTGAAAAAAAAATAGAAGATACTCTTGAACCAAAAATTGTTGATCCAAGAGAACAGGAACAGGACTTCATTACATGTGCCTCTTAAAGATAAGTGAAGTAGAGAAGGAATGGAAAATGATTCAGATGGTTTTCAGGGCCAGTGTAACTTTTATCTGGATTTTCATGAAGAAAAGCATAGCAACTATGTAGGGGCAGTTGGAAACAATAGAGTAAAATGGTAAGAGAGGGAAACCTGTCAGAGTCAACTTACAACCACTTATCATGTCTCACAAAGACATCACACAGCTGGGTTCCATGAAAAGGAATAGATAGGAAAAAGTAACAAAGCATGGGCAAGAAGCAGGCAGAACTTTTGCATTAGCTTGCCTGAAATCATGGACTGCAAGAACAGTTCTCAGGGAAATGGATTGAAATGAGGTGTCACAAGTATTTAAATCTTTGTAGTTTGTGTAATATTAGAATTCTTAAACAAGTATGGCTTTTGTCTTATGTTGGTGACTAATACTTCTCAATGATTGACTCATCCACCTCCTCTGCTTTCTCTTCAAATTACCCATGAAATCACAAGTGTCCAAGTCTCCATGGCCCTAGAAGGGAGAGTACTAATTCTGATTTGCCAAACTGTGGGAGGTATTTCCTCTGCTACACAGCAGATGTGCCACATTCTGCAAATACTCAGACCTGCTCTATATTTTGGTGGGTGAAACAAACACCACCACACAGGGAAGTCATGAGTTTGAGATTCAGGTAAAATCACATGGATGGTGCCCTTGAAACAACAGGATCTGTACCAAAACTGAACCTGCTTTCTTCAGTTTTATGTCATTACTATCCCTCTCTATAAGCATTTGCCCTGGACACTATGCACCCACAATATAGTTTGGCCAACTGAGAAAATTTCCAAACGGGCATGTCAGTCCTGGGACATGAATGGCACTGTATGTTGGGGCAGCCATTCTGAGGTTAGCAAAACAAATACCATTTATTTCAAAATATCCTGGGGGGGAAAATACCATCTTTCAGTGTTGGAAGAACAGGCAAAATGAGGACAAGTTAATTCCTTAATCTTGCAGAACCACACTGGCTAAAGACTGCCAGACAGGAGAAATTTGTACATTGAACTGTACTCAAGCAGAAGATCTGAGAGGAGTATTCTAGCAGCATCCAGGTGGACCTGAAGATTCCAAGGAGAAAATGCATATCTTATCTGTGCTGAACAGCAAACTACTAAGATATAGTATTCATTATTCAAAAAAAGGAAACTAGAGGAAGTGTTAAGGGAAGGAAGGGGCCTTAAGCTAATGAAAAGACTATTGCAGGGTGTAATGGGGATATTGCCTTAAAAATGTAGCACAAAGTTGACTCTTGAAATGTAGTCCCACAAGAAATGTAAGAAAATGTTAGACTGCATTTACTATGTGTTATCACTAAAATATAAGAACAATACATGCTATCTGAAATAAGAAGAAAAAAAGGAGGACAAATATAATGGGGACAGACTGGCAGGATGATAGCTACATGGCATTTAGAGTTTGAAAATTTGCATTCAAATCTAGGCTTGGCCACATCACTTATTAATGCTATGATTTAACTTTGTTATTTAGCGTTACAGAATCATAAGCATCCTTGTAGATAGTAAAGGAAAACTAAAAGGATGCAAAAATTTACAAAGATAGTACAAAAATGCAAAAAGTAGAGGATAATATCTGTAATATAGGCTTAATTAAAAACTTTAATAAGAACTACTGAGGATAAATCAACATATGATATAGCTACAAATTTTTAGCTATTTGAGAAAAAATAAACTCATATTTTAACCTTACACCATATAATATAGTAATGCCAAACAGTTTGAAGAATTATATGTGAAACATACAACTACAAAGGAACAAGATGGAAATACAGGGGAACATGTGTGTATGATCTAGGGGAGAGAGATAATAAAGTTTTCTAAGCACAAAATCATGAAATAAATCATACAGGAAAAATTAATCTGAATATATTATTATTAGATATAATTATTAAAACAAGACCACCATAAAGAAAAACTAAGCGTAGAAATTTAAGCAAACTACCATACATAAAATAAATAAACAACAAGGCTTTACTGTATAACACAGGGAATTATATACATTAAAAAGATATGAGTAGACAACTCAGAAGGAATATGAAAGGCTAATAAACATACAAAAATTTTCATCCTCATCATGAATTGCTTAAATTAATATTCCTTATTACCTGTCAAATTCACAAAGAATAAAGAACAATAGTGTGGGTGGAAGTGTACAAATTAAGCACTCTTACATCTGCTGGGAGTAAGGCCCAGAACAACCCTTCTGAGAAACAATCTCGGGTATTAAAAAGTAATCTTTAAAAATATTACATACCCTTTGACCTTGTGTGTTACTTCCTGCTATTCTATCTAGAGGCAATAAAAATTCTGACAAAGATTAATGTGCATATATATTCATTGTGGCATTACTTTTAATAGCAAGATATTGGAAACAACCTACATGTTCAGTGTTTGGAAAATGATTAAAAGCACATTGTCACATCTATCTGCTGTTGGGAGAATGGGTAGGCATAGATTTAAATCCTGATTCTCTCCTTTATCTGTGACTTTTTCTGAGTTACCTAACTTATCTTAATCTTTGTTTCTTCAAATGCAAAATGGGGTTAATAGTATCTATTCCAGAGTATTTTTTCAAGAGTAAATATGATGATGCTCTGCACATGTGCAATATAAGAATGTTATGCTTAAGAAAATTTATCAATATAGTGTTTGTGGAATCAAATTATACGGATTTGTATGAACATTTTTGAAGAAAAACTCATCCATAAAATTCAGGGTATTATTTTGTTTGTTCCCTTCTGACCTTGATTCTGGTATGTTTATGCAGGGTACTTTGCTCCCTCCCCATGCCTAACCTGAATTTAGAGCCTAGATTCCATGTAAGCTGAGCTCCATTAGGTATTTGCCTGGGAGTTATCATGGCAAAAAAGGCTCCTTTCCCAAAAGTAGCAACAAATTTTGCACCCTAGTGGCAGGCCTGAGGATGTTGCCCCCAAGGAAGCTTTTGGAATTGCAGAAGCCTCTTTATCACCAAGCACTGTGTAAGTGTGTTGAGTAAAGGGGCCATCTAATAGGGGATTTTCCCCACTGGTTTGTGGGATCCAGGCAACACTGTTTGGTACACAGAGTGTTGTGACAAAAGCTATGTGACAGGCTGGGAGACACAGAAACACAACAGCAGATTACTCAGGTTTTCTCCACTGCCAACTGAAAGGGGAATGCACAACTTAAAAGTTGCAAGTTAAGTTTTATTCAGGGACCTAACTTAGGGCTATAGCCTGGGAAACAGCCTCTCCGATAGCTCTGAAGCTACTCCAAAGAGGTAAGGGAGAAGCCAGGATATTCATGAGTATTTTTGCTGGAAAAAAAAAAAAAAATGTAGTCCAACATCAAATGATTACTGCTAATCACAAAGAACAAACATCTCAAGATAATGATTTTAGTGCTTTATTGTGTGTGGGAAGATGCTAGAATCTGGGTTCATAGAAATTATTCCTTAGATATGCATCTTAAGTATCTAGGGCTAGTACCCATAGCACAGAATGCTTCCTGTTTTTCTCCACCCTGAATTCCCCTCAGGTGCACCGTTGCAGGACAACATTAGCAGTGGCTAATGGCTTGATCCATGTAGAACTAGAATGGCGGCCAACATTCTTTGTTTACAGTACCCACATACAAACAAATAAGACTCTACAGACAGAAAAGGTGAGACCCTCAGATGTGGTAAGGTAGGGAATTTAAAGTAATTCTTCAATAAATAATATGAAGTATTAAAATTTACCAAGCCTCTAGGTTCTACGCATGACTCTTCACACATCCATTCATGAATTCATCCAGTAATTACAACATCTCTGTGAGTTGGTTCTGTTATTAAAACCATTTTATAAAGATGGAAACTGAGACAGAGATGATAAATGACTTATCCAGGGTAATACACCTAATACCTAGCTGAGCCAGGACCCAGATCCTGGGAGTCTGACTTCAGAATCTGAGCTCTTTGTCTATGTGCAACTGTCACTCATTGATGACTTCATTGATAATAATAATAAACAATAATAATGGCCACTTTTGAATGTTTACTATACACTAGGCTCTGTAATAAGTACTTTATAAAGCTTATCTCCTTCATTCTTCACATAATGAGCTCTGATATACATGCATTGCATCTTCTAGCACAATTTGTAATCAAATCCCAAAGCCTGAGTTTGCAAACCTCTCAGCTATACCTCCTTCTACTGGAGCCAAAGAAAGTCAAGATAATACCTCTAGTGATCATAGATTTGGGAGTAAAGAAAAAAATTAAGAATAAATATACATTCTTACTTACATATTGAGTTGGTGGAACATAGAATTTGTTCCCTAGAATCCTGTATGTTATTTATACAAAGGTTAAAGATCTTTGTGTATTTCCCAATTACAGAAGTTTAAGAATAAACTACCATGTAGAATCTGTGGTGATGAGACACCAAAAATTTGTTTACCCTCAAATACTCCTAGGATTACCTACTCCATATATGATATTACCATTAGAATTATTCCTCCTAAGAAGACATAGAGATGGCCAAGAGGCATATGAAAAGCTGCTCAACATCACTAAACATTAGAGAAATGCAAATCAAAACTACAATGAGGTATCACCTCACACCAGTTAGAATGGGCATCATCAGAAAATCTGCAAACAACAAATGCTGGAGAGGGTGTGGAGAAAAGGGAACCCTCTTGCACTGTTGGTGGGAATGTAAATTGATAGAGCCACTATGGAGAACAGTATGGAGGTTCCTTGAAAAACTATAAATAGAATTATCATATGACCCAGCAATCCCACTACTGGGCATATACTCAGAGAAAAACATAATTCAAAAAGACACATGCACCCCAGTGTTCATTGTGACACTATTTACAATAGGCAGGACATGGAAGCAACCTAAATGACCATCGACAGATGAATGGATAAAGAAGATGTGGTACATATATACAATGGAGTATTACTCAGCCATAAAAAGGAACGAAATTGGGTCATTTGTAGTGATGTGGATGGACCTAGAGACTGTCATACAGAGTGAAGTAAGTCAGAGAAAAACAAATATCGTATATTAATGCATACATGTGGAATCTAGAAAAATGGTACACATGAACTGGTTTGCAAGGCAGAAATAGAGACACACATGTAGAGAACAAATGTATGGACACCAAGGTGGGAAAGTGGGGGTGGGGGTGGGGGTGTAATGAATTGGGAGATTGGGATTGACATGTATAATATGTATAAAATTGATAACTAATAAGAACCTGCTGTATAAAAAATAAATAAATAAAATTTAAGAAAATTAAATTAAAAAAAAGAATTATTCTTATAAGGTAAGACAGTACAGGTCCCCTAAGAATCCTATTAAAATGTGAATGTATTACCTAATCTATTAATTTCCTATGGCTGCTGTAACAAATTACCACAAATTTGCTGGCTTAAAACAACACACGTTTATTTTCTTAGAGTCACTAGGTCAAAATCAAGATGTTGCCATTGCTGTGCTTCTTCCAGAGGTGCTAGGAAAGAATCCATTTCCTTGACTTTTTTAGTTTCTAGATGTGTATTCCTTGAATTTTTTGGCCCGTGGCCCCTTCCTCTATCTTCAAAGCCAGCAGTGTAGCATCTTGCTACAGTGGTCACATTGCTTTCTTCTGTGTCAAATCTACCTTTGCCTTCCAATTTGGGGTTTCATTTAGAGCCCATTTGGACGATCTAGGATAATTTCTCCATCTCAAGATCTTTAATTTAAATACATCTGCAAAGTCTATTCTGCTACACAATGTCACAAAGGTCTCAGGGATTAATACTTAGTTATCTTTGGGGTCCATAATTCAGCCTACCACACCTGAGAAATGTGAGAAATGTGAGCACTTTCAGTGAATAGCAGATGATGAAATAAGAGCCTAAAAGAATGAGAAGCAAAATAAATGCACACTATATAGTAGTTACAGTAGGTGATAAAACTGCTTGGGTCCATTCAGAGAGTCACAATAAAATGAAGGTTTGAGGTTACTAAGTACAAACTTGGGGGGCTATGATCTGCTATTCTATCCTAAGATTAACTTTTGAATTTTAAAAGCTTACCTTTAAATGTTTATCCTGTAGAAAATTGGAACCCTCATACACTACTTGTAGAATGTAAAATGTTACATCAACCTTGGAAAATAGTCTGGTAGTTCCTCAAAATGTTAAACATAGAGTTATCATATGACCCAGTAATTCCACTCCTAGATATATGCCCAGGAGAAAATAAAACATAAGTCCACACAAAAACATGATCACAATTGCTCATGGCAGCATTTGATTTATAGTAGGCAAGAGTAAGAAAACGTAAAATGTAAATCAACTGATGAATGGATAAATAAAATGTGGTATATCCATACAATGGCATATTATTATATGGCAATGAAGGAAATGAGGTAGTGATAAATGGTATAACATGGATGAACCTTGAAAGCATTATGCTAAGTGAAAGAAACCAGTCACAAAGGATCACATGCTGTATTGTATGATTCCATTTCTAGTAAATATTCAGAGTAAGCAAATCCATAGAGATAGAAACTTGATTGATGATTGCTTAGGACTGGAGGAATAGTTTGGGAGGAAGTGATGAGAGGTTGCTCATAGGTACAGGGCTTCTTTTGGGGGTGGATAAAAATTGTGGTGATGGTTGCATGACTCTGTAAATCAACTGAAAATGATTGAATTGTACCCCCATAAATGCATGAGTTGTAAGTTATGTGAATTATATCACAGTGAAGCTCTTATAAAAAAATACTTGTCTTGACTTTCACTTATATCAAAGCCTACAATGTCAATTAGTCCTAGACTATTCAGAATAAGAATCACTTAAATTTTAGAGTTGAAAGAGACATTAGGTATTTTACATTCCAATCTCAGTTTATGTATCATAAACTACAAAATAGTCACTCTCTCTCCCCAGATGACATAGCTAGATGGTCAAACTGTTCTTTAGTACTGAGGATTATTTTCTCCCGCCTCGCACTCATTTTGTATCGCTAGCAGACACTTAGTTCCAACAACCTTGGTTTATGTACAGTTTAGGGAGAAGAGCTCCAAAGTCCTGATGATACCTGAAAAAAAAAAAACAAAAAACTATGTGATGTAATTTTTTTAAAAGAACTTGCTTCTGTCCATTTCATTCAGATCTTGGCTCAACCACTTACTCAAAGGCATTCTGTGAATACTCAGTAAAGTAGTTTAATATGTACTATTGTTACCAAGCTCAGGTCCAGTTGCTTGCCACTCAAAAGCCATTACTCAAGCGGCAAGTGTTGGTGGAAAGGAAAGGTTGTTTTATTCAGGAAGCCAGCAACCTGGGGAGAAGCTAGACTCATGTCCAAAGGCCAACACCCCCTGTTGATCAGGGGGAAAGAGCTTTTAAATGGGAATTTCAGGGCTGTATAGGCGGAGAAAGAAAGCTACATGCAGAACAGCACAGTCAGCTCCGACAGTTATCTTGAAATTAGTCATATGGTGGTCTGATCAGCATCATCTTGATTGTTTTAAGTATAGTTAATCTGCAGTTCCAGAGTTGGTTTGTTCCCATTTCTCTGAGGCCAGTTCTCAGAACTGTGGCAGCTTATGTCATGGCTACAGTCAGGTCATCATGTAGTTAACTTCTTCCACCTGTGAAGGTTTCAATATCTACAAAACAGCTCAAAAGATATGGCTCAGAATATTACCTACAGCCCTTGAGACGAACTAAATGTCCTTGACTTTGCTTAATTACTAAACTACTATTACTTTGCCCTGTTTGGCTGCATTTTGTTTGTTTGTTTGTTTCTGCATTTCCTCACTTCTCTGATTAAATTTGTTCTTTGACTAAAGTTTTTCTGCAGACAAAAGGCATGCTGAGGACATGGGAGGGAGAGTCTGTCCTGGGAATACCCCATAGGGCCTTGTACCATTTTACTATATTTATTTGTGTATTGTTCAGAATATTACCAGAATATAAGCTCTGTAGGGTAGGATCTTATTCGTTGTAATACAACCTAAGTTGATTTGGTCATGCACAATTTTTACATTTTTAGTTTTTTAGTTTTATATTTGCAGATTACAGCAATTGGCAAAGAGGTCTGGGGTGGCCTGGCCCTTCTCCTCTGTATTCCTTTTCTCTCTGTCCTTTCAGGGACACCAACCACACTTTGCACAAAGGGCAGATAAAACAATGTTCTGTCATAATTACCGTCATCTTCAGGCAGCAAGCTATCACCCTGCCTGAGGCTGACTGTAGGACACAAGATTCATGATTTGCTATCTTTTAATGCTCTATTGTGTAAAGGAAGGAAGTAGTTCTAAGACATTTTAACGAATGGATATTTCTTGAATATTGTTAAGTTCTCCACTAATCCCCAAGTGTAGTATTCATCATAGTAGGCAAGAGCCACACTTTTCACTCATATAAATCCACTTCTGGAGTCCAGTATGCCAACTAGAAAACTATTTGTTTTTCAGCACACTGATATCTGAAGCCCTTATTGTAACCACGACTAAAGCGTTGGTCCTCTAAAACAATGGAGATTGACCACCCTAGACTGTAACTCTTGATTACACCAGCTAATGGCCTCTAGTTTTTGGCTCTTAAACTAATATCATGTTCTGTAGGCTGAACATTTTAAAGTATGGTTCAAACATCTTTACATCTCTCTCATTTGCTATTGTATTCTCATCACTTAGAACTTTGCCTTAGCGTAGAATAGATGCTCACTAAGTATTTCCTGAATGGATAATGTCTGCATATTTATCTAAAAGTTCTCAAAACTGTCCATCATGAGTCTTATTTTAGGATATTTATTTTCTTATGAGACCTTGGTTTCAGAAGTTGGTTTTAGGCATTTTCTGCCATAGAAATTGTGTGAATTACATATATCCCTCCATTTATACAAATTCCTTTCCTTATTTATTAAACATATACCAGGTGTCTATCATTGTACAGTAAATTGTTTCATACAAACTCAAGATGCCATCTGACCCTTATCCTCAAACTTCTCATTCTGCCATAGTTATAGTGCATAATCAGATATAATAACTTAAACTGCAGCAATGATAAAGAACTTTACCTAAAGAAAATAAAAGAGCTAAATATGATGTTCTTGTGAATAAGTTCATCCTCATTCATGAATTTTGCCTTTTCCTTTTTATTTTTGTATACCTTTGGATGTGGTGACCAAAGGATTTTTTCACCGAGGCTCAAGTAGAATTTCAATTGAAAGTCAGTTGCTTTTGTTTCCTGGGGAAAAATTAACATTGAACACCTTGACTTTTTATTATAACTTAAAATATTGTCAGCTTACTTTGTTTTTGACTAAGAATTGTTGTCTCAGTCATGAAGAAACTTTGCCATGATAGATCATAATTAGTTTTTAATTATACTAGATGCTACATAGCATGTAAAATGGTATAGTTACTAGTTAATGGACTCTTTATCCCAAATCATAAACATTTACTATAAATAAAGCTTTATCATAGAAATGTAATTTTTAATCATGAATGTAAATAGGGAATGATATTTTCAAAGTTCCTTTAAGTTTGAACTCATGCCAAAAGACAGCCTTATGTCAGTGTGGCAGATGCTGGCAGTTGGCTCACTCACGACTCACTGGAAACCTCTCTTCCTTTTCTGTAGAGACTGGGAAGCAAAATACTCATTACTCCAGTCTCTTTACAACCTCCTTACAGGATTCGTCAGGATATAGAGTTTTGGCCAGTAGAATGTAGAAGGATGCCCCAGGTTTTACCTCCTGAATGAAATGTCAAAATCTCTTGAAAATTAGGCTTTGCCTTTGACATTCTCTTATCACCTTCCTCATCTCTAGAACATGAACATGATAATCAGAAGTTCAGAGCCTTCGTAAGTCAGGGAAGAAAATGTATGTTAAGGGTGGAAGAGAAGGATAGAAGAAGCAGTGTTCCCTGAAGACATTCTTGAGTATCTCTGCTAGACCTGGACTATGTAACCTCCAGATTTTTGATCATGAAGAAAATTAACAGCCTCATTATCCTAATACAGCAAATATCTAATGTAAATAGTTGCAGTGATTGAAAAAGGTAGTTTTAAAAGTGATTTTAAAGACAAGACTGAATTCTTCCCTTTCTTCCTATCACAGAAAATATGACAAACTGGAGGATGTTTTTATTATATTACCTTTAGGCATCAGAATAACAGAATTTTCTGTTAAGTTTGGATTCTGTGTTACCATTTGGTAGTATAGCCTACATAATTTAACTATTTTTATTAAATATGTATTTAAAACAAAATAAATCAGGTATGTGATTGAGAGTTATGCTGTAAGTTATGACAGAGTGCTGATAAAAATGTAACCTCACATTACTTTTATTAATATGCATAAAAGTTTCAATACTCATATAGGTATTGCTTCTTGAACTTTGGTCATGAAAGTTTTTTTATCCCAGGAAAATAAAATTCATAGTTTCAAAGGGTACTAACAAGGGGTGGAGCAGAACTTTTCTTTTAAGTTAAAATTATCAATTTTCTGTACTTTTACAGTGCTTCAGGATCTGTTTTCATCATTTTTCTGTATTCCATTCTGAAAAGAAGAGTTATGACCAAGATAAGGGAAAAAGAAAAGCTGCCAAAAGATACAGGCTTGTGTATCATGATTAATATTTTGCACATGATGACCCACATGCATTTTAATTTCCCCTTTAAATCATGTTTGAGTTTTCCATCTCCCACCTCCAGAACTAAGCCAGGAAGTTTATAGCTCCTGGGGAGGAAAGTGTAGGATTTTGTTCTTTTTAGCAAGAACATTGGACAAGAAGAACCAGCTCTATGGAGAGAAAAAAAAATTACCAGTTTGTTTCATCTCTCACTTAACATTTTGAAGAGTAGTAATAAAGTACACAGCCATAGCAAAGAGAACATGCCTCTTCCTCCTGTGACAGCTAGGCTTTAAGGCTCTTTGTTCTTAGTAGAAAGAAATTAGGACATAGAGAATGGGGATAAGCCAGTCCTTCTCTGTCCTGTGGGATTGTGGAAGCAGGGAGAGAGAAGAAAGTGAAATTGGCAAAACTCCTCCTCTGATTTTTCTTTCCAGTCTTTGACATGGAAAGAAGAGTCAGATAATGAGAAAGAGAGAGGATGTCCTGGTTCATTTTCTTTTGGATTATGGAATAAAACTATCTCCCAGGTGTTATCTTCTCCCATAGATAACACCTGGGGTTCCCATAGCAGAGTAAGTGGTCATATGACATAGTTAGGCAATAATGGTAGGGTTTGACTCCCCAAAATTCTTGCATAAATTGATGTGGGACCTGGAAGATAGTGAGGGTGCTGGCTGCTAGATTCTGAGAGTTGTTTCAAGGTTACTTAGGCAGGTGAACTACCCAAGTGGGGAGTCACAGAAAGTGCTGTGATGAGACTGTCAGGAAGCACCATCATGATTTAACCAAACTGAAAGGAAATGGATTATGGGTGTTACTGGTCTCAGATTTCAGACCTAACAGTCATATTGCTACAGGTTTGTGCCCTACAAAACTGAACTCTGATTAATTCTGTGTCAAGCAATGCCCATCACACATATTGAGAGAGAAAGACAGAGATAAAGAAAGGCAGACAGAGAGAGAGGAGGACGGAGACAGAGAGACTCCCTGGGCAATTTTATAATTTGATAATTGGAAGAATTTGTTTACAGATTAATTTCTGGCTCCATACATTTCATGCCTTTTAGACTTTTTTTTTCCTCCATCACTACCCACATACTTCTGGTCTCTGATGCCATAAAACATGTTCATATGATATTAAATCCTCTTGCTCTGCATCCTCATGTCATGAAGTAGGGTGAGTTATCAGAGTAGACAGTAGTAGGAGTAGTTCTGGGAAGCCATTGCTACACTGAGATAGCTAACATAACAGAACTCTACATGACAGTACTCGGTGACCTTCAAAAATATGTCACCCTTGGGCTTCCCTGGTGGCGCAGTGGTTGGGAGTCCGCGGCCAGGCCCGTGAGCCATGGCCGCTGAGCCTGCGTGTCCGGAGCCTGTGCTCCGCAACGGGAGAGCCCACGACAGTGAGAGGCCCGCGTACCGCAAAAAAAAAAATGTCACCCTTGACCCAAATTAAACACAGTCCTAACATTTTCAGTGGAACTCCAAAATACCAGCAGCCACTCTCCTTTCACTCAAGATGAGGAAAGGTGCAATGGACATATTGTTGGAGTGAAAAATATAGCAGTCTTAACTAATTAGAATTAAATATAGTATTACTCTTAAAATTCTTATAAAAAATCAACAATGCTAAAACATTGCAAATAGTGCACAGTAAATACTCTTCTGAATGGAAGACTAAAAATATATGAGAGACTAAACATTTTGTTTTAGTTTGTATGTCTCTTGATTAAATTATCTTCATGGAAGAGGGTTAAAACTGGATAAAACTAAAATGTGAAATTTCCCCCACTGAATGGTGAATTAAAGGTCAATAAAAAAAGAGAAACAGATTTGTTATAAAAAACTACGTTTTAATCTACATTCAAACTTTAATGTGAATTTTTTTACATTAAATATATACACATTTTGAATAAGCTTCCTGCCCTACATCTTATCTCTATTGAAATCTTCCTCTTTCTTTAAGATCTGACGTAACTGCCACCTCTGCTTTGAAGCCTTCCCTGATCACTAGGGAGAACTGAACTCACCCAATTATGAATTCCAGTGGTACTTGCTTTGTACATTTCTTATTTCCAGATACTAATTACTTACCACTTTATATTTTAGTTATTAGTTTATATGCATTATCTCTAGGGTGATCACATGATTTATTGACTTAACAAGGCCACCTTTGAAAATGAAAGGGGCATCTTATTAATTAAGCCAGGAACACAGGTATAAATTCAGACTGCCCTGAGGAAACTGGGAAGGACGATTATTCTTTATCTCTCTTATTTGAATGAAAGCTTTTGAAGCACATAGATTGGAGATTTGAATTATTTCTCCTTTAAGGAACTTAGTAATTTTCATTAAAATCACTAGAGAGGAGTTTAATAGAATTTGTTAGATGATTGTTTTAGTTGTTAATTTTAGAAATTTCCCTTTATTGAATTATAGTTTATCTTTCTGTTTTATGGACAATTAAGTCATGACATGGACACGGTTCATATGAACAATTTCTTAGAGGGTATAAATTAATAAAAATTGTTCAATAGCTGGTTCAATAAACACACACATATATGAGGTGTGTAGACATACATCATTATGAACAGAGGTCACTCTGAATCATAGAACAGGTATTTCTCCTTTTTAATTTGATGGGCCACAATGCAAATTTGAAAGATGTAGTTCTCCAAAAAGGCCTAAGTCAACAAAATTTATTAGACTACAAGGAGGAAAATCGAAGTGGTTCATTTCCCATTCTGGAAAATTGTGAGTATTAATTTAAATATCTGGATCATTCATTATTTTAATTGATAGAGTTGACTAGAATAATTTCATATTTTGTTATTAAAATAATGGTAACTTTTTTCTGTTTTATATCTCTAAAAGATTATATAAAAGAAATTCAAGAATTGTGAACAATGTCACATTGAATGCATTTTCCTGTTATTTTGACTTCAGCTTAGATTTTACATAAGACTCTTGGAATTTTTATGGGATATTTTTGGTAGTTTTCTTTTTTAAAAAACTAGGTTTTGTTCATTCAATAAATATTGATAGTTTATCGTAATTCATGAAAAGTAGATCATTCACTGTGCTATACCCTGGGGACAAAACAGTGAAGATGATACATTTAATCCATTTAATCAGAAACGAACATCATCTTAATTACATTTAAAAAATACTTGAATTTACCTCTAGTTTTATACTTGGGGTTGTAAATTTTATAAATAGAAGTGTTAGTTTTTAAAAATAATCACATACTAAGCTAAATACAGTTAAGACACATTAAGTGTATACATGATTTTTACCTGCATATGAGCACCAAAAAAATGCAAATATAGAGAATAATTCAATTAGGTTTCTTGCCTGTCAGTAGAATAGTTTGTAAATTACCATACAGTCTTCTGAAAAAAACTTGGTTTTCACTGGAATGATGTTACACTCTGTTATAGTTGAATTTATCAGGTCAGATTGTTTTCTATTTTTTCCACAGTAGCAATTAATTTTACAGGTTTCAAGATTCAGATTACTTTCTTTGGCAAAAAATACTCCTCCAGTTTAGTTTCTTATTGAATATCATGTTATAGGTAATATGACTAACATAAGTATATAATCTTGGAATTAGCCTCATATAAACAAAAATATATCAGAAGTAATGTGTAAGTCAAGGTCTCAGCAAGATAAAGATGGTATATTCAATTAGGATAAATTGAGGAGGGTTTATTAAAGAGGTTATTTTTAAAGTTAGTAGTGTGGCAACCCTTGAAGAATTCCATAGGGAAATGGCTGGTGCGCTAAATAGCCAGTTTATCTGTCTTCCTTCTGATCATCTGTCTGAGATTCTTTATTGGCCAAATTCAATTGGAAGAGGACAAGAGAACCTGATGAGATGGTCAATATAGGTGTACTTTTCAGGAAGGAGAGTAGAGTGAAGAGTGAATCTAAAAAGAAAGAAGATATATGGCGCTGTTCATCCTTTTGTTTCTCAGCATACACTGTTGTCTTTGGCCTGAATGTGTTCCCAATACAGGAGACACATAGAGACCCACAGCATGTTCATTCAGTCATACTCCTATCTGACATCTAAAATATTAACCACGACCAGTTTTCATATAAGAAAGTGGGAGAAAAAGAGGGATAAAGAGTTAAATAATGTTAAATATGGCTAAGTCACCACTTCTTTAGCTGGTCAGAAGACCTTGGTTGATGATTATAACTACCTTAATCCACAATACATTCCATATTCTCCTTACCCTTAGCCAGTAAGTTTCTGGACAGGGTTCCTTAGTGTGGTAAACCAAATCATCTTTCCTACAGAATCTGACACCTTGCATTGCCACAGTATTCCACTGATCAGGACTATTAACAAGCACAAAGAAGTAAAAAGAGGCGCCCAGTGAACCTCCTGGATTCCAATAATAGTCTTCTTTTTGCCCAATACATTCCAGCTAATGGGATCAATAACGCCAGTTAGTTCTGTTCTTGTTGATTTAGAGACATGAGAAGCCCAAAATGGCCAGGAGTAGATTTAGCCTCCAATTTGTTGGAACCATGAATATATTTTTTTGAGCAAATATTCCTTCTTTGGGTACTAGAACCCCCATACCTACCAAGTTCAAGGTTGCAGTGATAAGAAGAAAAATTCCTCAAAATATTACTATATGTAATATTGAGAGGAACCACCTTCATTCACTGTCATCTCTTGGTTCCCACATCTGTCCATTCTGGGCATATATGAGATTTAAGGCATATATCACATCTCCTGTAAGCCTATTATGTAGTATTTCTTCCCCAAAATTGAGGTCCTTGATGGTATGAGTATGCAACCCTAAATCCCATTAGGCTACTTCTTTTTTTATCAGTTTTCCATGCATTCTCAACAGGGGTACCCCCAAGTGGGGGATATTGGGTTTGAGTGTAAAAAATCTCGAATATTATAATAGTATTTAATAGAAGGAGAAGGACAAGATGGGAGGGTGGGTGTGATTAGAAAAGCAATGTCTAAAAAGATTCTATAGGAGATAGGCAGCAAAAAAATGTTGAGAAACACTGAATTACTATGAAAAAAATATTGAGAAACACTGCATTACTATATACTTTCATTTAAAACACTATTTACAAAAGTATGGGTAGGATCTTGGAAAACCACAAAGGAAAGTGTGATACCCTGAGGGTAGGTACCACCTGTATGTCAAAAGAGACAAGAAGGAGGAACAGTTAAAAGAACTTGGAAGCACATACTCACATACTCATATTTAAATGACCAATTTGAGAGGAGATGTGACCTTTTGTTGAGAAAAACAGCCAGTTTAAAGAACCCCTTTGGGAAAGACTTCAGGGTAACAAGTTTCCTAACCTTACTTTCCTACTTTTTTCTGATCTCTTGCCACAGTTTCCAATTTTCTATACTGGAAGCTATACAGAAAGGGTACCCATTGATACAGGCTATCCAGGTCAGCCTCCTAAGTCAGAGAGCAGAGTGTAAAAAGGTGGAGGGGTAAACAGATGCTATTCAACACAATAACATTTAAGGATAACCAACAAAAGGGAGATATTTTCTAAAATTTGTCTGTTGCTTTATTGAAAGTGAAAACATATGGATTAATCATTATCTTTGAAATATGTTTCTAAATAAAATATTCTTGAATCAATCTCAGTCTAAATTAAGATGGGAAGAAACTGATGAAAAAATACTGAGAATGGTATGATAGTGGATAAAATTTTCATAATTTCTAACAAAGGTATTACAGAGTTATTAACACCTTGGGTTCAAGGTAACCTTCATTATCACTTTTATATAGGATAGTGTATTCAGAAGTCTGTGGAGAAAGTCTATAGAGAAGACCAATTTTGTCTAAAATTAAGAAGAGTTAGTTTGTTTTTTAGCCTAAGTATAACGTATCAACATTGAGTTAATTAACCAATACTAAGTAAAAAAAATTCCTTTCCAAAACACCCCCTCTGTATGGTCTGGACACTTGATAGTCATACCTTTCTCAGTGTAGTGCATGTGTCTATCCACAGTTACCAGGGGACCAGGGAATATCAGGAGGACCCCCAAGTGGATCATATGGGTTTCACATGCATTATTCCCTGCTCTCATTGTGTAAAACTGCCTTATAGCCTTCTGCTGATTAGGGTCATAGCCTGATGGTTCTCAAGGAATAGCCTCATATGGTGGGCTCAGTACTGGCTCTGTTCCTTAAAGTTACACATTCAGAGGTAGCTGTAGCTAGATATACATTGGTAAAATACTTCATGAAATTGGGCCCATAAATAGCCGCCATGTCTGCCATTTTGGCCACTTTTTTATTCTGCTCTTCATCCCGTTTTGGGGGTGGTCACTGAAGAAAGTTGGCTAAGTCATTTTGTCTACTTCATTGTTCAGTGCCTCTTCCATGATGGATGCTTTCTGGTGTAAAGTAAATACAAAATTTTTACTTTGTGTCCTGTGCCATATGTCTATTTGCACACCTCTATTAGGGATTTTGTCTCTGACCTTTCAGTCTTTTTTCATCCAAGCCTCTGACCAGCTGACCAAGACAATGGTCAGTAACATGGATCTATATATATATTCTTAACTCAGGTCACTTTTTGCTCACTGTGTCACATTGGCATTATGTCCATCAGTGTGGTTCAATATGGTTTATATGGGATTTCTCTATAGCCCAAATCTTTTTGACTTTAGTTTGGTACAGGGCAGGAGAGTTGACATAGTCCTGAGACAAAACTGTAAGTTAATTTTGTCCATCCCGCATGAATGCAAACTGTTTCTGACTTATTTTATAATTGGAATGTTAAAAAATGCATGTGTGAAATTAAAAATCACATACCATGTGCCAGAGGTATTATTAATCTGCTCTAGCAGTGACACAACAGCTACTATTGGAGTTACTACTTGGTAGAGACTGAAATAGACTATGGGTAATTCTCTAATTTCTGCAACGACCCCAACAGCAAATTAAATGGTTATGTGATAGGACCCCATTACCTCTGTATCTCTTACGTATTTAATGGTTGCACTGATCTTCATCATACTCCTCAGGAAAAAATATTGTTTTCTTGGTTGGAGTTGAGGTTGGGGAAGTAGTTTCAAAGTATTCCATTTGGCTTTCCAAAGTACATTAGCTCTTATGCCATAGACCAGGGACTCATTGTAGAGTCACCCCTATTGCCAAGTACACCAATTCCATTTATGTGGTCAGGAATTGAGAAAATGAGCACTGAATGGGTGTGCAGACCCAGTGGATTCACTATGGGCTAGACTTTCACCAAAACTCACTTTATTACCTGGCTCCCATAGGTTCTCATTTGAACAAGAGAGAAAGAAGGAGAGCAAGACAATGCTTTGGGTCTCTGGGTGTTGATGCCAACTCAGATTCTGTTTGCCATAGTCCTTGAAATGTTTGTGTATAAAGAAACAGAGAAGGAGCTACGGAAGGGTGGGAAAGTTGTCAGACTATGTTGAAAATCAGTGAAAGAGAGGGAGAACTTTGGGTGGAGACAAGGAGGTTCAGCAAAGCCATTTGTGCGCTTGAACCAAAGTTGGTCAAGAGTCCTGTGTTTCCTAGAAGGGATCGACCTTAGCATTCCTACACATTTAGTCACTCAACAATCCTCTCACCTTTTGTTTAGAGAAGTTGAGTTCACTCTCCCTCTCCTACTACGATAGTCTTGAAGAAAGTCTTCCTTGTTTGTTTAACCTGTCTCATGCAATTTTCTTTACACATAGGCAACCACTAATCTACTTTCTATCTCTATGTATTTGCCTATTCCGGACATTTCATATTAGTGGAATCATATAATACTGAAGTGACTGACCTCTTTCATTTGGCATGATGCTTTCAAGTTCCATCATGTTGTAGCATGTTTCAGTACTTAATTTCTTTTTACTGCCAAATAATATTCCATTGTGATGGCTATAGCATGTTTAGTTTATTCATTCAGCAGTTGATAGGCATTTGGGTTCTTTCCATTTTCTATTATGAATAAGGCTGCTATAAGCATTCATGTACAAGTTTTGTGTGGGTATTTTTTTCATTTTTCTTGGGTATATACCTAGGAGTGAAGTTGCTGGATAACTTCTTATATAATATTTGGAATAACTGCCAAACTGTTTCCCAAAGTGGCTGTACCATTTTGCCTTCCCACCAACAATGTATGAGGGTTCAAATTTCACCTTACCCTTGCCAACCCTTGTTACTATCTATTTTATCACAGCAAGTCTAGTGGTTGTAAAATGGTATTTCATTGAGGTTTTGATTTCATTTCCTAATGATTAATGAAATTGAGCATCTTTTAATGTGCTTATCATCTTTGGAGAAATATCTGTTCAAATCTTTCACATAGATCTAAACTTTAAATGATCTTGTCTTGATTTTTCAAGTTTGAGAAGATTTTCAAAGGGACATTTCAGTTGTCATTTTTGTGCAGTTATATATGCAGAAAAAAAAATTTTATGTGGATCATGAGGAAATAGAAACTTTTTTTTCTTTATTAGTCATGCTATTTATTTTTGGATCTCAACCAGTGTTGACTTAAACCATGAACCACGTCTTCAAAGCTTGAACTTGTTCCCTAAAATATACATAGAGTTGAAATGCAGACATTCAAATTCTTGGTTATTGAGTGTTATTTAATGTTCCTTTTTATAAATCCAAGTATGCCCCACTCTAACAAATACTGGAATAAAAGACTCTACATTTACAAAACTAATAAATTAGGGTAGGGCTTCCCTGGTGGCGCAGTGGTTGAGAGTCCACCTGCCGATGCAGGGGACACGGGTTCGTGCCCCGGTCCAGGAAGATCCCACGTGCCGCAGAGCGGCTGGGCCCGTGAGCCATGGCCGCTGAGCCTGCGCGTCCGGAGCCTGTGCTCCGCAACGGGAGAGGCCACAACAGTGAAAGGCCTGTGTACCGCAAAAAAAAATAATAATAATAAAATAAATAAATAAATTAGGGTAAAATTATATATACACTATAAAGTATTCTTTTGCCTAGAAAAGTAAGAAAGAAATGATTACAAGATTCTTTTAAAACATTTGTCCACTGGATTTAGTCATCTGACTAATTAATAGTGAGTTTGTACGAGATATTTATGAAACATAAAAGGAGAAAATCATGTATTTGAATAGTCATGTTCAAATAAAAACATATGCAGAAATATATACAAGTCATACCTCCCAGTACAATTAAATCAGTTTAGCTAAAAGTGTATTACTATTCCTCCTGTAGTATAGTGGAAACAGAATTAGAGTTAGAGTCAGAAGAATTGCGTTTGTGGCCAAATGTGTAGCATAATGGTTGAGTGAACTTGGGCAAGAAAGGAGAAAATATTTGGCAAGCTTTAAAGTTTTATGCAAATATAAGGTGTTAATAGTTGTAAACCTGACAATTAAAAGGAATATAAAGAACAGAAGATAGCAGGGAAGCTCATCTAAGGTGGAGGGGAGCTATCTATCTGTATCTGTATCTATATCTATCTATATAACATAACCTGACCTTATAATGACTTTTAAGTAGCTGATGATCAATCATACACGTAATGGTTGACAGTTATTTTCCTTCTTTACCACAGACAGAACAAGAAATTTTGTAATCTAGGGAAATTAAAATAAAGACGTTCTCAAAACTTCCAAGCATAATAACTAACATTCTGTATCAAAGAATGTTTCCCAATGAAGTCAGAATATCTAGACTTGTATTGAAATAAACCTCTGTGAGATAAGATATTTTGAAAAGATTTTTAGAAACACAATAGCTTGTGGTGACACAAGAGGACAATTTTACACTTAACTTCTGGAAAGAATTCTACATAAGCAAATTTATGATAACAAAACTAACGTTAACCTTCAGTCCCACCCAACAGCTGACCTGCTAAGTTTCTCTGGTCAGATTGCTTTCTCACTCTATAAATTATTTGCAAATTTCTCCACTCCTTGTGTCCTATCCTCTGTGCCCCTCCCTGTCAGCAAATGATCTCCCTTGCTATTTGACAGAAGAAAAGAAAGGGGAAGTCATTCAGCTTCCTTCCACCAATCTTGCAAGCCTATACGTATACTCATTCTCTCTGTTCTTTCCCTTTCAATAGAGGTGTCCCTCATCACATCCAAGCCCAATTTTTCTATCTGAGCTTCTAACCTACACCTTCCTGCCCTCTAAAGAACCTCAACTCACACCACTGGTTATTATTTCTTTTTCCTTTACATTCAAATTTTCCCTTTCAAGTGTTTGCATTAAAGCATTATCAAGCCTATAATACAACAAACAACAAGCACAAAACCTTCCTAAATCAAACAAACTTTTCTAGCTAACAAACCATCTCCTTCCTGCTTTTGCTAAGAAGATATGGAGGAGTTTTGAAATTAAAAAAATATGTTGTTGAATCTTAAAATCGACATAAAGGATCTTTTCAAACTGCATTAAAAAAATCACAATCCTATCACAGTATTTTTCTAAAAGTTTCAACTGCTAAACTATAAATTTCCTAGATAATTGTTTGGAATTTTAACTCGAAATTTTTTCAATATGTGGTCAGATATACTGTGAATTTCCCATTCTTGCATATCATTTGATGAGTCTGGATATTCTGAAAATTTCCAACGGCACATTAAAAAATCTGTAATTGCCCATTATAAAAATTGCATCTCGCTGTTGCTTTCTCCAGTTTTACTGTGGAAGAATTTCTGCTAATGAAAGAGCAGTAAAATAATATTATAATAAAATAACAGAGCCTTGCTTACTGTAATAAAGATTTATAGACTAAAACATGAACTGGTCTTTCTCTAACACAATTAGAGTTCCCAAACCAAATTTATTGAAAATCCAAAGGACTCTGAATATCAAAGACAATTTTTTAAAAAGAAATTTTATAGGACTTACACCATCAGATTACAAGGATTACTATAAAGCTATAATAGTTAAGACAGTGTGATGCTGGCATAAAACTATTCAAATAAACCAATGACTAGAATAGAGAGTCAAGAAGTAAATTTATATATACTGAGTCATTTTATTTATAAATAAACATGCCAATGCCAGTCAGTGGAGAATGGGTAGCCTTTTCAATAAATGGTACTAGAAAATTAAATAAAATTAGAAAGCAATAAATCTGTACTCATGTTTACCATAACAAAGAAATTCAATTATGACTATTGATGCAAAAGAGAAAGATAAAAAAAAATACTTATAGAAGGAAACATAAGAGTATATATCTTCATGACCTTAGAGTAGGCAAAGGTTTCTTTAGTAAGACATATAAAAAATTCACTGAAAATTTCTAACTGTACATTAAAATTATCTGTTCATCAAAAATTATTATTAAGAGAGTTAATAAATATGACATACTTGAAGAAATTATTCACAATAAATATACAGGACAAAGGATTCATACTGAGAATATAAAGGACTCTACTAAGCAAATATTTTAAAAATCTCAATTTGAAAAAAAAGGTCTATTTAAATGAAAATGGCCAGAAGACTGACCAAGCATTTAACAAGAGGATGCTAGTCAATAAGCATATGAAAAGTTTCACATCATTAATCAAAGAAATGCAAATTAAAACCACTGAATACCCACCACAGTGGCTAAAATTAAAATGAGAGAACATTCCAAGTGGTAGAACAGAGAATGAGTAAGGAAAACCCTCATACATTGCTGATTTTAGTGTAAATTGGTACAACCACTTTGGCAAACTTTTAGGTAGTATTTAAGAAAATTAAACCTACATTTATCTTAGACCTACTATTTATACTCTTTGATATTCCTAAGAGTGCATATCAGTTACAAATCATTTATTCATAGGAGCTTTCTTTTTTTTTTTTTTTTTTCCCCCGGTACGCGGGCCTCCCCCTGCTGTGGCCTCTCCCGTAGCGGAGCACAGGCTCCAGACGCTCAGGCTCAGCGGCCATGGCTCACGGGCCTAGCCGCTCTGCGGCAGGTGGGATCTTCCCAGACCAGGACACGTCCCTGCACTGGCAGGCGGACTCTCAACCACTGCGCCACCAGGGAAGCCCGTAGGAGCTTTCTTTACAGTACCCAAGTACTTGAAAAAACTTAAATGGCCATAAACAGTAGAATGGATATATAGATTATGTATTATGCATACTTAGAGGAATACTACACAGCAATAAAAAAGAACAAATTAGCGATAACCACACATAAATAGATCTCACAAATGTTGATTGAAAGAACTCATGCATAGTATATGACTCTATTTATACTAGCTTCAAGGATAAGTGAAACAAATCTATGGTGATAAATATGATAAATATCAGAATATTGGTTATCTCTAGAGGAAGGACCCTAGGATGGAACACAGAATGAGGGAATCTTCTGAAATTCAATATCTTGGTCTGAATAGTGGTTATATAAGTGTATTAATATTGAAGAATCATATATTAACATTTCTCCAGCCATACACTTAAAATTAGAGCAATTAACTGTATAGATGTAGACTTCAATTATAAAATAAACACACACACACTCACACTCAGACTCACACAAGAATAGGTATGATCAAATGCTCTGAAAATGTAGAGGAGAAAGTCATTACTTTTACTTGTGATACGTTCAGCTGAAGAGGTGCCCAGCCATCCTGTCACATGCTTCATGCCCATGACTAAGCATAAGCAAGTCTGAAAATCACTTGGTCTGGTTAAATTTTTTTAGACTGATACATAATGATGCCTTTCTGTTTTCTTCATGCTTTGTAGGACTTTGCTGACAAGATCCTGAATCTTTTACAATTAATATTCTGACATAATGAATCACATTTGAAGATGGAAGGGTTTTTAAGGAAAATGTGTTTCTTTCTTCATAATGATTAATAACTTTATCCTGTTAATACTAGTATTCTTAAGTTGTTACCTCCTTTTTCCTTCAAAATATGAGGCTATAGTTAATCTGGATGTAATTTTCAAATAGGAATGTAGTGTAGAGCTTGTCTTTTCAGTAACCTATAGTTTCCAGGATGCCTACCATTCTCCCACCTGCTCCCATATTTTTGACATCTCTTGAAAATGCTTACATAAGTTTATTTTGTTGCATATTTAATTTTGTAGTACTAATAGGCTCCTAATTAAGTGATATAAATGAATGAATTGAACATATTTCCCATAATACTTGATGTTAAAATTAGAGAGCATCTATGTACAAAAGAAGAAATAAAAATAATTTATTAACCTGATTACATTTGTACTTATTTTTCTGTATTGTGTAAGAAAAACTTTTAGAACCATGAGTGTCAATTATCATGTGAAATATGTTGAATTTCCTAGATTTATATAAAATCTATATGTTCTATCTCACATAAAATGTATGGCTTAATAAATCTTTTTCTTTGATACAATCAAAGCAAAAGTTTTGCATAATAAAACAATTTTAAGAAAATAATTAAAACTATAAACGTAATTTAAAGGATAATTACTCTTTTCCTTTAAAACATTTTATTTGGTCATAATGTACATGAGATGAGTCGAAAGTAAGCAATACATTTTTAATTTGCAAGTTACTTCAAAAGTGATGATAAATTTCATTTGAATATCAAATATAATCTGAGTTTAGCAAAAATAATTAATCAACTCAAATATGATTTATCTTCAGCTTTGTGAGCCAACACAAAAATTCATGCATCCAAAATATCATTCAGGATTAAGTATTATCATTTTAGAACAATTTTTCTTACTATTTGTCCTATTTGTCTCCTTACCTCTTCAGACTGTTTTCTCTTTCAGTCAAAAGTTTAAAATACGATATTAGGATAGTATTAATTCCTAACATTTATCATACTTGTTTATTACATAGCCAACAATCTTGCCAAGAAATAGAAATTAAGTAAAATTGATTTGAGCAGTGATTTTTAAGACTCTGGGCTTTCAGACATTCACTGACTACCACCATTGCATTCATATTGCATGCTCCCTTTGGTTATGCTCCTGCCTGTAAGTGATTCCTGTTCCCCTACACTGAGAGTCTGCTTCTTGATTATTTCTCTTTTGATGTTTGGTCTTGATGAGTGTTACTTTCATAAGAACTGGAGAGTGATTCAGGATTCTCTGCTTAAAATGGGAGAGCAGGCAAGGAAGGAGATCTATAATCAAAATGAGGAGAAAATAGTAAGCTGAACCTTTATACTGACCTTCAGCTCACTATTTTTCCCTCAATCCAATCTATTCCCCCAAAATCGTGTTTAAATGCAAATAGGATCATATCACTTGAAAGGTCCTCAATGTCTTTCTTTTGATTCTAGGATCTAATTCAAAATCCTCAACATGGCCTTCATCATTTAGTGCATCCCTAACAAAGCCAATGTTCTACAGGCTATATAGTTTTTTTCAGAAATATACATTCAGCTAATTACTTGAGTGAAGCAAACTAATTGGAATAAAATTCCAGATGCCTTCCATATTCCAAACAATACCAAATAAAGTGCTTTGAAATGGGATATGAGCCTGACCAACTCCTCCTTCTTTTCATGCAAGCTGTTACTATGCCTAATCCTGGTGGGCTTTTGGAATTAAAAAGTATTTAGCTAAAACTTCCAAAACTATGTTGAATAATAGTGGTGAGAGTGGGCAACCTTGTCTTGTTCCTGATCTTAGTGGAAATGATTTCAGTTTTTTACCATTGAGGATGATATTGACTGTGAGTTTGTCATATATGGCCTTATTATGTTCAGGAAAGTTCCCTCTATGCCTACTTTCTGCAGCGTTTTTATCATAAATGGGTGTTGAATTTTGTCGAAAGCTTTCTCTGCATCTATTGAGATGATCATATGGTTTTTCTCCTTCAATTTGTTAATATGGTGTATCACGTTGATTGATTTGCGTATAATGAAGAAACCTTGCATTCCTGGAATACGCCCCACTTGATCGTGGTGTATGATCCTTTTAATGTGCTGCTGGATTCTGTTTGCTAGTATTTTGTTGAGGATTTTTGCATCTATGTTCATCAGTGATATTGGCCTGTAGTTTTCTTTCTTTGTGACATCTTTGTCTGGTTTTGGTATCAGGGTGATGGTGGCCTCGTAGAATGAGTTTGGGAGTGTTCCACCCTCTGCAATCAGAGAAGAAAAAGAAATAAAAGGAATCCAAATTGGAAAAGAATAAGTAAAGCTGTCACTGTTTGCAGAGGACATAATACTATACATAGAGAATCCTAAAGATGCTACCAGAAAGCTACTAGAGCTAATCAATGAATTTGGTAAAGTAGCAGGATACAAAATTAATGCACAGATATCTCTGGCATTCCTATACACTAATGATGAGAAATCTGAAAGTGAAGTTAAGAAAACACTGCCATTTACCACTGCAACAAAAAAATAAAATATCTAGGAATAAACCTACCTAAGGAGACAAAAGACCTGTATGCAGAAAATTATAAGATACTGATGAAAGGAATTAAAGATGATACAAACAGATGGAGAGATATACCATGTTCTTGGATTGGAAGAATCAACATTGTGAAAATGACTCTACTACTAAAGCAATCTACAGATTCAATGCAATCCCTATCAAACTACCACTGGCATTTTTCACAGAACTAGAACAAAAATTTCACAATTTGTATGGAAACACGAAAGACCCCGAATAGCCAAAGCAATCTTGAGAACGAAAAATGGAGCTGGAGGAATCAGGCTCCCTGACTTCAGACTATAGTACAAAGCTACAGTAATCAAGACAATATGGTACTGGCACAAAAACTGAAATATAGATCAATGGAACAGGATAGAAAGCCCAGAGATAAACCCACACACATATGGTCACCTTGTCTTTGGTAAAGGAAGCAATAATATACAGTGGAGAAAAGACAGCCTCTTCAATAAATGCTGCTGGGGAAACTGGATAGGTACATGTAAAAGTATGAAATTAGAACACTCCCTAACACCATACAAAAAAATAAACTCAAAATGGATTAAAGACCTAAATGTAAGGCCAGACACTATCAAACTCTTAGAGTAAAACATAGGCAGAACACTCTATGACATAAATCACAGCAAGATCCTTTTTGACCCACCTCCTAGAGAAATGGAAATAAAAACAAAAATAAACAAATGGGACCTAATGAAACTTCAAAGCTTTTGCACAGCAAAGGAAACCATAAACAAGACGAAAAGACAGCCCTCAGAATGGGAGAAAATATTTGCAAATGAAGCAACTGACAAAGGATTAATCTCCAAAATTTACACGCAGCTCAATTAAAAAAAAAAAAAAACCCAATCCAAAAATGGGCAGAAGACCTAAATAGACATTTCTCCAAAGAAGATATACAGATTGCCAACAAACACATGAAAGAATGCTCAACATCATTAATCATTAGAGAAATGCAAATCAGAACTACAATTAGATATCATCTCACACCGGTCAGAATGGCCATCCTCAAGAAATCTAGAAACAATAAATGCTGCAGAGGGTGTGGAGAAAAGGGAACACTCTTGCAGTGTTGGTGGGAATGTAAATTGATACAGCCACTACAGAGAATAGTGTGGAGGTTCCTTTAAAAGCTAAAAATAGAACTACCATATGACCTAGCAATCCCACTACTGGGCATATACCCTGAGAAAACCATAATTCAAAAAGAGTCATGTACCAAAATGTTCATTGCAGCTCTATTTACAATAGCCAGGACATGGAAGCAACCTAAGTGTCCATCAACAGATGAATGGATAAAGAAGATGTGGCACATATATACAATGGAATATTACTCAGCCATAAAATTAAACGAAATTGAGTTATTTGTAGTGAGGTGGATGGACCTAGAGTCTGTTATACAGAGTGAAGTAAGTCAGAAAGAGAAACACAAGTACCGTATGCTAACACATATATATGGAATCTAAGGAAAAAAAAAAAAAAGTCATGAAGAACCTAGGGGCAAGACGGGAATAAAGACACAGACCTACTAGAGAATGGACTTCAGGATATGGGGAGGGGGAAGGGTAAGCTGTGACAAAGTGAGAGAGTGGCATGGGCATATATATACTACCAAATGTAAAATAGATAGCTAGTGGGAAGCAGCCTCATAGCACAGGGAGATCATCTCGGTGGTTTGTGACCACCTAGAGGGGTGGGATAGGAAGGGTGGGAGGGAGGAAGACGCAAGACGGAAGAGATATGGGAACATATGTATATGTATAACTGATTCACTTTGTTATAAAGCAGAAACTAACATATCATTGTAAAGCAATTATACTCCAATAAAGATGTTTAAAAAAAATGTATTTAACATAGCAAGGGTTTTATGGCTGTGGAAATCTCTTCATAAATGGATGCTAAACAAGGAAATTCTTTAAACCTATTTTAAAACAAAATATATTTAAAAAAATTAATAACTCCATGATATTCTGTCATAAAATATTCAATTTTCAACTACTAATTTATTTGAATGGAAAGCTAAGTACATACATATCAAATATGTATATATTTATTGACTATATATGTTTAAAGAATTCTCGGGCCACCTTTCCTTGCAGGTGTTCATAGAAGTTTTCAAGACATAAAAGCTAAATATAGAACTAAATCGTATTTGTTCATGTCACCTATCAGTAAATATCAATGATTTAAATCCTTAAGAATTCATTCGAGATTAAGCAATCCTTTTTTTTTTCCTTCTAGATATAGTTTGAAGTGTACCTTTAGCTATTCTCCTGTGACTAAAATTTTCAAATCTCTTTTTAGTGTTTGGTGATATAGACATATTTCCAACATGGTTAAAAATGCATTCCATGCACTAAAAGCTTTCTATGGATTTTAGTAGGTGCTTTATGAAAAAAAAATCAAATATCAATATCATACTAGGAAAATTTGGAGTTAAAATGAAATAGGTTTCTCTACTGCAAGACTTCTTAGACACTTTAATAGGCTAATATGCATTGAGATTCAATAGTAGTAAAATAAAGTGTGCTGTAATTTCCAAAATTATTTAATCAAATACCTACTGAAAAAAAGAGAGCACTACTTCATGAAACTTTGAAAGGGCTGGCAGAAATGCACGTTGGTAGGTAATTTGCTTATTGTGTTCTAACTTTCATAACTAAAGCTAAATATTGTTTCTTCTGATGCTTTATTTAGTATCTGAATAGAATTATCTTGTAACATCTTTTCTCATTGAAATAACTTGAGAAATTGAAAGCATCTTTTGGTTCACCTGCTGTATTTTGGAAAGTCTTGTCTTAAACATTATTTCTTTTGTAAGACTTTCTCTCACCATACAGTAACTACATAGTCTATCTTCTCTCACATCACCATTTTAATTTCCTCATGATATATGTATCCTCCCATCTGCTTCTTCTCACTAGAATTATCTACTTCATTACTATAGTCCCAAAGCCTAGGCAGTGGTTGACACATAGTAAGTTCTCAGTTAATATTTGTTAAGTAAATGAATGAATTCTTTAGGGCTTTATGGCTTGTAGAAATTTAAACAAAATAGTTACATACATAAAAGCAGTATAAATCAGGATTAAAGGCCACATGCCCTACTAAAGGATATTATTTCAGTTAGTTAAAGTTTTACCAATATTTTAGTGAAAAGCATCAAGCCAATAGTCATAATATCGAAAGACATGTGCCTCTGTGGAAAAATCATGAACTTGTAGCAACCCTAGCAGGTTGTTGTACGGGAACATAATGTTTCTCAATGCAGTAGTTCACTCTTCTTTGAACAGTTCACCATTTCCTTTAAAGCCAGTTAACACTGAAAACTATGATATAACTGGACAATGCTGTATTTGCCATTTTTGGAATGCCTTGACAATCAGAATTTAAAACATGCATTTAAAATACACAACCGCAAAGCATTTCACTTCATAAGAAGTGAGAAGCTTAGAACTTAGATATTTCCAATATACTTAGCTATATAATGATTATCTCAAAAGATTTTTATTTATTTACTAAAGGAAAGAAAGTTTTTAAATATAAAAAAATAATTACAAATGTTTGTAAGAATAGTTAGCAAAAAACCTCAAATAGAAGTCTTTCATTCTACAGTACTGTTATGTAAAGTTTTTTTTTTTTAACATCTTTATTGGAGTATAATTGCTTTACAGTGTTGTGTTGGTTTCTGCTGTATAACAAAGTGAATCAGCTATATGTATAAATATATCCCCATATCCCCTCCCTCTTGTATCTCCCTCCCTTCCACTCTCCCTATCCCATCCCTCTAGGTGGACACAAAGCACCGAGCTGATCTCCCTGTGCAATGCAGCTGCTTCCCTCTAGCTATCTGTTTTACATTTGGTAGTGTATATATGTGAATGCCACTCTCTCACTTTGTCCCAGCTTACCCTTCCACCTCCCCATGTCCTCAAGTCCATTCTCTGCGTTTGCGTCTTTATTCCTGTCCTGCCCCTAGGTTCTTCAGAACCATTTGGGTTTTTTTTTTTTGATTCCATATATATGTGTTAGCATACGGTACTTGTTTTCCTGTTTGTGACTTACTTCACTCTGTATGACAGACCCTAGGTCCATCCACCTCACTACAAATACATGAATTTCGTTTCTTTTTATGCCTGAGTAATATTCCATTACATATATGTGCCACATCTTCTTTATCCATTCATCTGTTAAGGGACATTTAGGTGGCTCCCATGTCCTGGCTATTGGAAATAGTGCTGCAATGAACACTGGTACATGACTCATTTTAAATTATGTTTTTCTCAGAGTATATGCCCAGTAGTGGGATTGCTGTGTCATACGGTAGTTCTATTTTTAGTTTTTTGACGAACCTCCATAGTGTTCTCCATAGTGGCTGTATCAATTGATGTTCCCACCAACAGTGCAAGAGGGTTCCCTTTAATAACACAATGTTAAATTATACTTGTCACAATAGTATTTTAAGATGTAGTTTCAAGTATGGAAAATTTTAGTGTTCAAAATATTGAATTATGTTATTTCTTTTTCAATATTGTCATTTGCCCATTAAATAAAATGGATTTTAAAAGTGAATCATTTTAGTTTTTAAATTATTTTTTGTGCTTCTAATTACTCACTTGAAATTGGATTTTGTCACTATTTGAAAAAAATTTTTAGTAATGGCAAGGAACATTTTACTTTCTGTTAATGCTCCATCTTGAACTGTATTCAACTTGAATTACAGTCAAAGCAAATTGAAAATTGCATAAATGTTTTATTCATAATAAATAATTGTGTCCTTTTATTTGGGGAACAAAAAGCACACACAACAAAATAGTTTCTTATTTGCAGCCTGATAAAATAAAGTAGAACATGTTATTATTAATGTGATCATTTATTTTATTGTTCAAACTGGGACAGTTTTGAGAGGTTAAGTGGACCTAAAATTAATTCACATAATTTAAAATATTTATATATTGACTTTAAAAATAGTTTTATTATTTGAGGTGGATATATAAAATAGTTATAATCATAACTATAATCGTATGACCTTATGACTAAAATACACTAAACCATACACTAAAATATTCATAAAGCACTTTTTTCCAATAGCCCAAATTGGAAATTACCAAAATGTCTATCAAAAGTAGAATGTGTAAGTAAATTTGGTATGTTCACATAATGGAAATCTACAAAGTAATGAGAATGTGTTAACCAGAACTATAAATATTAGGGAATATGGAAACATTATTATCAATATTTTGAGATAAGAAGCCAAATAAAGAAGACTACATAGTATATGAGTCCATTTATGTAAAATTTGAAACTGGCAGAACATATCTATAGCTTAATAGCAAGTAGAGAGAGGCATGAGAGGGGTTTATGTGTTCTTGGTAGTGTTCTGTTTCTTGATTACATCATTGGGTTCAATTAGTGAAACTCTTTGGAGATGTACACATATTATTTGTGAACTTGTACACATATGCTTCAATTAATAGTTTTTTAAATCACTGATATACTCTGTAAGCAAAATTATTCTTGGTAAGCATGCATAAACTTTACTGAAATCTATAAACGTATCTTATTCTAATGTAATGTCTTCTGTCTTTCTGAAGAATAAATCATCTCTTTTTCATAAAGTGGTCTGCAAATTATCTTCAAAATTGCATTTATGGTTGGTACACTTGAAATGGTTGACGTGTTTAATTAAACCTCTTCTAGAGACCGTAATCTTCTTTGAGGAAATAATCTCCCGATAGGTACTGAGGTAAAGGAAACTCAGAAGATTCTGGTAAATGGAGGATACTCTCACTGCTATTTTTTTATACTGAGATAGATAATTATTTCAAGCCACATATTTTCAAATGTACTTGTCTTTTTTGCCTTAACTCAGAGAAACTTTTTCTTACAGTTTACAGCAAACTGAACAATAAATTAACTCTATATTTACTTTTCCAAATGTCACAAAATTAGATGCTGCAAAATCATTAGGCTTCTCGAGTTAATTTAGTTTTGGCATAGAAAGTAAGTTTATTCAATTAAGTATACAAATTCCTTTAGTATTAAGACAAATCAATATATAATAATAATTACCCTATTTCAAAGCTATATCTCATATACTATTTATGTTTCCATCGTCTAATTTGTTTACTTCCTCCCTTGTTTTTGTAGGAAACAAATGAATTCCTGTTTGCAAGTATCATTTTCAGTAATTGTAACTTACTAAGAGTTCTAAAAGCTGTAGATTGTTATTGCATTCTTTATTGGTTTTAGGCTTCCAAATGATTTTGGCCAAATGCCACCAATTTAGAACACAAATTCATAAAATAAACTCAATATTATTCTAAGGCACTTAATTTACAAGGTAGTTTCATCAAAGGCTCAACATTTTAAAAATCCAGTTGCTGATGGGCAACAAAGAAAGAAAGCACATAATGCTATGCTGTAGTATCGGTATTTAATATCAGCTTCACTGTAAAATAGTTTAATTAGGTAACAGTGTATAATAAAAAAATACTTGTGAACATGGACATTTTATTTTGATTGGTAGAATATCACAGCTTGTTTTTACACAATTATAAATTTGTGTGTGCACCACAATCAAAATCAAACCACATTACTCCTCTGAGGGTTCTGAATTTGATAAGAAAACAGGTTTTCCATGACATTGTGCTCCATCAAAATTTGTGTTTGAATTTTCACTACAAAACCACAAATTTTATGTTCAATGTTGAATTTTTAAACTGAATTTACAGTAGTATTCATAACAATGTCAGGTATTTCACTTTGTACAAAATGAACTTCCCAGTGCTTTACTTTGAATTCATGAAATGAAAGCAGTAGATTAATTCAACAACTGATTTTCTGTCTGAAGCATCAGATAACACTGACGAAAATGTCATCGTTGATATGAAACAATTATCCTTTACTTGTTCCCAGAGTTCTGCTAACGGAGCAACACATTAAAAGTGACTGACTCTCTTACCTTTTGTACATGTAAAAAAAATTAGGGGAAAAATGTGAAATTAATTTAGAAGAATAGTTATTTGCTCTAAATAAAAGTCATGTTTCAAGAGAAATACATAACAAATTTTCTACAGCTACGTGAGTTAATTATTCATCTTGTGGGGCACCATCTTCTTAAAATGAAGACTTACATTTGAAGTAGATGCTGAAGCCTCTTAAGCAGATTTTATGACTTTTTACTTTCATGGGCCATTGATATCATCATGAGGCCCATGGCAGATGTTAAATGTAAGCAAACAAAATTTCAAAATGTTAACAAAGATAAAATAAATGCATATTTTAATACTATGTATTTATATCAAATAATAAATGGAAAAACTGTAGAAGCAAGAACATTCAGAATCTCTATGCTCTCTAAACCATGGGGCTCAGGCTCTTTTTCTTGCTCACATTTTGTACAGCTAACCTATAATTTCCCACTGTTAATGCTAACTGTTCTCACACAGCTTCACATATCTTACAGGCTGTGAATGGGCCATGACACAGCTGATGGTCACATCAGTGCCCAGCAGAGGCCCAGAAGGTCTTGCTCTTCATGCTGCCCATGAAGAGAGGTGTTTGTTAACTTATGCCTGGAAAAAGCAGTGGAAAAGAGATAGATTGATAATGGTTGTTTTTCCATTTTGTGTGCACTTTCAAGTGAAAACTCTGTGCACTGCACATGTATTTCAGATGCTACTAGAAAATATGACAGTAAAAAATGGGCAGAGTGGAGTCAACCAATTGCATGTCAGTTTATTTTAATGCACTATTGGTAATAATTAAAAAGTGAAAACTCGGACATATGCTAAACCAGGTGAGATTCTAGGTCATTAGTCATAAACCCAGAAGTAAAGTTTTGCTGACTGTGATCATGAAAGAATTCTTAGAAGAGGTGGCACTAAATTTGGGATTTAAAAGATGAAGAAGTGTTTAACAGGCAGAAATGGGAGTGAAGATACTTGAGGCAGAGAGAATGGCTGTAGCAAAAATTCACGACCTATTTTACTGTCAATAAGTAAGCCAATTTTCTTGTTCTTTGTAGGAGTAACACAAAAGCTCAAGACACAGTCAAATCCCCTTAGAAACACTAATGCTTTTCATACCAGTAAAATATTCAGTACATTTTCTTGATACATCCCAATTGTGGATCATACCACTGATGGTAAAAGATGATTTCATTTATGTGAACACAATGTTAAAAGAATTAAATCAAATACTGAGACAAATATTCTCTTCAATCTTTCTAATTATTTCAAAAGGAAAATCTCACTTTATTGCTTATTTGTCTTTATTTAACACCTTTCTAGATTTGATAATATATGTTTTTCAAGTAATAATTATCTGGAAAATATTTGCATACTTGTTAAAGTAAAAATTTAATAAATTTTATTTTAATTAATTAAACTTTTATTTTTATTATTAATTTTTATATTTTATTTGTAAAAATTGATGCTATTTTATTTAAAGTCACGATATAAAGTTTTCCTTTAAAATAAATTTCTTTAAGTGAAAAAGAAATTTGATTTAAATATAGTATTTAGTAAATAATAGTTAATGCAGTTTGCAAAATGGTAAAAATTTAAAAGGTCAAAGTGCCTAAATTTGGGGAAATAGTGTGTTCAAGATTTTAAAGCAATCTATAAAGAAAATTCTAAATACACCAACGTAGTGACCAGGCATTTCAATGTGTCAAAATAAGGACCACTTAAATTTGTCTTTTACAAAGACATTGCTTTTCCAGATGTCCTATATAAAATCCAACATTGATTTAATTCCAAGGTTTATCTTTATCTTTCAACATGTAGTCAACCTGGAAAATTTTAGAGTGGCTCATATAATTTTTCTTGAATATTTCCCATGAATTCTACAGTTGTGATATGATCATGTCTGGAATCTGACCTCTCCCTTCCAAAAGAACATATACAATACATTTGCCTATTTAAGTCTAGATTTAAAATATTCTACAGAAATTGGCAGGGAAACGTTATATAAAATATTTTTAAAGATTATTCAGTAAGTTAACAATTATGCCTGGCCATCAGAGTACTTTTAACTATGGTGTGTTTTTTTTACTACCTGCATAATAAATTTGGTTCCTTTGGGTTGGAAAAATGTTTCTGTTGTTTCTGAAAAAATTTGTCATAAATGTATGGCTTTTATTCATTTAGTCAGACCTTGATGCATTTAAAAATAAGCTTAAGCATTGTATAGCAACCATTCCTTTATTTACCATGCAACATTAACAGCTTATTTAGAAAGGACCTTTTCAAATGATACCAAAAGAAAAAAAATGTTTAGTTATAGTTTACGTCACATGCATCATTTCCTTGGTTAGATCAGAGATTGTGCTAGTGGTTTAACTTTACATTGTAATTTATTTCTGAAAATTTGCCAAGATGCTGAACTCAGCCATTACTTCCATTCCTTTCTTACATCAGTTCCTACATCATGCCCTATGTTTCTAAATTAGGTTAAACATTAATCTGTAATCTGACATTCAGATAAGATTTACTGAACATTAATTATGAGTTGAAGTGATCTCAGAGCCTCAAAAATATTAAGAGTGTTACAAAAACAGAAAGAAGCAGAGTCTCTGCTATTAAGTATAAATGCTAGTTAGGGAAAAACAAAATATAAACATGAGAAAATTAAGGGAATTTAAAAAGCAACTTGCAATTTACTATAAATTAATTAAAATAGTAGTTGAGAATTAAGAGATGGGAAATGAAAGGCAGCACATTCTCAGTGAAATTCCCAAATATACCACTTATTAGCTGTGTAATCTTGAGCAAGTTTCTCAACAGTTCTATGACTCAATTTCCTCATCAGTAAAACGTGGATCACATTAACACGTTAGGCAGGTAGATTAGCTCTCTCTCCTTCTATGTTAGTCAGGTTTTGCTGGGCAAGATTTGCCCATCTATAGACTCCATTTCTCAGCTATCATTGTAGCCAGGTGTGGCCATGTTACTAGTTCTTACTGAAGGAATCTGAACAGAAGTAATGTTTGTCTCTTCTGGACCAAGATTATTAAGAAGAGAGTGTTTTTCCTTCATGCTTTCTTTCTGATTCCACCAGCTGATGGCAGGTGAATGTGGGCGTACCTCTGCCCATCTACCAGGAATGATCCCCTTTGACTATTTAACTGAACCATTGGGATGAGCCATTTGTTAAAGTAGATTACCCTTCTCTGATACAACTGACCTAAGGTTGTTGTGAGGAATGATTTAACAACCTTACGGTGTTAAATAGCATCACCCGTGGTGAAAGCTCAATAAATGTTATCAGTAGTGCTTTAACTGTGAAATATTTCTGGATATTTTCTTAGTTGCCTTATCAATTAGTTCTTTCTATAAGATAGATGAAAAATGTCAATCAACTCTAACTTGAGAGAATTAAACAACAAACCCAACTTTTTAAGCCCATGTTACCAGTATGCCATTTGATCCAAAAAGTATTTCATATTATCCAAAGAAAACAAGTTATTCTGTCAATAGTGAATCTCCAGGGTTTTGCACAATAAATGCCTACTCTTTTATGTTTATTATTATAATTATTTGATAAATGAACAAATGCATGATCCAAATTGATAATCATCTCCAAAACTAGCATGTAGCAATTCTATAGATTGGTCTCAGATAATGCACTAAAAATGACTGGATGGGGGGTTCAACAATTGTTTTTCAGCCTTCATGTATGTAGAAGAGAGTCAATATCTAATATAATCTAATGGTTAATTTGACAAAGCGGTAGTACTACATTTTTCCTGGTTGCTCTTTCAATGGAGTCTAATCAAATCTTCAGTAATTCATTTCACAATCAACAATCTATCAGTTTTGCTGGATGTATTGTATTGGCCAAAAAGTTCGTTCGGGGTTTTCCGTAAGATGTTTATATTGGCTAACCCAATACAAATCCAACCTCATGTAGAAGTTACTATTTGACAGCTTATATCAGACATGTTATTTCTTAGGAGTTCTCTTTGCCTTGGCTGTCATTTTCTTAGTCACTTTCAGAATATCTGTCATCAATTTCTTGTTTTTCACAGTAGCATCCTTTTATGATAAGCCATCATCCTCCAGTTCCTTACAATCATATAGGATTTCTGTCATCCACAAACCAGGTAATTTTCCACTGGTTCAGAGTATTTCACAACCAATTAATTGGCAAATGATCTCTACTTTTTGTTTTATTCTATAGGAAGTATTATAAATCCAAGCCACTGATGACTGATTGTAAATTCATAGTAAGGATCTATTTTTGCACTGTAATGAACAATTTAAGTGCACTATATTTGTCACTTTGACACTTTTTATAAATTAAAAACATAAAATTAAAACATTTCCCACAAATACAATAGTCTGAGCAAGGAAGGCAATAGTCTGAGGAAATGTGGACTAAAAATCAGCATTGAATATGCTTTGTCCTGAGACAAAACTTGGGAGTAGAAGAACCAGCTGTTCTCTATCAATGATCAAGATGGTTTTACCTGTAGATTTCCCAAAAAGATCTGCTTAAGGAAGAATATATTTAGAATTGGATAACAATGTAAACTAAGGACCAGTGAATATAAAAAGACAAATATAAGTCAGCAATTTTTCCAAAATCCTCTTGTAATTAATTTATAAATGAAGAAGAATTATAAATACCATGGTAACTTAGCATTCTGAAATAAATAATGAACTTTCACACAGACATATTCAAGAGTGAAGATCTCCTGACCAATTTTGTTTCTGCTACTAGAGATGTTTCCTGAGAAATTTATGTAAGCTGATTCATATTTATTAGGATTGAATTCTCCATGCATAAATTGAACGACAGAAATTGTATTTCCCTTAAAGAAAAACAAAAGAGTTATATTTCTTAAATTTTGCTTCTTGAAGATTCTAAAAGAGGAATCCCCAAATCCTTTTTTATTATAAAACACAGGACCTGAACACACGAATAGTACAGCCCTCTGGTGTTGGCCGTGAGCGTAATAAATATACTTTCATTTCAGTTGTGAGTCTATTCCATCTGATAGTGATTTATCTAAGGTAAATAAATGAATGCTGTTCTAAAACAAGAGGCCTAGAAGAGCTATATTAACTAATGCACTATACCTCTATTCAAACAGATTACCTCAGTCTTCCAGTTCTTACACAATCCAAAGTCCAATTCCTTCCCCACATAAAAAAAATTGTATTACTATATTCCTAACCAAATAATGTCCATATGTTATATTGTTTCAAAGTCTTTTGTTCAGCATAACCTGTTCCTACTGAAGTCAAACACCAGGAAAATCTACCTACAAGGGAAGCAATCATTTTAAAGGACTGCAGGTGATCTGAGTGGTTATTTGGCTTCCATTTACATTAAAAAATCAGGTGAAAAATTGAACACAACTAAATAGGAAAAGATATCTGTGAAGGGCCAGTGCTTCTGGATCCACTAAATGCTGTCATTCTGCCTAACTGGGCAGCTTTTGCTCGTCCATCCTTTCCAACAGAACTAGATAATAATGGCTAACATTTATTCACATGCATCATATGCCAGGTACTTTTCTAAGCACATTACATGCACTAAATTCTTTAATCCATATAGCAACCTATAAAAGTAGAGACTATTATTATCCTTCCTCACCGTTTGACAAATAATGCTACCAAAGCTAAATATTACCCATAGTTATAGTTAGTATATAAGTTAACATCCTTTTTGAGACACTTTGAGAATAAAAGTATAAATAATAAAGATAAGACAGCAAACATAAACTAAGACTATCTCAGGCACACCAAAACATATGGTCATCCCACCCATATTTCATAATGCACTTTAAAAAATAGAAGTTATGCTACATGTTAATCATTGTTTTTCTAGCACTTAAATATCTACAATTCCAAATTTTTATTTCACTACTTCCAAATATTTGGGACTGACTGTATGGTACCTACTAAGTAGCAATGTTGAGAAACAGTTTTCAGCAATATTTGTTTTATACTTCAAATAAGCAGAAAAACAACTTGGCAGAGGAGTTAGGAAAAATACAGAGAATTTTATGTTCCCTTTAGATATATAGAAATTTCAAACTTTTAAGCAAAATTGCTTAAGTCATGTCTTTAAAAGGGGTAATTGAAAAACAAATTAGGGTACTGTATGTAAACCTAAATCCATCTGAAAAGGTTAATTGTTCATCTCAGAAATGTCAACATGAAACAATACTAAAAGACATCATCCATTCCTTTAACACATTTGTTCAGGACACACATGGAAGCTAATATTTTAGACTTAGTCTAAATACTGTACTATACATAGTCTCAATTATTTAGAGAAATTGATTTAACTGACATTTGTTGACTACCTACTGTGTGCCAAGCAGATAGGAATGGTGAGAAGAAAACAGTCAAATTCTGTTTAAGGGTGTGTGGGGTGGGGGGAGAGAGAAAATGACTAATAATGTAAATAATCATATAATCACAGTGTATCAGATATTAATAATTGCTATAAAAATACATTATTGAAATAGTGACTGGAGGGTAGCAGAGTACTTTTGATTGGGTTATTAAGGAATTCTTTTCTCAGGGGTAAACATTTGAGCTGAGATTTTTATTCTAGGAAGGAATCAATCATGATAAGGTTGGAAGAAGCGTATAATGCAGAGGAAAGAGCAGATTCAAAGTCCTGAGATAGGAAAAAATTGGGGAGGTGAAGAGGATGAAGAAGCCTGTGGGTTAGAGCTCAGGCACAGCAGGAAAGAGGGTATAAGGTGAGGCTGGGAAGTCAGTCCTGGCCAGAGCACCAGTCTTCTGGACGCTGGTACTTGCTGTGGGTTTAATCAAAGTGCAATAAAATGCCTTTTGAGTTTTAATCAGCGGTACCATGAGTTGGTATGCCTTTTAGACAGATCATTCTGGCTGCAGTGCAGAGTACAGATAGATTATAGGAAGGCAAAATGGAAACAGTGATACCAACTAAGAGGTCTTCTAGGTAGCCAAACAGTGGTTTAGGTCTGGGAGAGGGCTTTGGAAGTGAGAAAAGGTGGATTGATTTGGAATGTATTTCAGAATTAGAACAAGCAAGATTTACTGGTAGACTTTCTGGTAAAGAAATTACAGCTTCTTTTTTTCTGACATAATTTTTGCTTAATTAATGAGATTAGTTTTTGCTGCTTTATTTTGTTTTGTTTTTCACTTGTCACAGGATTCAGAGTTAGTTAATAGATTTTGGGTGCTCAATGACCTATCTAAAATTGTATGCAAAATAATCAAGTGCATTTATTAATATATACAATTTTGAAAGGAAGTCAGTTAATTACTTTTGTTGGGTAATCAGAGGTCCATGGCCCAGAGCAAGAGAGGAACTAGTGAGCTTATTTCCCTAAATATTTCACATATGCTTTTCGATGACCTATCTCCTTGTTTTCCTCTCTTGCTACTCCTGTCTGGTAATTTACATTATAATAATACCAAACTACCTCTTCTATGGTATTTTTTTCTATGATATCTCTGCTTATGCTGTATTCTCTTCCTCTTAGCATTTTTGGTTTATCAAACATTCCTCATCCTTCAAAAGTTGCCTAAGATATAAATTCCTCCACAATGTGTTTTCTAAACTCCTAAACTCAACTAACTGTTTTTCCCTAAATGTGCCTCAGACTTATTGAAAGGACATTCTATGTTTAAATCTTTTAAATTTTTATCCCGTGTGGAGCATAATGCCTGATTTGTGATAGACAATAAAGGAATGTAGGTATTATTTTTATTTACAGAGTTCCCAAAGACTAAAACCTTCTTTTATATTGTTTACTGTTCATATATGAAATAATATATGTTGTGCTGTTCTTGTCTAGTCTTTCTACTTTTAACTCATATGGAGGCCTGGTATTTCTTCTTAATGTTTTCAATTTATAAATTTTTATACCTAAATATAGGCAAAGAAACCGTGCTTTTTATTTGTGGTTGTTTTGAGGCTTTAAAAATTACTTCTCAGACAATTTTGATATATTTCCTCTTTGGACTACCACCATAGTTTCTCAATATAACTTTCCAATGTAGACAATGTAAATAATCACAAATTTATTTAATATCATTTGTATTATAATATGTATTTTAAAATTATAAAAGTATTGTAACCATATTACAGAATATGGAAAGAGGCAAGAAAAAAGTCACTCAGAATGCTACCAATTTAATACAACTACTGTGACGTGATGTTGTATCTCAAGCTAGGATTTCTTTTATCTTTTTTACATACTTACAATTTCTACTCTCTTTTTCACTTAAAACTCCAAGGATTTTCCTTTTTGCTACAGATTCTTCATAATGTTTATTTTTAATAGTATGTAATATTCTTATATAAACTATTATTTATGTAAGAGTCCCTTATCAGAGTATATTTATGTATTTATTTTTATATCAGGGTTACTTCATTAGATAAGGTCCACAGTACAGATATTACTGGATCAAAGATTATTAACATAAAGATTCCTTTTAATACATATTATCTAATATATTTCTAATACAGTTGTATAATTATAATGTCACCATCAATGATAAAACTACTTTTATATCACGCTCTCCAGTATAAATATTATTTATTATATTATGCTTAATGAGTACAACAAGAAATGCTTTTTCATTTTGCCTTACTTTGCATTAGTTTGATAATGACCAAGGTTGAATTTTTTAAAATGACTATGTACTAATTATATTTCCTCTTTTGTTTGCCTACTTCTATTTTAGTTATAATTTATTTTATTTTTTCTCATTAATTTGTAAGAATTATTTATAAAACAAGCAATTATTTCTGCCATATTTGCAATTCTGTTTTAGAACTAGTTAACATTTATTGAACACTAATTGAAGTAGTCTATGTCACAACCACTGTGCCTAGGGGTTTACATACACTAGCTCATTAAATTTGCAAAGCTAATTATGAGATAGGTGCTATTGTTAGTAAGGAAAAACAGAATCTAGATTAAAACAGACTCCAGAACTCTTACTATTGATACTTCCCTAGAAAAATCTAACCTGTTACAGTTGACATATTGCTTTTGGTCTGTCTCTGAACATAAGGCTTTGACTATGTAAGTTTATATTGTTCTTAATTTGTATTTTAGTTCCTTGATTAGAAGAGGGTAAATACTAATTCCTAGCTATTTTCTGCTTAGTGATATACATAGAAAAGGTATGTGTTCCAGTGTTAGCTCTTTGAAATCAAAAGTCTGAAAAGTATTGGAAGTATGTGTACAGAAGTTGGATACTTCCAGTGCATCATCTCAGCTACATAGTCTGCAACATGAATAGTGCTCACTAGAGTTGTGGGTGTACAACACCGCAATTGTACATTGTAACCCTGAATTGCTATAGCTTGGTATCTAACTACTAACTTATAAGATCAAATAAAATAAATATTTTAACTTATCTACTGGGTACTTCTAGCTCTGTCTTCTGGAATACTGTGCTCTTAAATGTTCATGGTACTAGATTGTGGCTACTATGCTATGTGCCAATATAAAGAGTTGTTTTGTTTCTCTTGAAAACATTTCTTAAACCAAATATGTGATCTATATATTAATTCCTCAGCGTAAATAGTGGTTTAATAATGAGCACATAGGAAGTCAGCATCACAGGGGCAAAAAAATCTCAGGGTCTGAATCAGAAAGACTAGAAATTCATGTTCTGTCATTTACTATGTGACCTTGGGCAAGTGAATAAATTTGTTTCCTTACATTTAAAATAGGGATCATAATAGCATCAACCTTCTTTCAAGTATATTTTGGTGCTTAAATGTGATATTTACTGTACTAGAAAAGCAAGTTAAAGTGTTTAATAATGTAAGCTATTTATATAAAGTAAGGTCAGAAATGAGTATTAATCTAAAAACAGTGCCTTTAAGTAATATCTGGCGACTGTCAATATAGAGCTTTTTGAGTTTTATTCTTGGACCTCTGCATTAAGGCCCTCTGAGGTGGCCTTCACTTCAGTGGATAGGCAACCCAATAAATTAGGCCACTGTAAAAAACACACTCTTGACCTGGCTGTCAGTGAACTACAGCTTTTTTCAGTTGGGAGAATGTTTTTTCCCCTCCCAATAACTGTTTTTCAGTTAAATCAAAATTGAAAACATAATTATTTCAGTTTATTTTCCAGATTGCTGAAAGTGATGACTTCATTTATTATTAAGAGCAGCAGCTGGTAACATAGAGCATGCAAATCAGTTAACCCACTATGATTTGGTTTTCTTCTCTTTTCCAGTGGGCTACAGCTTTCTTATTGATCCAAAATGTAGTTATGTTTAATATAAGAAATAATCAGCAAGTTGTTTATCAATATCAAGCAGATTATGCACTGTGAAGATATAGGGAGTTTTGAGCTGATAGAGTAAGAACTTCTAGTATATTATAATAACTCAGGTATCCTATATTTAATTTAAACATGAGAAAATACTTCTTTAATATGATAAATGATTTTAATGCTGCTTTGCTGACCACTGTCATCTGAATTAATTATATTATAATAATGGTCAATGCTAATTTTGGCTAACATCTCTAGGGAAAAAAAATGAACAAACCCACTTTATTTTGGGGCATTGACTCCATGTGAAATGTAAGAGTATTTTTTTAAACATTAAAATATAAACCCACTTTAATTTAACTAATACTTTAAAATAAAGATAGAAATTATTGCATAAAATTAACATACTTAATAAAATCATAAACCATTTCTTCATTAGAAATTTTTACTAAGTCTTTAGTATGGCATTTATATTTTTATCACTAGAGACAATTTTTCATGTTCATTTTATCTAGTCCTTTTACAGTGTAAAGAACCAGGAAAGTGATAGAGTAAACTTTCTATCCCGTTATGGAAAGAATAAAATATTTCCTAGCCAAAAACTTGGCTTTTCCTATTTATCATCTACCCTTTGATTCTAAAATAATTATAACTGTTTTTATACAATTTGCAGCATATTATTCATGTATTGCTAAGCATGTTTTGAAACATTAAACTATTATTCTCCTGGAACTATTATGAATATTAGAGGTATATTTCATAAGTCTCTTCCAGTAAGAAAAATATGACTAATAATGAAGACTAAAACTCTAGGCTTTTTCCTAAGTTATGCCAGTTATTTGATGTGGATTTTATTTTTCATTGGTTTTCTTTTTTCTTTTTTTTTTTTTTTTTCTGCGGTACGTGGGCCTCTCACTGTTGTGGCCTCTCTCCCATTGTGGAGCACAGTCTCCAGATGCACAGGCTCAGCAGCTATGGCTCACAGGCCCAGCCACTCCACGGCACGTGGGATCTTCCAGGACCGGGGCACGAACTTGTGCCCCCTGAATCGGCAGGCGGACTCTCAACCACTGCACCACCAGGGAAGCCCTTTCATTGGTTTTCTAGTACATGCATTCATGATAATATTTTTTAATTATTATTTTCAGAAAGTGTCATAGCTAAACAGTATATTATCTTCACCAGCATCATCACATTTGCTGTATTATGTCTATAGGATAAAATAAAATTCATAAACCAAGATACTGCTGAATTTTAAAATACACATAAATATTTTAAAAGCAATAAAATGAACATTTGCATTTAGAGAGCCAAATGAGAGTTCTTAGTGGCCAAAACATCCCAAATTAAATTTGACAATATTTCAAAGAAATTGATTTTTAAATATTATTTCATCATGTTGGTAGCTGTTTTCATTTTAATTCATCCATGTAGTTAATTACTCATATTTCTACTTTTTTTTCTAAATTAGTTCAAAAACCAGAGTATCTGGTGTCATTAAAATTAAACTACTTTTGCTTTTGACTACTTTTAAGGAGAGTACATTGCTGAACCAAATTCCCCTACCTATGTGCTGAGAATACATTTCCACTTTTTGAAACCACACAAATAGGGTGGTATTTTGAACTTTTGGTATTCTGGATCACACTTAAAGATTTGTTAATTCTATGACACAGATACAACTTTATTCAAATAGCTTATTGAGCATGCTCCTATAAGAACTGAGACACCCAGGACAGGGAAGTAAAAGATAATTGCCCTGAAGAGTCCTAGGCCTTCTAATGAGACGAGAATAAGATGCCAACCTTGGGTGGCAAAGGGAAGTATAAACAATTTCTCCCCAAATTCCAATTGGAACTTAAGTGCAGAGAATTAGATCCATGGCTTATTATAAAATATCGTACAGTTCATGATATACTATTAGCATTGGTTCATATATAGTCTTCTTTCTGTCTTATTTTCTTTCTTTATAAAAACAAACAGTACCATAAATCCAACACCAACTAAAAACTATAACATTAACCTTAATTTATATTTACTATGCATTCCTTTCCTAATCAAATTTGTATTCTGAGTTTTATATTTATCATCACCATATGTAGTTTGTTTGAACCTGCATTTTTCACTCAACATTTTTACTAAGATTCATTGCATATTTTCCTATAGTTGACTATTTCCTACTATTCCTATTTCTTGACTTTTTTAGACACCTTACATAAGTAGAATCATGCAGTATTTTTCCTTCTGTGACCAGCTTATTTCACTTAGCATAATGTCCTCCAGGTTAATCCACGTTGTTGCAAATGGCAAGATTTCCTTCTTTTTAAGGTTGAATAATATTCCATTGTATGTATATACCATATTTTCTTTATCCATTCATCTGTTAATGGATATTTGAGTTGTTTCCATATCTTGGCTATTGTAAATAGTACTGTAATGAACATGGGAGGGCAGATATGTCTTTTAGATTCTGATTCCAATTTCTTGGATATATACCGAAAAGTGCTATTATGGGATTATACAGTAGTTCTATTTTTAATTTTTTGAGTAATCTCCATTTTGTTTTCCATAGTGGCTGTACCATTTAACAGCCCCACCAATAGCCTACAAAGGTTCCATTTCTCCACAATCTAGCCAACACTTGTAATCTTTTGTTTTTTTGATAATAGCCATCTTAAAAGATGTAAGGTGATAACTCATTGTGGTTTGATTTGCATGTTCCTGATGATTAGTGATGTTGAACATCTTTTCATATACTTATTGGCCATTTAGATGACTTCTTTGGAGAAACATCTATTCAAGTCCTTTGCCCATTTTTAAAATTGGGTTATTTGCTTTTTTGCTATTGAGTTATAGGAGTCCCATATGTATTTTGGATTGTATATATCTCCTAGTGCAAATATGCTATAATTTCTTTTGGGTATATGTAATTTGAAGCGGAATTATTGGAGAGTATGTGAATGTTCTATATCACAACACAATGTTAAAATGATTTGTGAAATGGTTTATTCATTCAGCAAGTATTTATTGCAAAAATATTGTGAGAAGCATCATTTCATATCCATAATATATTAATGAATGAAAACAAAGGATACTCCCTTCATAGAGTTTACATTCAGGTGTAGACTACAGATGATACATATAATAAGTAAATTACAGAGTTTGCTAGAAGGTGATAAGCATTATGGGGAAAAAAGTATAATAAGTTTAGAAGTATTGGAAGGACTGTTGAGCAGGGACAGGGAAGAATTTCATTCCATTGAAAATTCAGTTGAGTAAGAATTTAGTACCTGTTTTCATTAGCCAAAAGAAATTCTAAGAGGATTTTTGCTTTTATGGAAAAAGCCAATACGTACTAATGCAGGTGTTTCACGAAAGTGAGATGGACTAATGTGAAATTTAAGAAAGTGGAGGATACCTGCACTTGAAGGTTAAGTACAAAAGGATTTTCTAAGAGAATGTATATGGTGTGTAAAGATATATAGAAGTCAAATATAACCCCAAGACTTTTAGCGTGAGCAACCAGAAGTTTGAGTTGCCATCACCTAAAATGACAAGTCTAGCAAGAAAAGTTTGTTGAAGAAAGACCAAGAGTGTAGTTTTGGGTGTGTTCATACATGTTTAAAATATCTATTTGGGGGCTTTCCTGGTGGCTCAGTGGTTGAGAGTCTGCCTGCCGATGCAGGGGACACGGGTTCGTGCCCCGGTCCGGGAAGATCCCACATGCCGCAGAATGGCTAGGCCCGTGAGCCATGGCCACTGAGCCTGCGTGTCCGGAGCCTGTGCTCTTCAACGGGAGAGGCCACAACAGTGAGAGGCCCGCGTACCTCAAAAAAAAAAAAAAAAAAAAAAAAATATATATATATATATATATATAAAATATATATTTGGCATCCAAGTAAAGATGTCAAATATACAGATTTTTAAATATTCTTTTCCATTATGTTTTTTTTTAAATATTTATTTATTTGGTTGTGTCAGGTCCTAGTTGTGGCATGCAGGCTCTTCGTTGCAGCAGGCAAGCTTCTCTCTAGTTGTGGCACGTGGGATCAGTAGTTGCGGTGCACAGGCTTAGTTGCCCCGTGGCATGTGGGATCTTAGCTCCCCGACCAGGGATTGAACCTGCATCCCCTGCATTGGAAGGCAGATTCTTAACCACTGGACGACCAGGGAAGTCCCTCCCTTATGGTTTATTATAGGATATTGAATATATCAATAGTTCCCTGGGCTATACAATAGGATCTTGTTGTTTTCCATTCTATATATAATAGTTTGCATCTGCTAGTTCCAAACTCCCAATTCAACCCTCCCCACACCCTTCCCCCTTGGCAACCAAAAGTCTGTCTCTATGTCTGTGAGTCTGTTTCTGTTTTGTAGATATGTTCATTTGTGTCATATTTTACATTCCCCATATAAGTGATATCATATGGTATTTTTCTTTCTCTTTCTGACTTATTTGGCTTACTATGATGATCTTTAGATCCATCCATGTTACTGCAAAAGGCATGATTTCATTCTTTTGTATGGTTGAATAATATTCATCTTCTTATCCTTTCATCTGTTGATGGACGTTTAGATTGTTTCCATGTTTTGGCTATTGTAAATAGTGCTGCTATGAACGTAGGGATGCATGTATCTTTTTGAATTATAGTTTTGTCCAGATATATGCCCAGGAGCAGGATTGCTGAATCACACAACAACTCCATTTTTTAGTATTTTGAGGAACCTCTATACTGTTTTCCATAGTGGCTGCACCAACTTACATTCCCACCAACAGTGTAGGAGGGTTCCCTTTTCTCCACACCTTCTCCAGCATTTGTTATTTGTAGACTTTTTAATGATGGCCATTCTGACCAGTGTGAGGTGGTGCCTCATTGTAGTTTTGATTTTCATTTCTCTAGTAATTAACAATGATGAGAATCTTTTCATGTGCCTATAGGCCATCTGTATGTCTTCTTTGAAGAAATGTGTATTTAGGTCTTCAGCCCATTTTTTGATTGGGTTGTTTTTTGTTTTTTTTGTTATTGAGTTGTATGGCTATTTCTGTATTAAAGAAAGTTTTATACTCTGTTTGAGAGAGAGGAGTTTGGAGTTTGAGAGTGAGTTCTTAGCAGGAGATACAAATTTGAGAAAAGTTAGAGTACCCTGGATAAGACTATAAGGAAGTGATTGTATGTAGAGAAGAAAATAGAACCAAGAGCTGACCCTTGGGACATTCAAACATTAAAAGTTCACAAGAGGATGGACTGTGAAAAATAGAGTGATTAGAGAGGAAAGAAAAAGATCAAGAGTTTAGTGTCCAGAAAACCAGTGACAAAAGTATATTAAGGAATACATAGTGACCAACTTTGTCAAATGCTGCTAAGGAGTCACATAAAATGAGAACAGAATTGACCATCTGGGTATAGCAGCACACAAGTCATCAGTGTCCTTTCCAAGAGCACTTTCACTGGAGTAGTGGAAGTGAAGACCTAATTAAAATGGTATAAGAGAGAATGGGAAGAAAGAAATACCAGTTTATAACCCCACCAGCGATATATGAGATCCTACATAGAATGACAGAAATAGTCATGTCATTTGCCAAGCTTTGCTCAAGTTACAACCATCCTCAACTTTTCTATTTATATTATCTTCCACATTTACTCAGCAACTCTTCTATTAATATCATCTTCTGCATTTGGTGACTAATTTTTAAATCTCTTCCCTACACTCTATCCTCATTCACTTAACTTCTCTTATTCATGCTATTGAAATAGCATCCTCTGTGGTCTTCCTGCCTCATCCGCATCCAACCTCCACATGATTTTCTAAACCAAATCTGATGTTTAATAGATTCTTTGGCCCCCATAGACACACAATTTTAAATGGAAATCTTTGTTCCCCCTCATCAACTTACTTAAGGTTGAGCAACTTTATGTAGAAATTTGCCAGCAGCCTTGAAAAGAATAAATAACAAGAACATTTCTTGGAATAAGTTGTTCCTGACTTTGACAAAAGGGAGTAAGAAAAATTGCATAATACATTATACAGGATAGTAAAGTTCCTGAGACTTCTTCTCAGAAATGAGAACAACATACAAATCGAGTTAAGGTAAGATATCAGGGGCATGCCAATTAGTACCTTTGAGATAGTAGAACAAAGAAAAAATAATGATAATAGCAAAGTGGGCTAAGAATGGAGGCTCATAAATGTTTGTGTGAGGAGTCTGAAGGTATTTTTGAGAGAAGACTAATATTGTTAAGCCTTCTTCCCAGTGTCTTGTCCCATCTGGGTTAAATATACCTTAAAGCAATCAATAAACTGATGTAAGCAAGCTATTTGTTAATTTTTTTTTTTTTATTAAACCACAGGATCTGAATGTGCTCAATACTGAAATTTCAGAATCTCTTGATGTATTGGGTTGCCATGACCTTGGGTTATTACTACTAGGAGAATCATGGAAATTTAAAAATACCATTCTTCTGCTTAAAACTCTATTTATAGGATAAAGTTATTACTCCTTTAGTGAAATGAAAATCCTTCACACACAGTAGCTTCCTTCTCTTTTTATGTACTATCCTTTATACTTTGTATCAGCGAGTGTCCATCAGGAAACGGTACACTCACACAGCTGATTATAGAGAGTTTAATAAAGTGTCAAATATATGTTAAGTATCATAGTGAAAACAATTCAGTAGAAACACTATCATAAAAGCACTGATAAAAGTTTGTAGTTGGTTTTTGAGGTTTTTTATGTTTAAAAAAATTTGCCCAATTGAGACGCAAATCCAGTTCGGGACAAGGCATAAATATCCAATTCAAACACAAATCAAAGCTGACAAAGCACAACGCAAATTAAAAATGAATAATCAAATTAATAAAATTGTCCAGATCTGTTATTAGGCTCAACGTTTTAATAGACGTAACTATACTCCTGTCCTTGGCAACCTCCTTAATTTTACTGGATAATTGGTTCTATAGAAAAGGATATCAGTTAATATTTGAGGACATAGTTTATTTTGTTTTTGATGAGAAAGGAAGTGGGAATAGGACTGTTTATTTTGCCACCCAAGGTTGGCCTTGTAAAATCTGGGCTCTATAATTTAGTATCAGCTGGTAAAGGAGAACTCCTGCCTGATTAGAAAGGAAGCAATGCTTTTGTGGTAAACCAACACACTTTTATTCATATTATTGTACTAAATAGACCTTTGAGGTCAGCAGGGCAGAACATGTTATGATCCCTATTTCACAGCTGAGGAATCAGAGACTCAAAGTGTTTGCAACTAGTTCAGTAACCCACAGATTATTTACAGAAGAGCTAGAATGTGAATTTAAGTCTCCTAAAATCAGACTCCAGAAGTCTTTCATGCAATTCAATTTAATCCAGTCAAGCAGCCATGAGTACCAGGTACTGATTGGTGTTCATTCAAAGTTAGATGAAAAGGAATTCTATCCTTTAGGAATGTATAATCTGGTTTGAGAAAAGAAATCTACAAATTTGATAACATAATTTAGAAACTCATTCTGAGACAATTTTTAAAATATAAAGCCCTATATATAGAAACAATGGAAAACTACTGTGATTATTGTGTGCAGATAGGGATTGAATGCAGTAAACAACGTGTGGTAAACTCTTTCTAAACTGGTTTTCTCCGATTGACTGTCAAGCTTTTCCCCAAATAGTTTATAAAACACTGATTAAAACATTCTGCATTTTGTAAGCATGCCCTCTGATATGTTAAAGTCATATAGTGCATACATGAAAATGGTTTTATACAAATTTAGAGGAGCATATAATTATTCATGTTACTTGCTGTAAGTACTTACTTGAAAATTAGATGGAATTCAGGAATATTCCTACAGTGTAGTAAAATTACCTTTGATATTTTAATCCTTAAATATCTGTCATTATGTTTTTCAGGGCATTTTATGGCCTAAATATACACTACTATGTCTTAAATATATATGCATTCAGGATGTGCAAATATTTTAAATACTAAGGTACTCAAGGAAATCGTAGTCACTTTGTTCCCTCCTCCACCTCTTAAAAAATTACTTAAATATGATACTAGAACAAAAACTGATTATTTGGTATATTATAGTATTCCTTGGAAAAAGTATAAATATATCAATATATTTTTTATCTTTTTCTAATGATTATTAAAATTTGAGGGAAATGTAGAAATGGCGTTGAAAACCATATTTTTCCTGAAGCTTCACCACTAGCTTTACCTTGATCAACAGTGAGTTAACCGTGCAAGGGGAGTAGAAATATGAAGTAAATGTATTTTAATTATGTTGAGTATAACACTGTATGCTGAGAGAAAAATATATATAACTGTAATGATAACATTTATTGATTGTTTACCATCAACAACACACAGTGTTTGCTAAAGGTGTGACACATATAATCTCATATTTTACCTACAGTTGTTCACTATTTTCTCCTTTTTATAGTTGAGGAAACTGGGTCTTACAGAAGTTAAGTAATATGTCCAATATATATGCAGTGGATATGGGATGAAAACTCAGAACTTTCCAATTCTGGCACCTAATTTTCATGCTTTGATTTCACCACCTTAATATCAGGGTAGTTATCTTTAACATTGGAAAAATAAATAAATTTTAAGAAAAGAGTTTTTCTTTCCTTAGAATGCTAGAACTAACATGAACTAATTTATGACACACAAAACATTTTTTTCTTGCCATCTGTTTCTTGGATAATTTTTGGCTGATAGACATCATTTTATTTCATCTTACTATTTAAAAAAAATAATAATAAAATGTCCAGTCCTGGGCTTCCCTGGTGGCGCAGTGGTTGAGAAGCTCCCAGTCCTATTTTTAAAATATTATTTTCTTATGAATGCCAGCAGTTCTTTTCTCTGGTAGGATTTAAGTTTTTCTTCTGATCATACCTTCTAACTCTGTCTTCTCAAAGAAAACATGTGCTATCCATCAAATATTGCTGGAACAAATGAGGAAAATAGTTAATTCACAAAAATTATATTTAAAAATTAAGTTCTGATTCCAAATTATCATAAAAAATTTTATGGAGCCATTTAATAAGAAATACTTATGTCTGTTCCATTACTCCATAAAAAATTCCTGAAACGCTCACTGATAAATGACTAACCCTGAAAGACATTAGGATGTAAGGAGGATTTCAGCTAAAGTTTTCAAGCTCTTTAAACAGAAAAATAAAACAATATAAAGGGGCTTCCCTGGTGGCGCAGTGGTTGGGAGTCTGCCTGCCAATGCAGGGGACGCGGGTTCATGCCCCACGTGCAGCGGAGCGGCTGGGCCCGGGAGCCATGGCCGCTGGGCCTGCGCGTCTGGAGCCTGTGCTCTGCGGCGGGAGAGGCCACAACGGTGAGAAAAGAAAAAATAAACTTTTTTTCTTTTACTATTCTAGGAACTACAACGACATAGAAGCAAAACAATATGGACGGGATTCTTAAATGTAAGTAATGAATCATGTCAGCACTAATAAGACAAAGGATCTCAGAATCTGTTTGCATCTTTTTATCGATGAAACCAATTACTTTGCTTTGCCATGCGTGGTTTGCTCATTTAAAAAAAAAAAAAATGCAGGACTTTAAAACTCTTCCTTAATTTCAAAATTATGCCTTCAGTGAAAACACTCTTCTGTAAATTTCTGTGGCAAAGTAGGATTTATAAAATCTTATGAAACTTGAACACAGTGGGCAAAAGAAGGAAACCAAAGATTATTGGCACTGTGCTAGAATCCTTAAAATCGTTTCTCCATTTTCAGTATGCATTATTTTCACCATCCTGAAAATGAAGATGAGGAAACGAAGGCCAGAGAAAGACCATCTAGAACAATAGAGCAAATATGCTGCTTTCTCAAAAAAGAAGAGAAAGCATCATGGTGTCCACTAGTAGTATGCACACGTGTAATTTTTGGAATTTGCTTTCAAGCCTTGAGTGTGTCTTTGAAGTCTTTGGCTGGCATTCTTCTTAACTTTTATACTTGGATTCTTGACCTCAAGCTCCTGACTTAATTTTTTTTTTTAATAATCTAGCGGTCTCTGCCATTATTAGGTAAATACAAACATGATTATGTATTAATTTGACTAAAGTAACTTTCCAACTCTATCAGAAAATGTCTTAGATTCAAATTGCATTCATTATATTGTGAAAAAACTAAATATTTAAACGTTTTTGCAGTTGGCCTTTTGTTTCCAATGTCAGAAGGTCTGCAACATAGAGACAGGTATTCCTTCAGGAATTTTACCATAAGAGCTACATATTTCCAGGATGCATTACTCACTTATGTCAGTCACTGTTTCCCTCATTTAGCTACCCTTATGCTTCAGTGGCTTGCATACTTTCATGGGAACAACAACAAAAAATAATTTTACTGGATGATTTGAACTTAACAGATGATCTGATCAGTGAAGACAAACCGTCTTCTATTTTGTAGAAGGTGCATTAAACATTTGTTTCCATCTAACACATAAGCTTTTAAAAGGTATCTCTATTTTCTGTTTTTCTATATACATTTTCTGCAGTTTCTCACACATGAAACATTCAACTAATTGTTAATACAATTCAATTTAATATCAGTAACTAATGGTCAGGATACTTTGAAAGTGATTTACCATCTTTAAAGATGCTTTTTATGTTATTCTGAATAAATAATGGCAGTTTTATTAGTTACTATAGCAACCTGAAATTCTATTTAAAAATGCGACATTCCATTTTCTCAGAAGGCATTTTAATTAAAACATACTCAAGTGTTTACTGAAATGAATATCTAATCTCACCATCATAGCAGGAGAGCATATAATACATATGTATTGCTGTCTGATAATACACGGAGTACATATCACTAAAAATGAATTGAATTTGGAAAAATGTCTTTTTCTATCTGATTAACTTTCTTGTTAATTAGGTTTGCTTAGTGCTACCACTACTACCTATAATTTAATAATCTTACACTTTTGACTTACTGACTATATTGAACTTGCTGTTACTTGAATACCAGATACTATTTCGTATTTCTTCTCCTTCACCCTGTCTTACAAGTCCATAAGTTAAACAAACATCTTCTATCTTCAACACTCAACTAAGATATTCTTCTTTAGGGTTTTTAAACCAATTTCCCCCTTAGGAAGAATTACCCACTCCTCTAAGTACCCCCAGTGTTTTTTATATAGGTCATGAATATGTTTTATATGTATTTAATTCTGTTTCCTCTTCACTGAGTTGGTATGTCTCAAAGGCAGAGCTACATTTGTTTCCCAGCATCTAGTTCTAGCACTCAAAATAATGGACTCCCAATAGTGAAATTAATGCCTAATGTATACATGCATGCAAGAATGAATGGAAACGAACCAAATCACAGATGGCAATGATTTATAAAGGCACATATTTGAAAGATCTCATGAAAAGATGAGAATAAATGTTATATATCTAAGCTTTCACTGTCTCAATTAAACTATTCTTTTGAGCTGTATCCTTATTGCAATTTTTCTTAAAAGTTGTTCCTGTGCAGTTTAGAACATACTATTAAGAGAAAAGGGTAGTTATAGAACAGCATGTATAACCTGATATTACATAATATGCTATATATGGAAATTGTGTGTGTGTGTGGGTATACTTAGAGATCTTGATAGGGTTTATTAAAGTATTAGAGTGTTACATTAGGGTGTTAAAATTTTATGCCATATTTTGTTTCAATTTTTAAAGTTTATTTGAACTTCTAGATTGATCATATAAATTTATTTTTTAAAAAATCTATTCCCGGGCTTCCCTGGTGGCGCAGTGATTGAGAGTCCACCTGCCGATGCAGGGGACGCGGGTTCGTGCCCTGGTCCAGGAAGATCCCACATGCCGCGGAGCGGCTGGGCCCATGAGCCATGACCGCTGAGCCTGCGCGTCCGGAGCCTGTGCTCTGCAATGGGAGAGGCCACAACAGTGAGAGGCCCGCGTACCGCAAAAAAAAAAAAAAAAAAAAAAAAAAATCTATTCCCTAAATGAAAATATGTTATCAATTTTCATATTAAATGAAAATATATTAGTAAAAATGCATATGTATACTAGAATTGAATAATTCAAAATGATAATGCTATTTTTCTATATGAAGGAATTACAGTTGTCATTTTTCCTCTTTTTAAAATACAATTTTCCAAATAATTAAAGTATAATTTTTTTTCAAAATGAGAAAACCATTAACTTTAAGATTAACAACAACAAAAACCCCAGAAATAAAGTGCCTTACCACGTTTGAAAACTCTCCATCTGGTGACTTCCAAGATTTTTAAAAAAAGGCAAAGAGTATTATCAGGTAAAAGAGGAAGCATAGCACACCAGTATTTCAGATTATTTTGTAGATTCTAACAACAAAAGCTCCAGAAGATAATGAGGACAAATGTCTGTATATAGTTAATGTTACTTCTGCTTCACACATTATGTTTACAAGTGGCTAAGTGTATTGATAGACCATTGTTACAACAGTCCAACTATATCCTAAATAGAACACTTCCCAGTGTTCTAACATAGTTAGTTTCACAAGATATAAGGTAGTCTTTAATTATCTTCTCATAGTAAAAAAAAAAAGAAAAGAAAAAAATGATCCACTGCTAGAATGGTACATGGCCCTAAAAATGGTTGTTCTGAGGACATTTTCCAACAATAACACTGCCGTGAGGATATTCAGTCTTAGATGGAATGAAATTGAGACTCAGAGTCAGTGATTTCCCCACTGACTATGATCATCAGGAGGCTGAAACGATCTCAGCTTGGATACTAGTAAATGTAGAAGTAAATTGTCTTAGGAAAAAAGATTTCCCAATTTGTGTTATGCTAGATTCTCAATGGATAAGATGAAGCTATAAAGTCTATCAAAGATCACCAAATGTGAAAGAAGTGAAGCCACTGTAAGTCAAAGTCAGATGAAACAATGAACAAAAAGATTTAGATGTTCAACTATAAAGATATTGAATTGCAGATATTAGAACAACTACATATCAATTATTTTCAGTTAGTCTGCAGAAAGTCCCACAAGCAGAATTTTGTTTTTGCTTTTTGTCTTAGTACTCAATACAGTATGACTATGAGATAATTCATTAACCTTTTGCAATACATAAAAATATTCTCTTCCTCTATACCACTGGCTGTTAAAATCATGAGACACCATCCCTTCTTACCTATGTAACTTATATTTATGTATATTAGGTTATTAGTATTACCCTATTTTGCCACCTTCTAGTTTTAAAGAGAATGACTTCAGCACCATAACACTCATTCCACTATTTCCCCAATCTCCAGTTATTTTTGAAGGTCACCAATGTCTATTTTATATGATTCCAAAGACATTCTCTCAAGTTTTTCTGCTCATTTCCACCTACATGTGAAGTTCTCCTGGACATTAATAATGTTTCAGTTCTCATGGTGTCAGAGCTGCAGTATGATCCTCACGGATATTGAAAAAAACTACCAACCACTCAAGATCACACTTTGTCTCCTAAGCCCTGAGATGACACTGTATATTCTCTGTATTCGGAAATCACTTTGAAAACATTAACCTTCACTTTTTAATTAATGGACTCTTTTTACAGATTTCAAAACTAGTAAATGGAAGCAAGTTTGAGCATAAACCATCTTGTGCTCTCCTTCTCCACATCCAATTTTTCACTTCCTCTAGACACTTCTCACAAAACTTCTTCTCTCTCCCCCACATTAAGTAACATCTTGTTCCTGATCATGTATCACTTTAAAATAAGAAAGTTAGCTCTAAACAATGATAAAGTTCAATATTGTTAGCAACTTGTATGTCATAAGAACTGCCTGAAAAATCAGAACACCCAGGTGGTATGTCACACTGGTATATACCTGCTGAATCATACAATAGCAGTAGTATAAGCTCTAGTAAATTTAGGTTTCATCTTAGGGTGGCTTGAGCAGGTTGTCAATATCTTATCCTCCATAGTTTTCTTCTCATCATTGTTGATGGTTCAATATCTATCCTCCAGTGTGCTGTCAAAAATAAGCACTCAGAAGTTTTTGATACTTTGATGGTAAGTGAGTTATAGTTCTAGTAAAAAAAAAAAAAAGTTACAACTTTATAGTATCTGCAGAAGTGGAAGCATTTATTAGTTGGATCGATTTTATAGTTTTATATATTCTGTAGAAACTAAAGTCTAACACTCAAAACGGCCACTGGCCTTTTATTCATTGCCAGACTAATGTGTGATAAAATAACTTTTTCAATTCCAAGCATCATGGTGGCTGATAGAGTTATTTAATGACTGGACATCAGCTGGCATGAAAAGTCTGACATGGGCTATTGCCATTGTCACATTGATTTATGTTATAAGCAATTGCACAAAGTAGACATTTAAGATTCAAATATCACCCTAAACACAGAAGAAGAATAGAGAGACAATACATCCATGTCCTTTATTTCTAAGACAATTTCATCATATCTTTTTTGGACTAGAACTGTATCTTTTGCTACAAAGGCAAAATTGCAAATGGCAAAGGGTTGTGCGTGTGTGTGTGTGTGTGTGTGTGTGTGTGTGAGTGAACATATGTACATACAGATACTTGCATACAGTAAGAGTTTGAAACAGCCCTTGGGAACTAACACATTTCTGTATATATGCAAACTGATTGGGAGGAAGGCAAGAAATAGGAACAAGTTTCTCATATTTCAGCATTACAAATGTCCTAATACAAGCTCAGGATACCGTTACTCTTGTTGCCTCCATTTTTTCTTCCTCTTTACTAAGCTAAATTAACTCCATCATCACCCAAATGTATCCAGTACCACAATTAAACAAGCATGTAGAAAAAGACAACATAACACATTTTCCATTTACACTTCTTGCTCATTTATATCTCAACAACCAAAAATTGGCTTAAGCCTAGAATCCAGTATAAAATTTTAATATGAGGGTTAGGAAAATGAGTATGAGAATTAATGAAAGAGACTGCAAGTGGTAGCTGGAAAATGTATGGAGACATATTATCCTAGCACCTCTGCTATAATTTTCAAAGTATAAATACTGGGACAGAAGAGAATTCTTTTTGCCATTGGATAGAACATAAATCTTTAAGAGTTGAAAATGTCATCACCTCTTTTACCCAACTCCAAACCAACAGCAGTAGGATTATTATTAAATTATGTTCCTCTGCAAAATTCTGCTCATATCAAATATTATAGGACAAACTTAAAACTTGATCCCTAATATACAGAGATTGGGCTACTTATATTCCATCAGTAGATCATGCACACTGAGTTCTCCATTCAGAAGTCCAGAGAAATTTGCACTGATTAATACAGCATTTCATATTGCTTTTGCAAATGACATTCTCTATAGCATTTAAAAATTTACAAGTATATTAATATATATTTAAATTCTTGAATTCTCAGTAGGAGATAAATAAAATACTTTGCTCTGTTGAACCAATTAAGAAAACAGAGATGCAGAAGACCTAAATAACTAGCAAATTGCATGTAGATAGTAAGTGGGAACTATAATTCAGATTCTCTAATTTCAAGTTGCATAGTTTTTCTATATGCAATGTTATAATTACAGAATAGTTCTTAACCATGAAGATAAAATGACTAACAAGGCCATATGAGCACTGAAACTAATTCATTCTGAGAGAGAAACTACAGAGAAAACCAGACTGAGCTTAGAAGCTTAAATTTTTCCCCCAGAGGATGCATTAAAAAAAAAAAAAATAGAGGAAAGTTAAATGCAGACAGATATTAGAAGATATTTATTTATTATTATTAATTTTTAAATTAATACATAGTGAATTATTCAGAGAAAAAAATATATGATTTATTGGATTTGTTTTAAAATATTTGTGCCAAAAAAAGTGTGTCAGGAAGATAGATGAAATTAAACAGTAGAATGTTTATATAATTATATATAATTGATGTTGGCAAATGGGTACAGGGGAGTTTATTTTATTAACCTATTTGATGAATGTTTGGAAATTTTTCATAATAAAATGTCTTAAAACTCAAAGTAATACAAATCTATGCCAATAAACTTGAAGACTTAGGTAAAAGGAGCAATTTTTCCTAGAGCATCTCTTATCAAATCTCATTTTTAAGAAATAAAAATCTCAAAAGATATAGAACCATTAACGAAATGGAATCAATAGTTTAAAATCTGCAGACATACATACTTAAACCTACTGAGCTCAGATGTTTTTGCAGGTGAAGCCTATTTTCAAGAAACAAATAATTTCAATTACATGCCAATCCTTTCAAATAATCATAAAGTGAGTATACTCTCCATTTCACTTTATGAAGCTAATATAGCGTTGATACCAAAACCAGAAAAGGGCAATATGAGAAAGGAAATTTATGGATTAATCTTATATATTATCATAGATGAAAAATTCTAAGTAAAATAGCAGCAAATCTTATTCAGCAAAGCTTAATACAAGTAATCAAAAAAGTTTAACATGAGAAAATATCTTCATATGCTTTGCTTTAGTCATAAGGGGAAAATAAAATAATTTTAATTTAAAACAAGAAAAATAATTTAAAATGATTAAATATGCATTTATAATAAAATAATAATAGTAATAAACTCTCAGGAAACTGGGAATAGAAGACAGTCCCTTAAGCTGACAAATGTTCCAATACAAGCCCATAACAAATACCATACCCAATGGTGAAATATTATGATGGTCCCTTTTATACAAAAAACAAGAGTATAACACGATCAACACACTTTTACTAAATATTTTTCTGGAAGTCCTAACCAAATACAGTAAAAAAAGAAGTAATTTTATGATGATTAGAAAGAAAAGTATAAATACTCCACATCCTAGACAATATGATTGCCTAACTAGAACATTCACACAAATCTACAAGTTATTACACTTAACAAGAGAATTTGGTAAGTGTGCCACAGTTTAGTAAAGGGATTGGCAAACTACACAGCCTGTAAACCACATCCATTTTGCTGCCTGTTTTTCTAAGACCCGTGAGCTAAAAATGATTTTAAATGTAAAAAATTTCTTAGCTTTTTGGTGAGAACAGTTGCTGGATTTTGCTCCTTAGTCTACAAAGCTGAAAATATTTACTAACTAGACTTTTATAGAAAGATTTGCTAACCCTTGACCTAGATCCCCAAATAAAATCCATTTACAAACACAATTAGAAAATGTAATTTATAAACATCATTTTAAAAAGTTAATATATAGGGTAAGACTAATATATCAAAAGAAGTGTTGACTTTTGTAGAGAAAATTATAAAACTTTGTTTAAAGGCATTAAGATTAGCATGCAAAAAAATATAAAGAACTCCCACCAATCAGTTTTAAAATGTCAAATATTCCAGTACAAAAAATAGAGAAAAGCACAGGAAACACAAATGGCCTATGAACTTTAAAAAAATTTTATATCTATAGTAATTAGGGAATTGCATATTAAGACTATAACGAGAAACTATTTTACAACTATCAGGTTGGTAAAATTTATGTTTGACAATGTCAAGTATTAATGAGGATGTAGATCAAATAACATTCTAATATTCTGGTATAATCATTGTGGAGGAAAATTTGACAGTTTCTACTGATGTTAAAGATATGTATAACCAATGCCCCAGCAATTTCATCACTGGAAATTTACTCTAGATAAATTCATGTTTGTTTGTAAAAGAGGTTGGATTTGTACTAGAACATAAGCCTCAGGAGGATGGGTAATTCATTTTCCTCTTGTATCTTTGATGTGTAATAAATATTTCTTTAATGAATGATAAATGAATGGAATAAAATCAGATGCCAACTAAATGTCCACCAACAGGATAATGGATTCATTTTGATATAGTCACACATAAAAATCCATACAAAAGGAAAAATAAGTGAACTAGAGCTACATGAATCAATAGGATGAGTCCCAAGGGCATAATTTGGAGTAAAAAACAAGTTGTAGAGGGATACATACAGCATAAATATAAAATACTAAATGTAAAAATAATACTATATTTTTAAAAGGTAGAAACATAGTACAAATATAAAGACATTTATGAACCTGGTTTTCTCTGAAGTTTAAGAAAGAAGGTTATGTTGGGGAAGAGCACATAATGAACCTCTGAGGATATTTTTTAAGGCTATGTAGTTTATTCTGGGTAATTAGTAAATAAGTATTCACCATATTATCTTATAAACTTTTTCCTAAGTCTAACATAGTTATTAAAAATAAAATAATAGCAGTGAAGTATTCTGAGAACAAAGAAGACAGTTTATTAAAAAATTTAGCCATAATATTTGTTTGGCAGAAGATGAAATGCAAAAACAGGAGGCTTTTTTTGCTATGCTGTCTGCCCTGGGCATACCTGCTAAATGGAAATCAACTTCCTGAGTGTGGAATATGAGTTTGGGAAATTAAATGTTAGTCTAATCATAAAAGGTCTTGAATGTCAAGTTAAAGAATTTAAACCAGTTTCTGAAAACACTGTACATTTTCTAGCAAGGCGATGACATGCTCAGAAAGACATTTCAGGATAATGTGCTGAGCAGCAGAGTTTATATACAGGGAAACAATATGGAGACCATTAACATAGTCTAAATGTTATGTTATGAAAACCTGAACATACACCAAAAGGAAAATAAGATTTTGTGACCAATCATGAAGGAAATAGAAAAACTAAAAATGAGTTGAAGTTTTTGCATCAAATTGAAGGGGTAGAAAAAGAAAAAGATGGCAGCATTCTTTGGATATGAATGACAGTCTAGCTGAAGGGTTCACACTGGAATTGTTTTTTAAGTGGTGAGTTGGTTATTTAAGTGCTAAGTTTTAGTTTACCCGACTTACAGAGAGCAGACTAGATCTAGGTAGCTGTCATAATTGAGGAGTACCACAAAGAATGACTGTACCCAGACTTTTATTTCTCTTTTAGTTGATGGCTAAAAATGTTAGCTTATTATGTGAGAAGGATCATTCTATAAGCTTTACATTTCATTCTCTCAAATGTACCATGAGGTAGTATATCAGTTTGTTAGGGCTGCCTTAACAAAGTACCACAAACTGGGTGGTTTAAACAACAAAAATATATTGTCTCACAGTTCTGGAGGGTAGAAGTCTAGAGCCAAAAAATCTCAGGTTTGGTTTCTTCTGATGGCTATTAGGGAGAACCTGTTCCATGCCTCTCTCCTGGCTTCTGGTGTTTGTTGGCACTCTTTGGTATTCCTTGGCCTGTAGACTCTGCTTCCATCTTCCCGTAGCATTCTTCCTTTGTCCATGTCTGTGTCTAGATTTACCCTTTTGATGAGGACACCAGTCCCATTGGATTGGGGGCCCACTCTACTCCCATATGACATCATTTAAGTAATTATATGTTCAATGACCCTATTTCCAAATAGGGTGATATTCTGAGATGCTGGGGTTTATGACGTCAATATTTAAATATTTGAGGGACACAATTCAAGCCATAACAGGTAAATTTTAATTAAATTTTTACAGATGATTAAACTGAGGAAGAGAAGGGTTAAGTTTATTGCCAAAGATCACTCAGGTAGAAAATGGTGGAGGCAGACTTCCCTGGTGGCACAGTGGTTAAGAATCTGTCTGCCGGTGTAAGGGACACGGGTTTGAGCCCTGGTCCGGGAAGATCCCACATGCCGCGGAGCAACTAAGCCCGTGTGCCACAACTACCGAGCCTGCGCTCTGCAGCCTGCGAGCCACAACTACTGAAGCCCGCGCACCTAGAGCCCGTGCTCTGCAACAAGAGAAGCCACCGCGATGAGAAGCCGGCGCACTTCAACAAAGAGTAGCCCCCGCTCACCGCAACTAGAGAAAGCCCGCGCACAGCAACGAAGACCCAACACAGCCAAAAATAAATAAATAAATAATTCAGAAAAAGAAAAAGAAAATGGTGGAGGCAAAATTTGCAGTCAAGCTGTCTGCCTTCATATGCCGTTCTTTAATTTAGAAGTTAAATAAGATGTGGATGGACCTAGAGACTGTCATACAGAGTGAAGTAAGTCAGAAAGAGAAAAACAAATATCGTATATTAACGTATATATGTGGAATCTAGAAAAATGGTACAGATGAACCAGTTTGCAAGGCAGAAATAGAGACACAGATGTAGAGAATAAACGTGTGGATACCAAGGGGAGAAGGGGGGGGTGGTGGTGGGATGAATTAGGAGATTGGGATCGACATATATACACTAATATGTATAAAATAGATAACTAATAAGAACCTGCTGTATAAAAGATAAATAAATAATTTAGGAAGAAAAAAAATTAGAAGTTAGAATGAATAAAAAACTGCCTTTGATAAGAGGTTGTCTTAGTATATACTGGACATACTAAATCACATTTTAGGGAAAAGTGATGTTTGTCCCGAAAAAGTGTAAATGAAACATGTGAACAATAGGTACCAAAGGGTGAGGGTGAATAAATGGATACAATGCAGAAACCTGGCTCTCTCTCCATCAGACTCACTTTGCCAAACAGCCATTTCCCCCAGGCCTCCTCTGAATCTATTAACTTCTTGCAAGTCGTTAAAGTCAATGGCAATATTGCAGATGGGGATGTGAGAAATAGTTCAAGTCTTGAAAGAATTAGAGACGTTGGAAGTTGATCTTTGTATAACTCAGTTTGCTTTAACTATAAAATCTTATCCTTAAATATCAAAATGTAGGTAATTCTAAAGATCTATTCTGAAGCTCTACCCCTATTTCAGGCCCCTATTTTTGCCCATTTATTAAGATACTTCCAAATTTTTGTATTCTAGATATTGCTGTGAGGAGCATCCCTACTACTATATCATAGTCTATTTCACGTTATTTTTTTAGAAAAAACTGCTATACATGAAATTGTTCAAGGTATATATAACTTCCAAGACTCTTGGTATATATTTTGCAGTTGTCCTCAATTTTCCTTGGAAAATGTCTCAGTATGAAACATGCCATCTGGTCTCAATACCCTTTCGCAGTCTTATCTCTCATCAAAGTTATTTTTCAATCATGAGTTTACTTATGGCTCCCTGAACCTACCATGTGCTTTTTCTGTATCCCTTTGCTATGTGATAATATCATATCCTAAGTCCAATTCACAGTTATTGCTTTTTTGGGGGGAACTCTCCTATTCTCATAGCAATATTAATCTATCCTCCTGTGCTCCCTCTGCAGTTGCCTCAGATCATTAAACAGTTATCACATTGTACTAGTTATTGTCTTTCTGTCAATAGCTGTCTTTCTGCCTGGCAAAGGTGGTAGCTCCTTATGAACAGGAACCTCCTCAGCAAGGACTAGTGTTAAGTAACATGTAATTAGATTTTAGTAAATGTTTTTGAATGAGTAAAAAGAGCATATACTCTGTTTCCTCAAATTAGACCTATATTCTCTGACCCAGTTTTTATCATCCCTTATGGCAGCAAATAATTCTGATAATGGCTGACTGTGGTAAATCTCAGTTCCAAAATTACATGAGACAAAATTCAAAAAGTTGAATAGATTTACAGAAAGAACTACATGGGAATTCTAAGTATGGATTTATTACACATTTTATTAATGGCTGTATGAATGGCTCATTACCATTTTAATCATGTTTACTCTTAGAGCAATGTCAAAAAAAAAAAACTAATTGCATGTGTCTTGAAGAGAAAACAACAGATTTCAAAATTGTTTTTCATGAAAAGCAAGAAAAGCATGACAATTAAAAAGCACTTCTGAGATTAAGGACCATAGAATATTAAACATACGTTGGTCTTCTTCTTTTAAAAATATGTATATTTAACCACATATTTCAAAATCTGCAACTTATTCAAAATAGTTCAAAAGCCAATGTGAGCATCTTTTTAACCTGCTATTTGTGTTCATCACAGGTCAGGGAATTTTTACCCATTAACTTCAAAAGTAAATTAACTCTCTTGTTTTTTATGAACTGTCATTTTAACTCTCCTCTCCACAGCCTGATCACTCAGACTTTTATAGACATTTGGTACTCATTGCTTATTGCATCCCTCATGAACATTTACATATCCTATATATGACCTTCACTTAGAACTCTCCTCCCCACTTGGGCATTAACAAACCAATCTTTGTTAACAGGAGAATGAAATTATTAATCTTTCCCATGATACACGTCTGCTGTCTGCCTGGAAATTTTGTAGAGTTTCATAAACCAAAAAATGTCTTTATTTTTGGGAATTTGATGACATAGCAAGCACTTTGGGAAATCATTTTCTGTCAGGCAAGACTTTGGACATAGCCTAAAGAAGTGGTCATAAATTCAACTTCTATAAAGTAGTTGGACAAGTAAGACAATGAGCAATGCAGATATTGTGTGGCAAACTTAAGTGTGAAAGCCCCATCCTGGTAGCCCCACAGCTGCTTTATTCCAGAAGATTTTTGTCATGCAGGGTAGCAATAATGGAGCCCAGAATCCCAAATTTCAGTTTGCTATGAAATGAAACATTTTAAAATTGTTGTAAAATAATTTAACATTTTTGAAACATCATGTAAGCCAAGGAAAACATTACCTCAAGCAGGATGTGAAAAGTGGGCATCCGGTTTGCAACCTCTGTGACATAAATTGTGTCAAAAATATTCTGCCTTTGGGACTAGAGGCTGTACCTCCTAATCCAACATGCCTTTTGGAGTTCAGAAAAGTTCCAAGTGAAGCATTCAAGTTAGGAATCCATTGTAGCTCCAGATCAGATTATTCGTAACTATCAAGAAATAGGAAGTTTGAATCTTTTGGAAATGTTCGAAGTTTGTTTTAATGAAAAATCCAAGAAAAAAAAACTTTTGCTACAGAAATTTTTAAACAGTAGGTAAGAAATATTTTTCCAAAAAATTGGTGAGGCACATTTAGCATGATTTAAATTATCAGTTTTCCCAGCCCCTGCTTAAATTGTGATAAGTAATTTTCATCTTTCCCAAATTATATGGCTATATTTTAATTGGAAATAAAAGAAATTTAATAAGTGTTATGTAATATTCTAGGAGTTCATACCAGTTTAATCATTAGTGCATTATTTCTTTTTCTTTATTTTTATTGAAGTATAGTTGATTTACAATGTTGTATTAATTTCTGCGGTACAGCAAAGTGATTCAGTTATACATATATGTACATTCTTCTTTGTATTCTTTTCGTTATGGTTTATCACAGGATATTGAATATAGCTCCTTGTGCTCTACAATAGGACCTTGTTGTTTATCCATTCTATATGTAATAGTTTGCATCTGCTAACCTTAAACTCCCATGCCATCCAGCCACCACCCCTCTCTCCCTTGGAAACCACAGGTCATCTGTTCTCTATGTCCATGTGTCTGTTTCTGTTTCATAGATAAGTTTATTTGTGTCATATTTTAGATTCCACGTATAAGTGATATCAAATGGTCTTTGTATTCATCTTTCTGACTTACTTCACTTAGTTTGATAATCACTATGTCCATCCATGTCGCTGCAAATGGCATTATTTCATTCTTATGTATGGCTGAGTAGTATTCCATTGTATGTAGGTACCACATCTTTTTTATCCAGTCAACTGTTGATAGACATTTAGGTTGTTTCTATGTCTTAGCCACTGTAAATAGTGCTACTATGAACATAGGGGTGCATGTATCTTTTTGAATTATTATTTTGTCCAGATATATGCCTAGGAGTGGGATTGCTAGATAATATGGCAAACTCTATTTTAAGTTTTTTGAGGAACCTCTATACTGTTTTCCATAGTGGCTGCACCAACTTACATTCCCACCAACAATGCAGGAGGATTCCCTTTTCTCCACAGCCTCTCCAGCATTTGATATCTGTAGACTTTTTAATGATGGCCATTCTGACCAGTGTGATGTGGTACCTCATTGTAGTTTTGATTTGCATTTCTCTAATACTTAGCAATGTTGAACATCTGTTCATTTGCCTGTTGGTCATTTGTATGTCTTCTTCGGAGAAATGTCTATTTGGGTCTTCTGCCAATTTTTTGTTGTTGTTTGTTTTTTCTTTTGCCAGTTTTTTGATTGCGTTGTTTGTTTTTTTGTTGTTGAGTTGTAAGAGCTGTTTGTATATTTTGGAAATTAAGCCCTTGTCAGTCATATCATTTGCAAATATTTTCTCCCATTCTGTAGGTTGACTTTTCATTTTGTTTATGGTTTCCTTTGCTGTACAAAAGCTTGTAAGTTTGATTAGGTCCCATTTGTTTATTTTTGCTTTTATTTCTCTTGCCTTGGGAGACTGAACTAAGAAGACATTGGGACAATTTAAGTGACATTATTTCTTAACACTAATAAATACAGTCCTTACAAATTACCCTTTATCTTTCATTAAATTTCATTTTTTCTGTTATGATAATGAATAAAACCTCACTGCAGAAAATATGTAAATGGAAAAATTAATTTTAAAAGTTTAAAAAGTAATTATGAATACTCTCTATATAGAAACTTCCAGGTTGAATATAGGTATACACATACAAATATGGACATTGTTTTAGGTCAATAAATATGGATACACAGTTGACCCTCGAACAATGTGAGGGTTAGGGACACCAACACCCTATGCAGTTGAAAATTTGCATATAACTTTTGACTCCCCCAGAGCTTGACTACCAATAGACTACTGTTGGCCAGAAGTCTTATTGATAAGATAAAGTGTTAATTAGCACATATTTTGTATGTTATGTGCATTATGTGCTATATTCTTCCAATAAATTAAGCTAGAGAAAAAAATGTTATAAGAAAGTCATAAGACAGAGAAAAATCATTTACAGTGCTTTTTTTTTTTTTTTAAGCTCTTTGTTTTAGTCCTCTTTGCCAAGGGTGGAGTTAATTATGGCAAATTTTTCATCATTGGTCTTTTCTTTATTTTAACTTTCTTTTTTTTAAAATGTTTATTTTCTTATTAGTCATCCATTTTATACACATCAGTGAATACATGTCAATCCCAGTCTTCCAATTCATCACACCACAACCCCCATCCCCAACGCTTTCCCCCCTTTGTGTCCATGTTTGTTCTCTACATCTGTGTCTCAATTTCTGCTCTGCAAACTGGTTCATCTGTACCATTTTCTAGATTCCACATATATGCGTTAATATACGATATTTGTTTCTCTCTTTCTGACTTACTTCACTCTGTATGATAGTCTCTAGATGCATCCTCATCTCTACAAATGACCCAATTTCGTTCCTTTTTATGGTTGAGAAATATTCCATTGTATATATGTATCACATCTTCTTTATCCATTCATCTGTCGATGGGCATTTAGGTTGCCTCCATGACCTAGCTATTGTAAATAGTGCTGCAACGAACATTGGGGTGCATGTGTCTTCTTCAATTATAGTTATCTATGGGTATATGCCCAGTAGTGGGGTTGCTGAGTCATATGGTAATTCTATTTTTAGGTGTTTTTTTTTTTTTTTTTTTTTTTTTGCGGTACGCGGGCCTCTCACTGTTGTGGCCTCTCCCGTTGCGGAGCACAGGCTCCAGATGCACAGGCTCAGCGGCCATGGCGTACGTACCAGCTACTCCACGGCGTGTGGGATCTTCCCAGACCGGGGCATGAACCCGTGAACCCTGCATCTGTGGACTCTCAACCACTGCGCCACCAGGGAAGCCCTATTTTTAGTTCTTTAAGGAACCTCCATACTGTTCTCAATAGTGGCTGTATCAATTTGTATTCCCACCAAGAGTGCAAGAAGGTTCCCTTTTCTCCACACCCTCTCCAGCATTTGTTGTTGTTAGATTTTCTGATAATGCCCATTCTAACTGGTGTGAGGTGACACCTCATTGTAGTTTTGATTTGCATTTCTCTAATAATTAGTGATGTTGAGCAGATTTTCATGTGCTTCTTGGCCATCTGTATGTCTTCTTTGGAGAAATGTCTATTTAGGTCTTCTGCCCATTTTTGGATTGGACTGTTTGTTTTTTTAATATTGAGCTGCATGACCTGTTTATATATTTTGGAGATTAATCCTTTGTCCAGTGATTTATTTGCAGATATTTTCTGCCATTCTGAGGGTTGTCTTTTCGTCGTCTTTATGGTTTCCTTTGCTGTGCAAAAGCTTTTAAGTTTCATTAAGTCCCATTTGTTTATTTTTGGTTTTATTTCCATTACTCTAGGAGGTGGAGCAAAAAGATCTTGCTGTGATTAATATCAAAGAGTGTTCTTCCTATGTTTTCTTCTAAGAGTTTTATAGTTCCTGGTCTTACATTTAGGTCTGGAATCCATTTTGAGTTTATTTTTTTGTATGGTGTTAGGGAGTGTTCTAATTTCATTCTTTTACATGTAGCTGTCCAGTTTTCCCAGCACCACTTATTGAAGAGACTGTCTTTTCTCCATTGTGTATCTTTGCATCCTTTGTCATAGATTAGTTGACCATAGGTGCGTGGGTTTATCTTTGGCTTTCTATCCTTTTCCATTGATCTGTATTTCTGTTTTTGTGCCAGTACCATATTGTCTTGATTACTGTAACTTTGTAGTATAGTCTGAGGTCAGGGAGCCTGATTCCTCTGGCTCCATTTTTTTCCCTCAAGACTGCTTTGGCTATTCGGGGTCTTTTGTGTCTCCGTACAAACTTTAAGATATTTTGCTCTAGTTCTGTAAAAAATGCCATGGGTAATTTGATAGGGATTGCATTGAATCTGTAGATTGCTTTGGGTAGTATAGTCATCTTCACAATATTGATTCTTCCATCCAAGAATATGGTATATATCTCTCCATCTGTTTGTATCATCTTTAATTACTTTCATCGGTGTCTTATAGTTTTCCGCATACAGGTCTTTTGTCTCCCTAGGTAGGTTTATTCCTAGGTACTTTATTCTTTTTGTTGCAGTGGTAAATGAGAGTGTTTCCTTAATTTCCCTTTCAGATTTTTCATCGTTAGTGTTTAGGAATGCAAGAGATTTCTGTGCATTAATTTTGTTTCCTGCAACTTTACCAAATTCATTGATTAGCTCTAGTAGTTTTCCAGTGGCATCTTTATGATTCTCTATGTATAGTATCATGTCATCTGCAAACAGTGACAGTTTTACTTCTTTCCAATTTGTATTCCTTTTCTTTCTTTTTCTTCCCTGAACGCCGTGGTTAGGACTTCCAGAACTATGTTGAATAATAGTGGTGAGAGTGGACATTCTGTCTTGTTCCTGATCTTAGAGGAAATGCTTTCAGTTTTTCACCTTTGAGAATGATGTTTGCTGTGGGTTTGTTATATATGGCCTTTATTATGTTGAAGTAGGTTCCCTCTATGCCCACTTTCTGGAGAGTTTTTATCATAAATGGCTGTTGAATTTTGTCAAAAGCTTTTTCTGCATCTATTGAGATGATCATATGGTTTTTATTCTTCAATTTGTTAATATGGTGTATCACATTGATTGATTTATGTATATTGAAGAATCCTTGAATCCCTGGGATAAATCCCAGTTGATCGTGGTGTATGATCCTTTTAATATATTGTTGGATTCTGTTTGCTAGTATTTTGTTGAGGATTTTTGCATCTATATTCATCAGTGCAGTTGGTCTGTAATTTTCTTTTTTTGTAGTATCTTTGTCTGGTTTTGGTATCAGGGTGATGTTGGCCTCATAGAATGAGTTTGGGAGTTTTCCTTCCTCTGTAATTTTTCGGAAGACTTTGACAAGGATGGGTGTTACCTCTTCTCTAAATGTTTGATAGAAGTAACCTGTGAAGCCGTCTGGTCCTGGACTTTTCTTTGTTGGAAGATTTTCAATCACAGTTTCAATTTCATTGCTTGTGATTGCTTTGATCATATTTTCTACTTCTTCCTGGTTCAATCTTGGAAGGTTATACCTTTCTAAGAATTTCTTCCACGTTGTACATTTTATTGGCATAGAGTTGCTTGTAGTAGTCTCTTAGGATCTTTTGTATTTCTGCCGTGTGTGTTGTAACTTCTCCTTTTTCACTTCTAATTTTATTGATTTGAGTCCTCTCCCTCGTTTTCTTGATGAGTCTGGCTAATGGTTTATCAATTTTGTTTATCTTCTCAAAGAACCAGCGTTTAGTTTTATTGATCTTTGCTATTGTTTTCTTTGTTTCTCTTTCATTTATTTCTGCTCTGATCTTTATGATTTCTTTCCTTCTGCTAACTTTGGGTTTTGTTTGTTCTTCTTTCTCCGCTTCCTTTATGTGTAAAGTTAGATGGTTTATTTGAGATTCTTGTTTCTTGAAGTAGGCTTGTATAGCTATAAACTTCCTTTTTAGAACTGCTTTTTCTGCATCCCATAGCTTTTGGATCATCACGTTTTCATTGTCATTTGTCTCTAGGTAGTTTTTGATTTCCTCTCTGATTTCTTCAGTGATCTCTTGGTTATTTAGTAAAGTATTGTTTAGCCTCCATGTGTTTGTGATTTTTACGTTTTTTTTTCCCTGTAATTGCTTTCTAATCTCATAGTGTTGTCGTGAGAAAAGATGCTTCATATGATTTCAATTTTCTTAAATTTATTTAGGCTTGATTTGTGACCCAAAATGTGATCTATTGTGGAGAATGTTCCATGCACACTTGAGAAGCAAGTGTAATCTGCTGTTTTTGGATGGAATGTCCTATAAATATCAATTAAATCTATCTAGTCTATTCTGTCACTTAAAGCTTGTGTTTCCTTATTAATTTTCTGTTTGGATGATCTGTCCATTGGTGTAAGTGAGGTGTTAATGTCCCCCACTATTATTGTGCTACTGTCGATTTCCTTTTCTAGAGCTGTTATCAGTTGCCTTATGTATTGAGGTGTTCCTATGTTGGGTGCATATATATTTATAATTGTTATACCTTCTTCTGGATTGATCCCTTGATCATTACGTAGTGTCCTTCCTTGTTTCCTGTAACATTCTTTATTTTAAAGTCCATTTTATCTGGTATGAGTATTGCTACTCCAGCTTTCTTTTGATTTCCATTTGCATGGAATATCTTTTTCTGTCCCCTCACTTTCAGTCTTTATGTGTTCCTAGGTCTGAAGTGGGTCTCTTGTAGACAGCATATATATGGGTCTTGTTTTTGTATCCATTCAGCAAGCCTGTGTCTTTTGGTTGGAGCATTTAATCCATTCACGTTTAAGGTAATTATCGTTATGTATGTTCCTATTACCATTTCCTTAATTGTTTTGGGTTTGTTTTTGTAAGTCCTTTTCTTCTCTTGTGTTTCCCGCTTAGAGAAGTTCCTTTAGCATTTGTTGTAGGGCTGATTTGGTGGTGCTGAATTCTCTTAGCTTTTGCTTGTCCATAAAGCTTTTGATTTCTTCATTGACTTTGAATGAGATCCTTTCTGGGTAGAGTAATGTTGGCTGTAGGTTCTTCCCTTTCATCACTTTAAGTATATCATACCACTCCCTTCTGGCTTGTAGAGTTTCTGCTGAGAAATCAGCTGTTAATCTTATGGGAGTTCCCTTGTAATGTTGTTTGTCATTTTTCCCTTGCTGCTTTCAAGAATTTTTCTTTGTCTTTAATTTTTGCCAATTTGATTACTATGTGTCTCAGTGTGTTTCTCCTTGGGTTTATCCTGTATGGGACTCTCTGCGCTTCCTGGACTTGGGTGGCTGTTTCCTTTCCCATGTTAGGGACGTTTTCGGATATAATCTGCTCAAATATTTTCTCTGGCCCTTTCTCTCTCTCTTCTCCTCTGGGACCCCTATAATGCGAATGTTGTTGCGTTTAATGTTGTCCCAGAGGTCACTTAGGCTGTCTTCGTTTCTTTTTATTCTTTTTTCTTTAGTCTGTTCCACAGCAGTGAATTCCACCATTCTGTCTTCCATGTCACTTATCCGTTCTTCTGCCTCAGTTATTCTGCTCTTGATTCCTTCTAGTGTATTTTTCATTTCAGTTATTGTATTATTCATCTGTTTGTTTGTTCTTTAATTCTTCTAGATCTTTTTTTAAACGTTTCTTGCATCTTCTCGATCTTTGCCTCCATTTTTTTTCCGAGGTCCTGGATCATCTTCACTATCTTTATTCTGAATTCTTTTTCTGGAAGATTGCCTATCTCCATTTCATTTAGTTGTTTTTCTGGGCTTTTATCTTGTTCCTTCATCTGGTACATAGCCCACTGCCTTTTCCTCTTGTCTATCTTTCTGTGAATGTGGTTTTTGTTGCACAGGCCGCAGGATTTTCTACAGTCTGTTTTTTGATACCATAAGTTTACATTCTCTGTTTTCAAATTGAATCATCTGTCAATATTGTCTTACATGGTACAAAACACTGTAGTTCTACATATTACTAATACTAGACATCAAAAATGAAAAGATAATATGAAGTGAAATTTCTGTTTATTTACAAGTATAATTATTCATACATTGATAATGAAGAAGCAGTAGTATGATTTCTTTATGATAGCCTAGTGTAATTGATATAATTGCTTCAAGGTAGCCTAGCCTATACACTAAAGTATAATTGTTATAGAACTTTTTGACATACAGTATTATAGTCAAATTCATAGTACAGTATTGGATACATTGTTACATTTTAAAAAAGACATTTACCTGTGATGGTAGGCTGACACACAATTTCTAAATTAAGAAAGAGAGAGGGACTTCCCTGGTGGTGCAGTGGTTAAGAATCTGCCTGCCAATTCAGGGGACATGGATTTGGTCCCTGGTCTGGGAAGATCCCACATGCCGTGAAGCACCTAATCCCATGTGCCACAACTATTCAGCCTGTGCTCTAGAGCCCACGAGCCACAACTACTGAAGCCCATGCGCCTAGAGCCCATGCTCCACAACAAGAAAAACCACCACAATGAGAACTCCATGCACCATGACGAAGAGTAGCCCCTGCTCGCTGCAACTAGAGAAAGCCTGCACATAGCAATGAAGACCCAACACAGCCATAAATAAATAAATAAAATTTAAAAAAAGAAAAGAGAGAGAGAGACACTATCTGAGAGAGAGATACCGTATAGTTATGTAATTCTTTGAAAGCGAAGTTATAAAACTGTAAGAAAACTAATACGTATTAATTTTATATTAATTCTCTCTCACCTTATAGCTATGTAAGATAGACTGGTATATACATGTATTTTATGCATTCATGACATATCTAAATTTTTCTTAATTTTCTTCCAGTAATTCTAGGTGATCCATCTATGATTCTTTTCAAATTGTTGTAAATCTCCAAAACTTTTTCCAAAATATTTATTGAAAAAATCTGCATATAAGTTTGAACCCATGCAGTTCAAACCCATGTTGTTCAAAAGTCTACTGTGTATTATTTTTGGAAAGGGCGAATATCTAGATGTACCCTTATTTTTAAATGAAGCTCCTAATTCATATACATAAAAATTCTCTGATTTTCTTACTATTATAAATAGTACCTCAATGTATATTAACTTGTATATATAACATGTTTTGTTATTTATTTAGGATAAAATATGGTAAACTGAATTTCTGGGCATTTTGTATGGACGTTTTGAAGACTTTTTGATAGGTAACAAATTTTCCTACAGAAAATTCTTTGAATTTAAATTTCCAACAGCAGTGTACTAGGAGGACTTATTTACCTATGCTGATATTACTCTTTTAATCATTGTCTATGTAATTTGTGAAAAACAGGATCTTGATATTGTTTTAGTGCTTATGTCTTTGATTTTGTGACAACAAGACTTTTCCTGATATCTCTTGGCCATTATCTTTCTCGTTTTGTAAGTCTTTTCTTTTTAGACTTGTCATCACGTATTAAATCAAATCAAATATTTATTTATAGAACTTTATATGTTTAGATTGTTCATCTTGTGCATATCATACTTGATGCAACTATTTTCCTGAGATTAACATTTGTGTTTTATTGTTTATGTACTTTTTTATATGTTTGTTAGTTTTTACCATACATGTCCTCTATGTGCATGTAATCTAATTTACCAAACCACATTGAATTACAGTCTTTGCAGAATTATCAGAAAAGATTTCTCCATCCCCAAAACACAAAAACGTTTGGCTGTATTTTTATAAAAACTTTTATGGTTTTCTTTATATTTACAGCTAAATCATCATCTTTCTGTAATTAATTTTCTTGGAAATTGTGAGGTAAAGTATATTTTTACAAACTGTTAACCAGTTACCATCATTTTATTTACTTTTTCTAATACTTTTATTTCATTTTAAATTTAATTATTTCATTAAAATAGAATTTAGATGCTTTTAAAACATATAACCAGTTTTCACATCAACATTATAGATAAATTTATCCATTTCCTACTGTTTTAAAACACTTTATCATAAAAAATACGCTTCTACAGTCATTAAACTATATCCAGGTTGTGTGACTGTATGGCTTGATTCTTTATCTGCAGAGTTCTTCACAGGAGTGTTATAAAGATTTTGAGTTAAGGCGTGTTACAGACTTAAGAGAGTTCTTGCCATATAGTAAGTGTTCAATAACTGCTTGCTATGGTGATGATGATGATGAAAGTGATGTGCCAATTTCTGCACTTTCTATTCTATTCCATTAAACTCTCTATTCATGTGCATTGTAAAATATGACATGCGAAGTTCACCATTGTTATTGTTATCAACCCATAGTTTTTTTTGCTTATCTTACTCCTTTATTTGTCCAGAGGAAATTAAGTATCACTATATTAAGTTACATGGTTAATGGTTTCCTCAAGTGTTCCATACATATCTTCTACTGGGCACATTGTGATAACTTACATTTCTGTAGAAAATTATCCATTACATAAAATATTTATAATTCATGAAAATGCTATTGAACATAGTAATCTCTTATAATTTAAAAGTATTTTATGTGATTATATTTCATTCTGAGTTTAAATTTTGTGCATCTGTGTTTTCTCTCTTTAACATACTTATTTCTTCATTCAATATTCTGAGTATTTAAAACCTGTATAATTTATTTAATAATTGTAAACAAAATTATTTATTTTAACATTATTCTGTATGCTAATTAATTGTTGTGGGCAATTTAGATAGTGCAAAAGTAACAGTGGGTAAAATTATTGGTGCCTTAGCATGGATCAAGGCTGTATCACCAAACTGTACTACTAATCATTGCTTTCTTCACTGCCATGTACTTGCAGAAAAAAGTCAGTTTCCCTTAAGAATGTCTTCAATGAAACAGTAAAAATTATTAATTTTATTAAAACCTGACCATTATTTTAATAGTCTATGCGGTAAACTGGGAAGTATGCAGCAAGCACTTTTGCTGCCTGCCTAAACTACCATAGTAGTCTCAAGGAAAAGAACTTGCACAAATTGTTTGCTTTGAAAGCTGAAACTAGCTGCCTTTTTCATGAAACAACATTTTTACTTGAAAGAACAACTGGCAAATAAACTATGGTTATTCAGACTTGGGTAATTGGCAGACACTTATTTGAAAATGAACAGAGTAAGCCTGTCACTTCAAGAAAACAATTAACAGTATATGTTGCCAAAGATCAAATTTGATCCTCTGAGTAAAACTTAAAACATTGGAAAACTGCTATTTTTTTTTAAGAATTTAATTGAGGCCAAACATTTGCTGCTTTAAACTTGCCTAATAATTTCCATCTTTGTCTTACTTGAATAATCATTAAGTATTAGCACTTTATTTTTCTGCTTTCCACTCATTTTTATAAAATAGGTTTAAATAAAATATTCAAATCATTGCATAAATCAACAATGCTATACAGATAATAAAACAATCCAGACAAAACAGAACTAATGGCTGACAATGACTTCCTGGAAAGTGTGCAGTAGACTTGTAGGTTCGATAAGTTTTTCTTTAAAGATGAGTACTTTATCATTTTAATTCTACTTTCCTGACTGTTATACCCAGGCTATTTTAAATATCTGGACTCAAGCCTTTCCAGGTTCCCAACACAAAGATGAAAATATTTGGTACAAACACAATTTTTGTCCATTCCTTGTCATGTGCTAGAGGTCACATGTGAGAACAAGATAATTAGTAGTTAGGTTTTCCTTCAAGTAACCTCTTTGGAAATATTTTTCAAGACATTTAGTGAGAGATTTCAAATGTGGCAATTTGAAGTTTAAAAACAATCCAAGATAAATAAATGCAAGACTACAGGACCAAGTCTTATCAACACTACTAATGTATTCACTAGTTGAATGTTTCTTTTATTATTTTTTTTTCTGTGAATTTTATTTTAAAAAAAATTTTATTCAGGTATAATTGATTTACAATATTATATAAATTTCAGGTGTACAACATAGTGTCACAATTTTTAAATGTTAGACTTCATTTATAGATAGTATAGAAAAATATATCCCCTGTGTTGTACAACATATCCTTGTAGTATATTTATTTTATACATAGTAGTTTGTACGTCTTAATCCCCTACCCCAGTCTTGCTCCTCCACACTTCCCACCCTCCACTGGTAACCACAAATTTGCTCTCTACATCTATGAGCCTGTTTCTTTTTTGTTTCATTCACTAGTTTGTTTTATATTTTTAGATTCTATATATAAGTGATAACATTCAGTTTTGGCTTTCTCTATCTGACATTTCACTATGTCTAATACCCTCCAAGTCCATCCATGTTATTGCAAATGGCAAAATTTCATTATTTTTTATGGCTATATTGTACATATGTACCACATCTTCTTTATCCATTCATCTGTTGTTGGACACTTAGGTTACTTCCATGTCTTGGCTATTGTAAATAGTGCTGCTATGAACATTGGGGTGAATGTTTCTTTTCAAATTAGTGTGGAAAAATGCTATTTTAGGTGGCGTGGTCAAGGAGGTGCCCTTGGAAGAGTGACACTTGAGCAGATGCCTGAATGAAGCATAAAAACAAGTTATGTGACTCTCTAGGAGGAAAGCTTTCTAGCCATATGAGGGGACCAAATAAGTATATTCATAATATGTATTCTCAGTTGTAGAAAATATAAATTATACACATCTCTTGAAGATTGAAAGCACATCTCTGGGTTTGTGGTACCCAGTGAACCATGACCGTAACTGAAAAACATTTTGATATGATAAAAACTATTTTCTCTTTTGTATGTATTGTGACCATACCTAATGCTATATCGACGGGTCTCAGAATAGCTGGTAAGTTAGGTGTTCAGTACATCTGCAAGATGTCTGCTTCCACTTGATACGAGGTGTTCATTTATATCCTGATGTTGCTGGACTCAGAGCTGTCACAGGTTGATTGACAAGCTATTACCTGATCTCAAACTTCTTATACTTCTCAGCAATTAAACCATGTATAAATCGTCTTGAGCTATGGGCTCAAATATAATATAAACTTGCATAATTTCCATTTCATATCTTTGGATAGCTTCAATATAAACATATGTGAATAAGGGAAGGACTATGTACTAGCAAATTATAAAATTCCTATTAAATATCAAGTATTCAACAGGCACTTTACATATTTTATTCCATTTGTTTATCTTAACTCATGAAGTATTATTAGCTCCATTTTGCAAATGAGAAACTAGAATAGATGGAATTTAAGGAATTTGTACCAGACCATTCAGATTGTGACAGACAAAAAATAATGTGAATCCAGAAAAGATTAACTCTAAATCCTATCTGCTTTCTAGCTTGCTTTCTTCATAAAACTGAGAGCTGCTTCTAAAGAAAATAATCTGCTTATGCTACCTCCATGTTTAAGAATTTTGAATGTCTTTTCTACTGTCCTTGGGACTAAAACTAAACTTCTTAATATGTTTCACATACGCCTTCAGAACCTAGCCCTTCACCTGCCCCTGACAGGCTAGCACTCTTCCTCGTGTGCCATATTCCCAAATATGAAGCACATTGCTTTTCCTCTAATATGTCATGTCCTTTCTCATGTCTTGGCCTTTATTATCAATTGAGTCATAGGCTGAGTTATAAAAACCAAGAAATCCTAATGGAGTGTTTTAAAGGTAAGACTTCTTTCAGGTTTTATTAGTTTTGGATTTCAAGCATCTTTTATTAATGGTAAAAAGAAGCAGCCTTTGTAAGCCCAACTCATGCTTCAGTCTTCTCACAAGACAGGCACAATGTATTTGTTCATGATTAATAATTCTATATTATTTGTCTAAGGCAGTGCTGTTCAGTAGACCATTTCATGGTAATATGAATGTTCTATATATATGCACTGTGCAGTAGAGTAACCACATGTGGCCATTGAACACTTGAAGTGTAGTAAGTGTGACCAAGTAAATGAATTTTTAACTGTATTTAATTTTAATTAATTTAAATTTAAAGAAGCATATGTGGCTAGTGGCTCCCACATTGTAGAGCACAGGTCTAGGGAAGTATGAGAGACAATTTAAAAAAAAAGAACAGAGAGACAGCAGCATAAGTATTAAAAAATTATAGTTTATTTCTTTCTCTCTACTTCAATTCTAGTCACTGAAAACTCATGTTCTCTCTTTATTTGACCTTTTGTATCCCCAGGGGATGCAACAAAGTCAACTAGTATTTCAAATAAATAATCATGTAGGGAGGAGACCATATTTTTTCTCAAAATTTTCCTAAGATACGCATATTGGGAGGAAAACCTGATTATGTTGGGATATAATTTTAAATAAAGTCATGGATGTGATGTTTACTTTTATGTATCAACTTGGAGAGTGGTTTTGGATGAGATTGACTTTTAAGTCAGTAAAGTGTACGTAAACAGATTGCCCTCCACAGTGTGAGTGCGCCTCATCTAATCAGTTGAAGGCCTAAATAGAACAAAAAGAATGGCCTCCCTGAGCAGGAGCAAATTCTCCAGCAGACTATTTTTGGAGTTTATCTGTATCTGTTGCTTTCCTAAGTCTTCATCTATTGGCCTTCAGATTGGAACTTCACTGTCAGCTTTCCTGGGGCTTGAGCCTGCGGGTCCACATTATAGATCTGGACTTGCCAGTCTCCATAATTGTGTAAGCCAGCTCCTTATAATCTCTCTCTCTCGATAGATAGATAGATAGATAGATAGATAGATAGATAGATAGATAGATAGATAGATAAATAGATAGATAGATAGATAGATAGATAGATAGATAGAGATAGATAGATATACACGTTTACATATATACACACATCCTATTTGTTCTCTTTCTCTGCAAAACTCTACTAATATGATGAACTTTTGGCATTTTAAATTTTCCATTGGTGTGTCTTCTTCAACATTTTACCCTTTCATATTTTATCATCTTTGTGATTATAGGCTTTCACCAGAGAATTCAAAAACAATAACAAATTTATGAAAAAATTAAAAAGTTATTAACTTTATAAAAAGATATTCAAGAAAGGAAATATAAATCACAATATACTCAACAATGAATAACATTTAACATTTACATAGCCATATAATCTAAGCACTGAATAATGATTAAGCTAAAACTTATGATTTCCATATTGAGTGGAAGAAAGGGAATAGCAAGAACACAAGGAAACAAAATCTTTACCTGCCATAAAAGGAAGTCAATATATTTTATACAAAGATACAAATTAGTAAGTAATGACATTAACATGTTACTTAGAAATTTGTAGGTAAATATCATAAGAGACAACTGAATGAATGAGAAATGATTACTACTGAAGATTAGCAGTGGAGAGTGTGATTTGCAGTATTATGTATTTTTAAACTGTATGTCCAAATTACTTTGATAAATATTTTTATATGAAAGCAAAAACGGAGGAGGGGGTAGTTAATGGAGAGAAAAATGCAACATTCTATGAATTCAGTAAAAACCCCTGGAATGAAATGTTATAATATGCCTGATGCAACAATTATCTCAAACTTAATCTTATTATAATTGCTAAATGTAATTGCTAAATGTAAAGAGTACTGTCTAGGCAGAAGTGGAATTAAATGAGTAATTTAGTATATAATCTTAGGTCCCAGACTCTTCAAGCCAAAAGGCACCATAGAGGTCATCTATGCATTTCTCATTGCTCTTTCCAGTCCATCTACTTTTCCCTTTATATCACAAAGAGGCATAGGCATGAAGCTCAGCAAAGGGATGTGCCATAGCTGCTGCCTCTCACTAGCTTGCAATTGGTCAAGTGGGAGTAGTCAAAGTCGGGAATCTTAATTCCATGAGGAAAAAAGTCACATGATCTGATTAATAAAGTATTAATAAAGTTACTGAATTAATGAAGTTATTGAATTAAAAACAAAGTTATTGGGCTTCCCTGGTGGCGCAGTGGTTGAGAGTCCGCCTGCCGATGCAGGGAACACGGGTTCGGGCCCCGGTCCGGGAAGATCCCACATGCCGCGGAGCGGCTGGGCCCGTGAGCCATGGCCGCTGAGCCTGCGCATCCAGAGCCTGTGCTCCGCAACGGGAGAGGCCACAACAGTGAGAGGCCCGCGTACCGCAAAAAAAAAAAAAAAAAAAAAAAAGTTATTGATCTTCTTATTGACTACATTTTAAGCTATTTTAATATCAACAAATTTAAATTAAGTTTGTTTAAAAATCTTCCATAGATTTTCATTGAACTTAGAATTTTTAGATCTTTAAAAATGTAGCTATATTAGACAAATTAAGATGAACACTCACAACAGTTAGCATAGCAGTTTTTATTTTACTGTGGAGTGGGAAATGTTCAGAATTAGACTCTCTGGAGCATGATAAGGCATTTCCTTATCCTAAGTGATCTGTGAACAAACTGAACTTTTGGCCATTTTTATCATTAGACTGAGGAACTGGAAGAGCCTTTAATTCCCAGAAGCAATTTTTGCATGGTGTGATATTATGGGTACCTACATTTGTAGTTGTACTAATTCTATTATGACATTAGAGGCATACTTAGCAAATGTTTTTGTAGGATTTTAAGCTTGTTTCTCTTGCCTATCCACAGAGAAATCCTACTTCCCACACTGCACAACTCTGGGGGAACCCTAAGCAGACCCTACAATTGTGAAATGTGGCTATGGGTCTGTCCACATCCTCAAACAGTTAGCATAGGCAGAAATTCGGCATTGGGTGGAAATTGGTCAAGGACACTGTATACTCCAGAGCTGAGAATAAGTGACAATTAGAAAGAATGGCATTACTAGCTCCAAGAGATAAGAATATAGATAACAAAGTTTCCAAACAGCGTGGAAAAAAAAAAAAGATGCGTTGTTGTAGAAGATATAAATCAATCTGGAAGGTAATATGAATAAAATATGATTTTCAACAATTGTTGTATATAGAGAATATTGAAATTTCCAAAGGAATTTCTTATTCATCATCTTATCCCAAGACATCAATGACTTTTTTCTGAGGTGAGATATTGTCACTGAGCCAAAAGGCTTGGAAAGGATAAAAATTGAAAACAGCTGGTTGGGTTCTATGTACCAGGAGTGAAGAGATTTCTGACAAATTGCTTAACTATAAATTGTGGAAGACAAATGTCATATGTAGTTGACACAGAAGAATTTGAATTAAATGAATTTGTGGAAAGTAGGGGAATATGAAGCTTTTTTTGCCTTTTGTAGTCATAGTGGATATGAATGACAGAAATATAGATTCCACATGGATTTATTTGAAATGTCTCAAAGGACATTTGGCCTTAAACAACATCAGATTTATTTAGAATCATGTATTTTGTACTGTTGATAAAAGTAAATGACTAATAGCTCAATTTCGTTTCTTTTTATGGCTGAGTAATATTCCATTGTATATATGTGCCACATCTTCTTTATCCATTCATCCGATGATGGGCACTTAGGTTGTTTCCATCTCCGGGCTATTGTAAATAGAGCTGCAATGAACATTTTGGTACATGACTCTTTTTGAATTTTGGTTTTCTCAGGGTATATGCCCAGTAGTGGGATTGCTGGGTCATATGGTAGTTCTATTTGTAGTTTTTTAAGGAACCTCCATACTGTTCTCCATGGTGGATAGACCTAGAGTCTGTCATACAGAGTGAAGTAAGTCAGAAAGAAAAAGACAAATACCGTATGCTAACACATATATATGGAATTTAAGAAAAAAAATGTCATGAAGAACCTAGGGGTAAAGCAGGAATAAAGACGCAGACCTCCTAGAGAACGGACTTGATGTTATGGGGAGGGGGAAGGGTGAGCTGTGACAGGGCGAGAGAGAGTCATGGGCATATACACACTAACAAACGTAGTAAGGTAGATAGCTAGTGGGAAGCAGCCGCATGGCACAGGGATATTGGCTCGGTGCTTTGTGACAGCCTGGAGGGGTGGGATAGGGAGGGTGGGAGGGAGGGAGACGCAGGAGGGAAGACATATGGGAACATATGTTTATGTATGACTGATTCACTTTGTTATGGGGCAGAAACTAGCACACCATTGTAAAGCAATTATACCCCAATAAAGATGTTAAAAAAAAAAAAAAGTAAATGACTAGATTAAATGACTAAAACTAAAATTGCTAATTATGTAGTTTAAAAATTATAATTACAGTATGAAATAAATTACATAGTGTGGCTATAGAAATAAAATTGTATAATTTTCTTTTTAAGTTTATATCTTGACCAAAGGCTCTGGTCCTCCATCTTTTGAATTTTATCTTCTTGGCAAAGAAGAACTTGTAGGACTCCCTGTAGACATCAGTGTAATTCTTATCTCAGCTCATTAAAGATCTTCTGGGGTCCCATGCAATATCTTAGAGATTACGTTTTGCTCAGGTGTGAGCTTAAGAGGAATTCCATACAGAAGGCCGCAGTGTTGATTTCTTCACTAGGGAGAATTTTTAAAAGTCATAAGTAGCATCATGTAGATTTACCTTCCTAAAAAAAATTATGCACAACGTTAAGTAGAACACAGAATTCGAAACATACCTTTAAATTAATTGTTGAATTCCCCATAGCTTTATATTTGGATTTTGTGACTACTGTCTCAAGTGAAGTGAGTTGCTTTGTATAGCAGTCTGAAGCTCAGATTGCTGACAGGTAATCACTGGCTATTTTTAGAATCCTTGTTCTATGATTTATCTTCTTCTTGCATCATAAATTAAGCTGTATTTGAACTACATTACTGTACACAGAGGAGTCACCCAGCAACATAAAACAAAGTAAATATATTTTTGCTACTGCAGCAGTTTTAGGGAATGCACTTGAATTTTTATAAAATGACAACAAATTAATCATGAAAACCCTTGTCTTAATAAAGTTATTACTATATTACTTTCTGGTTATTGATGACATATTTTAACCTGGGAAAGGGCAGATGGATTTAGTAAAATGCTATACTGTGTGCTGTAGTAAATGCTAGAATGCTATACTGTATACAAAATGCTATACAGAATTTATTGATGCCAATATTGAGAATAAATTTTGGTCTAATAATTAGTACATATTTATTGAGCATTAACAGTGTACTTAGAAATATACCATGTTTTACACATCTTATTTTCCTAGAAATAATTTTATTAACACTATTTTTTTGGTCTCATTGTTAAATGCTTACTTTATCAGTCTGCGTACCTGCCCAAAATAGATGGCACACTCAAGTGGGTAACTGAGATTCAATGAAGGATAAGTTACAAGGGTGTAGGAAGGGTCGAAGGAACAAAAGAAACAGGACAAAAGCCTAGCAATTAAAACAGAAGACTTGTCCCCTAAGGGGCAAGGACAGCTAGCAGTTACCAGACCTAGGGATCCTAGAACCTTTGGAAAGGTGTTATGGGACAGCTGTGACCTTAAATAGGCAAACATAGCCACTATTGGGGTGCTTCAATGGGAATAAATATAAACCCTAAATTTCCTTTCTCCTCTGAGTCTCTGAAAGTATTTCCCACTGGCAAACTTCTGCAAGTATAAAGCCAGAGGGCAAACGAGTCCAAATTGGTAATCTGTAGAGGCCAGCTTCCCATAGCACAGAACATGCAGAGAAAGAACTTGAAGCAGACCTGGTAAAGCAAATGGAGAGTATGCAGAACTGTGTTCTTGGTACTCTTTTAAGCTCTTTGGTATTACCAGTTCACAGAGAAAAACACCTTCAGGCAGGGAGATTACATTCTAATGGGATGGTGCATAAAATAAACAAAATAAATAAAATATTATAGTATACAACAAGATGATAATAGCCATGGAGAAAAACTAGGGCATTGAAAGAATAGAGGGAACAATAGGAAGTGTAGAAGTTGGGGTAAAAGTTTTAAATTTTAAATAGGATGGTCAGGGAAGATCTCGCTGAGGAAGCAGTATTTGAGCAAAAACCTTAAAGAAGAACCTATACAGCCGTTTGAGGAGAAAACATTTGAAGCAGAGGGACTAGCAAGCATAAATCTCTAGTTGAGGACAGGATACACAGGCATACTTCATTTTATTGCACTTCGCAGTTACTACATTTTTTTTTTAATAAATTGAAGCTTCAAGGCAATCTTGTATTGAGCAAATCTATTGACACAATTTTTCCAATAGCATTTGCTCACTTTATGTCTTTTTGTCACATTTTGGTAATTCTCCCAATATTTCAAAACTTTTTATTAATATTGTACTTGTTATGGTGATCTGTGACCACTGATCTTTGATGTTACTATTGTAATTGTTTTGGAACACCATAAATAATGCCCATATAAGATGGCCAACATAATTGATAAATGTTGTGTGTGTTCTAACTGCTCCATTGACCAACTAGCAGTTACTTCATCTCTCTTCCTCTCCTCAAAATCCCTATTCTGAGACACAACAATTTTGAAATTAGGCCAATTAACAACCCTGCAATGGCTTCTAAGTATTTAAGTGAAAGGAAGAATCACATGTCTTTCACTTTAAATCAAAAGCTAGAAATGATTAAGCTTAGTGATGAAGGCAAGTTGAAAGCTGAGACAGGCCATATGTTAGCCCTCTTGCACTGAACAGTTATCCAGGTTGTGAATGCAAAGGAAAAGTTCTTGAAGGAAATTAAAAGTGCTACTCCAGTGAACACACAAATGGTAAGAAAGCTAAACAGCATTCTTGGTGATATGGAGACAGTTTCAGTGGTCTGGATAGAAGATCAAACCAGCAATAACATTCTCTTGAGCCAAAACCTAATCCAGAGCAAGGCCTGAATTCTCTTCAATTCTGTGAAGGCTGAGAGAGGTAAAGAGCTGCAGAAGAAAAGTTTGAAGCTAGCAGAGGTGGGCTCATGACGTTTAAAGAAAGAAGCCATCTCCATAATATCAAAATGCAAGGTGTGGCAGCAAGAACTGATGTAGAAGCTGCAACAAGTTATCCAGAAGATCTAGCTAAGATCATTAATGAAGGTGGCTACACTAAACAACAGATTTTTAACATAGATGAAATAGCCTTATATTGAAAGAAGATGCCATCTAGCAATTTCATAGCTAGAGAGAAGAAGTCAATGCCTGGCTTCAAAGCTTCAAAGGACAGGTTAATTAACTCTCTTGTTAGGAGCTAATGCAGCTGGTGACTTTAAGTTGAAGCCAATGCTCATCTACCATTCCCAAATAAGGCCCTTAAATTTTACGCTAAATCTACTCTGCCTGTGCTCTCTAAATGGAACAACAAATCCTGGGTGACAGCACATCTATTTACAACATGGTTTACTAAATATTTTCAGCACACTGTTGAGACCTATTGCTCAGAAAAAGATTCCTTTCAAAATATTACTGCTCACTGACAATGCATCTGGTCACCTAAGAGCTCTGATGGAGACGTACAAAGAGATTAATGTTTTCTTCATGCTGCTAATACAATATCCGCCAGAAACCCATGGATCAAGGAGTAATTTCAACTTTCAAGTCTTATTATTTAAAAAATGCATTTCTTAAGGTTATAGATGCCATAGATATTGATTCCTCTGATGGATTTGGGCAAAGTAAATTGAAAACCTCTGGAAAGGATACACCATTCTAGATGCCGTTAAGAACATTCATGATTCATGGGAAAAGGACAAAATATCAATGTTAACAGGAGATTGGAAGAAGTTTATACCAAGCCTGATGGATGACTTTGAGGAGTTCAAGACTTCAGTGGAGGAAGTAACTGCAGAGGTGGTGGGTATAGTGAGAGAACTAGGATTAGAAGTGGAACCTGAAGATGGGACTGAATTGCTACAATAATTCATAATAAAACTTGAAAAGATAAGGAGTTACTTCTTATGGATAAGCAAAGACAGTAGTTTCTTGAGATGGAAACTTCACAGTGCGAAGATGCTGTGAAGATTGTTGAAATGACAATCAGCCAACAAATTGGCTGCTTACTCAGTCTAAGATAAAGAGTCCTCACATCATTTTACTGGGATATGGAAGCCTTAGTTTTATGAAAGGATTTAGAATATTACATACACTTAGTTAATAAAGCAGAGGCAGGGTTTGAGAGGATTGACTCCAATTTTGAAAGAAGTCTACTGTGGGTAAAATGCTATCAAACAGCATTGCCTGCTACAGAGAAATTGTTCGTGAAAGAAAAAGTCCATTGATTCAGCAAACTTCAATGTTGTCTTATTTTAAGGAATTGCCACTGCCACCCCAGCCTTCAGCAACCAGCATCCTGTTCGTCACCAACCATTAAAGTGGAGGCAAGACCCTCCACCAGCAAAAAGATTACGACTCACTGAAGGCTGAGGTGATGGTTAGCATTTTTAGCAATAGTTTTTAAGTAAGGTATGTGCATTGTTTGCTTAGACATGATGTCATTGCACACTACAATATAGTGTAAAAGTGAATTTTATAGGCACTGGGAAACCAAAAAAATCCATATAAAGTGAATATTGCAATATTCACTTTATTGCAGTAGACTGGAACCAAGCTTGCAATAGCTCCAAGGTATGCCTGTATGTAGTATGTTAGTGAAGTGGTAAAAGAGCAAAAGAAAGCCAGTGTGGTTGCTGAGAAACAGCAAGGGAAAGCCTAGGGTGAGATAAGGCTGGCAAGGTAGGACTCTTGAAAGTCATATAAAATAATTCTGTTTTATTTTAAAAGCAAAGGGAAGCCATTAAAAAATTGGAAGAGGAGGTTAATGTGGTGGTTAGCTCTACACTCGAGAAAGCTCACTCTAGCTGAAGTGAAGAGTGACAGAAATGTGTTGGTGTAGGAGGTGAGGAAAGGGTAAGGAAGAAAGATGTAGATGGTCCAGGCTGTTGCAATTATGTAGATGTCAAAGGATGCTAGCTTGGATGAAGGTGGTGGCAGTACAAATGGAGAGAAGCAAAAAGGTTCAAAAGACATTTAAGATGTAAAAGTCACAAGTCATGGGAAAGCACTGGATAAGGAGGGTGGTGAGGGAAAGGGAAGTGAGCAGGGTGCTGCCTTTCACAGGATTGCGTTTGGGTTTAATTCAACTTCGGATATGTTGAGGTGCTTTCAGACACCCAGGAGAAGATGCCAGGTAAACTGTTGGTATTTTCTTTGGAGCTTAGATTACAGTCCTAGATCAGATATACGAGCTGTGACTCATCTAGCTATCTTCCTTCAGGTGCTTAAACAAACAAACAACAAAAAAACACAGTCATAGATGTAATTGATAGGGAGAGCTTTGGTGGTGAGCTTTGCTTTGAATAACTTCAAATTTATTAGCAGATAGAGAAGAATGAGCTTGAAAAGGAAAAAACATATATACATATAAATATATTTTTAAGTGTGTGACCTCATACAAAAATGAGCTATACTTTATGTTCTAATGATTAATTGAAGCATGAGTAGCTACAAAACTACAAATAGTATAAGGCTATATCTATAAACTGGTTCTAATATTAATGTTCAGTTTCTCATTGAGATGTAAACTAGACATCAGTATTTTCAGAAAATGGCCTCTTTTCCCCACTTCCACAACTTTTCATCATAATCCTTTGTTGATTTTTTTCTTTCTTGTTTTTTTCCTCAAACATTTGCAAATATTCTTTCTGTACCTAAATAAATCATTCTTTTGTTTTATAAAAACATATTTATTCCAAATGTCTTCAATTCCAGCATTTTGGTCATATCTAAGAGAAGGTAACCTTAGATTTGTCTTTGTTCAAAAATACAACTTATTTTTCCTTGCTTACATTTTCCAAGGGATTTTATAGAATTATTCTCCCTTAAATATTCTACCAACATATTCCCCTGTGTACTTTCACCCTGCTTAAAAAACAAGACAGCTTAAGGAGCAGCAGATATAAAGTTTTAAGCCAAAAGAGACTAGAGCCTTTTGGAACATAAATTGCATATCAATTAGAAAAAAGAGAAGAGAACAACTTTCTGGTGGATTTTCTTCACTGAATTGCCTGAAAGAATTTTTTGTCATGCAATGGTTGTTTATGCTTTGATTTACAATTTATGATTATGCCAACCCTCCCACAAAGGATCCCTGGTAAATAGAATTCCTTTCAGTAGTTAACAGGCAGGTTTATTACTTTTTTCAACAGTTGGGCTGCTCCTGTCCCCTCATTATCTATGACAACAAATTGGCTGCTTACTCAGTCTAAGATAGAGTCCTCACATCATTTTACTGGTATATGGAAGCCTTAGTTTTATGAAAGTGTAACTCTTTGAAGTAAAACAAAATGTACAATTAACCAGATTCTCTAGAGATTAAATGTAGGATTAACTTTGAATAGTAATATATTCCTAAATGCCTTGAAAACATCAAATACAAAATACATTGTTTTATGACATCTTCATTTCAATCCAATAATTTGAATATTGATGTAGCTGACCAAGATGGACTTTCCTTAATGTTCCCCTCAGCTTTACTAAACTTCAACCAAGTTTCTTGTTTAGTATATGCCCCTGATCTCCCTTCTTAGAACATTTACTTTAGAAAACTTGCAATTGTAAATTATTTCTATGCCCTTTGGAGATGTAAATCTTCTACAACCCAGGAATGTCTTTCTCAAGGACCTGGGATTCATTTCTCTGAGATGTAATCATCAAGAAACATATCACCCCTATCTCCCAGTTTCTGTGGGAGGGTAGGAACCTAACTTCTGTAAGCATCAATTAGCCTATTCGCATTGATTGAGCCTCCCCTCCCACACCCCCATGTCCTTCAGTACTTTTCCACTTTTCGTTTCAGTGGAGTTGAGTTCAATACTTCTGCCCTATTACAACAGTCTCTCTTTTCTGTTGTGATAGTCTTGAAAAAAGTTTTCATTGCCTGTTTAACTGACCTGGTGTCATTTCTCTTTTACTGAAAACTATATGAATATGTGGGTCAAATGGACAGAGATTGAATCCTAACTTGTAACGTAGCTTTTATTCACTCAGTTATACAATGCATACACAATTGAATGGGACTGTGGTGCTCAAAATCTCTTGACTAAATTCATTCTTTTCTTGCCAGTTTAGTAGTTTTGAAATTCAAAGAAATAGCATGGTCTTGGTCCACGCAGTTTTTCAAATATAGTTTCCAACACATCTTTTATTTAAATTCTTGTGTTTAAATTCTTGCCACATTCATGACACAGCTTTTAAAATTATTGGATGCCATTTTTTCATGGATACCTTCATTTTAGAATTCTGTAAATTATCATTTGAATTGAAGATTAATAGTAATTTTAACTTCAGGTTGTCTTTCAAGTGACCATATTTATTAAAAACAGAGGTTAAAATATTATTAAAAAGTTTGGCAAGTGAAAGAGAAAGTATAGCATTGGGAAAAAGGACATTTTAGTATACTCTAAAATATAAATATAGTGATCAAATATTATTAAAATTTAACATGTTAGTATTTCCACTTAAGGCAATGAATGATTTTTTTCACATTTATCGATTTACAATTGACAAAATTGTAAGATATTTAAAGTTTACATCATAATGATTAGATACACATATACATGTGAAATAATTCCTCCCATCTAGGGAGGAATCATTTAACATATTTATCTCTTTTTTTTTGGTGAGAATATTTAAGTTCTATTCTCTTAGTAATTTAAATTATACAATACTGTGTTATCAATTATAGTCACCATGTTATTCAGTAGAACCTTAGACCTCAGACATCTTTTAGCTGACAGTTTATACCAAACTCTCCCTATTTCTCAAACATCCCAGTCCCTGGCAACCACTTTTCTACTCTCTGTTTCTATGAGTTTGACTTTTTATTTAGATTCCGCATATAAGTGATACCATGTAGTATTTGTCTTTCTCTTTCTGGCTTATTTCACTTAGCATAATACCCTTAAGCTCCATCCATGTTGTCTCAGAAAAGCCAAGATATGGAAGCAATTGGCAACTTAAGAATTACAAAAACACCAATTTGACAGATATTGTACATACTATGAAACTTCTGAAAACCTTGTAAAACTTTACCTTACATTACGAAATTATTTCGAATCAGAACCAGATTTATAGTGGAATAAACACTTAGATTAATACTTTTCTCCATTGCACTTTTCCTCACCTCCCCAATCTACCATCAATTCTCTGCCCACCTCTGCCCTACTGTGTGCTCCTGTAGTCTGCCCTCTGTGGACTGCAGCCTCTGATTTCTAGCTGGACTACGGAGATGGAAGACACCAGCAGGGGAATAGAAGATGATGCTTTTCCTGCTCATGTCTTGTCTCCACAGCTTTAGCTCCTTTCCTGTGGCGCATTCCCAGGGCTCCAGCTCTCAATAATTACAGTAACACTGTTTCATTCCCTGCCCTTGTTGTTTCAGGCCTAGGATAATAATGGCTTCCATAAATCCCTTAGGATTCACCATCCCTTGGTTTCCTTCACTCTGAATTCATCTCTAAAAATAATTCAGCCATTAAACTTCTGTCAGTTAACTTCTTTGAGGGTGCCATCTGTTTCCTGCTGGGTATATGTATCATACTGATGCTACATATGAACTGAGTTCAAGTTCCTGTCTAGGACAATTGAGGAAATTAACATCACATTTTAAATGAAGGCCTGTTTTAAACATTTCTCTTCAAAGACAGTAAAATACAACTTCACAGTTATCTTTATTATCTTGTTATAAATTTGCATTAATCAAATTTCCAAACATACACAGCAGTAGAGTAAAATAAGCTCCTGTGACTCCCATCACCCAGTTTCAAAAATTCTGTATATTTTACTGTACTTGTTTCAATCTATCTTCCTTGCCCTTTTTGGGGGGAAAGACAAATGGTGAGGGTGGGGATAGGGCTGAAGTATTTTAAAGCTAATCCCAGACAGCATATCATTTCACGCAATTTTAGTATACATCAAAAGCAAAGAAAGTAATTTTCTTAAAAATTCATAATGTCATTATTACTATGAACAATTAACAAAATTAACAATTTCTTAGTATCAGCTAAAATGCCTTTAATTGTCTGAAAAATATCCTTTTATATTTGCTTTTTTAAAAATTAGAATCCAATCCAAAGGGTCCCTTCTTTGTATTTGGTACCGTATTTCCTAAATCATTCTCTCTCTGTCTCTTTTATTTTTTTAATATAGAAAAGTCTCCCCTCCTCCCACTCTATTTTTCTTGTCATAGCTTTTTTGAGGAAATTAGGTTAGTTATAGATGATCCACAGTCTGGTTTGGGTGATTATTTCCTGTGGCATTTTACACTGTATTCTGTTAGACTGGATATAAGTCCTTAAAAACTTGATTCAATTCAAGTACTTTGTTTTCTTTTTTTGCAAAAATATTTTATAGATGATGCTTTCTTCATCATATTGCATCTCTTTGGAGGCACATATTGTCCAATTGTCTCAGTTCAGTGATACTGATTGATATGTAGTTTCATATGGTTTCAGTCTGTTTCCTTCGTTGCAAAATTCTCCATCAAGTTTCACCTAATGGTTTTAGCATCAATTATTGACCATTGTCCAAATCAGTTCTTTTGTTAATAGTAGCAAAAGAGTGTTTTCTAATTATGTCATTTCTTCTGCATTTATTACGTGGAATTCTTCTCTTATAAAAGACAGTTTTCTCCACCTACTAGGGTCTTTTTGTTACATAGAATTATAGTTTATGTTGAGAAGGTAGAATAATTGATTAATTCTTTTTTTTTTTAAGTATCATACTTTAAATTCAATTAGAATAATTGCTATGCTATCTATTTCCTGTGGTGTGGAGTGAATTTTCTTTCTCTCTCCTTCCTTTTAAATACTGTGATAAACTCATGACCTTTAGTACTCACTGTGTTTTAAACAGTCAGTCTTTTTTTTTTTTTGAGACTCACACTCTCTCATCTTTAGTCGGTGACACTTCCTGTGAACTTTGATGTCAACTCATTTATTTTCTATAACTTACTTTCCAGCACAATGGGATGTCGGACTTCTCTTGTACATTTCCTGACCCAGACTTGAAATCAGTCATGTTTTCAAGAAGCCTACTTTTTCTACTGGGAAAAGAAATTTAGAGACAAATATGTGAAAGCTAGAAGAGCTCAATATTAGTATGTTTTCATTGCCTCTAGGCCTTTTCAATTAACAGAGCTGGGGAATGTGTAAAGTTTTAAAAAGGTAAAACTAAAGTGGTCATACTGCTTTTTCCCATGAACTGCACAGTTAACAGTTTTTTCACTTTCTTTCTTTCCTTAATTTAATACCTGCATAATTTTACTTTATGCTAGAAAGCTCAGTTAACAACAAATAGCATAAGTTACAAAAGGTAATATTGACTTACTTCCTCCTACAATATACATAGAATACCTGTGACTTTAAAATTGATTCAATACATACCCTTCAGGAAAGAGTTTTTAGGAGAAAAAACAAAACAAAACCCTCATTCTGTTTGGGTTAATAATTTATCTATATAACTTTCACTTCCAGCTACAGTGGAGTAATTGGTATTGGACCTATTCTGTACCATAAATAATTACAAAACTAGACAGAGAATATGAGCCATGGTTTCCCTGAACTAAAGATCACAGATTGAAGTTAAGGCTAATGAAGTGGCTGCTAATTGCAAAGGCTAATGATGATGATCCAGAAGCCTATGTGGGGTTCCTTATGAGTCTTTGATCAATAGCTGCACTGCAGATGCAAAGGGCAAGACCTAATGCTGCATGGCTGAATCATGGTCACACCATGATATTTCAGCTTGATCAAAGTGAAGAGAACTTCTTTGCAAGGCCATCACTCACTCAATTTCAGGTAAAATCCTTGAAAGCCAAATCTTAAGAGTAAGAATCATGCATACCACAACCAAGTAAGACCACACCCTAGGAGTAAAAATATAACTAAACTAAACTGCCCAAAGTGTAAAAGCTTCATGGGATCAAAAGGATCCACCTAACTGCCTTCCAGAAGCTCAATACTCATTTTTTTTAAGAAGTCAACATAATCCAGACTCTCTATACTGTACCATCCAGAGTGTTCATCATAAAATAATTTATCTAAATATTTCTAAATTGTTATAACCTGTATTTCTAAAAACAACAGACTTGTCTCCTATATCCCTATATATTGTATAACGCTTTTCCTGAAAATTTGCATTTTGAGCAACCTTAACATTTTTAACATTTTCTAAGACCTGTTCTATCTTGGTTATTTGTTTCCATCATTAAAAAGGATGAGGGGAGGGGAGTGGAGTTACATATAATATTAGTATGCTTCTTTGTGCAGCAGTTTGTTTTGACTTCCAACAAAATTATTTTGTATTCTACTAACTTTATATATAACTCTTTTGATGATGTACATATTTCTGAGATTTTTTAATATTAATAATAATTAGAGGAAGCAGAATAAGAGTTTCTTTTCTCCAGTTTATAAAGATTTCTCAAGTATTATCAAATCTCCCATGCACAGACAGCATCAGATATTTACCTGCTAACAAGCAAAATTTTTGTTAAAGTTAAGCTGTTGATTTATAAATGACCATGCACACTAATAAAATAGCAGAATACACAACTGATTTTCCTACTGTAGACAAATGAAAAAGAATTACTGATATTCATCACCATGTGGACAGTTACTTTCTGACACTGCACTATTTTCAAAATACAAGATATTTTACCTGAAATTCAAGACTGTGAAAATAGTGCTGGATTTTCTACATTAAACATACGGTGTGTTGTCATTTTCAAAAAAAAATATGAGTAGTTATTGGGCATCAAAATTATATAACAAAATGGATGAATTAGCAAATTAAGACATATTTTGAACTATAAAAAATACATATTAGTTTCTAAGTGCCCTCCTTAGGGATTGTCTGTTAAGTACCACAAGAGTGCCAATGTAGTCTTAAGTCCTTGAAAACTGAAAATAAAGAAAGCTTATAATAATTGTTTCAAACAATTATCATAATATTTGCACCCTAGGAAAGATTTTAAAAACATATTAGTATTAATTTTTCATTAAAATGAATTTGAATGGAGTTTCTTGCGTGTGGTTTTCAATTATTTAGGCAATGATGAGTTATGGAAAGAACAAGGAGTCTAAGGTCAGCCAGACCTTTGTTCTAAATCCTGACTTTGTCATTTCAGTGTATCATATTGGGCAAAGAGCTTAATCTCTCTGTTTCTCAGTTTTCATATCAATACAATAGTCACACTAATGCCTTTATTTCAGGAGTTTTATGAGTATAAAATGTGATAACACAAGTAAAGTTTCTTTAGAGTGTGTGGAATGTAGTACGTATTCTGTAAATGTTGGTATCCTTCTTGTTCTTTTTCTATTTCTCTCTCATGAAATAAGAAAATTCAAAAATCAAACTTTTTCAGAATTTTCAGGGACTAGGCAGTTGAGACATATATTCATATTAGAACACTTTTGTTCTCTCACCATGATATGCCTCAATCTACTGCACTGTACTCGTATTCTCTGCCTCACCTCCATCATAAGGAATGAACTACTTGCATTTTTATCATAGATTTATCTGTCACTTATGACTACATTCTACCTGCTTTATCATAGTCTGGAGTTTTGCTCCCATTGTATCCCTCTCTGTCCCTCTCCTATATTTCCCTTTCCTCCTGAATTATCTTTCTTAACATATAATCATGCTGTATTTTCTTCTTTCTTAAAAAACAAAAACAAATTTCTCTTGCCCCACATTCTCTTTCTGCACTCTTTGTTTTCCTGTAAGCAAAACCAAAAATCTGCTATACTTGCTATACTCTAATCCCAGACCTCATCTAATTCAGGAATTGTTTTTATATCATAACTTCATATATCCAGTATAACATAATTATTCATTTTAATTCCAAGGTTGGATTGCTGGTTATTAAAAAGGGTTTCTACAAAGTAACCTAAAATGTTTTCTCATAATCTACACTAATTTCTCTTTCAAAAGAAAACTGAAAGTTCTTAAATCTTTGATGACTGTCATTATGTCTACTTTTATTAATTTCTTCTTCAGGCTGAACATCTTCTTTTCTAACATTTTTCTTATAAAATATAGCCTCCAAATTTTTCCATATCCTAACACTAATTTTCTACATCTAGTGATATTTTTCAAGGCCTCTAATAATTTTTATTTTAGCTAAACTTATTTAAGAATAATGTTTTTTTTTAATTTTTTCAAAATTTTTATGAAAAATTTCAAACATCAATAAAGTTGAAAGAATTTTATAGCAAACATTCATATATCTACCATTAAATTCTGTCATTAAAATGTTTTATACTTATTTTACTACATATTTATCCATCTATTTATCTATCTATCCATCAATCCATCTTATTTTTTGATGTAATTCAAAATAAATTTCAGACATCAGTACATTTCTCCCCAAATAGTTCGGCATGCATATATAACTAGAATTCAATATTTTGCTCATACTTTTTTTCTTTTGATATAAAACACACATAAAAATGCACAAATCTTAAGTGTTTTTTAACAAACTTTTGACAGATGCAAACAGACCTATGTAACAAAACTGTGATCAAGGTACAGAACACTGGCATCGCCAGCGTGCTTTATCCCAGTCATTCCCCAATCCAAAAGTAAACCGCTGTTCTGATATTTTTTCCTGCATAGTTTAATTTTGCCTGTTTAGAAGTTCTTATAGATGGAGTCAAAGAGTATGCACTTTTTCCTGTAAGGCTTCTTCTACTCAGCATAATTATTTTGAGAACTGTTCATGTCATTTATATATTAGTACGTTTTCCCTTTTTATCATTGAATAGTATTTCATCCTATTATTATTATACCCTAGTCAGTTTATTTATTCTTCTATTAATGGACACCTAGGCTGTTTGCAGTTTAAGGCTATTGTGAATAAAGCTTCCATGAACATTATTGTACAAATCTTTTTATGAATATCTATTCTTATCTTATTTGTGTAAATACCTAGGAATGGAATTGCTGTGAGACATTCCTCCAAGTGACTGTACCGTTTTCTATATGAACAATATATGTCAGTTGCAACTGCTTCACATCCTTATCAACAATGGTGTGCTCAAACTTTAATATTATTCAGTCTGGTAGGGTTTGTAGTAATTCTAATTATTATTTCCTGGAGACTAATGATCTTCAGCACTTTTTATGTGCTTACTGGCCAGTATTTATCTTTTTTAATGAAAGGTTTGTTCAAATATTTTGCACACTTAAAAATTGGATTGTTGGAATTTTATTATTAAACTATAGAATTATATATGTCCAGGATACATGTTCTTTACATTTCACAGATATTTTCTCCCATTCTGTGACTTGCCTATTTATTTATTTATTTATTTTAACATCTTTATTGGAGTATAATTGCTTTACAACGGTGTGTTAGTTTCAGCTTTATAACAAACTGAATCAGCTATACATAAACATATATCCCCATATCTCCTCCCTCTTGCATCTCCCGCCTACCCTCCCTATTCCAGCCCTCTAGGTGGACACAAAGGACCGAGCTGATCTCCCTGTGCCATGTGGCTGCTTCCCACTAGCCATCTGTTTTACATTTGGTAGTGTATATATGTCCATGCCACTCTCTCACTTCATCTCAGCTTACCCTTCCCCATCCCCGTGTCCTCAAGTCCATTCTCTACTTCTGCGTCTTTATTCCTGTCCTGGCCCTGGGTTCTTCAGAACCATTTTTTTTTAGATTCCATATATATGTGTTAGCAAACGGTATTTGTTTTTCTCTTTCTGACTTACTTCACTCTGTATGACAGTCTCTAGGTCCACCCACCTCACTACAAATAACTGAATTTTATTTCTTTCTATGGCTGAGTAATATTCCATTGTATATATGTGCCACATCTTCTTTATCCATTCATCTATCGATGGACACTTAGGTTGCTTCCATGTCCCGGCTATTGTAAATAGAGCTGCAATGAACATTGTGGTACATGACTCTTTTTGAATTTTGGTTTTCTCAGTGTATATGCCCAGTAGTGGGATTGCTGGGTCGTATGGTAGTTCTATTTGTAGTTTTTTAAGGAACCACCATACTGTTCTCCATAGTAGCTGTATCAATTTACATTCCCACCAACAGTGTATGAGGGTTCCCTTTTCTCCACACCCTCTCCAGCATTTATTATTGGCTGATTTTTTGATGATGGCCATTCTGACAGGTGTGAGATGATATCGCATTGTAGTTTTGAATTGCATTTCTCTAATGATTAATGATGTTGAGCATTCTTTCATGTGTTTGTTGGCAATATGTATATCTTCTTTGGAGAAATGTCTATTTAGGTCTTCTGCCCGTTTTTGGATTGGGTTGTTCATTTTTTTGATATTGAGCTGTATGAGCTGCTTGTAAATTTTGGAAGTTAATCCTTTGTCAGTTACTTCATTTGCAAATATGTTCTCCCATTCTGAGGGTTGTCGTTTCGTCTTGTTTATGGTTTCCTTTGCTGTGCAAAAGCTTTGAAGTTTCATTAGGTCCCATTTGTTTGTTTTTGTTTTTATTTCCATTTCTCTAGGAGGTGGGTCAAAAAGGATCTTGCTGTGATGTAGGTCATAGAGTGTTCTGCTTATGTTTTCCTCTATGAGTTTGATAGTATCTGGCCTTACATTTAGGTCTTTAATTCATTTGGAGTTTATTTTTGTGTATGGTGTTAGGGAGTGTTCTAATTTCATTCTTTTCCATGTAACCGTCCAGTTTTCACAGCAGCACTTACTGAAAAGGCTGTCTTTTCTCCATTGTATATTCTTGCCTCCTTTATCAAAAATAAGGTGACCTTATTTGCATGGGTTTATCTCTGGGCTTTCTATCCTTTTCCATTTATTTATATTTCTGTTTTTCTTTTGCCAGTACCACATTTTCTTGATTACTGTAGCTTTTTAGTATAGTCTGAAGTCCGGAAGCCTGATTCCTCCAGCTCCATTTTTCTTTGTCAAGATTGCTTTGGCTCTTCGGGGTCTTTTGTATTTCCATACAAATTGTGAAAATTTTTGTTCTTGTTCTGTGAAAAATGCCATTGGTAGTTTGATAGGGATTGCATTGAATCTGTAGATTGTTTTGGGTAGTATAGTCATTTTCACAATGTTGATTCTTCCAATCCAAGAACATGGTATATCTCTCCATCTGTTTGTATCATCTTTAATTTCTTTCATCAGTGTCTTATAGTTTTCTGTATACAGGTCTTTTGTCTCCTCAGGTAGGTTTATTCCTAGGTATTTTATTCTTTTTGTTGCAATGATAAATGGAACTCGTTCCTTAATTTCTCTTTCAGATTTTTCATCATTAGTGTATAGGAATGCAAGAGATTTCTGTGCATTAATTCTGTATCCTCCTACTTTACCAAATGCATTGATTAGCCCTAGTAGTTCTCTGGTAGCATCCTTAGGATTCTCTATGTATAGTATCATGTCATCTGCAAGCAGTGACAGTTTTACTTCTTTTCCAATTTGGATTCCTCTTATTTCTTTCTTCTCTGATTGCCGTGACTAAAACTTCCAAAACGATGTTGAATTATAGTGCTGAGAGTGGGCAACCTTGCCTTTTTCTTGATCTTAGTGGAAATGGTTTCAGTTTTTCACCATTGAGAACCATGTTGGCTGTGGGTATGTCATATAAGGCCTTTATTATGTTGAGGTAAGTTTCCTGTATGCCTACTTTCTGGAGAGTTTTTTCATAAATGGGTGCTGAATTTTGTCAAAAAATTTTCTGCATCTATTGAGAGGATCATATTGTTTTTCTCCATCAGTTTGTTAATATGGTTTATCACATGGATTGTTTTGCATATAGTGAAGAATCCTTGCACTCCTGGGGTAAACCCCACTTGATCATGGTGTATGGTCCTTTTAATGTGCTGCTGGATTCTGTTTGCTGGTATTTTGTTGAGGATTTTTGCATCTATGTTCATCCATGATAATGGCCTGTAGTTTTCTTTTTTTGTGATATCTTTGTCTGGTTTTGGCATCAGGATGATGGTGGCCTCATAGAATGAGTTTGAGAGTGTTCCTCCCCCTGCTATGTTTTGGAAGAGTTTGAGAAGGATAGGTATTAGCTCTTCTCTAAATCTTTGATAGAATTCGCCTGTGAAGCCATCTGGTCCTAGGCTTTTGTTTGTTGACAGAATTTTAATCACAGTTTCAATTTCAGTGTTTGTGATTGATCTGTTTATATTTTCTATTTCTTCCTGGTTCAGTCTCAGGAGGTTGTGCTTTTCTAAAAATTTGTCCATTTCTTTCAAGTTGTCCATTTTATTGGCATATAGTTGCTTGTGGTAATCTCTCATGATCATTTGTATTTCTGCAGTGTCAGTTGTTACTTCTTTTTCATTTCTAATTCTATTGATTTGAGTCTTCTCCCTTTTTTTCTTGATGAGTCTGGCTAATGGTTTAGCAATTTTGTTTATCTTCTCAAAGAACCAGCTTTTAGTTTTACTGATCTTTGCTGTCATTTTCTTCACTTCTTTTTCATTTATTTGTGATCTGGTCTTTATGATTTCTTTCCTTCTTCTAACTTTGGGTTTTTTTTTTTTCTTTTTCTCCAATTGCTTTAGGTGTAAGGTTAGGTTGTTTATTTGAGGTGTTTCTTGTTTCTTGAGGTAGGATTGTATTGCTATAAACTTCCTGCTTAGAACTGCTTTGCTGTATCCCATTGGTTTTCAGTCGTCATGTTTTCATTCTCATTTGCTTCCAGGTATTTTTTGATTTCCTCTTTGATTTCTTCAGTGATCTCTTGGTTATTTAGTAGTATGTTGTTTAGCCTCCATGTGTTTCTATTTTTTACGATTTTTTCCTGTAATTGATATCTAGTCTCATAGCATTGAGGTTGGAAAAGATACATGATACGATTTCAATTTTCTTAAATTTACCAGGGCTTGATTTGTGACCCAAGATATGATCTATCCTGGAGAATGTTCCATGAGCACTTGAGAAAAATGTGTATTCTGTTGTTTTTGGATAGAATGCCCTATAAATATCAATTAAGTCCATCTTTTTTAATGTATCGTTTAAGGCTTGTGTTTCCTTATTTATTTTCATTTTTGATGATCTGTCCATTGGTGAAAGTGGGGTGTTAAAGTCCCCTACTGATTTTGTTACTGTCGATTTCCCTTTTTATCTCTGTTAGCATTTGCCTTATGTATTGAGGTGCTCCTATATTAGGTGCATAAATATTTACAATTGTTATATCTTCCTCCTGGGTTGATCCCTTGATCATTATTTAGTGTCCTTCTTTATCTCTTGTAATAGTCTTTATTTTAAAGTCTATTTTGTCTGATATGAGAATTGCTACTCCAGCTTTCTTTTGATTTCCATTTGCATGGAATAACTTTTTCCATCCCCTCAGTTTCAGTCTGTATGTGTCCCTAGGTCTGAAGTGGGTCTCTTGTAGACAGCATATATATGGGTCTTGTTTTCCTATCCATTCAGCCAGTCTGTGTGTTTTGGTTGGAGCATTTAATCCATTTACATTTAAGGTTGTTATAGATCTATATGTTCCTATTACCATTTTCTAATTTTTTTGTGTTTATTACTGTAGGTCTTTTCCTTCTCCTGTGTTTCCCACTTAGAGAAGTTCCTTTAGCATTTGTTGTAAAGTTGGTTTGACGGTGCTGAATTCTTTTAGCTTTTGCTTTTCTGTAAAGGTTTTAATTTCTCAGTCGAATCTGAGATCCTTGCTGGGTAGAGTAATCTTCGTTGTAGGTTCTTCCCTTTCATCACTTTACATATATCCTGCCACTCCCTTCTGGCTTGCAGAGTTCCTTCTGAAAGATCAGCTGTTAACCTTATGGGGATTCCCTTGTATGTTATTTGTTGCCTTTCCCTTGCTGCTTTTAATATTTTTTCCTTGTGTTTAATTTTTGTTAGTTTGATTAATATATGTGTTGGTTGTTTCTCCTTGGATTTATCCTGTATGGGACTCTCTGTGCTTCCTGGACTTGCTTGACTATATCCTTTCCCATCTTAGGGAAGTTTTCAACTATAATCTCTTCAAATATCTTCCCAGTCCCTTTTTTTCCCCTTTTCTTCTGGCACCCCTATAATTCAACTGTTCGTGCACTTAATGTTGTCCCAGATATCTCTGAGACTGTCCTCAATTCGTTTCATTCTTTTTTCTTTATTCTGCTCTGTGGTAGTTATTTCTACTATTTTATCTTCCAGGTCACTTATCCGTTCTTCTGCTCAGTTATTCTGCTATTGATTCCTTCTGTAGAATATGTAATTTCATTTATTGTGTTGTTCATCATTGTTTCCTCTTTAGCTCTTCTAGTTCCTTGTTAAACGTTTCTTGTATTTTTTTCCATTCGATTTCCAAGATTTTGGATCATGCTTTGTCTCATTACTCTGGATTATTTTTCAGGTAGACTGCCTATTTCCTCTTCATTTGTTTGGCCTGGTGGGTTTTTACCTTGCTCCTTCATCTGCTGTGTATTTCTCTGTCTTCTCATTTTGCTTAACTTTCTGTGTTTGGCGTCTGCTTTTTGCAGGCTGCAGGTTTGTAGTTCCCATTGTTTTTTGGTGTCTGACCCCAGTGGCTAACTTTGGTTCAGTGGGGTGTGTCAGCTTCCTGGTGGAGGGCACTGGTGCCTGTGTTCTGGTGGATGAGGCTGGATCTTGTCTTTCTGGTGGGCAGGACCACGTCTGGTGGTGTTTTGGGGTGTCTGTGAACTTATTATGATTTTATGCAGCCTCTCTGCTAATGGGTGAGGTTGTGTTCCTGTCTTGCTGGTTGTTTGGCATAAGGTGTCCAGCACTGTAGCTTGCTGGTCGTTGAGTGGAGCTGGGTCTTAGCATTGAGATGGAGATCTCTGGGAGAGCTTTTGCCATTTGATATTACATGGAGCCAGGAGGTCTCTGGTCGACCAATGTCCTGAACTCAGCTCTCCCACCTCAGGGGCTCAGGCCTTACACCCAGCCAGAGCACCAAGACCCTGTCAGCTCATGGCACAGAAGAAAATGGAGGAAAAAAGAAAGAAAGAAATATAAATAAATAAAATAAAGTTATTAAAATAAAAAATAACAATATATTATTAAAAATTTTAAAAAGTAATTAAAAAAAGAAGAAAGAAAGAAGAGAGTAACCAAACCAAAAAACAAATCCACCAAAGATAACAAGTGCTAAAAACTATACTAAAAAAAAAAAAAAAAAAGGACAGACAGAACCCTAGGACAAATTGTAAAAGTAAAGCTATACAGACAAAATCCCACAAAGAAGCATAAACATACACACTCACAAAAAGAGAAAAAGGAAATAAATATATATATATATAAAAAGAAGGGAGCATCAAATCAATAAACAAATCTACCAATGATAATAAGCTCCAAATAGTAAACTAAGATAAACAGAAAATCAGAAACAAATTAGATGCAGAAAGCAAACCCCAAGTCTACTGTTGCTCCCAAAGTCCACCACCTCAATTTTGGAATGATTTTTTGTCTATTCAGGTATTCCAAAGATGCAGGGTACATCAAGTTGATTGTGGGGATTTAATCAACTGCTCCTGAGGCTGCTGGGAAAAATTTCCCTGTCTCTTCTTTGTTTGCACAGCTCCTAGGGGTTCCACCTTGGATTTGGCCCCGCCTCTGCGTGTAGGTTGCCTGAGGGCATCTGTTCCCTGCCCAGACAGGGCAGGTGTTAAAGGAGTGGCTGATTATGGGGCTCTGGCTCACTCAGTCTGGGGTGAGGGAGGGGTACCGAATGCAGGGCGTGCCTATGGCAGCAGAGGCCAGCATGACATTGCACCAGCCTGAGGTGTGCTGTGTGTTCTCCCAGGGACGTTGTCCCTGGATCACGGGACACAGGCTCCTGGGAGGGGAGGTGTGGATAGTGACCTGTGTTTGCACACAGGATTTTTGGTGGTTGCAGCAGCAGCCTTAGCATTTCATGCCCATCTCTGGGGTCCGTGCTGATAGCCACGGCTCACGCCCATCTCTGGAGATCGTTTAGGCGGTGCTCTGCATCCCCTCACCTCACGCACCCGGAAACAATGGTCTCTTGCCTCTTAGGCAGGTCCAGACTTTTTCCCAGACTCCCTCCTGGCTAGCTGTGGTGCCCTAGCCCCCTTCAAGCTGTGTTCATACAGCCAACCCCAGTTCTCTCCCTGGGATCTGACCTAGGAAGCCCAAGCCTCAGCTCCCAGCCCCCACCTTCCCTGGCGGGTGAGCAGACAAGCCTCTCGAGCTGATGAGTGCTGGTCTGCATGGATCCTCTGTGTGGGAATCTCTCTGCTTTGCCTTCTGCACCCCTGTTGCTGCACTCTCCTCTGTCACTCCGAAGCTTCCCCCTGCCCCGTCCCCACCAGTGAAGGGAACTCCCTAGTGTGTGGAAACTTTCCTCTTTCAAAGCTCCCTCCCAGAGGTGCAGGTCCCATCCCTATTCTTTTGTCTCTGTTTTTTCTTTTTTCTTTTGCCCTACCCAGGTACGTGGGGATTGTCTTGCCTTTTGGGAAGTCTGGGGTCTTCTGCCAGCATTCAGTAGGTGTCTGTAGGAGTTGTTCCACATGTAGATGTATTTCTGATGTATTCGTGGGGAGGAAGGTGATCTCCACATCTTACTCCTCCACCATCTTGAAGGTCCCTATGAATAATGTTTTAAATTTAATTAAAATTAAGTATTTTATGATTATCTTTAAAGACAGGAATAAATTACACACTATTATAATTTTGTATGATAGGCTAAACCTAGGGTAGGACAAAATCTTACTCAAAGTTTTGGTAGGTAGAATTCATTTTACCTATCCCCCCCCAAAACTAATTTTGAAGTGTTTAAGTAATGAAGGTCAAATAAACATTGAAGAATTCATGTAGACTTTTCAGGGTAAGGAAAATAGAAATATAAATCCAGTACAATGGTTTATTATTAATCAAATTCCTTTTATATAAAATTTTAACCAAAGTATTTGTCAAAAACAATTATAAGACACAAGAGGGAAGAGATACGGGAACATATGTATATGTATAACTGATTCCCTTTGTTATAAAGCAGAAACTAACACACCATTGTAAAGCAATTATACCCCAATAAAGATGTTAAAAGAAATTATAAAATACACATCATTCATCCTTTTAAAAATAGTTTATCATGAAGAGTGAAAGTAGAACAAAACAAAGAAATGGAATAAGAAAAGAAGACAGCTAAGGTTGTTCATATTGCCCATCAGAATCTATTCTGTGGGGTGAATCAGTCCATTTACCAGACTGACAAGTTGATCAAAGGCTGTAGATATAGACAGACTTCCAGGAAGAGTTAGGAATTCAAATAGGCCAAATTCCTTTGAAGTAATAAATATCTTTTCTAGCCAGCAACCTCAGGTTGCTTTTGTACTTCCAGATGATCTAAGGATTTGTTGAAAAAGATGAACTGGGTTTCAATTTACTTCCTTAAGTATATAGAGGTAACTTTTATAACTTCCATAGCAACATATTTAAAAGTTTACAGAAGATTTGAGATAATATTTACTTTTACTTTCTGAATCAGATTTCTTATTATAAAAATATGAAAGAGAAACCAAAATAAGCCAACACATATTATAGAGGGAATATAAAACTTTTAGAAGTCAAAGCCACATTCTAAGTTTAATGTAACATGACAAGATAATAAATAATTTATTCCTATTTTTAAAGAAAATCATAAAATGCTTAGCTCAATTCATATTAAAACATACAATTTCTTGGGCTTCCCTGGTGGTGCAGTGGTTGAGAGTCCGCCTGCCGATGCAGGGGACACGGGTTTGTGCCCCAGTCCGGGAAGATCCCACATGCCGCGGAGCAGCTGGGCCCGTGAGCCATGGCCGCTGAGCCTGTGCGTCCGGAGCCTGTGCTCCGCAACGGGAGAGGCCACAACAGTGAGAGGCCCACGTACTGCAAAAAAAAAACAAAAAACATACAATTTCTTAAACAGGGTCAGCTAAAATACACATATATGACTAGCATACAGTTCTAAATTTTATCACTTTAAAGATATTATTCTACTGTCTAATGACTCCTATTAGTGATATAGAGAAAACTGTTGACAAACAGATTGATGTTAGTTTTCCTGTTTTTTTCTTCCATCTTCACTTATGATCTTGTCTTTGTTTTTGGTGTTCTGAATTTTCACTCAAATGTGTCAGCAAATGTATTTCTTTTTGTTTTCCCTACTTAAGTTATGTTGAGCTTCTGGAATATGAGGTAGTGTTGTTTCAGTTCAGAAGAATTCATAGCTACTATCTCAGGGACTATATTTGCTTCTTGAACCTGGGAGCTGCCAATGGTTTAACAACTTGCTCTTCCAAGTCAGGATGAGCTGGCTCCAACACACCACTGAATAGACTTTTAGGTGGACACTATTTTTCTCTCTTTACATTGAAGCTAATAGTATACTTTCTTTTGATTTTAAGAAGAAAAGTCTACTGTTCAAAAATGACCATTGATCTGTACCTGATCTGACTTTTGCCTTCACCTTCTTTTGGTACAGTTTTCACTATAATGTGTTGAGGTATGGCCCCATTGTTTGTTTATTCTTCTCAGGAATGGACTGTGCTTCTTGAACATGAGGATTTAGGTCTTTTATCAATTCTAGGAAATGTTAAGCCTTTATCCCTTCAAGTATTGCTGTTTCTCATTCCATTTCGTTTGTATTTATAGAATTCCTATTCAATACATGTTGAATCTCCCTCTATATTAATTTTTCAAATATTCTCTCTTCAATTTGAAGTGCTGCATTTTAAGTAATTTTCTTCAGTCTATTTTTTATATTACTAATCTCATTTTATGTTGTGACTAAATGGCAATTTAACCCATCTACTGGGCTCTTAATTTCACTAACTATATACTTTAATTCTGTACATTTTATTTTATTCTTTTTAAAATCCATAGATTTTTATAAAATATTGTCATTTCTTATCTTTGATTTTTTATTTCATACTTTTATATGTTAAACATACCTATTTAATGAGTACTTACATATCACTTATATAATAATACTTATTTAATAATAATAGATTATTTTTCTTCCCAGAGTCCAGGCTGAGAAAGACAACCTTCCTTGTCATCTTCTTATTCTGCAGTGGATTTTTAAAAAATCAGTGTTCCAGCTCCTTTCCTTTCATGAAACTTAAAAACCTCCATCTCCAGTGGAAGGCTAGTGACCCAGACTTTGTTATTCAATCAGCATATTTTATCTTCCTTGCTCATAGTGATTGGTTAAGTGTTACTCATCATTCAAATACGAGAAATAAAACTTAATACTAGTTCTAAAATCAGAATGCTTGATATGCAGATTTTTTTTCTTAAGTTTGTTTGCATCAGACTTGCTTGTGTGAGGTTTATGAAATCCTAAGCAGTGGAGGAAGCCAAGAAATGGTGAGAATGTTTTTAATCCAGATGAAAGCAGATGTGAAAGATAAAGGATGGGAATCCAAAAATATATAACTTGTTTTGAATCCCTGGGTTCAGCAGCACCTGAAGCTAGCATTGCCTCCAGATTTTCAATTTATGTAGTTTAAGACTGCTTGAATTGGATGTATGCTTCCTGAATATGAATCACCTTTAGTACAATAGCATAATAGCTCTTCCCAGTCTTCTCTTATTTTTCTCTGCCTGGCATGTGGTAGGAAGTATGAATTTGAATGTGAAAGGTAGAGAACAAGGAATAATTTAACTACTCCATAGTGAACACTGTGAAGTCCATCTCAGATACCCCTTAAGGACTGAAGGGTTAATCAACCAGCTACTGGGCATTCTGTTACTAGACAGTTTTTAGCTGTCAGCTTGTATCAGTCAGCGTTCAGAGAAACAAAACCAGTAGAAGGTATATATGAAGAAAATTACTGCAAGAAATTGACTTACCCAATTATAGGGACTGGCAAGATAAGTCTGGAATCTGTAGAGCAGGATATCAGGAAGGGCAAGCTTGACCTTTTGGGCTCAAGCTAAAGCTGCTATTCACATGTAGAATTTCTTCTTCCTCAAGGAAGTCACAGCTCTTTTCTTAAGGCCCTTCAACTTATTGAATTAGGGCCAACCAGGGTATCTAGGACAATCTCCCTTACTTAACATCAACCAAAATTACCTTCACAGCCACACCTATATAAGTAGTTGACTGCCTAACTGGGGACTATAACCTAGTCAAGGTAATACATAAAACTTACCATCAAGTAGCCTTCTTTGAGAATCACCATAGTTGAAGAGAGTCTCCTCAACCAAGGCCATGGCTCCTGCCCAGAGTACCCTGCATTTCATGATTGGTCACTGCAAGACTACTAAATCTGGCACTCTTGCCCAAACTAAGGAAAACTCTGAAGGGTCATATCACATTCAGGATTTCTTTTGGAATTTGCTGAAGACTTTGCTGAGACTGCATCACAGCCCAACTTCTCCCTTTGGCCAACCTTCTTTCTTGCATACCTTCCACAGGCATGGAAATACTCCTTAATAAATTTCACATGCAAATCTCTTTTCAGAATCCCCCTCTTGGGGAGCTCCATCTATGACATGCTTCAACATTTCCTTTATTTATCTTTCTAAAACACACATGAAAAATACTTTAAATTTTCTTCTAACACCTATCACAAAATAGTAAGACTAACTCTCCAAAACATTCTAATGCTGAGACTTTATCCATGTAGTTTACTACTTTATTTCGAGGACACAGACAGCATCTGGAATATAATGTGCTTAATAAAGCAATATAAAGCATTACAGTTGGTTACCATGAATAGTGAAAATCTCTATGCATAAACTTGGAATGAAAGATTGTTTTGATCAACACTTAAATTTATTAGAATTGTACCATTGTTTTACAAAACAGAAAACATGATGTTCATTTTAAACTGAGAGAAGACTACTGAATGAATTTCTTGCCACATTAGAAGTAACCAATATCCTATATCAAGATTCCACAAATTAGCTTGTGATGCCTTGTTTTAATCAATTTATTTATTTTTTTAACATCTTTATTGGAGTATAATTGCTTTACAATACTGTGTTAGTAGCTACTGTATAACAAGGTGAATAAGCTGTATGTACACATATATACCCATATCCAATCCCTCTTGCACCTCCCCACCACCCTCCATATCCCAACCCTCTAGGTGGTCACAAAGGACCGAGCTGATCTCCCTATGCTATGCGGCTGCTTCCCACTAGCTATCTGTTTTACGTTTGGTAGTGTATATATGTCCATGCCACTCTCTCACTTCGCCCCAGCTTACCCTTCCCCCTCCCTATGTCCTCAAGTCCATTCTCTACGTCTGCATCTTTATTCCTGTCCTGCCCCTAGGTTCTTCAAAACCATTTTTTTTTAGATTCTTTTGTCTCCTTAGGAAGGTTTATTCCTATGTATTTTATTCTTTTTGTTGCAGTGGTAAATGGGAGTGTTTCCTTAATTTCTCTTTCAGATTTTTCATCATTAGTGTATAGGAATGCAAAAGATTTCTGTGCATTAATTTTGTATCCTACTAGTTTACCAAATTCATTGATTAGCTCTAGTTGTTCTCTGGTAGCATCTTTAGGATTCTCTATGTATTGTATCATGTCATCTGCAAACAGTGACAGTATTACTTCTTATATTCCAGTTTGGATTCCTTTTATTTCTTTCTCTTCTCTGATTGCCATGGCTAAAACTTCCAAAATAATGTTGAATAATAGTGGTGAGAGTGGGCAACCTTGTCCTGTGCCTGATCTTACAGAAAATGGTTTCAGTTTATCACCATTTAGAACGATGTTGGTTGTGGGTTTGTCATATATGGCCTTTATTATGTTGAGGTAGATTCACTCTTTGCCTAATTTCTGGAGAGTTTTTATCATAAATTGGTGTTGAATTTTGTCAAAAGCTTTTTCTGCATCTATTGAGATTATCATATGGTTTTTATCCTTCAGTTTGTTAATATGGTGTATCACATTGATTGATTTGCATATATTGAAGAATCCTTGCATTCCTAGGATAAACCCCACTTGATCATGGTGTATGATCCTTTTAATGTGCTGTTGGATTCTGTTTGCTAGTATTTTGTTGAGGATTTTTGCATCTATGTTCATCAGTGATATCGGCCTGTAGTTTTCTATTTTTGTGATATCTTTGTCTGGTTTTGGTATCAGGATGATGGTGGCCTCATAGAATGAGTTTGGGAGTGTTCCTCCCTGTGCTATATTTTGGAAGAGTTTGAGAAGGATAGGTGTTAGCTCTTCTTTAAATGTTTGATAGAATTCACCTGTGAAGCCATCTGGTCCTAGGCTTTTGTTTGTTGGAAGATTTTCAATCACAGTTTCAATTTCAGTGCTTGTGATTGGTCTGTTTCTATTTTCTATTTCTTCCTGGTTCCATGTTGGAAGGTTATACTTTTCTAAGAATTTGTCCATTTCTTCCAAGTTGTCCATTTTATTGGCATATAGCTGCTTGTAGTAGTCTCTCACGATCCTTAATATTTCTGCAGTGTCAGTTGTTACTTCTCCTTTTTCATTTCTAATTCTGTTGATTTGAGTCTTCTCCCTTTTTTTCTTGATGAGTCTTGCTTATGGTTTTTCGATATTGTTTATCTTCTCAAAGAACCACCTTTGCTATGTTTTATTGATCTTTGCTATTGTTTCCTTTATTTCTTTTTCATTTATTTCTGATATGTTCTTTATGATTTCTTTCCTTCTGCTAACTTTGGTGTTTCTTTGTCCTTTTTTCTCTAATTGCTTTAGGTGTAAGATTAGGTTGTTTATTTGAGATGTTTCTTGTTTCTTGAGGTAGGATTGTATTGCTATAAACTTCCCTCTTAGAACTGCTTTTGCTGCATCCCATAGGTTTTGAGTCATTGTGTTTCCATTGTCATTTGTTTCTAGGTACTGTTTGATTTCCTCTTTGATTTCTTCAGTGAGCTCTTGGTTATTCAGTAGTGTATTGTTTAGCCTCCATGTGTTTGTATTTTTTACAGATTTTATCCTGTAATTGATATCTAGTCTCATAGGGTTGTGGTTGGAAAAGATACTTGATATGATTTCAATTTTCTTAAATTTACAAAGGCTTGATTTGTGACCCAAGATATGATCTATCCTGGAGAATGTTCCACGAGCACTTGAGAAGAAAGTGTATTCTGTTGTTTTGGGATGGAATGTCCTATAAATATCAATTAAGTCCATCTCGTTTAATGTATCATTTAAAGGTTGTGTTTCCTTATTTATTTTCATTTTGGATGATCTGTCCATTTGTGAAAGTGGGGTGTTAAATTCCCCTACTATGACTGTGTTACTGTCAATTTCCCCTTTTATGGCTGTTAGCATTTGCCTTATGCATTGAGGTGCTCCTATGTTGGGTGCATAAATATTTACAATTGTTATATCTTCATGGATTGATCCCTTGATCATTATGTAGTGTCCTTCTTTATCTCTTGTAATAGTGTTAAGTTTAAAGTCTATTTTGTCTGTTATAAGACTTGCTACTCCAGCTTTCTTTTGAATTCCATTGCATGGAATATCTTTTTCTATCCCTTCACTTTCAGTCTGTATGTGTCCCTAGGTCTGAAGTGGGTCTCTTGTAGACAGCATATATATGGGTCTTGTTTTTGTATCCATTCAGCCAGTCTGTGTCTTCTGATTGAAGCATTTAACCCTGTACATTTAAGGTAATTATCGATATGTATATTCCTATTACCATTTTATTAATTGTTTTGGGTTTGTTATTCTAAGTCTTTTCCTTCTCTTGTGTTTCCTGCCTAGAGAAGTTCCTTTAGCATTTGTTGTCAAGCTGGTTTGGTGGTGCTGAATTCTCTTAGCTTTTGCTTGTCTTTAAAGGTTTTAATTTCTCCGTTGAATCTGAACGAGATCCTTGTTGGGTAATGTAATGTTGGTTGTAGGTTTTTCCCTTTCATCACTTTAAATATGTCCTGCCACTCCCTTCCGGCTTGCAGAGTTCCTGCTGAAAGATCAGCAGTTAACCTTTTGCGGATTCCCTTGTATGTTATTTGTTGCTTTTCCCTTGCTGCTTTTTTTTTTTTTGAATATAATTTTTGATAGTTTGATTAATATATGTCTTGGCATATTTCTTCTTGGATTTATCCTGTATGGGACTCTCTGTGCTTCCTGGACTTGATTGACTATTTCCTTTCCCATGTTAGGGAAATTTTCAACTATAATCTCTTCAAATATTTTTTCAGACCCTTTCTTTTTCTCTTCTTCTTCTGACACCCCTATAATTCAAATGTTCATGCACTTAATGTTGTCCCAGATGTCTCTGAGACTGTCCTCAATTCTTTTCATTGTTTTTTCTTTATTCTGTTCTATGGCAGTTATTTCCACTATTTTATCTTCCAGCTCACTTATCCGTTCTTCTGCCTCAGTTATTCTGCTATTGATTCCTTCTAGAGTATTTTTAAGTTCATTTACTGTGTTGTTCATCATTGTTTGTTTGCTCTTTAGTTCTTCTAGATCCTTGTTAAATGGTTCTTGTATTTTCTCCATTCTATTTCTGAGATTTTGGATCATCTTTACTCTCAGTACTCTGAATTCTTTTTCAGGCAGACTTCCTATTTCCTGGTCATTTGTTTGGTCTGGTGGGTTTTTACCTTGCTCCTTCACCTGCTGCATATTTCTCTGTCTTCTCATTTTGTTTAACTTCCTGTGTTTGGGGTCTCCTTTTCACAAGCTGCAGGTTCATAGTTCCCATTATTTTTGGTGTCTGCCCTCAGTGGGTGAAGTTGTTTCAGTGACTTGTGGCAGTTTCCTGGTGGAGGGGACTGGTGCCTGTGTTCTAGTAGGTGGAGCTTTATCTTGTCCTTCTGGTGGGCAGGGCTGCATCCGGTGGTGTGTTTTGGAGTGTCTGTGAACTTAGTATGACTTTAGGCAGCCTCTCTGATAATGGGTGGGGTTGTGTTCCTGTCTTGCTAGTTGTTTGGCATGGAGCATCAAGCACTGGACCTTGCTGACCATTGGGTGGAGCTGGGTCTTAGTGTTGAGAAAAAAATCTCTGGAACAGCTCTCACCAATTGATATTACGTTGGACTGGGAGTTTTCTCGTGTTCCAAATTCCTGGACTCTGCTCTTCCACCTCAGAGGGTCAGACCCGTCATCCGGCCGGAGCACCAAGACCCTGCCAGCCACACGGCTCAGAAGAAAAGGAAGAAAGAAAAAAAACAATGAATAGACAGAATCCTAGGACAAACAGTAAAAGCAGACCTAATCACAAAATCACACAAAGAAGCATATATATACACACTAACAAAAAGAGAAAAATGAAAATAAATTTTAATTAAAAACTATATATATAAATTAAAAATATAAATAAAAAATTTAAAAAATAAAAAATACATATAAAAAATAAATAAAAATTTAAAGAAAGGAAAAGAGCAACAAAACTAATAAACAATCCACCAATGATAAGAAGCACTAAAATCTAAACTAAGATAATCATAAAACCAGAAACAAATTAGATGCAGAAAGCAAACCCCAAGTCTACAGTTCCTCCCAAAGTCCACTGTCTCAATTTTGGGAACATTCACTGTCTATTCAGGGATTCTTCAGTTGCAGAGTTTATCAGGTTGATTGTGGGGATGTAATCTGCTGCTCCTGAGGCTGCATGGAGAAATTTCCCTTTCTCTTTTTTGTTTGAACAGCTCCTAGGGTTCAGCTTTGGCTTTGGCCCTGTCTCTGAGTGTATGCCACCCTCAGGAGTTTGTTCCCTACACAGAGAGGAGGAGGTTAAAGCGGCGGCTGATTAGGGCTCTCTTGCTCACTCAGGCTGGAGAGAGGGAGGGTTATGGTAGTCATAATTGGAATGTGGGGCAAGCCTGCAGTGGCGGGAGCCGGTGTGACATTGCAACAGACTGAGGCATGCCATGCGTTCTCCCAGGGAAGTTGTCCCTGGATCACGGGACCCTGGCAGTGGCATGCTGCACAGGCTTCCGGGGGCGTGTGTGTAGTGACCTGCACTTGCCCACAGTATTCTTGGTGGCAGTGGCAGCAGCGTTAGCGGTTCATGCCCATCTCTGGGGACTGAGCTGATAGCTGTGGCTTGTGCCTGTCTCTGGAGCTTGCTTAGGTGGTGCTCTGCCTTCTGTGGGCACATGGGGAAGGAATCCCCTCTCTTTGTGCACCCTGAAACAATGGTCTCTTGCCTGTTTGACAGGTCCAAACTTTTTCCCAGACTCCCTCCCAGTTAGCTGTAACACACTAGCCCCCCTTCAGGCTGTCTTCACACAGCCAGCCAACCCCAGTCCTCTCCCTGGGGTCTGACCTCCAAAGCAAAAACATCAGCTCCCAGGCCCCACCTGTCCCAGCAGGTGAGCAGACAAGTGTCTCAGGTTGGTGAGTTGCTGGTCAGCACCAATCCTTTGTGTGGGAATCTCTCTGCTTTGCCCTCTGCACCCCTGTTCCTGTGCTCTCCTTTGTGGCTCCAAAGCTTCCCCCCACCCACCCCCATCCCCGCCAGTGAAGGGGCTCCCTAGTGTGTGGAAACTTCTCCTACTTCCCAGCTCCCTCCCAGAGGTGCAGGTCCCATCCCTATTCTCTTGTCTCTGTCTTTTCTTTTTTCTTTTGCCCTACCCAGGTATGTGGGGATTTTCTTGCCTTTTGGGAAGTCTGAGATCTTCTGCCAGTGTTCAGTAGGTGTTCTGTAGGAGTTGGTCCCTATGTAGATGTGTTTCGGATGTATTTGTGGGAAGGAAGGTGATATCCACGTCTTACTCCTCTCCCATCTTGAAGGTCTCCTGTTTCAATCAATTTAAGTTCTGGTCTGCTGGAGTAGAAATGACCTTAATTTAGTGTTGCCATTTTATTCAAATCTCTCAGTGCCTTTACTATAAATATAGTAGCTTTATTATTGTTTCTATTTTTCATTTTCTAGAATGAAAGAAGAGAATTACTATTACTTTAAAAAATGAGCTTGCACATTGTTTCATCTTAGAGGTGATTATGCATGCACACTGTTCCAGTAATGCTGATAAAATGGCAGACATATTTACATGTTCCTAAAAAAAGGCTAGAAAAAAATTCTGGGTAAGTGACAACTTTTAGGCAGATGCTCTTAACTCTCCTGGTCATAATCACTATTAAATTGAACAAAACAACGAAAATTGGGGGGAGGGAGTATTTATACCATAAAAATTGGCCAATGCTATAAATCAGGGCTTTTCCCCAGATTGCTGGTTGTTCAAATTTATGTGCACAAATCCTAATACTCTCCCAATTACTCAAGGACTTTATTCTAGCAATTTTCTCTCTTTCTCCTTCTTATTCAATTTTAATCAAATAAAAAATACACAAAGAAGGAATTTAAAGAAAAATGAAAAATGACTAACTATACCAAGTTTACATTATTCTGTTCAAGACAGCAAAACAGTTTTCAAACGTGGTGATTATATAACAAAAACATAACATATGTTCAGACATTAGATTGCATGTGAAGGGTAAAGTTGTTTTTGCTAAGGAGTTTGTAACTTGTGGAAAAAGTACCATATATCATTTATTTGGAGAATTACAATCAGAAAGGTGACCTAATTTCTATTTGCTTATCCTATCATGCAAAGAGTTTATTTTGTTTATGACAGGATACATTATGTGAATCCTTATTCATATTCTTCTCCCATACACCTCCCTTGTGTTCAAAACCCTCCAAAGGCTAGTTTTCTTTCCAAGGAGAAGCCTTCAATGGGCTTATAGAATGCAGCCTCTATGAGAAAAAGGGACTTTGTATGCTTTGCTTACTGCTATTTAATCAGTCTGTAGAACAGACCCTGGCACATAGTAGGTGCTAATTAAATATTTTTACCAGAAGCCAGCCTTTAGGCCCAAATGACCAAAGCCTTGTTGGGGAAGGTGTTGATCTCTTGTCATTTTCTTCTTTGATCACAGATTTTCTGTGGACATTATCTAAGCAATAATCTTAATTGCACAATGGTTTCAGAGACTTAACGTGTGTGTTCAGCCAACCTGAGAAAATTGAGTTAGTCAATGAATATGCTGTCAAAAAGAACTGGTCTTTTTAATACCTAGAAAGTTTAATCATTTCCTGGAGTCTGCTAGAGAAAAAGTAAAGTGAAATTATTACATTAAAATAGGTTGAGATAAAGATACAGCTAAAAAAAAGAAGTTTATACCTGGAATACTTTTTCTTTGTAAATCAGAGTAATAGTAAAAGAGTGGAAGCTAGTATTTATCAAGTACTTATGATTTGTCTGATATTTTTCTAAGTAATTTGATTGCATTGTCTCAGTTTTTACTCATAACAACTTTATAATATAGGTAGTTTTATTTGCCCATGTAAGAGCTAAGCTGAGAATCTTAGAAACTTGCTGTGTCAGGGTTCTCCTGAAAATAGAACCAACTGGATATACACATACATATATATTAAGAGTTTATTTTAAGAAACCGGCTCATGTGATTGTGGGAGCTGGCAAATCTGAAATCTGTAGGGCAGGTCAGCCAGCTAAAAGCTCAGATACAAGTTGATATTGTAGTCTTGAGTCTGAAATCTAGAGGGCAGAAGGAAACTCAGGCAGAAGTTAATGCTTCAGTCTTAAGAGAGATTTCTTTTTCTCCAGGAAACCTCAGTTTTCATGGTTCTTTGCCTGGTGGATAACCTAAACATTTACTCCTGAAGGACCTGGGTGATTAATTTTCCTGCCAAAATTGGGTTATCATGGTTTTCCATTGACTTTAATCAAAGGTCATGGTAGTAATAAGAGAAGTCCTTAAGGGATATCTTGTATTCCAGACATACTTTTCCTTACCTTCATTGTGTAGTAGCCGTCCAATTCCTCTTGGTAATCAGGATCAATCACCCCAGCCAGAATAGTAACTTCCTTCCTTGCCTGTTGATTCAGAGGCATGAGGAGCCCCAAATTTTTCAACTAGAGGTAACTGTGAGTGGTGTGACTTCCATTTCCACCTCTTGATTTCTAGACTCATGAATTATGGCTATGGGGAAAATAGACCATATATTGGATGCTGATTCAGAGCATATATAGCCTTCTGGAGAACATTGCTGCCAACCTGCACAATATTGCTACCTAACTAGCACTATAACTAAGTCCTCAAAAGGCTACTCTGCTGTTCTATCAAGCCAGTTGTTTCAAGAGGATGGGGAACATGGTAAGACCAATGAATTCCATGGGCATAAGACCACTGCCACACTTAGTTTGTTGTAAAGTGAGTTCCTTGATCACAGTGTGTGTGGGATACCATGACAGTGGATAAGGCATGCTGTAAATTCTTGGATGATAGTTATGACAGAAGCATCGTGTGCAGGGAAGGTAAGTTCATATCCAGAGTAAGTATTTATTCTAATAAGAATAAAGCACAGTTTCTTCCATGATGGAAGCAATACACTGTAATAAACCTGTCACCAGGTAGCTGGTTGATCACCCTGGGGAATGGTGCCATACTGGGGACTCAGTGTTGGTCTCTGCTAGGGGCAGATTAGATACTTAGCGGTGGCTGTGTGGTAGTTCTATTTTCAGTGTTTTGAGGAACCTCCCCAGTGGTTTTCATAGTGACTGCACCATTTTACGTTCCTACCAACAGTGTACAAAGGTTCTAATTTCTTTACAAATTCACCAACCGTTGGTTTCTTTCAGATTTCTTGATAATAGCCATCCTAACATGTGTGAGGTAATATATCATTGTGGTTTTGATTTGCATTTCCCTGATGATTAGTGATATTCAACACCTTTTCATGCATCTGTTGCCCATTTGTACATCTTCTTTTGAGAAATGTGTGTCTGAATGTAACTTCACCGAGAAATTCCTATTATAATTTTTGCATCTATGTATCGATTTTATCTCTCTTTCAAAATGTACCTAAAAGTTAATGGTAGTTATCCCTGGGTCATAGAATTATGGGTAACTTAGTTTCTTCTTTATATGTGCCTATATTATAAATATTATATACAGTTAATATGTTTTACATTTTTATACAAAACACCAAAAGACAGTAAATATTGTGACTAGTTTACAATTGTAATACATATGATATAAGATAGTTGGCCAACTGTTAGGAAAATCATAATAAACAGATACAATTTTAAGCACAAACTAAACAACAATAATAACTTCACATAAAAATAATATACTAAGCTGATGAGAGAAAAATCCAGTGATGATCTAAGCAAACTTTATGTAAGCTTTCTGTGAAAGGCAACGAATATGTCATACAGCATTTTGTAGAAAATTAATGTGACTGTCAAACAACTCTACCTCAAGAGAACAAAAAGGAGATACCAACAAAATTTTATAGCAATGTTAATAGGTAATGTTAACTAACAGTAGAAGCAAAACAAACATATAAAACTGATAAAATAACTTACTTGTGATGTAGAATATCAGTAACTATTTCCTCAATCCATATATACTCACTTACCTTTGAAGATGTCTCATTAAAGATTATAGAAATTAAAGCCATTCATAAAGTATTCAAGCACAGTAAGAATAAATTATGATAATTCTTTTACTGACCTTGGTAATGTTCTAATAAATGTTTGACAGACAAGCAAATTAGTCATTATTAATGATTAATAATGTGCAGCCTGCTGTATTTCAATATTATATAGTATAATGATAAAATTGTATTGTAAATACAAGTCATATTATATCCAGCACAAAAATTATAATCTAAACAAATTTAAATTTATTAAAATGAAAAATTACCAGATTCTCTTTTTGATAATACAATACAATCTAATTCCACCACCCTGCCTGCTGAAGTCAACTTGTGAATTTTGAACACAGTACTTACCAGAAAATACATATGAAAGTAGGAGGAATTCTTAATGGGTAAAAATTTTTGTGAAAACAAATGTTATAAAAGAAATAGTGATCTCAAGAATTTATTTCTGAACTTACAAGGTAAAAATCCAAGTAAAAAATTTAGTTAGTATTCCGTAATAAGATTTACACATCTTCATCTTTTTCCCTCTCTCCAACTTGAGGGTCCAGCCTTACTCTTGATCCATACAGAAATCTTTGTGAATCTGGTAGAGCAGACATGATCTAAGCGAATAATTTGACTTTAACCTCTCTAACCTTATAGTTTACTACCCCTCTTCAAAAAAATACCCAAGAAGTGTCATGCTATATTAGAATCTTGTGAGTCAGAATTTAGCTGGTAAACCCACTTCTGTGCCTGCTGGCTGTAAGAGCTTGGACAAATTTCTTGGTGGAGTAATTTTCAATGTCTTCATCTTCATTCTCCATGTCTCTCCCCCCACACACACACCATCCATCTGTTTGTATGCAAAAACTGTATCAGGCCCTATCTATATATTGTGATATATGTAGATAGTGCCTGAAACATAGTAAACACTCAACATCAGTCACTTACTCCTCTCTCATGTTCTATTCCACATACTCATTTATTTAAGCCATTTTCCTCTTTTAAGACCCAGATAAAATCCTTCATTTTCCACTTGAATTTTGCCAACACTCCCACATCATAGTAATCTTGCCTCACTTGCCAATTAGCATTCACTCTTTGACAATGTTTGCTATGTTTGTCTTGGATATATAAATAATCACTCTCTGAACTCCATTCTAAGCATCTTGAAGAAAAGGATTATATATTTTAAAATTCATATACCTTAGTCTAATATAGGACTTAAAGTACTTGCTCAGTAAATATTTGAGACTGAATATAAAGAAAAGTTTACTTATTTGTACAAAAGGATCTATATGGAGCTTAGACCAAGATCTCTATGGTGCCCGGACCAAGGTCGTGTCTCTCTAGATTTACTTTCTTATTTGACTCACTATTTATTCAACGGTTTCTAAATATCAGCATAATGAAACTAGTTAACATTTACTGAGCTTCTACTATGAGCCAAGCCCTTTGCATGTATCATCTCATTTAATGATCACAGAGATCCTATGGGGATCATTAATCCCACTTGCAAATCAAAACTCATAGAGGTTAACAAAAATTTCTCAAGGGCCCAAGCAGTAAAGCCTGAATTAGATCTCAATTTGCCTGACCTCCAAGCCCAGGTTCTTCCCACCATAATGCAGTACTGCAATGTCTACTTATACTCTGGTGACCCAAGTCTGTTGTTCCTTCCAGGTTTCTTATAAGTGGGATTTGCACAGACTTCTTAATTTTACAGTTGTGCAGCTCTGAGTTAATGCACTTAAGTACACACACACACACACACACACACACAATACACATTCCAAAAGGTAACTATTTGTTCTCAAAAACAATAGAGTAATAAGAAGGTAAATATTTACCTGAAGATCCCCAAAGTTTACATAGAATTAGAACTCATAAGTATGCAAATTTTTTGTACCAAACCCTTAAATTCTCATTCTCATTTCAGCTAGTATTTCCTTTGCCATGCTGAGAATGAAAACTAAGCCAGTTGCTGAACCTCATCCTTCTTCAGTGCTACTCAAATATCAACAGAAAGTTCCAGTCAAAATGAAATGATTGTTTGTGCTGTTTCCACATGTTAGTATCCAGCCTACTTTCAGGTGTGTGTAGGGGAAGTGGGATTCACTGACCCTAAAAACCATTGTTTTTTTACCGTCTCTGTAGTTTTGCTTTATCCAGAATGTTGTATAGTTGGAATCATACAGTATCTAGCCTTTTTAGACTGGCTTCGTTCACTTAGGAAAATACATCTAAGGTTTCTCTGTGTCTTTTTCTGGCTTAACAGTTCATTTCTTTTTATCATTGAATAATACCTCATTGTATGGATGTACCACAGTTTGTTCATCCACTCACCTATTGATGGACATCTTTTTTTCCAGTTTTACTGAGAAATAATTGACATACATCATTGTACAAGTTTAAGGTGTATAGCTGAAGGACATCTTGGTTGCTTCCAACTTTTGGCAATTATAAGAAAACTGCCATAAATATTCATGTGCAGGTTTTTGTGTGAACATAAGGTTTCATCTCCTTTTGGTACGTACATACATAGGAGCAGAATTGATGAATCATATGGTAAGACTAATTTAAGAAATTGTCAAACTGTCTCCCAAAGTGGCCGTACCATTTTGCATTTCCACCGGAAATGAATGAGAGTTTCTGTTACTCCATATGCTCACCAGCATTTGATGTTGTCAGTGTTTTGGACTTTAGCCATCTGACACATGTGGTAAGATGGAGTTTATATATATATATATATAAAATCTTTGTTGCTTAAAGCATTTTTCAATGCTATCTTCACTGTTTAGGGTCTAAAAATACCTGTCTCTGCCAATATTTTAAAGCTCTGAGTTTCTGGGATATCTAGTCCTGTTATTTATTACTTGCAGAGCCAACAAATTCTTTTTTGAGCTCATGTCTTTCTGCAATTCCTGGGCAAATGCAGTCAACAACAACCAATATATACATTGGCATTCTGTTTTCTGACTTCATCGCCTCAAGCTAAGAGGTCTATATATACATGATTTGCCTCCCAGGTTTCCTCAAGAGACAGATTTACCAAATATTTTCCCACAGGATAACATGAATTGTCACCACATAACATCGATTGCCTTCTTAACCACCAGCTGCTAAACCAACATCATATATTGCTTTTCAGTTTTTATGGAAGACCCTACTACTCGTGATCAACTCCTATATTAGTAAAAATAGCTAGTTTCTTCTTTTTTAAATGAATCTCCAAATCAGTGTGATTTAAAACAAAAGTTTATTTCACTCATGCTGCTTGTCTCTCTTGGGTGAGCGGGGGGGCTTTGCTCTACTTCATCCTCTTTTAGGGTTGTAGGCTGCTGGAGATTCCACCTCCTGAAATGTTGTAGTTTGCCACAACAGGAAGGAAAGAACACAACAAACGATATCTCAGTCCTCACAGGCTTCTACTGTCAGGTGACACATATCACTGCTGCTCACACTTCATTTGCCAAAGGAAGTCATATGTCCATGCCTGTCATCAAGAAGGCTAGGACATAAAAGCCTACCCTGTGTCTGGAAGGAGAACCAGAAACATGGGTGGACAGCACCAATTATAATCACAGCAACACAGGCTGAATTTAGGGCAAGAGAAAAGCCCCACTTCAAATTTTATTAAATACTATTAAAATTTTTTTAACATCTTTATTGGAGTATAATTGCTACACAATGGTGTGTTAATTTCTGCTTTATAACAAAGTGAATCAGTTATATATATACATACGTTCCCACATCTCTTCCCTCTTGCGTCTCCCTCCCTCCCACCCTCCCTATCCCACCCCTCTAGGTGGTCACAAAGCACCGAGCTGATCTCCCTGTGCTATGCAGCTGCTTCCCACTAGCTATCTATTTTACGTTTGGTAGTGTATATATGTCGTGTATATATGTCCATGCCACTCTCTCACTTTGTCACAGCTTACCCTTGCCCCTCCCCATATCCTTAAGTCCATTCTCTAGTAGGTCTGTATCTTTATTCCTGTCTTGCCCCTAGGTTCTTCATGACCATTTTTTTTCCCCTTAGATTCCATATATATGTGTTAGCATACGGTATTTGTTTTTCTCTTTCTGACTTCACACTGTGTGACAGACTCTAGGTCCATCCACCTCACTACAAATAACTCAATTTCGTTTCTTTTTATTGCTGCATAATATTCCATTGTATATATGTGCAACATCTTCTTTATCCAATCATCTGTTGATGGACACTTAGGTTGCTTCCATGTTCTGGCTATTGTAAATAGAGCTGCAGTGAACATTGTGGTGCATGATTCTTTTTGAATTATGGTTTTCTCAGGGTATATGCCCAGTAGTGGGATTGCTGGGTCATATGGTAGTTCTATTTTTAGTTTTTTAAGGAACCTCCATACTGTTCTCCATAGTGGCTGTATCAATTTACATTCCCACCAACAGTACAAGAGTGTTCCTTTTTCTCCATACCCTCTCCAGCATTTATTGTTTGTAGATTTTTTGATGATGGCCATTCTGACTGGTGTGAGATGATATCTCTGTAGTTTTGATTTGCATTTCTCTAATGATTAGTGATGTTGAGCATTCTTTCATGTGTTTGTTGGCAATCTGTATATCTTCTTTGGAGAAATGTCTATTTAGGTCTTCTGCCCATTTTTGGATTGGGTTGGGTTTTTTTTTGATATTGAACTGCATGAGCTGCTTATAAATTTTGGAGATTAATCCTTTCTCAGTTGCTTCATTTGCAGATATTTTCTCCCATTCTGAGGGTTGTCTTTTGGTCTTGTTTATGGTTTCCTTTGCTGTGCAAAAGCTTTGAAGTTTCATTAGGTCCCATTTTTTTATTTTTGTTTTTATTTCCATTTCTCTAGGAGGTGGGTCAAAAAGGATCTTCCTGTGATATATGTCATAGAGTCTTCTGTCAATGTTTTCCTCTAAGAGTTTGATAGTTTCTGGCCTTACATTTAGGTCTTTAATTCATTTGGAGTTTATTTTTGTGTATGGTGTTAGGGAGTGTTCTAATCTCATACTTTTACATGTACCTGTCCAGTTTCCCCAGCACCACTTATTGAAGAGGCTATCTTTTCTCCATTGTATATTCTTGCCTCCTTTATCAAAGATAAGGTGACCATATGTGCGTGGGTTTATCTTTGGGCTTTCTATCCTGTTCCATTGATCTATATTTCTGTTTTTGTGCCAGTACCATACTGTCTTGATTACTGTAGCTTTGTAGTATAGTCTGAAGTCAGGGAGCCTGATTCCTCCAGCTCCGTTTTTTGTTCTCAAGATTGCTTTGGCTCTTCGGGATCTTTTGTGTTTCCATGCAAATTGTGAAATTTTTTGTTCTAGTTCTGTGAAAAATGCCTAATACTATTAATTTTTAAAATTACAAATGTCTTTCCTTATCTCAATCGTGTTTCTCTAAGATAAATGTAAATGTATTGGGGTGAAACAGAACCAATGGGATATATATATATATATGTATGTACATATGAGATTATTATATATAATAATATATTATAATTATTATTTTATTAATTATAATTATCTCTTATACATATATAGGAGATTTATTATAGGATGGCTTAGGCTGCTATGGAGGCCAAAAAGCCCCACAATCTGCCGAGTATAAGCTGGAGAACAAGGAGAGCTGGTGGTGTAATTCAGTCTTAGTCTAAAGGGCCAGGAACCAGCAGAGTAAATAGTGTAACTCTTAGTCTGAGACCATAAGCTTAAGTAAAAGGAGCTCCGACATCTGAGGGCAGCTCAAAAAGAGAGGAAAGAGAATTTGCCTTTCTTCCACCTTGCCCTTTCGTTTTTCAGACCCACAAGGAATTGATGATTCTCTCCCATATGGGTGAGGAGGACCTTCTTGCTAATCTATTCCAGAATAGATTTCTAATCTGTTCTGGAAACACCCTCACAAACATAACTAGAAATAATGTTTTACCAGCTATATGGACATAGCTTAGCTCGGTCAAGTTGGCACAGAATCAACCATCGCTGTAAACTATCCTTGACAGGTGCCCCACAGAAACTGTATTACCCACTATAACTTTGGTTTCTGCTCTAAGCGAAGGCCAAGTGCAATTACAGTAACAAAATTATACTTATTTTTATCTACTTCCCTATATTGTAAAGGATCTCCAACGCTTTGCAATTTGAAAAGAGATCTTTAAGGAGTTTGCTTTTTTATTCATCAGAAAGGGACTATCAAACAGATACAGTGCTGCAGGATGGTTTAATAGTAACAGGAGATAAAACCAGACAGTATGAAAAAATTCAGACCAGGGTAACCTATTAGACATACGATAAAATAAAGCCCATTCTAGATAGTTGCTTCTGCCTGGCTTAGATTAATTTTCCAAGAGAATTAGGGAATAAGAATTGTTCTCTGCCCGATTTAAAGAAGAAAGGTGCAGAAAGTGAACACTAGCATTTTAAAAGCGTGTGTATATGTATTTTTTCTAAAAAAGAAAAACAAACCCAAAGGTGTTGATCAAACAGAGCCACATTTTAATTCTAGCAATGTAAATAAGCCACTTTGTTTTCAAACCCAAGATTATTGCTTTAATAGTCATGCTTAGTTTAAAACTTGCAGCTGTTAAAATCATAACTTATTTTAATAATGTTGGTTTTTCCAAAATAAGAAAATTGTGTCAGACTATTTCAATTAATTCACTTGGAAATGAAAATTAGAAGTAAACATTGAAAGATATTCCCAATTATTGTAATTCTTTATTCACACAGAACACTATTCTTAGAATTTAAAAGAACATCAAATACCTATTATCTGATTTTCTGTAGTGTGTGAGGCAGAATACATATTGTTCCTTTCCCTGCAGAATAGAAAGGTTTCAGCAGAAAAAACAAGTTCCTCTTCCTGAAAATGTATCCTTCCTCTTGTACTCTGGATCCTGCCCTCTCCCAAACTGGCATAAATTATCCACCTGTTCATTCATTTATCCATTCTTTCACATATTCTGCAAAATTGTATTGAGATCCTACTATGTACTGAGCCCTGTGCTTGGCATTGAGAATACAATAATCCTAGAGAATATGCTTGAGAAAACAGCAGAAACTTGCCATACAGTGCAACCTGGCAGTCGGCTTCTGTCCTCCATCCAGCTCCCCTTCTCAAACTGAAGCAGATCAAAGCTTTTGTTTCCTGGGGGGAAGAGAAGTATATGGAAGGTGGTTGGAGTCAGGCAGGGAAAATGCAGGCACTGCTGATTTTTATGTTTTCAGTATTTTTCAGTCCCAGTCTCTCAAGGGCCAAATGACTAGGAATATTGGAATTGCAAGTGCTGTCCTGGAAGTCACAGCCATATTCAGGTCCTAGAATCATCTTCATGCGTATTTAAGCCAGAGTAGAGAGCAGCTATAAGATGGTACCAAACAATAGCCAGAACAAATTGGATTTGGACCTTGCAGACAGACCCCTGGAATTTAGGGTGGTTGCTGTGCAGGCTTGGACTTCGTTTCATTAATCTTGCTATACAGTGACCCCCACATATTAGGTTATTTAATTTGGGGATCTGCTTATAATATTAGAGTGGGGTAAATTACCCAACAGGCACCTTTTTCCTTTGTGACACAATGCAAACAAGAACAAAGGAATGAACGAAGATGCTGATAGTTCCAGCATTGGTGACAAGGAATTGAGGAATTTTCTATCTACTGAGTTCTGTTTTCTCTGTGATTCAGGAAGCAAGTTCATCTGATGAGAATGGGGAAGCAAATATATTAAAACATACTCAAGTCTTTCACAACTTAAAAACAAAACAAAACAAAAACTTTCCCAGTCCCTATGCTTTTCCTTCCTCAACCTTCTTCAACAGATGCTTCTTTCCCTGCTGAAACTCTTTAAACTCTTCTACTTCCTGACTTGTCCCTGGCTTTACTTTTACTTAATTTGTTTTACTTGTTTTCTTTGACTCAGCATGGCATAAGTGGTATCTTTGTCTCTCAGTTCTAAATTTCAGTTTATTAGAAACAAGAACCTGACAGGGCCAGCTTGGCTTAATTGGGCCCACTAAAGCATTCAGCTGTGGCCAGAAGTCAAGTTATATAATCCTGGTGGCCATACCCTGAGTATAGAGACTATTTCTGGAAATAAAAGAAATTGTTGTAAATCAAATAGCCGGAAAATGTATATCTGTGGCACATTCAGCCTTTCCCATGGCCTCTGTGTTCCTAGTATTATTTATTTTCAGGAGATTCTTTCTCAGTCTTTTTATTGGGCTCTTTTGCCTCATCCTGAAATGCTAGTATTTTCCAGGATTCTCTTCAAGGTCCTCTTCTCTTCTCACTCTGCGACCCTCTCCTGGGTGATTTCATCCTTTCTCAGAGATACAATCAACACTGATCCAGTGATGACGCCTAAATCTATACCTCTTTTACAGATCTCACTCCTAAGTGGCAGGCTGTAAAACACCACCAAGAACAGAGCTGAGAGGTTGTAGCGCAAAATCTTGATGACATCAGAAGGGTCAAAACCCTGGATTTAGCTGGCCTGAAACTAGTCTGTCCCTAGGATGTTTTGTAATAAGAATTATTCTTGCTTAAGCCAGATTGAACTGGGTTTCTGTTACTTACAACCAAATATTATTTGACTGATTCAGTGATATTGTTTTAAGCTGGTTTCTTCCTCAGTGCTTCCTCTTGCCATTTGTCCAGAGATCCTTTCTTGGTCATTTCTTTCTTTTTCTCCCAAGGTCAGGCTGATAGCAATCACAGAAAACACTCTTAATGCCCTTCCAGAAACATTCTCACTTTCTTATTATCACGATCTTCCTTTCCCAAATCAACACACACATTCATACACACACTCAAAATTCTAGTTATCGTTTCGCTCTTAATTAATAAACAGTTCATTTGAGAATGTGCAGCTATCAAAGTTAATCTAAACACAGTTCTCTGTTTTCACTACAGATAGAGATAAGGTTTTAGCATGACCTGTAGTAAAACAAAAACTCAGGAAACCTGAGACTCCTCCCACTTATTTTGACAATAAAACTAGATGGGAAAATACATGTTTTTTAAAGTATTTCTGCCTTTTTAGTTCTTCCCTAATAAAAATTATAATACCTACTCCTCATAGTGTTGTTACAAAAGTCTAACTAGTAAGAGCAGAGAAATGCTTTGAACCATGAGAAATTGCTCTTCCACAATGACATCTTAAAAGAGGTAGATACACATTTAAAAGTAAAATTAGGTGATATTAAATGAACAAGATCTCAAAATAAATACACATATAAATACTTACCTATATACCCTTTTTATCTTGAAATATACAAGAATATTTGCATTCTTGTTCATCTAGAACATAATTTTTTTTTTTTGCTGTACGCGGGCCTCTCAACTGTTGTGGCCTCTCCCGTTGCGGAGCACAGGCTCCGGACGCGCAGGCTCAGCGGCCATGGGTCACGGGCCCAGCAGCTCCGCGGCATGTGAGATCTTCCCGGACCGGGGCACGAAACCATGTCCCCTGCATCGGCAGGCGGACTCTCAACCACTGTGCCACCAGGGAAGCCCTAGTCCATAATTTTGTAAATAAAACTTTGCAAATTCTTTTCATGTATTTACAAATATAGGAAACTGCAAACTTTATGGAATTCATATACATTATAGCACTGCAACATATGTACAAATGATTTAATTTAAAAGGAAAGGAACTCAGCCATTATTTAATACTATACAGACATATTTGTATCTTGACTGCATGAATATTGATCTAGCCAGAACTGCAAAGTTGGATTGATCATAAATATATCTGGTTTCAGTATATAGATTATTTTGTTTTAGATACTGAGTGCAACATAATAAGAAGTTGTAAGCAGGTCCAGAACAATGCTTTAGAATACTCCCAAGCGATTCCTAATGCATCAAGTAAAAATAAAATTCAGTACAAATTAAAAATACATAATACATTTTACTTCCAAAATATGTCTTGCCTATAGAGTATATCCCAAAATAACCTCTCAGTAAGACTTACAATCTTCATAGCAACCTTAATTAAGTATTAATTTCTTTTTTATTTATGTAAAATAGTGTCAAAAAGGGAGCTTTTTAAAATTAGGACTGGATAATAATTGTCTTGCATTATAAACAAATCCTTCTTAAAACTAATTTCATTAAGCTAAATTTCTCACTGCTTTTAAACTGTATAGCTCCCTTTAAAATAACTTATTAATAAGAATTCAGAAAGATAACAGTAAAAGAACAAGTAGAATAAAAAATATATTGATGTAGTGGAAAGAATAGAAAGAGACTGAAGTCTTAGTACCTGGTTTAGTTTTTGAATTAGCTAGCTTTGTTGACTGAAAAAAAAAAAGTACAACCCAAAGGTTGAGAATTATATTTTATTTTGCAGACTTACTGAGGACTTAAGCCCAGGATACTGCCTCTCAGATAGCTGTGAGACATTGTTCCAAAGAGGTACAAAGAAGCCAGGATACATAGGAGTTTTTGATGAAAAAAAAGAAAGTAGTCAAACATCAAAAGATTACTATTAATCACAGAAACAGACATTTAAAATTAATGATTTTAGTACTTTTCTATGTATGGGAAGATGCAAGATTCTAAGCTTATTGAAATTATTCCCTTGATATGTACCTTAACTATCTAGGACCAGTATCCTGCTTTTCTCCATCCTGAATTTCCCTCAGCGTACATCATCAGGGGCAGCTGCAGTGGCTGATGGCCTTATGGCTGCAACATCCTTTTTTTACTGAAATGACAGGTGACATTCTTTGTCCACAGTTGTATGACCTTGTCCTAGTCACATGCTTTCCTTGGGCCTCAGTTTTCTCACCTGAATAAAGAGGATGTGAGTTTTCATCAAGAAAACCTCTACTCATCCTAAGTTGCATTTTAAGTATGTCAGTTATTATTGAGTGCAGTAAGGAGAGGAATTAATACACGATGAAAGCACATGCTCAATCTTAGGCAACATTACAAAGAAAAATAAAAGGTAAAAATTTTCCCAAAAGAATTTCTCTCATCTTTTGAAATTGTCAAGTGTATTTATGAAAGGATTAGCTCTAGTTTAATCTTAAGAAATGGGGAAATGTGCTTACTCACATATTGTGGATTATTTTTCATGTTCTGCTGTATTTTTCTTTACTAAATTATGTGCTTTTTGTTATTCTTCCTCTAAATAGTTAAGAATTTAGAAATTTGGCCTGTAGCTGGGAAAAATGAAAAAGCCTTAGGTGACCTAAAATTGTTTAGAATGCATTTGTATTCCACTTTAAGAAAGACAGTAAATCAAAGAAGAGTAAGTAAAAAGTGGCCTGGGGCAACTTTAACTGATGCACCAATGGCACACAGGATTCACGAGCTGCTTTGTACAACTATCATTTTTCTTTCTATTGAAAAGCAAATGCTGCAGGATCCACTTAAACATTAGTCTTGTCAAATCTATGCTGGATTTCTCTTTTTTCCTGGAGGCACTTATACTAACAAAATATCATTATTATTTTTGAAGGAGCTGAGACTGGCTCTGTGCTCAAGATGCCAAAGTAATTTAGTCACTACCAAATGAATCATTTGGCATCATACAAACATAGATTCATTTGGGGTAGTCTAAGTCTTTTAAATTGTTCAGGAATAAAACATAATCCACCAGTCAAAAAGAAATAAAGTCAGGCTTTAGTGCAAAAAAAGGTTAGGACAATAGTCATTTGGGAATAGAATAACACCAAGCTTACTACCAAGAGTTATTTTAACAGCAAAGAAAGGCAATTTAGTCCATTTAGTGGGGGAAAACTCTAATGAGACTTTAATAATAGAAGAAATATACATCTCCAGGCTTAAGTGGGATGCCCCATCAAATTCCTGGCAATGAATTTTAAAGCTACACTTCCTCCATACCTGCTATCCTGCCTGTGTTCATTCACATAGTAATTATGAAACATCTACTATATGCTAGATGCTTGCAGCTTATATGGAGATGAAAAAGGTAGCATCTGATTTGTAGGTTGATAATTGTTGTGACATGGTTATGCACAGTATGCTAAGAGATAAAAAGAGTGACATTTGGCTAATGTTGGAACTTCATAGAGGATGACCTAGAGAAGGAAATTACTGACCTATGCCTTAAAGACAGATAGGAGTTTCTCCAGTTAAATAAGGGACATCTGACTATTCCAAGGGAAAAGGACATCTTTCAGTAAATAATAATTGAGTCAGAAAACTCCTGGAAGATAGGTTACATGTACCAGAAGAGTGATAGATGAAGTTTCAGAGGCAGGGGTCGGATCATGGAGAGCCTTGTAGATTAAACTAAGAAACTTTTATTTTATTTTGAACACTGTGGGGAGCCATTGGAGGAATATAAAGAAACAGAGTAACAAGATTTTGATTTTTCTAAGACTTTATTTGTATGCAGAGTTTAACCTTCTATTCATACACTCAGCAAATATTTGTGGAACATCTGTGAGAATGTACTGTATCAGGAAATAAATATGCAACTATAAATCAGAAAGTCAGGGTCCCTGCCCTCATGGAGTTTATAGTTCCTCAAAAGAGATAGATAGCTAGTTGCTTATTATTTAAGAGGTTATTTCAATAAAAATGGTGAGAAGTGATGTGTGGGGGTGTCACAATTCAGTCAGTAGCAACAGGCACTGTTGAGAAGATAGAGAAGAAGAAGTGCAAAATAGGAGTAGAAGTAACAGAATTTGGTTATCCTGATGACCTAAACACAGGTAAGATCTTTAACAATAACTATGAAGCTGGTAAAGAGGTATCTATTGAGTGGCTACTCTTTTCAGGCACTGAAACAGGCACTGTATTTTACTCAATGCTCATGAAAACTCTGTAAGGTATATATCATATGCTAATTTTATCAAAAATTAAGGATGGTATAGATTTCAAAAATAACCTCAATACTTCACAGCTCCTCCCCTTAAGAGATGAAGCCTATTTCTCCACAAATCTTGGTCCTGTGGCTTTCTTTGACCCCTAGAAGGCAATGGGAGTGATGTCATACCAGTGCAGAGCCTGGACCTCTGTTTTGTGTGCCCCCCTTCATCCATATGCCCGTGACTCAAAGCAAACATTAAAGATAACAGGATGAATGAACAAAACTGGGAATGGACACCAACCATGAAGCGTTCCTAAATCTGGATTTGGTGGACTCACTTTCAGATTCTCAGAAAAGATCCTACTCTTTGCACAAGTTTCAAATCTCATATCTTTTGTTTCTGGGCACACGTGTCACTCCCCGCCTTTACCACCATAGCATTTCATTCTTCAGGCAAATTCAGAGACCATTTGGATCTGGAGCAAATGTTCATGCATGTGAATAAATCAAGATTTACTAGCATTTTTTAGGATTCTCTGCGAAGTTCTCGTGGTACAAGTGTCACTCATTGACAGTGAACCTCTGATGGTGTTTCACAGACATTTTAAAATGTAATTCTCTGGTCATGTAATTGTTTACCATAATAACTGTGAAACAAGAATCATGCCACAGAGCCATACATAGAAGAGTATATCAGAGCTAGAAGGGTAATTAAAGAAAATATATTGTAACTCCTTTCACAGATGAGAAAACTGTGAGGAGTTTCAGAAAACAGATGAGGTTCAGAAATACCGTCACCAACCCAAAGTCATACAGTTCATTAGTCAGAGAGGTAGAATCAAATACAGGTCTTCTGAAGTTCTGTCCAGTGCTTTTTCAACTATAAAAAGTACTGCTTCTAATCAATGATTCATAAATAAAAGGGGAAACCAAAACAGGCACTTTCATTTCCCTAGGAAATTTTCAAACCCTAAAACATTAAAGTACAACTAAATGAAAAGAATCAAACAATGCAAGAGAACATGGGGAAGGAAACAAAATGAAACAGTCCTTTCTTAACAAGCCACATTTTCAACCCTTTTCTTGAAAAGCAAAAATCAATTTTTATATAGTTCATGAGAGAGATAAAATTCAGTCGAGACTATTTTTAAACAAAATCAAATATTCAGGAGTGCAGTTGATACACACTTTAAAGAATTTTTTTAAAATAAGTGTTATAGAGCAATAATTAGTGCCTAAAAAATAATCATTACTGAAATAAAATGATTGTGATTATCTTTCCCAAGGTAGTATTACCTGCAATAATCATTCTATGTTTTTTAAAATAGTAACAACTTTTGAAGTTTACACAACTACTCCTACTTCACCTGAATTTTCTGAATTGAACTACCTAAAAATACAATGAAATGAGCTTTTCCTAAAATTCTCAAAATGATGCATACAATTATCTCATTTATTTTTTACAATGAGAATTTTTGTAGTTTTGCAATTGTGGGATGAGAAGTTTCAATGGCTTTTTGAAGGTTACTTAGAAGACCTGGAATAAATATAGAAATGGAAGAAAGCTGGTGATTCTGTAGGTATACTATGGGGTGCCTTCCCAGCCAACACTCCTCTGAGAAGCATCCCCAGACCCAGGCTCTGATAAAGGGTTGACCTGCCCTCTTATGCACCTGTGACTTCCCTGCAAACACAATTGATGGGAACAAAAATGGGCATATATTCCAAAATAACCTAATCTTATTGTTTCTCTTGGAAATTTATGTTTTCTGATTCAGGGACTTAGTTTGTGGGTATTGATTCTTTGAGTTATAAGGTATTGTTTAGTTGGTGTTTAAACTGGTGTCATAGAAACCTAGAGTCACCATGAGCTACAAAGAGACTCATCGACAAGCTTGTCTATCTAAAGAGAAAGAATGAAGCCAATATGCAGTACACAGCCTGAGAGAAATAACTAGGAGAGAGAATTCAAGTGTAAGAAAGAGAGAATAACAAAAGAACAGGAGAGAGGCTACTTATAAACCTAGCACATATGAAATTAGCTGTATTCTTTGCAACTGGGTTCTTTGAGTCCTCTGGTTCCTAAGTGCTTCACAGACATATCAGTTAGGATTGTACAGAGCTAATAAATTGGGTCCCTAGTTTGGAACCAATGGAGAGACAAACTTGGAAGCATAACAGAAATCAAATTGTCAGCTTTAATTAGTGATCAAATCTAAGTTGGAGAAGGGCAATCTTCTAATAACGTATCCTAAATTTGTCAGATTTACATACCCAGTCACAAACCTATAAGGAATTCTGCAGGTCTCACCCATGAGTACCTGATCCTGAAGAAGAAGGCATAGATAATATAGTTCTCTGTACTCAGAGGGCAGGAAGCAGTGGGTGATCTGCATACATTCAATGTGTTCTTCCAAATTCACTAAATAATGTCATGTCTACTTCTCTGTGATGTTAGGTCTCATCCAAGATATTCTTCTTTAATTAGCCTGGGTGTTACCAAGGCACTGGTACTATCTAAAGCTCCCCAGGTGATTCTAATGTACAGCTCATCCTAGGAACCTCCTTTCTAGGGAAGACTTGCTAAAGAAAGGAGTGGCCACTCTCAGCTATAGGACTTGATCATTTGACTTATGATCTACCTAGGATGTGATTTTCCCTCTCAGGTGAGCACATCAGCATTTTCCTCAGAGTTATCCCAGTACTATAACCAAAAGGCTCCAACCAAAATACCAATGGCTTCTTTTTGGACTATCTTTGATCTGATGATGGGTAAGATATATCCCACAGAAAGCTGCACAACCCATCCTAAAACTATTTTAATATATCAGTCAAATTATCTCCAAGTGTTGCTCAATCCAGTGTAATACCTTTTACTATTTCCCAACCCAGAGTATGTCAGTTCATGTCATTATAGTTCATCAGTTTCTGCAATAAGATTAAATGAGTTTAAGTTTACTAGTGATAAAATAACAACTAAGATATGCTCCATATATGAATATAAATCCCTTCCATTATTAATTCACAGGAAGGTATGAGAAAAGCAGTCCAAAGAAATTTTACGTTTAAAATTGAAATAATTTATTCATATGAAAGAATTTAAAGCCTGATGAATTTAAAGTCCTACCCAATTTCTTATTCCATTTAATCTCTGCAAGAAGAGGTCTGGATACTTGCAGCTATAGTATCAGTTTTTGTCTACTGAGAAAACTATAAATCCCATAGCACCAATAAAGTTGAGCTTATCTCTGCCAAAGTCTCCAATGTGCCTTATTTAAAAAAATGATAGGTATCCACCATTATAGTATTATACAGAGTAGTTTCACTGCCTTAAAAGTCTCCTGTGTTCCACCTACTCATCCCTTCTTTCCTCCAACCACCCCCTGGAGACTGCCGATTTTTCTACTGTCTCCACGGGTTTGCCTTTTCACATGAATACCCTGGTTGGATCATCAGAGCATAGCCTTAACAGATTGGCTTCTTTCACTTACCACTATGCATTTGAGATTATTCCATGTCTTTTCACGGAGCTCATTTATTTTTATTGAAGAATAAAATTTCAACATATAGATGTATCACAGTTTGTTTATCCATTTACCTATTGAAGGACATCTTGGCTCAGGGTATTTTAATGTCCAGTCAGAGTTAAAAATCACTGCTGTAGACCACAGCAGAAATGCAATGGTTTTTGAAGGAAGGAGAACAAATGGGGAAAATATTTATTTTAGCTATGGTGGGAAGTCAGACACTCAATGTCAGTGTATATTTAAACATACTTTTAAGAAACACAATCAGGAGAAAGTTCTCATTGAGGAGTTAATATTTTTCACTAAATGTTTTTCATTTGGAGCTGGGAAAGCCACCTACTCATACTGTTTTCTCATGCAACATCTGAGCTATTGTTGCCTTCTTACTAAGTCTAGAAGTGCACTGCTACCAGTTCCAGTCACCATATGCTGTTTTACTGTCTCCCCATCTAGCCTTTAAATTTAATTCAATCCTTTCTAATTTATTTCTCTTTGGGGCTCTATGCTTTCACACTATTATGTAAGCAAGCATTTTAGTCCTGTGCTTTAGGTCATTTAATAAGGGTAGAGACTTTTGTAATCTGTGGCATAAGAAAGGCTTCCTCTAGTCTTCTCGTTTGTTTCAACTGGAGAATCACCGTCAGCATATTTCTAAGGGAAAACATCTCTCTTTTTTTCTGTACCTTGTGACCCCAGAGGCTTAGGATGGACCAACTTCTGTCAGGTGATCTTAAATACATTATCCTGTACAGCTTCAGAAAGTCCCTGGCCTTGTATGTCATCACTCTTTTTGTTGTTGTTTTTGTTTTCAAACAGCTTTATTGGGATATAATTCGCATACTGTATGATTTATCCGTTTAAAGTATACAATTCAACATTTTTAAGTATATTCACTAAGTTCTGCAACCATCGTGAAAATCTAATTTAGAACATCTTCAATCCCCCTGAAAAAACCTGTTCCCATAAGCAATCAATCTCCATTCTCCCCCATTCAACTCCAGCACTACGGTAAATCTAATTTAGAACATCTTCAATCCCCCTGCTATATAATGCTGTTATGAACATTCATATACAAGTTTTTGTGTGGTATATATTTTCATTTCATTTGAGTGTGTATCTAGGAGTTGAATTTCAGGTCATATGGTAATACTGTGTTTAAATTTCTGAAGAACCGCCATTCTGTTTTGCAAAATGGCTGCACCATTATACACTATCCCTAATGATGTATGAGTTCCAATTTCTCCACATCCTCGCCAAATTTGTTATTGTCTGTCTTTTTTATTATAGCCATCTTAATGAGTGTAAAGTAGTATATCATTGTGCTTTTGATTTGATTTGCATTAATGATGTTGAACATCTTTATATGTGCTTATTGGTCATAAGTATATCTTCCTTGGAGAAAAATGGCTGTTTAAATTATTTGCCCATTTTAATTGCATTATATGTCTTTTATTATTGAAAAGTAAGTCCTTTTTAAATATCTGGATACAAGTCCTTTGTCAGATATACGATATGCAAATGTATTTGCCTGTCTATGAAACTTATTTTACTTTATTTTCTTGATGGTATCATTTGAAGCACAAAAGTTTTAACTGATGTAGTCCATTTTTTTCTTTTAGCATTTGTGCTTTTGGTGTAGTACCTAAGAAACCATTGCCTAACTCATGGTTGTTAAGATTTACTCCTATGTTTTCTTCCAGGAGTTTTATATTCATAGTCCTTACATTTAGGTCTATGATCAATTTTGAGTTATTTTCATTTTATTGTACTGTGTTGTATTATATTGTGTTTTTTTGCATGTGATTTGAGGTAGGGTCCCACTACACTCATTTGCACGTGGTCATCCAATTTTGTTGAAATGACTATTATTTCACCATTTAATTTTCTTGGCACACTTTTCAAAAATAAATTGACCATATGTTTATAATTATGTCAGTACCACTGGAATAACTAACTGTCTTGATTACTATAATTTGCAGTAGGGTTGAAATCAGAAAGTTTAAGCCCTCCAACTTTGTTCTTCTTTAAAGTGTTTTTTGGGTGTACACACATGCACGCACACGTGCGTACACACACACACATCTTTATCCATTCATCTGTTGCTGGGCACTTGAGTTGCTTCTATTTCTTAGCTATTATGAATAGTGCTGCAATGAACATAGGGGTACATATACATTTTTGAATTAATGTTTTCATTTTCTTTGGATAAATTCCCAAGAGTAGAATTGCTGGATTGTATGGTAATTCTATTTTTAATTTTTTGAGTAACTGCTCTACTGTTTTCCGTAGTGGCTGCACCAACTTATATTCCCAGCAATAGTACACAAGGATTCTCTTTTCTTCACATCCTTGTCAACACTTATTTATTATCTTTTCGATAAAACCCATTCTGACATGTGTGGGGTGATATCTCATTGTGGTTTTGATTTGGATTTCCCTGATGATAAGTGATGTTGAGCATCATTTCATGTGCCTGTTGGCTGTCTGTATGTCTTCATTGAAAAAATGTCTATTCTGGTTGTCTACCCTTTTTTAAATTGAGTTGTTTGGTTTTTGATATTAAGTTGTATGAGTTTTGTGTATATTTTGGATATTAACCCCTTATCAGATATATCATTTGCAAACATATTCTCCCAGTTAGTAGGCAGCCTTTTCATTTTGTTGAGTTTTTTTGCTGTGCAAAAGCTTTTTAGTTTGATATAGTTCCATTTGTTTGCTTTTGTTTCCCTTGCCTGAAGAGACATACCCCCTGAAATATTGCTAAGACTAATTTAAAAGCATGTACTGCCTATTTTCTTGTAGAAGTTTTGTGGTTTTAGGTCTTAAATTTATGTATTTTATCCGTATTGAATTTATTTTTGTAAATGGTGTGAAAAAGTAGTCCAGTTTGATTTTTTTACATGTAGCTGTCCAGTTTTCCCAACACATATATTAAAGAGGATGTCTTTTCCCCATTGTATATTCTTTCCTCCTTTGTCATAGATTAATTGACCATATAAGTGTGGGTTCATTTCTAGGCTCTCTATTCTGTTCCATTGAACTATCTTTCTGTTTTTGTACCAGTACCATATTGTTCTGATTACTGTAACTTCGTAGTATACTTTGATATGTCTGTTGATGTAAGTGGGGTGTTAAAGTCCTCCAGCTTTTTCTTCTTTCTCAAGATTATTTTAACTATTTGGGGGTCTTTTGTATTTTCATACAAATTTTATATTTGTTCTAGTTCTGTGAAAAATGCCATGGGTATTTTGATAGGGATTGCATTGAATCTATAGATTGCCTTTGGTAGTAGTATGGTATAATTACCTACATAATTACCTTTAGTGGCACTCTGTTCTTTCTTATGATTTTGCATTACTCTCTGTCACTTGCTTTCAGTCTTTTAATATTTCTTTTAAGGTTGATCTACTCACAACAAATTCTCAGTTTTTGTTTATCTGGGAATGGCTTTATCTCACCCTCATTTCTGAAAAATAGTTTTACTAGACATAGCACTCTATGTTTTACAGTTGCTGCTTTTGTACTTTGAATGTCATCCCACTGCCTTCTGACCTCTATTGTTTCTGATGAGCAGTCAGCTTGATGTTATGATTCCTTTTTCTCTTGTAGTTTGTTGAAGTTCTTGACTGTCGTGTATGCATATTTTTCATCAAATTTGGGAAGGTTTCAGCCTTTATTTCCTTAATTGTTTTTTCTCTCTTGCTTTCCTCTCCTTCTGGTAGTACTATTATATACATTGGTGTGTTTAACAGTGTTTCACATTTCTCTTGAGACTCTGTTAATTTTTTTTTGTTTTTTTCACATATTTTAAAAAATTTTATTGAAGTATAGTTGATTTACAATGTTGTGTTAATTTCTGCTTTGCAGCAAAGTGATACAGTTATGCATATATATATTCTTTTTCATATTCTTTTCCATTATGGTTTATTACAGGATATTGAATATAGTTCCCTGTGCTATACAGTAAGACCTTGTTGTTTATCCATCCTATATATAATTGTTTGCATCTGCCAGTCCCAAACTCCCAATCAAACCCTCCCAGACCACTCCCCCTTGACAACCACCAGTCTGTTCTTTATATCTGTGAGTCTGTTTCTATTTTGTAGATAAGTTCATTTGTGTCATATTTTAGATTCCATATATAAGTGATATCATATGGTATTTGTCTTTCTCTTTCTGACTTACTTCACTTAGTATGATAATTTCTAGGTCCATTTATGTTGCTGCAAATGGCATTATTTCATTCTTTTTGATGACTGGGTAATATTCCATTGTGTGTATATATGTATATATATATATACACACACATATACAGACACACATATATATACACCACATCTTGTTTATCCATTCATCCATTTAGGTTTTTTCATGTCTTGGCTATTGCAAATAGTGCTGCTATGAACATAAGGGTGCAGGTATCTTTTCAAATTATAGCTTTGTCTATGTATATTGAGTGGGATATCTGGATCATATGGCAACTCTATTTTTGTTTTCTGAGGAATCTCCATGCTGTTTTCCATAGTGGCTGCACCAATTTACATGTTCACCAACAGTGTAGGAGGGTTTCCTCTTCTCCACACTCTCTCAAGCATTTGTTATTTGTAGACTTTTTAATGATAGCCATTCTGACTGGTGTGAGGTGGTGCCTCACTGTAGTTTTGATTTGCACTTCTCTAATAATTAACGATGATGAGCATCTTTTCATGTGTCTATTGGCCATCTGTATGTTCTCCTTGGATAAATATCTATTTAGGTCTTCTGTGAATTTTTTGATCGGGTTGTTTGTTTTTTTGTTGAGTTGTATGAGCTATTTGTATATTTTGGAAATTAAACCCTTGTGGGTTGCATTATTTGCAAATACTTTCTCGCTGTCTGTAGGTCGCTTTTTATTTTGTTTATGGTTTTCTTTGCTGTGCAATAAGCCATTTTGAGTTTATTTTTGTTTATGGTGTGAGGGTGTGTTCTAACTCATTGATTTGCATGTGGCTGTCCAACTTTCCCAACATCACTTGCTAAGAAACTGTCTTTACCCCATTTTATATTCTTGCATCCTTTGTCAAAGATTAATTGACCGGGGGGCTTCCCTGGTGGCGCAGTGGTTGAGAGTCCGCCTGCCAATGCAGGAGACACGGGTTCGTGCCCCGGTCCGGGAAGATCCCACATACCGCGGAGCAGCTGGGCCCGTGAGCCATGGCCGCTGAGCCTGCGCGTCCAGAGCCTGTGCTCCGCAACGGGAGAGGCCACAACAGTGAGAGGCCCGCGTACCGCAAAAAAAAAAAAAAAAAAAGATTAATTGACCGTAGGTGTGTGGGTTTATTTTTGGACTCTATTTTCTTCCATTGATCCATATACCTGTTTTTAATGCCAATACCACACTGTTTTGATTACTGTAGCTTTGTAGTATTGTCTGAAGTCTGGGAGGGCTATGCCTCCTACTTTGTTCTTTTTCCTCAGGATTGCTTTGGCAATTCTTGGTCTTTTATGGTTCCGTATAAATTTTAAGATTATTTGTTCTAGTTCTGTGAAAAGTGTCATGGGTAATTTGATAGGGATTGAATTAAATCAGTAGACTGCTTTGGGTAGTATGGCCATTTTAACAATATTAATTCTTCCAGTCTATAAATGCACTTCTATAAGTGCATGGGATATCTTTCCATTTCTCTGAATCACCTTCAGTTTCCTTTATTAATGTTTTATAGTTCTCAGCAAATAAGTCTTTCACCTCCTTGGTGAGGTTTATTCTTAATTTTTTTTTTTTGGATGCAATTTTAAAAAGGATTGTTTGTCTACATTCCCTTTCTGATATTTCATTGTTAGTCTAAAGAAATGCAACTGATTTCTGTATGTTAATCATATTTACTGCTACCTTCCTGAATTCATTTATCAGTTCTAGCAGTTTTTGTGTGGGAGCCTCTGTTAATTTTTCTTAATTCCTTATTCTCTCTTTTAGATTACGTAACTCTATTGCTCTTTCTTCAAGTTCTTTGATTTTTTTAAGTTCTGTCATCTCAAATCTATTGTTGAGCCATTCTAGTGACGTTTTCATTTCAGTTATTGTATTTTTTAACTATAGAACTTTAATTTGGTTCCTTTTAAAAATTTCTATTCCATTATTGATGTTCAATATTTTATGAGATATAAAAGAGATACCGTCTTTTAATTCTTTAAGCTTTGCTTCCTTTAGTTCTTTGAATATATTTGCAATATCTGCTTTGAAGTTTTTCTTCTGCTCAGTCCACTCTCTGGTCAATTTCAAAAAACCTATTCTACTGCTAATTTTTTCCTTATGTATAAGTCACACTTTCCTGTTTGTTATCATGTTCCATTATTTTTGTTGAAAACTGGACATTTTTTGATAATATATTGTACAAGTTCTAGATACTTATCACCTCTGAGAATTGTTACTTGCTAGGTCATTAGTTTATTTGTTTAGTGACTTGAAAAAAATGATTCTATAAAATGTATTTCCCCTGCAGTGTGCAGACTCATGTTTGTTGCTCATGTCCCCCAACCCTTTATTTTCTTAAGCCTGGCCAATTGGGTCAGCACAACCACTTATTGGTCAAAGGTTACACATGAGCCTCCTTAGCCAGTTAGGTTTTTGTTGAATGGGTTTGTGTGGTTTGGAGACTATCACATTTCAGAGATTTTATATTTCTTCCCATGTTCAGCCAGGAATGATAGCTTGAAGTTTCTCTCTCTGATCACTACTAAGAGAATGCAGCCTTGGGCATGCACATGGTCTTTGCGATTTCCAGGGATGACTGTGGTATTATTTAAAAACTTGGCTTTTGAGGAGTTACCCCTGGTTAGAGTAACTTATTCTGTCAGTGTTCAGTCAGAAGTTGTGTTTTAGCCCCTGTGAAACTTCAGACAGACACTGTTGATCTGTGTGAGGCTTGGGGTATGCCTTCAATTCTTGCCCTGACTGTTCTTGAGTGGGCTCAGCCTAGTATATGTGCTTTCCAAATCCTAGTGTTGTCTATGATCCCAGGAGGGCTTTTATTGACTGTCTCTTTCCCTAGTTCTCTTTACTAAGCTTCTGGCTACCCTGCCATTTTGTTTGTATGAGAGCTACTGGTGTCTTATCCTTGAAGCTTGCAATAATGTCATTGTGTTTTTTTCCACTACTACAGCCCTGAAAGATGGATTTTTTTTTTGTAATAGGAAATTATTTCCTTTTATTTGTTTACAAATAATATCTATCACTTCATTGTGAGTGAAATGACATTGAGGCTCCGATATCTAAAGCTATATTCAAAATTCAGTAATTACAATTCCAGAGCAGGTTGGTTGAAGGTTACTCTTGACTTTGAGGCATGTATGCCCGGCATGAACAATCGTAGTTTAAAATGTCATCAGAGCTCTATAGCACTACATGGAACTCAATTCTCTTTATGAATAAAAACTTGGCCTCAGTTTGTAGATTCAACTGAGAAAAAATTTAAGAAGCTGAACACTTATTTCTCACCTTAATGTCTAAAGACCTATTTAGGAGAGATTCTCTGAAGTAAGCAGAATTGATAAGATGGCCTCTCCCTGACTCCAAGATTTCTGGCCCCTAATGTATACAACTTCTCTCAGTTATTCAAACACTAATATAAGTGCTACTGTGAAAGGATTTAGCAGATAATTAAAATCCCTAATCAACTGGCTTTAAATTGGGGAGATTAACCTAGGTGAGTCTGACCTGATCAGGTAAGACCTTTAGTAAAGTGAAGTGGTAAAATTTCCTTTTTATTTAAAGGCTGAATAACATTCCATTAATGTATATGTCAGATTTTCTTTATCCATTCATCTGTTGACAGACATTTAGGTGGTTTCCATATCTTAGCTATTGTGAATAATGCTGTAATGAACATAAAAGTGTACATATCTCTTCAACATCCTGATTTCAGTTCTTTAGGACATATATTCAGAAACAGGATTGCTGGCTCATATAATAGTGCCTTTTTTAAATTTTTTGAGGATCTTCCACATAGTTCCCACAGCACCTGCACCATTTAATGTTTCCACTAATAGCATTTAAGGATTCCAGTTTCTTCATAAACTTACGAATACCTGTCTTTTTTATATATATATAATTACTATCCTAACAGGTTTGAGATGATTTCACACTGTGGTTTTGATTTGCATTTCCCTGAGGATTAGTGATGTTGAGCACCTTTTCATACACCTGTTGGCCATATGTATGTCTTCTTTGAAGAAATATTTATTCAAGGCCTTTACCTGTTTTTCAGTCAAGTCATTTCTTTTTTTTTACTATTGAGTTTAAGAGTTCAATTTTATATGTTTTGAAAATTAACCCCTTACCGTGTACATGGTTAGCAAATATTTTCTCTCATTCTGCAGGTTGCCTTTTCACTTTGTTGATTGTTTTCTTTGCTATGCAGCAGCTTTTTAGTTTGATGTGGTCGTACTTGTCTATTTTTTCTTTTGTTGTCTTTGCCTTTGGTGTTATATCCAAACCATTGTCATAAGGCTTTTCCCCTGTTTTCTTCTAGGGGTTTTACAGTTTCAGATCTTATGTTTAAGTATTTAATCCATTTTTAGGTGATATTGTGTATGTTATAAGACAAGGGTTCAATTTAATTCTTGTGCATGTGAATATTCAGTATTCCCAACACTATTCACCAAATGGGTGAACCTGGCGGACATTATGCTGAGTGAAATAAGGCAGTCACAGAAGGATAAATACTGCCACTTATATGAATATCTAAAAAAGCCAAGTTTAGAGAAACAAAAAGTAGAATGGTATTTGCCAGGGGTGAGGAGAAGGCGGAAAGAGTGAGTTGCCGGTCAATGGCTGTAAAGTTTCAATTATTCAGTACGTTGTAGAGGTCAGCTATACAGCACTAGGTCTGCCATTAACAATACTGTATTGTGCACTTCAAAATTTGTCAAGAGGGTAGAACTCATGTTAAATATTCTTACCACAATAATAAATAGGTCATAGATAGATATATACGTAGATAGCAAAACAGATAGCTGGATGGATAGATTGATATATGATAGATAGATAGATAGATAGACAGACAGACAAAATAAGTTGAGGTGTGAGAGAGACATTCTTCTGGGTTGGTCTAAAAGAAAAATGGAATCTGCCATGAGTTCTGCCAACAAACTGAATGATTTTGGTAGAAGTCCTCAAGCCTCAGATACGAACACAGTCCCTGCTCCCACCTGACTGCAGCAGTGGGAGACCTGAGCAAAAAATCCAGCCAAGGGCTTCCCTGGTGGCGCAGTGGTTGAGAGTCCGCCTGCCGATGCAGGGGACACGGGTTCGTGCCCCGATCCAGGAAGATCCCACATGCCGCGGAGCGGCTGGGCCCGTGAGCCATGGCCGCTGAGCCTGCGTGTCCGGAGCCTGTGCTCCACAACGGGAGAGGCCACAACAGTGAGAGGCCCGCGTACTGCAAAAAAATAAAAAATAAATAATCCAGCCAACACTTGCCTGGACTCCTTACCATGGAAACAATGAAATAGTATTTGTATTGTTTTAAGCCATTAAGGTTATGGAAATGTGTTACACGGCCACAGAAATCTAATACACTTTTTCTCTATAACCAAATCCTTTGCCTCTGCCGTTCATGATTGCTAAAGGCAGTACTTCCACCTACATTTGCTAAGGCTGCTGCTGTAGTCCTACTGATTTAAAAATAGCCAATTGCCTGCATAAAACTTGCTCACCTAAATAAAAATTGCTACAAGCCTGTGAATAAAGCTTTCATAAAGGGTAGTAACCTGGCAAGTTCGTAAATTCATGTGGCCAACCCTTACAAAAGGCCAAGATCAAAGCAACCTTCCCAGCCTACATGGTAAATAGTCAACTGCAAAACAGGAAACACTGACTTCAAGAACCACATAGTCTTCTGAATACTATCAAGGTCAAAAACTACCACAACTCCCACTTACTAACCTAAGGCTTAAAACTGCAATCAAGGCTCAACCACAAGATGTCCAGACCTTGGGAAATGTACATATCTTAAACCTAATAATACAATAAAAATACAGATCTGTACAATTCTTAAAGACCGAGTTATCATTTCTAAGCATGATTACGTTCATAGGTGTGTATATATACGTATGTGTATATGTGTGCATCAGCAAATTTGTTGGGAAGGAAGTAACCACTGCATATGTAAATAGGCAATAATTCCTAACCTTGAGATCAGATATCTTATTTACCATTCCAGAAGAGTATCCATTAGATTTTTAAATGACCTCTGAAGAAGCCCATTTTACTCAGGTTACACATTAAAAAAGCATTTGGCAGATGAATCCTTTGAGCATCCCTATAATGTGAAAATATACACAGTTTATTTTGAGGAAATAGTCCAATTTTAGTATTAAAAAGTGTTTTCCATACATTATCAAACTTCAGAAAAATTAAAATATATGAAACAAACTTGTCTTCTATACCTCTTTAGAAATTTGTGATACCCACTTTCCCTTAATAATCCTGATGTTATTAATTAGAGCACAAGCTAAACTACTATAACAAAGAAATCCAAAGTTATAGAAACAAAGAAACAAAGAAAATAGATGGTTCTTATATCTCTCATAAATCCTTACCTCTTTGGAGGTAAGGAGCCTGAGATTAGAAGGCAATCTGTAGTCCTGAATACATGACTTCCATCCTTGGAGCAAAAGATGCTGTTCCAGTACTTGCCATCTGCCACAAGCAGGAAATATGAAGGCAAGGGATCACAAGTACATTTCATTTTATGAGCATGACTACAAATGTCATTCTTTATTTCTAGTTACGCCCTATTTGCCAGAACTTAGTCACACAGATACACCAGCTGTGGAGAAAGCCGGGAATGTAGCCTGTAGTTGATAACCATATAGTCTGTACATGATAGCCATAAGCTCTGCTAAAACTTGGGGGCTCTAATATTAAAGAATTAGGTAATGGATATTGTTGGACTTTTAGTATTTGTCCTTAGCTCTTTCCTACATAGGTTACACATAGTAACCTACTGTGTTCGTCTTCTCCTATTTTTAGTGGTTATATTCCAAAATTACTTTTCCAGAATCTGCAAGCCACTTATTATTTCAAAAATAAATTAGCACGCAAAGTTTAAAACTTCTACTCTTCAAAGGAAGCTATAAAGAGAATGAAAATTCAAGCCACAGGCTGATTGAAAATACGTATAATTCATATATCTGATAAATAATTTATATCCATAATATGTAAAGAATTCTCAAGACTTAGCAATAAGAAAACAAAAAACCCAAATTTATAAAAATGGGCAAAAGATTTTAGCAGACACATTACAAGGGCTACACAAATCTCTATCGTATGCACACAAAAAAAATGCTCAGCATCATTAATCATTAAAGAAATGCAAATTTACCACAATGATATACAATCACACCTATTAAAATGGCTAAAACTAAAATGAGTCACCATAATGCTGATTAAGATGTTGAGGAGCTAGAACTCTCATACACAGCTAGTAGGAATGTAAATGGTATAACTGCTTTGAAAAAGTATAGCAGTTTCTTAAAAATGTAAACATATACCAACCATATAATTCAATTATTCTGCTCCCAGGTATTTACCCAATAATAAATGAAAATTTATGTCCATATAAGTCATATACGCAAATGTTCATAGTAGCTTTACTTTGCATTAGTGAAATACTTGAAACAAACGGAAGTCCACCAATAGTGGAAAGGATTAACAAACTGTGGTATATTCATACAATAAAATATAACCAAGAATAAAAGTTAATGATCTATTTATACTTACAACAAGATGAATAAATATCAAAATAATCATTCAGTACAAAAAGCCAGACCTCCACCTCCTCCCAAAATAGTATCTCCTCATTCCCTGATTTCATTTGTTTAAAATTTTAGAAAATTCACACTAATTTCTAGTGATAGAAACCAGATCAGTAGTAGCCTGAAGATGGAATCATATTATGGAGAAGTAGAAAAGAGGAATTACAAGGAAGCACAAGGAAATTGTTGGAATTGATGGATATGTTCATTATATTGATTGTGATAATTGTAAAGGTGTATACATATGCTGACACATTAAATTGTACACTTTTTTTTTTTTTTTTTTGCGGTACGCTGGCCTCTCACTGTTGTGGCCTCTCCCGTTGCGGAGCACAGGCTCTGGACGCGCAGGCTCAGCGGCCATGGCTCACGGGCCCAACCGCTCCGCGGCATGTGGGATCTTCCCTGACCGGGGCACGAACCCGTGTCCCCTGCATCGGCAGGCGAACTCTCAACCACTGCGCCACCAGGGAAGCCCTAAATTGTACACTTTAAATATGTGAAGTTTATTTAAAGTTTATCAGTTATTATTGAATAAAAATTTTTAAATACATGAAGAACAGCAGGTTCAAGAGTATCATTGGATTTCAGTATGACAGAGAAGGATGTAAGTTACCATTTGGACATGGAATAGCTCATAATCTTATGTACCCCTTTGAGTAGGTGTTATGAATGTGAAGGTCATCTGTCATTTGTGTCTCAGTAGGAAAAAACTGGAACTTCTGTTTGGGGCTTATGCTTGGACTAAGGACCATAGAGCAGTAAGACATGGTCCCTATGCTACAGAACTCTTATAAGAATTGCAGCCAATGCCACTCTTCTCATTTCACATCTCAATTAAATTGTGAATTCCTTAAGGAGCACAGTAGACTCATAAAATGTTAGAAATGAAAGCAATTTAAGTTTATGTAGTCAAGCCTAACTATTTTCAGAAGATGGAATTGAATTTACACAATAGTACGCAGAAATATATAGGCATAGCTGGGACTAAAAGCTACCTCTTCTGGCTCCCTTCACAGGTTTTCTCCATTATATCATTTTGCTTTTACTGAACACTATACTCTGAACAAAGTCAGTTATCAATAAATTTGCTTAGCAACTGATGATCAGAATTGACAGAATGCACAGAAAGCATCCCTTCACAGTTATAGTCTGTTTAAAGGGTTGAGGGACAAACAGTTCACAAGAACAAGACAGGGTGGAAGATTCTGAATCTTCATGTTTATTTCTTCTTTTTCTCTTTCTTTAAGAGTAGATATTTTAACACGTAAGTGCTGTAAAATAAACAAACAATAAATGATTAAGAGCCAATCCCTACAAACAATAAAAATTAATTTGCACTTTGATGGGAAAAAAATTTAGAAAGGACTGCTAAAATGTCAATTTATGAATTAAGACTATTAGTAGAGATTAATCTGGTGAACAGTCAGTGGGAGACCTTTGAGAAATTCCATGCTGTTTATAGTAAAGGCTCTGAAGCTATGCTGTTCATTTTTATTAGGTAACAAAATTACTACTGCAGCAGAAGCACTTTGTAAGGTCTATGGCACTTGGCAGGAAGAGACCATTGATTCCAGGCCAAGGAAATGACAGCACAGTATACCTACTGCTGGATTGAAGAAAGCAAAAAAAAAAAAAAACCAAGAATAGATAATAATAGATGCATATGGGCAGTAAGAAGAAGTGCCATCAGCTCAGCTTAAGTACAAGCCCAATAAGTACGTGGAGACAAATTTTGAAGGAACCCAAGATGAAAGAGAGTAAGTAGGTAGGGTGGCTGTAGGGAATTGACATTCAGACAAAAAAGAAAACTCGGATTTACATCAGCTAAGATAAAGGACCTGTCACAAAAGGGACATCATGAATGACTCTGTAAGCAGGATGAGGTAATCACAGGCCCTGGCACATGGAGACACATTTAATCTGCTCAAGGGAGTTACTCTTAGTTCTTGTCAGTATGTGATGTTCATTTTTCTTAGGCCATTTTGGGAAATGTATCATGGTGAACAGGAGTACTGATGACTTATTAGGAAAACAAATGCTGAAAAATGTTAAGAAAAACAAACTTTAACTTCTAATTAAGTCACACTATCATATCCCCAAATCACATATGCAATATATTCACCATTATAGGTTGTAGTCCATAGTTACAAATATGAAGAAAACAAAACCAACAAAATCGCTTTGTCCAAAATGGATATCACAAAATCCATGCCTTCTGATCATATGAGACACCCTCATTTTCAGTATGACTCTTGGTTTAGATTTGATTTCAATAAGGTTGTGTTTTCCAATAGCAAATATATAGCAGAAAGTTCTAGAGGGAAGGAACTGCTATAAATAGGTTATCAGCAGAGAAAATGTATGTAAAACCATACACACTAAGGGTGATTCATAAAAATTATGAGACAAAATAAATCTTAATCAAAGGTCAATCTATGTAGAAACATACATTTCTACACCTCAACTGATCATGATACCAACACATTATATGATGGAAGATGTTTAGAGTGATGAATCGAAAATCACTGAAACAATGAAAAATCAACTTCAGTACACTCTACAACAAAGACATGAAAGTGAAAAGTACATTATAGAAATGCCTCCATGCAAAAGTATTAAAATTTAAAGAAGTTACTGCCTTGAGTACAGAAGCCATCTGGAAGTTTCCCTTCTGTGAAACATTTCATTGGTCATGAGGCATTTTCTAGACAGGACACAGTAAACTCACTGGCAAAGAAAAGAAATATATATTTGGCATATGGCTTTTGCTTGGAAATGAGAGAAATCCAGCTAAAATGATTAAAGAATTTTTCAGTTTATGTACCTGAAAAGCCTAGTGTGTGGAAATATAGCTGGATAGAGGTATATAAAGTGCCAGGAATCTATTGTTCTTTATCTCTTGACTCCATTTCTTTCTTTTTTTTTTTTAACTTTTGATTTTGAAAGCTTTACACTTACCGAAAATTCGGAAGACTATCACAAAGGGTTCACATGTATCCTTTATTCAGTTTTCCCTAATGTTAACTATTTAGATAGCCAAAATACAATTTTATGACTGGGAAATTAATGTTAGAACAATAATATTAGGTAAACGGTAGACCTTATTTGAATTTCACTAGTGTTTTTTTTTTTCTTCTAAAGTCTTTTTTTCCTTTCCCAAGATCCAATCCAGACAGCTGTCATGCATTTAGCTGTTTTGTCACTTCAGCCTCTTCCTATTGTGAAAATTCCATTCTTTCCTTGTGTTCATTACCTTGATACTTTCGATGAGTACTGGTCACTTATTTTGTAGATGGCTCTCAATTTGAGTTTGTCTGGTATTTCTTCTTGTCTAATGATTAGATTGAAGTTAGGCAATTTTGGCAAGAATACGACAGAAGTAATGAGTTTTTTTCTTCTCTAAATGCGTAATATTGAAGGAACACAATGCCAATAAATCTTATTTCTGGAGATGTTAACCTTGATAAGTTAAGGTTTCTCTGCCAGGTTTCTCCATTATAAAGTTAACATTTCTTCCTTTGTAACTGATAACTTGGAAGAGACACTTTTGAGACTGCGAACAAATTGTTTCTCCTCAAATTTTCACCCAATGATTTTATCACCCATCTGTGGATATTGTCTTGAACGATTATTCTGTGATGTCTGCCTTGGCACTGTTTCTTCTTCATTAGCTTCAGTCTCACAGGGACACTGCTAAAGAAATAGTGACTACAAGTAGCTCTAGATTAAGTACAACCAGCTCAGCAATCCCATTGAAAGGGGAAGTTCCGCCAGTTACAACAAAACATCTAGTGCTACCAGTTGTTTCCTTTGTTTGGGTCATATAGTCATTGCTGAATTGATTACCAACAGGGATAACCAAAGGGAAGACCACTGTCATAGACCAGGCCTGGATCATGTTCCCACACCTGCAGCTGGAGGATGGACTATCCCACTGTAATCACATCAACTGAGACTGGAAGGTAGGAGGTGCCCCAAGAAAAAAACAGAATGTTGTTACCAGAAGAGGCAATAGGTGGTGCACAGGCTAAATCAACAGATACCTGCTACACTAAGATATAAACAATTATTCTTGCTGTGTTTTGAGATCTAAGTTTGTGAAAAACAATAGCTAAACCCATCAATCTTAAGAGTATAGCATTTAAATTTACCTTATTTATCACAATATGGAAGACTGCAATTCTTGGTCTTCTACTTCAGTGTTTCCCAATCCTTACAGTTGCTATAATGTAAGATTTCTTTCTCCTCTGTCCTTGATATAAACAGGAAAAATAACCATACTTGCCTCTACAGTTAAAAGAGAGTACTTGGTATAATACATGACACATAGATAACTACTCAAAAATGTCATGGTTGTTATTATGATTATTACTATTATTAAATATTCAATGTGACACATTTATGGAGTGTCTGTTGTATACAAGATATATTAGATTTAGGAACTCAAAGATGAATAAGAAAGGGTTGTGATTTTAAGGAACACAGAGACTAGTATGGAGGGTAAAATATGAACAAAACTCTAATACCAGGGAGAATGTTACAAGTTTCTACAATACAAGTAAGTACTATGCATATAATACATGTTTATGTGTTTTAAATATTAAGTCCCTACTTAAGCCCTTCCTCAGGCAATACAAAAACAGAAAATAAAAGAGCACATTTTCATACAGCTTTTTCTTAAAAGATTAGGCTCTCCACACACACTTGACCTTTTGGATATAAATTGGATGTCACATTAACCAGCAACTGAACAGAGTGAAGAACAGTTGACTTCATTGTTATTAATGTCTTAGATAAAAAGACTTAAAATAAAGATCACAACAAATAATCTAGTCAGAATGTTATTTTTCAGCATTTCATACTATAGCCCTTTATATATAACAATAGACTTCTGCTTTTTTTCCTGTACATGAAAAAAAACAGACTATTTGATTTCTGTTTGACAAAAGACTTTGTGATTTAGAGATCATTTTTGAACTAAATGACCAGACTGTTGCTAAGCAACTATGTAAAACAATTCTTAAATACAAAGACACATCTAAAATATGAGCGTAAAAGGTCTATGGTAATATGTCTGACATTTTTGTATAATCAAGTCTATTATTTTAAAATAAATATTTTCAATATTCTCTTTCAAAAATGAATTGTATGTGTGAGTGTGTGTATTCAGAGAAAGTGGATAGATTGAATGTGCAATAGAAAGCAAAATCTCAACCCTATTGTGTTAATTTTGAATAATAATTTTTCAGGTCTGCATCGGCCCTGTTGGCCTGCCAGGGCCCAGAATTTTTCTAAATACTTTTGGTTTCTTTGTTGTAACTCTTGAAGCTTCTAAACAGACAATTATGCAGATGTTCTGGATCAATGACTCTGCTCTGGAAATAGATTTTATATTTTACAGATATTATTTCTGGGAAAATAGCAAGACAAGAAGATATTACCTGATTTGATAACACATATTCAAATTTAGAAATTATTACATAATTAATATAATTTTATTATGAGGGTAGATACTAAAAATTCAGCAATTTATTACTTAATAAATGTAGGTTTTCATTACTAATACTACAAATGTCTGGAATATACTTGTCACACAAAAAGAGAAGACTCACTTTCCTTATAATGCTGTGATAAGTGGTAAGTCTGGTCCTTTGAAACCAGAGAAAGAAGCCCTTGAATTATTTTCCTATGAAAATACTGCTTTACTTTTACAGAAGTAGCTCTGCCATAGGGTAAACTTGGTGACTGATGAAGCTACCACTCTGTGAGGAGCTAAGTTAACCAACCATCTCAAGACGCCCCCTGTTGTCCTAACTAGAGATTGTCAAACCCTCAGCTATTACAAGTGAACCATTTCTGCTTCATTCACATAAGAACATTGCATTCACAAAAGTCATATGGACAAAGCAAAAACAAGAACTTACCCTGGAAGGGAAAGGTCTTTGAGTAATTTCCCTGCTAACCTACTTTCTGTAGAGGTTGAGTCCTATGGACGTTAGTATCAGGAAAAACCAAGATCCAATGTGACTAAACTTTTGTATTAAGAGACAAGGATAGGCATTTGTTTTGCTCTTGAGAGGGAAGTGTGTGGAGACAAAGAAAGAATAGAGAGAGAGTCAGAAGAACCAGGGAGACAAAGAATAGAGAGAGAGTCGGAAGAACCAGAGAGATGTGTGTGGCAGGAATACCTGTGAGAAGTATCCAGTGGAAATTATTTACTTTCTAGTTATTTCTCTTGCTTCAATATACAGCTTCTCCTCTCCCAACTCTAGCACTTCATCATAATATGCTTTCCAATGAGTATTTGATGGACCACCTCAGTTACGAGTGATTTTTTGTAGGATATTTTCCCCAAAACATTGTGAATGGAAATAAGCTTCACTTCTGAGTTGTATGAGGTAAAACAGCATGTACAAAAGCATAAGCCCGAAAGCAGAGACCATAACAACAGAAGCTCCAATAAATTCACACAATGTTAGAGAAAGGGCTTAGGTTTCCAAAGGTTATGTTTGGAAGTTTGAGCCTATCTTAAGTGATTTCAAAGGGGTGGGAGATTCCACCCAGAAGATATCTGGCTTATAGATATAATGTAAATGAGTATGGTGTTTTGGGTTATTTCATGTGCAGAATTTGTTGAACTGCCATTTTAAAAAATTATATAGAACAAATATAGGTTGTCACATATCATCTTAAATGTAAAACTCAGGCAGTATTACATTTGCTGCAGGAATATTTTATGCTCCCTGCATCTTTGAGATGTGGATCACTGCCTGTCCAAATCAAATAAAACCAATCAGACCTCTACGCAATTACATAATTCTCTAATTACATTAAGGTCACATACAGATTGCTTTTTACACCAGTAATCTTGGTACAAGTTAATAGGATACTTTGTGTAAAATGTAAACTGATTGAAGTAGTATTTAGCGACTAATAGTAAAATAATAAAATTAGACCCATAGCAAAAAACTCAATAAGCAAGAAAGAATAGGACATTTATTTATATTATTCAAAAAGACAAAAGCAGAACACTTTTGAATAGCACAGCTTTCTCTAGCCATGCATTTCCTAACACTGGGCACTGGTTTGGAGTAAAACTCTTTCCAGGCCCCAATATTTCCTCACCCAGAAAGCAAAATGATATAGCAAATATATTTTTATTTATAAACCTTTTGCCACTGGAATCATATTCAAAATTGAAGATAAACTGTAGGAGAAATAATTAACTGAAACGTCCTGTCAGAGTACTAAGGGAGTACTCACACCTTCACAGATTAAACATCATTAACCATGTAGTCTAGCAACCAAGTCATATGAGAAAAGATGTGGCAATTTTTAGTTTTTTAGCAAATATGACTAATTATAAGCTACACTTTTTCTATTTAATTCAGAAGCAAATTTATCACCACATCTCAGGGTATGATTTTTCAAAGGAGTTTAGTGTAAACTGTATTCATAAAGCAAAATTTTGTACTTGGTTCAATTCTACTGCTACAAATTCACTGTGACTCTTGGAAGCATTTTCAAATACAATATGTACCTAGGTAACTGCAACAAAAAAGTTACGTACATTTAATATTATAGAGTGCTATAAAGCTGGCCCAGGAATATTATCCTTGAGTTTGATGATATGAAAAATAATGCATGCTCTTATTTGGGCATATTTATGGAATATAGCTAAAGGTCTTGGGAATAAACCTTTGTATGACTATATTAAATCTATTTAGAGAAAGAAGAGATATTTCCTCATGAGGATTTTCAATTTAATACAGAACAGTAGTTTAGCAGAAACCCTAGAATGCATATAGTATAAGACAGGGAATCAAATGATATAGGGAAAAATATAAGGGTTATATGCAACAATGCACACATGGGCACACACACACAGGCACACACACACATACTACACCAGTGGTTTTCCACAAAAAGTTTTTGGTCAGTGCAAAAATAATGATACCTTAAAGTATTAAAACATCTTTGGTAAGCAATGGAGAATAGAATTTCATCACTGGGGATTATTATTTTGTAAATATCTTCCCACATTAGAACACATTTTAGAAATAGTCTATAGCATGTAATTGAAGAGAATAATAACATGAAGCAGTTTAAAAATTTTACCCAGGTCCCATTTCTGTAGACCTTGAATTCACTTTGAACTGGATTTGTTGCATGAACTGGTTTTCCTTTGTTTGCTTTTATGTTTGTATTTCCAGCTTGCTATACACAGTATGACAATGCTCATTCTTGCTTACCCTATTAGTAAGATTTATCTTCACAATGTGTATCAATTGAATCAAATGACAGATACTTTGGACGGTTTTTCCTTTCATTATGCTATTCTTCTTGACTGTCCAGATGGTAATGGAGTAGAAGCAGATACACAGACCTCAAAACTCATCAAAAGGTGTGACAAATATTTAAGCTTGACACTTCAGTGAAGCTCTGACAAGGAATCCATTAGTCTATAATATCCTTAAGGGTGGAACTAACATCTGTCTTTTTCATTGTTTTATCTCCACCATGTACTAGAGTAAACTCACAGTAGGTTCAAAATAAAACTTGGTGAATTATTTAGGAATTTATCTCCTGGTTCAGAGATGTCACCTCCAAATAAGTAGAAAATTGTTTTCTTATGTATTTAATTCGAGATTTAAAAAACATCAGATTCACATTTATTTACACTGGATGTTTAATAAATGAACCATAAGAAAAGATATTCAAGACCATTCAACTTTCCATTTTGGTCAATCTAAACAAAATGCCTTTTGGAAGGCAAAAGATACCTTCTTGCAGAAATACCATATTAATGGAAAACAAACAGGAAGTAAGTAAACTAATAAAAAACAAATGAATTAGTGTAATCTGTATAAAATAAACAAAAGAATGACGTGATGACGTGGGGACACAGGGAAGTAGTCTATTATAAATATTATAGACTATTATTCATAAAAGTCCACTATTTAGGTTTACTTATAAGGAGAAAGACCCAGCCATTTCAAGATTCTAGGGGGAATTTCCATGAAAAGGGAGGAGTGAGTGCAAAAGCTTGAGAGGAAACCCATATTGGTTATTAGAGGAATAAAAGAAGACTTGTATTACTGTACTCAGAAAATGAAAGGGAGAATGGTAGGAGGTGAGGTCAGAGGAGTTAGGCATACATCAGACTAGGGGAGAATTACAAGTCGTGGTCCAGAGTTTAGATTCATTCTAAATTCAGTGGGAAGCTTTTGAAGGGTCCTAGGCAGTGGAGATGTGATGTTCACCAATTTGAAACAGTGAATTTTCCTATGACTGTTTAACCTGTTAGTAGTCTAATTAAATGTAGGCTACATGAATGGCATTTTAAATTGTAATACATGAAATAGCAAGAGTAAGTTCATACACACTGCAATAAAACAGTATAGAGTTTTTGGAGAAAACACTGGAGGAATCAACAATCATTACATTACATGCAAAAAAATAATTTTTAAAGACAATATCAACTAAGGTCTGAGTTTTTTTATGAGAGGTTATTGATCTAAGACACAGTTGAAGCCTCAGAAATTTAATGAAACCCTAGCCTGCTTATGATGTTCTTCTCTTTATCCCTATCTAAATGGAAGAGCAGCAAATTATTCTCTACAAATGTCTAGGTTTAGAAGGTCAAATTATTTCTTCAGGAAGTCACATCTCACAGGACTCTCTTGACACTGGTGAGAAGCAGGGATTGAAGAATGTCAGCCTCTATGTAGAGCCACACTTCACAAGTTTTCTGCTGGTAGACATAACCGAATTTCACTCTGTGTATTCGTTCTGCAATGTGCTTTCAATAAATGTCGCCATGTACTCAGGAAACAACTCTAAAATTAATCCCACCTGAGGTAATATGTCCGAATTGGGCAGGCTAAAGGCTCTCATAAAACCTTACATGATATTTAAGCCTCCGATGTGGCCATTCAGTGTAATTAGGAACTTGTTAGTTGGAGGAGTGTTTTGACTTTATGTGCAATGTATTTATATGTTGCTTTGGTCCAGAAAAGACTTTTAAGAAGATATACAATGAAAGACGTTATGCCATATAGCAAGGTAATATTAAATTCTAAAAAGAGAAGAAAGACAAGGCAGAGAGAAAATAAGCATGGAAGTAAAATGGAGCCAGCATGAGCTTAATACAAAATAAATACCATTAACCTTTTGAAGGGTTCACAGGTTGGCTCCAAGCTTTCCAGAAGAATGGCATTTATTCAGTTACATTCTCAGTGTGTTAAGATAAAAACAACTAGTTTCTCAAGGAAAGCAATAACTCTTCCTGGTTCTGAGATCAGAGTGAAATTTATTCCACAGACCCTTTCAAAAGACCCTCTTTAATGCACTGAACGACATCCTCAATAACATTCTTATGGGAAATGTAAACTTTGTGGCATTGTTTTTATAAGGAAATGGATGAATGAGACTTCTATATCTACACATGCTAAAATAATAACATTTCATATTTCTCAGTTTAAACTGCTTTTAGCATTGAGAATAAGCAATTGAGTAGTTTAGATTGAGGTTACTAGGGGTTGAAAATAATGTCTGCGAATGGGACTCAGTCTCTCTAAATGCTCTTTCTTTGGATGAACACTTAAGGAAAGAAAGGTGGAATGATGCAATCAAGTATTTCTTGAGTGGGACTAATTCTAAGGGAGGAACGGTTGGAGTGTGGAGGAGTGTGCAGGAGAGAACATTTACTTCTCTAAATTTCTATTATTGGTGGATGAGAAAGTCATGGATTTGAAACAGAGAACACAGAAAAGTGCCCTAAGGGTGCTTGAGGCCAACTACATTTCCCTCATAAAAGAGGTTCTGAATCAGAAAAAAACAAAAAAACACAAATTTTCATATATATTTTCTGGGTCAAGGACTCCTTTAAGATTCAGATGAAAACTATGTATCTTCTCACTGGGGAAAAAAACCACATTCTAATGTAGCAAACATCAGCTCTCAGCCCATTCTAACCTTAGAAAAATTTTGATGATGAGGTTCTACAACAAGGGGAAAAAAATTCCAGGCACTTTTATTTTCTCAGTTTGCCCATCTGCATTAAGAAGAGAGCTGGCAAGTTACAGGTACATACATGTGGAAAGTATTTTGTCTAAAGAAAACAGTGTAATAGTGACTATTAGTTTTAGAGTTGAAATGGTAACAGATATACAATGGTGGCAATAAGCCTGGGAAAGATCATTGGCAAAGGCCAGAGGAAAAAAGAGTGTATCAGTGGAAAGGCGGAAGGCATCCTTGGCAGTGACCATGACAGTGGTGCAGCACAAGAGGGCAGAATTTTCCTCACCTGGTTGTCTTAAAACTTTGCCTTTGTGCAGCATTGCCAGGAATTCAAGTACTAGAAAGCACAGAGAATAAAGAGTCGGTGATGGAGTTATCCCATCTCACATTTGGGACTGCAGAATGAGCTAGAGCATTCTCCCTGTAGTATGTAAATAGAAAGGAAGGTGAGAAGAATGAATCCTCTACTAAGATTAGTTAAATGGAAGAGTGCAAACTTGAAGTCTTTAAACCAAAATCAACTTGTTAATGCCATCTATTGTGCTAGCCCAATAGGTTTTTGTAAAATTAGTTTTCAGTATGTAAAACTAATATCTATATAAATATGTACATTTCTGGCTTCTTAAAAAATATATGTCAGATGACTTGACAATGGTGGACTCCAATTTCTCCATGCAACAGTCATTCCCTCACAGGCACCAAACTTTGTTTTTCCAACACTGAGGCTCTTATCTTCAAGCTTGACAATTGTTTCTTTCCAGTAGCCAGGTTGCCTACTTTGTTAATTTATATTACCTGCCTCACCTCTGTAGCTTTGAGTTTGTAATGCACTCCTCTCCACTCCTGAACTAATGTGTTCTATTTTATTCATCTAATGTGGCAGCCATGAGGATGCACCTACAAACCTCCAACTCTAGGGAGCTTAATTGTCCACAGGTATCAACTGCTGCACTCTGAATCCACCACCATATCTTCACCAAGGCCATACTCCTTATTGGCTGCTCCCCACCAATGATTGAACACACCAGGAATCCTAAAATAGCTCCAGGACTCTCTAGTGATTTCACTGAAGCTTCTGAACTTGCAGGGCAGACTAAGATACTTTCCCCTAACTTTCCTTTACTGTGGGTCAGACTCACCTCCCCCAGCTTTCTCCAGCTCCCCCTCATTTTCTGTCTTAGAGGCATTTTCTCTAGTAAAACCCTTGCTTACTTAACGCATCTCAATGTCTGCTTCTTGGTGAACCTAGACTAATATAAGTGGTATCAGAAATAGGGTGATGTAAGAAAGCAGGCAATAAGATTAGGATTGGGGATTGGCTCACCCACCACCCAAAAGGTGAAGAGAGTGTCATTGTGTCTGATAAATGGGACATGGCTAGTCACTGGCACAAAGTATCAGTGTACTTGCTAGCAATTTTACCTGTAGTGACTTGAAAATTAAAAAAGAAGAAAGAAAACAGTCCCAGTGGAGACTTTCACTTGGCAGGTGAAATGATGTAGGCATTTAAAAAATTGGGGGATTGGAGGATACCTAGAAAGGCAGTGGAGTTTACTGGATACTGCTAAATTGTATCGATACCTTATGGAATGATAATGAGAGATTGAGGGCTTTTTTTTTTTTTTTTTGCAGTACGCAGGTACGTTGTGGCCTCTCCTGTTGTGGAGCACAGGCTCCGGATGCGCAGGCCCAGCGGCCATGGCTCACGGGCCCAGCCACTCCGTGGCATGTGGGATCCTCCCAGACTGGGGCACGAACCCATGTCCCCTGCATCGGCAGGCGGACTGTCAACCACTACGCCACCAGGGAAGCCCCTTGAGGACTATTTTTAAATTAATTTTTATTGGAGTATAGTTGATTTACAATTTTGTGTTAGTTTCTGCTGTACAACAAAGTGAATCAGTTACTATTCATATATATATATCCACTCTCTTTTAGATTTTATTCCCATATAGGTCATTACAGAGTATTGAATAGAGTTCCCTGTGCTATACAGTAGGTTCTTATTAGTTGGAGAGATTGAGGGCTATTGAAAAAGTAGTCAATGGCTAAATACTTGGGACAGAGAGCCACTGTGATAGAGCTTCTTATTACCTGCAGTAGAAGGACAGACATAGTAGACCATCTGGTTGAAGACTGTTGAAGTCACAAAGCCTCAGAGATATCTGAATGCTCAGTCAAGTCAAGTATGTTATACAAGGTTTAGGGCCTGGTAGAGAAAACCTGAGATGCTAAACTATGATTTGGGGACATTTGGATGGAGACTCCTGACCTTCTCAGACTCTCTGGTCTAGCAGAGAGGTGATCCACTCTTCCCTGCTAAGAGCTGACATTTCACTCTGCTGGAATATGCTGCAGGAGCCTCTCTCTCATGAAGCATCAAGTGTTCTTCCACCTCCTCTCCTGGACACCAAGCTGATGACAAATGTTACATCCCAACATAATCCAACTGAGGATGTGCTCAGCCTGATAAGGAAGGATAGAAACTATATACATTAAGGAATTGCAAGATTTAGCAGGCATTTACCAGCAGGAGCCGGGGGTGCTCCCGGGATTGCATTTTAAGAGCGCTTGGTCAAGAGTGCCAGAATGTAAGAGTGCATAAGGAAGAATTCATTGACTTGAGGAGGTAGGGCATTTTCTCAGGACATGAATTTAATACTCTACCAAGAACACCATCAGGTGGAGTAAAGTATTTGCTGGAGTGGCTGTTAGATGCCTGGAAAAAATGATAGTTGAGTCTAAGTGAAGTAAAAATGCCTGAATTACCCTGGAAGATGATTGGGAAAGGAATTAAGAGGCTGAGAGAAGTGGGCACACTGAAATGGCTATATTATGTAAGGGCAAAAAATCCACCAGAGGATTAAGATCCATGAGAAGATCCAAAGAACACACCATTCAGCAAGTCCTTCAGGAATGTGTGGTGAGAGGGGTATCATCACTAAGAAGTACCTTGGTGGATATCCTCTGTAGTCCAGGGAAGATGTAAGAGAGGAGGTCAGAGAGCTGGTGTTGCTAATGTTCATGGAATGATGGGGACCTGGAAATAATAGATGCTAGAGGTAGTACTTAATTGCCAGAAACCAAGAGGCAGTAATTACTGTAACTACTAGTAAGGTCAGGGAGCAAATTAGCTACATGATCTCCCTTCCATCCTGGAAAGGCCAGGGATTTTTCCTCACAGGGTGTGATACTTATTGTGGATTGGGTTTGCTTTTCCTCCCTGCAGAGCCTCAGCCAACCCTACTGTGAGGGGCTTATGAAATGTCTAATTCATAGGCATGTAATCCCACACAGCATAGCATCTGACCAGGGGATCCCCTTGACAGTGAAGGAGGTATAAGAATGAGACCATGGGCTTCCCTGGTGGCGCAGTGGTTGAGAGTCCGCCTGCCAATGCAGGGGACACGGGTTTGTGCCCTGGTCTGGGAAGATCCCACATGCCGTGGAGTGGCTGGGCCCGTGAGCCATGGCCGCTGAGCCTGTGCATCCGGAGCCTGTGCTCCGCAACGGGAGAGGCCACAACAGTGAGAGGCCCGCGTACCACAAAAAAAAAAAAAGAGAGAGAGAGAAGAATGAGACCATGACCATAGAATCCACTGGTCAAATCTTGTGCCATGCCATCCAGAAGCAGCTATTCCCATAGAAGGCTGCAACAGTCTTCTAAAGGTGTAACTGAAGGAAGCACTCTGAAAAGATGATGTGTTATCCTCTCAGGGCATAGTGTATTCATTAAATCAGAGATCATAGTATAGTGTTATATTCTCAATAGGAAAGATACACAGGTCCTTCCAGGAAGCAGGAGTTATCCTACTTATCATGCCTTCCAATGACACACTGGAGGATTTTGTGCTTCCTGGCCCCATGACTCTGGTCTTGTCAGTTCTAGAGGCCTGAGTGCCCAAAGGAGGCACACTCTTGTCAGGAGATCCCACAAGGGCCTACTGAATTTTAAGCTATGGCTTAAAATTTTAAGCTATGGCTGTTGTCAGAGCTTTAGACTTCCTGTGTCAAGGGAGCAACAGGCAAAAAGAGCCGTTCACCATCTTCCCTGGAATACTGACTCCATTCAGCAGGAAGTAGAGATGCTTTCACACAATGAGGACAGGGAAGGATCTGTGTGGAAATCAAATGATCCACTTGGGTGCCTTCTGCTGCTCTCTTGTCCATTGTTTCTGTAAACAGACACATACAGAAATCCTAATCTGAAAAGATATGATGATCAAGGGCTCAAAACCTCCACTGCCTTGAAGAAAAGTAAAGTATGGTAATGACCTGTATCACAGTGGAACTGATCTGTAGCAATATCCTGAGTCCTATAACCCTCTGACTTTATTCTGATCATCACACTTAGTAAGCATTTACCCTGTACCTGAAATGATCTTTCCTAGGAAACTGACACAGTGTTTTCTAACCTCTTTTTGTCTTTGTTCAAATATCAGCTTCTTAGTAGGAGCTCCATGACTGCCCTATTTAAAACTTCATCATTGCTTCCTATTTATCTTTCCTTCATTCCTCTTTATTTTTCTCCATGGCACTTATCATCACCTAAAATACAATATAATGCGTTTTTTATTTTCATATTATCTATTGCCCCTCAACCCTAATGTAAGCTTCAAAAAGACTAGGATTTTTGTCTCTTCATATATTGCTGTATCTCCATGCACTAGAACAGTGCCTGGTGCATGTTAGAAGATCTTATTGAATGTGATGAATGCTTATCATTATAGGCAGCAATTGTTATATATGTGAAGCAATGTAGTTAGAAGCTGGGTTGCAAAGGTGTTGCAGTGTTAATGCACATTGAGAAAATATTGAGCATCATCATCATCATTGACCTCATCATTATTCCAACAACTGACATTTTTTGAATGCTAATGTGCTAGATACTTTGCAGTCTGTCTTACATGCATTTTATTATTTAATCTTCCCAACTTTATGACATGAATTCTAGTATTCTTATTTTCTCTACAGCTTAGAAATGTAAAATATCTTATTCAAGATAGAAATAATTGGCAGAGATGTTATTCTAACTGGATTTGGCACTAAAGCTTCAATTCATAATGTGAACTCTCTGGGGAACACAGAAATCACAGAGAACAGTTTTAGAACTTTGTAGTAAACGAAAGAAATGGAAAAGGCCAGAGAAATATTAAAGTAACTCAGCAATAAGAAATGTAAACATTTCTTATTTTTATTTTTTTATTTCTTTTTTACATTTCTTATTTTTAAAGTGTGATTTAATAAAAATGTGGATAATTTTTTTAAAGAGATCAGAAAAAATAACACAAATTAAGAAAATTGTGTTTTATGCCATATCTTAAACATACATAATCGCCTTTATTTAAAAAGTAGACAACGACTTTGTTCCTCCATCAGTCTTTATAATCAGTTTTAACGGAAGCTTAATTAAGAGTTGATACAATAATAGAGCAGAATCATCACAAAGACAGGCAATAGCAATATTCTAAGTTCAGCAAAGAAAAATAAAGGTTTTTATGGAGGCCTAGGTAATAATATGTGTTCTAGAATGCTACACTGAATCTTTAGGTCACTAGCTTTAGTCCACACTATTTAAACATACACACACACACACACACACACACACACACACACACACACACACATTCATGCACAGAATTAAAGTTTATCGTGCTTTTTTGGCTTTGTCTTTTGAGGTGTAATTGAGACCCAGGTGCAGAATATCATAGAAAAGTCTGCTATCTCAGAAACAGACAGCTAAAGAGCTCAGTTACTTTAAAAACATTGAGATTTCAAGGACAGTTTTGTTGTTTAAATGAAAAGCAGGTGAAAACTCTACAGAAAAGTAGCAAATCATAAAAGAACCACAGATATGAAAGGCACTTGGGTCAAGGCTAAGGAACAATGGTAGATACATGTACAGACTAATCTCTGCTAATATGGAAATAAAGGAACCATTTCCTTTGAAAACTCTCACTGTATTTTTTGTTTCTCTGTATACTTTCACATTTGTTGAAACCAATCTCCACTACATGAAAAATTATAGGAAACATTTACCGTGCTTTGATGTGCACATATTTGAATTTTAATTTTACCACACTGCTACCTCACTCATTCATTTCTACACACACACACACACACACAATTAATTGAAAATCTCTTGATTAATAGATATTGTTAGGTTTTGCTGCAAATATGAACAAGAATTTTCCTTGTCCTGGAAGCCAAGTTCCAGAAACATACACAGGCACTGAAAATTGCAATACAGTGTGAGAAGTGTATGGATCTAGGTAGAATCAGGATGAAAAACAGTTGATTTTAAAAGAAGGATTTACATCCTATGTAAATTTTCAGGAGTGAGGGATATTAAAAGATGGATGTTAGTCCTGAAAATTCTTGAGGGAATGAAAGCGCTCAGTGAGACATTCATGTGTCTAGAGCATGGGATGCTGCAGTGAGGCCAGCGGCAGAGGATGGTATTGGAAAGTGAAGTGTTTGCATGAAGTAAAAAGGAAAACTAAGGACATTTTCAACAGGAAATGATGTAATCAGTTTGGTTATTTAGCCGACTAGTGTTGAGGCATGCAGAGTGTACTTGAGTTATTGGAGGTGGAAAGCAGAGACAATAGTTGCTAAAGGTTAGACAAAGTGAGGATACAGTCTAAACAAAGTTGTTAAAACTAGTCTCAACCAAGGTGTGACCTGTTTGAGCTGTTTGTTATAAGCAGCAGTGAAATTAGGCAGATGCCATGCATTGGATTCATAAACACATTTATTGTCTGTTATTCTACCCTCTTTACCCATTTACGTTCCAGTTCTCTCAGGAATTTATGTTTGTGAGACCTGGACTAAATTTAGGAGTAACAGAGAATTAGAGAGAAGGGGCCAGAAGTCTTTTCTTTGCTGTCTCAGATAAAGCTGATTTTCCAACAGGATATTTGTGATGTTCTCATTCATCATTAATATACACATTAATTTCTTCCATAGTTTAGATAACAATATTTGAGCAATATTAAAATTATGATTGTCTGTGACTATAAACCCTTTTTAATTATAAGGTTTTCAATGGAATTTGCTAGTTTCAGTGTTATTTATGTCATGAAAGTTATCAGTATTTCATTATATACCATACATTTTATTCTTGGGTCATCATGGATATTGGCCAATCCTACACAAGCTGTTTAGCATTTAATGTGTAAGCTACATTTTCTGGCAAACAATTACTAGAAGAAGCACAGAGATGTATCCTAATCAATGAGCCAATTTCAGGTCAGGCAGTAAAATCCAAATATAAGAAATCAGTGTACAATTTGAAGAAAACAATGGACAGCCTGATGCAAGTTCATTTTACGGTAGCTACTTTGTACTTCACAGTAAGAAATAGTTGAGAAATGTGGAGGTCATCACTAAAGGCATAAAACTTCATCCATCATGCACACATTTCTAGAGATATTGATTTTGATGGAAAAAAATCCATTGCACATTTTGAAACCAAAATGGTCCCCAAATAGTTTACACTATCAATTCAAGACATGCAGTGAAATGACGCAAATGCTATAATTCTGTGTATGATCTCTAAATTGACAAAACAATTACCCAGTTATTTTCTGCTCTGAGACCCTCTGTAATTGCAAATGCCAATTAAACTTTTTTTTTCCAGTCTTTTTTTGCTTTTCTATTGGAAGAGAAAATGGACCCATATTTCCATTAATATTAGCATATTTAGCAAATATTTACTGACAGGTAAGGAGAGAATTAAGATGTTTTAGAAAAGGAAAAAGTTGTGTCTTTTTACCAAGCACAACATGAAAACATTATTTCAACCTAAATTAAGTTGCTAATTGTATACATGCTTTGTTCTAACTGCAAAATCCATAATGTGAGGGAGACAATAAAAAATATAATAATTTGGAAGAAAAAGGTGAGGTAATTGGGAGCTAAGACAATTTAGCATACAATATAACTACATCTGTGGCATATCTAAATGCTTTAAAAAGGAGGTTTAATGAGATGGACTTCTTACAGTTAAAAAATGAGTAATTTTTCAGTGGGTCATTAATATAAAACTGGTCCTTACAATTTGTTCATAAACCTTGATTATAGAGTGGCTCTTTTCTCTGTTCACTGAATAACTGACTAAATGTCTACTTCAGTTTACATTGACATGACCTAAAATAACAGAAATGTAACATTTTGAGGTTATAAAGGACTTTAAATTTTACAGTTGAATAAGCTAACATGTAGTTTTCTGAATATCAAAACATAGCATTTATTGAAGGCTTTCTCTGTCACCAGCATTTTACATTCTATCTCATTTAAACATCACATCAACCTCTGATCAAGTACCATTATTATCCCCACTTTACATGGGGAAAAATAGAAGGTCAGAGATAATCGACTAAAGGCCACGAAATTTAAAAGTGGCACATTTAACATTTGAATATCTATAGTTTAACTAAAAAGCCTAAATTCTTTTTTTTTTGTGAAGTGTGCTACTAAGGAATGTCCTTTTTTTAATGTGTTAATTATTTTTTATTTATTGAGGTAACATTGGTTTATAACACTGTATAAATTTCACATGTGCATGGGGCTTCCCTGGTGGCTCAGTGGTTAAGTATCTTCCTGCCAATGCAGGGGACATGGATTCGAGCCCTGGTCCAGGAAGATCCCACATTCCATGGAGCAACTAAGCCCATGCACCACAACTACTGAACCCCGCACACCTAGAGCCCATGTCCACAACAAGGGAAGTCACTGTAATGAGAGGCCTGTGCACCACAACAAAGAGTAGCCCCCACTCGCCACAACTAGAGAAAGCCCACATGCAGCAACGAAGACCCAGTGCACCCAAAAATACAATTAATTAATTAATAAAAAATAAAATAAATAAATAAATTTCACCTGTACAATATTATATTTGATTTCTGTATATACTACAGGGCACTCACCACCAAAAGTTTAGTTTCCTTCCATCCATCACCATATAGTTGACCCCCTTTACCCATTTTACCCTTCCTCCTACCCTTCTCCTCTGGTAACAATCTGTTCTCTGTGTCTACCTGTTTGTTTTTATTTGGTTTGGTTTGTTCATTTATTTTTTGAAGCCTAAATTCTTAACTATTATATCATACTACCTCCCAGCTCACAATGAAAATCACAAACAGAATTCTATAGCATGAGAAAAGTATTAAAAAAGTTGATATTTGAAATCTCTGTCAAAAGAATTTTTTAAATTCTTTACCAGGCACTGCTGAAAAGACTTGTGAATGAATGACAACATTTTTACTTAAAATTGATTAATATTTAACCAGTCATTTAGCTACCCCATGAGCGAATTTACTAGTTGGAAGTTAGTGTTATTCATGGATCTGTCTGTCATACCTCATGGCAAGATCACTGCTTAAAAAGCAAAGCAGGAGGAGACCTTAAGGATGGTGGAGGAGTAAGATGTGCAGATCACCTTCCTCTGCACAAATGCATCAGAAACACATCTACATGTGGAACAACTCCTAGAGAACACCTACTGAACGCTGGTAGAAGACGTCAGACTTCCCAAAAGGAAAGAAAATCCCCACGTACCTGGGTAGGGCAAAAGAGAAAAGAAAAATCAGAGACAAAAGAATAGGTATGGGACCTGCACCTCTGGGAGGGAGCTGTGAAGGATGAAAAGTTTCCACACACTAGGAAGACCCTTCACTGTTGGAGATGGAGGGTGGGCGTGGGGAAGCTTCAGAGCCACGAAGGAGAGTGCAGCATCGGGTACAGCAGGCAAAGTGGAGAGATTCCCGCACAGAGGATCACTGCCGACCAGCACTCACCAGCAAGCTACAGTGCTGGACACCCTATGCCAAACTAGCAAGACAGGAACACAACCCCATCCATTAGCAGAGAGGCTGCCTAAAATCATAATAAGTTCACAGACACCCCGAAACAACACTGGACGTGGTACGTCCCACAAGAAAGACAAGATTGAGCCTCATTCACCAGAACACAGGCACCAGTTCCCTCCACCAGGAAACCTACACAACACACTGAACCAGCCTTACCCACCTTGGGCAGACACCAAAAACAACGGGAACTATGAACCTGAAGCCTGCGAAAAGGAGAATGCAAACACAGAAAGTTAAGCAAAATGAGAGGACAGAGAAACACACAGCAGATGAAGGAGCAAAGTAAAAACCCACCAGACCAAACAAATGAAGAGGAAATAGGCAGTCTTCTGGAAAAAGAATTCAGAGCCATGATACTAAAGATGATCCAAAATCTAGGATACAGAATGGAGAAAATACAATAAATGTTTAACAAGGACCTAGAAGAACTAAAGAGCAAACAATGATGAATAACACAATAAATGAAATTAGAAATTCACTAGAAGGAATACATAGCAGAATAACTGAGGCAGAAAAATGGATAAGTGACCTGGAAGATAAAATAGTGGAAATAACTACAGCAGAGCAGAATAAAGAAAGAAGAATGAAAAGAATTGAGGACAGTCTCAGAGACCTCTGGGAACATTAAACGCACCAACATTTGAATTATAGGGGTCCCAGAAGAAGAAAAGAAAATGACTGAGAAAATATTTGAAGAGATTATAGTTGAAAACTTTGCAAATATGGGAAAGGAAATAGTCAATCAAGCCCAGGAAGCGCAGAGAGTCCCATACAGGATAAATCCAAGGAGAAACACGCCAAGACATATATGAATCAAACTGTCAAAAATTAAATACAAAGAAAAAATATTAAAGCAGCAAGGGAAAAGCAACAAATAACATACAAGGGAATCCCCATAAGGTTAACAGCTGATCTTTCAGCAGAAACTCTGAAAGCCAGAAGGGAGTGGCAGGACATAATTAAAGTGATGAAAGGGGAAAACCTAAAACCAATATTACTCTACCAAGCAAGGATCTCACTCAGATTTGACAGAGAAGTTAAAACCTTTATAGACAAGCAAAAGCTAAGAGAATTCAGCACCACCAAACCAGCGTTACAACAAATGCTAAGGGAACTTCTCTAGGCAGGAAACACAAGAGAAGGAAAAGACCTGCAATAACAACCCAAAACAATTAAGAAAATGGTAATAGGAACATATATATCGATAATTACCTTAAATGTAAATGGATAAAATGCTACAACCAAAAGACAAGACTGGCTGAATGTATACAAAAACAAGACCCTTATATATGCTGTCTACAAGAGACCCACATCAGACCTAGGGACACATACAGACTGAAAGTGAGGGGATGGAAAAAGATATTCCATGCAAAAGGAAATCAAAAGAAAGCTGGAGTAGCAAAATAGATTTTAAAATAAAGACTATTTCAAGAGACAAAGAAGGACTCTACATAATGATCAAGGGTTCAATCCATGAAGAAGATATAACTATTGTAAATATTTATGCACCCAACATAGGAGCACCTCAATAAATAAGGCAAATGCTAACAGCCATAAAAAGGGAAATCAACAGTAACACAATCATAGTAGGAGACTTTAACACCCCACTTTCACCAATGGACAGATCATCAAAAATAAAAATAAATAAGGAAACACAAGCAATAAATGATACATTAAACAAGATGGACTTAATTGATACTTATAGGACATTCCATCCAAAAACAACAGAATACACTTTCTTCTCAAGTGCTCATGGAACATTCTCCAGGATAGATCACATCTTGGGTCACAAAGCAAGCCCTGGTAAATTTAAGAAAATTGAAATTGTATCAGGTATCTTTTCCAACCACAACGCTATGAGACTAGATATCAATTACAGGAAAATGTAAAAAATACAAACACATGGAGGCTAAATAATACACTACTAAATAACCAAGAAATCACTGAAGAAATCAAAGAGGAAATCAAACAATACCTAGAAACAAATGACAATGAAAACACAATGACCCAAAACCTATGGGATGCAGCAAAAGCAGATCTAAGAGAGAAGTTTATAGGAATACGTTCTACCTCAAGAAAACATCTCAATTAAAAAACCTAACCTTACACCTAAAGCAATTAGAGACAGAAAAACAAAAATCCCCCAAAGTTAGCAGAAGGAAAGAAACCATAAAGATCAGATCAGAAATAAATGAAAAATAAATGAAGGAAACAAAGCTGGTTCTTTGAGAAGATAAACAAAATTTTAAAACCATTAGTCAGACTCAAGAAAAAAAGGGAGAAGACTCAAATCAATAGAACTAGAAATGAAAAAGGAGAAGTAACAGCTGACACTGCAGAAATACAAAGGATCATGAGAGATTACTACAAGCAACTCTATGCCAATAAAATGGACAAATTCTTAGAAAAGCACAACCTGCCAAGACTGAACCAGGAAGAAATAGAAAAGATAAACAGACCCATCACACGCACTGAAATTGAGACTGTGATTAAAAATCTTCCAACAAACAAAAGCCCAGGACCAGATGGCTTCACAGGTGAATTCTATCAAACATTTAGAGTAGAGCTAACACCTGCCCTTCTCAAACTCTTCCAAAATTGAGCAAAGGGAGGAACACTCCCAAACTCATTCTACAAGGCCACAATCACCCTGATACCAAAGGCAGAAAAAGATGTCACAAGAAAGAACACTACAAGCCAATATCACTGATGAACATAGATGAAAAATCCTCAGCAAAGTACTAGAAAACAGAATCCAACAGCACATTAAAAGGATCATACACCATGATCAAGTGGGGTTTAACCCAGGAATGCAAAGATTCTTCAGTATATGCAAATCAATCAATGTGATGAACCATATTAACAAACTGAAGGAAAAAAACCATATGATCATCTCAATAGATGCAGAAAAACCTTTTGACAAAATTCAACATCCATTTATGATAAAAGCCCTCCAGAGTGTAGGCATAGGGGGAACTTGCCTCAACATAATAAAGGCCTTATATGACAAACCCACAGCCAACATCATTCTCAATGGTGAAAAACTGAAACCATTTCCTCTAAGATCAGGAACAAGACAAGGTTGTCCACTCTCACCGCTATTATTCAACGTAGTTTTGGAAGGGTTAGCCTCAGCAATCAGAGAATAAAACGAAATAAAAGGAATCCAAATCGGAAGAGAAAAAGTAAGGCTGTCACTGTTTGCAGATGACATGTTACTATACATAGAGAATCCTAAAAATGCTACCAGAAATCTACTAGAACTAATCAGTGAATCTGGTATAGCAGCAGGATACAAAATTAATGCACAGAAATCTCTTGTATTCTTATACACTAATGATGAAAAATCTGAAAAAGAAATTAAGGAAACACTCCCATTTACCATTGCAACAAAGAGAGAAAAATACCTACGAATAAACCTACCTAGGGAGACAAAAGACCTGTATGCAGAAAATTATAAGACACTGTTGAAAGAAATTAAAGATGATACAAACAGATGGAGAGATATACCGTGTTCCTGGATTGGAAGAATCAACATTGTGAAAATGACTCTACTACCCAAAGCAATCTACAAATTCAATGCATTCCCTATAAAACTACCAATGGCATTTTTACAGAACTATAACAAAAAATTTCACAATTTGTATGTAAACACAAAAGACCCCAAAGAGCCAAAGCAATCTTGAGAAAGAAAAACGAAGCTGGAGGAATCAGGCTCCCTGACTTCAGACTATACTACAAAGCTACAGTAATCAAGACAGTATGGTACTGGCACAAAAACAGAAATATAGATCAATGGAACAGGATAGAAAGCCCAGAGATAAACCCATGCACCTATGATCACCTTATTTTTGATAAAGGAAGCAAGAATATACAATGGAGAAAAGACAGCCTCTTCAATATGTGGTGCTGGGAAAACTGGACAGCTACCTATAAAAGAATGAAATTAGAACACTTCCTAACACCATACACAAAAATAAACTCAAAATGGATTAAAGACCTAAATGTAAGCCCAGACACTATAAAGTCTTAGAGTCATAAGTCTTAGGCATAACACTCTATGATATAAATCACAGCAAGATCCCTTTTGACCCACCTCTTATAGAAATGGAAATAAAAACAAAAATAAACAAATGGGACCTAATGAAATTTAAAAGTTTTTGCACAGCAAAGGAAACCATAAAGAAGATGAAAAGACAACCCTCAGAATGGGAGAAAATATTTGTAAATGAAGCAACTGAGAAAGGATTAACCTCTAAAATTTACAAGCAGCTCAGGCAGTTCAATATCAAAAAAAATAAACAACCCAATCCAAAAATGGGCAGAAGACCTAAATAGACATTTCTCCAAAGAAAATATACAGATTGCCAACAAACACATGAAAGGATGCTCAACATCACTAATCATTAGAGAAATGCAAATCAAAACTACAATGAGGTATCACCTCACACCAGTCATAATGGCCATCATCAAAAAGTCTACAAACAATAAATGCTGGAGAGGGTGTGGAGAAAAGGGAACCCTCTTGTACTGTTGGTGGGAATGTAAATTGATACAGCCACTATAGAGAGCAGTATGGAGGTTCCTTAAAAAACTAAAAATAGAACTACCATATGACCCAGGAATCCCACTACTGTTCATATACCCTGAGAAAACCATAATTCAAAAAGAATCATGTACCACAATGTTCATTGCAGCTCTATTTACAATAGCCAGGACATGGAAGCAACCTAAGTGTCCATCGACAGGTGAATGGATAAAGAAAATATGGCACATATATACAATGGAATATTACTCATCCATAAAAGAAACAAAATTGATTTATTTGTAGTGAGGTGGATGGACCTAGAGTCTGTCATACAGAGTGAAGTAAGGCAGAAGGAGAAAAACAAATACCGTATGCAAACACACACATATATATATATAATCTAAAAAAGTGTTCTGAAGAATCTAGGGGCAGGACAGGAATAAAGATGCACACATAGAGAATGGACTTGTGGACACGGGAGGGGGAAGAGTAAGCTGGGACGAAGTGAGAGAGTGACATGGACGTATATACACTACCGAATGTAAAATAGATAGCTAGTGGGAAGCAGCCGCATAGCACAGGGAGATCAACTCGGTGCTTTTTGGACACCTATTGGAGTGGGATAAGGAGGGTTGGAGAGAGATGCAAGAGGGAGGAGATATGGGGATATATGTATATGTATAGCTGATTCACTTTGTTATAAACAGAAACTAACACACCATTGTAAAGCAATTATACTCCAATAAAGATATTTTAAAAAAAATAGCAAGCAAACGTACTTCTAGTTTTATCCTTTTTATTGTACACTCAACTGACATTTTCGTTGTTTATTTATGCCTTTTTAAAAAGTTTAAGCTATCTTACATGGTTACATAAATGCAAGATACAAAAATTTTATAAATGAGGCGATTTATAAAATCTGGTACAGCTATTCAGTTATTATTGCATCTTCTGAGTTCAGTAAGGGATCCAGATAAGGGGCAGGATGGTGGGCACCACTACATACACTCTCCACAGAATCCACTTCTGATAGATTCCACCCAAAGCTCATGGGTTATTCAGTGAGTGAAATGTCGCCTCTGATATCACCAACATCCAGAGATGCTCAGCAGGTATTATGCCTCTTTGTTCATGGGTGAGTTGTGTAAGGTATAGAAATTTGTCTTTTTCTTTAAAAAGAGTACCCTGACATGCTGCAGACTTCTGAGTCCCTGGGATCAACACATATATGGCAAGCTTCCAAGGTTTATGGAGTTTATCTCTTATTCTGTGGGACTCATAGTTTTTACTAATCATTTAGGTACTTCCTACTTCCTTCTTACCACATCCGATGAATCTAGGGGTGGAGAGAAAAGAGAGAAAAATCCAGCACACTCTTTAGGACTCCTCTCATGGAGACAAAATAAAAATATGAGAAAAAAATGAAAGGGGGAATGTCATGGTATTGACTTTGCTACAACAGAAAGAGATCAAAATTGATTTGATATCTTACTTTAATCGGTTTTCTAAACAAAGCAGGATGCATATTGTGCAGTTGTCAGAAAAGTAACTTCAGTGTTGGTGTACTGGCTCAACTGAAATATTTTACTTTCTTTCTAGACAATGGAAATCAATATATCATGCCTGTAGGTAATTCCTGTCTTTTAGACCATTGGTAGGTTGAAAAGAACCACTGAAATGGTACAACTGATGAGTGGATTCTGATCTGGGTTACATTTATATTATAATGTCAGGTATCTTTTACATGTGTGACTGTGTTCCCTAATCAGTTTTCCCCATTATCCCTTAAGGAAATGTATAACACAGATTAGTAGAATTTGGTGGGAACTTTAATTCAGTATATGAAATGAAACATTTTTTCTTTTTTGATGTTTGAAGTTTTCTTTGTTTGAACTTATATGTAGCCCAAGGTTACCAGGCTAAAATTTCAGACTGCTGTTTTGACTCTAAAAATGTGGGTGTGATTTCAACTACATTTCCATTATATATGAAGTCTAACACTGAGCTAATTATTTTATCACTCATAAATCTGACTCAAAAATAATTTCAAAAGCATGCTCTAAAATATTTTAAACATGACATAAATATATAGTCACCAACGGTGATTATTTTCTAAGTGAAAACTCACTTAATACAACTATTTTAATTCCATTTTTAGAAGTCTCATGTCTTCACCTTCTCACCTTGTCTACTTCCTCAGAAAAAAAAATCAGAATCACAAATAAAACTATGTGATTGTTGAAGAAGTCTGATGGTGTTTTTAATTAGTTGAGTGAATCATAAGAATTTGCTACATATATACATACGTATGTACATATTTATACATAGAGGTACTCTATGCATGGTTTTCCAAATGCACATAAAAATGTAAAAACCAGTGAAATGGAGTGATTCACAATTAAATTTCATCAGTCTAGTTCTTTTATTGCTCATAAACTTGACTTTAAAAAATATATCAAAAAGTTGCTCAAAATATTTTACATGATAACACCTTTTACATGAATATATAGGAAACAATTTACAATTTCATAAATTATAACCTAATAAAATCTAAGAATCTTAGAGCATTTTCCAGGTAAATAAATATACCTCTATTAACTAGAAGCAACAATTATTATAAGTGTGGTACCATTTTTGTAAATTAAATATTGTAAAGATCCCATCCAAAATATGTAGAATATAATCCATAAAGAAAATAAGTCAAAAAATTCAAATAAACTTTTCAATAATCTGTCATTAAAATTGTGCGACTAGAATTGCCCATATTGTTATTTTCTTACAAGTTCCACATTTAGTTTGTGAGTTAGCAGGACTCTATTTTGAGCTGGCCAAAGATATCTGTGAATTATTTATGGAATAAGCAGGCATATGACTTAAATGAGATATTTCCTCCCTATAGAATAATGTGCACCATTTATAGTACTTAAGATCAACTTCCTTTTCATATTTAACAGAATTCTTAAACAAATATACTGATGAATCTGAAACACAGCAATATGTCCTCTTTCTATAAAGGACATGTGAGGACAGAAATAACAATTGGAATAAAATCTGTTTACAGGATCTTGACAAATAAATTCTTGGAAGAGTGTATTTCCTATTGGGTAAGTTTGCAACATCAGGTTTACCAATTATTTTATGGAATAGTATTTAGTTTTCCATTATGAAATCAAGGCATAAATAGATTTTTCATAAGGAAACTGTGTACAACTTAAGAAAAATGATTAGAAGCTAAAATATGTAAATGTGTGGCTGAGTCTGGGACAAATCATATTCTACTCTAAAAAGAACTAATTTGAAATATTGAGTTTCCCCCAGCTTTATTGAGGTATGATTGACAGGTAAAATTTTATATACTTAAAGTTTAAAACCTGATGTTTTGATATACGTATACATTGTGAAATGATTACCACAATCAAGTTCATTAACACATTCATCACCTTACATGGTTACTTTGTGTGTATGATGAGAACACTTAAGATCTACTCTCAGCAAATTTCTAGTGTATAATACAGTATTATTAATTATTATCACCATGCTGTACTATAAAATTCCTCAGAACTTATAACTGTAATTTTGTACCCTTTGACTAATATCTGCCCATGTCCTTCACCACCCAGCTGCTGGTAACCACCATTCTATTCTCTGTTTCTATTAGTTTGACTTTTCTTGGTCTAGATTCCACGTATAGGTGATACCATACAGTATTTGTCTTTTTATATCTGTATACTTCACTTAGTATAATGCCCTCCAGTTTCATCCATGTTGTCACAGATGGCAGGATTTCCTTCTTTTTTTCACACTGAATAATATTCCATTGGGCATATATATCATGTTTTCTTTATCCATTCATCTGTCAAAAGACACTCAGGTTGTTTCCATATCTTGACTATTGTGAATAATTCTGCAGTGAACATGGAAGTGCGTGTCTCTTTGAGATAGTGATTTTGTTTCCTTTGGATACATTACTAGAAGTGGGATTGCTAGATCATATGGTAGTTCAATTTTAATTTTTTAAGGAACCTTCATATTATTTTCCATAATGTCTGTACCAATTTCTATTCCCACCAACAAAGTACAAGTGCTCCATTTTCTCCACATCCTCACCAACATTTATCTCTTGCCTTTTTGATAATAATCATCCTGACAGGTGTGAGGTGATATCTCACTGTGGTTTTTACTTGCATTTTCCTGATGATCAATAATGTTGAACACCTTTGCATGTACCTACTGGTTATTTGTATATCTTCTTTGGAAAAACGTCATTAAGGCTAATGGGGAAAGAAATATTTTCAGACAGAAGAAATAACAATATATTTGTATACAATCCACTAGCAAGTAAAAAATCATATTGGAGATGAGAGGATTTCTGGAACAAAGGCAATGAGTATGTGACAGTAGATGGCATCTTGTGCATAAGCAGAGGGGTAGTCTTTAAATAGAAACACTATGAATACACATATGGCGACAGGCAGGAAGACTGGAGTATGAACGTGCTTATATTGGTAGATTGTTAGATGTAGTAGTGGCTTTCTGTGAAAATTCACTGATACTTGCTACAATTCTCTCAGTGAAGTAGTAAGGTGAGGATGAAGAGGTGTTGAGAGTTTGAGGAGGAGGGAAAATAAATAGTCATCTGGAAGAGGAAATATGAAATGACTAGGGATACAGAGTAAGATTGCTGGGCATAATGAAGGATCCATCTGTGATTCAAAGTCATGAATTTAAAGTGAGACAAGTTAGCATAGTTGTGCTTTTTTCCCCGCCTTATGTTGCACAGGTGGAAGCCTGGTATATAAGAGAATAGTTTAATTAGACAAGACTTATGTTTTGCTAAGGAAGTAAAATAAAGCAAGAATAACATAAAGTAAGGGAGTAGAGAGTATACACAAGGAATTAAAATCAGAGATCACAATTTTAAGCTGAGTGGAAGAAAAAGATATGAGGAGGGTGAAGAACAGTGAAATAATGGCCATATGAATGCAGTGAGGGTACTGGTTAGATTGAAGGAGGCGTGAGGTCTAGTTACTCGAGGTAAATAATAAAAAGAGGATGTGGTTAGAGAGTGAAATACAACAAAATTGAAATCTGGAGTGGCTGTAACTGTGGTAAGGACAGGGCCTTAGGGGTATTTCCATGGAAATATATGACTGAGGTAGGATAGAAGACAAGGTAGATGAATGAGAGGTCAAAGTCAGAGAGCATCAGTTGGTGGAAAGATTATCTATTTTATTTTTTTTAATTTTTTAAATAGTTACCCATTCTTTTTTTTGATGTTTATTTATTTGGTTGTGTGGAGTCTTAGTTGTGGCAGGCAGACTGCAAATTAAGTCACAAGAGAGTGACTGCAAAAGAAAAAATAAAATTCTTGAGAAATGAATGTCATATGTAACATTATAGGTTCTAACGATTGATGCAAAATTTGTGTTCTCCAATATCCATCTTAATTTAAAACTTTGTTGTTGGATGAAAAGCTAATTTAGTTACATTATTTTGGACCTTATTTTTAAATGTTATTAAATAAAACTTTATGACTTTGTGGAATCAATCCCCCAAAGAACTTGCTATATTTATAGTCAGTGTTGCCAATTGAAATGAAACAAAGTCTTCCTCCATGTTATAAACGGAGGGAGGGAAAAACTTCTTTTCCTAGTATGTGAGATCAGAGCAACTTCTCAGAATACGATACATCCCTGTATTATAAGCAGTGGCATGAGTAGGTATCAGGTGCACCAATTTATGCAAGACGTTTATTAATTTTAAGAGTCAAACATATGGTCAGTGGAGGCTCTCCTTAATGTTAACTGCTAAGGTTGTATGACATGACAACTAAGACAATAAAATCAGAGAAGATATGAGTATGATCTGAACAAGTGGTGGCATGGAGAACCAGGTACAAATTCTCTTAGAAGTAGAAACAAGGATGAGAATTTTGAGGAATATAATTTAATGCTGTAACACCATATGACGATTGGAATAACAAAACTAATGTGTTCCAGTGAGATATTTTGATAGAAATTTTAACAAATTAGAAATCATTCAGCAACCATGGGAATATATTTGGAAGAGAAAAATCATGAGTATTAGGATAATCAAGGCCAGCTAAGTTACACTGCAGTAACAAACAATCCCCAAATCTCTCTGGTTTCAGACAATAAAGGTCTGTTTCTCCCTCATGCTACATGTCCAATGCAGGTCAGCAGAGAGGCTGTTCATGGAGGTCACTTAACAGACCTATGCTGATAGAGTTTGCATCCCACAGTGGTATGTTAACACCTGGAAGTTATGCATACAGTATCTGCTCACAATTTCTCAATCAAAGCAACAAAGGCAGAGAAACGAAAGATTTGTGAATAGCCCTAATGACCACAAAATTATAATAAAATAATCCAGCTAAATAACAAATTTTCTCAAAAACTAATATACATATATATACATATATAGTGTGTGTGTATATGTGTATATATATACATATATATATATATATATACATATATATATGTGTGTGTGTGTGTATATCTTTGAGAAAGGGAAAGATGTACTTCAACTAAGCAGGCAAAATCTCTAGTTCCTAACAAATATATAATACTATCTTATGACTTGCACCCTCTGAAAAATCTAGAAATTGACACCAAGTAGTCCTACCCCTCTAGCTCATCATTATCAAGTGATTAAAATTGTCCCTTGCATAAAATTGAACGTAAAATACCGTATATAGTATCTCCCCAGTCAGGTGAGAAGGACTAAATCAGGCTTCTAGACCAATATTCTTCTTAGAATAATTTTAAGAACATCTTCCTGTGGCACCCCTCCCTTCTCTTTTCTTTTCTTTTTCTTTCAGGTGACTCTTAATTCCTTATTAGACATAATCTGAGGGTTTGATTTCAAAAAGAAGCTGAGATCTTCTAAAAAACTTTCAAAATCTTAGTTAGTTTTATTTTCAGCAACATTGTTTAGCTTGTGCTATGTAAGGACACCTGGAAACTGTATATAGAAGTATTTTGGTCAAGCACAGCTGTACTCACACACAGTTAGCAAAACGTTGCTATTGGGGAAGATAATGTGGGTCAACACTTCCACAACACTGATGAAGACTTTTTAGTAAAATCATGATTACTCTTTTAAAGGAAGGTTTGGTCCCAGAAGAGTTAACATATCGCTAAAAGATTCTTGATTTTAATGGGAAGGTAGGAGAGAAGCCAGGAAGAAGAGCCCAATAGCTATCCAAATGTCAGTGAGCTGAGGCACACAATGCTGAGACAAGAAGTCAATTTCCAGATGGATCTGCATGAGGCCGGAAGCTTGATGTTATAACTTTATTTTTTCAATGCAATTTCTAGGAAAGTTGTGAAATGGCCTTCTTTTTATAGTGTTGAAACTGTTGACTGTGTATATTAAAGGAACACTTCTTTTCCATCTTTTATTTTTAACATCTTTGCATCAACCATTATCTAATTTTAAACTTGTCATGCAAAATTTCTTCAAGGATAGCTATTTTAAATCATTAGAGTTAACCCTAATATTTGGGGGTATTTTTACTTTTACCTATGTCCTATAAAAAGTATCTTATGAGATATAAATTGCTATTTTGATGGATTCATTAGCCAAAACATTTGTGGAAACCATGTGCAGAATTAATTGCTTTATCTCTCTCAGAACATTCAAGCCATGTATGTTCATGAAAAACCTAATGAAGTTATTTTAGTAATTTTATAATCATGCCAATTATGGAAAAAGACATTTTCTGACTCTATAGAAATTTCAATGATCTAATTCATATTTTTCTATATTTATAAGGAAATGGAATTTACTGTGAAATAAACTACATTTTAGTAAGTACAACTTAATGGTTGAACTGTAATAAATCTTTGTCTTTTTTAAAAGATTTTGTTTTTTTAGAGCATTTTTAGGTTTATAGCAAAATTGAGAATGTAGAGAGATTTCCTGTATACCCCTGCCTCTACACATACATAGCCCCTCCCATTATCAACATCCCCCACCAGAGTAATGAATTTGTTACAATTGATGAACCTACACTGACACATCATAGTCACCCAAAGTTCATAGTTTGCCTTAGGGTTCATTCTATGAGTTTGGACAAATATTTAATGACATGTATCCATCATACAATGTATTTTCACTGCCCTAATGTAATAATATTTTGCATCCTCTGAAAAGTTTAGTCACAAAAACACTTACATCTGACAATACTATTTGAAATACAAATTCCAAACTATTATTTATTTAATTAGTATTGTTCTCTAGCATAGTAATATATAGATTGAATATAATTCCCTGTACTATATAGTAGGTCCTTGTTGTTTATCTGCTTTATATATAGTAGTGTGTATCTGTTAATCCTAAACTCCTAATTTATCCCTCCCCGCTCCTCTTTCTCCTTTGGTAACCATAAATTTGTTTTCTGTGTCTGTGAGTCTATTTCTGTTTTGTAAATAAGTTCATTTGTATCAATTTTAGATTCCACACATATAAGTTATCAGATGCTATTTGTCTTTCTCTGTCTGACTTACTTCACTTAGTGTGATAATCTCTAGTTCCATCCATGGTGCTGCAAATGGCATTATTTCATTCTTTTTTATGTCTGAGTAGTATTCCATTGTATATATTTACTGCATCTTCTTTAGCCATTCATCTGTTTATGAATACTTAGGTGCTTCCATGTCTTGGCTATTGTAAATAATGCTGCTGTGAACATTGGGGTGCATGTATCTTTTCAAATTAGAGTTTTTGTCTTTTCCAGATATATGCCCAGGAGTGAAATTGCTGAATCATATGGAAAATCTATTTTTAGTTTTTTAAGGAACTTCCATACTGTTCTCCATAGTTGATGCACCAATTTACATTCCCACCAACAGTGTAGGAGGGTTCCCTTTTCTCCACACCCTCTCCAGCACTTATTATTTATTAGTTGATTATGGCCATTCTGACTGGTATGAGGTGATACCTCATTGTGGTTTTGATTTGCATTTCTCCAATAATTAGAGATGTTGAGCATCTTTTCATGTGCCTGTTGGTCATCTGTATGTCTTCTTTGGAGAAATGTCTATTTAGATCTTCTGCCCATTTTTTGATTGTGTTGTTTGTTTTTTTGGATATTGAGCTGTATGAGCTGTTTCTATCTTTTGGAAATCAAGGCCTTGTCAGTCGTATCATTTGCAGATATTTTCTCCCACTCCATAGGTTGTATTTTCATTTTGTTTATGGTTTCCTTTGCTGTGCAAAAGCTTTTAAGTTTAATTAGGTCCCATTTGTTTATTTTTGCTTTTATTTCCATTACTCTTGGAAACAGATCCAAAAAAATATTGCCATCATTTATGTCAAAGAATGTTCTGCCTATGTTTTTCTCTAAGAGTTTTATAGTATCCAGTCTTACATTTCATCCTTTAATCCATTTTGAGTTTATTTTTATATATGATGTTAGAGAATCTTCTAATTTCATTCTTTTACATGTAGCTGTCCAGTTTTCCCAGCACCACTTATTGAAAAGGCTGTCTTCTTTCCATTGTATATTCTTGCCTCCTTTGTTGTAGATTAACTGACCGTAAGTGTGTGAGCTGATTTCTAGGCTTTCTATCCTCTTCCATTCATCTGTATGTCTGTGTCAGTACCATATTGGTTTTTTTTTTTTTTTTTTGCGGTACGCGGCCCTCTCACTGTTGTGGCCTCTCCCGTTGCAGAGCACAGGCTCCGGACGCGCAGGCTAAGCAGCCATGGCTCATGGGCCCAGCTGCTCTGCGTCATGTGGGATCTTCCCAGACCGGGGCAGGAACCCGTGTCCCCTGCATCAGCAGGCAGACTCTCAACCACTGCGCCACCAGAGAAGCCCCAGTACCATATTGTTTTGATTACTGCAGCTTTGTAGTATAGTCTGAGGTCAGGGAGTATGATTCCTCCAGCTCTGTTCTTCTTTCTTAAGATTGTTTTGGCTCTTTTCTGTTCCCTTACAAATTAAAAAATGTTTTGTTCTAGTTATGTGAAAAATGCCACTGGTAATTTGACAGGAATTGCATTGAATCTGTAGATTGCTTTGGGTAGTATGGTCATTTTAACAGTATTGATTCTTCCGATCCAAGCAAGGTATATCTTTCCATCTTTTTGTGTCATCTTCAATTTCTTTCACCAGTGTCTTACAGTTTTGGAGTATAGGTCTTTTGCCTCCTTAGGTAGGTTTATTCCTAGGTATTTTATTAATTTTGATGTGATGATAAAAGGGATTGTTTCCTTAATTTCTCTTTCTGATATTTTGTTGTTAGCATATAGAAATGCCACAAATTTCTGTATATTAGTTTTGTATCCTGTAACTTTATGGAATTCATTGATAAAACTATCACTGTTTGCAGATGAGATACTATACATAGAAAATCCTAACAATGCCATCAAGAAATTACTATAGCATAGTAATAATATAATAATATCAAAAGAAATGATTAAATATTAAAGGCTTTGAACAAATTGCTTCTGGAGGAAAATTATTGGTGTTACACAAGAAACCTCATGGCACTGTGCAGCCTAAGTCCATATTTAATTCAGACTTGAAGCAGAAAATTACTCTTCCTTCCAAAAGAGGTTTAAGTAACCCTTTAATTACCAGCATGTACATAATGCTAATTATGCAGGAGAAAACAATTATTAGGTCAGAGGTAAAAATCAGTTACTAAGTACACTTATAAGAAAGATGCTAATATATATATTTTTTGATGCTAATATATTTATTGTGTAGCCATTTGTGATAACAAGTAAAACAGGCCATTACTATTTTTACATAGACTCCTGGAGCATGTCACACTTCTGCAAAGTCTGTGAACTTTGAGCATTTGCTGTAACAAAATCAGGTACAGTGTTAACTCTAGGGGAATAACTGCCATGAAGTCCTGGTTACCTTGCACAATCCAAGTAGGTAGAGGTTTGAATCACAGCTTATCTGAGTCTTGGCAGGATGCCTTATGATTCTCTTGGAGTACAAGAGGATAGGATGTCTCTAAGGAGCTGTTATGAGGCCATTTCCTACTCACCTTTTTTCCTCTGGGAGGCAATCTACAAAACAGTTTCTCATGGTCTCTGGGTTTTGATGAAGTATGGGGCTTTCTACCCCATCCCCCTCAGTATAGTGTCAGAATATAAACCCACATAGCTACAGTCTGTCTTTGGTTCCTCAGCAATGGTGTCTCCAACAGATCTCATTGCCATCATCCAGCCCCTTTTGTTTCAATATTATCCTTCTTAGTGTGTGGAACAAGAATCACAGGGAGCTGGCACCTTTGGTTTAATCTTCTTTCCATTGTCTATGTAAGTAATAAATGGTCTAAATCTGTAAGTGGCTCATTGTATCTTTACCAGTTGGATCAATCAAGCCTTGGGCTTGGCCTTGCCAATCTTATGTGTTAGCTTGACAGTAACAAGACCTCCAAATTGACTATGTCACATTTAAGGACAGAACATGAGATGTCACGAGGAATATGGAAGGAGTCCAGGAGAACTGAAACAATAAAATGATAAAGATATTTTGGATGGAGATCCTGTAGTGGCCATGTAATATATTCTAGTTGATTATAACCATCACTTTTAAATAATTAAATAGAAACAAAACGAGGGAAAAATAAAAATAGCACAATTATAGAAAAAATCAGAGTGCATAGCATTTAATAACGTTAAGCTAGCATACAAAAAGAGTTGTTATGTGAAACTTATGTTTCAGTTATTTATGTAAGTATTCCTCTATATCTGTTAACTATGGCCACAATAATTCTACATTTTAAAAAAAAGCAACTAAATTTCATCAGCATACAATAAATTCTTTTTTAGCCCACAAATTGTGGGTTGGCTAGAGTTTGTCTGTTCTAGTCTAGGCTTCACTGAGTGCCTCTGCTGGTCTCAACAGGGCTCATTCACTGGAGAGGATGGGGGTTGGCTGATCTGGGGTCAACCTGGTTTGGTTGGCTCTGCTCCATGTATCTGTCGTCCTCCTCCTGGGACCAGAGTGCTGACCTGGCATGTTCTTCCCATGACAGTGGAAAAGGAGGCACAATCACACATATGATTTTCATGGTTCTTTTTATTATATCTGCCAATATCTGGCCAAAGCAAGTCACTTGCTGAACCCAGATAAGGGACAGGGGAGGACAGCCTTCCCAGAGTTGGAGGGCACTGTAAAGTTGCATGGTAAAGGGTATGGATGTATAATCCTGTTACAGGAGAGAGAGTGAAGAGCTGGAACAAAAATCCAGTTAGCTACATTCTCTGTAGCTGAAGTTTCTCTATCTGAATATATGCTTCCATGGAGTACTGTCATGTAGATTCAATTTTCTGTATCCAAATCAAAAAGCTTTACAGTGAATCTATATGCATGTGTTAACAAAAACATAAATTGCCTGTGAGTCTGAAAAGAAAATGTAAGATTAACTTGTCATCATATCTCAGCTTTTCTTCCAACAGGATCATGTTTTGTACTTCTGTCATTTAAATGTGTTTTGTATTTTGGCTATAATCTCCCCCACATTATTAAGTTAAAAAAAGTCTTCAAAAACAGGTAAAAGGCTTTAAGGAAACTAACTGAATTAAGAGCCCTAGAAAAGCTCATGTGCTAGAATAAAAACTTATATTTGAAGGTTAATAAAGTTATAAAGATAGAGGAAAGCACATGAAAGTGGTAAACTTGGACCTACATATGAGTAAGAAAGTTAGCAAAAATTGTAGAAATATATTTGATTCTAGAAAGCTTTACCATGATACCAGGGTACAATATAATCTTTTTGCAGTAACTAGGGAACATTGTGTGCTGTGTATCAATGGCCACAATTAGCATAGAATGTCTTCAAGCATCATGTTCAGACAGCAGAATATGTTGAACATACTCAAAAATCTGAGGAAGGAGGAAATGGAGGAGGGAGTTGCTTTAGTGAAGGAGTTGGGTTTCAAAGGAAAAGTTGGATGAATCAAGGGACCTAAGAAATTTTCTAAACATGCATCCCATGAAGAAGCCTGTAGCTTAATTGACCCTGTGCAGAATGACGATTACCTCACCTTTTTCTTATCTCCAATCATCTTTCCCCACGCCTCAGACCACCCTGCTTCTTAAACTCATATATAATCTTTAGCCCCTCTCCTTTGGGGAGGCAAATTTGAGACTTGTTCTCCCATTTCCTCACTTGGTTGCCTGGTGAATAAACTCTTTCCTGCAAACCTCTGCATCTCAGTTTGGCTTGCTGAGTGTCTGGCAGACAAACCTGTTTGGCAGCACTATCAGTGTTCCCTCAGACATAGCCCCCTTACAAACCAAACGCAGGCAGTCTCCTCAGCTGCCATCAGCAGCACTAGATAACATTTTCCCCACCCGCAAATGCTTTCAAATCTTCCATCAGCCCAATACAGGGCATTTATAAGCATTTAAAGATAGGGTAAATTCACTGGTACTTTCCAGGGCTACCTTCTTTAAAAATTCTTTAATAAGTACAGAGAATCTGCTCAGGTTATAAAACTGGAGCTCCTTACCTTAGTTCAATAATTTGGGATTTGTATGGTAGTTTCTTGAAGCTTGTTTATGCTTCAGAGACCTCATGCTCAGACAGAAAGAAAGGTTTTCAATATCCTTTAAGCTTTAAATCGGTTCCAGTGGAATTTCAACAGCAAATAGCACTAACTAAAAACTAGGCTTCCAAAGATCAACAAGCAGTTTTTTCCTCTCTCTCTGGCTATGAAAAGAAGTAAACTGGAAAAAGAATGCTATGAATAAAAATCTCAAGCATATTAAAATGTTCACATTCCCCAAGATAATTTCATTCAGAGCATTATAATTTGTATTTGACTATTTACCTATGAGGATTTCTACTTAAAGTCTATTAACCTAATAATCAACTTGCTGCAAACTGGGAGCAATGCTTGCTCTATCAGCAATCATTTCATTTTTAGTAAATTCCTAATAAATCAATATTTGTAATTGAAAACATTATCTAAACTCACCCAAGACTCAAGCTGATATAACGGAGGAAATACATATATATATATATATATATATATATATATATATATATTTTTTTTTTTTTTTTTATCTGCGTCGGATCTTAGTTGCAGCACGCGGGATTTTTGTTGCAGCATATGAGATCTTTTGTTGCAGTGTGCAGGCTTCTCTCTAGTTGTGGCGCACGGACTCCAGAGCATGCAGGCTCAGTAGTTGCGGCTCGCAGGCTTAGTTGCCCCATGGCATGTGGGATCTTAGTTCCCCGATCAGGGATCGAACCCCTGTCCCCTGCATTGTAAGGCAGATTCTTAAGCACTGGACCACCAGGGAAGTCCCAACGGGGAAAATTTTTTAATGCAAGAAATTTAGATTTAATGTTGAACTCCAATAAAAGAAAGTAGTTCTAACATTATTCTTCCTTTTAAGACTACTTTTGAAGGACAAAAACAATAAGTCCCATTTCTAGTTCAAAAATAAGCTTCTCCCCAAACTATATGGAAGCCTGTTAGAAATATGTATTTGTTTCTTTTTATTTGTGAAAAGCTACTTAGAGTTCATCTCTCAAACCACTGAAAAAGATAGGTCCTCTTTGTTTAAAAAGAGGTTACTTTAAATGTGGCACTTGGAATAGTCCACTAGTTCCTGTGATCTAGGGCAATGAGGTGTGCCAAGTTGTTTGGCTGAATAAAGCTGTGCAAAATCTGACAAATGGCAGAGGACCATACTTGGGTTCTTATGCTTATTGGATTCACTGAACCCTTTTCTTTAGTACCACAGCGAGGCAGGGTAGGGAAACCTTTGTTCACAGTTGAGTTGCCAATATAGACTGTCACCTCCTATCTTACCACCGGAATCTAATGAAAACAATCTGAATTGTAATTCGATTCTTCACATTTTTCACAGTGGATGGCATTTCTTTTGCATTTCCAAAGAATATACTAACTCAACAAAAATGTAAATTAAAAGGTATATATCAAAATGTATTGAAGTTACCTGTATCTGAGACTATATCTGCTGTTAGCCTCCGCAACTGGAGTGGTGTAGCACGTAACTAACATTCAGCACCTAATTAGGCGTTTAATGAATGTCAGTGGAATTGAAAATGAGCCGCTACATTTCATCATTTTTTTAAGCATAATGATGATATAGGAAAAAAAATAGGATTTAGAGTCAGAACATCTAAGCTCAAGTGCCAGCTCTGATAGTTACCAGCTTGATGTTGTCAGAAAAGTCACTAAACCTCACCAAGTCTCAATTTTTCTCTTACATAACATGATGATAAAAATAATTTTCTAACAGTATTATTAGTAGGATCAAAAAAGGTAAAGAATATGAAAGTGTTTATCAAATGAGATATCCAGATACTCTCAAAGGTAGCTAGAATATAAATAAAACATCAAAAACAAATTTAACTCACCAATATGATGAAAAAATTCTAATTAGTGTTACTATACCACTGGTGTTTGCCTTCTATTCTACCCTGGAATAAGCATTACTTCAAATGACAGTAACTTGGATTAAATAACTGAGTAATACTGGCACCAAAAGAGTACACTGAAATTAAATAACACAACAATATTCATAATCATTTGTCCTCTCATTGCAATTAGTTTATTCATTTCCCCTTTTCTTTATTGGCAATTTTTCTATGTAATTTACTTTCATTCTTAGGACATTAGTGTATAAGGAGACAAAATATTTCCATTCATTAAAGAATATGTGCTGAGGTTTGATGAAATCATGTTTGATTATGTTTAATTTTAGTTTAATTTTCATCTTGTACATTTCACCTATAGGGATAATGGAATAATCTGAGGGAAAAAAAACAAAATGTTAATGCAATAATTTGTAAAGATTTGAGGTTTGATAGCAATGAGGAAATGAATAGCAAATAAGAAAGAAGGATTTCTGGGTAGTACTAATGTCTCATAGCAACAAGAACATGTAATAGCAATGAAATACATATATCTAAAAACACCATATCACATTCTACATTGTCAGAAAAATGTTAATATAGCAGTTAGTTAGATTTGAACTAGCCAAATCCACTGTGTATAAGAAAGAATCACTGTCTTCCTGAGTATCTTTGGCTAAGTAAATATTGTTTGTAAATAAAACCAGGAATGGAGCAAATGGCACTTCAAAAATCTCAAACAGCCTTTACATGTTGATCACATCTGAAGGCCATTTTAACATTTGATGTGTTGCCTAGAAACTATTTTTAAATACTGTTTATAAAATATTTCATTTCCACTGTGTAACTTATCAGGAAATAACACATAATTATAATCATGTTTGCATTTATTATGCTTTAATATTTTCTTCAAAAATTGTAGCTTCAGGTTGCATATGGCTGGTCTACTGTTTCTAGTGTGCGGTACTCCTGAATCTCTGCATTCATTCAATCACAAAGTCCTGCCGGTTCCACCTCCAGTATCTTTTTAACTTGTCCACTTGACTGGGCTATCTGTTTTTAATCTTAACACCTTCTGCAACCCAATGCATCCTCCAAAGTTCAGCCAGAGTAAAATAATCTTTCTCCTACTATGCTCTGCGTATCATACTCCTCTTGAAGAATCCTAGCATTTCACTGACTTCACAACTGAGTCCAGTCTTTTCAAAAGCTGGATAACCATTCCCCTCCACACAACTCAGGTCTTTTCTCTACCCATTTCCTATCACAGACTCCCACGTCCCACTCCATACCAATGCATGTATTCTGCTTCAATAATTCTCCGTGCTCTCCTAGACCACTGAACTTCTACACATACTTTTCCATTGTTTAAAGTGCTCTTCCTCTATTTTGTCTAGCTAATCCTTATCCATCAGATCTCAGGTTAGGTGTCACATTCTCTGGGAATACTGCAAACTAGAATGGGTTTCCCGCCTGTGTGCCCTCATCTTACCCTCACTTAGTTGCCACCATATCCCCAGTCTAGAAAAAAGATAATAAATTAGGCATTTAACAAAAAGACACTGAAAAAAATGAACAATGAAGGAAATGAATATTTCAGACAAAATTGTCATGTATAGTCAATCAAAATGTGACTCTCATTACATTTTAAACTAGAATATTTATGAATCACTTTCTAAACTCACTATTTTATAGGATCACTTAGTGATAAAATAGAAAGGTGTGTACTGAAAAATTCTCAAGGTTAAAGCAGAGATTTTGAGGGGGCACCTTCAAGATGGCAGAGGTGTAAGAAGTGGAGATCACCTTCCTCTCCACAAATACATAAAAAATATGTCTACATATGGAATAACTCCTAAAGAACACCTACTGAACAGTGGCAGAAGACCTCAGACTTCCCAAAAGGCAAGAAAATCCACACATACCTGGGTAGGGCAAAAGAAAAAAGAAAAAACAGAGACAGAAGAATAGGGATGGGACCTGCACCCCTGGGAGGGAGCTGTGAAGGAGGAAAAGTTTCCACACACTAGGAAGACCCTTCACTGGTGGAGACAGGGGGTGGGCGGGGGGAAGCTTCAGAGCCACGAAGGAGAGTGCAGCATCAGGGGTGCAGAGGGCAAAGTGGAGAGATTCCCGCACAGAGGATCACTGCCGACCAGCTCTCACCAGCCTGAGAGGCTTGTCTGCTCACCCACCGGGGCAGGTGGGTGCTGGGAGCTGAGGCTAGGGCTTCGGAAGTCAGATCCCAGGGAGAGGACTGGGGTTGGCTGCGTGAACATAGCCTGAAGGGGGCTACTGTGCCACAGCTAGCTGCGAGGGAGTCTGGGAAAAAGTCTGGAACTACCAAAGAGGCAAGAGACCATTGTTTGGGTTGCACGAGGAGAGGGGATTCCTTCCCCCTTCTGCCCACAGAAGGCAGAGCACGGCCTAAAAGAGCTCCAGAGATGGGACAAGCCGCAGCTATCAGCTTGGACTCCAGAGATGGGCATGAAACGCTAACACTGCTGCTACAGCCACCAAAACTCCTATGTACAAACACAGGTCACTATCTACACCCACAACTTCCCCCAGGAGCCTGTGAAGCCCGCCACTGCCAGGGTCCCATGATCCAGGGAAAAGTTCCCCAGGAGAATACACGGTGCACCTCAGACTGTTGCAACATCACGCCGGCTTCTGCCGCCGCAGACTCACCCTGCATTCCAATTATAAATACCATACCCCTGCCTCCCCCCGGCCTGAGTGAGCAAGAGCCTGCTAATCAACCGCTGCTTTAACCCCATTCTGTCTGGGTGGGAACAGAAGCCTGAGGGTGACCTACACACAGAGGAGCGGCCAAAACCAAAGCTGAACATCAAAAGCTGTGCGAACAAAGAAGAGAAAGGGAAGTATCTCAGTGCAGGCTCAGGAGCAGTGGATTAAATCCCCACAGTCAACTTGATGTACCCTGCATCTGTGGAATACCTGAATAGACAATGAATTATCTCCAAATTGAGGCAGTAGACTTTAGGAGCAACTGTAGACTTGGGGTTTGCTGTCTACCACTGATTTGTTTTTGATTTTTATGTTTATCTTAGTATAGTTTTTAGTACTTGTTATTGCTGGATTTTTTTATTGGTTTCGTTTCTCTCTTCTTTTTTAATTATTTTTTATTTTAATAATATTTTTATTTATTATTATTTTTTTCTTTCGTTTTTTTTCTCACTTTTCTTCTGAGCCATGTGGCTGACAGGGTCTTGCTGGTCCGTCCTGGTGTCAGGCCTAAGACTCCAAGGTGGGAGAGCCAGGTTCAGGACATTGGACCACCAGAGACTGCCCAGCCCCATGTAATGTCAGTTGGTGAGAGCTCTCCCAGAGCTCTCTGTCTCAATGCTAAGACCCAGCTCCACCCAATGGCCAGAAAACTCCAGTGCTGGATGCCCCATGCCAAACAACAAGGAAGACAGGAACACAACCACATCCATTAGCAGAGAGGGTGCCTAACATCACTAAGTTCAGAGACACCCCAAAACATGCCACCAGATGTGGCCCTGCCCACCAGGAAGACAAGATCCAGCCCCACCCACCAGAACACAGGCACCAGTCCCCTCCACCAGGAAGCCTACACAAGCCAATGAACCAACCTCACCCACGGGGGGCAGACACCAAAAACAAAAGGAAATATGAACCTGCAGCCTGCAAAAGGAGACCTCAAACACAGTACGTTAAACAAAATGAGAAGACAGAGAACTATGCAGCAGATGAAGGAACAAGATAAAGACCCACCAGACCAAACAAAAGAAGAGAAAATAGGCAGTCTACCTGGAAAAGAATTCAGAGTAATGATAGTAAACAGGATACAAAATCTTGGAAGTAGAATGGAGAAAATACAAGAAACATTTAACAAGGACCTAGAAGAACTAAAGAGCAAACAAACAATGATGAAAAACACAATTAATAAAATTACAAATTCTCTACAAGTACTCAATAGCAGAATAACTGAGGAAGAAGAACGGATAAGTGACCTGGAAGATAAAATAGTAGAAATAACTACCGCAGAGCAGAATAAAGAAAATAGAATGAAAAGAATTGAGAACAGTTTCAGACACCTCTGGGACAACATTAAACACACCAACATTCGAATTATAGGGGTCCCAGAAGAAGAAAAAAAAAGAAAGGGTCTGAGAAAATATTTGAACTGATTATAGTCGAAAACTTCCCTAACATGGGAAAGGAAGTAGTCAATCAAATCTAGGAAGCACAGAGAGTCCCATACAGGATAAATCCAAGGAAAAACATGCCAAGACACATATTAATCAAACTATCAAAAATTAAATACAAAGAAAAAATATTAAAAGCAGCAAAGGAAAAGCAACAAATAGCATACAAGGGATTCCCCATAAGGTTAACAGCTGATCTTTAAGCAGAAACTCTGCAAGCCAGAAGGGACTGGCGGAACATATTTAAAGTGATGTAAGGGAAAAACCTACAACTAAGATTACTCTACCCAGCAAGGATCTTATTCAGATTTAATGGAGAAATTAAAACCTTTACAGACAAGCAAAAGTTAAGACAATTCAGCACCACCAAACCACCTTTACAACAAATGCTAAAGGAACTTCTCTAGGCAGGAAACACAAGAGAAGGAAAAGACCTACAACAAACCCAAAACAATTAAGAAAATGGTAATAGGAACCTACGTATCTTTAAATGTAAATGGATTAAAAGCTCCAACCAAAAGACACAGATTGGCTGAATGGATACAAAAACAAGACCCGTATTTATGCTGTCTACAAGAGACCCACTTCAGACATAGGGACACATACAGACTGAAAGTGAGGGGATGGAAAATGATATTCCATGCAAATGGATATCAAAAGAAAGCTGGAGTAGCAATTCTCATATCAGACAAAGTAGACTTTAAAATAAAGACTATTACAAGAGACAAAGAAGGACACTACATAATGATCAAGGGATCAATCCAAGAAGAAGATATAACAATTGTAAATATTTATGCACCCAACATAGGAGTACCTCAGTACATAAGGCAAATGCTAAGAGCCATAAAAGGGGAAATCGACAGTAACACAGTCATAGTAGGGGAATTTAACACCCCACTTTCACCAATGGACAGATCATCCAAAATGAAAATAAATAAGGAAACACAAGCTTTAAAAGACACATTAGACCAGATAGACTTAATTGATATTTATAGGACATTCCATCCAAAAACAACAGAATACACTTTCTTCTCAAGTGCTCATGGAACATTCTCCAGGATAGATCATATCTTGGGTCACAAAGCAAGGCTTGGTAAATTTAAGAAAATTAAAATTGTATCAAATATCTTTCCGACCACAATGCTATGAGACTAGATATCCATTACAGGAAAAAAAAACTGTAAAAAATACAAACACATGGAGGCTAAACAATACACTACTAATAACCAAGAGATCACTGAAGAAATCAAAGAGGAAATCAAACAATACCTAGAAACAAATGACAATGAAAACACAACGACCCAAAGCATATGGGATGCAGCAAAAGCAGTTCTGAGAGGTTTATAGCAATACAGTCCTACCTCAAGAAATAAGAAACATCTCAAATAAACAACCTAACTTTACACCTAAAGCAAACAGAGAAAGAAGAACAAAGAAAACCCAGAGTTAGCAGAAGGAAAGAAATCATAAAGATGAGAACAGAAATAAATGTAAAATAAATGAAGGAAATAGTAGCAAAGATCAATAAAACTAAAAGCTGGTTCTTTGAGAAGATAAACAAAATTTAAAAACCATTAACCAGACTCATCAAGAAAAAAAGGGAGAAGACTCAAATCAATAGAATTGGAAATGAAAAAGGAGAAGTAACAACTGACACTGCAGAAATACAAAGGATCATGAGAGATTACTACAAGCAAGTATATGCCAATAAGATGGACAACCTGGAAGAAATGGACAAATTCTTAGAAAAGCAGAACCTTCTGTGACTGAACAAACATATCCAACAGCATAAGGATCATACACCATGATCAAGTGGGGTTTATCCCAGGAATGCAATGATTCTTCAATATTCACAAATCAATCAATGCGATACACCATATTAACAAATTGAAGGGTGAAAACCATATGATCATCTCAATAAATGCAGAAAAAGCTTTCAACAAACCTCAACACCAATTTATGATAAAAACTCTCCAGAAAGTGGGCACAGAGGGAACCTACGTCAACATAATAAAGGCCTTATATGACAAACCCACAGCCAACATCGTTCTCAGTGGTGAAAAACTGAAACTATTTCCACTAAGATCAGGAAGAAGACAAGGTTGCTCACTCTCACCGCTATTATTCAACATAGTTTTGAAAGTTTTAGCCACAGCAATCAGAGAAGAAAAACAAATAAAAGGAATCCAAGTTGGAAAAGAAGTAAACATATCACTGTTTGCAGATGACATGATAGTATACATAGAGAATCCTAAAGATGCTACCAGAAAACTACTAGACCTAATCAGTGGATCTGGTAAAGCAGCAGGATACAAAATTAATGCCTAGAAATCTCTTGTATTTCTATACACTAATGATGAAAAATCTGAAAGAGAAATTAAGGAAACACTCTCATTTACCATTGCAACAAAAAGAATAAAATACCTAGGAATAAACCTACCTGAGGAGAAAAAAGACCTGTATGTAGAAAACTATAGGACACTGATGAAAGAAATTAAAAATGATACAAACAGATGGAGAGATATACCATTTTCTTGGATTGGAAGAATGAACATTGTGAAAATGACTCTACTACCCAAAGCAATCTACAGGTTCAATGCAGTCCCTATGATACTACCAATGGCATTTTTCACAGAACTATAAAAAAACTTCCACAATTTGTATGTAAACACAAAAGGCCCCAAATAGCCAAAGCAATCTTGAGAAAGAAAAATGGAGCTGGAGGATTCAGGCTCCCTGACTTCGGACTATACTACAAAATAATAGTAATTAAGACAGTATGGTACTGGCACAAAAATAGAAATATAGATAAATGGAACAGGATAGACAGCCCAGAGATAAACCCATCCATATATGTCACCTTATCTTTGATAAAGGAGCCAAGAATATACAATGGAGAAAAGACAGTCTCTTCAATAAGTGATGCTGGGAAAACTGGATAGCTACATGTAAAAGAATGAAATTAGAACACTCCCTAACACTGTATACAAAAATAAACTCAAAATGGATTAAAGACCTTAATGTAAGGCTGGACACTATAAAACTCTTAGAGGAAATGATAGGCAGTACACTCTATGACATAAATCACAGCAAGATCCTTTTTGACCCACCTCCTAGAGAAATGGAAATAAAAACAAAAATAAACAAATGGGACCTAATGAAACTTAAAAGCTTTTGCACAGCAAAGGAAACCATAAACAAGACCAAAAGACAGCCCTCAGAATGGGAGAAAATATTTGCAAATGAAGCAACTGACAAAGGATTAATCTCCAAAATTTACAAGCAGCTCATGAAGCTCAATAACAAAAAAACAAACAACCCAATCCAAAAATGGGCAGAAGACCTAAATAGACATTTCTCCAAAGAAAATATACAGATTGTCAACAAACACATGAAAGGATGCTCAACATCACTAATCACTAGAGAAATGCAAATCAAAACTACCGTGAAGTATCACCTCACACCAGTCAGAATGGACATCATCAAAAAATCTACAAACAATAAATGCTGGAGTGGTTGTGGAGAAAAAGGAACCCCTTGCACTGTTGGTGGGAATGTAAAGTGATACAACCACTATGGAGAACAGTATGGAGGTTCCTTAAAAAACTAAAACTAGAACTGCCATATGACCCAGCAATCCCACTACTGGGCATATACCCTGAGAAAACCAGAATTCAAAAAGAGTACTGTACCACAATGTTCATTGCAGCTCTATTTAAAATAGCCTGGACATGGAAGCAACCTAAGCGTCCATTGACAGATGAATGGATAAAGAAGATGTGACACATATATACAATGGAATATTACTCAGCCATAAAAAGAAACAAAATTGAGTTATTTGTAGTGCGGTGGTTGGACCTAGAGTCTGTCATACAGAGTGAAGTAAGTCAGAAAGAGAAAAACAAATACCGTATGCCAACACATATATATGGAATCTAAAAAAAAAAAAGGTTCTGATGAACCTAGGGGCATGACAGGAATAAAGACGCAGACGTAGAGTATGGACTTGAGGACACAGGGATGGGGAAGGGTAAGGTAGGACGAAGTTAGAGAGTAGCACTGATGTATATACGCTACCAAATGTAAAATAGATAGCTAGTGAGAAGTGGCTGCATCGCACAGGGAGATCAGCTCGGTGCTTTATGACATCTTAGATGGGTGGGATAGGATGGATGGGAGCTAGATGCAAGAGGGAGGGGATATGGGGATATATGTATACGTATAGCTGATTCACTTTGTTATACAGCCGAAAATAACACAACATTGTAAAGCAATTATACTCCAAAAAAAATGTTAATAAATAAATGAGGAAAAAAGGAGTTTTTTTAAGGGAGAAATGGACCTCAAAATTTGTTGAATGTATAAAATAATTGTTTATAATGCTTATAATGTTTATATAATGTTTATAATAAGCTTAGCCAACATGTTGATAGAATTTTAGTGACAAATGGCCCTTGAGGGAATAAAATAATATACATGGCTCAATGGGAAGGTAAAAAAAAATGACAAACATATGACTATTAAATTAGTGTTAATCTGAGTAAAGAGAAAATGAGTTGGCAAATGTCTGAACCTTGAAGCCAAACAAATATAGGATCAAATTCTAACTCTACCAGTTTTTAATTGAATGACTTTGGAGTATGAAAATTCTTCAAGCCTCAATTCTTTCATAAATAAAATGAGAATGATTGTAATTCATCCTCCCATATAAGATTTGGAGAATAAACTTTTCTAAAGAACTACTACAATATCTAGCACAAAGTGGAAATGCATTCAGTGTTAGTTATATAGTTAATATTATGAAATATAGTGGAATGAATGAGATCACTGTGAAGTATAGTCATGATAGAAGACCTCATGTAGAAATTATTTTCATCTTGGCTTTGAAGATGGGTGACACTGAGAAAGTGATGGAGAGAGTATGGGCAGGCTGGGTCCATAATTCATTCACACTTTTACTATGGAACATATATTACAGATTAGCTTGTGCCATTGTTACTCATGAATAACAAATATTCTCTACTACATTGCAAATTATTAGAGAAAAGGGAGCATATTTGACCAACTCTGTGAACTTCTTGGCAACTAGCATATAGTATGTTCAAAATATTTTATTGCTGTTATTAATTTAAATAGCTGTGTGAGTTACTCTAAGGAAAAGAGTCTGATTGATCACTGAGGCAAAGTTAAATAGTTTGAGTGAGGTTCTATTATGGAGGACCTTCAAAACCAGGCAAAATATATACTCAGTTCTAATAAAAGTCTTAAAATAGGCCCTGAGTAACTGAGTTAAACAATAGAACTACCTAGTTTTACTAAATTAATATAAAAGATCACGTAGAAGAAGAAATATGCAAGTATTGGCAGTAATATTTTTAAAGAAAAATGCTGAAAGGAAGTATATACTAATATTTATTAAAATTGCCATGAAGTAAATATAATCAAAACCACATGACATAGACCAATAGATAGAAGATGTCTAAAGCCCAGACACAGATCCAAAAGTGGACTATTTTAGCCACATTCTGAAAGACTGAAGGTCAGAGACTAAAGAAAATTCTTTCAGCCGGTGGAATATTAGCCATATATCTCATTGTCCACTTTGTCTGCAAAGATAGATGGCTTGAGGGAAGGAGCTGTACCAATTATTATTGGGCTGTGGCTAATGATTAGGGACTTGTAAGAAACAAGATTAAAGACTTGTGACTAGAACATTAGGGAAGAAATACTCAACAAAACACTTTCACAGTGAAGCAGACCATTAATAATCTGATGCACCTGTTCAACTACTCTGGAAGTAGGTTAGCCTCCTTCCCAGCAAACTAGAACTTTCTCAGTGGACTCATAACAAGGTGGGTGGCCAGGCTGGCATGGATATAGAACACACGTGGACATAGCACCATGGAGTTCTCTTCATGAAGACTTATCTCTCTTCCACCACTGTCACCTAGTTTTTTAGATGTGGTGACTAAATCTAGAACCTCATCATGCTGTCAAGCCTTAATAAAATCAGCCAGCTAGAATACGACAGATTGACTACACTGGATCTCTTCCATCATGAAGGAAGCAGTAAATAATCTTTGTGGAAATAGACACATTATGCTTTTGAATTTGCTTTCCTTACCCATCATGCTTCTATCTGAGCCACCATCTGTGGACTTACTAATGCATCAACATTTTGTCCCACACAACACTACTTCTAATCACCAGACAAATGACAAAAGACATAGACAAAGGGCTAATATCCATGGGATTTATTGGTCTTATCACCCGTAAAATAGTAGAAAGGCCTAGTGAAGACTTGATTATGTCCTCAGCTAGAGGACATAATATCAAGACATTGCTGTCCACCAACTCTTAGTAATTACTCACTCTATACTTCTAACAGAATTAGATTCTGGATAGAAGTTCCTTAGATAGGAGATTTATTCAGGCTTAACTCAGACACTGAATCTATATTTCTCAGTGTAGAGCGAACCCTAAGAATAATGGGAGTAAATGGAAATAGCATCTATTGAGTACCTATTTAATAATATGTGCTGGGCATAGTGTTAGGTCTGTATTGCAGGTGAGGAGATAAGCTTATGAAAGTTAAGTCACAAATATGATGTGTGCTTGAGTGTAGATAGGAACCCAGGTGTTTTTTATTCCAAAGCCCACAGTTTTCTAATGTGCAATGCCGGAAGAAGGCTAGATAATTCCCTTACTAAAGAAATTTCTACAAACTTTAAAAATATTGAAGAATAGGGGATTTTGCATGTACTTCAAAGAATGAGTAAGATCTCTCAGAGTTGGAAAATTAAAGGTTTTAAGAATGAACATATCCAGGTAAATACATTTCTTGTTTATTCTTTTGTCTGCTTAATCCTTACTTATCTTCTCTACATGCAAATGCTAAGAGAAGAATTTTATGTCTTGTACATTATTATAACCCCAGCGCCTCAATACATGGCACTTGACAAGTACTCATGTATATCTGTTTTATGAATGAATGAATGAGGCAAACCTCAAATGATTTCCAGTCAACTATCTCCCACCCTGCCACAGATTCCACCCTTCTACAAATTGAGGTTCAAAGAGTAACTACGTAAGGGGCTCTTTGGTGCATAATAGACCAACACCATCTGTCTGATGTTAGTGTACAGTTGAAGGATTTCCTGTTTTGAGCAATGACTATATCTGTACATTTAGGAATATGCATTTGGGATCATGAGAAAACACTGAATATTGGGAGCCTGTGACCCTAGTACTGACTGTTCCTAATAAGCTGTGAGATCTTGAACAGGTAACTCAATGACCTGAGCAATGTATTTCTTTATCTGAGAAATGAATAGGTTTAAGCAATTGATCTCTCAAACCATCTCTGTAATCTAAAATTCAATGACTCTAAGAATTACATTGTCAATTGTTTTGTTTTTCTGATGAGTAAGATATTTTTATTTTGCCTATATTCTAACATGTAAGCACATTTGTGGAATAGGACATATTTATTTGCATCTTAGTTTTTATTTATAGTACATAACAATAAAAATATATCATATGTAAATATAAAATATGAAAATAGAAAACATAATAGAAAATAGTACATGACATACATTTAATTTCGTTGGCTAAGATTATTAGCTTTTCTTTTTTTCTGATTATATATTTTAGTCGCATAGTTTTTAGTTTCTATCCAAAAAATTACTCTGTAACAAAACTGCTTAAGGTATTCAATTCTCCCTTAAAGATAAATTGAGAAGCAAGCTCTTTTCACTACCTCTTAGGGAATCACATAATACCTTCACTTCAACAGACAAAGAGCTTGATTACTGTTATTCAGTTACTAAATTGATAACATTTAAAGGTCCAAGGCATTTAATTTTTTTAAATGAATTAAAAATACATGGGAGATATTTTGTTTTTACTGACTTTACAAAAATCCCTGATTAACACACCAGATGCCACAGTTCTTCAAGCCTGATGAAGGCTCCCTGGAGTTAATATCCTTTCAGCCGTTGTTGCCAAAGAACTGAAGCAGATTGTGAAGGCTGCATAATCATATGATTTTTCTCCTATTGAGGAACTACTGACACGAGAAAAATCAACTGCCTTGATGAAAAAAGTTTAAAATAATAGAATTCTGAATAATGAAAAATTTTAAATGCAGGTCAGTAGTATGGTATCCTTTGACATTCTAGTTCTGAAGCCTGTATTTCAATTCCTTCTCATTGAAATGAAAATCATACATTTTATCGTCATGGAACCAAAAATGTCTATGACAGTCTGGCTAAAGAGAGAGATGCTTTAGTTGGTACAGGTTGTGGGTATGGATGATATAAATAAAAATGGGAGATAAGGAAGATTAAATTGCTTGAGAAACTTTATTTTTTAATTGAATTTTCACATCCATTTAGATTATATATTCACTAATTAAGGCTATCACAAACAATCATGGACATGAATCAGCCAATGAAGCAGCACATTTACACCTAAATACAGAGAGAGTCACAGAAACCTATTTCACTGTGCCACTGTGGTCAAAATGGCTAACTGTGGAAGACACTGTTAATTCTCCCTTCTTCTTTACTAACATCATGATTTTAATTAGGGAAGCAATATGTCCCCCTAGTGATGGATCATGATAATAAATCATGACCATATTTTTCCCTGATTTCCCAACCTCCCGTCAAGCTAGGATGGCTACGGGATCTAGCTCTGGCCAAAAAGACTTAAAAGGAAGTCTGCTGAAGGAGTTTCTGGGAAAGCTTTTCCTTTCATGATAAAAAGGGATATATGTACCTAGCAGAACACTTTTCTCTTCAGCCATTATCCCACATCACTTTTGTATTCAAGAGAAAACAAACATGAGATTTTCCAAAGAACTACAAAGACACTGGTCCTTATATCACTGAGATCCTGAGCCAACATTAGCCACCATCTACTTTTAGGAGTCTGTTAAAAAATAAACTAGATATTTACCACTACAAGATAGGTTTTCTACTACTTGCAGCCAAACATTGGCATATTACTTTATTTATATTACTTTCTAGTTAATATACCAACTGTTCAGAATTGCATCCCACTCTAACGATTCTTATTAACAAACCGGCATCTCTTGCCCGGATCAGCCATATGATCAGACTTATTGCCTCTAGTTTAATCCATTTGCCATCAGATGATCTTTCTATAATCTAAAATCTGTTCACCTCCTCTTTAAGACCCTTCAGTGGTTCCCCAGTTCTATTAGGATAAAATTCAAAACCTTGTCATAACCTGAAAGACTGGCACATATTTCAAAAATAGATTCTCAATGCAAGAAATAAAAATATATTGGGTACATGTATAGGAAAAAATTTAAATCTATGCAGTCATGTAGAAACATGCAGATTATCAAGCTAATGTGTATTAAAAACTCATTTTACATACAAAATGATAAAATCTACTTCTGTTCACAACTTTATCTATGAACAGATCATCCATCACAAGACCTATAAAAATCATACCAGGTCTTATATTGCCTTGTGCTTTGCAGTGGTGAAAGCTTTGTTTGCACTTGCGTTATTATCCTTACAACAAATCTGTCAAGACAAATATTTTTCTCGATACAGATATTTAGAGTGGATTCCCCAAATATTTTAACTGAACTAGACAGAATAGCATTCACACATTATGGACTTAAGTCTTTGATGTTTTTATTTAGTAGCTTTGTATAATGTAATCAGTCATTGGACTCAAGCATAGTCATGTTTGAATTCTGGTTGTGAAGTGTTTTAGCTGCACGATGTCATCTAACTTTTCTAAGTAAAAAGGGTGTTGGCAAGATTTGTTAACATTGTTGACAAGATTAGATAGGTTGCCTAGCATAGTCCTGAAATATAGCAAGCACTCAAGATGCTGCCCCACTGTCCCTCTTTCATGTCCTCTCTCCTTCTTTTCCTTCCTTAAAGACATGTCCATGGGTTTAAGAAAAGGAAGCCTGAAAAAATAAAATGACAAGCATTTCTACTTCACGGAAAAAATGGCAAGTCTCTATAAATTTTCCTGAGTTTTCCTAAGAATAGATTTCAATTATTGAAAATTCATTGTGCTGAACCCATAGCCTAGTTTATAAAACCAAAAGACAAAAATAATTTACAGATGTTTTAGTTATCTATTACTGTGTAACAAGATACCCCCCAAATTATCAGCTTACGTTGACAAACATGTATTATCTCAACTCTATTTAAGAGGATCAGGAATTCAGGCAGGGATTAGCTGCATGGTTCTGGCTCAGAATCTCTTAGGAGATTGTAGTCAAGTCAACCAAAGCTGCTATCCTCTTAGGGGGCTGAAAATACATTTCCAAGTTCACTCATGTGACCTCTGATGGAGGTTTCAATTCTTTACCACATGGACCTCTCTGCAGAGGCCTCTCCTGCTCACACAACATTATGACTTTCCCTAAAGCAAGTGGTGATTGAGAGAAAAAGACAGAAGCTCCAGTCTTTTACACCTAACCTTGTGACATACCATCATTTCTTCTAATTGCTATTGATCACAGAGACAACCCTGGTGCAATCATAAAGGTATAGATACAAAGAGGCAGAAATCATTGGGCACCATCTTAGAGGCTGGCTACCAAACTGCTATGATGCACCTTGTAAGCTGAGCCCTACTTGTCCCAATGGCCCAGACAAGGTGTGCTGAGCAAGAGGCATAGGTTTTGGTTTTTTAAATAGATCTTTATTGGGGTATAATTGCTTCACAATACTGTGTTACTTTGTGTTGTACAACAAAGTGAATCAGCCATATGTATACACATGTCCCCACATCCCTTCCCTCGTGAGCCTCCCTCCCATCTTCCCTATTCCACCCCTCTAGGTCATGGCAAAGCACCGAGCTGATCTCCCTGCGCTGTGCTGCTGTAAGACAGACAGAGGCATAGGTTTTATTCTAACCTAAGAGTATAATGCAAAACCAGCAGAGATATCTGAAAGCTTCACTGTTGCAAAGTTGAAAGAGTAGAATAGCACAAAATGTCAGTTTAGCACTACACCTCTCAGTTGTTACCAAGTAAGTAAATATTAAAGCAAACTTTTTATACTGTCTCATGTCCATTTAATTCTAGATACTCTTGGGGGTTCTCCAGTTTAGTCATATTTATCCTCTGGAAGAAACATCCTTTGCCTCTCTGCTCTTTAAATCTCTGAGCTACAGAATCCATCTAAGTTGTACAGAAGGATTTCCAAACAATGTTAGAATTTTTTTTCAATGAGATAGCTTGATGAGACTCTAGCTGATATTTTTTAATAATGTTGTAGTTATATTCTGATTTTAATAATTGAGAGTAAAGAGCACACAGTAATTGGCACACATTAGGCATTCTAAATATTTATTGATTAAATAAATACACCCGTCTACTCCTTTTTATATAAAATAACAAAATAAAATATGGTGATATGTTAGATATTTTTGTTAATATTGCAAAGGAAAGTGGACTTTCTAAAAAAAACTATACATCAATAAATATGTACATAAATTTTAAAAGAAACACATACACAAGAAGCAAATATTGCTGTCAAACTAAAAACTTATATTTCCAAATACCTATAATTTAAAGAAATGGAAGTTTTTTTGTATCTTTTTGAAAGGTCAACATTCATAAAAATAACAACAAAAACCTCTTTACTTTATGATAGCATATGTATCTAGTTTCAATGAAAATTATATCAGGACTCAAAAGCTGAAATTACGGTAATTTAAAACCACTTCAAAGATGTTATGAACTACCTCTTTTTCAGTCTTGTCTCATAGATACTTCTATACTATAATTTATAATTCATGATTCTGGAAAGAAAATGAAAAAGTCACTTTGAGATATCATTTTAAAGGCAATTTTAAAGTGACAACTTGTTCAAAGATATGATTGAGGAATTTAAATATTCATAAATAATCTCTAGGATTTATTATTTTAAGTTATAATAACCTATACTTTAATAATAATCTGAACTATTCAAACACAATGAATAAAAGGCTAAGAAGATGGCTAACAGATTCTTAGAAATATTACTTCACAATGTTATTGCTTTAAAAATGTAGACTTGGAGGGAGGTTTAAGAGAAATGTTGGGAGGTGATGATTAAACAATGCTCTTCCAACTACTGAACATTTATTTTTAAAAGTAAAGCATTTTCTTTAGAAAATAACTGTCAGGGACAGTTTAAATGTGTAAAAAATTAATAATCAGAAACCTCAAGTAGTCAGGAGACCAGAAGGGGGAGCTCTCACTCCCTTTAACAATAGCAGAGCCCAACAGCAAGAAGAAAGACTCTTCTTTCCAGCCAATGAAAAGCCATGGATTCTGTTTGCTACAGCCCTCCCAACTTCCTTTTCCCCTCTATAAAAGTGTTCTCCTCCCTTTGCCGTGGGGTTACTTACACATAGCTGGCCATGGTTGCATACCATAAACTGCAATTTTCTGCTGATCCCAAATGAACCCATCTTTGCTGGAGAAATATCTGGCAATCTATTTTAGGTCAACAGTGACCAGAACAATTAAGTTTCTTAAATTAGCATAATAAACATATACCATAATAAACATAAAACAAAAGCCCAACTTCTTGAAGTTTATTCATTCATTTGCTCTGATTTATTCATTTGCACAGCAATTATCACCACCTAACCTATTATATATTTATTGTTTTGTTGGGGTATTTTTCATATCGACCCACTAGAATATAAACTGTATGAGAAGAGGAGTCATTAACCTCACTAACTCACTAACTTCTAAACCCAGATCTTAATATAAGATCTGTAATATACACAGTTCTAAATCCAGATCTTAGAAGACTCCCAGGTTTATATTAGGTACTTTATAAATATTTACTGAGTGAATGAATAAATGTTTATCACGTGCCATGCACTGAACCAGGTGCCAAAGATGCAGTAATGAACCATATAGACATGATCCCTATCATGAAAACACTTAATTTTACTGAAGGTACAGACAAGTCTATAATTACAGGAACCAATGTCACAAATATTGTGGGAGAGGAGAACAAAACAGCGGTACCAACTCTGATATTGGAGGAAGGCTTTCTGAAATCAAAACTCAGACCTAAAAATGTTTGGAGATTAGCCAAGTTTTTAAAAGGTGAACATAAAAGAGAGAAAACTCTTCAACAGCGGCGAGCTATATGTGCAATGACCCAGAAAGGAGAGAAGGAGTGACCTGAATGAAATTCTATACAATTCTATTGTAGAGATTAAATTAAGGGTAAGAGGTATCAGTTAAGATGCTTTCAGCACCAAGTAACAGAAAAATCACCTCTAAATCATCAGCTGGGTGGGCAGACAATTAAAGTAGGACCCATTTTATTCTTTCCTCTCCTCAGATCCAATACTTCGCCACTGATTCACTTTTGGCAACCCAATACCGGTACTGATAGTCTTAAAGTAACTGTAAGCAGCTCTGCAAATCTACTTGCTTCCTCTTCACAGCCAGCATTAAAAAAAAAAAAAAGGGGGGGGAAGGTGAGTCCTATTTACAGAAAAATCCTGAAATTCACTTTGGTTGGGTCAATTTAGGTCATATGAAAGCTAGGTATTAGAAGGGACTGATTTGTCTCACCCATGTCTCCTGCTCAATGCTTGGAGCCTGGTTGGAATCAATATCACTAAAACCATAGGGAACCAATAGAACCAAGGGTTTTGGGATATGGGAAAAGGAAAATTGAATGCATGAGCAGCTAAGCTGTTGTATTCACCATGTAACATTAGATTGTATCATAAAAGCAACTAAGAGCCATTGAATTGAGTAAAGGAAGAAGCCACTTAGATTTTCATGTTAAAAATATTCCTCTTTCAATGTGAAGAATAGAATGAACAAAATCAAGACTAGAAACAGGGAAGCCAGTTAGCAGGTTGTTGCAAGGTGTTATCAGTAGGGATAGACTGACAATAAAAGGTTCAAGAGATATTCAACAGTTAGAATAGGCAGACACTGGAGAAGATTTGGATTTAAGAAGTGAAGGAGAAACCAAAGTCAAGGATGAACCCATGTGTTACAGTTGGTCAAGGGAACATGTATGGTAGTACCATAGAAACCAAGGAGGAAAAGCAACTTGTAGTAGGAATGATGAGTTGGTTTTTGGATATGAGTTTGACATGTCTACAGGTTATAACCTTGAAGTTGTTTGAGTTCTCAGGGTCTTGCCATTTTCAGAAGATGTTAAAGATGTTATGTAATTCTATAATAGACATAAAACTATAAAATTAGATATAACATTTACTAATTATTAGCAAACGACCCATTTCCTTTTTGTATTTAAGTTCTTGCTCCATAATTACTAAATCTTGATGCTATTTGCCAAAGCCAAAGGTTAGGAGATAAAATTAAGAGACCAGAAGCATATAATAAGTCATCTGTGTTTTCCTCTAACAAGAAACATAAATGCCTATCAAATACCACCTGCTGTAATGGTGTGGAAATCAAGTAGAATAAGAATTAGAAATATCCTGATTCAGTAAACAGAGGAGCAAGCAGTGGATTAGATAATATCAAGGTCAAGTAATGACATATACAAAGAGAAAGTAAAGCAAGATTTTTAAAATTCAAGATGGAAAAACATTATTATTGCAACATGGATGCCCTAGATGCTTGTAAAAAAAGGGAGGCATCTTTGTGTAGGTCAATATCTACCTGAAACATCACTTGGAGGAAGAGGGCTAGGCAGTAAGATTAGCAGCTGCAGCATGGAACTGATTCAGCAGCAGATGTGAAGCAAAACTCCTTGTTTCCAAATTTGGTAGAGGGATGTAACCTCATTAGGGAGGAAGCTGAATCTAGGTTATACAATAATGAAGTAGACAAAAGCCATAGCTAAACTGAACTTCATAATAAATCGATGAGAATTTCAAGGTAAAAGAGCAGAGAAGGAAGAAGAAAGGGGGAGGACCAGGGTGAGAAGGAGGAGGAAGATAAGAAGGTGGGGGAGGAGGAGAATGAGACGGGAGATTGGTGGGGGGAATGGTGCAGAGAGGGGAGGGAAGAGATGAGAGTGAGAGAGAATGAGAATGCAACAGAGTAACCAGAGGAGAACTTTCTTGTGGCTAAAGGGAATGTTTTAGAACAAAGCGTATTTAATATTCAATTATAAGCCATTTTCATTGGTATAGTATTAAATCCCACATCTTCAGAAAAGTCTAATACACTGAAATGTCCATATGTGGTGATACTGAGGAGAATAAGAACAGGAACAATAGCAGAAATGTGGTCAACCTAACAATGACTCCTTCTACCGATTCCTGGATAGATGATCACCATCTTCTCAAGAAGAAAGACAGGTGTTCCAGGTTCCATATGTCATGGCAGCTTCCCTTCAATTAGCTTTAGGTTTTGTTCTAAAGGAATTCAAATTGAAATTATGTTTACATAACATCATTCATGTATTCAAAAATACAATCAATGGACTTGAGGACACGGGGAGGGGGAAGGATAAGCTGGGACGAAATGAGAGAATGGCATTGACATATATACACTACCAAATGCAAAATAGATAGCTAGTGGGAAGAAGCCACATAGCGCAGGGAGATCAGCTCAGGGCTTTGTGACCACCTAGAGAAGTGGGATAGGGAGGGTGGGAGGGAGGTGCAAGAGGGAGGGGATATGGGGATATATGTGTACATATAGATGATTCACTTTGTTATAAAGCAGAAACTAACAGAACACTGTAAAGCAATTATACTCCAATAAAGATGTTTAAAATAAATAAATAAATAAAAGGAAGGTACCCTTTATAGAACAAAAAAAAGAAAGTACAATCAAGAGCAAACTGACTGCACATAGCATAAATGAGTGTTTTGACAAAGAAGCTACAGTGCAGAACTGAGAGTGACTGTGATACAAATACACATACCAGTAGGTGAATTAATTACATTAATGGCAAGTGAGCCTAAATGAGGCAAGTCTAACATATTTGTTATAGTAGAATAAATCTGTACAAGGTACACAAAGTTTTAAGGACCATTTTACTCAACATCCATTAATATTATATTTTTTAAGGACATAGAACCAAGTTCCTAAACCTAGCTCTGATGCTATATGTGTGATTTTGAGCAAGGCACATGGCATAGTCAGAGCTCAGTTTTCTCATTTTATCTTGAGAGCTTTGATTGGATCATCACTCAAGTCCATTCTCAGCCCAAATAGACTATGGTTCTGATGCCAATTATAGTATCACCTTTTTCTAATATGTGACATTTCTACTATAGTTGTTTTTCTTAAAAGATTTCTACTGTCATTTTTTAAAATAAGACAAAATTAAATTTGAGGTGTGCCACCCCATGAATGACCTTTTTTTAAAAGCTATGCAACTTTTTTCCAGAAAAAAAGATAGTCCCAATATGACCTCTACTGAAAACAATGATCTTTTCTGGTCAGTGTCTTTTGCTTTCATCCTTCTTATTCATGGGCTTTCTACACCTTCTCAAATATGACTGTTCTGTTAGAAAAGTGAAAAAATACAATTCTCTTTATTTGCCATGACAGATCCCCATGAGATAAAACTTTGTTATAAAATCACTTTCAGGAAATTTATTAATTTACTTATTCAAAAAATATATAGTATGTAATTATCAGGAGTAAGAGCTGGTTTTAGCATGATGCAAAACATAACATATTTTCATTGTCCAGGAAGCTCATAAATAATATCTGAACATCCAAATAATAGAAGATATTTTACAAGAAAACAGTAAGTAGCAAAGTGTAGAAATAATGGCAGGGTCTACTCTGGTTGGATCACAACACTTCTGTAAATGAAACAAGAATAATAATAACTAACACAGAGAGTTGTTATGGTTATCAAATAAGATAATGTTTGTAGAGCACTTGGCACATGTAATTGATTAGCAAATTATTTCACTGCATCTTCTCCATAGGTCCAAATATGCCAGTTTTACAGATGAGAAAACCGAGGCTAAAATCATTAGGCTAGTAAATGGTGGAGCTAATCCTCAGACCCATCAATATGACGCCAGAGGTGATAGACTTAACTCATGTACTATAACACCTTCTAAACATATTATTACCATGCCCACAACTTCGAGCATAGGGCAACAAAGAGTTTTATTGACAGCTAACTATTGGATGAGACACTGAGAGACGGTAGAGCCTTGAAGACATACATTGCTGAGTAATTGGAGTAAACTAATTTTATCAGTCCAGTGAACATGATCACCTACTGGTTATTTGTGTTTACACAGAGATAGCAAAATTCTTTGCAGCAGATGGTGAATCTTAAGGGCTCATGCCTTATTCCAGTATGGATGTCAGCACTAGAATGACCAAACCAGGTGAGGAATTAGACATATTCAATGGAGTAGGGCAAACCTATTACAGGCAGTAGTCAGAAGCAAAAGCAGGCTGGTATAGTGTTCACAGAGTAACAGTTAGGTGGCAATTCAGGAAGGTGATACCTACATAAAAGGTAATAACAGATGTTATCAAGGCAAGTATAGAAACAGAAGCAGGAATCCCGGTGTCAGGGAAAAATGAAACCGTAATAAGAGTTAAAATATAGCAAGTACAGTGAAACTCCATCATAATACCATATGTGAGATCCAAAAAATATAACCTGTACAATGTGAAGTTAAAATATTTGAAGTTAATGAAATGACTGGGCTAAGGCTGCTGCAGAGGATGGGAACTGATTGCCAATCACATTTTATCCAAAATTGCATTACTGTAGGATGCACTAATCTCATTGTTTCTCTGTGCCTACCACACACCCAGAAAAACTAAGAACTTTACTTGTACTAACGCATTTAACCATCAACAACAACTCTATAGCTAATATTATTTCCTCTTTCACACAGATGAGAAAACTGAAATACAATGAGGTTAGTAACTTTCCCAAGATCAATCAACCAATAAAGGGCAGATCTATAATTAAAATTCATGCTGTCCAGCTCTAAAGTCCACACTTATAACTACTAGGCAATCCTGTCTCTACGAAGTCAAGTATCAACCAGCTAACATCAGAGACTCTGGCAGAGGGTAACAAGACTCATGTCACAAGGTTGGCAATCTAAAGTGTGGGATCAGAGCTCTAGTCTTTATGGCACAGTAGAAGTGAAGCAGTTAGAATAGTGTCTGGTCTCTAATAAGCGCTCAATGAATGTTAGCTATGAAAATCATAACTGTTGTTGCTGTTGTAAAAGGAGAAGAAAGGATGGGAACTTTTATAGGCTGAATTATAGCCCTCCTCCAAATTTATATGTTGAAATCCTAACCCCAGTACCTCAGAATGTAACTGTATCTGGAGATAGGGTCTTTAAAGAGGTAATTAAGTTAAAATGAAGTCACTAGGGTGATCTCTAATCCAATATAACTGGTATCCTTATAAGAGGGGAAAATTTCAACACAGACATGTACAGAACACAATATAGAGGAAGGACCATGTGAAGACACAGGGAAGTGACAGCCATCTATAAGTGAAGAAGAGAGGCCTCAGAAGAAACCAACCCTGCTGACACTTTAATCTTAGACTTACAGCCTCCAGAACTGTGAGAAAATAAATTTCAGTTGTTTAGGCCACCCGGTCTGTGGTGCTTTGTTATGGCAGCCCCAGCAAGCTAATACAGGGACCAAAAGGTGGGAAATACAAGATAACCAGAAAATATAGTAAAAGGTCAGTGTTAAATTCAACATGAAAGAGATTGGCACAAAACTGTGGCAGGGACCCACCTAGGAGAGATGGACTTCAGGCAAGAGCTCAGATGTATGTAGGCTTTGAGGCAAAGATTAGAGCATGACTAATAGCAAAAGTAGTTAGATGCCAAGCTGCTGCTTTAAAGCTTCTTGAATATCCTCTGCTAAGGATATTGAAGGAGCTTGGGGATGGAGCAATCTTAATTCTAAATTTTTCCAAATTAATTTTAAGCCTAAATTTCCAATATATGTTAAGCCTAAAGTAGGTTACTACAGCTGCATTTTGTCTGTAATCTTACTTATTTCAGTGATGAATGTTCTGGAATAATGGTGACATTTTTCTAAAAATAAGATCCAGAAATCTGTAAGACATGTAGGGAGCAAATACCTGCTTAGAACTTCCTTTTCATCTATTAATCTGCTTTAAATAGACACTAATTTTTCTGCTGTTCACTTAGATGTTATTACTTTTTTGTAAATACCCATATATCTTTAACATTAGGCATGTCTAGATGTGGGTAATATGCATTGGGTTGAATTGATGACATTGTTCCAGAAGAATGGTATCAATAATGGTAGCTTTCTTTCCTATTTGACCCCACACATACACACACCTACTGTATTTAATAGCAATAGAATTTAAAAAGCAAGATCTAATTAGTTAGTTAGTGAGATCATTGCTTTGAATTCTTCATTTATAATTCATATTGCGTGCACACAACATCGGAATAGCTCAAATGAACACAAGTGAACTAAAAGTCAGTTATTGATGTTATAACCAGTTACAATTTCAAGAAAGAATAAAAAGCATACAGTGTGGAGCAATTGGCATTTGAAGACATTTTGAATGTAGAGGCTTTCAGTTATCAAAATTCAATTACAACAAGAAAAGCAGCTAAAAGACACCCTCTCTCAATTTTTGAGCATATTCCACCTTAACAGGTGATTCAATGCATGGTGTACTGATATATCTCACGGGTCTGATGGTGAGACTCAATAGAAACGAATCCCATTTGCCAAAAAGTGCTCCCCATTTCAGATTAATTAAGCCTAAAAGTGATGATCATTATAACAATCAAAAGCATAGAGACCATTGCCACTGTTTCAGGATTTCTAAATAAGAAAGTATTTAGGGAATTATTTTAAGCTATACTGTTCAAACAGTGATTTTAAATTAGTTGATGGGAAATTCCTATGCCTGTTAGTCATCAGCAATCAAGGGAACAATAGCTGTTGTCCAGCTATGCATTCTTCGTGGTGTAGCTCATCTGTTTATTTTCCTTTATTCCTTAGAAAAGGAAACAAAGTAAACTCTCTAATATCAACTTCACGTTGCCAGTTAGCATGATATTAATGTTCAGGTTGAATCTTTGTGATAAAGAGGATCATGACATGCTCTGGGGAAGACAGTTTTGTACTTATTATTGAAGTTGACACCATCTTCATGGGTATCTGGGACTTTATGGGTAGCTGGGACTACAGTGGAAAAGAGCAGACTCCTCAATTTATGTCAGATCATACTGACAGCTGTTATCCTAATGCAGTCCAATGTAAGGTGAGAAATATGTAACCAAAGTTTTAAGATACTAGTTGTGTGTCATTATATACTAATGACACTTTAAATACAAAAACAGTAAAAAGATTTTTTTAATTTAAAGGAGTACATATTTTGGTTATTTTAATCTCAAAATCAAATAAAATGACAGACTTTCTTTTATTCTCCTCCGGAATATGCCAGACCTCTGCAGAGATATATCTAGCTTTTAGCTACAAAGGAATTATACATTTTTTTCAGGCAGTGGTTGTTATTTTAAGATAAAATACACCAGAGAATGAGGGTTTTATGTATGTATAAAAGAATAATCTTAGCCCTCAAAGACTTTCCAAGGAAAGGTATGATATGAACAACTCTCAGCATATTTTTTATTAATGTGAGTTAGAGTCCTACAGATAAATTAAATATCCAACATTTATCTGTTTGTTATACAATGTACATAACTTAAGAATAAAAGAAAAATTAGCATTATTCTACATGCTTCAAATATTTAAGTTATGTTTCCTGTAATCTTTGAGCCTTTGAGAGTGCTATTTTTAATATGAAAAAAATGGAAATACTCCAAGGAAATTAACCCCTCTAAGTTCACTTCTAGCTTTTCTAGTGGGAAGTCTCTAAACCTAAACCCAGATTTTTCTCAGAATCTTCAAGGCCTCTACACAAATAGGGCAGATAAGAAAATCCTAGCAACTTCTATACAGACCCTGGCAGATTCTAAGACCAGAGCAACATCAATATAACCAATCAATTTTATTTCAGTAAAATCAACTAAGTTCTACAAAAACTTATTAAGCCCCTACTGTATATAAACACTAAGCTAAATACTGGTGCCTGGCACCCCAGAGGTTCCTTTCTTTGATAAAGAAAAAATTAAAAAGGACAGGAGATGAAGTCTACGTATTCTCCAGCAGAGTCTACATTCTCTCCAGGTAAAGGCTGGGCCTTTACCCAAGCAGGGTAAATCAGGGCCAGGACCTACCTTTCTGAAATTAATTTTTTAAGTCACAGTAGAGTCAGAAATCATGAATTAAATGACGAATTAAATCTCTACAAGCAGAAAATCTAAAAAACTTTCTTTTTCATTCATGGATTAATTAATTTATATGTTCAATTAATATGTATTATTATACATTTCTGCCAGTAACTCTTCTAAGTACTTTACATGAATTATCACAGTAATATTTTTTAAATCTTATGAGAAAGGTATTATGATATATACTTTACATTTAAGGGCTAGGACCCTAAGTTAAAATTTTGTCATGATTAATTAATCTTTCATGTGTGTGACAATCAAGTTCCAGTCCATTCCTTCTCTGAATATTTATCAGGTGTTTGGTACTGAGGAAACAGTGAAGAAAACATTCTCTTCCCTGCCCTCTTGGAGTTCATAATGGAGACCGGTAACTCCTTTAGCTCCAGGCAATTGGGGACCCTGCCTCAGGCTCTGCTCTTCAAGGGGCCCTAGATATTAAAGAATCTTTCTCAAAATTGTCAAAGTCCTCCTCCTGTGCCTGTGCCAGCTGAAGTCTGCAGTGATATACAGATAGAAAGTCTCAGGCCTAGGTTAGGACCTGTATAGCCCCTGGTCCCCATGTCTTCTTTCCAGGCACTTTCCAAATTTCAATCCTATGCATGGGTTCAACCAGAGGCCCCAAGGAGCTCCAGGCCTCATGCCTATGAAGTCATTTCAGGGCCCACTGGGCTGGGGCTTATTTCCTAGAGGATGGCCTAAAAAGACAATTGCTCCCTGCAAGCCAGTGTATTATTTCTTTCACAGGATTATTTATATAAGATTGAGCTTCCAGAATGGCCTTGATAAGCTGATTGTGTGTGATGCTCACTGACATGGGGCACATGGTGAGTTCAGGGCTTTGAGCTACCAACAGTATACTGCTGACCAACCCTTTGGCTTGAGCTCATGTGTTGGATTTATGTTGGAATCATGTGTCATATCTCATACATCTGTGTTCTGGCCACTGTGCTGCAGCATCTGAGGGTGATGACAGGCACACTTTCCTCTGTATGTTGCTCACTACTGGCACCCAGAGAATCAGTACCCCCTCCATAGGCTCTATGCCATGTATGAGGGAGTCCTCTGGGATAGTCACACTTAATCCATCTCCATTCTTTTCTTAGGTATAATAATTTAGATTTTTGATGATGTTTCTGCTCTCTAATTTTTATGTTCACTGGGTATATCTGTTCATGTGCTGATACCATCAATTGTCCAATATGATTTGCTAAATAAGCCTAGTATTTGGGAACTGAGAGCTAATAGTCAGCTTACATTACACCAAAAAATAGTTTCCAGTCTCTCAAAATTATTATTATTCCTTCCTTAATTTTCTACCTACCTAAAGAGCAGGTCCTCTAAAATCCATTTCATATGATGTGAACATGCTTTCAGACCATATGAATTGACCCAATATGCCCTTTTCCAATAATTCATAATGAGAGAAAAGAGGGAGACAGACAGACAGACAGGTGAGCTGGGTTTTATCTATCCACCAGTAACTAACTCTATGGATTTTCTGTAACTCATCTGTCCCCACTAAACCCCACTTTCCTGCATAAGCCAGCTTGGGTTCTTACATTCATATCCAAAAAATCACTAATTCCTAACAAATAAAACATTGTCCAGTCTAGAATCCTGGTAGTAACAAATAAGTTTCCCCCTAAAAATTCCCAGTCCTGCCATCATATAAATATAAATATAAAATTTATATATATATATATATATATATATATAAAATTCCATAGGTGCCTAACAGAAGCAAATATTCAATTGAGTCCTGTAGGATTTCCATAGATAAAGCTCTCATGAAAATAAGCATAAATATGCAAATTTCCATAATATAGGAGGAAACAAACATTGTGAGTGAGAGTCAGTGGAAGCAACACATATGGTAATTACTCTCATGAATTTCAGATTATGTAATTATTAGTTTAAATATTATCAAATGGATGTTTTAAATAATTATACAGATAAAATTGAAAATATGAGAAAGAAATCTATAGAAAACAAAACCAGCCAACTTTGGAAGAAAAGCCAAAGGACTTATAAAAATTGAAAATGTACTCATTGAAATAAAAATAAACTTTAATGACTTGGTCAAATAGTAGACCAATTGCTCAAGAGATAATTAGTTGTATAGAAATAACGAATCACTATGTTGTGTAACAGGAGCTAACATAGTGTTGCAGGTCAATTGTAATTCAAAAACAAACAAGCAAACAAACTCATAGAAAAAGAGATCAGATTTTTCATCACCAGAGGTGAGGGATGGGAAAGAAGGAGAATCGGATGAAGATAGTTAAAAAGTATAAACTTCCAGTTATAAGATAAATAAGTACTAAGGATATAATGTACAACATGATAAATATAATTAACACTGCTGTGTGTTATATATGATAGTTGTTAAGAGAGTAAATCCTGAGTTCTCATCACGAGAAAAAAACATTTTTCCATTTCTTTAATTTTGTATCTATATGAGAGAATCGATGTTCACTAAACTTATTGTGATAATCACTTCATGATGTATGTAAATCAAATCATTATGCTGTATACCTTAAACTTATACAGTGTTGTGTGTCAACTATATCTCAATAAAACTGGAAGAAATAAAAGAGATAATTAGTAAAATGGAAGTTAGAACTGGAGAAATTATCTGAAATGTAGTAGGCAGAGATGAAGAGAAAAGTTTTCTATAAAAAGATTAAGGACTCTAAAAGACAAATTGTAAAGGTATACAATGTAAAAAGTAGAGAGAGTGGGGGAGAGGCAAATTTTCAGGGAAAAAATAGCTAACAAATATATAGAATTGATAAAGGATATCAAAAATCAGCAATCAAGAAGTATAAAAACAATTTAGGAAAAATGAAACAAAACCAAATCCATACTCTGATACTTCAAAATGAAACTGCAGAATGCTAAAGACAAGGAGAAGCAACCAAAGAGAGAAAACAGATTATCAGGAAAACAATAACAATTAATAGATGACAGAACTCTCAACAGCAACAAAAAAATTCATGACAAAGGAATTATACCTTTCAATATCTGAAATAAATTAAGAGAATTTTATTTATAATAAAATTATATTGTTTTATACCCAGCTAAACTATCATCTAAGTGTGCTTGTGAAATAGAGGCGTTTTCAGACATATAAGAATTGAGGAAGTTTACCTTCAACAGACCTTCACTGGGGGAAATTATCCTAGTAATGCATTTCAGGAATAAGAAAACTGATCCCACAAACAAGCAGAGATTCAAGAAAGAGTACAACTCTGCCTGGAGCCAGCTCTGATCTATAACAGGTATTCAAAAATCACTTGCTAAAAAATGAACACATTATTTTAATTTTCAATTTGAAATAAAAAATGGTTACTAAATACAAATTGTTCAGGACAAGAGGAGCATGACACAATCTTTTTTTAATTACCAAATTCTGGGAAAAAAAACTACAGGTCAGACCAGAGAAAATTTATTTTCTCCATTCTGGTTAAAAGTGTTTGGTTCCTTAATGTGGAAAAACTAGCGATTGATATGAGAACTTGTTATATATCATCTTTATATTTCTGTTTCACACACATAAAAAACGAGTCTGCAGGCACTGTCAATCCTCCCTTATCTTTTTAAGAATATTATCTGGCCACCATTTGTGTCCACATCAGTTTATAACATCTGAATGAGTATTCATTGTTAGTTTCCAATAATAAACATTCAAATCAGAGTTTTGGGAAGGTTTAATGTGTGTTAACTTTCCCCTTCCTAATTAAAGAAAAAGATAATTCTAAGCAAACCTTTCTGTATTCTTGTGTAAGTCCTTGTCTAACATACTAAACAGAACAAGACAGAGTCAGTGTTTTCATGCTTTGTATTTCTTGAATCTCTCCCATTCAATATGATTTCTCAAAGATTATGTTTGGTGTTTTTTTTCTTAAATCCTCTCACTGCCCTAGCATATAATTCAGCTAGAGTAGGTTGAGATGCAACTCATTTGAACAGCTAAAACAATTATTTCATATACTTCCTGAATGAATTGTTTCCCAGTGTGAAGATAATTTATTTTAAAGGAAAATTCCCTCATCTCTTGGATATTCATTAATACTTTTCTTTCATCTGGCTCCAAGCCTAAAATTCTCTATCTTCTTAATGAAAATATAAATGTAATTGTCCTTTTGGTATTTATTAAACATTTTCAGATGCATAGCTCATTTAAGGTATTAGTCTTCCTGACACTGTTCTTAAAATGTAAGTTTCTAAAAACTTTGTACACATATTCTTTAAAATTTTTAGCTCAAGGGAAATTTTATCTGCACTTTCCATGCCTTACTTTGATCCTATGTATTGTTTAAATCTTATCAAGAAAATTCTCATTTAACGTGCAGAATGGCTGCCCTGAAGATATCCATGCACTAATCCCTCCCCTTTTACATGAAAAAGGGACTTTGCAGACATAATTAAAGTTACAGACCTGAAGAAAGGGTGATTACCCTGGGTGATCCATGTGTACCCAATCTAATCACGTGAGCCCTTAAAAGCAGAGAATTTTCTCCAGATGGAGTCAGAAAGATGCAGCAGAAGTCAGAGGACTCAATCTGGTGTTACTGAAAGGAACCACATAAAAAGCAGGAGAAGGAACACAGGCAACCTCTAAAAGCAAAGACTAGCCCTTGGCTGACAGCCAGCAAGGAAATAGAAACCTTAGTCCTATAACCTCAAAGAAATGAATTTGGTCAACAACCTGAATGAGCTGGGAAGTGAAATTTTCACCAGAGCCTTCAGGTAAGACTTCAGCCCAAACAACATGTTAATTTTGACCTTCCAATGACTTGAGCAGAGAATCCAGTTTGGCCACACTGTGCCCAGACTTCTAACCCACAAACCTGTGAGGTAATAAATGGACATTGCTTTAAGCCATCAATTATGCAGTAATTTTGTTATAGCGGCAATAGAAAACCAATACACTCACAACTCTCTTCCCTTGTAGAGCTCTATCTCATGGAAGTGAGCCTATTTTCCCCTGACTTTTATGGAGCTGGCCTTCACAATATCTAGATTATAGGTCAGTTGAGGCCCAGTCTTCCCTTCATGGCACAGTAACTTACAAAATAATATTGTTTCTTTTCCTCAAGGCTTTCCATCTCTTCTATTCCACCAATTCTTTTGAAGAGAGGGTCAAAATTGGAATAGCAGTTTCTGTTCTTGCTCTCTTTACCCTTTGGGAGATGAAGTCACCAGCAAAGCGGGTCGAGAACTTGTCAGATACTCTGATTTTAGCCAACTGAGACTTCCAGCGGATGTTCAGTAAGTCCCTCAGTTTGCCTCTGTGCCAGTTCTGTAGTTTGTGTCAGGAATGCATCATGCATTCCTTCCATCTGTTAGTCTGTCGCCTTCAAATGTAAGGATTGTAGAGAAGCAGCATTTATGTACTTGGCTCTGAAATGATAATGATATTTCTTCAGCACTTCTCTCCTTTTACCTTCTCACAAATGCTCCCTAGTTTGAAGTCACTTTAACACTAAATCATAGAGACTTAGATTTTGCTAGCTCATTTATCCCACATACCTGGCTATGGGGCCTCAGTTCATCTTTAGTTCAAGTAATAGCACTGCCCTCCTCCAAAGGGCACAATTCTCAATCAGACTCACACAGAATAAGTCTTATCCAGCACTGAGCTTTACTCCTCGTCCACAAAGGTCACAAGAGAGGAGCCACAAGCGACGCCAAATCAAAATTTGGGATGCACTAACCCCATCAGATTCACCTTCCTAAAATCGCTTTCACTCGAAGTGTGTTTTGGGTTAGAGTAACCAGCACTGACAAAGACTGTTACAAATTTTACAGAGAAGGTACTTAGCTTGGGGTTCTCTCAGGCTTTATATACTATTAATCATGTAACTACAAAGATTATGTGACTAACTTCTGTTCTCCAGTACAGTCATGTCTCATAAATCCATTGTAGGTTTATTTATAATAAACAGTCCTAAAAAAACAGAAATTGTCTGCTAAAAGGATACCTGGTCAGTATACAGCAGCTCCTGGAAGACCTTCATTTATCTTCCAGCTGGCAAATTTCACCAGAATATTCACAAGGAGATCTGGTCCAGTCAAAATTGCCTGCCTTGGGGGAAATGGGAGGAAGTGAGTTACAGATTCACTTTTCTTCCAGTTCCCAATTATAGTTTAAGCCACTGCTGTCCTTTGATGATCAGAAATTTTCTTTCCTTTAAAAGAATTCTTTCTCAGGTGCCAAACATTCCACTCCCAGCCCCCTACTCCTTTACAGTTTGTCTTCTGATGCCTCCTGATGCCTCAATTCACCAGTAGTGCTTACCTAGCTGACACTCTAAGTACTGAAAAAGTCAAGCCTTGTTTGGTTTTTAATTTGTTTCATTTTTCTATAGTTGATATTGTTTTCTCCAAGAAGGTCCTAACCCCATGAAGATGAATGGATGAAAAAATATATATACTGCCATTAGGAAGAGAATGTACTCACATCTATGTATCAGTAACAGCCCTAATCCACTCTACAATCCAACACATTAGCATATGTCTTCCTGATGTTGGTTACTGCTGGTTCTCCTCTCCTGATTTGTATTTGCTTTTTAACTAGCTCCAGTTACTTATTTCCTTTGTGAATCCACTCCAACAACTCTTATGACATCACTGAGGTTAAACATTACACCTTAAGCAATAATCTCATGTTTAGTTTTTTTATTATCCATATGCTAAAAATTGGTATATTATAGACATCTGAGACCATAGAGTTTATTTTTTAGCCTCTTCTAAATAATGATTTATGTTTATTATAGCCAGTATTTCTATTCTGCACAGTTTTGTTCCTTTATCTTAGAATTTGAATCTCTCCTCCCTATTCAGCTCAGTGCATTCTTGGACAAGCCATGCAGTCTACAGGCAAAAAACAAACACATTCTCTGACTCCTGTGAGGTGAGCTAATTTCTACTCCAAGGATTCTGACATTATGATTTAGACTCCAAATGCCCTTTTTCAGTACCTCTTGTAATACCTGAATTCACTTAAAAACATCACTGTTCTTTGAAGTACTTCAGTTTTCTGTTCAAAGTCACTTTGCACAGTTCTTTAAGATTTTGGGAGCCCTTCTCTGGAAATATCATTCACCTCCTTGTAAATTAGCAGGGACAACTAGCATCCAGCAGATTAGATTAAGGAGGGGCAGGCTGTCTGTTACATCCTATTGTCAACGAGCACAACTCCCAGTGGCTCATGTTAAGTCTACAACCCTCAGTCGAGAGTCAATAATCAACCATAGGTACTTTCCAGGAACTATACTGAATTCTTGGAATCAGTGGCACTCAGGGGATTCATTACATTGTTACATTGTTTTTCCCAGAAATCTAGATTTCCTATAATAGAACATGCTTATTGATTTTTAGAGCTCCAGTAGAACAGTTTGTTTCTCTACTCTCCTACTTACATCACTTTTTAAAATTCTTTATCTGTGTGGCTTTGTTTTGATTTCCAAATATTTTCTCATCCTATTTTACAAAGCACATTTTCTCCTGAGTGTCTCCCTTGATGCAACAAGTAGCATAGGTACTAGTTAGAAATGTACACAGTTGTTCTCTTCATTCCTGAGTCATCAGTCTCCATTCTCTGAATGCTTGCTATGGATTTTTATATACTCAATTTCCTTAGACTTTTGTACTATTTCTTCTTTCTCTAGTGGTTACTCCATTGTATGAATCATGTTTGGCAAAATGAACATTTATCCTAGGATCAAAACTCCACAGACCTGATGTTTTCTACAGATATGGCCCTGTGCAGGTCAAAACTATTTTGAGCACCAATTTCTCTAAAAAATGGGAATAATGATCTCTGTACCTCAGAGTCATTGTGAAGTAAAATAAGACAATACATGTGATTTTTTAAATAATAACACATTATAGAAATCCTTGTTTTTCATAGTTTGGTAACCATTCATTCATTCGTTTATCCATTCTTGTATTCAAAAATATATATCAAACTTTATATAATGTCCTTTTCACTTCGGTCCAAGTCCTTGATACTTCCTTGTCTTAGAGATTTTTGATCACCAAAACAGGGACTATTGGAAAACAGTGCTTTTTCCTATTTTAATTAACAACGTATTTCATTAAAAATATTATATCTTCAAAGAGCATGAAAATAAAAGGAGATATTTCCCACAGACTAAAATAAATTTGGAGGGCAGAAGATACGTTCCACCCCTAGGTACTTTAGGGCAGTAGCTGGGGAGGTTGGTAAGACTCTAAAGAAATACTTGTAATAGGCACCCAGGAGCACCAATGAGTGCAGTAATGGTTAATTTTATGTGTGGACTTGACAGGCCTAAGGGATGCCCACATAGCTGGAAAAACATTATTTCCAGGTGTTTCTGTGAGGGTATTTCCAGGAGAGATTAGAATTTAATTCAGTAAACTGGGTAAAGAAGATCCCCCCTCACCAATGTGGGTGTCATCGTTCAATCCACTGGAAACCCTAATGGAAAACAAACAAAGGAAGGGCAAATTGACGCTCTTATTGAGCTGGGACATCCATCTTCTCCTGCCCTCAGGTATCAAAGTTCCTGGCTCTCGGGCGTTAGATAGGACTGAATTATTCCACAGCTTTTTGGGTTCTCCAACTTGCAGATGACATATGGTGGGACTTCTCAGCTTTCATAACCACATGAGCCAATTCCTATAATAAATCTCCTCACATTTATCTCTATGGATTCTATTAGTTCTACTTCTCTGAGGAGCCCTGACTAATACAAGTACCAATCTTTCAGAGTAATTTTTAAGCATCGGAGGAGCTCCTGTAGGCTGGACAAGCGAGCATTATACCTCAATCAGCACTTACACGTAGAAAATATCTTGATATTGCATTAGACTATGGAAACACTGTATACCTGGGAGAAAGGGAATTCCTAATAATGACTGAATTTATTTATAACTCAGAAAGATAGATCTAGGTGAGACTCAGATTTAGTTACTAAAAAATAAAGAAATTCTCATTTCCTCAAGTCTGGGTTTTTGACTGATTAATATATACAGTAAAAACGTAACGTATGACCCACAACATTAGACTTGTTTCTTTGGCTGCATAGGCCCTCCTTAGGCTAAAGTATATCAAGTGAAATAACATTATCTGACTGCTTTGAGAATCACTCCTCCTGGATTCTACAAAGAATTTCAGGATAAATTGCCAGTTTGATTACCTTTTTGCTCCTGGTTTATACTCCACAACCATATAATAGAATATTGTAGTGCCATGAAAAATAATTCTTCTGAAAACTAAAGATGGAAAAAGCTGAGGATTGATTTTTAAATAGAAAAAAAGTAGAATTCAGAGCTGGAAAAACAGAACGATACTAAATTTTTAGTAGAAGTGGTAGTAGTGATGGTGGTGGTATGTACGTACATATCAGGATGTGTAAGGAAAGATGATGGAGAGATGAGAAATTCACTAAAATTATGCAAAAATTATGCTTTTCTCTGAATAAAAGGATTGTGTTTAAATTCTTACTTTTTCCTTTTATTTTCCATGTTTTTAAAACTTTCAACTGTAAGAATGTATCACTTTTTATAATCAAGCAAAAACAATAAATGTTATTTTGCAGTTCCCGTCTGACACTTTCTTATGTTATCTCCCTCCAGTTGTCAAGGAGCAATTGGTTGCCAAATACCAGGAAATTAACAGCAATTATCACCAGCTGGCTAGCTGCTAGGAGTAGTCACTGGACTGTAATCCACCCGGCATGAGATAGAAAACCTTGAAGGAATAAAGTCGATGATTAATCAAACTTGAAAAATTAACTTCCCGGGATAGCATATATCAAGAAGGCTTACTCACTGAGCACTAGACATCATTCCCGAAAGTCCCATCCTAATGATTTCAGCAGCATTAGCTCTTCAAAACAGGTTGCTAATGGTTCACTCTACAGAAAAAGAGTTTCATGTGTTTGAGATAACTTCTAAAATTCTAGCTAACAATGAAATATTTCATTGTCTGGGAGGTGACAATAATATTTATCTGTAAGATTTTCTTTAATCAGCATTGGGTTCAAGTGCACAAAGGGCATTACTGGATTGCATACTGACTTTACAAAGATAGAGAACTACCATCTTTCTACATTTCCTAAAATACAGGCAGGTAGACTACATGAGGGCATAGATATTAATTTTGAGATTTTGAGGGGAGGCAGCAATAGCACCCTTCTTTCCTACTCAAATTCTGATCAAGTTAAAATATAGACAAAATGTTAAGACAGCTAGAAAATCAAAATCAGGGAGAGCACTTCCATTTGGGACAAAGGAGGCATTCGTATATTGACCCAGGATTGGCCAGACACCAACCTTGTTGGAGGTAATCCTAGTGCTGAGCCTACCACAGGGGCAGAAGCTGCCTTTTCATGAGCAGAATGTGCACTTTCTTTGGGCAGAGTTGTATTTCAGCAGTGGTTCTCAAAGTGTTGTTCCTGGACTGGCTGCATCAGCACCACCTGGGAATTTGTTAAAAATGCAAAATCATGGGCCCACCTTAGACCTACTGAATTAAATCTCTGGAAAGGGGGACCAGAAATTTTTAAAGAGCATCTTTAAGTAATTTTAAAATCACCTGAATTAGAGAGAGAGAGAGAGAGAGAGAGAGAGAAGGGAACTAAAATACACATGCACACTACCTTTTTCCAAGCTCTCCAGTAAAATAACTCACTCCACGTTTGTGGGAAGAAGTGAGTGAGGGGGATTAGCAGAGAGGCTAGGAAGGTTACACTTTTGGAACTCCCTCCAGATAGAAGGAAATATCAGGGGTCGGGAAGAAGCATCCCCCTACTAATCTTCTTTAGCCATTAATTCTCCTAACCTATTGAGTTTAAACCTTAAGCTTATGATTAAATGGGGATTTACCTGTCCCCTTTGATGGAGATTACAGGAGGATCCTGACAGTTTTCCTCTTTCATGAGGCGACTTCTCCCTTTACCAAACTTTACTTCTTTTAGTACCTTCCTGGAATCATTGGTGGCCAGTGTAGATTTTGCTCCTCAAGATTTCTGAAATGATTTAAAATACCAATTAATTAAATAGGTTGAGAAAAATTTTAGAATTATGACTAATCCCTCCAAAATGAAAAGTTTAAGGCTAATCTAATTATTATGAAATAGGGATATTTACAGACTGCTTTTGATGACGAGAAAGAAAAATCTTTATTCTTAGGCCCAGAAATTTTTAAAAACTTAACTCAGATTTATCTAGAAGTCTTACAGCCGGAACTTGCAAATCAAACTTGAAGAAACTACTCGCAAAATTTCAGCTAATGACCCACTTAGCCAGGCAACTACTCTTTTTTATTTAATCAGAGAAATGATCTATGGTGCAAAATACTTTTAGTAGTCCAATCATTCCTGTGATAAGTAAAATTATATAACTGTATAAAACTGCACAATGTCCAAACTGAAGGCACAGTACCATCACAAGTTGAACTTGATGATTTTCTCCTTGTGTACAACTAATTGCAGTGGAGGATTGCTCATTTCCTGTTCCACTAGGAATTAACTCTAAGGCCATTTTGTACTTAAATCCAACAGGACCCTCTCATTTCTATTTCCCATCTCAAATTAAACCCACTCGTATTGTCCAACATAAACTATCTAAGATTCTACAAATAGAATCAAATTAGGATATTCCAATAATAGTAGCCAGTAGACATTCCCAAATGTGAAATAAATTTTCTCTCAATTTTATATTCCAAGGAAGAAATTAAGAGACAAAAATTAAAGACATCAAAATCCAAATGAATTAAAGCCTCAAACTGAGCCATCTTGTTTTGTTTTGTTTTGTTATTTATTTTATTATTATTATTTTTTTTTTTTTGCAGTACGCGGGCCTCTATTGTGGCCTCCAAAGGAAATATGTTTTCCCTCCAAAGGGAACACTGGTAATCCACAGGCTTATTAGATAAACCCAGTAGACTAATAGAACAAGAGTAGCTGGATGTTAGGGGAATTGAACTCTTTTTCACACTCTTGATATTTATTTATGTGTAGCAGGAGCTCCACTATCATTGCATCTCTTCACTCATTCCACCCCACCAATGATCCATGAGTGGGTGAAAAGAAATTGGGCATGTTTAGCCCAGCCATTTGCTGTCCTTTCTCCCTACAGAAAAAATGTGTTCCACTCTGCTGCCCCATTCTACAAGTTGTATACAGAACTAGCTGGGAATGAGATTTTGTTTTGTTGAAATAGGCAATGCTGAGGTAACAAAATCTCAGTGACTTCAGCAGCTCTCCAAGAGCTATTCACTTCCAAGCAATGAGTCAGAAATCCAGTCAGCTTATGTCTTGCCATTGTACCACTTGAGCATATGACTTTCTGGTAATGTTGCTAAGGTGAAGACAAAACATTGCACAGCAGCTTTTAGATGCTTTAACCTGGAAGTGACATACCATATATGTCACAGGGCATTGTCTAGAACTCATCACATTATTCAGTTTAACTGCAAGGGAGCTAGGGGAATATTGAAAGCATGTGCAGATTTGGTAAGTAGCTGATATCTCTGCTACAGTAGATTTATAATATTCTGGTGAGCACTGTCAGTAAACTTGTTTGCCTCTAAGATATAAGACGCATTTACCTATATCAAGTCTACCAGTAATGAAGATGATATTTTTTATCCCCTGTCTGCCCCATTTGTCTTGTTTTTTAATTGCTTCAGAATTTGGTTGGGGTAGAGATGTGATTTCTATTGCCACCTCCAGTGGCCTCAACAATGAGTACTAAACAATTAGTAAAGATAATTGACCTTTACAATTATCTGAGGATCTCAACAAAGAAAGATTACTGTAAATCAGACAAAGATTTGGGAAGTAGGTAGAACTTAACCTCAGATTTGAAAGATAAATGAGACTTAGAGTTATAAACATTTTTAGTATGTCTTCTAAGTAAAATCAGCAAAAAATTTTCTGAAACTGTAACTTCCTAATAAAATAAAGACAAAAAAGATATGGAAAAGTCAATGAGCTAACCGAGAGGTTTTGACAATCTAGAAATGTTAAGTCCTGAAATGTAACATTCCTTGCTTCCCTGTAATACGAAACCATTATTTTTCTTGATGGCTTAACAAGGATGTGTTGAACATATGCCAGATCCATGCACATACAGACATATTCCATTAAACAATGTGGCAGTGAAGAGACCTTGAGTGAGATCCAATATGGCATTATATGCTAGCAACATTTTAAGATACTCAATCTGATCCATTGTAAGCCTTCTTATTCTAAGTCCTTTTTCTTGCAAGCGCACAAAGAAAAGTGAACTTTGGCAGTTACTTTGAATGTCATGTTCTGCATTCACTGCCATAGTAATCATCCTAGTAGGTTTTCCACGAATCTTGGTAAATGCCAAGATATCTTCTTTGAAAACTGTTATCAGATAATTACCTCACTCCATCTGGATGTTGTGAGTCTATAAGTATGTCATGTATTTTTAATCATAAGTCCAAGCCTACAAGATTCCAAACTTGGTATACTTTACCTTTGTAAATATTAATCTGATGCTTATGGGGGAAAATCAATGACTTTTTCTTCAGTGATTGATTCCCATCTAAACAAGAGGCTACAATTTACTGAAATTCAATTAATGACATTAAACTTCAATATGTATAATACACAAGAGTGAATTATTTGAATAAGTGTTTATCACATAATGATTTCCTTCATAATAAGCAGAAATAAGTTGAAGAAGCAAGATAAATTTCATTATATAAGCAGGCAATGTTTAGGGTGATTTTTGTCCTATAAATAATTTTTATTAAGCAATATGCCCTACTGTTTCACAAGACTGATTCAATATTATGTAAAAAAACCCAATTACCTAAGATTCCAGTGCTGTGTCTGCACTGCATTAGTCCCCATTCAAATCTTTTAAATCTATATTAAAATTATTATTATTATAATTTCTTCATTATATATTGGTCAAATGGCAAGTGATAGAAAACCAATTTAAACCAGCATAAATAAAAGAAGAGAGGAAAAAGAAAAGTAAAAGGAAGAAGGGAGAAAGGGAGGTAGAAAGAGAGGGAGGGAAGGAAGGAGGGAAGACAGGAGGGTAGAAAATTAATGGCCCACAAACTAAGTGGTCTAGGAGTAAATTGTCCTCCCTTCCGGTATAAATGGATTTAGATATTCAAATATTATCAGATTCTCTCTTTCCCCACCGAGACCCTCTCTCCTTGCTCTCCTTGGAAGATGGATACTAGTGGTACAATCCCTAAGCTTGAATCTCAGTTTAAGAAAAATAAAGTTGAGAAATAAAATAAGTCCACAGGAGACTCTGATTGGTCCATTTCAGATCATATTTTCAAACAAACCCATGAGTGCAACAAGAAGAATGGAATATTCTGATTGTCCAGGGTCGGATTTACCGACCTACCTCTGTTACCAGATTTAACAGAGAAGTCAGTAAAGAAAACATGGTTAATAAGCTAACAATAATATGTAACACTACTGTTTTATTTAGCGTCAGGCAGGCTGCTTGGTATAATCTCAAGGACTGATTAATATAATAAGCCTAACACAGAAGTACTACTGCTATTTCTCTTTTACAGGTGAGGACACCAAGGGCAGAAGGACTGAGAAAGTGACAGAGCAATGAGGAGCAAATTCAAGACACAGTTCAGGTAGTCTGACCTTACAGTACAATCATTAACTATACATGGTCGACAGATAAATATATATATATTTAGATCCTTCTACAAACAGCTTTGTCCAAAAATAATGATTCTGGAAAAATCTAAAACTCTGCCTTTACTGTATGTTCATCTTTACTGGTGAGATTTTCCATTTTGTAATTTTCTTGTTTCTAAATGTGGCCTTTTCTTTTCTGCCTAGGGAAATTCCTTTAGCATTTGTTGTAGAGCTGGTTTGGTGGTGCTGAATTCTTTTAGCTTTTGCTTGTCTGTGAAACTTTTGATTTCTCTGTCAAATCTGGATAACAGCCTTGCTGGGTAGAGTATTCTTGGTTGTAGGTTTTTCCCTTTCATCACTTTAAGTACATTGTGCCTCTGCTTTCCGGCCTGCAGAGATTCTGCTGAAAAATCAGCTGATAACCATACTGGAGTTCCACTGTATGTTATTTGTTGCTTTTCCCTTGTTGCTTTTAATATTTTCTCTTCATCTTTAATTTTTGTCATTAGACTAAAATGTGTCATGATATATTCCTCTGTGGGTTAATCCTGTATGGGACTCTGCACTTCCTGTACTTGGGTGACACTTTCCTTTCCCATGTTAGGGAAATCTTCAGCTATTATCTCTTCAAACATTTTCTCAGGCACTTTCTCTCTCTCTCCTCCTTCTGGGACCCCTACAATGCAAATGTTAGTGTGCTTGATGTTGTTCCAGAGGTCTCTTAAACTGTCCTCATTTCTTTTCATTCCTTTTTCTGCTCTGCAGTAGTGATTTCCACTACTCTGTCTTCCAGCCCACTGATCCATTCTTCTGCTTCATTTATTTTACTATTGATTTCTTCTAGTGTGTTTTTCATTTCACTTATTGTAGTCTTCAATGATACATTGGATATGTTTGGTTGTTCTTTATATTTTCTAACTCTTTGTAATAACTTCTAATTTCTCTCTCTGTGCATCCATTCTTCTCCCAAGTTCTTGGATCATCTTTATGATCATTACTCGAACTCTTTCTCAAGTAGATTGCCTATCTCCACATCACTTAGTTCTTCTGGGATTTTATCTTGTTCCCTCATCTGAAACATATTCCTCTGCCACCTCATTTTTTCTGAATCACCTCACACCAGTCAGAATGGCCATCCACAAAGGGTCTACGAATAATAAGTGCTGGAGAGGGTGTGGAGAAAAAGGAATCCTCCTACACTGTTGGTGGGAATGTTGGTGCAGTTACTGTGGAGAACAGTATGGAGGTTCCTTAAAAAACTAAAAATAGAGTTACCATATGATCTAGCAATCCCACTTCCGGGCATATATCCAGAGAAAACTATAATTTGAAAAGATACATGCACCCCAATGTTCATAGCAGCAATATTTACAATAGCCAAGACATGGAAGCAACCTAAGGGTCCATCAACAGATGAATGAATAAAGAAGATGTGGTACATATATACAGTGAAATATTACTCAGCCATAAAAAAAGAATGAAATGATGCCACTTGCAGCAACATGGATGGTCCTAGAGATTATCATACTAAGGGAAGTGAGTCGGACAGAGAAAGACAAATATCATACGATACCACTTATATGTGGAATCTAAAAAGATGATACAAATGAATTTATTTACAAATCAGAAATAGATTCACAGACATAGAAAACTAACTTATGGGTACCAAAAGCAAGTGAGAGAAAGGGATAAATGAGGAGTTTGGGATTAAAATATACACACTACTATATATAAAATAAACAACAAGGACCTACTGTATAGTACAGGGAACTATACTCAACATCTTATAATAACCTGTATTGGAAAAGACTCAAAAAAAGAATATCTATATAGATAGATAGATAGATAGACAGAGAGAGAGAGAGAGAGAGAGAGAGAGAGAGATCTGAAACTAACACAACATTGTAAATCAACTATATTTCAATAAACATTTTAAAAATAAAAAACTCTAGACTTTAGACCTCCAGCTATCACCCATATTTCTTCTCTCTAATGTATGGCATACTTTACTTTGTACTTTTCCACTGTGCCCATGGGAGGAAATACTTTATATTAATCTCCTGATTTTAACCATAAAAACCACATGGAGAAAAAATCCAGTACCCCAAAGAATAAGAAATATTATTTAAAAAAATTTAGGAATGGAAGTTAATTTTATGATACATTCACTGTTGGGTTAACAGCATCCATACCCAGAAATGTTCTAAACACATCAAGCAGCTCAGCTCGACTGGCACCCCTTTGGATTCCTATCAGATATAAAACAAAGGTGTTAGGACAGTTTTGAAATCATTTTGAAAAAACTACTTTATTTGACCCCAAATACACATGCTGGGTGATTATTTGCTTTCATCATCCACCACAAACTGCTTTTATTTTCTTTCTCAGCATTCACCAGGAAGAGAATGACCATCTATTTTTGAGATTATTTTTGAAGTTGGAAGTATATGAGCATATGGTTTTTTATGAAAAAATTAGTAGCATATAGAACAATTCTTCACCAGTGTGTTGTCATTTATAGCAACCTGCTATGTTGGTGAAAAAAGTGGGGGAAAAAAGAGAAAAAAATAAGAAGAGGAAATGGTGTGTGAGTTATCTAGCCTTGTATAAACATTATAGGCATTCCAATAGCATCTTTTATGGCATCCTTTAAAAATCAGTCATTGTAGTTTTTTCTTTTATATCGTGGAGTATAATTGCTTTACAATGTTGTGTTAGTTTCTGCTGTGCAACAAAGTGAATCAACTATATGTATATATATCATTGTAGATAAATAGATGCAAAAAATCTAGTTTTCATTGTAGAAATAATTATATTTCTATAAGAAATATTTATTACTTTATATATTAAATACAAATATAAACAAAACTATATACAAATGTATATTATATATTTATTTCTATAAGGAATATTTATATATTTTGTATATATATACATATATTCATATTATATGCATATGACTCCTTCCATAAAATAAATATAATTGATAGATATTTTATAAATATGTTCCTATGGACTAAACTGTATTCCCCCAAAATTCACATGTCATAACCCTAACCCCCAATGTAACTGAATCTGGAAGCAAGATCTCTAGGAGGAAATTAAGGTTAAATGAAGTCATAAGGGTGGGGCCCTGATCAGATAAGACTGTGGCCTTAAAGGAAGAGGAAGAGAGAGAGAGAGTTCTCTTTGTCTCTACTATGTGAGGACACAGTGAGGAGTCAGCCAACTGTAAGCCAAGAAGAGCTCTTTCACCAGAAACCAAATCCGTTGCACCTTGATCTTGGACTTCTTAGCCTCTAGAAGAGTGAGAAATAAATTTCTATTTTTCAAACCACTCAGTCTATAATAAACTAATTAGTCTATAAAATAAACAGTCTATAATAATATTTTGTTATGTCAGCTCAAGCAGACTAAGATATATGTATGCATATATGATACTGGTAACAATGGTTGCCATTTATTTAATGCCCCAGGTGCTATTTTAAGCTAGTTACATGAATAATTTCATTTGCTTTCCACCACAATTTTGTGAGTTATGCATTATATTATTATATCAGTGTCATATGTTAATCGATTGTTCACATTCACATAGCTGATGCTCAGTGGAGCCAGGATTTGAACTTGTACAAGATAAATAAATAAGTTCAAGATAAACTAATAATAGCAAAAAAGAAGAAAGCAGGAAAAAATGGGTGTAAATAAACTTCACCATAAAGTATATTTTTTTTAAAACTGAAAGAAAGGCATTGTGGAAATTGAGACATAGAGAAAAGATATTTTATGTATATTTTTTAAATCAGCCATAGGTGTCACCTTATAAATTAAAAACTGGTGGTTAGATAAATTTTTAAAGGATAGAATTTTAAGTGTTTCCTTTTGAAATGTATTTTATTAACTTACTACCAACCTCCTTCAGTGCTTTACTTAAAGGCATCTTAGTGCTTTTATAAGTAAGTGCCTCCCATTTCAGCACAAATGCAAGTGTTGTATGTAAATCAATGGAAAATATTATCCTGCTCAATATCATGTCTTCTATTTTTAGCATGTAAGCAGATTTCTTCTGCATAATGTTACTGAGCACAACTTTCTTATCATTTGCTTTTCTTATCTAATGAACATATTCTTAGACTGAGTTATTTTTTTCCATTGTATAAAAATATAGTACTCATTTTAAAATCTTTAGTGGATTTTTCCACTTCAAATGCACACATTTCAAATACACGCACACACACACACACACACACACACACACACACCATTATCAGAAAATTTATAATGTTGAAAATTTATTTAGCATTTATAATATAGGGAAAGACTAATAATATAATAAGTATGTCAAACATAAACATTTCCAAAATATTGACTATATACTCAGTCCTCAAATATTTACACTAATAGTAGAATACATTGTTTAGTTAATTAAATATGCTATATAAATTTTATGAAGTTTAAAAATCATTTTTTCTTTTCTGATATGATGAAATATGCTTAAATATGAATTCACATCTACCAGTTATCAGCTGAGACCTAAAATGGTTAAGAAAAATTAAAGAAATTCACACTTAAGGAACATATATATTTGTTTTAAACTAAAAATTGAAATATTTAAATTTTATTTTGTTACTATGAAAAAGCATATCAGCTAGGACAAATTTTAGCTTCTTATGAAGAGAACTCAAAATAAATATGGCTTTTAAAAAGACACAGAGAGCACCAATTATAAAAGGAAAAATTGATAATTTTGACACCAACAAAATTTTTAAACTTCTCTTCATCAAAATCCATCATTAAGAAAATGTACAGGTGAATTACAGATTGGGAGAAAATATACACAACACATGTATATGACAAATGACATATCATATATTTATAATGTATATCTTATATACATCATATATATGTTTATCTTTTGCCTGTTTCAAAAATAAGCAGAAGATTTGAGCAAACACTTCACAAAAAAAAAATATACAAATGGTCAATAAGTACATGAAAAGTGTTCAACATTATTAGATATCAGGGATATACAAATCAAAACCACAACAAGACATCAGTATATTTCCACCAGTGTAGTTAAAATGAAAAATATTGACAGTACCAAATGTTGGAGAGGACGTACAGCCACCAGAACCTCCAACCTTGCTGATGGGAATACAAAATAGTACAACTACTTTGGAAAACTAACAGTTTCTCTAAAAATAAAACATATTTAACCTATGGGCCAGCACTTTTCCATTACTACATATTTGTCCAATGGGAATGAAAACATGCACCTACATAAGTCTATGGATAAAAGTATTCCTAGTAATTTTACTCATGAGAGCCCCAAGTGGGAAACATCCATTAAGAGGAGAATGATTAACTAGCTGTGATTCAATGGAATAATAACTCAGCAATAACAAGTCTAATATTGATACTGTTAATAACATGGACGGATCTCAAAAGCCTTAATCTGAATAAAAGAAGCCAGATACAAAATAATACATAGTTCATGACTATTTATATTAAATTTGAGAATCAATGAAGCTGATCTACAGTGATAGAAATCAAATCAGTGGTTGCTTCTTGTGGAGGTCAGGGAAATGATCGGGAAGATACAAAAGGAAACTTTTTTGGTTGATGGAAATGTTCTGTATTTTGATGGCGGTGTGGGTTACATGAGTGTATGTTTGTCAAAACTAATTGAACTTTACACCTACAGTCTCTGAATTTTAATGCAAATAAATTATATCTCAATAAAAAATTACTTAAGGAAAGACAGGTATTTTTTCTGTCTCTTATACAAGGAAGTCCAGGGGAATAGAATGTAGCAGTTCACTTCCACCAGAAAGCAGATTCTGAGACAGAGTTTGGTGTGTGAAGGATGTTTATTTGGGAGTTCCTTTGGGATCGACACCTGTAGAAAGGAGAAGGGGGAAGCAGGATTCAGCAGCAGAGCTATTTGAATGTAGCAGAGGCCCAACAGCACCAGATGACCCCACCAGGACCCCTCAAGCTGAAGTGTCCTATCAGAGTTGTGCCCATTGGGTAAAAGTGGCCAGACTTTTATCTATCTCCTCCGGTGAGTGATGGGATGTGAGACATTCCTGGACGGGTGTGAGCTCAGTTGAGCTGAAGTCTCTGTATCTGAGGCAATCTCTAAAAGGGCCAACAGCTGAAGGCATCTGCTGACAGCATTCCCAGCACTGGGGACAAGTCTTTTGATGAGACATCTGGGAGGCACACAGGCATACCCCATGTCCATCAGAGGTAGGGTTACCATTTTTAGCAAGTGAAAAACAGAATACCTAATAATTTTTGTATACGTATTGCATAAAGCATGCTTGTAATAATACTAAAAAAAAAAGGTTTGCTGTTTATTTGGAATTCAAATTGTACTGCAGCTGGTCTCACACAGTAACTGAAACTTATCTCTCATCACCATCCATTCTAGATTCCCCTTACTACCTTTGCTGGTTTATATGGTGGCACAACCCAGACCTTACCTTCATCCTAAGAGGGCTTAACCCCTAGTCACCAAGATCTTCTCAGGTTGGGGATGCTGAACTTAGCTATTTACCCTCACAACAGACAGGAGAGTAAAAAGAGGCACCTAAGCAGATTGCCTGGGTGCCAAACATGTTCTCCCCACTTCCACTGAGTAACAGCAGCCCTAACTCTTCCTGATAATTGGGGCAAATAACCCCTGCAAGATGGTAACTCCTCCTCTTGCCTACTGGTCCCTGGACACAAACATCCTGAAGTGCCGTGGCAGTCATAGCTTAGAGTTCAATGCTTCTCTCATGTGTCCCCTGGTGAAAGTGTTCCCTAACATGCAGAGCTCATAGTTGTTGGTACAGGCAGCACACATCCCCAAGTGGGCCATTGGGAGTTAGAGTAAGCATGGCTGGTGCCATAGAAAGTTCTTTGATTCATGACATGCACTGTGCCATGGTGTATGGTGTCCCATCATTGTAAGACATCAACTCCAAGCTGGTGCCTCAGGTATGCCTCCAGCAGGATATTCCAGTTCTCAGAAAGGTGCTGCATGGTGCAGTATGTGATACAGCTAGTGGATCCCATGATCACAGTCCTCATTTGCAATGAACTGGGTCCCCTGGTTTGATGCAATGTTATGTGAGATCCTAGGACAGAAATTAAATACTCCATAAACCCTCAGATAGTGATATTGGATTGGTTGAGGATCTGCAGGTAAGAAAGGCAAATCATACTCAGAAAAGGTATTTTTCCTGCCAGATCAAATTGCTGGCCTTCCCTAGAAGAAGCCTCATGTAGAATGGTATCATATTAGAGGATCAAGAATGGTTTCTGCTGCTGTAAATTTGGACATTCATTAGCTAAATCAGACCTCATGTTGTTGGGCTCAAAATTAGCCTACAAGGGCTTCCCTGGTGGTGCAGTGGTTGAGAGTCTGCCTGCCGATGCAGGGGACATGGGTTCGTGCGCCGGTCCGGGAAGATCCCACATGCTGTGGAGCGGCTGGACCTGTGAGCCATGGCCGCTGAGCCTGCGCGTCCAGAGCCTGTGCTCTGCAACGGAAGAGGCCACAACAGTGAGAGGCCCGCGTACCGCAAAAAAAAAAAAAAGTTTGATAGATAGTAATTATTGAGTTCTTTGTTTTTAAAAGAAAAAGCATATCAGGCCTTTGGAAAATAAATCTCAAAAATTATTAATGAAATTCATCAAGATTTACTAAGAAAATCTTGCTGCAAAGATTGGCAACTTGAAAGAAGATAGGATATTATAAACATAACATGAACGTGTCATGAAGATATTTTACGAGTCGTGTGGATGAAAGGCTCTTGGTGCTCCAGCCAGGAGTCACTACTGTGTCTCTGAGGTGGGAGGGCCAACTTCAGGACACTGGTCCACAAGAGACCTCCCAGCTCCACGTAATATCAAACGGCAAAAATCTCCCAGAGTTCTCCATCTCAACACCAACACCCAGCTTCACTCAACGACCAGCAGCTACAGTGCTGGACACCCTATGCCAAACAACTAGCAAGACAGGGACACAACCCCACCCATTAGCAGAGAGGCTGCCTGAAATCATAATAAGGCCACAGACACACCAAAACACACCACCAGGCGTGGACCTGCCCACCAGAAAGACAAGATCCAGCTTCATCCACCAGAACACAGGCACTAGTCCCCTCCACCAGGAAGCCTACACAACCCACTGAACCAACTTTAGCGACTGGGGACAGACACGAAAAACAACGGGAACTACAAACCTGCAACCTGCAAAATGGAGACCCCAAACACAATACGATAAGCAAAATGAGAAGACAGAAAAACACACATCAGATGAAGGAGCAGGATAAAAACCCACAAGACCTAACAAATGAAGAGGAAACAGGCAGTCTACCTGAAAAAGAATTCAGAATAATGATAGTAAAGATGATTCAAAATCTTGGAATAAAATAGACAAAATGCAAGAAACATTTAACAAGGACCTAGAAGAACTAAAGATGAATCAAGCAATGATGAACAACACAATAAATGAAATTAAAAATACTCTAGAAGGGGTCAATAGCAGAATAACTGAGGCAGAAGAACGGATAAGTGACCTGGAAGATAAAATAGTGGAAATAACTACTGCAGAGCAGAATAAAGAAAAAAGAATGAAAAGAACTGAGGACAGTCTCAGCGACCTCTGGGACAACAATAAATGCAACAACATTCGAATTATAGGGGTTCCAGAAGAAGAAGAGAAAAAGAAAGGGACTGAGAAAATATTTGAAGAGATTACAGTTGAAAACTTCCCTAATATGGGAAAGGAAATAGTTAATCAACTCCAGGAAGCAGAGAGAGTCCCATACAGGATAAATCCAAAGAGAAACACACCAAGACACATATTAATCAAACTGTCAAAAATTAAATACAAAGAAAACATATTAAAAGCAGCAATGGAAAGACAACAAATAACACACAAGGAATCCCCATAAGGTTAACAGCTGATCTTTCAGCAGAAACTGTGCAAGCCAGAAGGGACTGGCAGGACATATTTAAAGTGATGAAGGAGAAAAACCTACAACCAAGATTACTCTACCCATCAAGGATCTCATTCAGATTTGATGGAGAAATTAAAACCTTTACACACAAGCAAAAGCACCACCAAACTACCTTTACAACAACTGCTAAAGGATCTTCTCTAAGCAAGAAACACAAGAGAAGGAAAAGTCCTATAATAGCAAACCCAAAACAATAAAGAAAATGGGAATAGGAACATACATATCGATAATTACCTTAAATGTAAATGGATTAAATGCTCCCATCAAAAGACACAGACTGGCTGAATGGATACAAAAACAAGACCCATATATATGCTGTCTACAAGAGACCCACTTCAGACCTAGAGACAGATACAGAATGAAAGTGAGGGGATGGAAAAAGATATTCCATGCAAATGGAAACCAAAAGAAGGCTGGAGTAGCAATTCTCATATCAGACAAAATAGACTTTAAAATAAAGACTATTAGAAGAGACAAAGAAGGACACTACATAATGATCAAGGGATTGATCCAAGAAGATATAACAATTGTAAATATTTATGCACCCAACATAGGAGTACCTCAATACATAAGGCAACTACTTACAGCCATAAAAGGGGAAATCGACAGTAACACATTCATAGTAGGGGACTTTAACACCCCACTTTCACCAATGGACAGATCATCCAAAATGAAAATAAATAAGGAAACACAAGCTTTAAATGATACATTAAACGAGATGGACTTAATTGATATTTATAGGACATTCCATCCAAAAACAACAGAATACACATTTTTCTCAAGTGCTCATGGAACATTCTCCAGGATAGATCATATCTTGGGTCACAAATCAAGCCTTGATAAATTTAAGAAAATTGAAATTGTATCAAGTAACTTTTCCGACCACAATGCTTATGAGACTAGATATCAATTACAGGAAAAGATCTGTAAAAAATACAAACACATGGAGGCTAAACAATACACTACTTAATAACAAAGTGATCACTGAAGAAATCAAAGAGGAAATCAAAAAATACCTAGAAACAAATGACAATGGAGAAACGACGACCCAAAACCTATGGGATGCAGCAAAAGCAGCTCTGAGAGGGAAGTTTCTAGCAATACAATCCTACCTTAAGAAACAGGAAACATCTAGAATAAACAACCTAACTTTGCACCTAAAGCAATTAGAGAATGAAGAACAAAAAAAACCCCAAAGTTAGCAGAAGGAAAGAAATCATCAAGATCAGATCAGAAATAAATGAAAAAGAAATGAAGGAAACGATAGCAAAGATCAACAAAACTAAAAGCTGGTTCTTTGAGAACATAAACAAAATTGATAAACCATTAGCCAGACTCATCAAGAAAAAAAGGGAGAAGACTCAAATCAATAGAATTAGAAATGAAAAAGGAGAAGTAACAACTGACACTGCAGAAATACAAAAGATCATGAGAGATTACTACAAGCAACTCTATGCCCATAAAATGGACAACCTGGAAGAAATGGACAAACTCCTAGAAATGCACAACCTGCCAAGATTGCATCAGGAAGAAATAGAAAATATGAACAGACCAATCAAAAGCACTGAAATTGAAACTGTGATTAAAAATCTTCCAACAAACAAAAGCCCAGTACCAGATGGCTTCACAGGCAAATTCTATCAAACATTTAGAGAAGAGCTAACACCTATCCTTCTCAAACTCTTCCAAAATATACCAGAGGGAGGGCCACTCCCAAACTCATTCTACGAGGCCACAATCACCCTGATACCAAAACCAGAAAAGGATGTCACAAAGAAAGAAAACTACAGGCCAATATCACTGATGAACATAGATGCAAAAATCCTCAACAAAATACTAGCAAACAGAATCCAACAGCATATTAGAAGGATCATACACCATGATCAAGTGAGGTTTATCCCAGGAATGCAAGGATTCTTCAATATACGCAAATCAATCAATGTGATACACCATATTAACAAATGGAAGGAGAAAAACCATATGGTCATCTCAATACATGCAGAGAAAGCTTTCAACAAAATTCAACACCCATTTATGATAAAAACCCTGCAGAAAGTAGGCCTAGAGGGAACTTTCCTCAACATAATAAAGGCCATATATGACAAACCCACAGCCAACATCGTCCTCAATGGTGAAAAACTGAAAGCATTTCCTCTAAGATCAGGAACAAGACAAGGTTGCCCATTCTCACCACTCTTATTCAACAGTTTTGGATGTTTTAGCCATAGCAATCAGAGAAGAAAAGAAATAAAAGGAATCCAAATCAGAAAAGAAGAAGTAAAGCTGTCACTGTTTGCAGATGACATGATACTATACATAGAGAATCCTAAAGATGCTACCAGAAAACTACTAGAGCTAATCAATGAATTTGGTAAAATAAGAGGATACAAAATTAATGCACAGAAATCTCTGGCATTCTTATACACTAATGATGAAAAATCTGAAAGTGAAATCAAGAAAACACTCCCATTTACCACTGCAGCAAAAAGAATAAAATATCAGGAACAAACCTACCTAAGGAGACAAAAGTCCTGTGTGCAGAAAATTATAAGACACTGATGAAAGAAAGTGAAGATGATACAAATAGATGGAGAGATATACCATGTTCTTGGATTGGAAGAATCAACATTGTCAAAATTACTACCCAAAGCAATCTACTGATTCAATGCAATCCCTATCAAACTACCACTGGCATTTTTCACAGAACTAGAACAAAAAATATCACAATTTGTTTGGAAACACAAAAGACCCCGAATAGCCAAAGCAATCTTGAGAATGAAAAATGGAGCTGGAGGAATCAGGCTCCCTGATTTCAGACTATACTACAAAGCTACAGTAATCAAGACAGTATGGTACTGGCACAAAAACAGAAATATAGATCAATGGAACAGGATAGAAAGCCCAGAGATAAACCCACGCACATATGGTCACCTTCTCTTTGATAAAGGAGGCAGGAATGTACAGTGGAGAAAGGACAGCCTCTTCAATAAGTGGTGCTGGGAAAACTGGACAGGTACATGTAAAAGTATGAGATTAGATCACTCCCTAACACCATACACAAAAATAAGCTCAAAATGGATTAAAGACCTAAATGTAAGGCCAGAAACTATCAAACTCTTAGAGGAAAACATAGGCAGAACACTCTATGACATAAATATCAGCAAGGTCCTTTTTGACCCATGCCCTAGAGAAATGGAAATATAAATAAAAATAAACAAATGCGACCTAATGAACCTTCAGAGCTTTTGCACAGCAAAGGAAACCATAAACAAGACCAAAAGACAACCCTCAGAATGGGAGAAAATATTTGCAAATGAAGCAACTGACAAAGGATTAATCTCCAAAGTTATAGAGCAGCTCGTGCAGCTCAATAACAAAAAAACAAACAACCCAATCCAAAAATGGTCAGAAGACCTAAATAGACATTTCTCCAAAGAAGATATACAGACTGCCAACAAACACTTGAAAGAATGCTCAACATCACTAATCATTAGAGAAATGTAAATCAAAACTACAATGAGATATCATCTCATACCAGTCAGAATGGCCATCATCAAAAAATCTAGAAATAATAAATGCTGGAGAGGGTGTGGAGAAAATGGAACCCTCTTGCACTGCTGGTGGGAATGTGAATTGGTACAGCCATTATGGAGAACAGTATGGAGGTTCCTTTAAAAACTACAAATAGAACTACCATATGACCCAGGAATCCCACTACTGGGCATATACCCTGAGAAAACCATAATTCAAAAAGAGTCATGTACCAAAATGTTCACTGCAGCTCTGTTTACAATAGCCAGTAAATGGAAACAACCTAAGTGTCCATCATTGGATGAATGGATAAAGAAGATGTGTCACATATATACAATGGAATATTACTCACCCATAAAAAGAAACGAAATTGAGCTATTTGTATTGAGGTGAATGGACTTAGAGTCTGTCATACAGAGTGAAGTAAGTCAGAAAGAGAAAGACAAATACCGTACGCTAACACATATATATGGAAATTTAGAAAAAAAAATGTCATGAAGAACCTAGGGGTAAGACAGGAATAAAGACACAGACCTACTAGAGAATGGACTTAAGGATATGGGAAGGGGGAAGGGTAAGCTGTGACCAAGTGAGAGAGTGGCATGGACATATATACACTACCAAACATAAAATAGATAGCTAGTGGGAAGCAGCCACATAGCACAGGGAGATCAGCTCGGTGCTTTGTGACCACCTAGAGGGGTGGGATATGGAGGGTGGGAGGGAGGGAGACGCAAGAGGGAAGAGATATGGGAACATATGTATATGTATAACTGATTCACTTTTTTATAAAGTAGAAACTAACACACAACTGTAAAGCAATTATACTCCAATAAAGATGTAAAATAAAAACAATAAATAAAAAAAGAAGAAGCATAACATGAAATGTCAAGTAAAGTTTTGGGGTATTTTTTGGAATTCAAAAAGAGCGTCTTTTTGGAATTTCAGTTTTGAATAAGTAAATTGACCAGGAGTTAGTAATAACATACTAGCTATTATGTTTCTTTAATCAGTTTTTGACACTAAACCATGACCTATATTTCAGAATAAATATTTTATGTCCTAGGGTGTCCAAGACAATCCAATTTAATCCTCCATTAAATTATGTTTCTTTCAAACAAAGGATATTTAGCTACCAAATGTTTTGATACTTTAAAAATATTTTTATAAATAAATTCACCATTTAGAAAAAACACATCTTTTATCAAGTCATGATCCCTATTTTGAATCAGAAACAATTATTACCTGAAATTATTTTAATACACTTGCCAAGTTCTATAAAAAGACATCACAACATTTGCTAACATTACCTGTTAGCAAAAGATGTTCTTAACTTGAATGATTGCTTAAAATTGCCAACATTTTTACAGTGTCTGTCATATATCATGATTTTCTCAGATAATCTCCAATTTTCAGATGAAGGAAGTAAAATTAATAAAGGTTAAATAACTTGCCCAAGAACACATACTTAATAAGTAAAGGGATTGTGATTGCTACCTAGTTCTGTCTGATTCTAATGTATAAATCATTGTATTAAACAAATATCGTGACAACAAGCATATTAGTTAGATTCTTTGTTCTCACCCTATAGGGATGGAACAATATCCAATAAAATGAAAGTTTTAATAGAGAGGTTCTAAAACCCTCGGGAACCACTTGCTGTAGTGAATATTTGCCAACTGACTTCCCAGCATCCATTCTTCCATTCCACATTCTCAAAAGCTACTAATTGCTTTTGGGGAAGTATATTAGTTTCTAATTGTCGCATTTAAAAAATGAACACAGGAGAAGCTCTTTCAGAATGTCAGAGAAAAAAAACCTTTCAAAATTCATTACTCCATAAAGGCAATGAGAACACTATCAGAAATTGTCAGAATCTAAATTTCAGAACTTCTGAAATTAAACAGAGGCTTATAATAATCCAAGGAGCGTGTATTCAAGAAAAAGGGCTGAATCTCAGTAAGAACAGTGAGTTTCACAGCCTCTTAACTTGCTTTATTCCCATGACCCTCTTTTTAGTTCCACCATAGCCTTGAAACTAGCAGACTCACACCATGGTAGGTATGCAAGCCAAAAGACTAGCAGACACTGAAGGGGGAAGAATTGTTTTGAAGCTTCCTCAAAAGTCTAATTCCCAGAGAATTGTCACTATTTGACATGTCTATCATCTCTTTGGAAAAGCCCCATTCACAGGACTCATCTGTATTTTACCTAAGCCTGCTCAGTGGAAAGAGCCCTATCCTCAGGGCGTTTGCTAAAAACAATCAAATGACAATAGATAGTAACTCAAATCCACGTGAAGAAATAAAGAACGCCACTAAAGGTAACTACATAGGTAATATAAAATACAGTATAGGGCTTCCCTGGTGGCGCAGTGGTTGAGAGTCCGCCCGCCAATGCAGGAGACACGGGTTCATGCCCCAGTCCGGGAAGATCCCACGTGCCGCGGAGCGGCTGGGCCCGTGAGCCATGGCCGCTGAGCCTGCGCGTCCGGAGCCTGTGCTCCGCAACGGGAGAGGCCACAACAGTGAGAGGCCCGCCTACTGCAAACAAACAAACAAACAAAACAGTATATATGTATTTTTGTTTGCACTCTTTACTCCTGCTATCTGATTTAAAAGATAACATAAAGCCATAATTATGAAATTTTGTTAATAGGCTTATAATATATAAGAAGTATTTTGCATGACAAGAATAGCACAAAGAAGGTTGGGAAAGGCACTATTTAGGAGCAAAGTTTTAGTATAGTATTAAAATTAAGTTGTTATTAATGTGAAGCAGATTAAGATGCTAATTATAATCCCCAGGGCAACTACTAAGAAAATAACTTTAAAAATGTATAGTAACAGAAATAAGCGAACTAAAATAGAACACTAAAAGTTATCTGTTTAATGGAAAAGTATATGATGACTTTTTAGATATGTTCTCTTCTACAGGTTTTACAGTTTTACATTTTACATTTAGATTTATGATTCATTTTGAGTTAATTTTTGTACAGTGTAAGGTCTAGGTCAAGGGTAATTTTTCTGCCAATCAGTGTCCAATTGTTCCAGTGGCATTTGTTGAAAAGGTTATTCTTCCTTAAATACTTTTGCTCCTTTGTCAGAGTGAAATTGGTCATGTTTTTGTGGGTATATTTATGTTTTCTATTCTATTCTATTAGTACATGAGTTTATTCCTCCACTAATACTACACAGTCTTAATTACTGTAGCTACATGGTAAGTCTTAAAATTGAGTAATAGGGGGCTTCCCTGGTGGTGCAGTGGTTGAGAGTCCGCCTGCCGATGCAGGGGACACGGGTTTGTGCCCCGGTCCGGGAGGATCCCACATGCCGCGGAGCGGCTGCGCCCGTGAACCATGGCCGCTGAGCCTGCGCGTCCAGAGCCTGTGCTCCGCAACGGGAGAGGCCACAATAGTGACAGGCCCGCATACCGGAAAAAAAAAAAATTGAGTAATAGGATTCCTCCAACTTTATTCTTGTTTTTCAAAATGGTTCCAGCTATTTTAATTCCTTTGAACTCCATAAAATTTTAAAATAAGCTTGTCTTTATCTACAAATAGTGACATTTTTTTAAGACTTTTCCTTAAATAATGAAGAGGGAGTATAATATACATGAGTTTCAACATCTTGATGTAGAAAGTAGTGTTGTACATTAGAAAGCGCTTTAACAAAGAGCTAGTCAACTAAAGATTAAGATCTAGTTTTGTCACTTATTAGCTACCTGACTTTGGGCATATAATTTACTTTCTCTGATTTTCAGTTTCTTTATCTGGAAAGTGAGTAGGTGGGTAGTAGGCTTATAAAAAAAACTGAGCTCCTTATATAATGGAATCAGTTTAAATACTATCTGTAGATTGATGGTAATCAACAAGCCCTCACAGTTGCAGCTGAGGTCTGCAAGAAGATACATTAAGCTTGTATCAAAATGTTTATGAAAATAACGTGAAAGTAAGTAAAATTCTGAATAAAATAGATTGTGATTAGAAAATAAAGAATAGCAAGCTAGGCATGGAGAGAGGCAGATTATTCACTATTAGTGTGGTAATATTTGCATAAGGTGACCTGCTACCTCAATTTATTGAATTGAAAATGCCAGTGATTGCAACAGCACTATCAATTTTATGTTCGACCAAGAAAGACAAAAATGCTATTGATTGTAATTATAAAACATCGTCTAATTTTTTTAGGTATTAAAATATGGAAACAATGTGCAACTTAAAATCAGTGAAAGAATACAATTCCTTCAAGCCTTCAAACCTGTCCTTGTAGTAAATCGGACAAATTGAAATCGTGGCTCTGCCACATATAAGTTGTATGACCTCTGGAAAGTTATTTGATCTCCCCAAGCCTCAGTTTGTTCATCTTAAAAAAATGAGGATAATAAGAGTAAACTGCTTCAAAAAACTTTACAGATCAAAAAGTCAGTGCCTTCAAAATGCTTAACGTTGTACAGAGCTGTAACAAACAATAGCTAATTCACTGGTACTTTTAGGGTTATTATTAGAAAGAACTACTAGTATTGGGCCCTGGTACAGATGAGTAGTTTTTCTTACTAGAAGCTGGGCACGTTTTTCCTGTTCCCTTATCTCTGTCAGAGCTCAGGACCTCAAGCATTCTTACTTCATCAAATTTTTTGTTTTCCAGTATCTCCTAGAAATCTAGCTCTAGCCTTTAAAATCTCCAGGTAAATACCTTAACAACTTTATATCTCCTTTCAATCTTTATTTGGAGTAACATTTAGCCTTCAGTGAGTACTCAGTGTACTCTTGTATGTTTTCTTTATTGTACTTACTTAAAACCTTCATACTAAACAGGAAGTAGCTATACAAGTATTTCATAGGAGATTGTTTATGCTAGCATTTCCTAACCTTGCTCTTTCAACAGTTCTTGCTCTAAATACAAATACAGATTCTGGGAGCACACTGCCTTAGCTGATTGGGATGGAACCCTAATATCTTCCTTTTCTGGAAGCTGGCCAATTGACCTTGCTAAATAGTCATGTCTGGTAACCCTTGGTTTAGGCCTCCCAGGATCTTCCCTGTGAAGTCCCCAGACCACCTGAAACAGATTCACCTAGACTGATAAGAACATTTCCAGGTCAGAGTGTTGGCTTCAGAGCATGTACTGTATTTTTATGATTGTACATGTATTAGTTTTTGCTTACATATTGTTTGTATCCCCACTGGACTGAGCTCCATGAGGATAGGGACTATAATTGTTTTTTTCACTACTTTTCTAGCACCTTTGCTCTAACAAGGAAAAGGTGTGGAAGGGGGGGTTAGAGATAGTGGCACAGATTACTCAGGAAATGTTTGTTCATAGGAATCATCTTTTGTTTGCGTACAAAGAAATCTGTAACTTATCACCATGTAACTTATACAATGAGATACAATTTAATAATGTTAAGTGAGATAAGTCTGAAGGATACTTTTCTAAAAGAGAAGCCAAAATTTATTTACTATTTACTAATTAGTCCTTATGATAATAGAGCTTAGGAGTTAAGGCAGTTAGCTTAAAATTAGAATTGAGTACATTTTGGTCACTACCAATTACCAGCTGTGACCTTCAGTATTTTATTTAAGCTAGCTAAACCTGAGTTTGTATAGTCTTTTAAAAAGACCTATAGGATAAATATCACATGATCATCTTAATAGATGCAGGAAAAGCATTTGACAAAATTTGACACCAGTTCATGATAAAAACTCTTGACAAAGCTGGTGTAGAAGGAACACATCTCAACATAATAAAGGTCATTTGTGACAAACTCATAGCTAACATTATACTCAATGGTGAAAAACTGAAAGCTTTTCCTCTAAAATCAGGAAAATGACAAGGACTCCCCCTCTCGCCATTTCTATTTGACATAGTATTGGCCATAGTCCTAGCAATAGCAGTCAGCAAAAATAATAATAATAAATGGCATTAAAATTGGAAAGGAAAAGGTAGAACTGTCCCTGTTTGCAGATGGCATGATACTATATATAGAAAACCCTAAAGTTTCTACTAAAAATCTATTAGCGCTAATAAGTGAATTCAGCAAGGATATTACTCAGCCATAACAAAGAATGAGATTTTGCCATTTGCAACAACATGAATGAACCTGGAGGCTATTATGCTTAGTGAAGTAAGTCAAACAGAGAAAGACAAATACCATATATTTTTATTTATATGTGGAATCTAAAAAATAAAATGAATGAATATAACAAAACAGAAACAGACTCCTAGATACAGAGAACAAACTAATGGTTACCAGTAGGGAGAGGAATCGGGGGAGGAGCAAGATAGGGGAAAGAGATTAAGAGATACAAACTACTAGGTATAAAATAAATAAGATACAAGAATGTAATGTACAGCACAGGGAATATAACCAATTATTTATAATAACTTTAAATGGAGTATAATCTATAAAAACATCAAATCACTATGTTGTACACCTGAAACTAATGACGTTGTAAATCACTATATTCAATTTTTTTAAGTAAAACAAACAATAAAAACTGTAAATGATAACTCATAGGCCTGTTTTTAAGAATCAAATAAAATAATGTATATAAAGAACTAAACATAGTATCTGGCACATGGTAAGCTCTCAAATGTTGTCTTTTATGATTATTCATCTTGGAAATTAATATATTTAACCATGCTGAAATTAAGCATTTTGGCCTTTATCTTATTTTAATTATCAGCATTATTCATTCTAATTGCCATCACAAATATAATTGAGTGGTGGTGAAATTTCTGGGAAAAGAGTTAAAAATGCCAAGGCAATTTGAGATCACTTTTTTCATAGCTTATTTTTGAACTGTTTTTCTTTATGTACATATTATTAACAGTAGAAAATTTGAAATCACTAACAACTTTTTTTTTGCCTGGGAAATAAGAAAATTAGCCAATCTGATAATTATTGCTATTATAAATAATTTTGTTCCCATATGTATGTCTGTGCTACTGTGTAAAGAAAAAGAGAAAAATGAAGAAAAACGAAGAAGGAAAGAAAGAAATGAGGAAAACCAGTTAAGGATACCAATGACTCACTAGTGTCAGAATATATTATGAGATATTGTGGATCTGTTGTTGGGAAAATGTACTCCATTTGCAGAAGACACTTTCTAGCATGACCACTGCAGAGGAGATAATAACAGAAGCTTTGCATTCTCATTTTACAATATACTAAGTGGAATGAAACTCAAATAAGTGACCCAAAATTCTACTCCTTCCACTATAAAATAATGTTTCTTAAATTCAAGAGCTTGTGTTTTGGGAGTCAGCCACTGTAGAATATTTTACCAGAGTCACTTAGTATTGATAAAATTCTCCAAAGAAGATTCATTGCTACTAAACTGTTTACAATTTATCAGATATGATGGATCCAACTATTCACCAGCTCTCTTATTTTGATTAACCTTATATTCTCCAACTAGGAATAATTTTAAGAAATTGAAACTAGTTGGCTATGTAGTTATATAAAAGCAGCAGCTCAGCTTCTATCTCATTGTGGTAGATTGTTAACACTAACCACTCCCAGTGAATCACACTTTCCAATATTCATAATCTTGTGTGGTCCCCACATTGACTCTGGGTTTAGCCATCGGACTTGCTTTGGCCAATGGATATCAGCAAATATGACACAAGCAGAGGCTTAAGTACTTATGCATGGAGCTTCCCCTCTTGGAATGCTACCTCTACCATGTGAGACAGAGAGCAGCCTCCAGTCAGTCCTTGAGGCGAGTACATCTACATGAGTGAACCACAAGAAACCAGCTGAAGAACAACCCACCCAAACCACAGAATCATGAAGAATGATTAAATTACTATATTAAGTCACTAAGTTATGGAGTTATTTGTTTGCAGCAATACATTACTAATACAGAATTTGGTAGTTTGCAGCAATACATTACTGATACAGAATTTGGTACTAGAATTGGGGAACGAAACTTGGAACGTGTGACATTACTTTTGAGACTGGGCAGTGGGCAGAGGCTGCAAAGGCAGCAAAGAAATGGTATAGTTGAATGAGTCATAAGAAATCCAATGCTAGAGACTGAAAGCATGGTGAGCTGTACTTTTGTAGTAGCAAAACAATTGGTAAATTTTGTTATCCACAGTAACTTTAAAATATAAAATATTCCTAGTGAACTTGAGGATTTAGGCTGACCAGTTTCCAAGCTGAATGTTGGAATTGTCCATTAGCTTCTTTTAGCAACATATGATAAAGGAAGAGAAGAAGAGCCCCAGGAAATAACTGCTTAGTGTGTGAACAGAATTTGGTGTGCCGTTTTAACTAAATTTTAAGCATGGGGTTAAACGAATGCATTTAATTCTGGCCCCAAATCCTCCTGAGGTCAGGCTTGAGGTTAGGAATTCTTAAGAAGTACTTTTTTGCACTCCACCAGAACAAATCCCAAACAGACAACTATCATCAGTGTACCTTTTTGTAGTGTGTTTTTGGTTTGGGGAGTTTTATTTGTTTGTATGTTTATTTGTTTGTTTTGGGTTTACCCAATGAAGATATCGCCTTTAGGGATCCTGATTTTGTGAAGGGATTTTCCTATCTAACTTCCATCCAAAGTGTGCTGTGTCTCTCCCACCAGGGCCACAGAGGTTGCATAGATGTTTCCAGGATGAGTTCTGTTTTAATGATATTCACCTTTCTGGATTCACACCTTGTCCATGTATGTTACCTCTGAGATATTTTTCTTATGTTCTCATTCACTTATCGATGAATAGATACAGGCAAGAATCACTTTGGTAGGACCTGAGCATTGTATAATTTGGAGGAGACTTGTTAATATAAAGGATACCGAAGAATAAATACAAATTTGCTAGGACCTTAGAAGGGGCCCTGAAACTTAAGCTTCAATAAACTTCATGGTAAATATCGCTGTGGCTTATATTTTTAAAATATTTTATTTATAAATTTTAGGTTGCATATGAAAAGGATTTCTCTAGGCTTCTGATGTATTATGTTACTGGAAAATGAAGTATAGTTACTGTTCAGTATGTATTTTCCCTGTTTGATTGTATCTCTGTGAATATAGCAGCTGGGACTGTCTAGTTGACTGATATGTCCTCAACACTGGATGCTCAGTAAATGTTTGATGAATGAATGTCTGAATTGACAATAAATTGAACTTACTTTATTGGTAAGATATCTCTATACAAAAAAATGAAATGGAACATAGGAGTACAGAATTAAATAAGTAAAGGTAAAAATTCATTCAGTAACCCAACAGTAGATTATGCCAGCTAGACAGTTGGCAGATTTGAGTCAAGAGGCAAATCTTTTGAAATCAGATTGTTCTAAAGAGGCCACCCTTAAATTCTTGGAACTATGAAGTCGGTCAATATACACTCCCTCAACATTTCCCATCCAAATTTCCTTCCATGTTATAAGATGAGGAACTCTTGAGAGTTAGTGAGAATATGCAGTTCTTTTGCAGAGGAAAATAGGCCTCTGTAGACGTGCCTCCTACCCACATCCATAACAAAGTAAGTGAGCCCTTTGTTCAGGTAAGAATATTAATTCAGGTTTTAGAATCATAGAAGAATGAGAACTTTGCCCCTTCACATCTGATGGTTAAAGTTGTCAAGAGCACTTGTTAAAGACTATCTTAAAATATAGATATATGAGAATGACAGTTTCATAAGATGGTAAGTCACCATTCATCTGGACTTGGTCAATCCTGTCTCTGTAATAAATTAGACATGGGTCACATGAAGTACCTGAACCAAAATAGCTTAGTGTCCCATAGAAATGCCTTGCCTGAGTTATTTGCTATTCCTTCCTCTGACTTAATACTCTGCTCTAAACCTTTATAAGAGGTCAAACAAAAACTCTTTATCTGACAGTGTTTTTATTCCTTTGATACGACCAAAAACGAAGATATTTTCAAATCTACAGGCTGCCCATTGTGCATAAACCTCCATGATATACGTCTCACTAAATTTATTTCCAAGAAATAAGTTGCCCCTGCAGAGGAATTTTTATGCCTTTGTTATCAGACATGAATATTACTTAGCCCAGTATGTTTCCTTTTTTGCCTTAGCTGCCAGGAAACTAAGCCAGATTTTGTGCCCAGCAGTAGTAATGAGGTCATCTGAGAAATCTGGTGACATAAACCCCTTATGTTTCTCTAAGCTTGTCTCTCTTCTTTTTTTATTCTGTTATTGAATTTGACATAATTTAAAACTGTATATTTCATGTCTAAATCATTTGAAGGTAGGTGAGGTTCAGATAAGAAAGCAAATAATATACATTTTAAAGAGCTGTATTAGCCATTATGTCTTCCGTTAACATAAAATACAGATGGAATGTGACCTATCAGTTAAAATTTTCCTAATGTAATTCAGTTATACATCTGAGATCTTTATATTAATATTATTCATCAATCCATTCTTTCAAAAATAATGAGTACCTACAACAGGCCTATTTAAAGAAGATTGTGCCAAATACTGTGGTGGGAAAATTATAAAGGTACTATTCAATCCCTTAAACTAAAAATCTAGTCAGAGAGATGGCAGTCTAAAATTTAAGTAACACCAAAGGCATATAACTATCAGCCAAAGGTCCAACATGTTCCAGGAAATGAGCTCAGTAATTCAATCAGATCTATATGGGGTCATTATTTCCTAGTCCCCAGGGAGATGTATACCTGACACTGGAATTTATCCTCCAATCAACAAATTACACCTTTACTGGCTTATGGTTTTATCTTTTCAGTATATTTTAGAGTTGTTCTAACGATAGAGCCCGTTAGACCTAGAGTACTAGCCTTATTAACCCAGCTTGAATTAAAAGCTTGTCTGAAAGAAAATAAGATATTAGTGGTAAAAAGAAAGACCCTAGCAGAATAAACAAACCAAATTGATTGGCAAGTGGCCTCTCAAACTGAGGAAAGCATGGTATGAGGCATTGACTCTCAATGAGGGAGAATCCAGATGGACCAGTGTTTATTCTACCATACAGTGCTTTGATCAGGGTTATAACAAATCAGCTCAATACAAGGCAGCATATAATGCAATATGCCTATGTATGACAGTATATGCTGACATTTTATTGTCGTTTATTAGTTTGCATCTCTGTCTCCCCCCCACTAGATAAGGAGGGAAGAACTTTCCCCAGTCTTGCTCAGCATAGTATCCCTAATGCTTAGAACAGTGAAAGACACATAGTTGATAAATGCTGTTGATGAAAAGAATTACATGCTAAATGATTGATACAAAGAGTAAACAATGCAGCAGTCTGGAAGAAAAGAGGATTCTACTATCCTGGAGTGTCATCTTAGGTTAGAGTCCCCCCACATAGACAAGGATTTGAGAGTAAATAGTGCCTTGGGGAGGTAATCACAAGAAACACTGGTAAGGAGGAAGAAACATGAGATGGGGAAGAGAGGGAAGCCAAGAAGGGGTATGTTATCTAGTGGGTTCCCATAGCCAGTTCCCACTGTGATCAACTGGGGAACTCTAAGAGACGCTAGACTATAACTCAGAATTATTCCTCCTGAGAGGGGAGAAAAATGGAGTGTTTATCCTCTAACTGCCATCCAACCTTGGCTAAGGGTGGGTGCTGGGAATATTAACCACCACCTCCTCCAGGATGTCGTTTCTACCCTGTGTGAACTGAGAGAGAGAGAACCAATGGTTCTTGCACTAGGATGCAGTAGGGATGCATTGAAATAATGAGTGCAAAGGAGACATGAGTGGGGTACCAACAGTGTGTACTAAAAATGTTAACAAAATAGAGGAGTTAAAAGTAACAGTGTAAATTAGCTATTTAACTCGATGCAGCTGAAAAATGAATGGGATTCAAATCGACAAAAGAAGAGGAAAGCAAGAGACAGAACAAGCGGGGCATATTTGGGAAACCAAAGAGAAAACCAAACCTAATGTACTGGAGGATTGGTGAGAGTTAGTTTTAAAGATCCATTGGTTCCAAATCACGTGGGTCTTAAAGGTGACCACGGACTTTGGACTTTATTTATCCTGTGAACAAAGGAAACCCTGGAAGATTTTCAAATATAAGAATAAAATGAAGAAACAGAATAACAAGGATTAATGTGTCAGCTATAAATAGGAAGAAATGGAATATTGTGATCTTGAAGTGTTGATCAAATGATATTATAATTCAGGTTTGAGGAGCCTGGATTGGAGTGGTGGAATTAAGGCAGGAAACAACAAAAAGGTGAATAAGACATAACGGATTAACCAAAAAAAGAGCAGGAAAGAATGAGGAGCCCAAGATTGTCAGAGTTCAAATTAGTTAGTCATGGCAATTGTGCTTTCTTGAATTCGTCCTAAATTATAGGACTAATTAAAACCTAAATTTTACATTGGATGTTTTTTAGAAATTTTACTAAATTTGTATAAATTGTCTCGTTTTGATATCAATTCAAAAAGTTAAAGTGTGGTTTTCACAAATCTAACAATATGACTCTGGTAATTAATTCACAATAATGACATAATGATTAAGAAAGTTGGTTCTGAAATATTTTTCTATATGTATTTATTTATTTTTCTATATTTTAAAATTCAGTTATCGTGGAATTCTTGAATAAGATTATAAAACTCCTTGTATTTACCTTTTTTTTAAATTGAGAAAACTTTTTCTTTGCAATGATATTAAGAAACATTAAATACCTACACTGTGGCAAGCTCTATGCTAAGCTATAGGGTCACAAATGGATTGCTTGATTGGTTGATTAGAAAGCTAATTGTTAAACATTTAAACACCCTTACTGAATAATTGGAAGCAACTATTTAGAAATTGCAGCTAAACATTCTCAGATGCAAAACTATGAATGGCAAATGCACTATTGAATTTTTCAAATGTTATTTGGGATTGAGCAAAACAAATTGTTCTGGCTTTCCAAAATGCTCTTTAAAAACCACCTGTTGTATGCATCTGTTATAATATGTGTATATTTGTACATTTTACAAGTAAATATGTACATGTAATACTTGTACATGTTATCCTTTTTCCCATTTTTCCAGGTGTGCCAAGAAGTGAAACTAATAGTTTTTGCTAAACTTATGTCATCTACCTCAGAATATCTAGGGATTGTCATTTGGCTATGGTCTTTCTTTTCAGTATTATTGAAAATTTTAATTTTTCATTTCTGTCTTTATAAGTTTTTATAGAGAGGTGGGGAGAAGTTGCACTGGGGGCTTCTAGCCAGATACCATTTCAAATGTCACATAACTAGCAAGTCTTTTTCATCTGTTTTAAATCTAAGGAAAATTTTCAAATAAGGCAAACATATTAAATTTTAATTGAGGTTCATATTTGGCGTTGGTGAGTTTAGTCTGTGTGTGCACAGAATTATTTGGTGCCAATCTGTTGTATCATAAAAATGAATATTTTAGGTCAAATAAAAGACTGTTTTACTGTGCTGTAAAACCCCTTTACATGGTGAAGGTAAGTTATTGAGTGATCCTACTGTGCTATATTATTACATTATGGACTGTTAGCCAGCAACCTAAACTATAACGTTGAGGTATTGTAACATTTTGTCTGCATGCAGGGTACAGAGCTGACACATTCATACCTCTCCCTTAACTCTATAGCTAGTTTTTCAGGTAGTAACAGATAGCATGTCTTGAAGAGACACTATTCTATACTTTATATGTATTAGTACATTTAATCCTCCAAATAACCTATCAGGAAGTTGCTAGTGTCTTAATTTGATAGATAAGAAAATTGAAACAAATAAATAAAAATAGGTTTTCCCAAAGTCACACGAAGAAGAAATGGCAGAATTTAAAGTAGATGACAGGCAGTCTCTTTCCAGAACCACATTTTCAACCCCTCTGCCTGAGCAAATGAGGTCTAACCCAGAGATTAGTAATTGGTGAAACTCATATTTGATATCCTAATATGGCTGACTCCTCCATTTATAATGGTAAAAATGTTGAAATTATGGATTCTATGAAACTTTTATTGAGGAAGAAGCAAACATTGACATATGAATCCCTCCTTTTTCTTGTAAATAATTTTGAGCTTTGTCAGGTTTACATTGTTTAGATATTCCTAGAGTTTGCTTCTTTTTCATCTTTCCTCTTTGAATCTTCTGAAGTATAGGCACACATTTGAAAAACTCAAGATTTAATTAATCTAAGCACTAAAGTCACCACTGTAATTTCCTTCAGCACATACATTTTGAGATCCCCGAATAAACACAAAGAAATCTTTTCCCTTTCCCTAAGGTCTACAGGGGTAAGTGTGTTGAACCTGGCAGAGTGACAGAGGAAAAGATCCTTAAAGACCACAACAAGTAACTTTTAAATGTAAAATCTATTTCCTTAATCATTTTTTCCCCTCTTTAAAGGTTAGGAAATTACTTTTGTTGGATTACCTATTTAGTAGTTATAATAACCTAAGCATATATTGATTTTCTTTCTAAAATGATGTTATGGAATGCTTCCCAGAGTTTGCAACATTTAATTTCCATTCATCTATTCTATAAATCTGAACTTAAAAACAACTTTTTAAAAAGACATTTGAAATGAAACTAGAATAAAGTCACACTTGTTACAAGACTACATATATCTAACACCTCCGTTGGCAAGTCTTACGGTGCCATTTACTTATTTTACACCTTTTGTTTTTCTTTACAAGATAACACTTCAAATTGTTACTCAACAACAACTTATTGACAAATACTATGGCCAGGTATTTTGCTTGGGACTGAGATGAGAAGATGAGTAGAACCCACACCATGCTTCCAAAGACTTCATGTTCTCATAAAACATACAGACAAGTAAATATATGATTATAATACCCAATTGTGGTAACAGAATAATGGCTCCCCAAAGCCATCCATGTCCTAATCCCAGAACCTGTGAATATATTGTCACATGGCAAAGAGGAATTAAGGTTGCAAATGAATTAAGATTGCTAATTAATAAACTGACCTTCAAGTAGGGAGATTATCCTGAATTACCCAGATGGGTCCAATGTAATCACAAGGCACCTTGAAAGTGGGAGAGGAAGGCAAAAAAGAGAGCCAATCATAAAGAGTGACTACAGAAGAAAGATAGGGAGAGATTCAAAGACGGAGAGGAAAGCCTCAATCCAAAAAAATTGGGTGGCCTTTAGAAGCTGGAAAGGACCAGGAAACAGATATTCCCCTAGAGCCTCTGGAAAGGAACACAGCTCTGCAAACACCTTGATTTTCACCCAGTGAGATCAGTATTGAACTTCTATCCTGTAGAACTATAAGCCATTAAATCTGTGTTGTTTAAGCCACTAAATTTGTGGTAATTTGTTGTAGCAGCAATAGGAAACTATACACCAATGAGAAGTACTGAAACAAGAAAACCTTATATAATGCTAAAGGAAGCCTGGGGGAGAGCTCAGTCTGGAATGAAAAACATGAGTGCCTCCCGAAAGAAATACGGTAAAGACCAGAGTCTTCACATGTTCCTCTCCCTGGTCTTCAAAATGCCTACACAGTCAAGGCCACAGAAGGAAAAACTTGCAACTTTTATGAAGGCCCTTGTTGGATTGTTACACATTTAAGAACAAGCAGGAGAGCCAAAGCCAAGCAACTTGAGAAGCCATACTCCCTTCTTTTGGGATCCCATTATGGGAGATAATGGCAGAGTATGTCAGGAAATTAGACTATGATGGTGGAAAGTGGTTTCAGTAGTAAAAGAATGGAAGAGGTATTTTTCTTTCAGTTCAGTTAAACATGGAGAACTAAGGTCTCTTTTGGACATTTTAATTTTCCATATAGGGGTAGATATTTGACTTTGTATAATTTTTGAGTATACATCCTTTGGGCCTTAGACAAATACTAATTCAAAGCATGTAGGTACTTATGTGCCAATTCAAAGCACAGAGGTAGAGGTACACATGGCACAAATTTAATGACTCCTCAAAAGATTAAAAATAAGAGAAATAGCATGTGACTGGCCTATAGCCATACATATACCCAGTGAGTTAAAGATTATGCAGAGAAAGTGAAATGCAATCGTGTCTGTTATTGGTGCATGTCACAGTAATGCAGTAACATTTTTGTATTTGAAGAAGTCACATCTATGGGAGATCAACTACATGCCAGGTCTAGGTAGAGTAAATTTTTTTATAACTAGATGGTAAATAATGGTAAAACAGGGGAAGATTCTCTCTCTCTCTCTCTCAGAACTTAAATACAAGACACTGTTTTAAGGAACAAAGGGAGTAATTCCTGTGGCATGGTCCCCTCAGCAACTCAAAGAAAACACCCAAGAATGAGCTATAGAGAGAACTGTAAAATGGCTTCCAGATGTTTTAGTCTGTAAAATTCAGCTAGGCCATGATTCAGGTGTCTACTCTAGGAAAACTATGAGAGGCTTACTGTGAATAAAAGGCAAAGAAGCTAAGAGACTGCCAGTGAATTAACGGTGACAGCCATATTTTTATAAGCACCTGAGGTCACCTCTCAAAAAGAGCTATTTAGGAGGTCCTGTGACTAAAGATCTAAAGATTTCTCAATTAATTGCCAGTTAAATTCCTATCTCTTCCATTAGATGAACATACCTCTGAAAGCAGGGGCCTCAGGTACTTTTCACCAGTGGACCTTCAGCATCAAACATATAACACCTGGCATATAATAGATGCTTAATCCATGTTTGTTGAATAAATCAAGTAATTATTTTTTTAATTTGGAAAAATATTGGAAGAAATAGAAAATTCCTTTTAGTAAAATAATAGGTGAAAAAAGTCAGGATTCAGATACTCTCTGATCCCAAATGGGTTAACACACATACATAGCAAAGAAATTCAAAATGTTAGCTGCAAATATTTCTGAGTGGTGGGCTAATGAGTGTTTTGTATTGCCTCTTTTATACTTTTTCTTTGTTTTCCAAAATTTTGAAAATGAGCATGCATTACTTTTATAACCAGAATTTCTAAAGACATGTGAGTGACAAGGAGATTCCCTCATAAGAAACGTATGCCTTGACCTTAGAGTCTCATATTATTATTTTGGGTTCTTTCATCCTACATAATTTCCAGTCATTTTCTGCATAGGGAACTGGAAACCACTAGTTTATATAGAATAAAATAAGCGACCTCTTTCCAATCCTGCTTTTTTTTTTTTCCTATCCAATGTTCTGAACTGATACCAAAAACAAAGATTCTTATAGATTGAAGGCATTCTTTGTATGGTTCTACCATTAAGCAAGAAATCTCCCCTGTGATCCGAAGCAATTTAAAGAGCAATCATCCTGAGAAGGTATTCATTCAGTCATTTACTCACTCATTCAATAATTCATTTACGGATGTAAAATAATGCACCTTCAGTCTGTAATGTAATGACTCTGTGACTGAAAGAATCTTCCATTCTATTACTACTCTAGGGTCCCATTTATATTTGGTCCAGGATCTCAACATTTCTGGCCTAACTAATTCAATTAATTTCCTAATCGGTCTCCCTATCTCCTGACTTTCATTCTAATCTATCATTCATTATGTTTCTTAAAGCTTCTAGAAACACAAATCCATTACATGGCATGTTATAGGGATATTATGACCTTGGGGGTCCGAGAAACCTGGATTGGAGCCTGATTCTTCTACTTACTATATTGGTCATGAGTATTATCTTTGGAGTTATATAATCTCTGTTTTTCAAATCCTGTCTCTGAATCTTGCTAGCTCTGTGCCCTTGGGGAAGTTATTCAGTCACTCTAACTCTCACTTCCCTTCTTTGTAAAATGGGGCTAATCACACATACCTCATAGTGTTAACGGACGTAATGCGTGAAAAGTCTTAGCTCGTTGCTTAGCATCTGTATTTCCTATTGCTGCTATAACAAACTACCACAGAATTAATAGCTTAAAACAACAGAAATTTATTCTCTCACAGATCTGGAGACCAGAAGTCCAAAGTCAGTTTCACTGGGCCAAAATCAATGTTTCAGCAGGACTGTGTTCCCTCTGGAGGCTGTATGGGAGAATATGTTCCTTCCCCCTTCCAGATACTGGTGGCTACTATTTCTTGGCTTGTGGCTGCAGCATTCCAATCCCTACCTCCTGGGTCACATTATGTTCTCTTCTGTCCGAAATATCCCTCTGCCTCTTTGTTACAAGGGCACTTGTGACTGAATGCATTTAGGGGTCACCATCATATTATGCAAGATAATCTCCCCATCTCAAGATCCTTAATTTAATTGCATCTGCAAAGTCTTTGCCATATGTGATAACATTTACAGGTTTCAGGGATTAGGACATGTACATCTTAAGGGGCATTATTCTGCCAACTATAGACCCTAGCTCATAATTAGTTCCAAGAAATGTTAATTATTATCCACATTATAAGACTTTGTACTACCCTCTTAGTTTTGATGAGTTTCCTTATTAGTAACATGAGAATAACAATGTACTGATACCTACCCCACTACCCCAATGATGGCATAAAATATCATAATAATTGTATAATAAATGCATTTCCCCTTCCTTAAACATCTTTAGTGTGTATTATTGAGGGTGTAAAGCAACGGGAGTTCTTATGGAATCTAAATTGATACAAACATCAGCCATTCCATTCATAGATACACACTCAACAGAAATGCATACATATTCACCAGACGACAAGTACTAGAATGCTCAGAGAAATACTTCAAAACAGCCCCAAACTGAAAACAAGCTAAATGTCCAATAACAGTAGAGTTGATAAAATATGGTATATGTATACAATAGAATAACCTACAGAGATGGAAATAATCTACAACCATCTATAGCAATGTGAATGAGTCTTTCAAACATTAGCAAGAGAAGGCAGACATGCAAAAAGTACATACGGTGATTTCATATCTAAAAGACATAATTAAATTAATCAGTGATGTTAGATGTCATGATAGTAGTTACCCTTGGAGTACTGATTGGAATGGGGGGCAAGCAGGGGCTTATGGGGTGCTTGAATGCTCTGTCTTTTGATTTTGATAGTTGTGCTGAGCTTGTAAAAATTCATCGAGCCATGCACTTATTGTATATGATCTTTACTGTAGTATATTGTACTTTAATTAAATGTTAAAATTGAAAACATATTTTTCAAGAGTTCCCTGCCCCGAAAACATTGTCTAAATTGTTTAGGTTGGCACACAAGGCCGTTCTCAATCTCACCGCTCCATTCTCTTTTCCCAGCCTCGTTGCCTGCCATTTTCCCCCATCCTACAATCACAGGCTTCTAGGTACCAGTCCCTAAAATAATGCACACCCCTTGCACTTGTATTTTCTGTTCCCTCTTCTTAGATGCCATTTTCCCTTCTCTTGATGAATACTACTCATTTTTAGGGCCCAGCTTAACTTCTGTCTTGTCTCCTCTGACTCTATGCATACTGTTCATAAATCTACCATATAACACTTATCTCATGATTTTTAAATTCTTTACGAGTTTACACATCTATATAGGAAGCTGTCATTAACATTCCAGATCCGTTAGGCAATCTACTCTCTTCCATCTGTCAAAACCCCCTTATGGATTTTTTCTATTATAACACATTCTGTACTATAGCCATTTCTTTATGCATTCGTCTTGGCCCTTATAGGGTATAGGTTGCTTAAGGACAGAGACCTTCTTATCTTCGTGTCATCTTGCAGTAAGTGTTCAACACATTTTTATTAGACTAAAATAAATGTTCTACTGCATTAGGAAGTATTGTACAAAGGAACTGGATTATTCATTCTTGAGTCTCTGGCGCTTGTCTCAATGCCTGAAACATACTAGGCTCTCAACACATTTTTTGTTGCATAATGAAGTCTATGCTATTTCAAATTTTGGATTATAAAATTTCTGAATGAATTCTGTTTAGTGATCATTATGTGACTTTTGAATTGTAGCTTGCTTTGCAGAGCTTCATCGGTGGAAATTTAAGCAAGGGTAATGAGACATACCTTCATAGATTGCATTACTTATGAACTTAAAAATATTACCATGTCTTTGGAGAAACCTAAAATGGAAAAGTGACTCAAATCAATACAATTAATTTAACTCAATAAGCATTTGCTGAGAAACTATTTAAAGTATTCTGCTAGACATGGTGGGGGTATACCATATACAAAAAATACTGTCCCTGCCCTCGCGGGATTCACTGTCCTGGGAGATAGATAAGAGAGCCAGCCTACACAATTCTAACCTTGAGCATCTAAAACATGGCATCCTGTGGTATAAGAGATAAAACATAGCTACAGGAGAGAGCAGTTCTCATGAGGCAGATCATTTGAGCTCATTGTTGAAAGATACATAGATTTTTAACATGTGTAGCAAAGATCCTGTAGTCCAAGAGAGTAAATTATTTTCACTGTTCTGCAAGGTAACCAGAAAAACTGTTGGTCATTGGGGGGACAAGAAATGGAGAGGTGAGGGTGAGAAACAATATTAAAAAGTCCAATCGAGTTCAAATTGTTAAGGGTTTTAAATGACACTGAGGTATTTGGACTCTATTCTGTATGAAATTATAGATGTTAAACATTGGTTATCTTTAGTAGGAATACCACTCGATGACTGTGTGTTAGAGACTGAAGGAGGGAGACATTGGGTGCAGGGAGATACCTGAGGAGTTTGCTGCAGAAACACAAACAAGAGGTAAAGAGAGTTTGAACTACAGCAAAGATTGTGGTAGCAGGAAAAAAATTGAACTCTATTGAAAAATTAGAATTGGTAGTAATAGACAACTAACTGGTAGCGAGTGGTAATAACTGGTTAGGAAGGAAATATAAAAGTGACATCAGAAACTAACACAACATTGTAAATCAACTATGCTTCGACAAAAAATAAAAATTAAAAAAGTGAAATTTTAGGATGACTCACATTTTTCTGACATCATTATATTGTCAGAATTCTCTTAAGAAATCGTTTTTTATTGAAATATAGTTGATTTACAATGTTGTGTTAGTTTCAGGTATACAGCAAGATGATTCTGTTAAACATACATATATATATATTCTATATATATATATTCTTTTTCAGATCCTTTTCCCTTATAGGTTATTATATAATATTGAGTATAGTTCCCTGTGCTATACAGTAGGTCCTGATTGGTTATCTATTTTATATATAGCAACGTGTATGTGTTAATCCCAAACTCCTAATTTATCCCTCCCCCCACCTTCCCCTTTGGTAACCATAAGTTTGTTTTCTATGCCGGTGAATTTCTGTTTTTAAATAAGTTCATTTGTACCATATTTTAGATTCCACATATAAGTGATATCATATGATATTTTTCTTTCTCTGTCTGACTTCACTTAGTATGATAATCTCTAGGTCCATCCATGTTGCTGCAAATGACATTGTTTTATTCATCTTTACGGCTGAGTAATATTCCATTGTGTATATGTACCACATTTTGTTTATCCATTGCTCTGTTGATGGACATTTAGGTTGATTCCATGTCTTAGCTATTGTAAACAGTGCTGCAATGAACATTGGGGTGCATTCATCTTTTCTAATTAGAGTTTTCTTCAGATGTATGCCCAGGAGTGAGACTGCAGGATCATATGGTAGCTCTATTTTTAGATTTTTAAGGAACCTCCGTCCTGTTCTCCATAATAGCTGCACCAATTTACATTCCCACCAACAGTGTACGAGGGTTCCTTTTTCTCCACACCCTTTCCAGTGAAATAGTTATTTTTCATTTCACTAAAGAAGAAAAGAAAATGGTTGCTGAACATGCAACAATTTCTTGGCCAGTAAGGAGGTACAAGTTGAGCAAAATTACAGGAAGGCAGGATATGTGTAATTTCAAGCTTAGCTTATCAAACCATTGGGCCAGAAACCAAGGTCCTGGACCCCTTAGTCAAAGTTACACCTTCCTGCAACTTTATACCATGGAGTTATTATCAAATCATAATCAAGCACATGAGAGAAAGAAATCCCACCCCAAGAGGCTTCAGATATTAACAATGCTTTAAAGAAATTATCCAAGTGAAATGCCAACTAAATTATAAGGTTTCTCCTCCTAGTGGTTAGGCCTCTAAAAGCCATTGTAACCCATGGTATTGTTGAACACCAAAATGAAAAATATTCTTCAAATCCTGGGTTAAACATACATGATATTTGACCTTCAAATCTCCATATTAACCTCATGACAAATTCCAAAGGTCTATGGAAATAATGCATGAAGATGTGGGGATCTGAGGTCCTTGAAAATAAGGCAATTCACACTAAAGAAACAAGGAGGACTTCAGAAATGCCTTACAGAGACTGTGGAGTACTTGAGAGAAAGAAAGAAACTCAACTGAGTTCCTCCAAACTGACTTCAGGTAGCGGCAACAATCTATTTTAATTATAATCCTCATAAGCCAAACCACCTCATCATGGGAGTAAAAACCAACACCACCACAAATACAGGATCACAATAATAGTCACAAAGAAACACAGTGTTTTCCTGCCTGCATCCATACCTATCCTTCTGGACTGTTACTAACTCCCCCACTACTACCACCATCACCACCACTGCCACTAGCATTAACATGCCTCCCATGTATTCTCGGAATCCCCACAGGATAGCTCTTCTATGCTCCATGGACTAGTCCTCTTAGCAAGCCTGAAGCATTTTATATTCTTCTTCCTTTCTACTCTGACCCACTGTGGTGACATCTCCTGTCACTGTCAAGACTGCAGAAACCTCTACTGCTGCTGCTTGCTGATGCCTCTACAGTGGCTCTCAATGCCCCATGTCTAGAGAACTAATAACTCTAAATCTTGTCTTATTCAAAGCATTGCTAATCACTGAGGGAAACCCTAGGTCAGTTTCCTATAGCTCCATAACCTCCAAGCACCACTTCCTTGACCTAGAGCCACCTTTACAATAGCCTCAATCCTTTGGGACTGAACTGAAGTACAAGTGGCAGATTCTCTACTTACAATCATTCTTCTCCTTCATTCTTAGCCTCTAGTACATATAATAATACTCAGTCATTGTTGCACTTTTGCTATGAACCAAGCATTATGTAAGAGACTTTAAATAGATTCTCTCATTTAACCTTCATGACAATCCTATAAACTAGATATTGTTATCTTCATCTTACAGAGGGAAATAACTGAGGGTTTTAGAATTATTACAGGTATTGACCAGTGGCTTAGTATCCATGTAGTCTCATGCTAGATTACACTAAACTGCCTCTCATTTCTTAGGATAAACGGATCTGTTTCCTTTTTTCTACCACACGATGACCATGCAGGCAAAGAATGTATCAGTCTAGAGCAGGTCCTACTTGACTCTATTGCGGCACGTGTAGAAAATTATGCCTTCACTGATCAATTGCATGGTTTGGCTTTTCTGGAAGTGCTTAGTTCCTATAACTATGACCAAAGTGGCAGGTTTCCCTCTTTCCTGGATGGTAAGAGATTAGGTTTGTCTTTGTAAAAAAAAAGAATCAATGCATCCCAGCACATTCCACAAGTAGGAGGCAAATTTCTGTTATCTCTCCTTTGACCCTTCTACCCTCTAGTGGACAGACAGTGTGTCTGATCATAGTGCTTCTATAAGTCTAGCAACCCCTTGCCAGTATGTCTTGCCTTCAGTACTACAGGCTAGTTTCTGGGTTTAAAATAGAAAGTAAGTATCAGTGAGCCTGGTATATGTGGAGCTTCTGTCTTCTGGAGAAAAGTCTCTGCCAGAGAGTTGACCTGCTGAATATACAACAAAAGGTGATGTCAAACTGCTCAAAATAGATGCTTCTCCTTGCTTTATACAAACTGAGTTGTTATGTGGGTCTCAATAGCAGTTGTCTGAAAGAAAAAATCAAAATAAACACAAGGAAAAACATGAAAGAGTAGAGACAATATAAAAAACAGAAGACGACTTACCAAACAAAACCTAATATTCTCAGAGAGATAACAGAAAATAGAGTATCCTTAAAGAAACAGCAGGATGGTAGACGAAGAAACAAATTACGGGAAAAAACTCCAATTATATATGTATTTGTATATATGTCTACCTGAGATTTCAAAATATCAAGACAATGGCTTGAAAATCATGCTAAGAATATTTCCCAAAAAGCAAAGTGAAGGAAAATAGAAGAAGAAAAGATGAGAAGATTAAAGGATCATAGTGGTTCAACATTAGATAAAAGATACATCAGAGGGCTTCCCTGGTGGCGCAGTGGTTGAGAGTCCGCCTGCCAATGCAGGGGACACGGGTTCGTGCCCCGGTCCAGAAAGATCCCACATGCCGCGGAGTGGCTGGGCCCGAGGGCCATGGCCACTGGGGCTGTGCATCCGGAGCCTGTGCTCCACAACGGGAGAGGCCACAATAGTGAAAGGCCCGCGTACCACAACAACAACAACAAAAAAGATACATCAGAAAAGAAGAACAGAAAGAAAAACTTAAGAGTAACTTATAAAAAAACCCCAAAGTACTAACATAAATTTACCCAGAACTACCTGAATCTCCTAATTAAATGAACTCACAGAATATCCTGCAGAAAAAGAGAGAGATAGAGGGAGAGAAATAATAAAAATTATCTATGCCAAAATGCAACATTATAACATTTCAGAATATCAGGGATTAAAAAAAGACACTAAAAACTCTTTAAAAGTTAAGACAGGTACTCAAGAAGGCATAAAAATAAGTTTTTCATTGGACTTGAATGACACTAGAAAGATATTGTAGCACAGCTTTCAGTACGCTGAGAGAAAATAATTTTTAATCTAGAAATCCAGATGCCTCTAATTATCAATCAAGTGTAAAAGAATGATTTCTCCATCATTACCCCTTCTTAGGAACTTGCTAGAGGATGTGCCCTCCAGGAAAGAGAGAAATTAACAAGGGAAAGAGGAAGAGAGAATTTCCATGATGAGGTCAAAGAGGTTCCCAAAGGCAGCTGTGCATCTAACCTCCTGATTAACCAGTCCAGTTCGGAGTGAAGGACTGAGTTCTCTGGGAAGATGGCCACCATGAAAACAGCAAGCTGATAGTGATTTGATATGTTGACATTTTGGAAAATACTGTCAATATGTTTATAACGGCTCCAGTGAAGCATAGCGACAAAACTTAAATACATAAAAAACCAGGCAAATAAGAAAAGTATTAATTCTAAGAAAATCAAAAAGTTGCATGAGAAAGTATGTATTACCACTTCTTGACTCTGCATGAAAGTCCTTACTTTGTTTTTAAATGTAAACAGTAATGAATGATGTAACCCAAACTATGATATAGCCATATTAAGAAGATGAGAAAGGAGATAAGTGTATGGAGAAGAGTTATGCAACAGAGAGCTGATTTTTGTGTAACCAGAGGGTGTTAATAAATATGTAAAATTGATTTAGAGCAGTATAAGAATCTTTGGAGAGAGCAAAAAGATGAATACCTAGGGAAAACAAAAACACATAAAAGAGTTGTAAGTGTCTGTGTCTGGGAAGCAAAATTGAGTGATAAGAAGCGATACAGGACATAATTTTTCCCTAAAAACCTCTGAGAATTGCTTAATTCAACTAAGTACCTCCTTTATTTGAAAAAAAAAAACAAGTTTGTAAATCTGTAGGCTGCTATGAAGACTAATTTTACTTTTTATAACAGGTAAGTCCAATTTTTTTTATTCACTTAAAAAAATTTTTAAGGCCTTTACAAATGAGTGGTGTATTTAATGTTGCCTTAATTTTTTCTTGCTTCCAAGACTATTTTTGACCCTCAAGAAATTTAAAATTGTAAACAAAAGATACTAAATGCTTCATAATAAGAGTTTATCAGGAATGGGAAAGCATCATTTGGAAGATGGCTAACTGGAGGCAGGGGCAACAAGAGGCCAAAGAATGAATACAACAATTACATAATATTCAAATGTAGTGTTAAATTAATTAAACAAGAAAACCATTACACTGACATGGCCTAATGCCTATGTAAGCAAACCAAAATCTAAGCCTGAAATGCCTCAAGGTTAAGAAACTGAAACCTAAGGACGACCAATCACAAATAGGAAACTAGGCCTTACCAATCAATACAGCCACCTAAGCTGTAGTCAGACAAATAATTTCCTAGGCTTTCTAATGCTTCTTCTGCATAAAAATCCTTCCTCTGCCTACTGTGGGTGGAGTGCTCCTAACCACCTGTAGTTTGGCACTGCCAGATTCAAATCAATTTTTATTCAAATAAACTCTTAAAAATTTTAATATGCCTCAGTTTATCTTTTAACAATAGGCGCTACCATAATGCATTACTCTGTCATTATCATTATTATCATTTTTTCTATTTGAGTACTTACCGTACACCAGGCATCATACAAAACCTTTTACATACATAATTCCCACAGTAGCCCGAGACAAGATACCTTACAACAGGGGTCCCCAACCCTTGGGCCATGGACAGGTACCGGTCCAAGGCCTGTTAGGAACTGGGCCACACAGCAGGAGGTGAGCGGCGGGCGAGCCAGCAAAGCTCCATCTGCCGCTCCCCATCGCTCGCATTACCGCCTGAACCACCCCTCCTCAACCCCTCCATGCAGCTGGTCCTTGGTGCCAAAAAGGTTGGGGACCACTGCCTCACAACTCCCCTCTCCCACTAGTGACCCTTAACCACACTTGTCTCCTTTTATTGTCTTCGTAGCAATTTCAGCTCTATGAGTTGATACCATCTTTTCATTGGAGATGTCTTTTACTTGTTTCTTATCTGTCTACAATGTAAGCTTCATGAGAACAGAGACTTTGTGTTATTCATTACCTGGAACATAGTAGGTGCTAAGTAAATTTTGCACGAAAAATGAACAAGGTTGACCAAATCAGTCTGGAGAGAGGTTAAATACCTACTTAAGATGAATATTTAAAACAGAAATATGTTCAGATATGGAAAGATATTTAAGAAAACTGAAAAAAAGTTATGAAATCATATAAAATATTGTGTGGTGTGTGTGTGTATGTATATGAAATTTGGGGAGTATATAATACAAAACAGAAACATTACATAACTCACAGTGAAGGTTAAAATTTTTCACTTTGCTTCTCCGCTTATTATAATTTTTTACATTAAATATAACTTGTATAATAAACATAGTAAAATGTTTGAAAAAACCGCATGTGACAAGTTACATACTCAAGATACTAAAATAATGTACTCAACTAAGTCCAAGGACTAAGCTCTTTTTAATGATTCTTTTTAAGGAATGCTGAGGTGTCCAATGCTGAATTTAACTCTTATGTGATCAAAATCACCTGTGAAGTTTACAACCATATGTATTATCTGGACTCAGAGGTCACAAATAGCTATGGAAAATATTTGTCCCAACAGACCTTGAAATACCCAGAGGCATTCCCTGTTCATATTCCATTTTCTCCTTCAAGTCTAAATCCATTTGCTCTAAGCTTTCTTTTTCGGTTTCATTTCAGTCCTTTTAGTAGTTTGGTTTCTTTTTCCTGCTCTTCCTTATTCTCTCCACATCTCTTCTCATATATGAAACTGCCATCTCTTGGGGCATAAGTGAACTGGTTAGTGTGGTCATGAAATTCCCTTATATCCTTCCTGTATGAATCAATCTGTTTCTTTCTAAAGCTATTTTTGATGGCCCAAACTCAGTTCACCGTACACTAATGGACCAAAACATAATGAAAAGTTTTCTCCTCACCTCATTTGCTCTACAAGTAAGCTTTCATTTTCAGCTTTTACTTATTTCTATTGCTTTTTTTTTTTTTTGGCTTGTAATAATACAAATCTGGTTATGACTAGCTGGTGTATCACATCCTGTTAATCTATTCCATCTCTTAACAGATGTTTTTAGATAATTAAAGCAGTAGGAAACATTTACCTAATGTTATGTATTATTGCTTAATTGATAAAATTAAGTGTTTGAATGATAGAAATATGTATATAACTCGGGTAGGTGTGGGGAACACTACTATGAATTATGTTCAATTAAGAACCAAGTGTCATATAAAAACGTAACAGATGTATTTTCACAATTCACTGAAGCTTATTTTCTGATAGATACATACAACATCATATAAAAATGTAATATTCCTGAGAAAGCTGGGTGAGACGGCATAAAAATAATGTAGCAGCCTCTACTGTTATCCATGTAGAGCAGCTGTGTGATCAACTCCCCACCTGCCTTTTGGGAATGAAGCCCACTCTGGGACCAGGCATACCAGGCAATAATCAAACAGATGCAGCAGGACTCCCTCACCATGCTGAAACACAGACAGCATCACTTAAAACCAAATGAAATAGCAGCCTGGGTGAAGAGAATACTATTAAACAAGCAAAATAGAAATGACCGTCAGGTACCCTTTAGGAAGTCAGTCTTCCAGAGGCCTACCAAATAAAAAGGTATAGCAAACTGAACATTTTCCTCTTTTTGGTTTCACTAAAGTAGCCGCCTCTTCTCTTCTCATTATACTCTAAGCAATTCGATCAAATACTATGTATTGAGCAACCTATGTGCATCATGCCACATATGGAGATTTGCTTTCCTTGTTAAATATTATTTGAGAGAAAATTAAGCGGCTTGAGGAGAGGAGAATACAAATAACATGTGCGTTAAGAGTTACAACTACTGTGTATAAAATAAGCAATGAGAATATATTGTACAACACAATGGAAATATAGCCATTATTTTGTAATAATTTTAAATGGAGTATAATCTATAAAAATACTGAATCACTATGTTGTATACCTGAAACTCATAATATTATAAATCAATTATACATCAATAAAAAAGTAAAAATTTTAAAAATTAAAAAATTTTTAAAATGCGTAAAAAAAGCAAAACAAATAACATGCGAGTGTAGTAAATCTGAGGTAGACCACTAAAAGCCCCAAATAGAAAAACAAAGTCCAAATGACATTACTTCCTTCTTAGGAGCCAGAGCACATACCAAAGTTTTTTTTTTTTTCCTGCTCAGGCATTGATTCTCAGAATGGCCTACAGCATGTAATAACCTTTCTACTTTAGTATCCTTTTGCAGAAAACTGGTATCATATATTTTATTACTTTGAGTGCATCACTACAATGGTGAGATGATTAATTAATTTATTCATACATATTAAATACATTTTGTAAAAGTCTTTTTGAAATTCTGCCAAGAACCAGCCTTCTCATCTTTGATAATCAGTTGTTGTTTTTCAAATGGTTGTATAATATTTTAAAATTTGTTTTTTCATTGATAAACAAAACTTCTGTAGGAAGATCTTGAATGCAGCTTGATTAAATCAATGCTAATTTCTACAAACAACAAATTTACTTAAATGCCTATTTTAATTTTTATTACAATAACATGTAAATTTTAGCAACTACAAATCAAGCAGTCCAGAAATTAGGTCTGATAGATTCAGTGCATTAACGGGTTTGATGCTCTGTTCAGCATATTTCTTGCAGAAGGCTAATCTTTTTTCTGGTATCTCACACAGGCATACAGCTAGTGTTAAAACGAATGTGCAGTTTTCTGAGGCTTTCCCAAAGGAACAAAGCGTATCACATAGCAACATCTGCCAAGGAGAAAACAACACAGCCAGCTTCAGTTTTTCCCTCTTGTAAAGATGATTTCATCCAATTGCAGGAAATGTATGTAACATCAGTACCATTTTAAACATACTTTACTGTGCAAGTCTATGGTTATTTTATTGGGTTCAATAACCATTATCACACCTTAAATTTTGCATTTCCAAAGAGTTTTCACATCTGCTTAACAACCCTGTCAGGGAAGGGTTGATCATTCCAGTTTTACATATAGAAAAGCTTATATTTAAAGGAGGTGGGTGTCTTGCTCAAGGTCATAAGACTGCCCTTATATAGAACGAGGACTGGATTCGCTACTAAGTTCCGTTCTCATTATGCCTGCCATAGCTCATACATTTGTGCACAAAAAATAATGAATAATACAAGTATATAGCTGTGCTCTAACAGCCTATTTTATAATCTACCGGGTTATATGTATTGTGAAGGGAAACACTATGTCTATCGATTGCTCTAATTTCTATGTAATCATAGTGCAGTTTGGTTTTTGTTTTATAAATGATGGTGGTTTGGAACAGCTGCAAATTGCTAATGTTCCTGGATACGTTTGGCAGCAGACTGAGGCAAGCAAATTCATAACAAGGAAATTAAATCCTTATAATTTATCCTAAGCACTTAACAGTATGAATAACAAAGGGATCGTGGACCCCAAACAATTTAAATAGAAATACAAGTGGTTATTTATTTATTTATATAAAGGGACCAAGAAGTGTAGAGCATATGGTACAAAGGACAATAACCAGGAGAGTCAACCTCTTGCTATAGCTGAAAAATCATGATCTTTGAAGTTAAAAGAAAGAAAGAAAGAAAGAAAAAGAACCACTTGAATTTGAAAGATTTTAAATTTGATATCAAGGTAAAAGATTGATAATTGGGCCAGAAGGGCATTCCGGGCAGAAAGCATGGTGTGGGAGATGGAACAGAGGCAGATGTGAGATTAATGGATCAAGGAGTTTAGTTTACTCAGAAGCTGCACCCCTCTTGTTAAAAGAAACAGAAATAATGACCAGGCAAATAGGAGATACCATTATTCTCTGATGTGCAGCTCTAGAGTACAGTGAGCTGCTTGGCATTTCACTTTTTCCTTCATTCATTGGTCTATGCCATGCCTACCCTCTACTCAAGGCCAACTTTACCCATATACTTAGTTATTTCTACCTCATGGTTCTAAGCTATTGGTGATGAGCCATGCATAAGGTAGAGAGCTGAGGAACTAGCACAAAAAGAAATAAACTGTTAAAGAAGAATTATTCATGACACTTGTTAAAGATAGTAAGGCGGACTTTATTCAGGGGGACTATCATGATAGGCATATGGACCACCACGTTTGGGTTTTGCAGTAAGGGAGAGATATTGGGCTTAACTCTGAACAGAACAAGGGAAAATGGCAATTTATAACCAAAAAGCAGGAGGCGCGTATCAGTGGATGGAAAATTACTAAAAGGAAATATCAAGGATTGGGGAGGATTCTGGCTATAACAACCCAACTAGACTCTTGCTGAAGGCAAGTCAGGGTGATCAGGCATCACCTGGGGAATGGTAGAGGATGAGGAACTCGATCAGGTATTGAGGGTAGGAGATTCTGGCTAAACTGACTTAGCAAGATTCTTGCTAGAACTGGACAATGCAGATATGAACACAGAAGCTCAAAAATCAGGGCCTAGTTGAGAAGAGAGTTCAGAGGAGCCTGACTAGAGTTTGGTCAAGAAGAGAATCTTTGTCCACACACACAGCCTCTATTCATTCGGTCCACAGACACCTTCCAGTGTCATCAAGTGCTAGTGCCTCCATCTTGTCACGTTCACTATCCCCCATCCCACTGCTATACCTGTATGTACTTTTGCCTGTTTTAAGATTGTTCAAGGGAGCTTTTCCTGACCGTTCCAGACTAGATAATAAACCCTTCTCAATGCTTTCTTCATCCCATATTTGTCTCTCACAGCAGATAGTCATTATGTAATTGTGCAATTGTAGATAGTAATTGTGTGTCAATGTGATTCTTTAATAGATATCTGCCATAGTTCAATAAAATTCCTGAGTTTTTTAAAGTTTATTTTATTTAAGTAATTGAAGTATAGTTGATTTACAATGTCATGCTAGTTTCTGCTGAACAATAAAGGGATTCAGTTATAGACATATATATACTTTTTCATATTCTTTTTCATTATGGTTTATTAGAGGATATTGAATACAGTTCCCTGTGCTATGTAATAGGGCCTTGTTGTTTATCCATTTTATATATAAGTTTGTATCTGCTAATCCCAAACTCCCAATCCATCCCTCCCCTACCTTCTTCCCCCTTGGCAACCACAAGTCTGTCCTCTATGTCTGTGAGACTGTTTCTGTTTCTTGGATAAGTTCATTTATGTCATATTTTAGATTCCACATATTAAGTGCTATATGGTATTTGTCTTTCTCTGTCTGACTTACTTCACTTAGTATGATCATCTCTACTACTGAGATATGATAGGACCTATATGATAGGTCCATCCGTGTTGCTGAAAATGGCACTATTTCATTCTTTATCCATTCCTCTCTCGATGGACATTTAAATTGCTTCCATGTTTTGGCTATTGTAAATAGTGCTGCTATGAACGTAAAAGTGCATGTATATTTCCCAATTATAGTTTTGTCTGGATATATGCCCAGGAGTAGGATTGCTGGATCATATGACAATTCTAATTTTAGTTTTTGAAGACCCTCCATACAAAATTTCTGAGTTTTCATTGACTGTAAATTCCATGAGGGACAATGAAGGGTATGTTTTGCTCAACAGTGTAATCTAGCACCTTGCACAGAGTGGATCAATAAATACTTATTGAATAATTGAGCCCTTTCCAAGAATAATTCTCAAGTAGAGAGAAGAGTGGAAGTGTGGAGAAGAGATAAGAACAATTAAAACAGATGTACAAGAAAACCAGATTTATTCACCCATTCATACATGTAAAACTGTCCATTCAATAGCTAGTATACTGGTTTTAAATCTAGCAAATTTTAATAGTGAGTCCCTTTACCTATTTGCTTATTTACTTAAGTTCACTTATAGGGCTTGGAACATAATTTCCCTACTTTGCATGATTATAAAGTTTATAGTTGCCGTATGTTAATGGGTTTACTTGTTATATGTGTTGTTTAGCCCTTAGTTAAAAATAGAACTCCAAATTATGACATTGCTTCTCTGAAAAGCATGATCTGTGATCTTCATAACTGTGATCTATATGAAAATGTGGCATCCATGTATACTCTGAAAAGAACAGCAAGAACTTGCCTATTGGAAAAAATGCAGATGATCACTATAAGACAGTGCAAAATCCTTCAGAAGCCTAAACTAGGGAAAAGATAGGTAGAAAAGATAATTTTGGAAATTAAGGGAGAGGTGTGAGACTTGGGTAACATAGCTCAAAAACATGGAAGTTTTTTGAGAAAGTTCTATAAATGAGTTTAAGTGTAAAAACTTTAGAAAAATAAAACTAAGAAACTAATCCAAAGGAAGTATTAAGTTCTTTTATATGCATGCTGAATTGGCATCTTCTTAACCTGAATCACTAGTGCAAATTTGTTTAATACATGTAAGGCTTATCCTCTGAAATGGATCAAACATGCTACCCCAAAATATGTCACTTTAGCATAAGAATTACTTTGAGCTGAGGACAGTTAAGAAACAACAGACACAAGAGCAAATCTCTGCACTCTGCCTTTCTGCCTAAAAGTAGGAAGTGAATTTATCTTAGTAAAGGTGTTCCCCCTCCCCTCTTCCATACAAGGAAGAGGACGATGACCCTTAAACACTGAAGACAACTCAACTCATCAGCCAGAGATGGCACCAACTCTAGTCTGTGTCACAGACCTTACTAAACAACACATCTTCCATTGGCTTTCTTTGTATATTTACCTTCCCACAGTTTGCTGCCCTTAGAAGCCCAAACCCCCTTCTCTCTATCTTGTCACCTCTCCACAATTTATTGACTTTGTTAAAATGATATATAAGCTCTCAAGCCTAACCACATCATTTCACTGTTTTTTTTTTTTCTTTTTGGAGGCCCCATGTGAATGCATAATAAACCTTTTTCTGTTAATCTGTCAGTTGCCATTTTAATTTGCAGACTCCGGCTACTGAACCTAAGAAGGCAGAGCAAAAGTTTTTTTTTCCCAACCATACACCTCCCATCTCTAGTTTTTCAAGAAAAGAAATGGGTAGTTTATAAGCTGCCATCAAGTAGGGAATCCCTTAAACTGTAGACAATATTGTTTGGAAAGCATTCTAAAGAGGACTATGTCATTCATTGCATCATTCATTCATTGAAAACATATTTATTAGGCGCCCACTATATATCTATATATAGATATAAAGGTTTGACTAAGATAGACATAGTGATTATCTTCATGGATCTTATATTCTAGCAGGGAGAGATAGGAATTAAGCAAAGGATTATGCAATTAATCATTTAATAACAATAGTGTTAATGCTATGGAAAATAAGTAGAGGGTTTTGTGAAAGTGTAACTACTAAGAGACCTGACCTGGAATGGGAGGAGGTGGTGACCCCTAGGAACATCCTCAAGAGAGTTATACTTCAGCTGAGTGCTGAAGAATGAGTAGGAATTAACTAATATTGTTATTTGGCCAGACAGCCTCTAAATCCCTTTATTTGAAAATTTATCAGTTAATGAGTTTTTGTAGGGGCAGAGTCCATGCCAGTGAAAAGAAGTTAAAAATGCCAGACACTCATTTTTGCAGCATCCTTTGCGGTTAAAGTGCAGCCACATTCACATACATATATGAAAGACTGAATTGAGAACGAGTGGCACAAGATGAATGGGAAATGGAAGGGATGTTTTCTGTAGGTATCAGCTGATGCAGCAATAATGAGTTGCTTGGGCAACAGACTTGGCAGAGTAAATAGCCACATATGGGGCTTGGCGTTGAGGACCGTGATGTCTGCACTGCACCAGGTCTGGAGTGATCTGGGATGTGGTTCTGGCAGCATGGCCACAGGCTTTGTTCTCTAGAGCCCTCCCAATAATTCTGTGAGTCTCCAAACATCTTTTAATATCGTTTTCCCTTCTTAAATTAGTCAGAGTTGGGTTTTGTGGGTTACAACCAAGCAAAGGAGTGGGAGAGCATGAAAAAGAGCTCCCTGGTGGAGGCGAGAGTGAATGTGAACCGTCTGAGTTGCTGGGAGGGAGGATGTGACAGAGAAGGCTAGTGCAGTGGACAGCAACCGCTGACACAGGGCACTGAGGCCATGAGAGGGATTCTTTACTTTATTCTAAGAGCAATGAGAATCAGTAAAGAGCTTTAAGCAGGCAGGAGACATGATAAAATTTGCATTTTTAAAGGTCACTCAGTGATCAGAGACTTTATGCCAGAAATTATTGCAGCTAGATAAAGACTACGGCTGTGGAAATGCAGACAAGAAGTTGGATTTTTGAAATTCTATGAAGTAAAATAAATAGGCTTTGGCAAGAGGTCAGATGTGTAAGAGTGGAACATTTTACTTGCACAACAACCTGTTACTTGTTCAACAAAAGCAGATAACACATGGAGTAATTCCAACATATGTGCATTCTCTGGCTGGGCTGATTTGCATATGTCCTACTAAACCAAATATAGTGAGTAGAAGCACATAGTTAACACACACGGCTGAGATTTCCTTCCCCATTCTCTTAACCTAAAACGATTAAATTCAGTTCTTCTGCATTTCATGTTCTTCGGTAGTTTATAACATTGTCATCTCTTCAATATCAACTTCATCTTTTTTCTTGCATTTTGAAAGGGAATGAAAGCATAAATTTGTTCTAGAAATGTAGAAAAGAAATTCAGAAGCTAGATAAATAGAAGTGTTGAGATTTAGTTTGCTTGATACTTGATGTGTCGCTAAACAATAAAATCCAATTATTAGTCATGAAAGAAGACAGAAATTACTTATTCATACTATCTAGTAAAAATAAGCAAAATATTCTAATAGTTGACAATCCCTTCATTGTCTTCTAGTGATAATGCTGCAGAACTCAGCATCTCTGTTCAATAGGTATTTGTGACTGTAATGGAGTCCAATGCTTCATCACTTTCTGTCGCTGGGACACTTTTTTTTTTTTTTTTGATTTAACTCTGTGCCCTCCTCTGTGTTCCCACAGAACTCCAAGCAAAACTCTAACACACATTTGCATAGGCCATGACAGGGCTGGGTTAACGCGGTCTACCTCTAGCGCAGAAATCATGGGTCCTATCAGTTACGATGCAGCTTTTCCAACACTCATGGGTTCGACAGCCTTAATCATTGCACTGCATGGTTCATATGTGTGTACTCTGGGCCCACATTTTTAACCCTCTATCATCCACCCTTGTTTAAAATTGATGCCCTCCCTGTGCATTATGACTTCTCACCCACTATCTCTGAGTCTGACCAATGGCCTGCTTGTGCTTGTTGTTTGAGAGCATGCTTGCCTCTGCCAACACAGTCTTGATCTGTGGCACAATTCTCTGGTACCAGTTTGTGAAGTTTCCATGCAATTATTGTTATAAGCCTTAGGAATTAAAATTTTTAATTATTATTGTTAATTAAGTTATATATACCCAGGCCACAAAGGTTAAAATGGACCAAAAACATACACTGTGAAAAGTAACATTCCATTCAGAGAGAGGGAGGGATGAACAGGTGGAGCAGAGAGGATTTCTAGGGCAGTGAAACTACTTGTAGGAAACTGAATGGTAGATACATGTCATACATTTGTCAAAACCCATAGAATGTACAATGCAAAGGGTGAACCCTAATGTAAACTATGGACTTTAGTTAGTAGTCATGTATAAATATTGGCTCATCAATTGTAACAACTGTACCACACTAATGCCAGTTGTTAATAATAAGGGAAACTGTTGATGGGAAAGGGGAGACATGCCATATGGGGACTCTGTATAGTTTCTGCTCAATTTTTTCTGTAAACCTAAAACTTCTCTAAAAAATAAAGTCTCATAGTTTTCCTCCCATTCATGCCCCTGCCACCTAATTCCTTTCCCTGTAGGCAATATATGTACAGAATGTTTTATATACTATCCATACATTAAAATATTTAATGACAATTAGTACCAATTATAGGTGCTGCTTTTAAACTGAAAACATGGTTCACTATAAGGAAACCAAAATGACCCTTGCCACTGTTCCTACTTCAGTTCCATCTTACTTCAGCTCCAAGTTCCTCTCTGACCCAGAGGGTTTGCTTATGTTTTGCTTCCACATGGATAAGTTTTTCCAGGCTAGAGAAAAATCCATTATTCACTTTCACTTTTCACAATTTATTTTGGTAGTACACATTATAGTTAATTACATCTCAGTTTGCATAATTACTTTGATTAATGTCTGCCTATCTTCCTAGTTTGACAAACTCGTCCTTGATGATAAAGTTTTGTTCAAGTCAATGTTTCAAAAGGCATGTACTAGGCAAATATAAATGTTGTTCTTAATCATAATACAAGCAGTTTATTATACCTGTTGCACAATAACCAATCTGCTTTCCCATTTATGTTACTGTCTGGTGTCCTCTTACAGACACTTGATCTGTGACCCCTAGATGCTAAAGTCAGCACAGTGTGGACCAGGAGTTGCATCCGTAGGATTCTAGAACTGTCTTTCCTCAGTTCTTTGTACTCTAACATCATGAGGCAGGGCAACTGTGTGGCATAGTCTCAGGGGGCTCCATTCACATAGCAGCCTAGAGCACAGCTGGCCCTACATTATGAAGCAGTCCTGGAAGTAGGTTTTCAGTAAATATCTATTACGTGAAATAAAAACTATATAGTCATTGTACAAACGGAAAGAAATTATTAAATGTGTTCATGTTAGCTTTTTTTTTAAAAAGAATAACATAAAGCTTATTTGATTCATTGTGTGGTTGAGTCAACATAGCTTTTATTGTATAATGTGGTATATTGGGTCTTTGTTCCCAATTCTTCATTACTGCCCTCCAGCAGAGTCACATCCATACCCTTTGGCATTTGATTTTGTGGTACCTTCCTTTGACATGGTACATATGTCCCCACCCCAATAACATTTGGTCTAGGTATTTTGCCTGCCTTTGCAGATGGGGTGTAAGTGAAGATATACACACCACATACCATGGAGGGTGGTAAAGGTGATTGTGTCACTTGACTTGGCCTCCTAGAATTTTCAGACTCTGCCAGAAAAATGTGCCCAATGTAGCCCTTTCCCCCCTGAATCCTGGAATAGAGCACGTGGAGTAGAATTGAATCCAAACCAAAGCTGGGAGTTTAGCCTACACTAGCTCAAGCAGAGGACCCCAGCCAAGATCAGCCAAACAGCAGTTGACCCGGAGACCCATGAGAGAGAAAAATCAATGTTTATTGTTGGAACCTGTTGAGATCCTTGTGGTTGCTTGTTACCAGCGTTACCTCAGTGAAAACAAAGCAAAACAATACAAAACGGAGTAATGCCAATTTGTGTTTCAAAATTATTAGTAATAAGTAAAACATCCATGCATCCTTTCAGTGCTACCTGAAATGTTAAATAGCTGGACATTTATCTTTAATTTCAGTGAATTAAATTTTTAAGAATCTGCACATTCATTTTTAAAAGCAAGTCACTATCTCTCTGTTAATAAACTTCCTCTCCACAGTACAATTATTCAAAACCATATCATTTTGAAGAGTAATAAACATTTTGAATGATCACACCATGTCCATCTTTTAAACTACTTAGTTTTATCACCAGTGAGTAAAGCGTCACATAGAGCCCCAAATTTAGTGTAAACAGCAGTTTGAATCTTTCTAAATTCACATTAAATGTATTTGGTCAATACATACAAAACGAAAGAATAAAATCCAAATATAGTTGGAAGTTGTTTATCATTGAAGGTAATTACCAGGCTTGGTGTATGTATAGAGGTAAAAGCCAAAATAACAATGACTTCCATTTACTGTGACAGGTAGTATCATAAAACATGTACAGATACTATTTCTAATGTTCTTGATACCTCTGCAGGGTAGGCACTATTACCTCCATCTTAGAGATGAGGATACTGAAGCTCAAGGAAGTGAAGCGATCTGCCTGAGAGCACACAGCCACTAAAGCAGGCTTCAGACAAAAGATTTGTCTTATACCATAACCACAGTGCCACTCACACAGTGTCTTCATCTTTTAATACTCCAGATACCTAGATACTCATAAAAATGTTTGCTGAGTTGAACTGAGAAGAAATAGATATTCAGTTCTACAAGGGATAATTCAGCAAAAGCAGCCACTGTATCTCCTTGTCTAACTTTTCCCTATGCAAGAGTAAAATTATCCCTGAGAGTATCAAGCTGTGACCAATTTTGTTTTGATTTTGTGTTCAATTTGTCTATTTTTTTGGTAACAACTATAGGAAACTTACTAGATCTTCAGCATCCATACATGAATGGCTCCTGCATTGGCCTAACCTCTTAACCTAGACATTCTGCTTAATAAGAATAGTTCTGCAACCCAGCATGCAATTATGATTTTCCAGGAGCAATCCCTTGAGACATTTAGAAGGATATTCTTTATGATTTTTTCTCATATTACATGCTGCCATATGGCAACAAGAATCTACCCAGCAGAGCATATGGAAAACTTGCCATGCATGGGAAAACATTAGAGGAAAAATATGGAAACAAGAGATGCTGCCATTGCTCATACCACTGCATAAGAAATTTGCTTGCCACTCGTGCCAAAGCATAAGTAGTTGAACATATCTCTTATGTGTGATTTCTATTTTACGTTTAAGTCTGGCTTACCAAGCAGTACCCTGACAGTGTTAATCCCTGTTTGGATGCCAGTTGGATAAAAATGTTTTCCTATAGAAGCAGTGATCTAGCACAGCTAATCCAGAATGTTCTCTGCCACCCACCTGGAATTATTAATCTTCATTTATATCATCATTGAATCCATTTCTCAGAATGAATACTTCCAAGCCAGTCTCAATTACTTCTTCTCCCTCACCTCCCGTATCCAACTAGACACAAATCCCATGAATTTTATTTAAGAAATACATTTGAATCTGGTTTCTATTTTTCATCCTCACTACCTTTATATTTAAGCACCTATTTCCTCCTTGGAGAATTGTGATAACTATCTCTGTTTCCTCCCTCCTAGACCTAGTTTTTCTTCCCACCAGTCTATCTTTCAACTACTGCTGGAGTTAACATTCTAGAACATAATTCAGATCAAGTCACTTCTGTAGTTCAGAATATCTGTTGGCTTGACAGAGTAAAGAATGAGACCCATACTTCTTAGCTCAACATCTGAGGGGCTTCACGGTCCATGCCAGTGAACCTCATTTTGGTGATTGCTAGACTCTGGCCACATGACTTTTTTCTCACCATTTCCTCAACCACATTAGACCCTTTTATATCTCCATGTCTCTTGCAAACTAATCTTCCTGGTGGAAGGTCCTTCCCCCACCATCTTTACCTTGCCAATTGCAACTCATTTGTGAAAATATCTCCTCCAAAGAAGGTTGGTTGTTTCTTTGATGCTTCCAGAGCTCTTAGTGTATACTGTTATGTTTCTAAGTTTTAATCTCCTTCTTTGCCAACAAGTTTTATAATATCTGACCCTTAAAAAGACACTTAATAGGGCTTCCCTGGTGGCGCAGTGGTTGAGAGTCCGCCTGCCGATGCAGGGAACACGGGTTCGTGCCCTGGTCCGGGAAGATCCCACATGCCGCGGAGCGGCTGGGCCCGTGAGCCATGGCCGCTGAGCCTGCGCATCCGGAGCCTGTGCTCCGCAACGGGAGAGGCCACAACAGTGAGAGGCCCGCGTACCGCAAAAAAAAAAAGACACTTAATAAATAATTGCTGAGTAAATGAATGAATGAATGAATGGTTCAGTGTATCTATTTTAGGATGATCCAATTTTCAACACATACAGAGTTCTATAATATAGATTTTCGAAATTGTAAAAGGGATTAGTTTAAGGGGGAAAAAACAGCGATATAAGGGGAAATGTTTACATATGCGATATCACACAATAATTTGTCACAAATAAACTTAACTTCTTAAGGGGATTCCCCAAATGAAATTTAATATCAAAACATTCTCAGGATATTCTAAGTCTTCGTCTAGGTAGTTGTGACTGGAAACGAAGTCTCTTTCCTGATCCTTTAGGATTATCACATATTTTCCCACTGTCCTCATTGAATATGACAGTAGTCTCTATAAGTTGGCTGCTACAGATTGCTGGAATCCTTCTGAATTTCTGATTCAACTTCAAATATTATTTATTGAATGCTTACCATATATCCTACACTGTGCTTACTACCTTTACATATATGTTTATCTTTAAGGGGCTAATTTTTTTCATTATTAGTCCTTACTAGTAATTTTTTGACATTCCAGGTCTTATTATTGCTACTATTTCTGCTGCTTCTGTGTTGCTCTTGCAACACTCTATTATTACCTGACACTACCTTATGTTGGATGTAGTTTCCCTCAAACTCCCACCTTTCTGTTTCTTTCTGCAAGCAGTCTCAAGGCTAAATGCTTTCTCTTTGGGCCGTCTGCCCCCCGAACATTAGTCTAAATCCTCTCAATCCTCTAGAAACTCAGGCCTGGCCACATCCCCACATGGTTCATGATGTTATCGATCATTTCATCCTTTCTGGTCTTGCTAACAACTCTGGCTGTACTAGCTTAACTTGCGGCTCACTAACCATCTAGCTCAATCTATGCTTACCTGTCCCACAGGCTGCTCTGACAGCATCCCCATCTCAAACATCAAAGGCTAACTGAAATGATAAATAAGCCTCAAAGCCCTTTTTAAATCTTTTAACTGCCTCCTTAACTTATATTAATCTCCCTTAGTACAGAAACTGCATATGTTTCTACCAAGTTTCTAATTTTCTTAGCCCATTTTCAGATAATCAACATTGATTATCAGCCCTTAATAATTGATGAAAGTAACTGTCCCAAAGGAAGAAATTATAAACACCTCCTACATGTATTATTCATTCTTTATAGTTCTGTGTGAGCCTCAAGAAAGAGAAATATATTGAGTCATACATAAAGGAATGAAAAAAAAAATACCTCCAGGGCTATATCAACCTTGAGGCTGCTAAAACAACTATCACAATAAATAAATGTCATTGTCTTCTTTACCTACTGAATAAAAGTGTCTGACAAGGCTGAAAGAAGATGCTCATGGTGTATATTTAGACATTTCACTGTTGTTCAAGATACATTCTTTATTCTGAGAAAGATACCAAACAAGTAAGTTTATCAAAATTTAATATTTTCTTGACAAATATATGCAGCCCACCATTTGTGAGTACAAGTATTTTCCAAAAGTTTGCTTATAACCTGCCTATTTGGAACTTTGTTTCCCTAGAGAACTAATGTTTGTCTCCACCTGAAAAAAGTCAGTTTCACCACAATGTGGCTAAAACAAATACTAATAGCATTGATTCAACTCTGTGAAGCTCTGGTTCATATTTTTGTCATGTAAGTATATATTTCAGGTTAAAATTCAGGTGACAGAAATATGTCTCCCCCTACTAAAATACTGGTGGCAGCTAATGTCAGGGAGGATAAGGTAGCAAGCAGGTGGTCCTGGACTCCACAACATCTGACCTCTCAGAATATGCGGGACAAAGGGAACCTTATAGGTCACTCATGCCCCCAGGATTTATAAATTAAGCAACAAATTCTTGGAGTAAAAAGGCTTTCCTGATAGCACTGTGATTCTACTGAAACACCCAAACATTTGAGGAGAGAGAAGAGAGGCTTGTCTATTTGTCATTTCAAGCCAGTATTTTTTTTAATATTCATAAAATCAAATTGAAGTTCCAAATCCAGACAGTCCAACTTTGGAAATAGTAGATAGATGATAGATATAAAAAGAAAAAGTGAACGATAGTTCAAGTAACCATCTTTTCATTTATCTTTATGCTTCTAAGTCCTACTTGATTTTCAAAGCCCAACTCAACTGCTAACTCCCATCTAATTGTAAGGGGAAAGAATGATATCTGCTTTCCCTAGCATAGAGTAAGTGCATAGTAAATATTCGATTAATTATTAATTAATCTCCTCCTCCAAAATCTCTTCCAATCTGTAATACTTTCTTATTCCTCTAAATTTCCACAGTGTTTCATCAATACCCTCTTCCGTTTTTTTCTGCCTTCTATGTATTAATATGTTAGTTATTTATGTGCATGCCCTATGTTCCTCACATTATGATTTCTTTCAAACAGGGTTTATGTATGATTAATTTTCACTTACACTAATCAGTTAATAAATAGTTTTGAAAAGAATGAGTATCTGGAAAATGTAAGCAAATCAAGTTTTTGTTTTTAAATACTGGTGCATGATGGAAACATGGTAATAAGGAGAATTTTCCACCCATGTTGCACTCTTTTCAGATTACAAAAAAATCACTGTTACAAAAGAAAGTTTTAAAAATAAAATTCTACTTCCTAAGGACAAATAAGTTCTAAAGCAGCAATTTAACCCTCCAGAGATGCTTTGATAAACATATTATCAAGACTTTTCTAAGAACTGTAGAGTTTATATGTTTGCTTTTATTTTGCAATCATAGAAATGACACCTTCAGGAGTGATAATAAGTCTCTGTTTCTAAAGAATTGGAAAAAGAATAAAATAAGAATTTTCCTCAGCTATTATGTGTATGAGACTGGGCTTATTACCTGTTTGTTATATCTAGTATTAAATATAAAATCAAAAAGATGCAAGAGGAAATAACTCAATGTTGGACCCTCAACTCACAGAGAAGCCAGGTGTAACTATTGGAACCATAACAAAACATGACGCATGAACTTAGTAACCAAACTGCAATATAAAGTCACAATTCTATTTGTTCTTTGATAATATAAGAACATTAAGGATGTTTCATCCAGATAAAAATTTAAGAGCAAAAAAATGTTATGAGTGTTAGGTCATTAAATTGTAGCATTACCATGTCATACTAATCACTGTCAACTCCTCACACACACGCACACACACACACACACACACACCAAATTGATGAGCATGAAATGTGTAACATAAAAAACACAGTTCATGACGAGAAAATATATAATTACAATAAAATACTGTGTGGTGCACATATCTTTTGGTGTAGAAAATTTAACTTATTCTCAATCTAGGCCATTCAGAAGTTGACTATCCAATTTGGGAATTATCCAGAAAACTCCCTCCTTGTATTCTTTGGCACTTCTAGTAGAAACTGAAAAAGGAAAGGAATGACAGTGGGAAAAGGAAATAATTCCACTTAGTTTCTTTGCAGCAAATTTGTTAAATATTGTTAGGAGGGGAAACTGAAACTTGTAATTAAATTAGTGTTTTTGATTACCAGTGGATTTCATTTTTTCTGACTCTGAACTTAATTATCATGGATAATTGAGATCCATCTTTATGGCATTAAGAAAAAATGCTTCTCATTGGATAGTCACTTGGAGGAGGGAGAAAACTGAGGAAATTGAAAGTCAGGCAATCCATCTCCAGTCCTCCCATTTCCTTCTCTGGCCCAGCGCCACCACCTTTGCTCTTCGTAGGCTGCACAGAGCTTCCTCCTGTACACAAAGTGAGAAATAGAGCATGATAAATATCATCTGTGCACTTCAGAATTATGGGTTACCATAGTAGCAAAGCACTTCAGGTGTACTGATGTAATGTGTCTGGAATTGGAATATTAACCTAAAGAACCTAATACTGTTTTTCTCAGATTTTTTTTTTTTTTAAAAAAAGCTTGCCAGTAGATATATAGCTGCCAGGGGCTTAACTTAAAGTGAGAGTGTTTAGATTGACTGCCATGAAAACAATTGACAGGAAAACCTATGCACTGACAACACCCATACTAAGAGATCTATAAGAATTTAGTTAGTTGAAGAAAATCTAAAACTGTCAAGAAAGCAACTTTATGACTATAGTCCCTGTCTTGCTGAGAAATCCTGCAATACTTTCATCAAGGACATCATGTTTTCTCAGATGGTCTATGAACCATCGCACTCTGGTAATTATCTGCTGCTGAGTAAGGCCTTTGCATTTTATTCAAGGATGTCCCCTTAAAACTCAACCAAGGTGGCTAAAACAGATTATCTTCTCATCAGTATGCTTTGAAAGTAATACATAACAAATTCCACTTACTCACTAAGTTTTTTTTCTAGGGAGATTATACCTAAATCTAGAAATTACTGTGGCATCTCCAAGGTCAAATAGCATTTGTAGAATAAGTCAGTTTTTCCAGGAAAGGATAAAGATTTTGGTTTCTCTGGAATTTGGTTAAAAGTAGTCTCTCTAGTTGGTGACATTGCTCTGAAGGATATTTATAATATGACTCACTTCAAGAATTTCAGGGTTTTCTTTATTGTAAAACAAAGTTATTTTTTTAAAAAAAGAGTATTTTATTTTATCTTAGTACTTTAAAATTATGGAGGATCATATGATTTATAACGTAACCAGAATACTTGACTAGCAAAAGCATTTCATTTCCAACCATGATAGATAATACAATTTACTGAAATTGATTGTTATTACCTCTGTATATTAGTCATTGATGAGTTGATTAACAGCTAAATTCATAACCATTATGATTCAGATCTGTTCAAAACATTTATTAAATGCCTTTTTTATGCCTGCTCTAATACAGTAGATGGTTAACTAAACTGAACTAAACATTATGTATTGAACATTATGCTAGGACTTCTACCTGATAAGGTGAAATTCTGTTGGGGATATATTATTTCTTCTGTTTTTCCTTCTTTCCTTCCTTTTCCCCTCCCTCCCTCACTCCCATTCTCTCTTTCTTTCTGGCTTTCATTTGCACATTCAATGTAAGAAATTTGGTTTAAAATCTATTTGTCAAGCTTTGGTAAAGGATGCAAAAAATGAATGAAATCTGCCCTTAAATTTTGAGGTGTCCATGGCTGAATCCCTGTGACCTGTGAATATGGTACCTAACATGGCAAAAGAAAAAAAAAAAAACTTTGCAAATACAATTAACATTATAAACCTTGAGATGAGGAGACTACCTTGGATTATTTGGGTGGACCCAATCTAATCACATGAGTTTTCAAAAGTTTTCAAGAAACTTTTGGCTACAGTTAGAGAGAAATGTGATGACATCAAAGAAATGGCAGTGAGAAGGATTCACCACTCTGTTGCTAGTTCTGCGATGCAGGGAGTGTTTAGGAACCAAGGGTAGTCTCCAGCTAATAGACAGCAAAGAAAAGAGATCTCAGTCCTACAACTACATGGAAATGAATTCTGAATGAGCAAGGAAATGGAACATCCCCTAGAGCCTTCAGAAATATCCTGATCCCTTGAATTTAGCTCTGTGAGATTGGTACTGGCCCTCTAAAATAATAAATTAGTGTTGTTTTAAGGCACTAACTTTGTGGCACTTTGTTATAACAACAATAGAAAACTAATACAGAGGTGTTATAACCTACTAACAAGAAATACAAGCACATTAAAATGTGATGTGGCAAATGTTTCGGGGTGGTATGAACAAAGCACCGTGGTGTCTTATTTCCTGGGACTCTGCCATAGCAAAATGCCACAGACTGGGTAGCCTAAACAATAGGAATTTATTACTTAGTTCTAGAGGCTAGAAGTCTAAGATCAAGGTGGTGGCAGATGTAGTTTCCTCTGAAGCCTCTCTCCTTGACTTGTGGGTGGCTGCCTTCTCACCGTGCCCTCACGTGGTGTTTCCCCTATGTGCACACATGTCTGTCCTAAACTAAGGAACCCAGTCATGTTAGATTAGGGTCCACCCATATAACCTCATTTTACCTTAATTACCTCTTTAAAGGTCCCATCTCCAAATAGTGTCACATTCTAAGGGTTAAGACTTCCACATAGGAATTTGGGAGGGACACAGTTCAGCCCACAATAGTGGGGTTACTGAGTGAGGAAAAACTTGGAGAAATTTTCATAACGAAGATTAGATACTTGAGCAGGCTGCTATTTCTCAGGCAAAGAAGAGGTAGAAGAGCATTAAGCTTAGGTGGACTACCATATGCAAAGGCACAGATTTTTAAAACTATTACTCTTTCTTTGATACAAACAGTTGATGGAAGAGTTTTGGAAGAATTTAAATTCCAAAGTCAAATTCCTTCCACAGACTCTACCATCTGACTTCAGCCAAGGATATAACCACTGTTAACATATTATTGTATTTTCTTCCGTATGATTTTAATTCATTTGCAAGTATTGTTATTTATAAAAAATGCACATTGCTGGGCTACTTAATTTTTACAATTTGAAAATACTTCTGAGATATGTTTTTATGTAATTACAGTGACTATGTAATATTCCATTTTAGGGATATACCATAATTTTCCAGTCCCATATTTATGGGTATGTTTTGCTCCTCCAAATAAAGTTGCAATAAACATTTCTTATACACCCATCTTTGTCTATAAACTGGTTTAGGAAATAGACTGAACTTCATGGATTCAAACAGAAAGATTGTTTTGTTATTGTTGTTTTGAATTGTTTTACTACTGCCTTTAACAGTCGTTCTCATAGTAGGTCTCTGAACTATCAATATTAATATCAATATCACCTGTGTCAATGAAAATAATCAATAACAATCAATAATAAGAATAGAAAAGAGTTTTGTTTGAGCCAAACTGACGACGATAGCCTGGCAGCCAATTTCCCAGATTACTCTAAGAAACTGCTCTGGAGAAGCATGGTTTTCAGCACAGTTTTATATCTTGTCAGAATAAAGAATATTAAACAAGTCAGGGATACATTTCTTCAAGGTTCCAAAAACAGTAGACCAGCACGTACACAGCGAGTCAGTGTGGCCTTGGCACCAGGGAAGGGAGCCTTTTCATCAAGGGAGTACCAGCATTGGCGTCCCAGGAAGAGAGGCATTGAATCTTTATTTTTAACATGGACAATCTTTACTTCTGGTCAGTGTGCTCTTTTCTTTAATAATTAAAGCATATGTACAACATATGTTTGATAGGCCAAAAACAGTCTGTTCTAATTAGCATAACATTCAGGTTAACTCACATAAAAGCCAGAATGACTTCCCCATACCTCAATAAGGGAAAATTTCTTTTATCACCTGGAAATTTAGAAATGTAAATTCTCAGGCCCCAGAGACCCTCCCAAACCTACTGAATTAAAAACTCTGGAGATGGGACCTGCAGTTTGTATTTTATTTTTATTTATTTATTTTACGGTACACGGGCCTCTCACTGCTGTGGCCTCTCCCATTGCGGAGCACAGTCCCCGGATGCACAGGCTCAGCGGCCATGGCTCACGGGCCCAGCCGCTCCGTGGCATGTGGAATCTTCCTGGACCGGGGGACGAACCCGTGTCCCCTGCATCGGCAGGCGGATTCTCAACCACTGCGCCACCAGGGAAGCCCTGCAATTTGTATTTTAAGAAGCTCTCCAAGTGCTTCTGATGCAGGGTAACATTTAATAATCCCTGCTGTAATACCTCTCTCATTCCTACTCCTTGAGGACTCCTCAGACAGGTCTCTTGCTTTCTCATATCATTCCATTTCACTATGTGTTTTCAGGCATTAAAATATCTCGTAGAGGTTCACCAGAAAATTTGATTTCACAATCAATTCAAGGCCTGAACCATGACTTAGTATGCAGGGAAGGAGGAGATTGTCTATTGCACTTTTCTTGTTTGTCATTCTCACCTCACTCTGCTACTTTTGTATCTCTCTTTCTTCTCTGAAAACCTAAGACCTGGAGAATAGTTGGGGAAAAGGAAAAATCATCTCTTAAATGATTAGTATTGTTGTAATCCAGCCATTAGGATTCTTGATGAGACAGGCATTCAAATGCAGATTTTCTGGAAGACCTCCACGGGTGTCTCTAATTTGCACGGTTCCATGGGAGGGGTCGGGCACTCTCTGACTGACCTCCTGTGGCTTCCCACTCCGTCAAACCCCATCTTCTGCCTCTCCAGGCCCTGCCCTTGACAGTCTACTGCTCAGCCTCTTTTTGCTAGAATCCTCTTGGCCCCAGACTCTACCCTCTTGATTGATATTAGGTTGGGATGGCTCAAACCTGGTTATGTTCCATGACAATCAATTAATACACAGTTAACTCATGCATCTGTGTCATGTTGATTGTCAGGATACAGACAGTTGCTCTGCAATCCCTTCTCTCTTCCAGCTGTTAAGAGTTTGAGAGGTCCTAATATAAAGGAGAATTTTCCCTATCTGAGATAAAATCAAACTACATGATAGATACAGGAATCCAAAAAAAAAAAAATGGAGATGAGATCAGATATGTGTTATTATTTTTAAAAACTTGTTTATAAGAAATGGCTTAGAACTGTGCTGGTAGAACCTGCTAATACATCACCTCAAATGAGATGGAATTACCTACCCAGTCATAGGCACAGCTGGAAAACTGTAGTATTCTCCTCCCCAGGAGCAGGTTCCTTAATCCTTGGCAGAAAAGCAGATGATAAGGCATGCTTCTGATGGACAGGCTGCCTCCCAAAGAATGGAGAGAGGGAAGGACTGAGTCTGGGTAGTCAGCTCCTTTTCCCAGACTTAACAGTTAAATTATCCTCTTTCCAAATAAAAAAATGAATGAGTAATGAATAGAGAAGCAAGACTTTAGGCTAGCTCAACGGTGTCCAATAGAAATACAATATGAACCACAAATGCTAGTCACATATACAATTTTAAATTTTTCAGTAACAATATTAAAAAGAAAATTTTAAAAAACAGTGAAGTTAATTTCATTAATGTATTTTTATTTAATCCAGTATTCCAAAATATTACCCTTTTATCATGTAATCAATATTTTAAACTGATATATAGCACTCTTTTTAAATACTAAACCTTCAAAATCCTATTTGTATTTAGCACTTTTAGCACATTTGAATTAGGACCAGCCATATTTCAAATGCTCAGTAAAGGCATGTGACTACAGGCTACCATATTGGACAGTGCAAGTCTAGTTTAACACTTTCAACATTTAAACATAACTTGAAAGGATTGTAAGCCTTCCCTACCATCAGCCTACTTCGAGATTTCAGAATTCTCCAGGCATAAAGGAGACTGGTTTCTATGATCCTAACACCTCTCACCACTACCCTTAACTCCAAACACCACAAGTCATGAGTTATTAACTCCCCCAATTTTTTTCTATAAGAACTAGGATAAGCCTACAAATTTCTGCAGCTCAGCAGCATGCTGCTAGGAAGTATGATCTCAGTTTCCTATCATTTGAATTCACCCTGATCACTACAAGCAGATACACATACTGTCTACATACTGTGTCCTAAAGCTATCAACCCCTGCTAGGATATATCATTAGTCAAAAACAATTTTTGAAATACCTTAAATTATCCTGATATAAATTTATAAGCTGTAATAATAATTATATTTATAACCTAATGCTGTATATATATACATATATATGCTGTATATATATATATATGCTGTATAATGCTAATGCTGTGTATATATATATATATATATACTATATATATATATACTATATATATAGTATATATAATAGGTATAATATATATAAAAGTATCAGAGCAGCCCATTTTAACACAAATACTGTATATATGACTTGTCTTAGACAATCGGAAAACATGTGATTTAAAGTCAATGTATAAACTTTGCCTGTAAAAGTCCCCTAAATTTTCAAGGAATTTAGGACTCTACATACCTTGAGGATTTAACTTCTCTTGCTCAAACAGAAAAAACTCCTAAGTTAGTATTATTTGGTGCACCATGTTATCATTGCCAAGATTTAAAGCTCCTACAGGCTAAAAGTGGAACATTTTCTTGTTGCAAAGCAACTTCTTTTTATCTAATTGGATCATGAGAAAAGTCTCTTTAAGGATCTTTATCTCACTTTTCTTTCATTTGCTACAGTTATATATGAACTGAAACTATATTCAACAAGTTACAATTGATTTATATGCTATGAGGCCAGAAAATAAACTTTTACACAACTAGTTATACATATTCAATTTACCCACATTCAAAGAGTCAGCATTCATATCAAATCTATTTTCTACCATACCCTATAAGTATACACAATGATTTATTAGGGGTATTACTGTTTTCTTAGAATTTTACATTATCATTTATTAACAACATAATGCATAAATTTGAGATGTTTGGAATAAGATATGATTATTTTGAAAGTGTGATAAGATTCTCTTAGCGATGTCATAATTATCACAATCAGAACCTCATCCCAGCTGATTGTGATGAGCATGCAATCAGCAACAACAATGTAGAAACTGCCTGCTGCATCAACAAATATTGAACCTAGGTAATGAGTGGCAGTTCCTCTGGAATGTCTCTGTGAGGAACTTGGCCCATCTATATGAGCCCCTTCTGCGTGGGCTTTTGTTATTTCAGAACTTCCCTCAACTCTTGTCCCCTAGATGACTGGTACCTTGAGCAGGGACATCCCTGAAGGATACATCAGATTACTGAATGGTGCATATTCTCTTTCCTTTTTCCTCTTAGTCCTTTAGCTCAGGGACTAGACTTGCCCCCACTCTTTCCTAAATAGTTTTCAAAATAAATATCTCTGGATGGAACTCTTTCCAATAGTGTGCTTCCACAACCTCCATAGTGTACTGCAGAAGCAGAGTCCCCAAAGTTCTCCATTGTTTTAAAATTCCTCTGTGATCGTTATGTTTGCCAGAAATAGTCTAAATTTGACACATCCCTATTTAAACCAAATAACTTATTTTTAGCCCCTTCACTGGAATTACTGCTTTTGCCCTATTGTGTCCTATACTGTGTTAATTCCCAATCCCCCCTTCACCTTTATTAATTATAAAACGTAGTATGGTACAGTAGTAAGGAGTGCCTGGGTTCAAATTCTGACTTGGATATTTATTATCCGTGTGGCTATGGAAACATTGCTTAAACCATAAGTAACTGTTTTCTCATCTGTAAAATGAGGATAATAACAGCATCTACTTCATAGGGTTTTTTGAAGGAGTAAAGGAGTTGATACTTGTAAAGCCCATAGAAAATATTTGGCATGTAGAAAGTGCTCAAAAATGTTGCTTACTAATAATCTAATACAATATGAAGACAATCTAATATACTATGAAAACCCCAGGATGTTAAAATAATAAAAATTATTTGGATGAAATGATGCCATAGAACTAACTGGAGAAGAAGAAGGAAGAGAAAAGAGATAAGTGATCTAGGTATCCAAGACAAGAGGGATAAGAAGCAAGAGGAGATGCAATAGGTTAAAACTTTTGAAATTGTTGTTTCTGTAGCTCAAATATTGACAATTTCTTATGGGTCAACCACTTAGAAAAAAACATTAAGCAAAAGACAAGTGGAGAGATTGCTGGATAAGAATGAACACCACATTATGTTGAGACCATACACCTGAGTGAAATAAAGAGGCAAACACCTGAAGGAAGGGATTATTCAGACAAAGAATAAAGAAAAGAATTTTCAAACACCTTAAATCCAATAAGCCAAATAGGGAAAGGAGGGAAAATTGTGAACTGAATTCAGGTGTGGATACCACATTTTGACTAAGTGTATGGAAGTTCTTTGCCAGACGGCAAAGCCATTGTATAAGATTAAAATTAATCTTCACCAAAAGGTGTTGGCAGTTCAACGTTGTGATAAACTAAACTCATAAAATACAATAAGCTTTCAGGAAAAACTTATTCTTCCTAAAAGTATGTGATTCTACAACCAACTAACAGTTGGAAGAGCATCACGATTCTCATATTATTTTCATGTTAAAAATAGAATCTTATGGTGTAATAGACTATTCAAGGCATAGGGTAAATCAATTTTAGCTCAATTTCCTGCACCTTAAATGTGTGACAGAAATAATTCTTTCCTTGTCTATCTCTCCCATGGAATCCAAACTCCTTACCCTCACCTTCAGTGTCCTTCATAATTTGACCCCTGCCTCCCTTTTTAACATTATTTCCTACCATTTCTCTTTTATTTACCCCATGAGCTGGAGAGACCATATCATCTCCTGTCCAAACTGAAAGCATTTTAAGAGTGAATATAGGTCACTAAAATAATTATACTAATATAAATATTTGAAATATTATTTGCTTGCCTAAAGTTTGGTTTTATTATGCTGGTGGATGTATAAAATTCTATTGAAAGATATTTTCAAAATTAAAATTCTATTTAGAAAGTAAAGATAACACAAGAGTTCAATAAAGGGGGAAACTATCTTGATTATCAGAATACTAAAAAATAGTGTAAACAGCAGAAATACTACTGGTACATAGGCAAATGCTTTTAATCAGTTCCTTAGTTGTAACTGTCCCAACACCATATCACTGGTATTTTTCTAAAAAATGTATTTTTAATTGTTTCATTATTTAATATTTTTATAAAATTCTCTGCAATCTTCTTCAAAACCAAATAGAGGGTTAATAAATTTGATGTTGATATCTTCAATATAATCTTTTCTGTAATCGCAATACTTTTCACTAAGAAAATATTCTCTCTACAGAACTGGGATAACCGATAAGCTCAAAGCAAATTCTGCTAAAAAGAGGATATTCTCAATTCTAATATTATTTAAATGAGTAAATATTTCATGGTAAATATTTGCATAAGTACATCATTTTTACCTGCAGTCAGAAAATTTATCTCTGACAAAGATTTACATGAAAAACTTATCAAGTAAGTTATCTCTACTTATAATTGCTTTAGATGTTTTGCCAAATTCAGATCTTGCAAAATTATAAACCTTCTTGGCATTCTTGTACAGAATCTAAATTAACCAATGAAAAATGAGATCTCTATCAAAATCAACTTTTTCCAAATGCAATTCTAGAATTTCAAACTAAATCTTATATACTGTTTGAATTCCTATCATTTAATTTGTTCTCTTCTTCATTTGCTTTTTATGGATAAATTTCTAGGTCTTTCTGTTTGTAAACTTTGTTTTCAATAACTGCAATTCTCCAAAAGCTTCAAAAAATAGACTTCTGGCATTCTGTTTGTTGAATATTTAAAGATTCTTCATTGATTTTCAGTGAAGTGCAACCAAGATTTAGAGAAATCACTTATTTAAAAGTTCAGTGTCATGGTAAGATACATTCAATTACAGATAGTTCTTCAAAGGTTCAAACATTTCTAAACTCTGAATGATACTGGGCAATTTAAAAAAAGGTACTCACTGCCATGCTGAAGTATTTATTTCTACTTGACATCAGTTTTGTCACAGACAATTGGTTTCTCAGTTACTCTAAGTATGTATATATTTATAAAGTCATAAATTTGGACATTTGTCCATAACATATCACAAGTACATTTCCACGTTGTAGGTTTCTTAATTTAGTTAATAGCCATCTTCTTATAACAACACTGTACTCTACCCAAAAACTTTTAGTTGCATTGTCAACCCAAAAATCTTTAAATTTATTTCTTAACTTTTAAACTAAATTTACAACAGCAATTTAATAATGCTAAATATATCTCCTTTTCCAGGATGAGCTTCCAAAACACTTACTTTGATTCCATGGAATGAGTATTTTGTTTAAACACAAGCCATTATAAAAATTTAACTTATTTCCTATTTTAAGCATCTAATGACATTTTTGTGGAACTGGCATAATTTAACTATTTGCTAAATTCTGCTGCTGCTAATGGATCCAATTAATTAAACCTCACATATCATTTTTCTTGTATATGAAAAAGAAAATCTGGGATTAAGAACAAGCAAAACTAACTTCATTTAATCTAATGTGCCTTCCACAGTCTCAAGTATCTGATAAGTTTTGAAGTAGGTAATGATTTACTCTTTTTTAGAAGATTTAGGGTTTCTGGTCAGATATATCATTATGGCCTCCATAGTGGATAATAAATGTTGACAAACATTTTGTATAGTTTACATATTCCTCATCAACCTTTTGAATAAGAGAGAATCAGACTGTAAGTTTTCATTATACATACACGTTTTTATCTCATTGCTACTGATATGATTTATTCCAAAATAAAAAATGACTTACCAAATAGAATAAATGGTTAGATAGATATATACCATTGGCCAAATGACAAAAGGGTTATTGAGAGAAATCTAGATGCACATTACAGGAGGATAATCTCTAGTGCTTCCAAGATGATCCCTTGGTGGTTGCAGAGGTCTTCAAGTGTAAATTTGCAAATATTTTACACAAAATTAACCCACAACACTGAAGAGAAGATAGCCTTTGTACTCAGCCAACACTTGGAGGTGGGAGAATTTTACTAAAATTTCTGAGTATGTCTCCAGTGCCTATCATTTCTGTCACCAGTATAAGCGTGAGACATGGTCAAGAAGAACCCAAGCCTCCTGGTCCCATTGAACACTTCCAAATAGATTTCACATATGCTATGAGTTTATAGCATATCCAGAACATTGCTTATTCTCAGCATGAGCCTTGCTAAAGAGACATGGCTCTGAAGTAGCAAAAAGTTACTTAATTTCATGTTTTCAGTGTGGGGAATTCCAACCTACTTCTCCAGTGATAAAGGTACTCATTTTCCTGGGACTGTTATTATAGAACTTTGAAAGCCTTGTTGTGTAATTAGAAACTTTATTGTTCAGATTACACTCAATCCTTAACAAAGCAGAGAGGCAATGGCACATTTAAATTCAAGTGGGCAAAATTATCTGTCACTCTTTGACTTCACTAAGAATGTTCTCATAACAATGAGATCCATACTTTCTGAGACCCATCAACTGTCACCATATAAAGTTATTACATGTCACTATATGAGGGTGGGTATTTCTCCTCTGATGTTCTAGTCTAACTTACATAGTCAGACATCAGCACATGGCAGACTACTTCAGAGAACTCATGCAATAATTTAGTTTTATCACCAACATGGACAAGCTGCCTTTCCTTCACATCCTCTCAAACTTTACATGATAGAACTCAGAGATTTTATCTTCTGAAAAAGAAATAAGATGGAAAATGTCTTGCAATTACTTTGGAAACAACTGTATTAGGTACTTCTAACCACTAACATAGCAATTAAAATCTGTGGTGTAGATCCTCAGATTCATGGATCTCAGCTAAAGAGATGCAAAGCTTCATACTTCAACACTTGGACTGCCATTCCTTCGAGAGATTTAAAATAAAAGATTCTTAAGAATACTTCAGAAGCAGATAGTCATCAGAAGGAGACTTCATCAACCAAGGGCTTCATATCAAGAGGATAACTGTAGGATGAACACAGCATGCACCCAAAACCTGCAGGACAAGATCTAGTTCACCAGAGCTACAGATTGTCTTGCTTTAATCTTCATGCCTCTGTTCTTTTTTTTTTTTTTTCTACATCTTTATTGGAGTATAATTGCTTTACAATGGTGTGTTAGTTGCTGCTTTATAACAAAGTAAATCAGTTATACATATACATATGTTCCCATATCTCTTCCCTCTTGCATCTCCCTCCCTCCCACCCTCCCTATCCCACCCCTCTAGGTGGTCACAAAGCACCGAGCTGATCTCCCTGTGCTATGCGGCTGCTTCCCACTAGCTATCTATTTTACGTTTGGTAGTGTATATATGTCCATGCCACTCTCTCACTTTGTCACAGCTTACCCTTGCCCCTCCCCATATCCACAAGTCTATTCTCTAGTAGGTTTGTGTCTTTATTCCTGTCTTACCCCTAGGTTCTTCATGACATTTTTTTTTCTTAAATTCCATATATATGTGTTAGCATACGGTATTTGTCTTTCTCTTTCTGACTTACTTCACTCTGTATGACAGACTCTAGGTTTATCCACCTCATTACAAATAGCTCAATTTCGTTTCTTTTTATGGCTGAGTAATATTCCATTGTATATATGTGCCACATCTTCTTTATCCATTCATCCGATGATGGACACTTAGGTTGTTTCCATCTCCAGGCTATTGTAAATAGAGCTGCAATGAACATTTTAGTACATGACTCTTTCTGAATTATGGTTTTCTCAGGGTATATGCCCAGTAGTGGGATTGCTGGGTCGTATGGTAGTTCTACTGGTAGATTTTAAGGAACCTCCATACTGTTCTCCACAGTGGCTGTATCAATTTACATTCCCACCAACAGTGCAAGAGGGTTCTCTTTTCTCCACACACTCTCCAGCATTTATTATTTCTAGATTTTTTGATGATGGCCATTCTGACTGGTGTGAGATGATATCTCATTGTAGTTTTGATTTACATTTCTCTAATGATTAATGATATTGAGCATCCTTTCATGTGTTTGTTGGCAGTCTGTATATCTTCTTTGGAGAAATGTCTATTTAGGTCTTCTGACCATTTTTGGATTCGGTTGTTTGTTTTTTTGTTATTGAGCTGCTCATAAATTTTGGAGATTAATCCTTTGTCAGTTGCTTCATTTGCAAATATATTCTCCCATTCTGAGGGTTGTCTTTTGGTCTTGTTTATGGTTTCCTTTGCTGTGCAAAAGCTTTTAAGTTTCATTAGGTTCCATTTGTTTATTTTCGTTTTTATTTCCATTTCTCTAGGAGGTGGGTCAAAAAGGATCTTGCTGTGATTTATGTCACAGAGTGTTCTGCCTATGTTTTCCTCTAAGAGTTTGATAGTTTCTGGCCTTACATTTAGGACTTTAATCCATTTTGAGCTTATTTTTGTGTGTGGTGTTACGGAGTGATCTAATCTCATACTTTTACATGTACCTGTCCAGTTTTCCCAGCACCACTTATTGAAGAGGCTGTCCTTTCTCCACTGTACATTCCTGCCTCCTTTATCAAAGAGAAGGTGACCATATGTGTGTGGGTTTATCTCTGGGCTTTCTATCCTGTTCCATTGATCTATATTTCTGTTTTTCTGCCAGTACCATACTGTCTTGATTACTGTAGCTTTGTAGTATAGTCTGAAGTCAGGGAGCCTGATTGCTCCAGCTCCGTTTTTTGTTCTAATACTATTGATTTGAGTCTTCTCCCTTTTTTTCTTGATGAGTCTGGCTAATGGTTTATCCATTTTGTTTATCTTCTCAAAAAACCAGCTTTTAGTTTTGTTGATCTTTGCTATCGTTTCCTTCATTTCTTTTTCATTTATTTCTGATCTGATTTTTATGACTTCTTTCCTTCTGCTAACTTTGGGGGTTTTTTTGTTCTTCTTTCTCTAATTGCTTTAGGTGCAAGGTTAGGTTTTTTATTCTAGATGTTTCCTGTTTCTTAAGATAGGATTGTATTGCTATAAACTTCTCTCTTAGAACTGCTTTGGCTGTATTCCATAGAGTTTGGGTCGTCCTGTCTCCATTGTCATTTGTTTCTACGTATTCTTTTATTTCCTCTTTGATTTCTTCAGTGATCACTTCGTTATTAAGTGTTGTATTGTTTAGCCTCCATGTGTTTGTATTTTTTACACATCTTTTCCTGTAATTGATATCTAGTCTCATAGTGTTGTGGTCAGAAAACATACTTGATATGAGTTCAATTTTCTTAAATTTACCAAGGCTTGATTTGTGACCCAAGGTATGATCTATCCTGGAGAATGTTCCATGAGCACTTGAGAAAAATGTGTATTCTGTTGTTTTTGGATGGAATGTCCTATAAATATCAATTAAGTCCATCTTGTTTAATGTATCATTTAAAGCTTGTGTTTCCTTATTTATTTTCATTTTGGATGATCTGTCCATTGGTGAAAGTGGGGTGTTAAAGTCCCCTACTATGAATGTGTTAGTGTCGATTTCCCCTTTTATGGCTGTTAGTATTTGCCTTATGTATTGAGGTACTCCTATGTTGGGTGCATAAATATTTACAATTGTTATATCTTCTTCTTGGATCAATCCCTTGATCATTATGTAGTGTCCTTCTTTGTCTCTTCTAATAGTCTTTATTTTAAAGTCTATTTTGTCTGATATGAGAATTGCTACTCCAGGTTTCTTTTGGTTTCCATTTGCAAGGAATATATTTTTCCATGCCCTTACTTTCAGTCTGTATGTGTCTCTAGGTCTGAAGTGGGTCTCTTGTAGACAGCAAATATATGGGTCTTGTTTTTGTATCCATTCAGCCAATCTGTGTCTTTTGGTGGGAGCATTTAATCCATTTACATTTAAGGTAATTATCAATATGTATGTTCCTATTCCCATTTTCTTAATTGTTTTGGGTTCATTATTGTAGGTCTTTTCCTTCTCTTGTGTTTCTTGCCTAGAGAAGTTCCTTTAGCAGTTGTTGTAAAGCTGGTTTGGTGGTGCTGAACTCTCTCAGCTTTTGCTTGTCTGTAAAGGTTTTAATTTCTCCATCAAATCTGAATGAGATCCTTGCTGGGTAGAGGAACCTTTGTTGTAGGTTTTTCTCCTTCATCACTTTAAATATGTCCTGCCAGTCCCTTCTGGCTTGCAGAGTTTCTGCTGAAAGATCAGCTGTTAACCTTATGGGGATTCCCTTGTGCATTGTTTTTTTTCCCTTGCTGCTTTTAATATGTTTTCTTTGTATTTAATTTTTGACAGTTTGATTAATATGTGTATTGGTGTATTTCTCCTTGAGTTTATCCTGTATGGGGCTCTCTGTGCTTCCTGGACTTGATTAACTATTTCCTTTCCCATATTAGGGAAGTTTTCAACTATAACCTCTTCAAATATTTTCTCAGTCCCTTTCTTTTTCTCTTCTTCTTCTGGAACCCCTATAATTCGAATGTTGGTGTATTTAATGTTGTCCCAGAGGTCTCTAAGATTGTCCTCAGTTCTTTTCATTCTTTTTTCTTTATTCTGCTCTGCAGTAGTTATTTTCACTATTGTATCTTGAGCTCACTTATCCGTTCTTCTGCCTCAGTTATTCTGCTATTGATCCCAACCAGAGTACTTTTAATTTCATTTATTGTGTTGTTCATCATTGTTTGTTTCATCTTTAGTTCTTCTAGGTCCTTGTTTAATGTTTCTTGCATTTTCTCTATTCTATTTCCAAGATTTTGGATCATCTTTACTATCATTATTCTGAATTCTTTTTCAGGTAGACTGCCTATTTCCTCTTCATTTGTTAGGTCTTGTGGGTTTTTATCTTGCTCCTTCATCTGCTGTGTGTTTTTCTGTCTTCTCATTTTGCTTATCTTACTGCATTTGGGGTCTCCTTTTTGCAGGCTGCAGGTTCGTAGTTCCCGTTGTTTTTGGTGTCTGTCCCCAGTGGCTAAGGTTGGTTCAGTGGGTTGTGTAGGCTTCCTGGTGGAGGGGACTAGTGCCTGTGTTCTGGTGGATGAGGCTGGATCTTGTCTTTCTGGCTGGCAGGTCCACATCTGGTGGTGTGTTTTGGGGTGTCTGTGGACTTATTATGATTTCAGGCAGCCTCTCTGCTAATGGGTGGGGTTGCGTTCCTGTCTTGCTAGTTTTTTGGCATAGGGTGTCCACACTGTAGTGTGCTGGTCGTTGAGTGAAGCTGGGTGCTGGTGTTGATATGGAGTTCTCTGGGAGATTTTCGCCATTTGATATTATGTGGAGCTGGGAGGTCTCTTGTGGACCAGTGTCCTGAAGTTGGCCCTCCCACCTCAGAGGCACAGCACTGACTCCTGGCTGGAGCACCAAGAGCCTTTCATCCACACGGCTCAGAAGAAAAGGGAGAAAAAGTAGAAAGAAAGAATTAGTAGAAGTAGAAAGAAAGAAAGAAAGAAAGGAGGGAGGGAGGGAGGAAGGAAGGAGGGAAGGAAAGAAAAATAAGAAAGATAAAGTAAGATAAAATATAATAAAGTTATTAAAATAAAAAATAATTATTAAAAGAAAAAAAACAAAAACAGACGGATAGAACCCTAGGACAAATGGTGGAAGCAAAGCTATACAGACAAAATCTCCCACAGAAGCATAAACATACACACTCACAAAAAGAGGAAAAGGGGAAAAAATCATAAATCTTGCTGTCAAAGTCCACCTCCTTAATTTGGGATGATTCGTTGTCTATTCATGTATTCCACTGATGCAGGGTACATCAAGTTGATTGTGGACCTTTAATCCGCTGCTTCTGAGGCTGCTGGGAGAGATTTCCCTTTCTCTTTGTTCTCACAGCTCCCAGGGGCTCAGCTTTGGATTGGGCCCCGCCTCTGCGTGCAGGTCGCCGGAGGGCCTCTGTTCTTCGCTCAGACAGGACGGGGTTAAAGGAGCCGCTGATTCGGGGGCTCTGGCTCACTCAGGCCCGGGGGAGGGAGGGGCACGGAGTGCGGGGCGGGCCTGTGGCGGCAGAGGCGGACGTGACGTTGCACCAGCCTGAGGCGCGCGTGCGTTCTCCCGGCGAAGTTGTCAAGGGATCCCGGGACCCTGGCAGTGGCGGGCTGTACAGGCTTCCCGGTAGCGGGGTGTGGATAGTGACTTGTGCTCGCACACAGGCTTCTTGGTGGCGGCAGCAGCAGCCTTAGCGTCTCATGCCTGTCTCTGGGGTCCCGCTTTTAGCCGCGGCTCGCGCCCGTCTCTGGAGCTCCTTTAAGCAGCGCTCTTAATCCCCTCTCCTCGCGCACCAGGAAACAAAGAGGGAAGAAAAAGTCTCTTGCCGCTTCGGCAGCTCCAGGCTTTTCCCCGGACTTCCTCCTGGCTAGCTGTGGCGCACTAACCCCCTGCAGGCTGTGTTCACGCCGCCAACCCACGTCCTCTCCCTGCGCTCAGACCAAAGCCCAAGCCTCAACTCCCAGCCCCGCCCGAAGCCCGGCGGTGAGCCGACAAGCCTCTCCGGCTGGTGAGTACCAGTCGGCCCTGATCCTCTGTGCGGGAATCTCTCTGCTTTGCCCTCCACACCCCTGTTGCTGTGCTCTCCTCTGTGGCCCCGAAGCTCCCCGCCTCTGCCACCCGCAGTCTCCGCCCGCGAAGGGGCTTCTAGTGTGTGCAAACCTTTCCTCCTTCACAGCTCCCTCCCACCGGTGCAGGTCCCGTCCCTATCCTTTTGTCTCTGTTTATTCTTTTTTCTTTTGCCCTACCCAGGTACGTAGGGGGTTTCTTGACTTTTGGGAGGTCTGAAGTCTTCTGCCAGCGTTCAGTAGGTGTTCTGTAGCAGTTGTCCCACGTGTAGATGTATTTCTGGTGTATCTGTGGGGAGGAAGGTGATCTCCGCGTCTTACTCTTCCGCCATCTTCCCGGAAGCCCTGGGACAGGATCATGCCTCTGTTCTTTATTTTCCTGAATGATTTCTGTCCTCTGCTGGATTAAGGTTTTGAATTTTTACAAAAATATGTTTTTTCTTAACCGTAATATTTACAAATTTTACACTTCACGTTGCTTTCTGAATCCGCATATACTCCTTGGTATGAGTCCAATCCCTGGTTGCAATATTTTCATGATTCAAACAGAATGTACAGTTGAACTGTTTGGTTTGAGTACATTTACCTCTGAGTGCCAGCCAATTTCTTTAAGTATCAATCCCTTGTAAAAACACATTTGCTCTCATCAATAACTGGACTCAAACATGACATGACTTTTTAATCTGGTAGATAACATAATCGTCCAAGTAATCAAAAATGTAAAAACCCCTATCATAAAATATCTATAATGGAAGGTTTCTGCTTCCACTGAAACAACAGCCAAGGTCCATTTGTAATAAATAGACTCTATAACCAAACTTTCACAGAGTTAATTCTCAGAAAGAAAATAGGAAATAAATGGCTTGCATTTTACCTCTGTTACATTTACAGACCTTACAAAGAAGGCTTAATATGTAAGCATCTGATTCCCTATCACATCTAACCATTTATCTGTTTAATCATGTCTCCACTTTATAATCTCCTGCCTAGCACCTAACTACTTCTGAATGGGGCTGAAACCATGCAGTGAAACTGAGATACCCCATAGGGATATTATAGCCAAGACCACCTCATTAGATAGACTCCAAAGCCTGGTATTGAATTTATGGCAATAATAATAATGATAATAATGTATTGGATACTCTCAAAAAGCTGGACAGGATCTAGTTATCTCAGTAAAGTGATGTCTGTCTTCAGGATGATATCTGATATCACACAGGGTCCATTTTGGCCCTCTATTTCTCCTTTGAAAAAGAGCTCACTTTATAACTTGATACAAGAAGGAAAAAAACTGGGCCTCAGTTTGAGGTTCAAAGCCTTAGTCACTCAATGGAAATTCTAGATAGCTTTGTTCTGTCCTCAGGGCTTTTCATATTATGCTTTAAAGGAGACACAGAAAGTGAGGAAGCTCCTACCTGCCATGGTTCAATGACGGACAGAGGAGCTAGACAATCTCACTAAGAACTGCATGAGATTGGAAATATGATGATTTGAAACAGAGGAGCCCTCGACAGAATACTGGCATCTTGAGGTTGTCAGTATGCCATTTGAGAGGAAAAATTGTTGTACCTTCATCTCTACAAAATTTATGAGACCTTTAAAATTACTAAGGAGATCTGAAAAACCAATGAAGAAATTATGCAATTAATTGATTTGGCTAATACCTCCAAATCTGGTTCTGTAGACTCTTCAGAATGAAGATAGGATCTGTTTTCTTTGTTTAATTTAGGTACTCTCGGATTTAGGCTTAGAAGTCTATAAACTCTGATTATAATTATGCTCCTCATATTTGTCTGAATGGCACAGTTCAAATGTGTGATCTCCAACATCTTATACTGAAACGGAGCAGGACCCTATGGTCTATGCGCCCCCCCATGTCCTCTGCCTGCCTTTTTTTGTCTAGGAAGAACCTTAGCCAAAGAATAAGTTTAATCAGAGAAGTGAGAAAATGCAGAAACAAAGGAAAACAGTCACAGGAGACCAAATAATAATAGTTTAGTCAGTAAGCATAGTCAAGGACTTTAGTTCCTCCTCAAGGGCTATAGATAATATTCTGAGCCATATCCTGTGGGCTGTCTTGTAGATACTGAAACCCCCAACAGGTGGAAGAAGTTAACTACATGATGGCCAGACTGTAGCCATGATTTAAGCTGCCACAACTCCGAGAATGGGCCTCAAGGAAATGGGAACAAACCGACCCTGGAACTGAAGATTAACTGTACTTAAAACAATCAAGATGACGCTGATCAGACCATCGCATGACCAATTTCAAGATGACTGTCAGAGCTGACTGTGCTGTTTCTGCATGTAGCCCCCTCCCTTCAGCAATAAAAGCTCTTGCCCACTGGTTGTAGGAGGAGAGTCGGCCTTTGGACAGGCATCCGCCCTCCCCACCCCGTTGCCAGCAACCAAAATAAAGCAAACTTTCCTGTCCACCAAACTTGCCTCCTTATTGGCTTTTGAGTGGCGAGCAGCCAGACCCCAATTTTGATTACAATACCCTACTCTACAGTCACCGTCCTATCAAGTGATCCTCCAAAATGATCATATTACAAAAAGAACAAGAAAACCTGATATGTGTAGCAGTTGAAATAACACCACCAGCAACTTGCTATGCAATCATGACTTTACAAAATGTGGTATAGATCTAGACTGATTGTTTCCCCACATAACAATGATCTATCCTCCAGCCTGAGAGGAAGAATGACAGCAAATAAGAACTGAGAATTGAAGGCATCTGTGTCACTATGACAGAAGAGACTGTAGATCACCTGTTAACCTGACTTAGTTACAAGAAATTTTGCCGAGAGAAAAATAAAGCTGTAAACCAATAAATAACTTCACTCTTTGCTTCCTACATACTTGCCCCAGTCCCCAGCTAATGATTGTTCTAGCTTTAGATCAGCACATCTCCACTATGATAGCTTATCATAGGGGCGGTGAGGGGCGTGCCCCTCTACTAGTTTCCCTGGTAAGGGATGAGCCAACCTGTTGTCAATTTCCACTAAAACAGGTAACCGCCCCTCTCCCGGGAGTGAAGACTGCTGCCATGTCTTGTTCGCCATCCACACACGGTGAGGTGTTGCGCCAGGACCTTGCTTCAGACAAGTAAGCTGCCCCTATCCATTAAACCATTGATGTCTCTGTTGCTGACTCCGGGCTTTTTCTTCAGTCTTGAAGCTGGGCAAGTACAGGGCTTGCAGTGAGGTGCAGCCCAACAATTGGCAGAGCCAGCCGGGATACTGAGGAAACTCCCGTGAGCGCCGAGATGTCGGGAAATACGTGTTGCAGGAAAATGGGGTGTGAGAGAATGGTCACATCCCAGGTCCTGGGTGAGTCCCTGGGACAGCCCGCCACGTGAGGGTCCTTGGCTTCGGGCAGGAAAGAATTCAAGAGTGAGCCATAGTAAAGTGAAAGCAGGTTTATTTAGAAAGACACATTATCCATAGGCAGAATGCAGTCTGTCTCAGAAGGTGAGAGCGGCCCTGGGCCTTGGGAGTTTAGTTTTTATGGGCTGGGCAATCTTATACGCTAATGGATAGGAGGAATATTCTAACTATTTTGGAGAAGGGGAAGGGATTTCCAGGAATTGGGCCAGGCCTCGGAGCTGTCATGGTGCTCGTGGGTGTGTCATTTAGTATGCTAATATATTACAGTGAGCTTATAAGGAGGCTCAAGGTCTTCTGGAAGTCATATCTTCTGCCACCTTGAGCCTAATGAGTTCTAACCAGTTTTTGTCATATCCTGTTATTCTTAATGGCTGTATCATTCTTTTAATGTTTGTGCCCTGCCCCCCAAGGTGGGTACAAGCCCACCTTGAAATTCCTGTCTCATAAGGACAGGGAATGGAAAATTGCAGGGGCCATGCACTAGCCCGTCGCCTGAAAGGTGCGGGGGTAATCCCAAAAGTTATAGGGGTAATCCTGTTGTGGCTGTCCACTAGTATGTAGGGCCCAGTGGTGGCTGTCCTTGAGGAATGGGGCTTGCTAGAGAGTACAGAGAACTCATAGACACCCGTAAGACTGTTGCGGAGATACTGGACACCATTACAGTGGGAAAAAGGAAGTTAGACAATAAGGTGATGGCTATGGCTGTGGGCTGGCTATTGCTTTCTATGTTAAGAAAGGCCACAGATGCTGAGCTAATAGCTGAGGTGAAGGTTAGGCGCCCTAGCACTGGGATGACATTGTGTTAACTGGCCAGGAAATGTTAAAGATGGCCTCTGTGACTAGCCACCCAGCCCTGCGACAGTGCTTATATGGGGCCATCAATGAGGATGAAGTGATTTCCCTGCTTTCCTGGATAATGGCCACCTGTCGTGTCACCTGGCCTAACAAAGGGGATGTACTACTCCTCTCTTTTGGTAAACCATGGGAGAACTACAGGGTGTATGAAGAGAGCTAGGCATGAAGCACGCTCTGTATACTCAGCCGTATCTGGGCACATACAATGAATTATTTATAGCAGGAATGAAGGACACGATACTACAGTTCACTCCTGGAGGATGGTTTGGGGCTTTAGTTTCCATCCTCAGTCCCTTAGTAGGTCATTCAGTTGCTCAGGCTGCATAAGTCATAGTAGACTTGGGAGAAACAGAAGAAATACGGTGCTGGGGTGATCAGAGCTCTGTTCTATCTTGTAGTTCACCTAGGGTATATTTTGCAAAACTGTGAGACCTTCAGGTATGCCCTCATAAATGAAAGAAAATGATATTTTTATTGTAAGGCTATTTGGCTTCAGTACTCCTTGAGACCTGGAGAACAATGCCTCTAATGGCTCCACTGTTGTAGCAAAGTGAACCTTTTGTAATTGGTTTGGCTTTTATCTGGAGTGTGTGCAAGAGTACCTTGATTTCAAATCCTATTCTCTCTCCCTGGTTTTGACCTTCATTAGGGAGTTCTAGTGACTTGAATGCTGATTCATGTTCCTCTGAAAGTGAGGCATGTGAATGTGAGTGAATGATATGTATTATTGTCTAATACTGTTATTTGTTTAAACCGAATTGGCTATTTAGAAACTGAAAAAAATCCCTGAAGATGTCCAAGATGGGACTCTTTTGACATTCTAAAACTGGTTTTTGTATATGTTGTTGAGGAAGTTAGCTTTCTAGAAGGAATTGTTATTTCTCTTCCTGTGCCTTTGAGATGTAAATGGTCTATCTGGGAATCTCAGGAACTTGCATCTAATTCCTGAGCTTGAAGGAAAAAACAGAAAAGAGAGAGCTGCCTTTTTAAACTCTAGCAGGAAAACTGTGAGATCTCTGTGTCTATATGGATATATGTGCGTATATGTGTACCTTGTAAATATGGCATGCCTCTGCCTCCAGATGGCTTGCCAAGACTGGTTTGTGATGAGCTCTTTAGAGTCATCAGTGTTAAGTATAATAATTCTGTTGTATCTTGGTTTATTAAGGGTAAGTAAGACCTTATTATATCTGTTGCAAATTTTTAGCAAGTAAAGTGACTTGATATGATGAAACTTTAAGTTACTGTAAATAAGAACTTTTGGGTAAACTCTATACAAATAATTATCTTTTGGGAATGTCTATCTATAATAGTTGCTCCAGATTTTGTTAACTTGACACTGAACCAAGTTAAATGAAGAGAATTCATTGACTATCTGGGTCATTTCAAATAGGATAAAATATTGGAACATTAATTGCTGGGTAGGTCTAAGTTTACCTACCTTTGCCTTCTCAAGAGAGGAAGATGAAAACATAAGTGTCCCAATCAGGAAATGCTGTTATGACAAACAGTTCACAATTACTTACTTCTTGGTTTTTGCCAGAGATTAAGGTTTTTAAGGGTTAATATTATAATCAGTCATAAAACTGGTTATCGTAAACAAGTTTCTTTATCGATTACATTGTAATCAGGTATTTAACCGTGCCTTTTAAAGTCTGTTATCATTCAAGAAAAAGAAATAAAAGGTATCCAAATTAGAAGGGAAGAGGTAAAATAGGCAGATGGCATGATACTGTATATAGAAAACCCTAAAGACTCCGCACAAAAATTACTAGAACTGATAAACAAATTCTTCAAGGTAGCAGGATACAAGATTAACATATAAAACTCAGTTGCATTTCTTTACACTAACAATGAAATATCAGAAAGGGAAAATAAAAAACAATCCCTTTTAAAATCGCATTAAAAAAAAACCCAAAACTTAGGAATAAACCTGACCAAGGGGGTGAAAGACCTATATGCTGAGAACTATAAAACATTGATAAAAGAAATGGAAGATGATTCAAAGAAATGGAAAGATATTCCATGCTCTTGGACTGGAAGAATTAATATTGATAAAATGTCCATTCTACCCAAAGCAGTCTGCAGATTTAATGGGATCCCTATCAAGTTACCCATGACATTTTTCACAGAACTAGAACAAGTAATCCTCAAATATATATGGAACCATAAAAGACTCAGAATTGCCAAACCCATACTGAGGAAAAGAACAAAGCTGGAGGCATAACTCTCCCAGACTTCAAACAATTCTACAAAGCTACAGTAATCAAAACAGTATGATACTGGCACAAAAACAGACATATGGATCAGTGGAACAGAATACAGAGCCCAGAAATAAACCCACATGCCTATAGTCAATTAATCTTCAACAAAGGAGGCAAGAATATAAATGGAGAAAAAACAGTCTCTTCAGCAAGTGGTATTGGGAATGCTAGACAGCCACATGTAGATCAATGAAGTCACAACATTCCCTCACACCCTATACAAAAATAAACTCAAAATGGCTTAAAGACGTAAATATAAGACATGATACCATAAAACTCCTAGAAGAGAACATAGGCAAAATGTTCTCTGACATAAATCATAGCAATGTTTTCTTAGGTCAGTGTCTCAAGGCAAGAGAAATAAAAGTAAAAATAAACAAATGGGACCTAATCAAACTTGTAAGCTTTTCCACAGCAAAGGAAACCATAAACAAACAATAAAAAGATAACCGATGGATTGGGAGAAAATATTTGCAAACAATGTGACCCACAAGGGATTAATTTCTGAAATATGCAAACAGCTCATACAACTCAATAACAAAAAAAACAAACAACCCAATCAAAAAATGGGCAGAAGACCAAAATAGACATTTCTCCAAAGAAGACACACAGATGGCCAAAAAGCATATGAAAAGATGCTCAACGTCGCTAATTATTACAGAAATGCAAATCAAAACTACAATGAGGTACCACCTTACACAAGTCAGAATGGCCATCATTAAAAAGTCTACAAATAGGAAATGCTGGAGAGGGTGTGGGGGAAAGGGAACCCTCCTACATTGTTAGTGGGAATGTAGATTGGTGCAGCCACTATGGAAAACAGTATAGAGGTTCCTAAAAAAACTAAAAGTAGAGTCACCATATGATGACCCAGCTCTACTCCTGGGCATATATCCAGAGAATACTCTAATTAGACGTAGAGAATGGACTTGAGGACACAGGGAGGGAGAAACGTAAGCTGGGATGAAATGAGAGAGTGACATGGACATATAGACACTATCAAATATAAAATAAATAGCTAGTGGGAAGCAGCCACATAGCACAGGGAGATCAGCTCTGTGCTTTGTGACCACCTAAAGGGGTGGGATAGGGAGGGTGGGAGGGAGATGCAAGAGGGATGAGATATGGGGATGTATGTATATGTATAGCTGATTCACTTTGTTATAAAGCAGAAACTAACACACCATTGTGAAGCAATTATACTCCAGTAAAGATGTTAAAATAAATTTATTTATTTATTAAAAAAGATACATGCGCCCCCGTGTTCATAGCAGTGCTATTTACAATAGCCAAGACATGGAAGCAACCTAAGTGTCCATCAACAGATGAATGGATAAAGAAGATGTGGTACATATATACAATGGAATATTACACAGCCATAAAAAAGAATGAAATAATGCCATTTGCAGCAACATGGATGGACCTAGAGATAATCATACTAAGTGAAGTAAGCCAGAAAGAGAAAGACACATATCATATGATATCACTTATATGTGGAATCTAAAATATGGTACAAATGAACTTATTTACAAAACAGAAATAGACACACAGACATAGAAAACAAACTATGCTTACCAATGGGAAAGGGAGACAGAGGGATAAAGTAGGAGTTTGGGATTAGCAGATACAAACTACTATATATAAAATAGATAAACAACAAGGACCTACGGTATAGCACAGGGAACTATATTAAATATCTTGTGATATACCATAATGGAAAAGAATATGAAAAAGAATACATACATACATATATATATATATATATATATATATATATAAATCACTTTGCTGTAAACCAGAAACTAACAACCTTGCAAATCACCTGTATGTCAATAAAAAATAAATAAAGTCTTTTGTCATTTATAGACAGTTATTGTTGTCCTCTGATGCTTTTGTAAAAGTGCTTCATCTTCAAGAAGATTCATAGCAAGGACCTTTTGACAGCTACAGGTCTCTGATAAATTTCAGACCATACCACAGAACTGGGTAAGAAATTAAAGAATCCTAGTGGAAAACCTAATGGCTTCATTAAAAGTCAACAAAAGGTTGTTTACTGAGTGAACTGGTGAATATAGTTATAATTTTTATGGGTTTTGTCTAGAATATTATTGGTTTTGATCTGTGTTTTCCAGATATAGGGAAGCCCTCCTCCTCAAGTTAGTTATGACTTAAGAGCAATTTGGTAAACTATACTGTGGGTAGAATTGAAATATTTTTCTTTTCTCTCTGCCTGGTCTTCTCACTAATCTAGGGTGTCTTTGATGAATTTTTTTAGGGACATTTAGCTGGTAAATGGCAGAGCCATGATTTTTAACTCAAGGTGAAATTCGAAGTCCAGAGGCCTTCCATGATTTCATACTCTACTCCTCTCTGAGCACATTCTCTTACAACTCTCTTGCTCATTGTCCTGCAGTTTTACTGGCCTTCTAGTTGCTCCTCAAACATCCCAAGCAAGCTCCTGACTTAGGATTTTACAGTTGCTCTTGCCTCAGCCTAGTACCTTCTTCCTCAGAATCCTGCAGGGTTTGCTCCCTCCACTCTTAAGTTCTCTGCTCAAATGTTACCTTAGCGTAGAGGCCATCTGTAACCATTCTATGAAAAAAATGGCACTTTCCTGCCGTTATTCTCTATATACTAAACATGTTTTATTTTTACTCATAGCATTAACTACCGCTGGACATATTATACAACTGTCTGTCTACTTATTTATTAGCTTTCTCCTTCCATTAGAACATGGCACCATGAGAGCAAGGCTTTTGTCTGCTGGTCATTTCTGTGTCCCCCATATCTAGAACTGTGCTTGGTACACAACAGATAACAATAAACATGAGTAGATGAATGATGCAGTTAAGCCATATTTTGCACAATAATTCTCATTTCTGTTGTGTATTTTTATAAACAGTATTTCTGACAATTCATTTTTAAAAGTGTCAGAGCAGAAAGAAATTTACTATTACAATAATAATTGTCCCCATTTATTTCATAATAGTTCCCATTACTTCTTCCACAAACACTCCATTCTGTAAAAAAAAAATATAACAAAGAATATGTTTATTAAACTTTGAACAAATGGGGCATTTTTCATCTGACTAATAACATTTGTTTACCTAAATAAAAACGTTATGATCTAGCCACAACAATCATCATATAATGAATTAGCAACCATTCACTTACTAACAGAGTTACAGAATCTTTTTCTTTTTTTCCATCTCTCTTTCAGGACGAAAATAGAAATTATTTTCTAATTATTTTAAAGAGTCTGAGATTGTGACTTTTACTGGCCTGAAATTTACCCTATTTTCTAGCTAACAAGTTTGCCTGCCAGTTTCATAGATGCTGACATAATACACGAGATTACTGTTCAGAGACAAATAATTTTATTACTACAGAAATGGCAGTAATGAAAGCAATAGCATTTGAGCCAGTTCTCTGATCCTGGGTTCCCAAAGAGGGATGTGAAAGGGGCCATGTGATGTCTACCCATCCAGTGCATTGCACTACAGAAGAGAAACCCTAAGCTTGGGACCTTGACTCTTTGATAATGGGCAGTAAGTGAGCCTGACTTTTGTTCAGAAGGAGATATTACTATAGTGGACAATAAACAAACCTGTCCTTTGCTCCAGGAAGAAAACACTACTTCCATCTTGCAAAGCTGTTTACTATACATACATTCTTGAAAAGATAGTCTAGAAAAATAGCAGTTAATGTCTGCTCACAAGATGTACAGAAATGTGAAAGACCTGTGGAGAACTGTCTCTCCACAGGCACAATTTGGCGTTAACTCCAATACAGCAATAAAGTTGTTAATGCACCTTTAGAGCTCTTCAGCGAAGTGCTTCCCTTTTCCAACATGCCTCCATTGACACCGTTTGCCTTTTTCCTAATTATATTTTAGAAATCAGATTATAAATTGCCTCCTCTGGGGAACCTCCCCTGTCTCTTGAGGTTGAAATAGGTGCCCCTTGCTCCCACAGAATTCTACACATCCCCTAATTTCTATATCACACCTCATTCTGTATATTAATGGCCCATTGAATTGTCTTTTACCCCCTTAAGCCATAAGCTTCTTGAGGGCAAGAGCTGTGATTTATTAATCAGTGTGCTCCTAGAAACTTAAATCAGGATTTGACCCATTGTTAATACTCACTAAATATATCATCTTGAGAGTTTGGGATAGTTAAGAGATTTTCATAAAATACAGAATTTTTGAACTCTTTATTAACATTAGGCATTGTGCAGCTGTTTCCTGAGATGCGTCTTCATGAAGAGGTGACGTTTTAGTTAATTCAGGAAAAAAGAAAAGTAAAATTTTCAATTGCAAAGAATTAAACCTGATGAAAATTTGATGCCACTAAAATTAATTATTCATGTTAGCTTAAGAAAATGTATTTTAATAGTCTGTCACAATGCTCCATTAGTTAGATGGAAATCTTTGACAGGCAGATGCAGATTTTGAGATCTTGTACCTTTCAACACTAGACAAAATTCTGTGATTATTTTCAAATTAAAGAATGATCTGTTCTTAAACCAACAGTCTAGGGCAGTCTTACATTTTCTAGGAAGTATAAAAAGAAAAAAAAATTTGTCTCATATACTTTGATAGTTTTAGTTATCTCTAGGCAATTATTCTTTCTTTTTTTTTTCTGGTTTCTTGTCTGCAGATAGAAATCTGAGAGTGTCCGCCCTATGGAATTAAGCGTGTTGTATTAAAGACAAGTACTTTCCATACTAAGCACTGTAGGAGATATAATTTTCATAATAAAAGCATACTCAAAACTTACAGCACATTTTATTCTCTTTATTTTTTAAAACTGAAGCTACCATAACAACAAAGTAACCTGATGGATCCTGTAGCTCATTATTTCAATTAGGTTTATATTTTTCCTAAGAAAACAGATTATTTTGTTCTCCTTCAAGAATTTGTAATGTACTGGGCAAAATCAGCTATAAAATCAGTTAAAATGAAAATATACAATTGGAACAATGCATCTTTTAGAAATAACATCTGCCAGAAATTTCAAAATCCTACAGAGTATTGAAATTATTCGTTCCTCTACTTAATCCCCAGGCATCTTGAATTTCAATACTTTTAAATAATTTCTCTGACAATGCCAAATAGAACTAAGGGTGAAATGGCAACAATTAGCTATGAATTGGCATTTTGAATGACAATGCAAAACTCAACATTAGTTGGGATTTGGCCAAAAGATCATAGGGTAGAGAAATGACATTCTTTCCTTATTAATTAGGTAGTTCTAATACTGCACACTATTTTAGAAATTTGAATAATTATTTTTATTAAAAATGTTAATGCAGGTGCTGGTTTTCAAAGAGTTTCCCCACCAATATTGCTTCCAGGGCATGATCATTCTAAAATCCCACAGTGCTAAAAATTACATTTAAAGAGTTTAAAATATAATAGATTTTAGCCCACTCATTTGCATTCCCAACAAAAGATGACGTGAAGGTCATTCAATGTGAAAGTGACTATACTACCCAAAGCAATCTACAGATTCAATGCAATCCCTATCAAATTACCAGTGGCATTTTTTACAGAACTAGAACAAAAAATCTTAAAATTTGTATGGAGACACAAAAGACCCCGAATAGCTAAAGCAGTGTTGAGGGAAAAAACGGAGCTGGAGGAATCAGACTCCCTGACTTCAGGCTATACTACAAGCTACAGTAATCAAGACAATATGGTACTGGCACAAAAACAGAAATATAAATCAATGGAACAGGTTAGAAAGCCCAGAGATAAACCCACACACCTATGGTCAACTAATCTATAACAAAGGAGGCAAGGATATACAATAAGTGGTGCTGGGAAAACTGGACACCTACATGTAAAAGAATGAAATTAGAACACTCCCTAACACCATACACAAAAATAAACTCAAAATGGATTAAAGACTTAAATGTAAGACCAGACACTATAAAACTCTTAGAGGAAAACATAGGAAGAACACTCTTTGACATAAATCACAAGAAGATATTTTTTGATCCACCTCCTAGAGAAATGGAAATAAAAACAAAAATAAACAAATGGGACCTAATGAAACTTAAAAACTTTTGCAAAGCAAAGGAAACTACAAACAAGATGAAAAGACAACCCTCAGAATGGGAGAAAATATTTGCAAACGAATCAACGGACAAAGGATTAATCTCCAAATTATATAAACAGCTCATGCAGCTCAATATTAAACAAACAAACAACCCAATCCAAAAATGGGCAGAAGACCTAAATAGACATTTCTCCAAAGGAGACATACAGATGGCCAAGAAGCACATGAAAAGCAGCTCAACATCACTAACTATTAGAGAAATGCAAATCAAAACTACAGTGAGGTATCACCTCACACCAGTTAGAATGGGCATCATCAGAAAATCTACAAACAACAAATGCTGGAGAGGGCGTGGAGAAATGGGAACCCTCTTGCACTGTTGGTGGGAATGTAAATTGATCCAGCCACTGTGGAGAACAGTATGGAGGTTCCTTCAAAAACTAAAAATAGAATTACCATACAACCCAGTAATTCCACTACTGGGCATATACCCAGAGAAAACCATAATTCAAAAAGACACATGCACCCCAATGTTCATTGCAGCACTATTTACAATAGCCTGGACATGGAAGCAACCTAAATGCCTATCGACAGATGAATGGATAAAGATATGGTACATGTATACAATGGAATATTACTCAGCCATAAAAAGGAACAAAATTGAGTCATTTGTAGAGACGTGGATGGATCTAAAGACTCATACAGAGTGAAGTAAGTCAGAAAGAGAAAAACAAATATCGTATATTAATGCATATATGTGGAACCTAGAAAAATGGTACAGATGAACCAATTTGCAGGGCAGAAATAGAGACACAGATGTAGAGAACAAATGTATGGACACCAAGGAGGGAAAGTGGCAGGGGGTGGTGGTGGTGTGATGAATTGGGAGATTGGGATTGACATGTATACACTAATATGTATAAAATGGATAACTAATAAGAACCTGCTGTGTAAAAAATAAAATAAAATTCAAAAAAAGAAAAAGAATATTGAGAAAAATATTTTATGCATTTGTGTAACTCTCATTTATCTGGTTAAATACGTTGGTTTCTGCATCGTTTTTGCTGAATACACTCGTTCTATGCCCAGGATTTTTGGAATTGGTTCCCTTCATAATCCTTTTTGAGAATGTATATATCAAATACAGTTTAAAACAGCAACAATAATGAACCCCAATGGAAAAAACTAAATTGAGCCCAATTTACTACCTTTCCACATCTAATTAGAATCACTAAGACACACTAAGAGTTTCTTATCATGTTAACAGTTATCAGTCTAAAGGAGAAACCATTAGAATATGAATAAGGAGTTAATATAAACAATTTTAATTTACTGAATTTCATTTGTTTATAAATATGAGACTTCATATAGCTAGATAAATATTAACTTAATAGTTAAATCAGTGACTATTACACATAGATATGATTTAAAATCTGATGGCTAAGCAGAAATACAAAGTGTGCAAGCAGCATCGAAGCTAACCTTTCAACTCTGAGCAGAATACATTGTTCTAAGTTTCTGTCTCACAGTAGAGTTTATGTAAAGCTGTTACTGGAAAGTAGTCATTGGGTAACAGTCAATGATACACTGTGTGCCAGGCACTGTATTTTATAGACATAATTAATCGTCGCAGAAACACTGAAAGTAATAGTACCATCTGCATTTTACAAGGTGATGAAACTGAATCTCTCAGAGAGACAGGGGCATGACTAAGGATGCACAGAGAGTGGAATTCTGAGCAGTGATTCTGACCCAGCCCTGACTGACCCCATGGCCTGGACTCTGAGCCACATGTTACAACCCATTGGTTTAGTTTTCTCTTTACATTTGTTTTTGGTTGGCATTTTAATTGTATGGCAATCTAGTCCTAAGATGGCTACTCTGCTCAGAGCTTGACATTTAGCAGCTTTGAGGTGTCCTAAGATACGTTGGTCATATGATCTGAGACAGCACTGGGAAAGGGACAAGAGGGAGAAAGGTTGTTGACACTCCCTCCCATTTAGTGTTGTCAGGTTTAGCAAATAAGAATACAGGAAACCCAGTTACATTTGCATTTCAGATAAACAACAAATAATTCTTTAGTCTAAGTATGTTCCAGGCAATATTTGAAATTCAAATTTTATCTGAAATTCAAATTAAACTGAGTGTCCTATATTTGACCTGGCAACCTATTCCCATCTACCCCAAACACAGCTGTGAATAGTAACTATAGCTCAAATTCCAAATGAGACTTTTGAAAATACATTAGTATTAATTTTTTAAAACCATAATAGGAGATACCAGGGTTGAGGAGCCCAAAATCTATATAGAAAAATATTGTTAAATGGAAAAAGTTTATGAGTAAACATATAAAAGACATGAACTCATTTTACATGTACTAAAACAAAAGTACAAAAATACATTTTAAAAAGTACAAAAATGTACAAAAAAAAACCTAAGAAAATAGCAATAGGATGTTAAATATCTTGACTTTGTAACAATACATATTAGAAAGTTGCTTTCCATTCATGTTTGTTCTCGAGATTTTTATGAGAGAAAGAGGACGGATGCTATTATAATAGTATTTATAAGAGACAAGAATCATATAAACTAGATTCACAAAGTACATTTCTGGGTTTGTGGCTTTAGCAGGCTTCTAACTATTGGCTTTTCTTAAGTTAATATATGGTGGTTTGAGTTATTCAGAAAACATCCCTACATTCCACGCTTTCACTCATATTGCTTTATTTTTGAGAAAACATGAAATTTGAGCTAAGTACCTTTTCTAAAGGTCTTTTTATCCTCTTTATAAAGTTGTAGCAAAATAAACATCTCTTCTGTAGGTTTATCCCTAGAATATGATCACACACATGCTCAAGATACAAACTTTTTGTACTAAATCTTTTTTTTCAGTTGATTTCAAAGAAAGTCCTTTCTTTCTTTCATAATAGTCTCCAAAACCACATCTGGCTTCTTTTGTAAAGCTGCAGTCCACTTATTCTTTAATCTGAAATACTCTGTGACTGTATTTTTTTTAGAAGCTGAGTTTCCTGGCAATTACCAGCATTCTGCACACTTTAGGAGAGGAAGAGGTTGTTTTTTTCCTTTTTTTCTTTCTTTCTTTCTTTTTTTTAATGTTTTTACCACAATGAGTCACCTCCTACTTGGTGTCCAAGAAAACATTATCTGGACCCATGATACTTCCTATCTACCACCATTAACCACAAGCGATAGAACTTCATTTTCATTACTAATTATTCATTTAATGTCCAACAGCAGATATACTCCACAGGCACTAATTATTCATTGAGATTTGCAGTCCATTCACTCCTCTTCAATTCCATTATCTGTTACCTCATTCTCCCTTTCATTCCTTACTAAGCTTATGTTCCTTGATCATGATTATAATCTCTTCTTGAAGGCATCCTCCACTCCTCATCCTTCCCTCCCACTGACATACACATCTGGCAAAACTCCAAGTTTGATTGAGCCCAGGTTTCTGCCTTCTCCAAACCTGCAGTCAAGAAGCTGAATGTTGCTGACAAAGGTACATACCTGAGCTGAATGGTTTCACTTTAAATTCATGATCCTAAACCTCAAATAAACATACAACTCTGCCTAGTCATCCTACCCGTTTTTCCTAGTAAGTTTGCTTCCCCATTCTGAAAATGGCAATTGTGTCCTTTACCCTCTCTCCTCAGATCTCATACATTACATTATTGCCCCACTTTCAACCAACAGACTCACTTCATACCTCTTTCATAGCCTTCAAATGAGAACTCCCCCATCTTCCCACTCTTCAATCCGCCAGCCTACCGCAGCAACACTTACAACATAAGCAGTACTTACATTGACTTCCTTTCCTTTGTTACAAAAGTCCATCCTTTTACCAAAGGCCAATTCTTCACCCTAGACTTTCAACCATACGACCTCTAACGTTCTCACGTATTTGCTTCTGAGCTTATCTTCTCTCCTTCTTCTTATTGCTCTCTACACTAATCGTTGCCTTCAACATACATGCTGTACTATCGCCTGTCTTCAAACAAACATTCCTTGATATACATCCACTTACAGCTACCACCTCACTTTTTAGATCCATTGCCGTAAAAAGAAGTCTGAAAAAATATTTACATTCACCATTTCCACTTCCTTACTTTCTGCTCATTCTTAACCCCCTTTCAGTCAAGCTTTAAATTGCAAGGTCACAACAAACTTCCATGTTGTAACTTTAAAGGACACCTTTCAACATATACTTATCTTACACAATTTGAGAATATCCGGCTTAATTGATCATTGGTCCTCCTTGAAAATTTTCTTTGTTTCTGTATTAGTCTCTTTTGGCTGCATTATACTATATAAATTGTGTTGCAGAATTATACTGACTTAAGAAAATGAATAACTATTTCTGATTCTAGTTACATGCCAGCTTCTGTTCTTTGCAAGCCAGAGCTCTGCTCCAAGTTGTACTTTGAGTTCGTATCTGCTACACGTGTCTTCTCACTCTGGGACCCAGATCAAATGGGCGGCTTCTCTCTGGGACATACCCTTCCCTTGGCAGAGGAGTCAAGAACAAAAGTCCTGGTAGAAACTTGCATTGCCTCTAAATCTTCTCCTCGGACATGGTGTACGTCATGTCTATTCACATTTCATTTGCCCATACAAGTCATATGACCGAGTCCAAAGTAGCGCAGTGTGAAAGTATCCTTCTCTAAGACTTGTATGGCAACAGGCATACAAGTTGACTAGTCAACAAGGTTGACTAATCTTCTTAGAAGACAGAGAGTGGATAGCTAGGCACAATGATACCATCTACTAGTTTCTGAGATACCACACTCTTCAGATTTTGCTCCCATTTCATCAACTCCCTTCTCTTAGTCTCTTTTCAGTTCCTCATCCTCTTCCTGTTTAATGTTGAAGAATCCCTAAGATTATTTCTGGGCAAACTTTTCTTCTATATATATACTATCTTCGTACTTTATCTCTACCATTCCAATGGTAGAAGTAGTCACTGTAATTTAGTGACTCCCAAATGTACATTTCATCCCTGATCAACTGCTCCCTTAATATCTACAAAACAGAGCTTTTGATTCACACACACACACACACACAAATAGTTCCAGTTGTCCGCGACAAAAACGAAGGATTTATCTTGATATATTTCTCTCATCTGTTACATCTAATCCATCAGCAATTTCCTAAGTTTTGCCTTTAATATATATTCAAAATTGTTTACTTCTCTTCATTTCTACTACCTCTACCTCATTTCATCTCCAAGGAACCAGGATCATGGCAGGTTTGGGGGCCATATTTTTTTAAAAAATAGACACAATCTCATTTCTCAAAGAGCTCTCAATTTAACAACATGGAACAACACATGCATTTTTTAAACTGTGAAAGATCACATAGTACATGCTAAATTTAAGGAAAGTACTTTAGTGCTAAGGAACACTAAAGAAATAAATTAATTCTGGTTTTGGTAGTAAGAGAAATTAACCATGAGAAAAATATCTCATCATTTTCTTACAAGGATTGGTAGAATTTTATCAGCTACACTCTGATAATGGCTATATATGTGCTGGTGGAGAATATTTAGGGGAAAGTAATATTAAAACAAAGGCTGGTAGAGAGAAGAAAAAATAAGCTAGATAACTAGTTAGGAAGAAGATGAGCAATTCTGAAAACCTGACCTCGGGTACTGAATGTGGAGACTGAGAAGACAGAAATTCTGTAGATAGGTGTTTACCTCTTTTGAACAACTCAGTTTTAATGATGAGAGGAGATAAATGCCTTTACAGCAAGATATAATAAGAGAGAAATCCCTCAAGATATTTATAAATCTTGGTGGTTTCCTCTATACTTAAATTTTATAATGTATTTCAGCGTCAGAATAAAACAATTAAAAAGATATAGACCTACTGCTATTATAAAAATATTTTATTCCCTGTATACATTTTTAGAATGTACCAAAAATTTCAGAAAATGGAAGAATATCACTAGATATCACAGCTGTTTACTAATTTAAGCAGTACCTTAGTCTCTAAAACTCGGGTTTGTTTCAAGTTGAAGATTAATGAAAACATTATTGAACTAACATCTGAATATGAAATGTACCTTCACCCAAGCTATAAATTCAGAACTCAGATTATGACTGCCCTATCAGCCCAAAGCCCAAGACTGTTGTAGGAATCTGAAAATAAAATTTAAGGTAGACAGACATCCAAGATATGACTTTTCATGCTTTTATATTTTTAGTATCAGCACTGAAGCTGAAATTTTCACTATTTTGTTGGATTTATCTTGGATGTACTTTAAGCATCAAGAATAAAATGACAAATCCCATCAGTTATTTCAAAACTTTAATCTATAAAATGCCCTGTGAGGTTCCACATATGTCCATAGAAAGATAGTAATGTGTTCTGATAAATATAGGTAACAGAGTATTCCCTTTTGTCTTCTGCCAGTCCACTACACAGATGCATCCTTGGCCTCGAGGGGCATATGTGAGGTGACATGTTTATGTATGCCTAGAAATCCCTGTTTGGCAGTCCATCCTCTACACCTCCTAGGCTGAGAACAAGTTGGGTAACTGGAAGGAGGAAAACTGTGCTGAGATCAAAGTAAATATAAATAAATCCCACAAGAGTTCTTTTGATAAAATCCAGTTTTCTTTCCTAACTCTCCACTGCATTTCTGAAACTTTGCTTAAAAACTACCCATTTTGATGACAGAGCCATATGTTTTTGTTTGGGCTTTTAACATAAATGTTTATAGAGCCCTTACCATATGTTAAGGTATTGTGCTAAATGGCTTAAATGGATTATCTCACACTAATTTAAAAAGATATATGCACCCATATGTTCATTGCAGCGTTATTTATAGTAGTCAAGATATGGAAATAATGTAAATATCCATCAGTGGATGAATGGATAAAGAAAATGTGATCCACACAGAAACACACACACACACACACACACACACACACACACACACACACGCTGGAGTACTATTCAGCCATAAACAAGAATGGAATTTGTAACAACATGCATGGACATTGAGGTCGTTATGCTAAGTGAAATAAGTCAGAGAAAGACAAATACTGTATGATCTCACTTATGTGTGGAATCTAAAAAACAAGACAGAAAAACAAAACAAAACAAAAACCAAGTTCATATATAGAGAACAGATTGGTAGTTGCCAGAGGCGAAGGGACGGGGTGAGTAAAATGTGTGAAGGGAGCCAAAGGATACAAACTTATAAAATGGATAAGTCATGAGGATGTAATGGAATAATGTTATATGTCAATTATACCACAATTTTTAGAAAAGACAGTTCATTCACAATGTAATTTAACAAAGACTATATAGTCATTCCATATTTTATTAACTATTTTATTCATATATTTAGACCCTATCTCATCCCACAAAGGAATTGAATTGTTCAGACAATAATAATTATGAAATCCAAATACATTGTATTACATCTAGGTTTAAACATCTGGAGTGAGGAGAAACTCAGCATATACAGAGGCAGATCATTCCTTCAGCTAGGAATTTATTTAGATAGCTTTTTCTCATATATTGAGCCAAAATCTGTTTTCCTGTATCTTCTACTTCTTTATCCTAATTTGGGGGCCATTTTTTCTAGCAGCTGTATTGAGATTCACATACCATATGATTCACCCATTTAAAGCGTACTATTCAGTCCTTTCAAGTATATTCACGGAGCTGTGCAGCCATCCCTACAATCCATCTTAGAATACTTTAATCATCACAAAAAGAAACTTGTACCATTCAGCAATCACTCCCCATCTCTCTGTTCCAATATCCTGAGCCCAGGCAACCAGTAATCCATTTTCTGTCTCTGTAAATGACTTAGTCTGAACATTTAATAAATATGGAATTATACAATCTGTGGTCTTTTTTTTTTTTGGACTGGCTTATTTTCCTTAGCATAATGTTCTCAAGATATATCCAAATTATAGCATATATCAGTACTTCATTTATTTCTATTGCTGAATAATATTCCATTGTATGAATATACCACATTTATCCTTTAATCAGTTGATCAATATTTGAATTGTTTCTACATTTTCGCTATTTTGAATAATGCTACTGTAAATATTGGTGTGTAAGTTTTTTTGTGGACATATATTCTCATTTCTCTTGGGTATATGCCTAGGAGTAGAATTTCTGGGTCATGTGTTAACTCTACATTTAACATTTTGAGTCACTGCCAAACTTTTGGTTTGTTATTTTTCTGAACATAGCTCTATGAGATATATATTTAAAATTATATAAAGTATACTTGTATAGTTTAAGGTATATTAATAAAACAGATACCTAATTTAATCAGTTGAAGAAATAGGACATTGACAACATCCTGGGAAGTCTGAAATTATGCCTTCCTCTATCATGTCCTTCCCCCTCCTGCCTGGAGATATCCAATGTTCTTACTTTAAAAAAAATAACCCTTGCTTTTAACAATGTAATTAGTTTCTGCTTTTTTACTTTAATTGAAATAATATTGTACATACTATTAAATTAGTTCTCTTACCATTATATTTGTCAGATTCATTCATTCATTATTACATCTAACTGTACATCCAATTTCATCGCTATATGACACCCATTCTATGGGTATACCACACTTTTTTAAATTCATTTTCCTGTTGATGAACATTTGTGTTGCTCTCAATTTGGAGTTATTTTTAAAACCTGTCAGTATAAAAATTTTTACAGTTATCTCCTGATACAAACATGCAGGAGATTCTCTAGGGAATATATTTGGAAAGGAATAACTAATTTTCATATCTTCAGCTTTTCTAGATAATGTCATACTATTTCCCAAAATATTTCCCAAAAAAACCTATACTTCACATTCTTGCCCCACAATTTTTTTTTAAATTTCATGTCCTCCTCTGGTGAGTAATGATGTCTAGTTATGACTTTACTTTGTATTTTTTAAATAATAAATGAGGTTGATCAGCTTTTTATTTGTCCATTGACCGCTTAGATTTCCTGTTGTGTGAAGTCTCTATATAAGCCTCTTACCCATTTGTCTATTGAAATGTCTGGCTTTCCTCATTAGTTTGTAGGAATCTGTATACATTATGAATATGAGTATTTTATTGGTTATATACACTGCAACTTCTACTCAGTAATTGTCTTTATTCTTTTTATGTAAAGAAATTTTAATGTAGTGAGACTAATGGTTAGGGGTTTCCACATCTAAACAAAGAAATATTTCTATATATCAAGTATTACATAAATATATTCATTGGATATTCTAAAATCTTAACTTTAGTCACCTGCATTTGACTTTTGTACAAATGCAGAAAATGGTATGAGCAACTGGTTATCATTTCTGTTCATTTCTTGACAAACATTCAATTACCCCACTACCATAAGTTGAAAAGGCCATCATTTTTTTTTCCTAACTGCAGTTAGGCACACCTCTGATATATATGCCTGGATCTGTTTCTGGACTCTGTTCTATTTCTTTGGTCTATGTATTTAAACTTGTTCCAATACAACACTTTATTTTATAGCTTTATAAGGAGACTTAATATCTGTTAGAGGAAGTTCACCAACAATCATATTCTTTTTCTTCAAGAAAGTCTTGCTTCTTTGCATTTCATGAAAACATTAGAATTAACTCCTCAAATTCAACAACAGCAGCAGCAACAAATCTATAGTGACCTCAGTGAGAATTGCATCAAATCCACAGATTAATTTGGGAAGAACTAATATCTTTACAATACTGTTCTCCAGTCCATGATCGTAATATATCGGTTTATTTAAATATATAGTGACCTTCAAAAAACGTCATAATTTTATCCATAGAGAGCTTGCACACTTTTGTTAAACTTGTTCCTAAGTACTTGATATTTTTGTTGCTATTGTGATGTTATATTCAAAACTTATATTTTCTGTTTGTGGCTGATATAGTATTGTATAGTGATTTATTGTTGGGTATTAATTTTGTATCCAGAAACTTTGCTGAATTTTTTCATTATTTGCATAATTTATGTGTATAATGTCAAACAGAATTAGTATTATTTGGCGTCCAGATTGCAGATCTCAAGAGAAAGCTTTCAATATCTCATGAAAAATTGGTATTTGGTAATAAAATTTCATGAGCCTTATTAAATGAACTAGAATGTTTCCTCCAATTCTAGCCTCTCCAAGAGTTTGCATAAGACAAGAATTTCTTCTTATTTATTCTGATAAAAGCCATCTGGGTCTGAGGTTTTCTTTGTCAAAAGATCGTTAATCAACTCATTTTATGTTTATAGAACAATTCCTGTTTTCTCATGCATTGACTCACTTTGAAAAGCTATATTTTCCTAGGAATTTGAACATTTTTTCCATATTTTCAAATTTATTGGCATAAATTTATCATAATACCATCTTTCTGTTTACTGTCTGTAGCACCTATGCTTATGTTCCTTTTTGCATTCTTTATAGAGATTATTTATGCCTCCTCTCCTTTTTTCATGATCAAACTTACCAGAAGTTTGTCAATTTTATTGATCTTTTCTCTTCAAAACAGCCAACTTTTGGTTTGGTTGATACCTCCTCTTTTATATTTGTTTTCTAGATCATTAATCTCTGCTCTTATATTTATTATATTCTGTCATATAGTTTTGGGGCTTATTTTGCTGTACCTTTCTAACTTTTGGAGACATGTAGTTCACATTAACACTCAGCCTTGTTAGCTAAGGTAATATTTACAGCTCCAAATTTATAATTATTACATTAGCTATGTCCCCTTAGATTTTCTATTTAGTATTGTTTAATTAAATTTAAAATAGCCTCTAATTTCCTCTGATTTCTAATCAAAATTTCCACTTATGATTTTTTTCTTTGAACCGTGAATTACTTAAAACCATGTTTCCTAATTTTCCATTTTATGGAGATTTTCTTGTTAACTTTAAAAAAAATTACTTTCAATACTTAAATGCACTTTGGTGAGATAACATGTTGCACATCATTTCAGTCCTTTTAAATTTTTTGAAACTTTACTTAGGGAACAGTCGATTTTTAAGAATTTTCTCACATATGCTTTAAAAGTATGTATATTCTTGAGTTTCAGAGTCTACTAGGTCAACAATATGCTAATCATATTGCTCATATCACACTTATTGTTTGGTCTGTTTGTTCTATCAACTAATGAGAGATGTCTGCTAAAATCTACTACCATGACTGGAGATATATGTATTTATTGTGGTAGTTCTAAAAATTATTCCTTCATATAGTTTGTATATATGCCTATATGGGTACTTGATGCCCATATATGTATAATTTTTATAACTTCCTTGAGAATTGAATTTTTTACCTCTATGAAGTGGCTGGCTCTATTGCTAGCAATCCTGTTATACACAGTCAGTTTCATCTGATAGTAATAGAGCTGCACCTGTTTGCTTTTGGTTACTATCGGCATGGTAAACTATTCATGGTTGGAGGATTATTTTGTTGTTGTTGTCTTTACTCCCCAAGTGATGAGAATTTTTACTACAACTCAATTCAAAATTCCACATGTGACCATAATTTCTGAAGGACTTGCTTTTCTTTTCTCCTGCTCTGCTAAGTGGCAGAGAAACTTTTTTTGTAAGATCTGGGGATGAGAGTGTGGGTAGAGGCAGCTTTAGCTCCTTGTTCACACTTACCCTGAAGCTATACGCCTTTGGGGCCTCAGAATTCCTGCATTAATCCACACACCGCCCCTACCCCACCCCACCATGTTTTATAGTATCCTCAGCTTTGACTCCACATATAGTTCCTCACAAGGTCATCAGATCTGAAACTAAAGATAGCCTAGCCCAGGAAAAGCCCTCAGGGAAAAATCACCTTCAGCGCAGCCTACCTTTCAAAGTTCTTGGGATCTTAATTTGCCACTCAACACATTTGTTATTCCTCTAAAAACTTTATAATTATTCTTTCTATATCTTAACCGGAAAGACTGTATGTTATAATAGCTAAGAATGCAAATGCTAAAGTCAAAGTGACCTGATAAAACCCAGTCTCAACTGTCACAGTAGGGAAATTTTACTTCACCCATATGTCTGAAGGTCAGTTTATTCAGTGGTTCAAGGACATCGTCAATGATTGGGGTCTTTTTATCTTTCTTCCCTGCTATAGTTCAGTATGTTGGCTTCTTCCCACCATGGTCTCTAGATGACATTGGCAACTTCAGCCATCTTTTCTTCATGGTAAGGTCCAAAGACCTTAAGAAACATTCTCTTTGTCATGTTTCTAAGAAACTTTCCCACCCACCTCTCCTTACAGGTCAAAATATTCTCTTATGCCCATTTCCAAACCAATCATTGGTAAAATGGTATGGAGGCACAATGATTGTCTTAAATCAGTTATGATTCTGGGGCTGGGGGTGAGGTTTTTACCCTTGCGCACATGGCTGCTATAAAGATAGTTAATAGCTGAAGAAAACCAGGGTCTTATTAAAAGGACAAGGAGGGAGTTGGCTGTGGGTAGAAATAAATAATCTTGTTTTTCTTACTTTTCATTATTATCATTATTATTATAATTTTTCAATATATTAATTGATAAAATGTATTTCATAGAGGACAGACAAAGCTGGACCCTGAAACACTGTTAGAAATTCTCTTATATGTTTATACTACTTCATTAATCTGGACCCTTTAAATAGTGCTCCCTGATCGATTATTTTTCTAATTAACTGTTCAAGCATCTGTCTTTTTTTTTTTTCCTTTATCTTGTTCACAAGTACAAGATAAAAGAGCTTGTCTATTGACTTACTAAAGTTCAGAAACACTATACCTAATGATATTGGAGGGGAGGGTGTGAGGTTGATTATCAGTCTAGTATTTCTGTCATATTTCTGTCAAAAAAATTTTATTTGGACTGATATGATTCGTTTGAAATGACTCCATCTTGGCTCCTGATGTCCACTTTCTTTCCTTTTTTTTTCTTTTGGTCAAGAATCAATATCAAGTCATAAGGTCTCAAGGCTATAGTTATACATTCTACTTTCTTCTCTTCGATATATCAATAACTTTCTTCAGCCTTCTAGATCCTCTCCACGATTCCTCACAGATTATAAATATTAATACTGGTGGCAGCTGTAACAGTGCGGGAAACATTTTGGAGCAAATTGCTATGTGGCTGGGCTTGTGCTAGGATCTTTAAATATACTAAAGTCATCTAATCCTCAGAGCAACCCTGTACATTTAGTATTGAGTTACAGAGAAGACAAGTTACTTGCCCCAGACAAAAGCATCTTAAATCTGGAGCCCACACTCTGGGCTATTGTACAGTAATGTAATATAGCAGGCAGTCCCTTCAGTTATACCCTAGTCCTATAAGGAATAATTCAAAATATGGTCATTTTTAATCTTAGTTCTCACCAAGATCACACCAGGTTCTACCATACTAAGTTTGATTATTTTCTTTATCCACCTAGCATCTCAACCTTACTTAAATTGCTAAATAAATTCTTAGTCACTATCTTATTAATATAATTTGCTTCTATTGATGCCATAATTTCATGTTTGAGATCCCCTTAGGGCTGTAATTTATACTACTCCCACTGTTTGCTAATGCTAACCCAGTGTATTGGACCTTATTTGTGAAAAAATTCATAAAACCTTCACATCAAAAAAAACTGACAAATGTCAACAAAATATGTGTGAAAACTTACAATAACCGTACTATAAATCACCTGTATGATGTAGTAACAAAAGTGAACATTTTCAACCTTATTTTTAGAACATGTCTGTATGTAAAACAAGAAATATTTGATTACGTTCACCCTAAGTAATGTCTGGATGTTAGCTGGCTTTAAGGGAACAAAAGTTTAATATCAACAAATAAAATTCTGTTAAATTCACACACATTTTGTGAATTTAGAATATTTTTATAGGAATTACAAATATAGCTATATACAATTAACTGAAATGATCCCATTCCATCACTTTTTCTAAAATGTAAAACCTTGTCCATGTATAATGTATTGCATCACTGTAGTCACTTTTTAGCACAGCTTTGGATTTCATCATAAAATGGCAGTCAGTGAGTTACATCATATGTCCAAGGCATCATTTGTATTCTGCCTGTAGCTTTTTCTAAGTCCAGAACATTTTTCTATCCCCACCCAAATGTCAGTACACAGCTGTACTTCCTCCCAGTTTTCTCAGTGTATATGATTGCTTCTTGGTTCATCATAATAAAATATACTGTATCAATATCCATATATAGCAATGTTAGCAAATCCAGGCTGAGCCTCAGATTTCATAGGCAGTAATGTAAATACCTTTAGGAGGGGATGAGTAACATACACAGCACTCTCAAGTTTTCCCTTTCCAATTGTTCTCTCTTTATCTTTCCCCTCTTTTACTGGATTTCTTTGGTTTTCTGACCCTGACTAGATAAGGCAATGTCTTATTCTTAAAAGTGTGGTTTGATGTATAGACAGCTTTGAGAAATTAGTAAACTATGCATCATCTCACTTAAAAAAATGCCATATGTACACATGTACATATACTCACACGCAGAGGCAAACTAAATGTAACAAATCACCTTGTTATTTTGATATCGTGCATTCACAATTCAAGTGTATTTTCTCACCTGCTAATGAAGAATTTCGATTAGATGACCTCTAGTCTGGCAAGCTATGAAAAGAAAAAAGAAACAACTTCTCATTACATAAATTTCCCACACTTGGCTGTATGAAGCACTGTAATCATCTCTTTTATCAGGGACTTTGAGGAAATTGATGAAGAAACTATTTACATCTGAGGGGATAACAATTGATGCCACTGGTAATTAAACCACAGACTTTATTTTCCTTTTCTCACTGTTTCCACCCAATTAAGGCACAGTGACCCTCTCCTAGGTGTCATTTGGGTCTCAGATGGTGGCCTTATTACTAAGAAAAAAAGTGCTAATCATTAATTAGGGAGAATTTTTTTTCACTTTTTTGGGTACCAATCTTAACACTTTATTCTGTTTGTATTTATTTTAAAATAGACAACTACAGGAAATTCAGCATAGAAGTCTTGTGTCACATGCACAGTCCAAAATGTGGCTTGCGAATTTTCAACTGCTCTGGTTTTCTTGGTTTGGAGTAGGATTTTCTTCTACATTTATTTTCTTGTCCTCTGATGAGTTCGTGAAAAGCTATGCCTTTTGCACCCATAGCTAACAAGTTCCTTTCAAATGCCACCTCACTTTTCTTGGTGGTAGAATATCTCTCAGGGTTTGATGCATAGCCCCGATCTCTGGTTGTGTGCTGAAGGGGAGGAACTGGTATGGTACAGAGTATTATGATAATCTCAAAGTCAGTATTCAAAAATAGGCAGTATATAATGAAGGGGTGAGAAGGGGAGTGGGGTCACAGACAAAATACTAGATCTGTGAGTATAATAATGACCAAAATCTGACTCAGTCCTTGCCCACCTGAAGCTCACAGTCAAGTTAGGTAAAACACATTAATCAAATAATCATACAGCAAAGAAAACGTACATGATGTCTTGAGAGTTTGCAACTGGGGAGCTGAACCAACCTGAAAGGCCAAAAAAGCTTCCCTGAGAAAGTGATACTTTGATAGATGAATGGGAGTTCAGTGGGCAAGGGAACTCTGACCTTCCCAGGCTACCAAGCAGCTGGAAGAGCTTGTAGCTGGAAGAGATATGGCTCATTTGAACAAATAAAATAAGTTCACTGTTAATGGAACAGAGGGAAAAGAGAGGGTGATTGAAATAGAGACTGGAAAAGAAGGTGGTATAAGACCAGAAAGAGCCTTATAGACCCAGAATAAAGATTTTGGTCTTGAACCTGAAAGCAATACAAAGAGATAAAGGTTTGTGTCTCTGTAAAAATACAAAGTCATGACATTAACAGATTTATGTTTTCAAAGATCACTCTGGCTACAGTTTTGAGCTCTATCCTCAACTGTCTGCCTTTTTTGGAGCTCGGAGTTGTTGCTGCAGAGGATTAAAGCAACTTACTCTTCCATCACACTGAATACATCAGAGTACATAGTGACTTGTTTTTCACATCTATATTGAATTTAAGGTATTTATTCCCATCTCTCATGCCTAAAGCTGTTTAAATTACCATGGAGATGGTTTGTCTACAGTCATAGCATCACAGCAACTAATCTTAAGTGGCAAGCTTCTCTTGGTGGTGTCTCCCTCTGGAATTTATTAAATGAAATCTACATTTTGCTTTCTAAGAAAAATGCAAACTCATATATTTATTCTGACACCTATCTGATCATTGCATTTAATTACATGTAAGAGTCCCAGTCAATAGACAGGCATTTATATGTATAACAATTTTAAATTGTATTGCTAAGACATTTGCACTGTTTTTGAGATATATCTTAATACATGGAAATAGGAAATAACTAAATATTATCCCATGCTCAGTAACACACAAGATTTTTTTTCTGAGATAAACGTGATTGTCTGCTTAAGGCATCAATTCAAAGCAATACATCATACTTTTAATATGAACATTACCCAGTTTCTAACCCCTTTGAGCTATTTTATTTCAGTAATTCATTATCACTTTTTCTCAAATCTTGATGAAAGAAAAGCTGAAATTGCATAATTTATGTGACTAGGAAATTAATAAATAAGCTAAGGAAATACATCATCAAAGCACAGTTAATTCTAGAATACTTTCTTCACTGGTCCTCTTCTTATGAGCTGAAGACTTTTACAGTGAAATAAAGCACCAACTGTCCTGTCTGGACAAGTCTTGACAATCTGTCATGTATCTACATCCCCTGATGCCATTTGTCATTTCTCCTCTCAATTTGTAGAAATTCTAAAAATACAAAAAGACTTTCTAAGACTAGTAGCATTAATATCATGAAACAGGCATGCTATTTTTTTTTTTATTTTTTATTTTTTTTTGCGGTACGCGGGCCTCTCACTGTTGTGGCCTCTCTCGTTGCGGAGCACAGGCTCCGGATGCGCAGGCTCAGCGGCCATGGCTCACGGGCCCAGCTGCTCCGCGGCATATGGGATCTTCCCGGACCGGGGCACGAACTCGTGTCCCCTGCATCAGCAGGCGGACGCTCAACCACTGTGCCACCAGGGAAGCCCAGCCATGCTATTTTTAAGTTTTGTTTTCTGTTGCTCTTTTCTGGTAAAACTAGCTCCATGCTTCCACCCAGTGAGGTTTCTTCACAAAAGGACTAAAGAAAGAAGAGGAGAAAGAGAAGGAAGGGGAAAAAGAAGAATAAGAAGAGGGCAAGGAGAACAAAGAACAAGGAGGAGGACAAGGAAGATGAAGGGGGAGAAAAAGAAAAAAAGCACATTTTCTTTCAAATCTTAGTTGGAAAACCTGAGTGTCTGCCTTTGACCCCAGGGCCATTTCCCCAAGGACAGCAACTGCTGAGCTGTACCCAAAAGTGTCTGACCTCTGTTTAACAGACTGTGATCTTGCTATGGGCAGGAATCCTAGTAATACAAATGTCTGATTAGCAATACCAATCTAATATTGCATTTGACAATATTTCATTCTAATGCAGCAATCTAGAAAGATGTGTATTTGAAGCTCCAATTTAATACTGTTTGAAAATACGTTCAGAATGAGGCCATTTTAGTGCCTTCATATTTTAAAATTTCTTTCAGAGGCATTATTTTAGATGGATACAGAAGTATTTTATATAGAAAGATATCTAAAGAAAAATAATTTGCATAATTTTCCCCAATAGATGCAGTTTAAGTGAATTTCCAGAACTGGCAAATATGTAAATACCATTGATTCATTTATTCGATAAACATGTATTGAGCATATAACAGTGGTGGGAACCGGAAATATAAGGATGATGAAAAAAATGTGCTGCCCTCACAGAGTTTCCTTTATTGTGAGGAGACAGCATATAAATAAACAAAGAATATAATGTCAGACCGTGGAAAGAGTTGAAGAAAGTTAAAACATGTTAAAGGAATATTATAAATAATTTGGCCAGGGAATGTCTCTGAGCAAGTGACATCTGAGCAAGGAACAAAATGATACAGAGGAATAAGATGTTGTTGAAGAGCATTCCAGAATGAGGTTATACAGCGGGAAATGGCTGTGAGGTGGGCATGTATTCAAATAACATCACAACAGTAAATTGTACTTTTGCCAAGTAAGTATATAAGACCGAAAATTATAAAACATTTTGAAGGCAGTCACTGATTTCTTACAAAACATAGTTCCAATTTAACCAAACACTTTGAGAACCATCCATATTCTCCTAATTAAAGTAAATAGCAAGAGCTTATTAATAGTTTTATTTCAATTACTTTGAGGTGGTTATGAATTTTCAAGGCCATGTCCCTGGATACACAGACTAAAGTTTTTGTTTTTCTGTAACTCACCTTCATCTTCATTTTGAATCAACACTTTTCTTGATGGAAAAGCATAATCTTATTCAATTCCAAGTCAGTTATTTCAGACCCTCTCCCTGAATGACGTAAATTCAAGAAGGCTTACACAACACCATGACACAGAGGTAGGAGGTTGGAGGGAGAGGTAGGAAGTAGGAATGTTTTAGTTTCTCATCTGTTGAAGTTCAAATTCCTGCTTGGTCTTTTGATATGTTCCTTTTATGACACTGGCAACTGCGGAAGAATTCTGCCTTCTCATTAAGTCAACAGCTGCATAACCCATGGTTGTTTCCTGCTCTGTATCATTGTTATCACTTTAAAGATCCTTTAGGTCCTCATCATTCTCAGATGCAAAAGAAAACAATGGTTGCTTCCCCTGTCCTTTGAGAGTATGTGATGATAAAAGATGCATCCCCAAATCTCGTTTCAGAGGAGGGTTTGGGGCCCAGATGTAGGGAATATGGTCAGCAGACAGTCTCTAGCTGTCAACCCCTTCTCAGTCAGTCTCAGACTCAGTGAGCTGTCCTGCCTGAGGTCACACATATTGCTGGATGGTCTATACCCAGTGAAGAGCAAGGTGGGGAGATAGAGACCCAGCCATTTCAGCCAGTCTAGGAAACTGACTGGCAGTTCTTGTTCCAAAGCTTCCCATGAAGTTGGCCAAGGCTGTAACACAGACTTATCCTATCCTATCCTGTTTCTTCCCTCCTTCCTTTCAAAGATTTTAAACCCCTAATAAACATTTTGCACCCCAAACTCTGTCTTAGCATCTGCTTCTGGAGCACCTCACTTGTAAAAGGGTTTACATCAATTTGTTGAGCCTACCACACCCTCTTCTGCCCAGGCATCTGATACAATTATTCCAGTTCTATTTTCTCACACCATGGTTATCAGATGGATGTGCCATTCTGCCACCCAGGCAACCAGGGGGAATGTCTGCTTTAATCTCCCAAACTCAGAGAGGGGGATGATTTTTACCACTCAGCTTAGAACTAACACCAGAATGGGAGGCAAAGCATGAGGGTCCTTCCCAGTGAAATCATTCATTCTCAGCAATTTCTTTCTTCTGCAACCCTTCTCTCATGAGACCTCAGAACTGCAACTATAAAAATTGGTTTAGCAAGAATTCTCCCACACATGCATTCAGATTCTGGATCATGGCTTTTTGTCTAACTTTAAAAGTAAAAATGTGTACTTTTTCTCTGTTCCAGGACAACTCACCCCCCACCCTCAAATGATGGGTGAATCATGTTTAGCAGCTGGAGTTAAAGGGAAGGGAGAAGGTCACAGAGTAAAAGTAAATTCACAATAAAAGAAACATACGTTTCCAGTGAGATCCAACCTCCATCTCTCTGGGGCAGTCACAGGACACACACCTAACCAGTCTAAGCCCTTCCCTGGGCTTCTTAATAACTGGAACAGAATGTGGGACACAGAGTTTTAATACCTAATGACTAAGCTGCAAGAAGTCCTAGATACTGCTAGGCGTCATGTACACCCCTCCCCTGCTCCTGGGCATAGAAAACTCACCTGCATGCCAAAACGCAGAGGAAAGGCAAGATAAAAGATCTAGGAGATCAGACAAAACCATCCTGATGACATTCAATCCCCTGAATCAGTACCTATGGACCCCAGAATTATCCTATTCCTGCTTTCCTGAAGCTGATGTTTGGCTACACCTTGGACTCTAAAACCTCTCCCAGAATCCTTCCAATATTTTTTTCCATAAGTTGGTATAAACTGGGGTTCATTATGTGGAAACAAAATAATACGCCTTACAGAAATCATTGGAACATTTGAATGTCCAGTGGTGACTTTTGGCCTGTGCAATGTACCCACTTACACACACACAGACACACACAGACACACACACACACACACACACACACACAGAAGATTCTAGGCCAAGGAATAATCTGATCTCTGAGTGACAACTTAACTTAATATACTCACATACTCCCAACTCAAAAAATTTATTTCCACCTGTTATTCCTGGGCTATTTGTGTCAGTATCATTAGCTTATAAGAGCTGAGAAAGATGTACTTGATTTTCCTAGTGTTGAGTGTCATATGTATTGATACTTCCTTAAGGGAGTCCAAACATTTCTGGAAAAAATTAGTTTTCTAGTAATGCACTTACCAATGAGAGCATTCAATGATTGCAAAAATCGCTGGTTCTTAATATTGGTTCTTATTTTCCATCTTTGACATCACCTAGTCATTTTCACACATCCCCTGAAGAAGAATTCATCATTTCAATGATTCCTGATGGCATAATATATTCTCCAGTGTCTGTAATTCAAATTTCACTTTGAAAACTTTCTCAGCTGCTTGTGATTGAGATTGATAGACCTAAATGACCGTGGCTGCTGTAGAAGCCCAGAAGAGCTCTAAATTTTGGCTCTTATTCCTATGCATGCGATTCTTAAAGGAGCTCTGTCCAACAGAGCACAACTATTCACTCCTTGTGGATAACAAAACCTCAAGAACCACAGTTTAGGTGAGATGTCTTTACTAAGAGAGTGGGTATGTCACAATATAACAAATGCAACCAACTGCCACAATTTAACATTCCATGAATTGTGTAGTTAAGTGGTGACAAAGATGGTATTTGCTCTTCTTTGTGTATCTCAACTGCAAGACTATTGATAAACCTAGACATCTAACATAAAACCTAGATATTTAAGCCAGGTATCTAACCTAAAAATAAGAATACCTGACTGTGCTGGAACTGTCAGTCCCTAAAAATAGACTTTGCCCTATTTTTGAATGAGGAATTCACCATCACTCAGCCTACCTTGAACCTCATCTTCCTCACCTGCCAGCAACACAGACTGATCTAGTTGCCTAATTGATTCGCTGATATCCACATGAACTCCTATTTGCACCCATAAACATATTCCATTACTGGTATTCTTCAGTATGTGCATTTCTGTCTATAGGTTCTTTCCATGAAGGTCCATAGACACCTTTTCTGATGATGCCACAGCCTTACCTGGAGCCATAACACACTCCACAATATCTGTCTGGACTTTTCTTCACCCATATTTGCCATCTGGTAATTCAATAAGTACTAATGGTGATGTCCATACCTGGGGGAAAGACTACCCTGAAAAATTCCAAAGCTTTTCCTACTCTTCATGCCAACATACATGGCACAACCACAGGGGAATACATTAGTGAACTTAATTGCCTTTGTGCCAGCATCATCATCAAGGACTCTTTCCACAAAATGACCCATTTGATATCCTGCTTGAAATCAGTCACCATAGTCAAAATGTTCTCTAGTTGGTATGATAGATCTGAATACACAGCCTCACAAAGTAGATATTTAGGATTACAGGAATGGTCATTTTCTATTTGTGACATGCTCTCATAAATAAAACCAAATTAAAGCTTCCTTATAACACCATAATGCCAATAATTTCTACCCAGGACTAGGCACATAAATAATAGCTATTGAAAGTGATAATAACCATGACAGTTATAGTTTGAAATATTCAGCATATATTTCCTAATTGCCTACAATATATCATGCTAGAATATAGAGAATCAATAATGACGAAATAATTTGGATGTCTACTGTCATGGAATTTAGAGACTAGCAAAAAAGACCAATGAACAGCCAAGTACAAATAAATGTGTTTTAGTGACATAATAGAGGAAATAAGAAGTACAGGATGCTATAAGAGCATGTAATGGAAATGAATTGTGGGGAGGGAGGGTCAAGAGAAGCTCCTTGGAGGAAGTGGTACTTAAATTCAATCCTGAAAAATTAGACAATTATCAAAGGAGTTGAGGTGAAGGGGAGAGAAGAGAAAGAATCTGTGTTCCAAGCAGAGGGATCAGTGTGGTAAAAAGGCTGGATGTGAAAAACAAAACAACAAACTTGGAGAACTTAAGGAAATTCATTCTAGTGGCACAAAAAAAAAAAAACGCATGAGAAGGAAAGAACTGGATGGGCAAGTACAGGGCAGATAATGAAATTCATTTAGTAAAAGACATGCTAAGAGAATTAGAATTTATGCCAAGAGCAATGGGAAATCACTAAAGAGTTTTTATACAATGGTATAATAAGATTTGTGATTTAGAAAGGATGTCATGGATACAATGTGGAAAATGTCCTATAAGAACACAGAACTATCCTCATCACTGCCATAATAAACTCTACTGCTTTTTGAATCCACTTTCTACTGCCCATTAATGTAAATGCATTTCTTGCAATATGGTAAAGTAGAAAATCTAAAAGCCCTCAAACTACAAAACCCATAAGACATTGAATAGATATAAAAAACATTTTTAAATACATAGTAGGTCAGAAGAAAATATCAACATTTCAAGGAAATTTGAAAAAATGAGTAACTCAAACATGAAGAGTAAACTAAAATTCAAAACTGTAAACACCAAGTTGGTACTGTGCATGGGTAGAATGTACTGCTGGTCTAACCAAGAGCCTTATGGATTACCTGCCTTGAGCCCTTGCCCCTCCCCTATAAAACTAGTATCCTCACAGGGGGCACCTTCATGCAAAATGAAAAGCTATAAAAATGCTCCCATGAGAGGAAAATGAAAAGGTAGCATATCTGTTCTCCTAGTCTGGTTCTGTAAGAGAGAGGAAAAGAAATCTGTGCTAAGAATTTGTGATCACAGGCCTGACCTCAGTCCAAGTTTGGTGTTTGAATTCCCATCACTTGCTGAATCCAAATCTCCAAAGCTTGAAATTAATATAAAATTTTGCCCAGTGGCTGATAAATTTTTAAGACTCTTGGTAGAATTAAATGCAAAAGTCATTCTTAAAGGATACACCCCAAGTCCGGGCAATAGACGATTGCCTGCAAAGGATGAGCAGTCCAAAATTAGAAAGCACACAAGGAAACTATCCATTGAGAGCAAAAATCAGCAGATACTATAAACAGCAGGTAAGACCCCCAAGACTTCAGATAATAGAACAATCTTATATAAAATACTAAGTGTATTTAAATGATTAAGTGTATATAGAAGGGAATAGAAAACCTAAATAAAAATAACAAATACAATCAGAAAAATCCAAGCAGATTTGGAAAAGAGCCAAATATACGTTTTATTTATTTATTTTATTCAAACAGAAAGTTACAAAAATATAATCATCCTTATCAGTTCACTCAGTCCCATATAATTAATTTTTTTTCACCTTGATCTTTTGTTAGCACTTTTATGAATTCATCAGTTTTCCATTAGAGTTCTGAAAATGCTTATTCATTCAGTTCAGCAATATAGTCAGTTACCAGAAACCTGTACTTGTCAGAGTCTTTTCCATGAATTCCTTGAAGATGAAACCCTTTTATAGGAACATTATTGCAAAAGCATCAGAGTACACCCAGAACTGTCTGTAAATGACAAAAGACTTAAAAATGACCACGGTTAAAGATTTGATGAAAGTTCATAATAATGCAATTGACAAGGAAATTTAGTTATTTCTGAGATATACATTTTAAAATAATAACTAGAATTATGACTTATTATAACAGAACATACAAGATTTTTAGGAATTTCATGTAATGTCTGAAACATTTATGTTAACATATTTCCATACAACTAGCCCAAAGAAAGTTTAGTATTAGTTTTTAATTTTTTAATTTAATTTTATTTATTTTTTTATAAGCAGGTTCTTATTAGTCATCAATTTTATACACTTCAGTGTATACATGTCAATCCCAATTCATCACACCACCATCCCCACCCTTACTTTCCCCCCTTGGTGTCCATATGTTTGTTCTCTACATCTGTGTCTCGACTTCTGCCCTGCAAACCAGTTCATCTGTACCATTTTTCTAGGTTCCACATACATGCGTTAATATACGATATTTGTTTTTCTCTTTCTGACTTACTTCATTCTGTGTGACAGTCTCTAGATCCATCCACATCTCAACAAATGACCCAATTTCCTTCCTTTTTATGGCTGAGTAATATTCCATCGTATATATGTGCCACAATTTCTTTATACATTAGTCTGTCAGTGGGCATTTAGGTTGCTTCCATGACCTGGCTATTGTAAATAGTGCTGCAATGAACATTGGGGTGCATGTGTCTTTTTGAATTATGGTTTTCTCTGGGTATATGCCCAGTAGTGGAATTGCTGGGTCATATGGTAATTCTATTTTTAGTTTTTGAAGGAACCTCTATACTGTTCTCCATAGTGGCTGTATCAATTTACAGTCCCACCAACAGTGCAAGAGGGTTCCCTTTTCTCCACACCCTCTCCAGCATTTCTTTTTGGTAGATTTTCTGATGATGCCCATTCTAACTGGTGTGAGGTGATGCCTCACTGTAGTTTTGATTTGCATTTCTCTAATAGTTAATGATGTTGAGCTGCTTTTCATGTGCTTCTTGGCCATCTGTATGTCTTCTTTGGAGAAATGTCTATTTAGGTCTTCTGCCCATTTTTGGATTGGGTTGTTTGTTTGTTTAATATAGAGCTGCATGAGCTATTTCTATATTTTGGATATTAATCCTTTGTTGATTCGTTTGCAAATATTTTCTCCCATTATGAGGGTTGCCTTTTCGTCTTGTTTATGGTTTCCTTTGCTGTGCAAAAGCTTTTAAGTTTCAATAAGTCCCATTTGTTTATTTTTGTTTTTATTTCCATTACTCTAGGAGGTGGATCAAAAAAGATCTTCGCGTACTTCTAAAAAAAAAAAAAAAAAAGACCTTGCTGTGATTTATGTCAAAGAGTGTTCTTCCTATGTTTTCCTCTAAGAGTTTTATAGTATCCAGTCCTACTTTTAGGTCTCCCAGCTCCATTTTTTTCCCTCAAGACTGCTTTGGCTATTCAGGGGTCTTTTGTGTCTCCATACAAACTTTAAGGTATTTTGTTCTAGTTCTGTAAAAAGTGCCATTGGTAATTTGATAGGGATTGCATTGAATCTGTAGATTGCTTTGGGTAGTATAGTCATTTTCACAATACTGATTCTTCCAATCCAAGAACATGGTATATCTCTCCATCTGTTGGTATCATGTTTAATTTATTTCATCAGTGTCTTATAGTTTTCTGCATACAGGTCTTTTGTCTCCCTAGGTAGGTTTATTCCTAGGTATTTTATTCTTTTTGTTGCAACGGTAAATGGGAGTGTTTCCTTAATTTCTCTTTCAGATTTTTCATCATTAGTGTGTAGGAATGCAAGAGATTTCTGTGCATTAATTTTGTATCCTGAAACGTTACCAAATTCATTGATTAGCTCTAGTAGTTTTCTGGTGGCATTTTTAGGATTCTCTATGTATAGTATCATGTCATCTGCAAACAGTGACAGTTTTACTTCTTCTTTTCCAATTTGGATTCCTTTTATCTCTTTTTCTTCTCTGATTGCCATGGCTAGGACTTCCAAAACAATGTTGAATAATAGTGATGAGAGTGGACATCCTTATCTTTTTCCTGATCTTAGAGGAAATGCTTTCAGTTTTTCACCATTGAGAATGATGTTTGCTGTGGGTTTGTTGTATATGGCCTTTATTATGTTGAGGTATGTTCTGTCTATGCCCACTTTATAGAGAGTTTCTATCATAAACGTGTGTTGAATTTTGTCAAAAGCTTTTTCTGCATCTATTGAGATGATCATATGGTTTTTATTCTTCAATTTGTTAATATGGTGTATCGTATTGATTGATTTGCGTATCTTGAAGAATTTTTGCATCCCTGGGATAAATCCCACTTGATCATGGTGTATGACCTTTTATTGTGTTGTTGGATTCTGTTTGCTAGTATTTTGTTGAGGATTTTTGCATCTATATTCATCAGTGATATTGGTCTGTAATTTTCTTTTTTGTAGTATCTTTGTCTGTTTTTGGTATCAGGGTAATGGTGACCTCATAGAATGAGTTTGGGAGTGTTCCTTCCTCTGCAATTTTTTGGAAGAGTTTGAGAAGGATGGGTGTTAGCTCTTCTCTAAATGTTTGATAGAATTGACCTGTGAAGCCATCTGGTCCTGGATTTCTGTTTGTTGGAAGATTTTAATCACAGTTTCACTTTCATTACTTGTGATTTGTCTGTTCATATTTTCTATTTCTTCCTGGTTCAGTCTTGGAAGGTTATACCTTTCTAAGAATTTGTCCATTTCTTCCACGTTGTCCATTTTATTGGCATAGATGTTGCTTGTAGTAGTCTCTTAGGATGCTTTGTATTTCTGTGGTGTCTGTTGTAACTTCTCCTTTTTCATTTCTAATTTTATTGATTTGAGTCCTCTCCCTCTTTTTCTTGATGAGTCTGCCTAATGGTTTATCAATTTTGTTTATCTTCTCAAAAAAACAGCTTTTAGTTTTATTGATCTTTGCTATCATTTTCTTTGTTTCTATTTCATTTATTTCTGCTCTGATCTTTATGATTTCTTTCCTTCTGCTAACTTCGGGGTTTTTTTTGTTCTTCTTTCTGTAGTTCCTTTAGGTGTAAGGTTAGATTGTTTATTTGAGATTTTTCTTGTTTCTTGAGGTAGGCTTGTATAGCTATAAACTTCCCTCTTGGAACTGCTGTTGCTGCATCCCATAGGTTTTGGATCGTCATGTTTTCATTGTCATTTGTCTCTAGGTATTTTATGATTTCCTCTTTGATTTCTTCAGTGATCTCTTGGTTATTTAGTAACGTATTGTTTAGCTTCCATATATTCTGTTTTTTACGTTTTTTTTTCCCTGTAATTCATTTCTAATCTCATAGTGTTGTGGTCAGAAAAGATGCTTGATATGATTTCAATTTTCTTAAATTTACTGAGGCTTGATTTGTGACCCAAGATGTGATCTATCCTGGAGAATGTTCCATGCGCACTTGAGAAGAAAGTGTAATCTGCTGTTTTTGGATGGAATGTCCTATTAATACCAATTAAATCTATTTGGTCTATTGTGTCATTTAAAGCTTGTGTTTCCTTATTAATGTTCTCTTTGGATGATCTGTCCATTGCTGTAAGTGAGGTGTTAAAGTCCCCCACTATTATTGTGTTACTGTTGATTTCCTCTTTTGTAGCTGTCATGTTATGTATACATATGCCTTATGTATTGAGGTGCTCCTATGTTGGGTGCATGTATATTTATAATTGTTATATCTTCTTCTTGGATTGATCCCTTGATCATTATGTAGTGTCCTTTCTTGTCTCTTGTAACATTCTTTATTTTAAAGTCTATTTTATCTGATATGAGTATTGCTACTCCAGCTTTCTTTTGATTTCCATTTGCATGGAATATCTTTTTCCATCCCCTCACTTTCAGTCTGTATGTGTCCCTAGGTCTGAAGTGGGTCTCTTGTAGACAGCATATATGTGGGTCTTGTTTTTGTATCCATTTAGCAAGCATTTTGGTTGGAGCATTTAATCCATTCACGTTTAAGGTAATTATCAATATGTATTTTCCTATGACCATTTTCTTAATTGTTTTGGGTTCGTTTTTGTAGGTCCTTTTCTTCCCTTGTGTTTCCCACTTAGAGAAGTTCCTTTAGCATTTGTTTTAGAGCTGGTTTGGTGGTGCTGAATTCTCTTAGCTTTTGCTTGTCTGTAAAGCTTTTGATTTCTCCATCGAATCTGAATGAGATCCTTGCTGGGTAGAGTAATCTTGGTTGTAGGTTCTTCCCTTTCATCACTTTAAGTATATCATGCCACTCCCTTCTGGCTTGTAGAGTTTCTGCTGAGAATTCAGCTATTAACCTTATGGGAGTTCCCTTGTATATTATTTGTTTTTTTTCCCTTGCTGCTTTCAATAATTTTTCTTTGTCTTCAATTTTTGCCAGTTTGATTACTATGTGTCTCTGTGTGTTTCTCCTTGGGTTTATCTTGTATGAGACTCTCTGCATTTCCTGGACTTGGGTGGGTATTTCCTTTCCCATGTTAGGGAAGTTTTCGACTATAATCTCTTCAAATATTTTCTCAGGTCCTTTCTCTATTTTCCTTCTGGGACCTCTATAATGTGAATGTTGTTGCGTTTAAAGTTGTCCCAGAGTTCTCTTAGGCTGTCTTCATTTCTTTTCATTCTTTTTTCTTTATTCTGTAGCACAGAAATGAATTCCACCATTCTGTCTTCCAGGTTACTTACCTGTTCTACTGCCTCAGTTATTCTGCTATTTATTCCTTCTAGTGTAGTTTTCATTTCAGTTATTGTATTGTTCATCTCTGTTTGTTTGTCTTTTAATTCTTCTAGGTTTGTTAAACATTTCTTGCATCTTCTCGATCTTTGCCTCCATTCTTTTTCCGAGGTCCTGGATCATCTTCACTACCATTATTCTGAATTCTTGTTCTGTAAAGTTACCTATCTCTACTTCATTTAGTTGTTTTTATGGGGTTTTATCTTGTTCCTTCATCTGGTACATAGCCCTCTGCCTTTTCATCTTGTCAGTCTTTCTGTGAATGTGGTTTTTGTTCCACAGGCTGCAGGATTGTAGTTCTTCTTGCTTCTGCTGTCTGCCCTCTCCAAATATAAGCTTTAGAAACTCAAATTTTAATCGAGAGTAAAAACGAAAGTTAAATGAAGCTGAAAACATGATTAATGAATTGTTAATGCTGAGAAAATTACCAAGAAAGCAATGACTATAAATAAGAATAATGTTAATTTAGGGGATATAAAGTCAAGGTGGAAGTAAAAACATTTGATCACAATAACATGGAAGACATGATGGGAGTTAATAAAGAGAAAACATTCTAAATCAGTTATATTCTTTGGGGAAAATGCAGAAATTTGGATCTCTTTAAACTTGTTTAAATATATATGTTAAAATTTTAAGGGTAACATTTAAAAGAAATAAATAATCTCATTTCAGTGGAAGTACATAATTTTCAAATGAATAGGAAGATTAAAAGACTTAAGGCAATCTCTGTCAATCCAATAGAACACATAAGGAAAATGTAAGCATAGGAAAAAATAACATAAAATAAAATGGTCAAAATAAATGAAAATAACAATTACAATACACATAAATGTAATTTTTATTTATTTATTTATTTTTTGCGGTACACGGGCCTCTCACTGCTGTGGCCTGTCCCGTTGCAGAGCACAGGCTCTGGATGCGCAGGCTCAGCAGCCCTGGCTCACGGGCCCAGCCGCTCCACGGCATGTGGAATCTTCCCAGACAGGGGCATGAACCCATGTCCCCTGCATCGGTAGGTGGACTCTCAACCACTGCACCACCAGGGAAGCCCATAAATGTAATTTTTAAATCCCTAAAACATATGGGCCCCCCAAAAATGCAGATGAAAGGATAAAGGAAAAAAGGACAGCAGATGCTGTCAAATAAAAACAAGAAATACTAATAAAAAGAAAAATAGCATAAAACAAAACAGAATTTATGGACAAAAGAAAAAATATGTAAAAGTGTTATCAGGCATAAGGAGTGATTGAATGATAAAAAGAAAGATTTTGACAGGAAGATGTTATAGTTATAAACTAAACTATATTTGTGTACCTAATAACATAACTTCAAAGCATTCTAAGTTCTTATTTAATTGACACAGCAAACTCATAAACTGGGTATTGTTAGTGTGTACATTTTACAGACGGAGAAACTTAGACACAAAGAGGTAAATAATTTGCCCAGACTCACACATCTAGTACACGATAGAGCTGGGACATACCCATTTGTACCACAGTCATTCGAGATTCAAAAGGTCATTAAAAAAAAAATAGAGTGGAAAGCAACTCCCACAATTTATGATAAAAACAACAAATTCTTCTTTGATATTTTAGACAAAAAGTAGAAAATGAACATATGTTTCCTGGTTATCAAGCTACAGACTGACCTGAGCATTTTCATGGAGTCCTTCCTCTCAGCTCCTATAGCACTATGTCCACTCCTCTGGCACCTTACTGTTGCCTCATACGGTTAATCGCCTTAAATATATTACAAGGTCTTTGAGTTTAGAAGCCATGGCTTAGAGTTCTTTGTTGCATCCAGAGTACCTTATAGAATATATTATACATAAACTATATATACATCTTTCAGCCAGTGTCTGACAAACAGCAGGTAATCAATAAATGTTAGCTCTCTGCACCTCGAAATGGGGTGGCATGAATGAGTTTCATAAGTCAGGCAGACAGGTTTGAATACTACCTCTGCTACTACTTAGCTCTGTGACATAGGTCAATTTTCTCAATTTCTTTGAAATGTGGTTATCTCATCCATTAAGAGTCACACAGTATATCCACCTTAGTGCTATAAGCATTAGTGAGAATAGTGTGTGAATAGACACTGACACATTGTAGGAGCTCAGTAAATATTACTTATACTCTCCCTCCATTAGAAAACTGATTTTATACGGTCTCCATCCTAGAGGTTTGTATTAGGCTTCTCCTGAGAAACAGAACCAATAGAGGCTGAGAAGTCCCACAGTCTGCCCTGCAAACTGGAGAGCCAGGAGGCCAGTGGCATAATTCAGTGGCCTGAGAGCCAGAGAGCTGATTGTATAGATTCCAGGTCTAAAGCCTTGAGAATCCAGAGCACTAAGGGCAGGAGAAGATCAATGTTCCAGGCAGACAAAAACTGAATTCAACCTTCCTCTGCCTCTTTTTTTTTTTTTTTTTTTGCGGTATGCGGGCCTCTCACTGTTGTGGCCTTTCCCGTTGCGGAGCACAGGCTCTGGACGCGCAGGCTCAGCAGCCCTGGCTCACGGGCCCAGCCACTCCGTGACATGTGGAATCTTCCCGGACCGGGGCACGAACCCGTGTCTCCTGCATCGGCAGGCTGACTCTCAACCATTTCGCCACCAGGGAAGCCCTCTTTTTTTTTTTTTTTAAGTTAATTAATTAATTAATTTGGTTGCTCCAGGTCTTAGTTGTGGCTCACAGGCTCCTTAGTTGCTGCTTGCCAGCTCCTTACTTGTGGCACATGGGCTCCTTAGTTGTGGCATGCGAACTCTTAGTTGCAGCATGCATGTGGGATCTAGTTCCCTGACCAGGGATCGAACCTGGGTCCCCTTCATTGGGAGCATGGAGTCTTAACCACTGCACTACCGGGGAAGTCCCAGAATTCAATTCAAGCCCTCAGTGGATTGGAGGATGCCCACCCTCATTGGGAAGGGCCATCTGCTTTACTCAGTTCACCAATTCAAACGCTAATCTCTTCCAGAAACGTCCTCACAGACACACCCAGAAATAAGGCTTAACCAGCTATCTGGACATCCCATGGCCCAGTCATGTTGACACGTAAAATTAATCATCACACTTTATTACAGACATTAGGTCCAGAATCAACAAGAGAATTGCTCTTGTATCTTCCTGAGTATGAAATGTGAAACACAGATCTCATCGACAGCGCAATCTCAAAATATCAGCAGTAGTCCATTAACAACAAACGATTTTTTGAAACACAATTTTAATGGACAGGATCTAAATTCAGAATGGATGAACATAGTTATTGTGACCACTACATTTTATCAAACTGAAGCTACTTAGACAATAATAAGCAGCTCACACAGAAAAGAAGTGCTTCAGAAACATTAGAGGAATAAGATGACAGAGAATGACTAAAAGGTAGAGAATAATGCAGCCAGATGAAAAGTCCAGCACCAGCAAGTTCACCCTAGTGTGCTGCAATCAGGAACAGAGAGTTTTCTGTGTGAGGTGAGTGTATTTTAATTAGGTACATTTAGGCAGATAGTGCATATAAAGTTGGGTTGTTGACACTACGAATTCTACAAATAGCAACCTGTTTGAATAATAAGAAAAAAAATGTGCATATTTTCAAACTGCATTTCTCTAGATTGGACCTCCCACAGCAAGACCACAGATTTACAGGTTTTATTCTGAAAGAATAAACTATCCTTATAATAAAAGAGAAGGGTCCTCAGGCCCTGAGCCTTCTGACCTCTACCTTCAGTCAGATCCAAGGAGTAAACCAAAATTGGGGGAAGCTTATCAACTGTTATGAAACATAGAACTTAATCTATTTTATGAAATTTCTTTGTACTAGTGTTTGTGTCTGATACATCTTTACTGCCAGCACCTGGCATCATATGTAGTAGGGTTTTTGCTTCAGTATATAACTGAATTAGCCTAATTATGTTAAAAATAAACATCTATACTCAAACCATTTGAAACTCAAGTCAAACGTTGAAACTCATGCTCAACAAAGGATAAAAAATTTTGAACCCATCAAGCCAGTTGGTAATCAGCCTGTCTCAACATTTCTCTTTGGTGTCTGTAAATTCTATTTTTCTCTGATTGATCACAGATTCCAATCCTCCCTCTTTAAATATACTTCCACCAAAGTATAAGAAAAATATATTTACTCATGGAACTCCTGGCTTGACGGTACTTGGAAATCTCTCTCCTAGAACCCAATAATAAGGCATTTTGTTGTTCACAACTTGCAAATGTTGCTATGCAACCAACATCGAGGGAAAGCGGGGTTTCAAGCCATAGGATACAGGCACACGAATTGAGGTGTTAGAATAAAATTAGTTGAATGTGTATATGTGTGTGCAGGCAAATACTGTTTAAATTATCAAACAGGGCTTCCCTGGCGGCGCAGAGGTTGAGAGTCCGCCTGCCGATGCAGGGGACACGGGTTCGTGCCCCGGTCCGGGAGGATCCCACATGCCGCGGAGTGGCTGGGCCTGTGAGCCATGGCCGCTGAGCCTGCGCATCCGGAGCCTGTGCTCCGCCACGGGAGATGCCACAGCAGTGAGAGGCCCGCGTACAGCAAAAAAAAAAAAAAAAATTATCAAACAGTAATAAGCTGTAAGTATAAAGCGGTTTTTCTGTGAGGAAACAAAATGAGCCAGAAGAAGCAGATTTTCTAGTTAGAAGCTTATAAAGTTCTTACAGTTAATTAGGCCTATCTTTTAATTTGATCACTCAAAGTGCAGCATAGGCGTAAGGCGAAAAAGAAAAGAACAGTGGGTGGACACTTAGCAACTAAATTGGGCAGGCAGCACACATCAATATAACTCTTTTTTTTCTTCTTCCATTGTGGGTAGGAAGAGTGTAAGAATATATAGAACCAGAATTTTTACTAAACCATGTGTGACAGTCATTGTAACAAGATGGAATTCATGATATTCAGAACCTCACACTTTTAGGCAAGCAAAATTTAAGGATACACTTAGAAATATGTGTGAACAGGACCTACATGATCTGTAAAGGCAAAAGCAAAACGGAGGAGTTCAAATGCAAGTTTTCTTCTCCTACCGAAATAGATTCCCCCAAACACCCCAAAGCTTTATGTGCTGAAAAAGTTCTTTTAAAATTTTTCTCACTTGGGAAAATAGTAGTATAAATGAAATTGTTTTCCTAGAATCTGGTTGAGCAATTGCACTGCCTTTATCCTTGCCCTTCAGCTAAAGACCACCAGAAACACATCTATAATTGAACAAGTTGGGTTGATTATTCACTGAAGCAAAGAGGGAAGCTGCATGGGGAACTGTGGATCATCTCAGTAAGGGGGTGTTAGAATGTATTAGAGGGTTTGGGCTTTGGCTGGGAGCTTTTGAGGAGAGTCTAAGAAAGCAGGGCTTCACTCTAGATGCTATCAGAAAGCAGGGATGTTTCTGTGGTTGGGTATCGCAATAAAGCTCATCTATATGGCCAGCCCACCAAAGTAAGGCTAAAGCTGTAATTGGTAATGAAGTAGCAGCCCTCATGTTAGCAAGGGGAGGGGGATGCTTGCCATTTTGTGGATAGCACAGTGGCCTTGTTTTCGTATGTGCTTAAAAAGTTATGAGGTGTCCTTGTTTTGTCTCACTCTGTCATGGTCTCAGAGTGGCCTTGTCTGATGTTGGTGTTTTATTGTTTCTGTGCAATGGGAGAACCACTAGCTGTAAGTACCAGGCCAGCACCAAATAACTCTGAAGCCTAGAGCTGTGTCACAACAGTTCCCCAATGTCAAGGGCTACTTTTTTCTTTCTCACCTCTGAATGCTTTTGGAATAATAAATCTTTTACTTATTGTGAAATTAGAATGTACATATGAACTAGGCTTGAGATCTTTGGGTACCATGTTGGATTTACCATACGAAGCAAAAAATTTACCACCACACATTATATGATCTTCTTTCGTTCACATTATCATAGATCTGTTTTCTCTGGAAATCAACACAATCCCCTCTGCTCAGTAACTAGGCTGCCTATAAATATAAGTGACAAGCACACCCCTACTGATTAAATTACTACAACAGTCAACATTTATGTAGTCCTTATTTACAGAAGAGCTTTATATCATCTTTTCTGTTATTCCTCACAAAAAGAAGACTATGGATGACCTAAAGAGAGCAGATGGCTTTCCAAAAGGCACAGATTAGTGGGGCTGAAACATGAAGTCGTATTCTGAACTGAGAATCCATTCTTAGTATGTTCACCCTTAAATTTGTACAAACTAATGTTAAACAGCATGGTGGCTGAGAGAGCAGCTCTGAGACCAGGCCACCTCCATGTGTTTTCTCTTCTGCCACTCACTACCTTTGTGACCTTGAGAAAGTTGTTCCACCTCTCGGTGCCTCAGTTTTCATGTAGTATGAGCTAGATACTAAGAAAAGAGAATTTTTAATAGTATCTAGCTCACAGGTTTGTTTCAAAGATTAAATAAGTCAGTATGTGAAATGAGAACAGTGCAGACTCATCATTAGCATTTATTAAGTGTTAGCTGTGGTTCCAGTACCTCAGCATGTGACTTTATTGAAGATTTGGCCATTAAAGAGTTAATTAAGTTAAAATGAGGCCATTAGGGTGAACCCTCATCCAATCTGAATGGAGCCCTTATAAGAAGCGGAAATTTGGACACATAGAGAAACACCAGGGCTGCATGTGCCCAGAGAAAAAACTATGTGAGGATACAGCCAGAAGGTGGCCATCTGCAAGGCAAGCAGTGAGGTCTCAGAAGACACCAAACCTGCTGACACCTTGGTCTTGGGCTCCCAGCCTCTAGAACTTGAGAAAATAAATTTCTGTTGTTTAAGCCACCCAGTCTGTGGTATTTTGCTATGGCAGCCCTAGCAAACTAATGCAGACACATTTGTAAATGTTAGCCATTACTAATGGTTGAACAATCCCAACAAATTTGTTTCCAGCTCTTAAAATTTGTACATAAAGATATTGATGAGATACTGAAAGAGAACACAAAATTACTCTTTCCAATTTTTAAGAGCTGATATCTTCTCTTAGATTTTTTAACTGTTGATTTCTTTCAAGCTTCTCATAAAGATCTCTTTCCTCCTGTCCTCACAGATTCCACCTTATATATACCTGTATATAAAAGTATACATTTATTGCTTCATGCATTTAAATTAGTATATGATATAATCCACATCGTGAAGATAAAAGGAGAGCAGTTAAAGAGGAATAGAAGGATGATAAAGTCATAAATAAGTCTGTAACTAAGCTGTAAATGAAAGGTAGACCATGACCAGTCACCAGGAAAAGATTCCTTCTGTTAACGCTTTTGTTTTGGAAATTAGCAAGACCCAGTAAAGAGATTTTTACAATCCACAGCCACATACCTTCCAGCCTCTGCTGGAAGAGACACTTACGTCTACTCTGGACATAGAAAGTTAATCCATGCAGATACTGGGAATGCTCAACCAGTTCTGACAATCAAAATGTTCTTCCAGTATTGGCATATCTGAGAACAGTTACTTCCAATGAAGCCTCTGAGCCAGGCAATCCTAGGTCACCTAAAACAAGGCCAGCTTCTTCGCATGTCTGCAAATCTTTCTTTATCCCTTATTTTTCTTTGCTAATCTTCTGTTCCTTCTTCCCTCAAGCTGTTGACTCCACTATTTCCACTGTACATTCTAGCACCTCGCTCCATTACTATTTAGGGGGAAGAAAAGAACTTGGAGTCAGAAGAACCAAGTTTGAGAACTGGCAGCTGTGTGAAATCACCTAAGCTAATTATTCCTTCTATTTCTCTGCTTATTCCTCTGTAAACTCAGGGAGCGCTGGCCAGGAAATAAATTAAGCAAAGAAGTATATTGTATGGAAAAAATATAAAAATAATAAATATTGTAGAGAAAAACATACATTAAATATATTATACACAAAAATGTAAATGTTATATATAGTACAAATATATATATATATATATGTTTAGGAAAATATAAATTGTATATATTACATTAAAAAGGCATCAAGTCATTAGTTTCATATTTTCATCAGAATCTATGTAAATTATCAGAGATAGAAAAGGGAAAACAAAGAAAGAATATGGATAGACCATGGAATACTGTGGATTCTTTTACTTACGAGAGTAAGGGTAGCCAAGAACAACAAGGAAACCAATCAAGTTGAGTTAAATGTCTCTTGCAAAATTGCAATGTACAAAAAAGCCTCTCCTGGTTGTCCTGGCAATAGACACCAACCCCACTCCTACTTATGGCAATAGCATTAAAATAAGAAAAAGCACAAGTAAATAGAGCAAGCATTAATTAGAAGTAGATCCATAAAAGGATAATGAAAGAACTGGGGAGGAGTGTGAGAAAGATTGTATCACCAAGACTGATGTCATTATGGGGGAGAATATGACCCATGTATAAATGGACTAACTTGAACCTGTGAATTTGAGAAACCATCTGGACCTATTCCTTCTCTCACTGTTATTTAGGCTAGGCTGCTGAAATAAAGATAATTAACAATAATTAAGTAGCTTTAAGAAGACAAAAGTGTATTTCTCTCATCTGATAGTCTGAAAGGAGCAGTCCAGGTCAAAAGGCTGCTTTGCTCCATATGGTCATTCAGAAACCCAGGATCCTTCCTTCATGTTCGTCCACCATTCCTCAATGCCTGGTCTTGAGCTTGGGAGGGAGACGAGATGGCAGAGTAGAAGGATCTTGAGCTCACCTCCTCTCATGAGCACACCAAAATCACAACTAACTGCTCAACAAACATGGATTAAAAAAAGACTGGAATCTACCAAAAAAAGATATTCTACATCCAAAGACATAAAGAAGAAACCTTCGTGCCTGGTCTTTATCATGTGATTAAAGTCAGGTCACTGTCACATTAAGATTACATTTGGCTAATAGGCAGAAGAGATTGTAGTGGGACATACCCTAGACTAGGTCCAGAAGTGACACACATCACTTCCATTCACATATTTTTAGAGAAAATTTAGTCACATGACCATACCTAACTTGGAAATAGAACTAGCTGTGGGGCTTGGGGGGTCTAGGGGAGTTGAGAATGGAATCTGCCTCAATATCAAGGCAACAAAATCATGGTAAAATAACTAGAAAGAAAGACAAATGGGAATTAAAGACGTGCATCTATCTAACTTCGATTTTTTTGTGTCTTTTTCTCACTGAATAAAAGTAGGTATAATAGAAAAATGTCTACCAATAGCTAATTCATGTAAAAATTCTCAGAATTTTCTAAAAACAGTATAAAGCATATTCAAATTCTTTAGGGGAAAATGTGTTATAAAGTGTAAATCATCACCACATGTTGTTTGGGATATTTAATTGAAACAAATTTTGTAATTATTTTATCTTTTCTAATCATGTAAAAATGTAATTCAAAATCTGTTTTATGCAATTCCAAATCACTTTAAATCCTGTTCTCATTTTACATATTACAATAGCAGGAACCCAAAAGAAAACTTTTCATTTAATAAATGCAATTCAATATTACATGTTTTTGTGGTTACCTAGGTAATAGTTGCCATAGCTCTGGAACGCATAATCAGTTTAACATTTTATTCAAAATTGGTGCTACACTATAGCTTCAGATCACTATTTTAAATACAGTCATAAACAAGTGTATTAACCTTCGTGTTATCTATCAGTACCAAATATGCCTATTTATTCCATCAGGGTCAATATTTCAAGTGCCAGTTTATAATCTGTTCTTTGCCTATTCCCCTCAAGATCAAGAATTTTATAAAATTTCATAATTGTATATCTATATGTGTATTGGTCTTAAAGATGCTAATAGCTATACAACTGAATCTATATAAAAAAGAGATAACAAGTGCATTTCTATTCTAAGAATATATATAGAACATATAAACCCCCAACATATTTTTAATATAAGATTTATTTCTACTAATTAGGTCAACTGTCATAATTATTTAGCCAACCACTCTCTATCTAGGAAAAACAAAAAATTTGACCTTAATTTACATGTATAATTCCTAGATCTTTAATTATTGGGTTGTAATTCATTCTGAAGAACTTAAAAGTTTTGATTGGTGTCATACCAGGCATAAATGATTACCTCTTTTAAGCTGTTTGGTAATTTTAAATCAAGAAGTAGCATTGCATACCAGAGTAAGCAAGAGCCTAACGTCAGACTTGCAATCAAATTCTATGTCTGAAACTAGCTATGTGATTTTGAGCAAGTTACCTGAAACTCAGAGCCTCACTTTTCTCATCTATAAAGGAGTTTTTCAGGATCATTTTTAGAATTAAATGAGATAATGTATGTGGAAACAATCTAATAATAATGGCATGTGTGAGCCCATAGCAATTACTATAACTTAACTACCAATTAATTTTTCCTCTATTTGGTTAATTATAGATGTAGAAATGTAAATTGTATGCTGTCTCAAACAAAAAAGTTTATATAATTTATATTGATACATTTAGCTCTTGGCATCTAAGGTAGAAACTTTTGCATTAATGAAATTTATCCAACTCTTTTTATCAAACACAGTATTTATAAAGAGTTTAGCACTACCTGTATTCTAAAACTGTAACAGTAGAACTTGACTGCCTTCATCAACTCACTAACTTATTTCAGATCTCTCATCTGTAAGAGAAAATAAAAAATGTAGTCCAAAGAGCACAATGTATGGTGCCTTTGAAAAAGTAATCTCTTCTAGGGTTAAAATGTAAACGCGCACACACACACCCACACACAAACACACACACCTTTGCATTGCTTCTCTTTTCTCAAGTTCCAATTCCCTTTTTCTTAACCTTGCTTTCAAACAAGGCTTTCCTCTCTGCTATGAGCACAATGAAACTGCTCCTGTCAAGGTCACCATTGATTTCCATTTTACCATTTCCACAAGTCAATTCCCAGCCCTCATCTTACTTGATCTCTTAGCAGCATTTGACATAGTTGATCATCTCCCCCTTTAAAAAAACAAAACAAAAGAAAACCAAACAAACAAAATCAAAAAAACGTTGGCTTTCTAGGACACCATATGTCCTGGTGTTCTTCCTTACAGTCTGACTGCTCCTTCTCTTTCTTCTTTGCTACCTACTCCTCTTTATCTCTATTTTTGGATTGTGGAGTGCGTTGGGTATACTTCTCTAGTTACACTCATCCACTCTCATTGCTGTAAATTTCATCTATACTCAAATGTAATCTCATCCAATCTCATTGCTATAAATTTCATCTATACTCAAATGGCTCCCAAATTTAATCTCCACTCTACTTCTCTCAGCTTCATGATAATCTTTCTAAACTAATTGTTTACATGTCAACTAGAAATCTAACATACACTTACACTTAATATATCTGAAACAACTCTTTTTCTCCCCACTAGGACCATGAACCTGTTCCTCTCCCGTTCTTTCCCCCATGTTTCCTCAGGCCACCAGCCCAGAAGTCATCCTTGACTTCTCTCTTTTTTCATCACCTGCATTCAACTCATCAGAAAGCCATGGTGTGAAAATACACAAGAATCCTACCTCTTCTCACTGCAGCACCACTAATACCCTCGTGCAATCCACAGTTCTCCAATGTGACTTTTATCAAAATGTAAATCAGATCATGACACCCACCTGTTCAAAACGTTCCATGTTACTCAGAAAATATCCTAACCATGGTCTTAATGTTCGTATTTATTTTCATAGCCTATCTTCACAATCCCACCCCCTAACTCTTTCTGTGAATTTTCTTCATTTCAGCCACGCTGGCTCGTTCCCATGTTCAGATCTTCTCACTGCTATCCCCTCTCCTGGAATATCCTTACCCCAGATCACCAAAATGATTGAAGCTAACTTCCAAATTTCTGCTCCATTATTATCTTATCAATGGCCTTCCTCACTAACCTATTCAAAATAAACTTCCCACTTTTTCTTCTTATCCTATTTTAATCTACAAAAAAAAAAAAAGAAATGAATTAAAAGATGCTCCTCTCAGACCTCCCTTCAAGAAAGGATCCATTGCCCAAAAGTGAGGAGTGGGCTTAACCAACAGCCCCCCTATTAACTCCTTCAGAACCTGCCTCAGCTTTGAGTACAGGTGATATGCTTCTCTGGGTGACATCAGCCAAAAACGTGTCGATACAAAGACCCAGCCATTTCTAATGAGAATTCTTTGCTCTAGAGTGCCTCAATTGACTGGTAGGAATATTGTCAGGGGCAGCATCATAGCTGACCTCTGCCCAACCCCGATTCCTTCCTTTTCTGTTCACTAATGTTAGTCCCCAATAAACCTTTTCACTCCTGTGTCCATTTCAGTGTTTACTTTCTAGAGCACCCAAGAGACACAGCAAATTATATCATATACTTGTTTATTGTATCTCTCTCTCAATAGAATGTAAGTTCTATAAAAGCAGTGAGTTTGTCTTTTCAACTGTGTATGAAAAGACATACATGGTTCCTAATGCCCAAAACAGAATCTAGGATAAGATAGGTAATCAACAATTAATTATGACTAAATAAAGAATGACTTTGAATAAGAGAATTTACTAATACATAAACAATATTATAGCACCATTAATAAAATGTAAATAAAATAGGAAAAATACCAACCACAATTTTGCCATCCCAATAAATCATCTCTAAATTATCTTTTTTTTTCTTTAGCTACATCCTTACAAAATTATTTAGTTATATACTTTTAGTCACAACGTCACAAATACAATTTTTATTCTATTGGTTAATTTTAACTTAACACATAATTTTTCTAGATTATCATAGAATGTTCAGATTATACATTTCTAGTGGTATTTATGTTTCATGAGAGAGATATAGGATAATTTATTAAATTGTTGAGGTTTCTCTAAATGAAATTTTTCAGTATTAGAAGTAACAGCACAGTAAATATCCCTTAAATGTCTGAATATGTTAGCAGTGAACAGAGCTAGGTTGGATATTATATCAGTAATATTAGGTTGGGAATAAGGAATTTTTTTTATTATTATATGACCCCAGTTTGTTGCAATTTGCCAAAAACAATGTTATGGATGTTAGAAAAGACCTCCTCATTTTGGATGGGCTTGGCAGAAATAATATAAATTAAAGGGAGAATAAGAGTTTATCATGACCTCTAGAAGTGTCTTTGAATTGTCTTTGTATGAACTCTAGAATTGCCTTCTAAATGGACATGCAGACTTAGAATTATGTTCTCAAGCTCTGTGCATACATGCTACAGATGCTAATAAGATATTGTAACTAGGTAGTGCAAGGTTCATATCAAGTCAGTTTAACATGCCTGGTCATTAGAGCACAAGTTATTTAATTTTAATAGCAAGAGACTTTCTCTAAGTTTAATAATCTAATAATGGTCTCAGAAAATTGACAATGTAAAAAAATTATATTTTATCACATTTTAGTAATACACTGAGTAAAGCATGATTTGAAAATGTATAATCCACTGGTACTTCCTAGCCCTTGACAGAGACGAGTAGAAGCTTCATGACATATGAGGTGATAGAGTAAGATCATTTGAGAATCCTTAAGTATCTGCCATACACTATAAGATCATTTACTGAAATTATTAAATACTGTTTCACAAAAACTCTTAAATACTCTCTTGTTCTAGTGCTCCAATTAATTCCTTGACCTATTTGCAACAAAGCTTCGTAAGGACTTTAGTCTTAACCTGCAGTACAATTGAAATTATTATATTCAATGTAATCCCATTACGAGAGCAATACATGTATTTCATTGTATTTAGTTAAGTTAGGCTAAGCTATGGTAACAAATTCCAAAATTTCAGAGGCTTAACACACCAGAAGTTTTATTGCCCATGAATCAGTGTGGCTCTTCTTCATGCAATCATCCAAGACCAAGTTTCTTTCCATCCTAAGGTTTTATCATTCTCATCAGCCTCTGCAAGTAGTCAAAACAAGAGGAAAGAAAGCATGGAAGAGGCCAACCTACTATTGCAAAAGCCTCAAGGGGCTTCCCTGGTGGCACAGCGGTTAAGAATCCACCTGCCAATGCAGGGGACGTGGGTCCGAGCCCTGGTCCGGGAAGATCCCGCATGCCAGAGAGCAACTAAGCCTGTGCTCCACAACTACTGAGCCTGCGCTCAGAGTCCGCGAGCCACAACTACTGAGCCTGCGTGCCACAACTACTGAACCCCGTGTGCCTAGAGCCCCTGCTCTGTAACAAGAGAAGCCCACGCACCACAACAGAGAGTAGTCCCCGCTCGCCACAACTAGAGTAAGCCTGCGCGCAGCAACGAAGACCCAACACAGCCAAAAATAAATAAATAAAATAAATAAATTTTTTAAAAAACCTTCAGACGAGAATGACACATATTATTTCACATATTTATAAATTTCACATATTTAGCCATATAACTACACTCTAATCACGAGGGAACTAACACAATCTAAATATGTTCATTACTACAGTCTTACTAATAAAAAAGGAGAGAATGATTTTGGAAGAAAGAGTCTCTTAAATATTTATACAAAATTTAAACACTATAAACTATACTTAAAAATTGTACTTAAGACCACTCCTTAGAGATAACTACTGTAAAGGGTTGTTACACATTCCAACTTATTGTATTCATATGTGTAAATATATTTTAAATGAGTCCATAGTGCGCCTAACATTTTTCAACTTTAGGATAAAATTTAAAATTCTTAATATGGCTAGCAAAATGCTAAATAGACAACTTCTTGGCTTCCTCTTCCCATCTGTCACTGCACCCAGCCACATAATCCTTTCTTCTGTTCTTAGAACATTCCCATTTACATCTGCAGTTTCTCTGTCTGGAACCTTCCAGTTTTTTCAGGACTAGAGCCTTTCCTTTCTTCAGATCTCAACTTAAAAGTCATCTTCTTAGAGAAGACTTCCTTCAGCACTGATCTGGGATAGTATCTTCAATACATTGACTCTATCTCATCAACCTATTTAATTCCTCTTTAGCATTTATCACAGTCTGAAATTATCTTATTTATCTTCATTAGGAGATAAGTTCCAAAAGAAAAGGATGTTTCTGTCAAGTTTGGTTTGTCTGGTGTATAGAATTGTACCTCGTATACAATAGGTGCTCAGTAAATGAAAGAGTAAACAAATGAATGAGTGGTTCTATGACTTTGTAACAAACCAACTGAGAATTTAGTGGTTTAAAACAACAATGATTTGTTATTTCTCACCACTCTGTGGATCGGGAACTCAGGCAATACCCATCTCAGTGGTTCTTCTGCCCTAGATGATATTGACTAGTTTCATTCAGAAGCAGTTGCAGTCAACTGGAAGCTCATCTAAGAGCTTCTCAACCTTCAGAATGTCTCTCCATGTGCTGGTAATCATTCAGTCATCTAGCCTGGATTTCTTTACATCACGTCTGCTGCGATCCAAGAAGGGGAAATGGAAGCTGCAGTATCTCTTAAAGTTTAGTGTAAAAATCCCAGAATTGCACTTCCACCGCAGTCTGTTGGTCTAAGTAAGTCACAGTCTAGCTCACATTCAAGGAGAGAGAAAATAAACCCCCTTTCTTAGATTCTGTGCATGTACAGTGAAGGGAGCAAGTATTGACAGTCATATTTGGAAGCCATATACCATATACCCCAGTATATGGAAATGCTGGCATAAAAGACATCAACATTTTTTAAATCGATATTGCCAAACGGTCTACAAACAGGCTAAAAATACTGTTTTGGAGTCTGCCCTAATTTGCTCAGCAACCCTCTCCTGGATGGAACATACTTTGATTCTTATAGATCAATGGAAAGGAAATTTCAAGTCACAGAAAAGCCAAGCTAAATCAAATGTCTTCAACCTGTCTTTAGTCCAAATTAAGCATAATGTATCTAAATTATTTGAACATGACCACTCTGATTTGGGATTTCTGACTGAAGGTGGGAGTCCACCCCTCTGAAGCTTCCTGAGCTCCAGAGATATTAGAAGGTAAATGAGGAAAAAGGAGAAGAGGTGCTCAGATCCATTATCATTTTCCCTGGACAGAGAGTGATGCTGCCGATGAAATCTAGCCATGGTCCCCAACCTTATTCCCTTTAGCCATCTGCTCAAGCAAAATCTCATTAGAGGAGCTTAGCTAAGAGATAAATGCTTTTCTCTCCATTAAGTAAGGTAGGTGGGCAATTTTCCTGAACAGTAGAGACTCGAGAATGGGCTATAGATTTGTTATTCACTCTCCCTATTAGGAGAGGTGAAGATATATACTTATAAAAGAGATCTCAACCTAGTATATATTAGATTCCACTGGGAAAAATGTTTTAATTAGTAGTGTCTATGCTCCACTCCCAGAGATTTTTACTTGATTGGTTGGGGGTATTTTCTGAAAGTTACCAAGGAGTTTCTCACATGTAGCCTGAGTGAGACCTCTACCTTAGAGTAAAGAGTTTGGTAACAATTGGAAAACTTCACTTATAAACAATGTCTATAGTATTGTTTTTCTCCAGACCCATTAAAAGAAAAAAAAAAATTTACACAGCTGACATTAATTAGAGATTCTCCTGAAAAATTCCCCCATAGCAAATATTTGTTACTCCTACCCACTGTGTTTAAAAGTGTCTATTTCCTCACACCCTGCCAACATTAGATATTATTAATATTTATTTTTGCTGCCTTTTGTTAAACTAAGTAGAGACAACCACTTAAACATTGTTTCAATCTGTAAATATGTATAGAAAATAAATATACACAATAACATTTTTACTCCTTTAATTCTTTAGGTTAAAACTGATGCTACAAATCTTTTGCTTGTAATAAAGCAACATGACCTTTGCAAGTCACTTAAATTCTCTGTCTCAAATTCCCTGTCTAAAATAAAGGTAATAATATAGATTTCAAAGTGTTGTTACAAACATTTAGTGAAATAATATATGAAAAGCGCTTAGCAGAATGCCATACATAAAGCCAACACCCATTAAGTGATAGGTGTTTTCATTCTATTATTGTTGTTACCTTCTGCTATATATATTATGAGGCACATGTTATCATTTGATAATTCATTTCATGTTTTCATAGATAAATGCACCCTAGTCAGGCTTTGTCTCCATCATTTCACAAATACTGTTTATGTCAAAGTCACCGATGTCTTACATTAAACCAAATCCTGTCTGCTCTTTTCTGATCTTATCAAAGAACAGAGCCTAGTATTCAATAAGAATTTGTTCAATGTATACACAAACTTATTAACTCTCTTTATGACAGAAAAACTAAAACTTGAAGAGCTAGTGCAAAATATCTCTGGGCAAAAAAATAAGAGTAATCACTTTCCCTGAAACTTTGCATATATTCTTTAATTACTTCTAAGTAAATTTGTCAATCAATTAATGTTTATTCAATTGCGAATTAAGTGCTGTCTGGAAATAAACAACAAAACATTAGGCATGATCCCTAATATCAAGGTGTTTTAAATTTAGATGAGACGAATAACTATACATAAAAAGTTAACTACCAGGCAGCAAACATTAAATGCTAAAGAATGACACAAATATGAATAAGGAGAAATAGGTTAAGATTCAAATGCATGTACTTCACAGGATAATAATCAGGAGCAGTTATTTTTGTTTTCTTCATTGTTGAAATGTAATTGCATTTTTTAAAGATTTTGATGCCCAACCGAATATGTAATCTGGTAACAAAATTTTGAGAAACCCTTAGAAAACTATTTCAGACAATTCAGGAAAAATAAAAACAAAAATTTTAATGCTGCTTATTAAGAAAAATAACTAAATTGAAGTCATCTTCAGGAGGATTAAGTGTTTGGGAGAGGGAAAAGAAACTTGTGCTGTTTTGGGCAGAAATTGACACATTTGGTTGTTCTGCCTCATATACATATTTGAGGAATTATTTGAAAGCTAATTATGTATTTCATAGTTGTAATTTTAAAATAAATAGTTAATTGCATATTCCTAACTGCAGAGATTTCTACCACATATGTGTGTTTCCCAAAAAAATAAATGTTTTTCTTCAGAGTAACTGTCTCTGAAGTCATGACTCTTGAGGTGAGTCTAAATAATGCAAATCAAAAAAGTGATACGATTTTTTAAAAAAATCACAGTGTGGCTAAGCTTATCAGATTAGTTTATTGTTTGTTAGGAAGATCTGAGGCAATATAAGCTCATCAAATGCCTAGAGAAAATGAAGGATGCTGTTACTGGGGGAAAGGTCACAGAAAAGGGAAATGTAAAAATAAATGTTACCTACTTTACACTTTTGAAAACAGCTGGCCTGGTCATCCACCAACAGCAAAGTTCTTTAATTATTCTTGAAAGAAATGGCAGGGAGGGTCAAGTTTAAGTATAACCTATCAGCAAAAGACAACAGTCCTCAATTTTCCATGAAAACAATTCAGTAAGATGTAGTCTTGAAGTCATCCTGTATGGCCATATCACCATGGTAACCTCCAGCTCAGTCTGGATGACGTCTGCAGAGCATAAGAACATTCCTTTAAAGAGAGAAGAATGCATGCAGGTCACACACATACAAGCACGATGCAAGAGAATAAAAGATTCATTTACAGGAAAGTGCAAGCTGCATGTTGTAGGCGCGCAAAGTTTGGATAATAAAACCTTTCTGAGTCTCTTTTCTTATATGAGGCATGCAAAAATTGAACCCCAACTACTGAAGCTGGGAGCATCTCCGATATGGCAAGAAGAAAATACCTATAAAATAAAATGTGAGTAATAGGGGAATATTTTTCCTGGCTACATAATCCAGAAAGTTAGTTTCCCCACCCAAACCCAAGGTGGGAGAAATGTGATTTCTCCTCTGGAGATACAAAACACCTTTTTTTGGAAGCCATGTACCTCTATTCCCAGGCATTACTGTCTAAGGCATTAGTGAAATATATTTGCACATAAGGAAAGCTGCATTTAATTCAATGTTAACGATAATCCATGTGAGAAATAAGCACAGACAAAAATGGTTAGAAATAATAACAAACACTTTTATAATGCTTATTATTTAATAGACACTTTACATATATTTACTTTCTTAATTCTTCCATCAACCCTGTAGTATAGGTGCTATTATTTTCCCTCTTTATAGACAAAGAACTAAAAACACAAATAGGTTAGGTAATTTTCTCAAGGCCACGCAGCTAATAAATGACTGATCCAGAATTCAACCTGAGACAGTTTGGCTCCAGAGTCTGTATTCTTAATCACTATGATAAGCCTATATTACCACACAGAATTCTTTTTTCTTTAGATTCAAATGATAAAATGCCTCAAGTCTGCTGTTGTGTTAGTTACCTATTGTTGCATAAAAAATGGTTTAAAACAATAAGTAGTTATTATTTCAAAGTTTTTCTGAGTCAGGAATGCCGGAGTAGCTGGGCTGAATGTTCTGGCTGAGGGTTTCTTATGACCTCGCAGTTAAAATCCTAATGAGGCTACAGTCACTTGAAGGCTTGGCTGGGGCTAAAAAATCTGCTTCCAAAATGGCTCATTCTCATGACTGTTGGTAGAAGGTCTCAGTTCCTTACCACCTGAACTTCTCCATCTAGCAGTTTGGTTAGCCTTACCACATGGCAGCTGGCTTCTCCCAGAGTGAGAGTTTCCCCCAGAAGAGAGAGCAAAACAGTAGCCAAATTGTCCCATACCATCACTTCAGGCATAATCTATTGGTCACACAGAATGCCGTATATTTATGAAAGCCATACACAAAGGTATGGGTATCAGGAGCAGAGGATCACAGGGAACCACCTGGGAGACTGCTGATCATAACTGTAATTTGAATTTATTTGATTAATGCAAGGCAGGGCTGGGACAAAAAAAAGGCAAGTGAGGTGTCTATGGGGTAAAATTTAAGGAGGCACCAGGGGCCTACCCTGCACTTGTGTGACCCAGAGAAGGAGTACTTCTGTATGTTTTGTTCCCTAGGCACCTTTCTTGCTTCACCCTAGTACCAGCCTTGGTACAAAGGGTAACAGGTTTCCATGTTTTAATTTACTATTTTTCCAATTGTTTAATACTGTTGGTTTGCACGTTCAGGGGCTTCCCAGATGAAATCCAAAATGGGCCCTCGTACAGAGAGAGCATGGAGAGCGGAAGAAAGAGGCAGACACTCCAGATTGGTAGGTGGCGGATTTATCAAGCAAAGGAACGTGAGGATTGACTTGGGCACTGCAGAATGAGTAGATCTCTGCTCCATCTGCCAGAATCTTAAGAGTTTATACAGAGGCCTTAATGTGGTTCAGATAGACACTTGGTCACGTGGTCTCAACAACACATTGTTCTCTCAAGGTTTGCTCCATAAACACTCTAATATTGTGATATTTGAGTTACATTTATGCCAGTTTTTCTGGGGCAGTGGTTTATGATCTTACCCTAAAAAAGTTAAAATTACTTCTTCATCGTGAATTACAGCATAATTTATTCAGACTTTGCAGTGTTTGCTCCTTTGTCCTACAAAACTCTGTCATCATTTTTAAGTGCAAGAATGTGACCTTCATTACTAATCGTAATCTGGCAATAAGAACAAGGACTAAATTTCATTTTTTGAATTTAATTTTGTTTCATTGAACTTTATGAAAAAGGGATAACAAAAAATTTATGAAGTAAACAATAGTATAAAATAGTGACAACAACAAAAGAAATAGTTTATCCCTACTCTGACATATAAACTTCTTTTTTAACCCATTTTCTCCTAGTCATGGTCTAGTTGCACACAATAAATCCCAGCAGATATACTTGTTTTGTTTTTCACTTATATCCTAAATATTTATCTATGTATTATGCACTAACCTTCTCTATATGCACTATTGCCACATAATTCTTATATCATTTCACATCTTGTTTTTAAAAGCGTCTTATTTCAGAAAATTTCAATCACATAGGAATGTAGAGATATTGGTCTAGTAAACCCTTTTACCATAACCCAGCTTTGACAATCATCAGTCACCTAATCAATTCTAAATCAGAAACTATTCAAACCTCACGAAATTAAATTAGATATTTAACTTGAAAATTAAGTTTTTAAAGCATTTCTCAACTCCATGAGAGACTTTCACTATTTTACTGGTACATATGAGTAGCCTACCTCACCTTGAAAGGATACTTTCCATGGACTGAACTGACAACTAGACAAGAATGAACCAAATGTCTTTGAGTTGCCCAAAAGGCTAGACTGCATTAGAAAATTCTAGACTGTGTTATATATATTTTAATAGATGCAAAATCATATTAGAAGAAATTGAAAGTCACCCCAAATTGAAAAATAGCAAAGCCTCTAGAATCGTCAATTAATGGTGACTTGTTTATCTTTTTCAATTGCTTCAATCATTGTAAAAAAAAATAATTTTTAAAGAAAAAAAAGTTTGAGAAATGATAAATCTGGAGAAAAAAAAGAAAAAAACAAAATGTATTTTGTTATCTGAGACCTGGGGAGAGGAGCTATTGACTGCCGAGTTCAATTAAGTTTCAGAGAAGAAAGTCAGAATTAGCAAATCCTTAACAAGCCACTCTGGCAGGAAGTTAATTTTTGATTAAATAACATGATTATAGAGTGAGGGAGCTTAATTCATAGGGAGATATTGGATGATATCCAAATATATTACTTATTTCTGAGAATTAAAAAACAACTTGACGTGCCCCGGTTCGGGAAGATCCCACATGCCGCGGAGCGGCAGGGCCCGTGAGCCATGGCCACTGGGCCTGCGTGTCCGGAGCCTGTGCTCCGCAATGGGAGAGGCCACAACAGTGAGACGCCCGCGTACCACAAAAAAAAAAAAAAAAAAAAAAAACAACTTGAAATAGCATGAAATGATCTTTTAAATAGCATTAAGATAACAGCTTAAGAATTGATAGCAACTAGTGATATCTACCTAATACTTAAATATTAACTATTAGCATGGGTTTGGCAATGTAATTCATACTAATATATTTTTAAACTTTTGTTTAAAATATGGCAAAGAAGTTTCCATTGTTGATTTGAACACACATAAAATAGGTAACAATGAAACCTACACTCCAGGGAGTTGATAGCAGCTGTAAAAGGAAAACTGGACTAGGTACCAAAAGATTTAGAATTTAGCTTTAACTCTTTCTCTAAATTCTTATATATTTGGACCTCAAAATAGTTTGTGTAAAAAGTATTGACCTGAACTAAGTTAAATAGATGATTAAGCTAAAATTTAAAAAAAGATTCTCTAATATATGCCATATAAAAGGATAATAATTAAATGTACATGGTAGTTCTGTTTAAGGTTCTATTTTCAAATCAGAAATTATAGAAAAGCTCCAAATGATCTGTCTGTGTTGAACTTATATTCAGACAGGGGGAAAAAAGTATATGTTACTGTATAATAATGTTACTATATAATATCAACCAGACAGGCTTTCTTCCAAAGCATAAAAATAAAAATACATACTCAGCATAACATAGCCATTCTAATATACATTACTAATTATCAGATATGTATTAACACTGCTTGATATACATTTCATTGTAAATCCAATTTATATTCTCCATTTGTGAAGCAGCACTTATTGAGTCCAATTATTGAACTTTTGAGCAACGATTGTAACTAGCCTGGATTATTTGATACACTCTGGGACAAGGCCTATTTCACTACAGATTCTGAGTAGGAAACAGAAAATACTCTAGATCTCAAAGCGTAGTCTCTGGTTCGGCAATCCAGCAACTTCTTATATATTGATATTCTTGGATCCTACCCCCATGCCTAATAAATCAGAAATTCTGAGAGTGCAGCCAGGTAATCTATGTTTTAACAAGTCCACCAGGTCACTCTGAGTCACACTAAAGTTTAAGAACCACTGCTCAAGATATTTTATGTAAGAGTGAATGAAATACAGGTTAGGTGCTTACAGAATCATTGAGAAGGCTACAAGAGCAAGCTCTGAACAGGGTCTCCAGAAATAAAGAACAGAACAGAACTGACTCATTAGGGAATGACCACCTCTGGGTCCACTTCTGGAACAACTGATCTCAAGACCATATGCTGTACCTTCAGGATGCTGAAACTCAGAAACCACTGTTACTGTGCCTCTCAGTACCAGAAGCTGTGGAGTGGAGCCTGAGACGCAGCAGCACCTCACATCTCCATGACTTTATTTCTCACAGAATAACAGTCAAAGCGGACAGGAAGATTGCCTCTGCCTCCCAAATCTGACACCAGTGCACATGGAGAGATCCCCTGTGCAACTAGAAACATGGCTACATGGGAATAACTTAGTGCCGACATTAAGTTGATCGTTATTTAAAACTCAGCCCTAGTGGTCATCAGCAGAGTTGTACTCAGCGTCCTGTGCAGGACGACGGAAGTGACTCTTCTTTCCATCTTAAATGTGATTTGATACAAATAGCTTCTCGGGATCATTGATGTGCTAAATGGCTTTTGGAGAAATGGACTTAGAAAGCTAATTGAGAGGCAGTCCCATAGATTTCCCTAGAGGTACACTAGTAGATTTTCATGATGAACAGTGTTGCTACAAATGGAAGTGTTCATGTTGGTGATAAAAGGCCTAATATTGGCTAATGTCCACAGTAGTACAGAACAATCAGCAAATTTTTAACAAATGCTTTCATTTATGCCTCCAATAATATAGGTGAGGTTTGCAAATCAAGTCTTCCTTGACTCAATGAATTCATGTTATTAATAAACATGAAAGTATCTTTTTAAAAGTATATTTGACTTTATTGTACTCTATATCTCAGGGAAATCTCTTACATATATATCACTTGTCAAAACATTACAAATTGCATAAAACAGCATTTAAACATTAGAATTAAAATAGTAAAAGGGGAATAATTCACTATTTTTAAATTCAATTCTCTATCTTTATCCTCCTCTCAGAATTATCTAATGGATATGGCTAATTACCTTGGAGGATATGCTTCTATATAGTTTTCTTGCACTAGGACCCTGGTTGTTGGAGGTCATTGAGAGGATGTGACCACTGCTTGACCCCAAGCTGGCTCTAGGCAAGTGTAGACTCCCCAACCCCTTCCCTGTTTTTAAAATGTCCATTCTGCATACCGTTCCCAGAGCAGTTTTCAAGAACAACGCCTTGAGAGAACAATGTGTTGTTGAGACTATCTGGACCGTGTACCTGACTGAGTCCAGTTAATGCTTCTATAGAAACTTTTAAGATTCTGGTGTGTGGGTGTGGAGATCTACTTATCTTGCAGATACCCAAGACAAGCCTCATATGTAATTTCCCTTGCTTATTAAAACTGCCACCTACCAGGACTTCCCTAGTGGCACAGTGGTTAAGACTCCATGCTCCCAATACAGGGGGCCCGGGTTCTATCCCTGGTCAGGGAACTAGATCCCACATTCATGCCGCAACTAAGAGTTCACATGCCACAACTAAGGAGCCGGCAAGCCACAACTAAGGAGCCTGTGAGCTGCAACTAAGACCCAGCACCACTAAATAAATAAATATTTAAAAAAGAAAAAGAAAATACAGATCTCTCTCAGGATAGCCACAGCTTTATTAAAAAAAAAAATGCCACCTACCAACCTAAGTGCTCATAAATGGATGAATGGATAAAGATGTGGTATATATATACATATATACGTGTACAATGGAATACTAGTCAGCCATAAAGAAAGATGAAATCTTGCCATTTGCAACAATATGGACGGACCTGAAGGGTATTATACTAAGTGAAATAAGTCAGATGGAGAAAGACAAATGCCATGTGACTTCACTCACGTGTAGAATATGAAAAACGAGCAAACAAAATAAATGAACAAACCAAACAAAAACAAACACATAGATACAGAAAGCGGAGTAGTGGTTATCAGAGGGGAAGGGGATGGAAGGCAAAATAAGTAAGGGGATCAACTGTGTGGTGACAGGTGGAAATGAAAATTTTGGTGATGAGTACTCTGTAGTGTATACCGAAGTAGAAATACAATATTGTACACATATATAATACATAATGTTATAAACCAATGTTACCTAAATAAAAAGTAAATTTAAAAAAAAGAGAAAAGAAAGCTGCCTCCTTTTGTGTGTGTTGGGGCAGGGAGCATTCAGATTTCACCTGGGAAGCTTCCAAGGTCACAAACCAATGCCAGTCAGTCAAGGTACAAGTAAATGAGGACAAGACCCCAGGAATCTGTATAACAGTTTTGTTCTCAACAATTCCTTTCAAGGCTCCCATGCAATCCTGACACAGGCCAGACCCTTGTGTGGAGCCTGTTGTGCTCAGGGGACATGGCCATGCATGTGCTGTGAGCCTGGTGCATAGAGGATGCTGGTTCTCAGGCAGCCCAAACACAAGCCCCCGGCGTGAGCATCTGTGCCCAAACAGCAAGGATAATCTCCCAAATTCAAACTCATGGCTTAACAGAGCTTGGCACTGTTGGAGCACTCCATGAATACCTATTTAATTAATTAACTAATGGTAACGGAAAGTGGCAGAATCCAAAAAGTGAGCATAATACTGTCAAATTTTAAAAACAACAAAGCAAGAAGAGTCAAGAAAAGATGATGAGACTTTCCTATTTAATTAGTATGCCTTTGATGAATCATAAAATGTGCAATATGCTGAAATCATGTCAGTTTAGACTGACTAAAGGAGTCTACAGTACATAAGCCCCACTCCCTTGTTCTCAGATAGGTGAATTTCTCAACTTTCCAACAGAATGGTTCTCTCATCTTTTTTCGAAAACCTCCAGGGACAAATGATTCCACATCATCCTGAGCAGATTGACATGAAAATTTCATGAGAATAAACCTAATGGTGTTAGGTATAAAATTGGTGATTAATCACTGTGCCATCTTGAAACTTAATTTTTCTTACTCTCCTAGTAAATCCTTTATAAGGACTGTTTCTTTTTTTTTTTATGAGTATGTTGAAGAATTCACACAAAAGGTAGAATTCTCACTTCCCTTTAATTTTTACAAATAATCTTAGAACAATTCAGGTAACTAAGGTTTTGGGGGGAAACAGTTCTTACTTGTACATAAAGAACTATTACATGCTCCATTTTTCTGTAAATAATTCCATTGGCTGGATTAACAAACACTGTCACAAAAACACAGAATTTTTTTAAAGCCATAGATCACTGCATATATATTGACAAAAAGCCATAAACAAACATGCATTTCTCCTTATTAGAACTTAAATAGATGTTTGAACATTAAGGCAGTGATGATTCTAAAACATAATGAAATTCTAAGTTAAGCCTTTATGTTTGTTTTGAAACCAATATTCATAGGCAACTGTGACCAAAGCAAACTTTTATCTACCACGTTGAGTTCATCTGCCCAGGATATGTTATTTATCCACTGCCAATAATTCTTCTACAGAACAGGAATTAGTAGCAACACCATTGATTTACTTTAATGAATTCTTAGGAGTGCTTCTATTTAATTTTTATTTATTTTTCTGATAATAATAGAATTGTAAATATAAAAATTAATATATATTTTATTTGTAGAAATTTTGGAAAACTGAAAATTATGAAGAGAAAAATAAACCACTTGTATTCCTGACAACCAGCATTCCAGCGCTAAATTCTCCTTATATTTTTGGTATATTTCCTCCTGGACATTTTTAATTCACAAATGTAAGTAAAATTAGGGTTATTTACTGAGGGTATGTGTGTCAGTAGCTATATGTCTATACACAAATACACAACATATGTTTAAACAGTTTTGCATCATCATTCTTAATTAGACATTAAGTCATTTACACAGCACACAATATATACTGACAACAAACAGGAAAAAAATGTGGAGCAAAAATGAAATGGATATATCAAACTCAGAGTAATAGAGTTACCCTGATAGAGCTTTAAACTTAACACTAAGCTTCCTGGCTTAAAAAATATTTGATACAACAAAATCAGGTCTACCTCTGCTATCACATAACAAGTGGCCCACAGGGCTTTTGTAACCTTTGCTTGATTGAATTACTGCTACTGAGAGATTCAGTGAAGCATTTTCTACTTCACAGCAGTCTCCATCATTCTGATATTTACAAATATCAACGAGCAGCAGCCTGCAGACAAAATCTTTCATTGGAATAACAAAGCTTTTTCAAAATATCCAATATAAACTAGCCCCTTTATAAGTTCCTGCTAAATCATCAACCCCCTTTTATCTTACACGTTTGCAGTGTTTTCTGATTTCTTACACTTTAAGGAAAGAAGCACATCAAAAATGTTTAGAAACGTTATTCATTCAAGACTTTCCTGTGTTTATCTGTATGTTCTAGCTTTTTTTTTTTTTTTTTTTTTTTTTTTTTTTTGCGGTACGCGGGCCTCTCACTGTTGTGGCCTCTCCCGCTCTGGAGCGCAGGCTCCGGACGCGCAGGCCCAGCGGCCATGGCTCACGGGCCCAGCCGCTCCGCGGCACGTGGGATCCTCCCGGACCGGGACACGAACCCTTGTGCCCTGCATCGGCAGGCGGACTCAATCACTGCGCCACCAGGGAAGCCCCGCTCTAGCATTGTAAATGAGTGCTCATGTGATCAAAAATAAGTGACAAAATACTAAGGTTATTAACTATTCTACACTTTCTCTGCATTTTTCATGAGTTTGATTTTCAAAAATAAGTTGGAATTACATTTACTCCATACATTATTTCAGTTTTGTATTATCTGCATTGTATGTATAAATTTATGCCAAAAATTATCCTTGTTCAAAAGAAAATTTAGGTTCTTCTCTAAACTATGTGACTTCGGCTGAAAAATAATAATAAAAGTAATAATAATAATTTAAAAGTGGGAATTCCCTGGTGGTCCAGTGGTTAGGACTTCGTGCTTTCACTGCCGAGGGCCTGGGTTCAACCCCTGGTTGGGGAACCAAGACCCCACAAGCTGCGTGGTGTGGCCAAAATAATAATAATAATAACAATAATAAAATTATGTGACGTATGGTGAACCAACAAATATTTAGGCAAGTTTTGATTATATAGGCATAAACTTCTAATAATAAAGATATTTGATGGAATAAATATTTTGAATTCTTAAATTTATTCCCTAAATCAGTAAAAGAACGCGTTTAAATAATTTTTAATTCCTCACTAGTAAAACAGTACCTTGTACACCCTCTGCTGGCTTGAAGAAATAGTTTAACTGTAAAAAGACATTCATATATTTGTATAGTAATCTAGCATAGAAAAAACAGAAACACTTTAAAGGTTACATAAAGACTTCAACTATAATAATAATTCAAGTAAAAATAAGCATATTTATTCTATTTCAGGCTAAAAAATTACAGTTTAGTATCATAAGAAGTGAGTGTTGAAAGAATATTAACATAAGATCACAGTAATCAAAACAATTTGAGGCAGGCACAAGAAAAGACAAAAAGTGTAGAGTAGAGCATCCAAAAGAGTGTATTAGGAATTTAATAAATGACAGACATGACAGTTTAATCAAGTGGGGAATGAGGACTTTGATAACAATGAATGGTGACATAATTAGTCACATTTCTGGAAGAAAGCAAAGATTAAACCTTTACCTCTGTACAAAGGTAAGTTCCAGATGAAATTTTAAAACTTTAAATATAAACTCTAAACCCATATAAACACTAGAATAACATTTTGGAAAATTTCATAGCTCTCGATGGGAAAAGTCTTCCTCAACAAGACAGGAGATTCAGAAGTTATTAGGGAAAAGGTAGTCATATTTAACTACACATACATTGTCATAAGAGGAAAACACCATAAACAAAGTCAAAGGCAAGTGATTTGGGGCAAATATGGCAACAGATATGATAGGTAAAGACATACATTCCCTCAGACACAAAAAGGGTTTATAAGTTGGTAAGAAAAATACAAGGAACCTAATAGAAAAAAGAAACCAAAGTCTTACTCTAAGGAAATTCATAAAAGAAGAAATCCAAATAGTCAATAAGCATACAAAAAGCTGCTCATCCTCCCAGGTAGTTGAGAAAAGTGAAAGTGAAATGCAACCTCACAGCTGTTAGAATTCCTGTTATCGAAAGGATGAGGAATAACACGTGTTGGAGAGGATGTGGAAAAAAGGGAACCCGCATACATTGCTGGTAGGAATGTAAATTGGTGTTGCCACAGTGGAAAATAGTATGGAGATTCCTCAAAAAATTAAGAATAGAACTGTTATACGACCCAGCTATTCCACTTCTGGGCATTTATCTGAAGAACAAGAAAATACTAATTCGAAAAGATATATGCACCCCTATATTCATTGCAGCGTTATTTACAATAGCCAATATAAGAAAACAACTTAAGTCTTCATTGATGGATAAAAGGATAAAGATGTGGTATATATACACAAGGAAATACTACTCAGCCAAAGAAAGAATGAAATTCTGCCATTTGCAACAACATGGATGGAACCTGACAGCGTTTTGCTAAATGAAAAATGTCAGAGAAAGACAAATACCATATGATTTCACTCATATGTGGAATCTAAAAAAAAAAAGAGGAACAAACAAAATAAAACAAAAACAAACTCATAGATACCGAGAAAAGACTAATGGCTGCCAGAGAGGAAGAGGGTTGGTGGGTAGGTGAAATGAAGGGTGTCAATGTATGGTGGTGGATGGTGACTAGACTTGTGGTGGTGATCACTCTGTAGTATATACAGTTGTTGAACCATAATGCTGTACACCTGAAACATAAAAAATGAAAATGAAATGCACAGGGAGGGTTACAAGTCATTAATAATATAATTATCTTCAGCCTCGTGCTAATTAGCAAAATTTTAAAATACAAGTGCAAGCTGCTTCAGTCTTTTAAAAAATATTTGGCAATATCTGTAAATCAAACACACACACACACACACACACACACACAACTTTTGATGAAGTAATCCTACTTGGGGGAGTCTATCCAATAAAAATAAAAGTGCCACAGTACAAACATGTCAGGCCATGTATTTAGTGACATTTAAGGTGATATATTTGTAATGGCAAAAAATAGGGAGCGTTCAAATATCCATCAAAAAACTTTGGTACAGTCGTTCTCTTATGCAATTATTTAAAGGAAGATGTAATTATATGCATATATATTGATCAGAAAGAGATATGTATTGATCATAATGACTCATTAAGATGAAGTTAAGAAAAGCCATAACAGCAATAGGCTTTTTATATACAATTTTTTGTGTTTGTGTGAGCATAAAAGACATTGAGGAAGAAGAACTAGGCCCTTTAGAGTAGCTACCAAGTGGTAGGAATGAAGAGGGTGGGAGCGAATTTTAACTTCATTTATATATCTTTGAATTTTTAATTAGTTAAAATGATTACCAATACATTCATAATTTGAAATTTTAATAAAGAAGATAAAATTGAAAAGAAAGAATTAATACGAAGTATTTATCTTTCAGGACATAAAGTACATTCTGTACATATTTAAGTTATAGGCTCTATCTTAATTCCTCTTTGTTTTTCTCCCCTTCCCTCCTCCCCGCCCCTCAAAAAAGTAAAAGAAATTCTATCCACCCAGCAGTGTGTGTCCATGAAATATGGGTGGAGAGAAGTGAAAAATGGCAGGGAAATTTCCAGTATGGAGTAGGGGAACAATGACACGCCAAGCACACATATTTGAGAAAACTCCCCAAGGGGTATTGAACCCCAATCCCGTGCTGAGAGCTACAGTTTTACGGATTAGGTAGGGAAAACCTTCTCCTCAGTTGCTTACCATGAGTTTCACTGGGGGGGGGGGGGGGGAAACTGGCTGTGATCACAGGTGCCAGCAATACTGACTCCCAAATAGCTTCAAAATTTTTCTAGAAAAATAGTGTAGTATTTTTTTCTCATCTTTGGCTGCACATTAGAATCAACTGGGGGGCAAACAAACAAAAGAATAGTGTGTGCATGCTGGTTGAATCAAAATTTTGGAATTGAGGATTGTTTCTCCTCTGCTAGTACATTTTAAAAGCTCTCCAGATGATTCTGAAGCACAGGGGGTTTGAGACCATTAACAGGGTTAAGCGCCTTAAACCTAGTGCTGAGACAGTTAACTAGAATCCGCTGCATGCCTCGGCCAGACTGCCTGAAGGAGGTAAGAAGATGGTTGTTGCCAGATAGAAGAGAATTTGAAACCAGGAACTTTAGACACACTGCTGTATTTTTTTTTCTTTCCATTAATTTTTAGAAACAGTTTTACTGAGGTATAATTTGGGGGCTATCATGAATAATGATTCTTCTATAAACTTTCATATCCAAGTCTCTGTATGGATATATTGTATATTTTTTCTCTGCTTTTTAAGTAGATACCTTGGAATAGACTCACCAAATTGTATGGTAAGTGTATGTTTAACTTTTAAAAAAACTGCCAAATATTTCCAAAATGTCTGTACTATTTTACATTCTCACCATTAATGTTTGAGGATACTGAGACAATTTTCATGTATCTTTCATGTTTCTGCACATTTTGTGAGCAGAGCAATTGACTGATCTCTTGTCTCAGGCTATCTCTTTTTAAGTATCTTCGTATAGTGAACAGCCTTGAAAAAGCCAGGAGCACGTTTGCTTACTACCTAGCATAATAAGATAATGTCTTCCTCTGAGGCAAAGATCAGCAGATTTGAAGATTCAGTTTCAGAAGATTCAGATTCCCTAAGCTTAGGGCTCTTGAGCTGTGATAAATATCCACTGCACTCACAGCATCCCCTTGGCCCTTACTGCCATCACCCTGTGGAAATTAGGGCTCAGGGACCTGATGCAGGAAAATAATACTCTGGCTACCGCTATTGTTTTAAGTGATAAACTGTCCTTTGTCTCAGAGTCAAGGGTCTTGTGTCTTCTGCCAGCATCCACAAAATGTGGAAGGCTACTTTGTTAGCTTTCACGTAGGGTAAAATCTCAGCCCTTTCATGGTTTTTGGCAGAGAGTTCTAGTTTCTCCACATCATCATCAACCCTTGGCATTTTCCCTTTTGGATTTTAGCCATTCTAACAGGCGTGATTTTAATTTGAATTTTCCTAATGACTAATTAAACTGGGCATCTTTTCATGTACCTATTGCCATCCTTATGTCTACTCTGGTGCTGTCTTTATTCAAATCCTTGCCCCTTTTTTAATTGGGTTGTTTGTTATTATTAAGTTGTGGACGTTCTTTATGTATTCTGGATGCAAGTCCTTTATCAGATATATGATCTGCAAATACTTTCTGTGGCTTGTGTTTTCATTTTCTTAATGATGTCTTCCAAAGAACAAAATTTTTCATTTGATGAAGTTGAATTTATCAATGCTTTCTTTTTTGGATCATGCTTTTGTTGTCATGTCCAAGTAACCTTTGCCTAAGCCAAGGTCACAAAGATTCTCCTGTGTTTTCCTCTAGAAGTTTTATAGTTTTATCTTTTACATTTAGACCTATGCGCCATTTCAAGTTTTATATAGGTCAAGGTTTTTTCTTTCTTTTTCTTTTTCTTTTCTTTGTGTGTGTATATGTGTGTTTGTGTGTGCATATGGTTATCCTATTGGTCCAGCACCATTTTTTGAAAAGATAATCCTTTCCCCATTGAATTATCTTGTCACTTATGCAAAAAAAAAAAAAAAAAAAAAGCAAAACCTGATCATTTCTACATAGGTCTGTTTCTGGGCTCCATGCTATTCCATTCATCTTTATGTCTATTCTTACGCAATTTGCAGCATCAATAAGTGGGAATCTGGTTTTATGGTCTATTTGATAATCTCTCCTCATTCTGATATTTTTGGTTGTTCTAATAATTAACTACTTCCATTCATCAGTCTTATCATCAAATGATAATTTCTTATTTCCTTTCATATTTTCTTGAGGGCTCTGCTATACACTACATACAAAAAATTGAGACAGTCTCAGAGACTCATTGAAAGGGACTATACCAGGTAATCTTTTTAGAGACAGACTCATGGTTACAGCCTTTGGAGTTTAAGTGAAAATTGTTCAGACAATTTTTAGGCAGCCCGGAGGACTTGATTATGATTTTCAGGAATCGTTCTCATTCAGAAGCAAAAGATTTCAAGAAAACAGATCCAGAAGAACAGGAATTAATTACATAGAATCAAATACACTAATGAGGCATATTTACTTGTGGTTATTTCTTTGGGCATACTGTTATTATTATTTCTAAATATCTATTTTCTGATGTGTTTATGAGGATGCCATTTTTTTTCTTATTAATCCATTTCTAGCCCTCAATTTAGTAGACTATGCTCTTGTAAATTGAAATGAAACCTTTAGAAAATGATATCTGAGTCTCACTGACCTCTAGAATTTAGAAAGAGATGCTTTCATTGAGTCTTACTATTCATGACAATTCATTTATTTCATAGGTTCAATAAAAATCCATCTTTCATTTTACCCGGACACATTTGACAAATTGACAGTGCAACCAAGGTCATAATAGAGTATTATATTTGATAATATGTCGCAGAAGCTCACCATTAAGGAATAAGTGTTTCACTTCACATATGGAACCAATGTCCACAACATACACCAAACTGAACTGGCATCTATTATATGAATTACAAGATCCCAGTCCCAAACTGATAAGAAAAGTCACTTCCTGGTAGGCCAGGGCTCTTAGACTATTTGGGTGATTTCAGAAAGAGAGTTCACCCAAATTCATAGGGACTGCAAGAAATCTTATACAAAGAGACTTTTGTGCTTGGTTTTCTAGATTCAAAACAAAAGAGCAAATAAAGATTTTAAAAGTCCAATCCTATATTCCTTATGAAATTTCTAGATAAAAGTTAATTTTCTAAGGGCTTCCCTGGTGGTGCAGTGGTTGAGAGTCCACCTGCCGATGCAGGGGACACGGGTTTGTGCCTGGGTCCGGGAGGATCCCACATGCCGCGGAGCGGCTGGGCCCATGAGCCATGGCCGCTGAGCCTGCGCATCCGGAGCCTGTGCTCTGCGATGGGAGAGGCCACAGCAGTGAGAGGCCCAAGTACCACAAAAAAAAAAAAAAAAAGTTAATTTTCTAGCCTAAATTTGTTCAACCCTGTATTTTCTATGAGCCTTTATTAATTAGCACTTCTCAGTACAGTAAGCCTATGTAAATAATTAGGTCAAAACACAATGACACCAACCATTTTTGTGGTTAGGCATAGTCTTTGGAGATTACTTATGATCATACAAGGACAATGCTTGAGAAAAACTGTCTAAAATTTGGAAATAAGATGATGGGAGAGCAATATATCCTTTCAATGTCATATTGGAATATTGTTTAACAAAGATATCCAAAGAATATTTTATTACCCAGAGAAATCAATAATTCTGTTGTTTGTTTGTCATTATCACCTATCAATTAAAGACCCAGACCATATGATTTTACACGGTAACTTGTGTATGTTTGTCTGTTTATTTTCTTTCAGTAGAAAATATAATCCCCCAAATTATGGTTTTATTGCTCTGTAGGGTATTAACCAGTTTTGTATCTAACCAGAAAGCTTATTTGGTATTATTTTTCCAATGACAACCCAACATCTGTTCCTTTGAACAAACTTAACCTTCCTGCTAGTTACCTCATTAATGAATTGAATACATTTTTACAAGTGTTCATTCGATATTTTATGATAATATTCTTAAACTTTAGAAAAATATACTCTGACATGTCCATGGCACAAAACTAGAACTCTTGCTCTAGCTGATTAGGGAAGTCAGAGAAGTCTGTCCATAGAATTGATAACTGAAATTCATTTATTCATTCAACAAAATATTTATTCAAAAGGCAATATATATTTTAAAAATATTTATTAAACATTTACCACATACAAGGCTTTCTTCTAGACATTATAGATACAGTGGTAAATATGGCATACCATTTCCCTGCCTTGAGGAAACTTATAATATTCACCTGAAGAGACACACAGTAAATAAAATAAATAAGATACATGTAAGTTAGTGATAAGTTTTTAAAAATAAGGCAAAGGAGGGAGATAGGAGATATGTATTCGGAGGAAAAGATTGCAATTTTACTTCTGATAGTCATTGTAGGTGATCTTTAATAAAGACCTAAGGAAAGATGATTTAAACTCTTAAGATTTATTAAGGAAAGAAGTCTTTTACTATACATGGACACATACACGTATATCTCACCATTCACTGTATTATAAGTTAAAATCACACAATTTCAAAATATTTATTTATTTAAAATTAATGAATAAGATAGTAGAGAGGCTTACATGCTAACATAAGTAATGCAGTTTGTGAAAAATAACTATTTTTTTAAGAATAACTATTTTCTAAAATAAAAAACATAATAAGAAAAATGGCATTACTCCATATTTTTGCAAATCTCTTTATTTTTTTCAGACTTAATAAAAGACGGTTGGGATCCCATATATGTTTCTGTATCCAATTTGTTGCAATATGTTGTTTTGGTTGAAGTATATGAAGGAGTTCCTGCTTCACATATACATATAGTTGGGGAAAGAATTATTATTTTAATAAAGCCTTTGGGGATAATTAATTTAATTTTTAATAATGGCTGTGGTTAGCAGCCAGTTAAAATTCCACACCTACCAGGCTGGCAGCCTCCTCAGTAATAAATACATTTCTTAGAGCTTTGATGAAGGAAGTATTCTCAAGTATCCATCTTTGGGATATGGTTGGAAGGGGCTGAGTGCATTCATTCCAACGTTTCTGTCTTTTTGAGCCTTCGGACTTCTTCCTTTAGAGTATACCAGCAAAGGTCAGGCATTTCCACATGTAAAATGTGAGTTATTGATGAGTCCAGGCTTCAGTGAGCCAATTCATCAGATTATTAACAACGTTTCACATGCTTAGGCCAATATATTAAATTTCATATTCTGGCTGAATGCATCCATGACAGTGATTCAGCCTGATTATGCCTTATATTTTATCCTCCTTGGTCTAATCCCTTAAAATCCACTCCCACACCCATTCTTTAGTTTCTTGCCAATAAAGATTGGAGAGGTCCTGAACTCCTTTGGGTGTGTGGGCCATCTCCTCATAGAGCAATCCTCATCCAGAAGCAGTGATGGGTGTGTTGTGAGGGGAGTTAGTTTGTGATGCAAGTGCAGTCATTGAAAGGCTTTTATGCAGAAGAGTTTTTTTTTTTTTTTCCTCTATGTCTTATGTTTGAGTGAATTGATGGTGGGAGTAGGGAGAACATCAAAGTTCCCAGCTTCATCCTTGCTACTCAAATGACCCTTTCTCATGGTTTAAAACTCCACCCCTTCTGCCACCAATACTTTTCTATCAGTGTAAGAGACCTGGCCCACTTGAGAATTTATTTGAATTCTGAAATCCTCAGAATTGAACCTTGGACTTGGTTCTCACCCTCTGGCCATAGGAAATGAGGAACTCCTTCAAGACTTCTTTTTAAACTTTCTAATCATCCATGCCAGATATTTTTAGTTTTCAACTGTTCATTTGCCACGTATATACTCTCTAGGGCCATCAGAAAGAGCCAGGTGACACCACAACTTTTATTATTATTATTTTTTTTTTGCGGTACGCGGGCCTCTCACTGCTGTGGCCTCTCCGATTGCGGAGCACAGGCTCCAGACGCGCAGGCTCAGCGGCCATGGCTCACGGGCCCAGCTGCTCCGCAGCATGAGGGATCTTCCCGGACTGGGGCACGAACCCGTGTCCCCTGCATCGGCAGGCGGACTCTCAACCACTGCGCCACCAGGGAAGCCCACCACAACTTTTATAATCACTGTTTTTGCTATAACAACTGAGTTTTACATCGACTTGAATTCCCAATACTATTGCCTGCCCATATACTTCATCACATGCTAAAATAAGTGATCATGTGAGTAATCATAATGTCACTGCATGTCATGGATTACCCATGTCCATTCCCAGCACTCCTCAAATATGTGAGCAATCTATTTCCAAAATTTGAAGTTCTGCTTCCTGAGACCAATTTGGGTACCAGTTATTATACTAGTCAAGGTCCTGGCAGGAAACAGGTGACATAAACTGGAGAAGAGGTTCGTAAGAAAACTATGTACACAGGTACAGGCAAGGTGTAGAGAAACCACAGGATATGATTTGATGTCATTTCCAAATTCTTACCCTCCCACCCTGCCCTTAGGACTTCATTTCAGTATGTCACACAAAATACAAATTTGGAAGTCATCCAAGATTATCCCTTTTCTATTACATCCCACTTTCAGTTAATTAAGTACATCTAAAATAACTGCTCTTCCCTACATTGTTCCTACCTAGTGTGGCACTCACGGTTCAATTCTTACTGAATCATGAGAATTTTAGTACAACATAAATTGCATATACAGGAGCATCAGGAGAGGATGTTAAAGAAATAAGAAAGTAGTAGGTCATGGAGAAATCCATTGTTCTAATGAGGTCATTTTCTTTAATTCATAGCAAAAGGAAGAAAACGGGGTTAGCAGAGCCCTTTATATTTTTATATTATTTGTGTTGTCACAGTTGAACACTCAACTTGAGAAAATGCATTAATACAACATCAGCACAAAAGATGTGAATTTTAATATGTAGCACATCCAATTACAGCACTACGAAGAGAATTAGGAGAAAAACAGCTATAAACATCCAGCTGCAGAGTTTAAGCAGTCTCATGCTGTGACTTTAGATAATGCAAATTTTATGTTCTCATCTCATTTTAGAAAACAAAATGCATTATATTAAAGGTCAATCTGTATTATAACCGGGGAATTATAAACTGTAACACAATTCAGAGAACATATAGACTTTGTTCTTTATTTTGATCAGTATTACTGAGGAAATGTTCAATTGCATTACATGAGATGAAGAAGGCCAACCTGTCTAAAGGTCTCCCTATCTCAAATATAGTACCATTTATTAACTATAAAGTATCGGAGTGAAACATGTCCACAGCTCTCCCTGCCTATGCTGTATTGCCTGTTTATTTATGTTAACTATTATATATATAACTACGTTAACTACAAAATGTGAGGGTAAAGAATAACGATTGGTCACCTACCTGTGTTGTAGTAACATTTGTTAATATAAAGTGTGGATTGTTACATTACTTACAAATTAAATGTAAGCTAAATTCAAGTTTTTTACTTAGTCCATAAGGGATTCTTCAGGCCAGACAGCCTTTGTACAATTGTCTAGCTTTGGTTCAAAGAGGACTTATCTGTTAGAAGAAAAGAACAAACGTCATGTGTTCCAGAAAAGGGCTCATTAAATCTCAGGATGATAGCTGGACATTTTTGTTATTCTGAAATTAATCATTACATTGTTAATGGTTCTTTATATGCACAGGAGGGGAATAAATCAGACTTAAGAAATACATGGTCTGGATCCCCATTCTTCCTGTAACCTATGCCCATCAAACCCACATTCTTGGGTTCCTCAATTTGGATATCCATTCTTTTTTTTTTTTTTTAATTTAAGGAACTTATAATTCCAGAATGTCATTTTGAGACCTAATGTTAATCGCTTTAAACAAAAACAAACAAAAAAACATATTTAATGAAAGCATATTTCCTCTCTAGAATATCTGTATAAGATTGAATCTTCTAGAGAACCGAAAGTTTCTAGAAACATACTACAATATATCAGTATATTATTGAAAAGGAATGTGGTCATTATTTTGCTTCTTTTTTTTTTTTTTTTTTTACTGAAGTATAGTTGATTTATAATGTGTTAGTTTCAGGTATACAGCAAAGTGATTCAGATATAAATATATATATATATATATTCTTTTTCACATTCTTTTCCATTATAGGTTATTATATGATACTGAATATAGTTCCCTGTGCTATACAGTAGGTCCTTGTTGTTTATCTATTTTATGTATAGTAGTGTGTATTTGTTAATCCCCAAAGCCTGATTTATGTCTCCCCACCTTTCCCCTTTGGTAACCGTGTTTGTTTTCAATGTCTGCGAGTCTATTTCTGTCTTGTAAATAAGTTTATTTGTATTATTATTATTCTTTAGATTCCACATGTAAGTGATATAATATATTTACCTTTCTCTGTCTGACTTACTTCACTTAGTATGATAATCTCTAAGGCCATCCGTGTTGCTGCAAATGGCGTTATTTCATTCTTTTTTATGGCTGAGTAGTATTCCATTGTATATATATATACCACATCTTCTTTATCCATTCATCTGTTGATGGACGCTTAGGTTGCTTCCATGTCTTGGCTATTGTAAATAGTGCTACTATGAACATTGGGTTGCATGTATCTTTTCAAATAGTTTTCTCCAGATATATGCCCTGCAGTTATATTGCTGGCTCATATGGTAACTCTATTTTTAGTTTCTTAAGGAACCTCCATACCGTTCTCCATAGTGGCTGCACCAATTTACATTCCCACCAGCAGGATAGGAGGGTTCCCTGTTCCCCACATCCTCTCCAGCATTTATTATTTGTAGACATTTTGATGATGGCCATTCTGACTGGTGTAAAGTGATACCTCAGTGCAGTTTTGATTTGCATTTCTCTAATTATTAGCAATGTTGAGCATCTTTTCATGTACCTGTTGGCCATCTATATGTCTTCTATGGAAAAATGTCTATTTAGGTCTTCTGCCCATTTTTTATTGCATTGTTTGTTTTTTTGATATTAAGCTGTATGAGATTAATATCAAAATTAATCCCTTGTTGGGATTTTAGAAATTAATCCCTTGTCGGCCTCATTGTTTGCAATATTTTCTCCCATTCCATAGGTTGTCTTCTTATTTTGTTTATGGTTTCCTTTCTTGAGCAAAAGCTTTTAAGTTTAATTAGGTCCCATTTGTTTATTTTTGCTTTTATCTCCATTATTCTAGGAGATGGATCCAAAACAATATTGCTGCGACTTATGTCAAAGAATTTTCTGCCTATGTTTTCCTCTAGGAGGTTTATAGTATCTGGTCCTATGTTTAGGTCTTTTAATACATCTTGAGTATATTTTTGTATGTGGTATTAGAGAATCTTCTAACTTCATGCTTTTACATGTAGCTGTCCAGTGTTCCCAGCACCATTTATTGAAGAGACTTTCCTTTATCAATTATATATTCTTGCCTCCTTTGTCATGGATTAATTTACTATGAGTGTGTGGATTTATTTCTGGGCTTTCTGTCCTGTTCCACTGATCTATATGTCTGTTTTGGGGCCAGTGCCATACTGTTTTGATTACTGTAGCTTTGTAGTATAGTCTGAAGTCAGGGCATCTGATTCCTCCAGCTCTGTTCTTTTTTCTCAAGATTATTTTGGCTATTCCGGGTATTTTGTGTTTCCATACAAATTGTGAAATTATTTGTTCTAGTTCTGTGAAAAATGCAATTGGTAATTTGATAGGGGTTGCATTGAATCTGTAGATTGCCTTGGGTAGTATGGTCATTTTAACAATATTGACTCTTACAATCCAACAACATGGTATATCTTTCCATCTGTTTGTTTGTCTGTCATCTTTAATTTCTTTCATCAGTGTCTTAAAGTTTTTGGAGTACAGGTCTTTTGCCTCCTAGGAATAAATTCCTAGGTATTTTATTCTTTTTGATGTACTGGTAAATGGGATTGTTTCCTTAATTTCCCTTTCTGATATTTCGTTGTTAGTGTATAGAAATGCAACAGATTTCTGTGTATTAATTTTGTATCCTGCAACTTTACCAAATTCATTGATGAGCTCTAATTGTTTTCTGGTGGCATCTTTAGGATTTTTCTATGTATAGTATCATGTCATCTGAATCCAGGTGTTGGAGCTTCATGTTTTTTGGAGCCAGTTACACAAAGTGATTTTTTTTTTCTATCTCCCATTTGTACAAAGTACCATTTCAAATTAATTAAAACAAAATATCCTTTCTTTAAAAATGGTGGTAATTATCATAGCTTTATGATAAAACAATATAATTAGGAGCTTTCATCTTTCAATAAGCCTATGTAAGAAGGAGTTGGAAAAAATAATCATATTTTTTTCACTCTCTTTCAGATCTGAAAGATATACAGTACTCTTTTTCTATATTTTCTTTCCATTAAAATTGAATATTTGTGTGATCCAAAAGAGTTTTTTTAATTTTTTAAATTTTATTTTATTTATTTTTTTGTGGTACATGGGCCTCTCACTGTTGTGGCCTCTCCCGTTGCGGAGCACAGGCTCCAGACACGCAGGCTCAGCAGCCATGGCTCACGGGCCTAGGTGCTCCACCGCATGTGGGATCTTCCTGGACCAGGGCACAAACCCGTGTCCCCTGCATCGGCAGGCAGACTCTCAACCACTGCGCCACCAGGGAAGTCCAAGAGTTTTTTTTAAAGCACAAAAAGGAATACTTTGTAACATCCGCCTGATACACATTATGGCTTAGTTTAACATAAAATGTGTTATGAATTTTTGTATAGATATTTTATGTAAGACAGAAATGTAAAGAAAATTTTATTCAAAAAGTGGTTAAAGGTTTTTATACACAAATTTCATTACATTGTTTTTCATTTTAGGATAGTCATAATCTAAAAGTCAATAATTTGCAATTAATTAGAAGATTATGGCTCAACATTATTAAATATTATTTACCTATAAATAATTAATATAAGGATTTATCAGACTTTTTAATGATATAAAAATATGTTTGTAATACAGTAAGTGGAATATAAGACACTATACAGGGAAGATGTATACCAATGCATTAGTAGTTCATAATTTTACATAGTTTTCCTTTATAAAAAATCTGCATTTTCATCTGACTCTAATATTTAGGGAAAATCTATAATATTCATTTACTTATACATTTTTTAAATGTACTGCTGCTTGGCTTATTCTTTAGCATAATTCATACTGTACAAAAATTTGTTGGCTACCAGATAGCTAAGAGAACCCTATTGTGTATACATCTGATACTGGAAAATAAGAAAAGACAAGTATAGATAGTTCTTAACTATAATTTTTTTAGAAACATGTTATATGTGAGTTTGATAATTTTGAATATCTTTTCATTTTTATAATTGTAAAATGAGTCACTGGCTTAAAAGAAACTTTCATCAAATAAGTAATGAATATCATTCCTATTTGGAAACAAGATGCTTGAATCAACTGAAGTGCAATTTTGAAAACTTTTTTCACAAACAACAAATTTTGAGGAATTTATTTGAGGTGAATACTATTCTCTGTATGAAATGTATGAAGCATGGATTGCACATCAATTTATTAAATTTGATTAAGGGAGTATATTACAAAGAATGATAATTTCCTCAATGGAAAATGGCAACAATAATAGTGTTTATCAGAGGACTGATAAGGGGAGTAAACGAGATAGTGTATATAAAGATCTTAGTATAATTTTGGGCAACTGACTATATTTTATTGCAAACAAGTTGATTTAATCGATGTGTAACATCTCAAAGAAAAAATGAGATACACAATATTAAAATAATAATTAGGTAACTTACTATGTGTCAGTTACCAGTATAAGTGCTTTGTATGAAATAACTTATTTATCCACTTAAATTACTCTATGATTTACATATTATATCAGGTCTACAATCTTTCAGCTATAATTTTGAAAGGCAAAAGTCTCTGAAAACTTTGTTTTGTTTTGTTTTTCACACAGGCAAAAATCTGACCTGAATTGATATGAAGCTATTTTTATTCTTGAATTATCTCTTAGTTTGAATATTTATTCATTTTGCTGCAGTAATTTTAATATACTGCTTGAATCCCTACTGTGACTGTTATGTAAATATATGGTGTTTGCACTGAATTACCTATCTAAAATCCAAAACATTCTGAATTTGAAACACCCTTGGACCCAAGGGTTTTGGAAAATAAGTTATGAACCTATATTATCATGCTCATTTTACAGAAAGGTAAACTGGGGCACAAAGGCAGTAGTTTTTTTGTAATGTCACACAGCTTGTAAGGAGTAGACTTGTGATTAATTTTCATGTAAACATTTAACATGGTTCTAAATGGTTTTCTCATCATTTCTTCCTTTTCCACTGACTCCAAAGTCTGCAAAGATTATACTGGTCAACCAAGAAGAGTCAGTGGAGACTAGACATTAATTTATTCAAGTGTGTGTGTGTCATGGTTACTCCAAAGTGGTGCAAAATGCTGTGCCAGCATGTACTATCCAAAAAAAACCCAACTGTGGCTTACTGTATAATAATCAGTCTGAAATGTGGAATTACAGGGTAAGCAAATTTTTCAAAGGGCCTAAATATCTGTCTTGATTGAAATTTCACAGATGGAATTTCTAGAGTTATCCATGTAGCAGCTTGGAGTAGATGTTAGGAAATTGAGTTTCTGTCTCTGGCTTAGAAACCAAATCGTTGTGTGACCTTGAGTAAATAAGTAGTATTTTACTTCATAGATTCCCACTTCTAAATTCTAAATTATATTTAGAATTCTGTTTCTATGAAATATAAATGAAATAAATGTACATGAGTACAGTTAATTGAGCCATTTTTAGTAAGGCCTAAAAGTAGTATTTATTACTATTTCAATGTGTAATCTTGAGGCAGTTTGTCCCATTTCATAGTATCAGAAGCCAAACTCGAAATTGTCATCTACAGTGTGTCCCAAGATTGAACATTTAAGCTAGTTCTCCAACTCTTTAATAGCTTTTTAAAAAGTGGCAAAACAATAATTTTGTAATCACAACTCTAAACATAAATTCCATCCTTAGTCAAATTGTAAATATGTAAGTTGATAATTCAAACATATTTGTTCCTGTCATACTTTACATAAATTATTAATGTTCCCTGGCTTTAGGCATTATTGGGACAGTAGAATACTGCAAACTCTTAAACTATTTCAATCAAGAGCAAAGACCTATTCTCTCCTTTCCCACTAGATTAGTGGTTTCTCATTTTGAGAACAATATGTATTCCATTATTGCTAAAACTTCTTTGTATACAAAAAGGTTGTTGTCATGACTCCTGTGGATGGCTTACTTTTTAGGCCACTAATGTAAAAACATTCTATTAAATCAAATAATGTGGATAAGCCTTCAGAGTTGATGATAAGAGTATACACCCTGGGAAGCATATAGAAATATCCAGAAATATGAATTGTGTTAATCCATATTGCAGAATATATCTCAAAAAAATAATTTTAAAGGGCTAGTCATGGGTTGCTCTAAATTTTAGGCCTCTCTTCTCTGATTCAAAACTTAGATTTGTTTTTTTAATTAATTTGTTAATAAAGTATATCAAAAATAAATTTGCTTGGAAAAGCAGTTTGGGGGTAAATGTAGTAAGTGAATTTAGCAGTAGTTTATCACTTTTTAATAAAGGAAGCAGTTATTGTGAATGTTTACAATTTAAAATGATACACTGATACTACTCCAAATTATATGTAGATTAGGAAAAAAGAAATCCAAACTACTCTTCTCAAAAAGCAAGCATAAAATGCAGGTCACACAGATATGCTAATGCTTTTTAAACAAAGTCAGGTTTTAATCTACATTTAAAAGCACAAAAAGTCACCTTCAAATCCTACTGCCATGGTATTAACTCAAGCAGAATTTCTAAAAGACTTTCTCATAAGGATGGCAAGTGGGAGTAAATGGTATTAAAGATCTACTTGACTTTTTCCACTTCTATGAAACCAGCTCCTTCTACTAGTTTCTCTATTTCTAGTGTATTAATATTACATATACTATAATAATAGTATATGATAATAAAATAATTTTAGTATGCATATGTATAATAATAAAAGACCAAATATAGGAGGCTCTCACAAAAAAAGTTTGGGGGGATAAGAAATGGAGTTAGGTCTTCTATAACCCTGAGCTGGTAAACAATCTCTGTTCCATATTAGGAAAACAAGATCTCTCAGTGACGTCCATTGGATGGCTATATCTGGATTGGTGGGTTAAGTAAGCCCTAGGCTGGTTAGAGTGTTTGTATGGTGCCCATTTTAGGATTCCACCATCAAAGCACCTCTGCATTATATGTGATTTCCCCAATTTGGAATTATGGCATTTGGCTGCCTCTGCTTTGTATGTAGTGTGCCCAAGAGGTCAAAGTTCATCTGTCCCTTCTTGTGGTTATCCCTCTATCCCAGAGGAGAAAGTTTGACCATAAGGAATTCAGTCTACTCTGGCATAGAATCATCTTTGAGTGTCACTATATATCAGAGGTTTAGCAAAAGCTGATTCATTAAGATAACAATTTTCTGAAACCTATACAACTGTACTGTATTACCATAAACACAACTGCAAGTAGAAATTTTCCTTGATCCAAGCAAACCTTCTAGCCAGTGATGAACTAATTTTGGTGGATGGAATATTGCTTTGCCTTCACTAATGGATTCTGTACAATCTGTAAGGTTGACATAAGGTAGGCTAAATTTCTAAGCCTAATCAGCTAACAGGTAACATGCAATAAGCCCTGGTTTCACCAACCTGATATAGGGAAGAAGGAGTTACTCAAAATCAAACCTTAGAAAACTTGCACTGAAGACCCTTGGTATTGTATCCCACTATCATTTTTATATTATTTTTTATTTCTTGCTTATACCTGAAAGTGACATGTATTTGTGTTGATCATTATCTATTATTGTTTTTAGCCTCTGAAATTGAGTTGTAACAAAAGTTGTCCCCACTTAGACCTCATGGCCTGTGTGGGTTTTGATCAGGTAAATTGGGCCTCTGCAGAGAAACACAGGAAAGTTTTCCCAAACCTCATATGGATCATGGTCATTGGGGACTAGAGTAATCACAGATGCCTTGCATAATAACTAGAATTACAAGATACTGATAGCATGGAGATATTCAGTAAAAAAAAAACCAAACAAACAAATTTCCCATATACCCAAGTGTTTCTGCACTAAATGCTATTGCAAAGGCACAGGCTAACTATAACCATGTATTTCAAATACACCAAGAACTGCATATGGTTAAACTCAACTATGCTGAAAGAAAACAATGATCTAGTGATATTTGGGTTAAATGACCAAGAATACCAGAACAATAATTACAAAAAGAGAATGATGGTTTTAAAGAAATTCATTCAGCTGTCTTATTTTGTCAGTTTCAGGCATGGGCTATATATCCATTGTCATCTCCTTGGTTCACAGTTCTTGGGCAAAGTGACTGCTTCTTGTCTGCTTCTGGAGACTTTTTGACTCAGCCTGTTTAAGGTCTCATGTGAGGAGAAATCCACTGATTTGGTAGTTGGTAGCTTGGTTGGCAGTTTGCTTGCACTGTGAAACATGAGCCTATAATAAGAACAGAAATGGTGTTCAGTAATGTCGAAAAGCATTTTCAAGTTGATATGTGTTATGGATTGAATTGTATCCCCCAAAAAGGATATATTGGAGTCCTAATCACCAGGACCTCAGAATGTGACCTTATTTGGAGGTAAGGTCTTTACAGAGGTAATCATGTGAAAATAAGATAATTAGGGTGAGTCCTAATACAACTGGTGTCTTTATCGTAAGGGAAATTTGGAAACAAAGGCATGCACACAGGTAGGACACCACGTGAAGACTAGAGTTTGCTAATACATGCCAAGGAGCCAGAGCTAGAAGAAAGACGTGAAGCAGATCTTTTCCTAGTGCCTTCCCAGGGAGCATGGCTCTTCCAACACCTTGATTTCAGACTTCTAGCCTCCATCCCTGTGATGGACAATTCTGTTTTTCAGAAGGTTGGTCTGATTGCTGTGAGTCAACTGTAGCTGGCTTAAATTGAGCAGTTACCCATCCGGAGGTTTGATGGGGAAGGACGTCAGCTTGGTGGGGAGAGAAGCATCTCATACAGCTGGGGTGGAAAAGCTGCTCATTTAGCATGTAGCCCTGCAAGGACATTGCCGTTGGCTTTTGGTCTGCCTATGTGCTTCTATTTAATAACGATTTTTTTCTTTGTGAGTTTTGAATAGCTTCTACTAAATCATTGATATTGTTCCCACAGTTAGTCAGAATATCTGAAGAAGTCACAAATCCTTTAGGTTTCATGACATTTCAAAATCATGAGCAATTCTAAAAGCATATCTTTTGTCTTTTGCCACAATAAAGGCTTCAGTCAGAGCTATTAATTCTGCTACCTGGGAAGATCAAATATTATGAAATGGAGCCCCTTAATGGCTGCATTTTCAGCAGATACAAAAAAAGAGGAGGCCTTTGTAATTTCTAAAATAAAATCCATCTATAAACCATATTAAATCAAGATGAACTAAAAGGGGTTCTGTAAGATCAGTCCTGGGCATGCTTTCCTCAGTTATTGCTAGTCACATGTTTCCCCTTCATCCTGAAAAGAAATCAAATTACAAGAGTAAGGTTTGAACTATGTTAAACAGTGATGTGTAAGAGAGATAAAAAGGGCTTCATAAATGGAAAAGTTGCTGATAGAGAAATCTTGAGTGCTGTCTAAAAGTAACAATGATTGTTCAGCAGGTGCAAACCACAGAGTCAGTGAGAAGCAAACAACATATTAGCAGAGGCTTCAACCAGTCTGACAGCTGCTGCCGAGTTCTGCAAGCATAAAAAGTATGCCTCAGTTACTAAACTAAGGACTAGGTTAAGAGAGGCAACCTACAGGCTCCAGCAAGCTAATACTCCTAATATATCATCCTGTCTCTCGTGAACAAAAGGAGAAGGGTTCGACATGGTTAGGGGTACCCAAAGTGGGGGATTGTTGAAGAAAAGCAGTGAAAGAGAAAGCTGCTTTCACTTCTGCTTCGCATGGAAGAGACTCAGAAATTGTTGCTTTAATAAGTTCATGAGAGGACTGAGCTACTTTTTTTTTTAATTAGGCATTTATTGCTCGCAATAACCAGTTAATCCCCCCAAAATTCTTTTCATTGTTTTTTTAGTTTAGAAAGTTGGTCAAATGGAATCATCTCTGTTCTGGTGAATGGAAAACATCCATGGCTGACAGATTCTGACCCAAATAATTTATACAATTTCTTAACAGAATTATAGCTTTTTTTCTACATGGTTTGTAAAGCTTTTCAGCTGATATTGAAAAGAGCTATATGAAGTCTTCTTGTGAACTACTTAGATTAAGAGGGCACAGTAATCTACATATTGTACAAGGATGCACTCTCAGAGAAAAATTAAATCCTTTGTTTAGACTGACTTGTTTAGATGGAAGGAAATATGAGAATTCTGTAAATCCCTGAGGTATAACCATCTAGATATACTGTTAATTTTCCCACAAAAATAACAAATATTAACGGTCTTTATCTATGTGTCTAGTAAGGAAAGCTGCATATAAACTGACCACTGTGAAGTATTTACTTTTTCAGGGACGAAGGACAGGGCATATTTGTGTTGGGAACTACTAGGAATCTAGGGATCACAATGCTATTGCTCACCTTGAGATCCTGAACAAATAGGGGTAGCCTTTTCTGATCGGTTTCTTAACTGGCTGTGTGGGAGTACTGCAAGCACTAAGATGTGGCCATCCTTATTCTAATAGACTCAGAGGAATGAATTTTATTCCTGAGATTTCTTCAAGTTTGAATGGATACTGGGATGACCTCAGTGGGGGTTATAAGGATTCATTTGAATCTTAGTAGGTCATTTTCCAATATTCTACTCACGTCAGTAGAGTCAATATTCTATTCACGACTAATCCAAAAAGTAGAAGGATGCTAACATTGCACCGGAGAGGACGGTACATGTGAATGAACTGCTATAACTTGGGTTGTTCTGATGTGGTGCCACCTGGCAAACCTTCAATTTCATGATGTTACAGAGCAAGTCTCAAGTAAGCTTGCTGGAGCAGAGGCACACAATGGAAATTAGTAAAACTTTCAAGACTTGCAATGTCTTTTGGACGCAACCTCCCCAGTTATTTTATTAGTACTCCAAGGAACAGGTTGAGATGAGTGGTGAGATTTAAAACAGAAAATGAAGCATCCTCATTGAAAGGCCTGCATACAAATAGATATAACGCAGACAGTGCTATATCTTGAGTGTCATTGTTGGCTCCCTAATTTGACTTCACAAGCCCCTTTCTCAGTTTCAGCAGGCAGCCACTTTTCCAGTGCCTTAATCTCTTTAGAGATGTCACATTTCCTAGAATGTTTTATACCTACCATGTGACTGAACCATTTCCCTCCTAGGCATTTACCCAAGAGAAATGAAAGCATATGTCCACACAAAGACCTATACACAATGTTCACAGCAGCTTTATTTGTGGGAGCCCCAAACTAGAAACAACCCAAATGTCAATCAACAGGCAAATGGATAAACAAATGCTGATGCATCCATACCATAGAGTACTTAGCAATAAAAAGGAACTACTGATAAATGCAACAACACGGATGAATCTCAAATTTGTCTGACTGAAAGAAGCCAGACAGAAAAGAGTACCCAGTAGATAATTCCAATTTTATAACATTTCTGAAAATGCAGATTATCTATAGTAACAGAAAGCAGATCAGTGGCTGCTAGGAACCCATCTGGGGAGCCCCTGATAGGATTGATAACAAAGGGCCATGAAGAAACTTTTGGAGATAATGGTGATGGATTTGTGATTGTGGTGTTGGTTTCATGAGTGATTACATGTGCCCAAACTCACCAAATTATACATTTTAAATATGTTCAATTGATTATACCTCAATATATCTATGTGTGAAACCCAGGGTCACTAGGCCCATGAAGTGTGCATCTCTGATGTAAGGCTCTCAGCTCTGTGGGTGACTCGATCAAGTGTTCTCAATGGCAATTATCCAAATACTTAAAGAGAGCCCAGTGTTAAACTGCCAGTAAAATGCAGATGTCCCACATTTTACTATAAATATTTCCCTTTCAAACTCCTAGGGAGAAAATAAAGTCTATATATTAAATTACCTTTCAAGTTAATGTCCAAAGGCAAAAAACTCAAAACCCCAAATCCAATTCTCTTGCCCTTATAAGGTAAAAGTCCAACAAGTCCCTTCCAGTTTCTTACTTTGTTCACTCACAGCCAGAAATGTTAATGCCTAGATGGATTCCTACAGCAGCTGCAGCCTGTGTGTTTTACTTGGAAATGGATGTAGCTCATTCAGCTCCTCAAAAGTTAATATTAATTCAACATCAAGTCTATGGTGTGTCTCAATTTTTAAAAGGTCCAAAGAATAGAACATCCAAAGTAATTATAACACTTGCCTCACACTCACCAGATTTACACAGCAGTTATCCTGGACAAAACTATGTTCCCAGAACCCAAGATTTGTTATTGTCAAAGACAATTCATAGTACAAACTCTATAGTAGAAACTCATGGGTCTGTAGGAAGGAGAACTGGGGATGGCTTCAGCCTCATCATAATGCCAACCAGTTTATGCCAATTGTCAGGGGTCCATGCCCTGCACACTTCAAATAAACTGGAAGAAATTTTTCAGCAAGAAGTTAGATTTATCACCATGCATTTAGCATGGCACACTGTATCTTCTCTCTGGCATTTCAAACACTGATAGTATCTTGCAAAGTATAGATTTGCTGTGGTGCAGTCCCAATCACAGGGTGTCATTTGTGGTCCTGATCTTTCCTATCTAGTATTATCAAAATCTCTTTATATTCAGAATTTGCTCTTTTACACTGAATTTTATGACTGGCATGATTTATTTATTTACTTATTTATTTTAACATCTTTATTGGAGTATAACTGCTTTACAATGCTGTGTTAGTTCCTGCTTTATAACAAAGTGAATCAGCTATATATACACATATATCCCCATATCCTCTCCCTCTTGCGTCTCCCTCCTTGTACTTTTTAAATGCAGAATGCTCAGTACAGTGGGAGGACTTACCAAAACCTTAATGCAATATTGGGCTGCATCTGTTACCACTTATAAAGGATTGCACATTACTATGCAATGTTTTACAAATATTATTGCAGTTCTTTTGTTTTAATGATGATAACCAAGCCTTTCTCATTTTACAGTGATTGCAAGGAGGCAGGAGAAGCAGTATTCCAGTTCTTTCCCTTGGCTCACAAACCTACCAACAGAGACAACACTGGTAAGGTCCAGTAACAATGTTCTTACATGATAGGGTCCCACGGGATCTGGAAAGCTTAATTCCTGCTGTGACACTGCTGGGTTACCATCATCATTCAAAAAATATTACATTAGCAAGCTAGGTACATCCACTTAAGGAAAAGATTATAAATATCAAACTCTGCTTTATAAAGCCCTCACTATAATATGGTGGGGGCCAAAGGTAGAAACCTGCTTACAGGTTTCTGGAAAGACCATCCCCTTATAAAATGTACTTAATTTAAAATAAATTAAAAAGTCAAAGGGGAATCTCTGCCTCCTTCACCACTCCATTACTATGGAATTTCAAAACTGTAATAGTTGATTGCTAAATTTAAACATTTGATTGAAATGATTCGTTGAAAGCTCTGCTCCCTTATTTTCAAAACACTTTATTTCATCTGAATTTCATATGGTATAAAAGTTATTACATGCTTGAACCTGTTGCTCAAATAGCAGGTTCTTTCAGTTCCTTTTTTTTTTTGGCCATACCAAGCAGCATTCGGGATCTTAGTCCCCCGACCATGGATGGAACCTGTGGCCCCTGCAGTGGAAGCATGGAGTCTTAACCACTGGACTGCCAGGGAAGTTCCCTCTTTCAGTTTTGAAGGCCAACCTTCATTCAGCAGCAAATAATTAAGAAACAAATCATATATAATGCAAAGCATATATAGAAAATTTTCTTTCAGAAAAACAAAAAATATTTGGACATTTTATATTTAGTATAGCTTAGCAATCCAGTCTGTGTTGACAAATTTAGTTAACTGTTAGGAGGTACAGTACATATACAAGAGAACTCATTAGCCAGCATATATTTTAACCCTTGATTAATCAGGCAACATGTCTGACCTAATTTTTTTCTTGTATTTTTTTTAGAAGATACTCCATTTGTAAATTCAAGTTTGGTTGCCCCTTTTTAGTCTTTTTGCTCAATATTTTGAACACTTCCATTTTCTTCTTTTTGTAGAGCCTTTGAGCTTCTTCTCTCTCTTGTTTTCTCCTCTCAAATTCCTGAAATTATTAACATATATAATTTTCATTAGTAACAAACAATAGATATTGTTCAATAATTTTGTTGAAATAGCTATCACCATGCAAACACTTCAGGTTTGTCTTATATTTTGCAAAATGTGAGGTGTTACTCGTAAGTGCAGCAGTGTACCCTCTTTGCCGCTATGATACATGCTATGCCATAGAATAATGTAAAGTTATTAAATAATTTTAATTATTTGTATACAAATAAAATTAAAGCACAAAGAAGGCACATTTATTTAATGGTTTCACATTTAATTAGATCCACTGAAGAGTCAGAAGTGACGTTAGAGATTATCTAGTCCATGTAACACAAATAATTTCCAGAATATCTGGTATTCTTTTAAATTTGCCATCTGATCCAGATTTAATTCAAGAAGCATTTACTGACTACAAGCTATATATATGTAAAACATTGTGCTAGGTATTATGGTTTTGATTATTTAAGAATTAATCATGCTCATTTGACTTGCTAAGATAAAGACTCAAATTCATTGGCGTTTAAAGAAAAATAATTTGAAGTTATATAAACCTGAAAATCACTACTTGAAATACAATATTCTTAAATATAAAAGTTAAAAATTCTTAAATAATGCAATATGTGAACTGTTTTTCAGTTTCCCCTGTAATGCATATAGCCCCCAAATGACACAGCCTTACATTTGTACGGTGACATAATTAACAAAGTGCTTTCATATACGTCACAGCATATTCCATCCTTTTAAAACTTTTTATGCTAGGATTTATCTTCACCTTACAAATAAAGGGCTGATGCTCAATTTTCACGGTTACAAAAATGTAACATTTATATATACATAAAGGAAGTTTTTTTTGAAACAGTAAATGTTTTTCAGTATAATGGTCCATATTCCATCTGGTATACTATTTCCAAAGGTGGCAGGTATCAGAAGGTTGGTTAAAAAAATGCATAATCTTAACAAACTGTGAAACAAAGGTCCAGTTTTTCCATGGAGAAATGTTTCTGCTTTACCCTAGTCTGCCATCAGTTTAAGAATAATCATACAAATTTTAGATGTTAAACTTCCAGATTTCTTAATTACACGATTTGTAAAGCTAAGACATAAAAGAAATTATATGTCAGCGCCATCTTTGGGGTATTTTTGATCGATGAGCTCTCCTTTTTAAAGTGATAGATTAATATAGCTTCAATATAAGAAACAAGAAACCACAAATAAAATAATTTTGTTGAAGCTGTGGATACTTTTGTTCTGCTCATTTGAAAAAGGCTGTTATAATTTTGGGTTTCTGAATGATAACAAAGTGTGGTAACTTTTTGCTAAGTTAATCTAGTAAGGTTTTTAATAAGCAAAACCAACTCCTTAATGTAAATTTATGAAAATCATCTACATTTTTAAAAAATTAGTAGTTCTCAAATTTTATTACGCATAACCTCTTGAGGCACTTGTTAAAAAAAATGCAACTATCTGGACCTTACTCTTGAGAAACACTGTCCCAGATGCTCATATTATTAACCTATGAGCAGTACCTTTAAAATCCTATTCTTGACTACTACTATCACCTCTCAAGGGTAATATAAACAGTCAAGGAATCTGAATGTTGAAATTCTCCAGCTCTTCTCAGATTATTCATTTACTCAGCAAATACTTACAGAGGGCATACTATGTGCCCCATATTAAGAAGAAAAGCTTACACATACACTTAGGATAAAGGAACATGAATCTAAATATTTTAAAAGTAGATCTTACTTGTCTCTTAGCAGCACGCTTAGCTTGTATCTGCTCATACTCTTCCTGTGCTTTTTGATTTGATGTTTTCTTTTTATTTTTCTTTGGAATAGTAATGGAACTTTGCAAGATAAATGAAAACAAATCACAAGTATTAAAAATAATATAACCAAAATTATGACACAATTATGTCAGATAGTATTTGTATAGTCAAATCTCACTAATGCAACTTAAGGGGTGGGGGTGAAGAGAATTTGAAAGAAAGAGGACATTAATTTTATTAGTAAAATGTCCAAATAACATATTAGAAATTTTGTTACAGCTTTCAAGATATAGAAAATAGTAAATGGAAAGTCTTGGAGAAATATTTCAACCAGGGAAAATACAGAAAGCTCTGAAAGATCTGAAAATGTTTAAAAACAGGAAACCAGCATATGAATGGTAGAAATGACAGACTGAAAAAGGCATTAATTTGAAGGACGTTATGAAGGACCTTGGGGGTGTACATGAACTTTAATCCCAAAGTTCTTTGATCAACTTGTCTCTATTCCGTTTCATTTATTTTTTTAATTGCAACCAAGTCTATGTCCTCTTGGAAAAAAAAAAATCCAGGTTAATAATAGTTAAAACTCATGTAGCACTTCCCATGTATCACATGCCTTTTTAAATACCTATATAAATGAATTCATTTAATCTTCACAACATCTGAGATAGGTCTAAGATACCATAGCGTGTAAATAATCCACTCTGGGGTTGTACAACATGGCAGCTATAAATTACATACTTACTATTATTATTTGCATTTTAGAGAAGAGGACATTGGGCAGCAACATATTAAAGCCAGCTCCAAAGTCCACGATGTTAAGCACTACACTATAATACCTCTCAAAATTAAATTATTTTTAAAAACATACATTAATAACAGGAGTTAATCATGGTCCAAGTAAGTTAAATGTACTTGAGAGGCTGAAACCTAAAACCCAGGTCTCTTAATTCCCATTCCATTACTTCTTCTATTAAGCCTACCTGACAATTTATAGTCATTTAAGCTAACATGAAAGCCTCCATGAAAATATTTTCACATAATTACCTGTGACTTCTAATATGCCTTAAGAAAAATCCCAATTAATACAAAAATCGTTCTGTAATCTCTTTCCTAAAACCCTACTTACGTCTACAATGAAGAATTTCAAAAGATGGTAATACATACTTTATTCTTATGCTACATTGTTCTTCTGGATGAGGCTGCTCAATGCTACAATGTTCTTCAGACAAAGCCTGGTCAGTGCTACACTGCTCTTCTGGCAAAGGCTGATCAACTTGTTCTTCTGACAGAGGCTGGTCAACTTGTTCTAACAAAGACTGGTCAGATTTTCTAAGCTGCTTCCTGAGTCTTTCCTCTTCAGCTAAATAGAGATGTTTCAGATGATCAGGGTACCGATCCGTGAACTGGGATTCCCGTGAGGTTTTAGCCTTCTTTTCCTTCCATATCAATTTCTTGTAATTTTGCTGAATTTTTAGTTTTCTTCGAAATGCAAAGCCTTGTCCTGTTGAAGAATATATCAGTCATGAATTACTTTCTGAGAAAATAATTTGCATGAAAAATGTAGTTGCTAAATTAAAATTAAAAACTTTTTATATCATCACGTTTAGGTGCTAGAATTACATTATGTTTTGCTGTAAAACGTTATTTCAAGAAAACAAGTTTAAGCTAATGGAATGAACAGTATACTGGTCCTTTGCAAAAAGACCAGGCTAACGGTAATTGTGCAGAACTAAAGAATCTCAAAGAAGGAAAAAAGAGTAGAGTGTTGCACAACTCCAACTTATTGTACTTACAAATCAAACAGATTTCTTAATTCATCTAAAACACTTAACCTAGGTCTTCACTAAATACCTCCGGGAAAAAATCCTCGCATCTATTACCTTACGTTAGAGAAAATACGACTGATTTTCTAAAGTAATTCAACGCAAACGAGGAAAGACGGTGTATGACTTTCTCAACAGCAATTATCAGAAAACTACCTATTTAAGATTTATACATTCCAAATGGGTTTTTTAAGTACTTACAAACAGCAAGACAAAATGAAAAACACAAACTAAAACGAAGCAAATAAACACAGTAAGAGAAGACTGGAGGGCTCTGGGGTATTTGTAATCAGCAAGAGTGTGGGGCAGTACATTTCCGGCCTCGCCTTCTACCCTTTACCGTAATACATGCACAAATGGACTCATAGATTCTCTCTGCTTACGGTTTCACGGAGAAAATGTAGACGAAAAGAGTTCTCATTAAAAAATGGGACTAAGTCGAGGAAAATGTTGAAAGATTTAGAGCAACACTGCCTCGCCTTCCCATCCAGAACTCTGAGACGCCCACGGCTTCAGCAGATTTAAGAATAGATTTCTCTGCCCCAAGTACGGCTCGGTCTGGTTCCTAAATCCTTCCCAGCTTGGGCGGATCGCGTATCCTAAGATTTCGCAGGCCCGAGGACTTGTAAAAGGCTGCCTTCTTACATACGTACCTTCGCGAACGCTCCCCGCGAAGGCCTGCGGATGATTAGGTCGCCACGTCCTCCGTTTCATATTCTTATTTCTGAATCCGACCAGTGAAACTCCTTCGCCACGCGACCCAAAGCTCCCTGTCTGCCCCTTTGCTGCATGCCTTACCGGCGCCATGGCACACCAACCGCGGCGCCAGAAAAACACAACTGGCGCGGTAAAAAATACGTCATCAGGCAGAAGCAGTCAGCCGCCCACCCACAGTCCAGATCGGAATTCTACTTATCCGGCCTATACTTTCCACTGAGCCCTTGCCTTGCGGCCACGTTTGCCCCACCTACAGCCCGGGAGGGTGGGCGTCATGGCGGCTTCTGGGCCGCTCCCGGTGACCCAGGACCTGTCCACGTTGCATGCCAAGTTGCAGGGGCTGCTGCGGTTCCTGAGGGAAGCCCTGTCCATTTCCAGTGCACATACGGTGGACTTCTACACAGAGTCCGTGTGGGAGCAAGTGGTCGACTTGCCCCCGGAGACAGTGCTGGCGGCGCTGAGATCGGCGGCGGAGGCGGAAGCCCAGCCCTCGGAGGCGCGCCTCCAGGTGGAAGCCGAGAGTGGATCAGGTGAATGGAGGGTGGGCGGGGCGTTCAGGAAGGCGGAGAGACATCCCGCCCAGTGAAGGGTGGCGTACCGTAGCGGAAGTCGAGCGGAAACAGGTACGCGGCGGGACTGGCACTGGCGGGGCCGGGATGCGCTGCCTGGTAGCAAGCGGAGCCCCTTCTCCGCTTCCTGGAGGCGTGGGGCTGGACGCTCCTCCCGAATCCCGTCTTCCATGGGTGCTTGTGTATTTCCACAGTTTAAAGAGAGCAAGAAACATTGCTAGGACCTTTCTTCATTTAGTAATTAAACAATCATTTTCTTAACTGGAGGGGAACAGTGCTTATAAATTGCATGTGGAGCACAGCAGAAGATAAATCAACACCTAACAATCAAGATCATTTCAAATGGTGATTATGGCCGAGAAGAAAATAAAACCAGTCAACTGTGATAGCGACTGTGTGAGGAGGCTGCTTTCACCTGGTTGGTCATGAGCATGAGAAGGCGCCGGCTGCAGTGAGCCGCAGGAAGGGATTTCAGGCCCACGGAATCGCGGAGGCCCAGGGCAGGAAAGAGCGCGGTGGCTTGAGGTTCAGATGCCTGAGTGGCTAAAGCCAGGTGCCGGGCAGTGGCAGGTGCGGCCGGGGAAGTAGGGAGAGCCGGATCGCGCGGGGCTCTCTGGGCCTCGGAAGGATGATGGGTTTGAAGTAGGATGAGAAAGCTTTGGGCAATTTAGTCAATATAGTGCCTTAATATACTTTACATTTGAAAAGATAACTGTGATAGTTATTTGAAGAACAGACTAGTGGGGCAAATCTGAGAGGCCAGTTAGAAGGCCATTTCAGTAATACAAGGAAGAGATGAGACGATGGTGGGCTAGGATGGTAGTACTGAAGACCGGAAATATTTGCTATCTCTTTTGAAAACTGTTTATAAAATATCTACTACTGAAACTTAGATTCTACTAAGGCAAGTACATTTTGGAAGTAGTATGATGAGAAGACACCAGCAGGATCCTGGGATTTCTTCTACTTTGTTTCCAGGCGGTCCCAACCTTGCCCTTGCTGGTGAACTTTATTCACTTGAGCATTCTCTGAAGGCAAAGCACCACTGGGGGGCCTTCCTATGATAGAACTTGGTAAATACTGGTTTCTTTAAAGTCACTGTTTATTGTTGGAAAGTTAGGCACTTTTTTTTTTTTTGGTCGTTAACACAGTTTATTATTGGCACACTTAACAGTAAAGCATACATAAAATCCAGCTGTTTTATAATACACGGAGCCACTGTCTTTACACGTATAGAGAAACGCATTAATATGAAAATGGGAAAATTAGTTTTTTTATAAAGTTTCACATAAATACACTGGAATTGCTCCCAAAGAAAAGTCCCCATAAAAGAACCAGGTTAGGGCTTTACAAAATATTATACAGGAAATATACTATGAAAAGAAACAACAGTCAACTCAGATACAACAAGAAAAACACAAAAGAGTTTCAGATTTATTAAACTGCCCACAAAATTAATGGATTACATGGCTTGAAAATATTTGGATCAACAGAAATTTTACAAACGCCTACATTCTCAATGGGCCAAGTGCCTTTCTTGACATAAAAATCTGCCTTGGTGCCTTTGATGACAAAAAGACATTTCTTGTTTCAGCACTCGGGCTCGATTGAACCAACTCAGGATGGAGGACCAATTGACATTAGCTCGGCCATAAATTACCCTGCTGGGCCCTCTTAGCTGTTACCTTATGAAACGAAAGGTGAAGGGGGAAAAGAAGATAAAGGTACATTTAAATTACTTTCCAAAAGTGGATTTTTTCCTTTTCTCTTTTTACTGAAACAAGTAACTCTCAGATGCAAGTCAAAAAGCAGAAAATATTTTACAATATTAAAAAGTCTATCTGTAGTTGGGTTCGGCATAGAATGAGATCCTGAGCACTGAGGGTTTGTTAACAATATGGCGTTTGTTGGATGGTTGGGTGGGGCGGGGGGAATGAAATTAACAAATGTGGTTAAAACCGAGCCCGGAGAAGCCTAGCTTTTGCTCTTATTTTAATTACGATCACTGCCAGTATCTGTGTTACCTGTGAAGGCCTCCAGGGAGGGGTCATGGAAGTTTATTTGGAATGATCCTCTCAATTAAAAAAAGAAAGAAACTCAGATCCCTGTGGTTTAGAAATAGTTATTTGCATGGAAAAGTTTTAATGTCTCTTCCTTTCTCTGCTGTGAGTAAGGATCTGAAATAATGATTGTAACTCACAGGGGCTATTGACAGTGGATTCCGGAGCTGGTCAATCTTACTGGGAAGCTTGGGGTGGGGGTTTTTCTCTCATGGCATCTGAGGCATGCTCTGGATTGGTGAAGGTGATGAAGCCAAAACCCCGGGATCGCTGAGTGTCCCGGTCCTTGACAACAACCACCTCAGAAATAGGTCCGAAGCTGCTGAAGTGGTCTTCCAGAGCCTGCTCATCAGTGTTGAAGTTGAGCCCTCCCACGAAGAGCTTCCCTTCTTCAGAGGACATGGCGGTAAATTCAAGTCCTGGAAATTAAGTAAAAGGCCAAAGAGACAGCTACCGCCAAGAAGCCGAGAGACTGGGCGGGGGTTTTTCTGATTTGCTCTCTTGAGTGGTGGGAGGTTTACTGTTTCATGGGCTACTGTTCCCCAGGGTGGGTGAACTGGTGAAGTCTTCCTCGTCGTCCATGCCGTTGGCTGCATGATACTGCGTGTTTTCTAATCTAGTGATTAGCCTTTTGTCCTCATCCCCAAACTCCCCTCCCATCAGAGTTGGCTCTCCTACCACCATCAAATCCTCTGAGGAGGACTGGAAGTGACTCCTTCAGGGCCCCTCAATGCTTCTCCTTAAATTGGCCAGAAGGGGTCACTGCTGTTGAATGACACAGGTCTCCATCCCTCCCAGGGTTGAGGCTGCAGTTCGGGATCGCTCCTAGCCCAGGTACCTGACTGGACAGACTCAGGTTGGCAGCTGGCGTCTTCTTGCCGCCCGTGCTGTTGGCAGTGTTCCCAGTGCTGCTGCTGGAGGTGCTGCTGGTGGAATTTTTTTCTTTTTGTCTGTTTCGTTGTCGGTTGCCTTGTGGGTTCTGGCGGCGCCACCATCCGCCGCCACTTCTGAAACAAGCAGGTCTTCAGGCAGTCTTGTGGACTGAGGTTGTAAGTTTTATGTCTGGACATCGGTTCCTGCACTGGCTCCAGTATTACACACAACCTGAGGTAGTTGACGGTGAAATTTGTTAGCCCCATCCTGGTGTTTTTGGACAGCTGATCCAGGACTTGAGGATCTTGTGCATGTATGGCAAGAATGCTTCTTGGGACTAACTCTCTGTATTGTCTAATGGTAAAGTGCCATGTTTTTATTCTCATGAGATCATCAAAGGTGAACTCCAAGGTCAGTCTGCCTTCTGTACACATCTTGGTAAACATGGGCTTCCCATGCTGGGTGACCATCGCGCGCTGTCTCAGTCCACCGTGATGGATGAGCTGTGGTAGGATTCTTTTGAGTGTTTGAGAATGTAATACAGGTCAGTATTACAAACACAGTGCTAAAGTAACGGGGGATGAGGGTCCTGCCGATAGCTGCTAGTGTTGGAGGGTCTCCTGCGGAGGCAGGGGGTGGCTGTGGCACACTGTGGGGACAAGGACCCTGGCGGCAGAAGTTCTGGGAAGTACTCCTTGGCGTGAGCCGTCCCAGAGTCTGCCATTAGCCCCACCAAAGAGTCGGGTAGGCTCCAGTGCTGGGTCGCCTCAGGCCAAACAACCAGGCACTTCTTCAGTTTACTCTCATAATGCCTAATACCTACGATAACGTGGCAACTTAAACTCCAAAAGAGTTTAAGATCGTGTCTGTCCTGCTGTATTCCGGCACCTCGTAAAATACCTAGCATGCAAAATTAAATACTCAATGAATATTTGTTGAATGAGTTAATGAATGACTCATTCTGGCTTCCAAAAGAGTAAAAGAAACTAATTAAATATGAAGCCCAAGACTTTCATATGGGTTTAGCCTAGGCTTCATACAGTGGAAGAATTAGATTGTTTACATATCCTAATAATAGGATTAATTGATATTTACTATTTTCCCTGCAGTGTGTTGTTTGTTTGCATATTTTCCCTTTTAATATTTACATTAGTCTGGCAAGATGGGTTCTGTTTTCCCCATTTGTGAAATTGCCAGTTGAGGAGGTAATATACTAGGGGCACAGCTTGTAATGGAGATGCAAGCCTGGGTCATTGGACTCCACAGAGTCTGAGGTCTTTACCACTGTGATAAAGGTTTTTCTGGATTGTTTAAGATTGAAGTACAAAGGGCATTTATTATCAAAACTGATATTTTGATGACATGGATACATTTCTTATGTTTTGTTTTGTTTTTATTGTTTCCCCTTCAAGAATGTAAGAATTGTTTTGTTCACTGTTGTATCTTTAGTGCCTAGAATGGTGCCTGGTCAGAGTAGGTGGTTGATAAATATTTGACGAACAAATAAATGAATAATGCCACTTATTTGTTCTCTCAGCTAGGAACAAAATACATCTTTTGAGAAACACAACCAATTTTGTGTCAACTCAACAATAATGGAATCTAGACTAGATTATTCACCTTTGAAATGTCTCTGACCCTGCCGAATTTTATATACAAGATATTCAATTGTACAAATGGTCTGCCACCTCCAGTATTAAAAATAATGAATTTTTTATAATATATGCTTGTAAGGAATATTAATTTTTGTTTATGTAAAGATTATGTAAATATGGACATTTTCTCCATTACTATATGAAGTCTATTGTTTGTGTCAGAGTATTTTTTTCTCTTCGACCAGATTTGTATCTTATTAAAGAATTGTTAGTTTCTCTATAAGTGTAATTTAGCACTTAATTTTTATACTGTTGAGTCAGACAGGGTTCAGATTCCAATTCTACCAGCTCTGTGACCTTGGGGAAGTTTGTTCATTCATTCATTCATTCAGGGAACATTTACTTAGTGTCTGCTGTGTGCCAGTACTTTTCTAGGAGCTAGGGAAATAGTAAATAAAGCAAATAAAAATCCTTATTTTCACCTTGCTTGCATTCTAGAGGGAATAGAGATAATTTTTTAAAAGTGCCACAGAGAAGAATCAAGTAGCAAAGAGAGGAGTAAATAAGGGGATGGGCAGGAAGAAGATACGTTTGCAATTGTAAATAGGTTGTCCTAGCAAAACTTCATGGAAATAACTCTGGACAAAAAATCTAAATAAGGAGAAAATGGAGTCATGAAGCTATCTGGAGGCAGAGCATTCCAGATAGTGAGAACAGGGAGTGCAGAGGCCCTGATGTGGGAGCAGGCATGGTGTGTTCAAGGAGCAGCAAGGAGACCTGAATGGATTTCCATTAGGGTCTCACAAGAAGTGGGGTTTTCTGCCAGCTTGATATGAGGAGTTACAAATGCACAGTGTGTGAAAGTACACTAGCATATGTTTGGCATAATCATTTGGTATTTTATGAGACCAAGTTGTTTCTGAAAATCCTCAGTGTAGCCATTTCAGTAGATTTCTCTTGCCAGGTGATATTCTGGCCTGGTCAGAGTCCTGAAAGTTTCTTTTCCTCTGTTCATCTAAAAAGAACTAGAGAGAAAACAGTATTAATTCTCCACAATTAAAAAGGAAAGATGGTGAAAATAACTATTTTAAGGGCATAAATTATGGGTGTTGTGGTTTGAATTGTGTCCCCCCCCAAATTCATAATTCGAAGCCAAAAACCCCAATGTGACTATATTTGGAGATAGTCTTTAAAGAGGTAATTAAGGTTAAAAGAGGTCAAAAGGGTGGTGCCCTAATCCAATAAGAAGAGGAAGAAACACCAGAAGGGTGCACACAGAGGAAAACTATGTGAGGACCCAGTGAGAAGGCAGTTGTCTGCAAGCCAGGGAGAGGGGCTTCACCGGGAACCAGCTAGCTCCGCCAGCACTTTGATTCTGCACTTCCAGTTTCCAGACTGCGACAGATTTCTGTTGTATAAGCCACCCAGCCGGTGGTATTTTGTATGGCATCTTGAGCAGACTAATGCTATGGGCTTTGCAGACTGACTGCCTGGTTCAAGTCCTGGCCTCACCACATACTCGTTTGGTTAGCTTGGGCTACAACTCTTTGTGCCTCAGTTCCTCATCCATAAAATTGGGATAAATAATTATAGCACCTACTTGATGGGGCAGTATGAAAGTTATGTGAGTAAATACATGGTAAGGGTTAAGCGGAATGCCTAACAAAGAGCAGCACTTAACCCACGCATTCACTTGACTCATGTTTACTGAGTGCCTTCTGCCTACCAGGCCCTGTTCTAGACCCTACTCTTATGATACTGAACACAATAATATCCCTGCATATGCGGAGCCTATGTTTTAGTGAAGGTTGATACCCAGAAAACTGTATATGCACGCGCACACACACACACACACTCGTTTTCCAGGAAGGGAAAGTGAAAAATGGTCTATCTGAGGGAAGAGTGTGTCGGGCCAAGTGAATAGCAGGCACCAGGTGGGAACATGCTATGTGTGCTGGGAGCACATCAGAGCCATCCAGGTGAGACTGATCAGAGATGAGGTTTGAGTAGCGGCCTGAGGCAACTTCATGTGGGACTTGCAAACCTTACTGAGGGCTTGGCTTTTACTCTGAGTGGAATGGAATGCTCTTCAAGGACTTCATGAGGGGGTATGCTGTGTGATTTACGTCTCAGAGGGATGACTCCGGCTTCTTTGTGGAGAAGGTGAGGGTGGAGGAGGTGAGGGTGGAAGCAGGAGGACAGGATAAGGCTATTAAAATAGTCCAGGGTGGGCTTCAGGTAATGGCTGCTTGAAGAGGTCAGGCAGTTCCTCCAGCAGGTAACAATGACAAACACTGACCGGATTATTAAAAACTATTGGAAGGTTCTGGAAGGTGACCAAAGGGGGACAGAAATACGAGCAGAGTTTGCTGTTGGAAAACTGCTACTGATTGGGAAGAACTGTGAACTCATGACTTTCTTGCTGGGGGTGCTCCAAACCCCCCTAGATCTGGCAGTCTGGAACGACATTCTTCCCAGCTCAAGATGGCCACAACAGAGTTCAGAGATGAGAGCAGATGGAAATTTAAGGAGCACATTCTGGAAGGAGGGCCACAGAAGGGCTGAGATCTAAGATGTGAGTATAAACTCTGGCTAAAACCCTGGATGAAGTATAGACACACACCCCCTCCCAAACACACACACACATGTGCACATGCGGGCACAGGAGACTACGAGAATCCAGCAAAAACACTGACGAAACTAGGGGGATCGTGAACCCTTGAAAGACAGAGCTCCTGGCAAGATGTGCAGACTTGCTGCACCTTTGACAGAGTATATTCCCCAAGCTGTGTACACAGCTTGGGTGGCAAAAATCAAAAGCCTGATTGAATTTCTGTATCAATGGGCAGAATTCAGGGCTGGCAGAGTAACTGGAAATTTAGGCTGGGGAGCGTTGGAAACAAATGTAACCACAGAGAGGATGAGCCCCGCAATCTGACTATCAAATCCACCCAAATCTTCATCTGCCTGCTGAACTACACAGGCTCAGGGATACCCTCAGGGGGCAGGCTAATCAGCAACTGAGCAGAGACACCAGCTGCTGCTCACTGAGGGGGAGATAGATTTCAGTCTGAGTCCAAGCAAGTTCACTTCTTAGTAGAATAACAACAACAAAATCCTTAGAAAAACAAAATAGATCCACTATAATAAATTATCCACAATTCTGCTTTTCAACCAAAAACTACTAGATGTGCAAAGAAACAGGAAAGTATGACTCATACTCAGGAAACTGATTCCAAGTGAGCCCTGATGCTGGATTTAAGTAGCTGTGTTCAGAGAATTAAAAGAAAGTGTGACCCAAGGGGGGAGAAAATGAGTTAATAGGAGCCGATCCTGATTGGGCTCAGATGTTGGATTTAAGTGGCTATCATAAGTATGTTCAAAGAAATAGAAGAAAACAGCCTAAGAATTAAAGGGAAACACAGTATTAATATTAATTATCCGACCTCCCTTATAATTGTTTTCATTGGAAGAGTACACACTCATTGACAATTATATTGTTACACACGACCTGTTGCTGATGACACGCTCTCACACAGTTTCTGTGGGGTAGGAATTCAGGAACAGATTAACGGATGGACCTGGCTTAGGGTCTCACGGTTTCACAGTCCACTTCCTGGTGGGGCTGCAGTTGCTGAAGTTGGTTGAGGTTGGGGAACTTGCCCCCACAATGTCTCACTCACATAGGGGGGTAGTTGGTGCTGCCTGTTGGCACAGGGCCTCAGTTTCTCACCATGTGAGCCTCTGTGGGGCTCCTTTCATGAAGGCCGTTGTGTTTGCACGATGTTCTTGTTTTTGTCTGTGCTCAGTCATGGTTGTGGACTTCGCATGGTCACAGACTTGGTCTGCTTTTGGTGTACTACTGTAAACGCTTTCATGTTTAATAGGGAAGAGTGTGGTCTGTGCGCCAGCGCCAGCTCCACCCCAGCTATAAGCTGCTAGCTCTCTGTCACAGCTGATTGTTATTGTTGTTATTTTTTTCCCTTTTCACAAGTGTATTACCTATCTTACAAAGTTGTACTAAAGCTGAAAAATGATGTAATGTGGCTTCTAACATAGAACTGGGAATATAGCATGGATTCAATAAGTTGTGGCTAATAAATGATGAGGGTTGTGGGAATGATGATGTTGGTGGTGATGGTGTAATTAGGTCTTTCTTTCCTTGGAAAAAATAAATTGTCAAGAACTTCTGGAAATGTATGTGCTCCTATAACACCCCATATACTCTCCCATATCAACACAGGTCATCCTGTTGTCATCATCCACTGGCTTGTCCCTATCTGCAGCTAGATTATAAACTCTCTAAAAACAAAAGTACAGCGTTTGCCTTTTTCAGTTTTGTGTTCTTAGCACATTGAACAGTTTCTGCCATATAGATGAGTAAATTATTCTTGAAGATCGAAGTGAAGCATAGATCTATAAAGAATGTTATTGAAGGTACCCATGGAAATATGGTACTGAACTAGATAGCTATGGTGTGGTTTCTGTCCATCATTGTTTTTGTATGACTCGATCCAACTCATAGGTTTTTTAACTTAATGTGCTATTCTTTTCCTGTGTGAAAATGCAGTACTTCATTCAGTACATTGAAAATTACAGAAAGATACCATGAGAATCTGGAGATAAAATCAAGGCAGGCATCATTTCAGGCTAAAATTGCTGAAAGTTTATCACATATATGGGTGAGATTAACCATCTGCAGAAAAAAGCCAGTAGTGATAGCTTCTAAATACTTTACTGATAAAACAAACAGTCTCCTATATCTCCTCTCAAGGATTAAGATTTTGTGTTCCCCACTTCAAGGGACCTAGGCTGTGTCCTTAGGAAGTAATGACTACATATATAAATCTGTAACATTCTCAAGTGAATTATCTTTTGGTCTTCAGGAGTTAATTGGTCTTCATAAGTATAGAAAAATCTTCCAAAAGGCAAAACGGAAGAGATTCTGAGTTAGGATAGCCAAAATACTTTATGAAACCAACATAGATCATGACTACACAGGCCACTCAAACAGCTACCCAGCTTGCTTAAAATTTTCTTTAAGAATATCTGGCTTTATTTGTTCTAGTTGTAATTCTAAAATTAGGAGACAGTGTCTCATCAAATGAGTGATATGGGTTATCTCAATGTAAAGTAATAAGTTTATAAAGTCAGTTTCTTATAACTTTGCTTAGAATCAGTTGCGGAAAACCTATTCAGCTCTCAGGAAATCCAGGTTTCTGTGCCTGCAAAGCCATCCTCTGTGACTTTGCCAAAGCCCAGGGCTGCTCTAAGACTCTTTCAAAGCCTCCAGGGCCTCTCTTGACTCTCTTCTTTCAGCTTCTTGAGGCCCATATGCTACTTCTCCTGTTTCTTGTTATCGCAACTTACATGATCCTTACCAGGATTGGGTGCTGAATAAATGTTTAGAATTGGTTCCTTTTGGTGAGCATCTGCATAATTAATTTACTATCATTTTAATTGAACAACACAGGAAGTTTTTGCCTATGATAGACTATTTTGTTGCGGTTTCTCTTAAAGTATTTTTATTGCACCTCAATAAATTAAATTGCTTCTTGGCCATTCTAAGTATTTTTTTCTTGGTGGTGGTGATGGTGGTGATTATGGTGCATTGAAATTGTGCTCACATTTAATTTGAAACACATGAAGCCAGAAAGCATGTTGGAAATAGAAAGTGAGAACAACAGAGAAATAATTAGTGTCGTCTGTTTTACTCTGTCGTATTTAACTTTTATCCTTTCACTTTCCATATGTATTTTCCTGAACTCTATTTTCCCTTTTTATATTTTTCTGGGTCTTTTTAGCAGACTTCAAGTGTGGAAATAATTTCATACAACAAAAAGATAGTGGCAACTGTCAGCCCAGTTCCTGGGTTGCTACTGTAATTATGGGTAAGGGTGACAAAAATGCAAACAAATCTTTGGGAACTCAGGATAATTTGTCATCATATTTTATTTATTTGATATATATAAAGTGCTTTCCGATTGTCCCTTTTAGGTAGGGCCATTTAGAACTTGAATTTATATTCTAGTTTTTAATGGTTACCCCCCCAACTTCTGATTTCCCCCATATCATTCAATTATTAAGAAGTTTAGTAAAACAAAGTTCATGAAGATTCCTCTTATCTATGGCAATTTTTTCCCTCATTCTACTTAAATTATGCTTATATTTAGCCAATCAGAATAAATGTGTCTTCTGTTTGTTTAGATATTCACTTTTATGTTGCTTGGTACTTTAAATTATTTATTTATTTTTGTTAGACGGGCATTATCTAAAAAACTCAGACTAGTAACTTAGACCATCAACAATAAGAGAGGATCTGTTTAGTACTAAAAATACTGGAGAGAAAAGTGTTATCTTTTCAAAGTTAGATTAATTTTAAAACTATGAAATTTATATTAAGAATTAATAGCTATCTACCAATGAATAAAAGAATAATTTTATGTTGTTTTAAATATTTAAAATGATCTCTAGAAGCCAGAGAAAAAATACTTAGTTGAATTGTCTGTTATAATATTAACATTGGGTAAAGTAAAAGTTGAGGAAGAGTAAAAGATAGTGATTCTTAATCTCTTAGGTCACAAATCCCATTAAAAGGCTAATTCAAATGAACACTATCATACCTCTTCCTTAGAAAGAGGCATATATGCTCACACATAGATGTAAAACTTTACAGATAGCTTTCGGTGATTCATAAGCTTCTTTAGCTCTTAGACCTCAGGATAAGAACCGCTGGTTGAAAGCATTATTAGTATTACAAAGCTCTTTGACTTCATCTTGCTTTAGACCAGCACTTGTACTCATTCTTCTTTTTCTCCTCGTCGCTTTTTGTTCCTTATTACGATATATATTTTCAAACATTTCTTTAACTAATCTTTATGAAGTTCTGAGACTTCCCTTGTGAGGGGAACTGCATTTCCGATATAGCTGCAGAGTATTAGACTGGTATCTTTAGGCAATACCAATAACAATTACTGAAAATGAATTCTTCCCTCTTTCTTGATCATTAAAATCAGAGTGGCAAATGTAAGGTTTAGGTGGGCATTTTATTTGTTTTTTCTCTATTTCAGTCACCTTAAATAATGGTCCCTAAAGAATAAAATTGATCTAGTTTTTATGAATTATACACATCATTTACAAAAATTAAACAAGTAAAGAGCAAGATCGGAGCAAGATCTGCTGGAGGTATGGTAGGAATTAGAGAAAGTGTATATTTAATGCAAATTCCTCTTGCAGGTTCCTTTTACTTGGCACATGGTTATAACTGAATTCAGTTGAGTAGAATAGACACACATCTATTTTGTGTTAATGTTGAAATGTAAGTAATGGAGTTTAGAATAAGAATAGCAGATGAAATTAAACTCAAGTTAATGAAATGTACAATGGAAAGAAGTACAATTTTAAGAGACAGGTGTGACTTAATTTTACTCTCTCAAAATCCCTTATTAGTAATTTAATTTTACTTACAATTACTGTTTATCTGGGACAAAAAGTCCTTTATTTTTCCTGCCTCAATAATAAACAAAATGTAAAGTCTTTTTTTATTCTTGAAAGCCTGGAAGTCTAGGCCCAAGTCAATGTGTGTATAGAAAGGAAATACTGGTCTTCTCAGTAAGAGATCAATGGCAGCGTTAGTTACTAAGATACTGCCATCCTTGAGGCACTGTGGGGCAATGAAGCCTGCTGTGGTGTTCAGAAAATGGCAGCGAAAATAGGAAATGAGATCTATGAGGTGGGAACAAGAGAAGAACAAAGAGATTGATTTCATAGCACTTACTGCTCTGAAATAGGTTCGTTTTTATTCTTTACAATTGTAAAGCAATTTTTAAAGTTTTAGAATCTAAAATTTATTTTGTATTTTGCTAACAAAATCATATTTGGTTTATTAAATTGAATTTATTTTTCAGAAAATGTTTACAAATATTTAATCTTCAGTGCTTCTAATTTTAAATGGAGTTTGAAGTTGTGGAATTTCTAGTAATCTATCTCTTGGTTTTGGTTATTTTCTGAAAATAGAGACTTCTGATGTAGGAAATTAAAACACTATAGTAAAGCAGACTTGAAACTATATTAGGTCTTTAAGGCATGGTCAGGATTATAATCTATCTACTGAATTTCACTTCAAATTTAGTGAGAAATATCATTGGTAATAAAATTTCTCCCTTGAGCTTTCAAGCTGATTCTAGGACATGGTGTCCACTGCTAACCACTGGGCTCCCAAACACTGAGAAATTCTTGCTTTCAACCTACTTACACTGTAGAACCCAGTGCTGGCTGTTGGACTTGCACGTTGTGTCTCAAGTTGCAGCTTACCTGTCCCTAGTCATGCTTTCATTCTAACAATGGAGGGCTTGCATCCAACTTCCAGAGCCCAAACTTCCTTTCTCCCAGCAGGCCCCGTGTTTAGAAACTGAATGTTTGTATTGATCATTGTTTCAAGTTCTTCTCTAGTAGCCTATATGGTATTCTGGGCCTAAATATTTGAGTATTTTCTGCCCCACATTCTTCCAACAAAGTCCCAAGTGCTGTGTTAGGACACTCAGTTACTTAATTCGGACTTTGTGCTTTGGGAGTTGCCTACTATATTCTAGGCACTGTTTTAGGATGGTGTGTGTGTGTGTGTGTGTGTGGGTGTGTGTGTAATTAAATACTTACATGTATATATGTATATGTACATATTTAAATATATGCCTATGTGCATATATATGTGTACTCCTTAAAATACTGTAAGGGAGATATTTGCCCCCATTTAATAGATGAAGATATCAAGTCTTAGAGCAGATAAATAGATTGCTCATGGCCACAGAGGGAGAGGCAGTCTGAGAACCAGAATTCAGACCTAGTTCTTGCTCATTCATTTACCCATTCATTCATTGAGTGTATGCTATGACAAGCATCATTCTAGGTTCTCAGGATACAGCAGTAAACAAAAATATGTCCTCTTGCATGTTACTTACTATGTCAGATGGTGATAAGTGCTATAAAACATTGATACAGGATCAGTGAGGAATGAGAGTTGAGTGAGGTTGCAGTTTTAAATAGGGCTGTCAGAGAAGTTTTCACTGAAATGAGGACATTTGATTAAAGACCTAAAGGAAGTGAGAGACAGAACCATGAAACTATCTGAGAGAAGATGGTATCAGAGGAAAAAACAAGTGCAAAGACCTGAGTAAGCGCATCCCATGTGGCATCTCAAAAGAATTCTAACTGGGAATTGCTGAGCCCTCTGGAATCCACACTGAACATTCGTGGCCCACATGCCTTGTAAGTGATAAGACACTGTATCCCGTAGATGAGTCATGAGTTGTTAACAAATTAGCCTTATCAGGTTCAGTTATTACCTTGCACATCGTAGGCATCCCAGAATTGTTTATTTTTTAACAAGTTTATTTTTTATATACCAAATCAATTTTCTAAACTTCTGTTTCTTTGTATGATATTTTTATTTTCCTTCAAATTAAACTATGAAAAGGGTTTGTTAGAGTAGTAGTACTGTGGTTAGATTTTCCTATTTTTATATTTAATTTGATTTCTATAAAAACTTAGTTAATGTGAAAATGCTTTTGAAATGGTTCCGTGTAATGGAACATTCAGTGTAATGTTAATATTGGCACAATAAGGATATGCATATCAATTTTTGTTAATTATATCATTCTTTCTAAGAGCATGGTTTACATGTTGAGATAACATTCATATGCAGCCATAAATTATGTTGGAGCTTATGCAAAAAGTTTCCTAGCACATAATGGAGTAATATAAATTGACTTATTTTAAAAAGCAACAGTATATATTCTGTTTCTTCCTTAAATAGATTATAGGGTTATGGATATACTTAAACATTCATAAAATTTAATATATCCTATATATAATTTTCATAGTTCAGCAAGACAGCTTTAACTTTTGACTGAAGTCTACTAAACAAGTATAAAAGATTGAAGCCTAAAGTCAACTGTTGGTAGAAGCCAAAGCCTTAAAATGTATAATTAAACTTGCATTGAATATAAGTAGATTTCCATTTTAGAAAACATGTTCAATTCAGCTCAACCAGCACTTACTGAGCATTCTGCTATGGGAGTTCTTTGACAAGGAAAAAAATCACTACTGCGGTAACACTGGTGGTACTAATAGAGTTTGAACCGCGGCGGTGATGGGCGGGGAGGGGGGTCCCAAATGAAAGGCATTTTTACATTAGGTTTAATGGGTGACTGGATATGTGCATTGAGGGTACAAGGAGCATTTAAGATAATGTAGACTTTTAACTTTGGCACTGAGTGACTGATGACACTATTAAACAGGATAGTAAATATGAAAAGGGAAAGGTTTGGTGAGCTTGAGAACTTACAGTTCAGTTTTGGGCTTTTTGAATTGGAGACATCTGTAGGACATGTAAAAGTGAGTCCATAACATTTCTATGTCCTTGTGAAGATTGTTATTAAGAGGGCGCTGTTGACTTCTTGCAGTTCTGGACCATAGTACATTTTTAGGGTGTGTGATAATAACAGTAGTGACCTTTGCCCTAACCCCTGTAACACAGTTAAACGTCAGAATTTAGCACATAATTGTATTTTATATCACATTGTAAATGTTTTAAATCACTTTTGTCTCACCTTGTGATTGTAAACATTAGGGCTGAGATGAGGTTTTATGCTCTTCTAACAGGCTCAGAAGTACTGTTGAAGTCCCTGTAGTGGCCTCAGTGAAAACTACTACCCCAGAATCTTAGAATTTGTTTCTCTCAGTGTATCTGGTGATGCTACAGTAGTAAATGTATTGAGGAATTGCTTTCGTTCATCCTTTCATTGATTCCCTACTTACTGAATACCTGGTATATGCAAGGTATTATTGCCTTACAACTGGGCATGAAGCAGTAGGGATACTTTGTTTCTAGAAATAGATAACTACAACAACATCTTATCATAAAAACTTTTAGTTTTCTTTTCAGAGACCTATCAGTTGTTTTAAATGTAGAAATTACTCTTTTTACTTCATGAAATCTTAAAATCACTTCTGGTAAAGAGGGAGGTGTTGAGGGGAGTGAGGGAAGTGAAAGAATTAAGAAGATAAATGAGTTTGAAACTGTCTTAAAGATATTACCATGTATTGATCTCTGCCAGAGGGAATTCTTGTTAGACCTGATTCTGACAGTCAGTCTGCCTAGCACTTTTTTAACTGCTGTCTTTCCTGATTTCATTTGTTACTCACTGCAGTGGCATGTTGATCGAATGTGGGAATTAAGAACAAGGTCTGCCCACAGCCTTGGTTCACATGCCTTGCTACTTAGTGTTTGTGCGAACCTGGCTAAATTGCAGCCTCTCTAAGTTTTGGTTTCTTCCTCTTGTAAGTGGGGATATGAGCACGATGTAACTAGCTTATAAGTTCATTCCATTAAATGTCAACTGTTTGGCACAGTGCCTGGCCCATAGTATATGTGCAATAAATGTTAGCAATAATAGTGGTGAGATAATTGTGAATCCTAACAGTACTCTGTCTTCCTTAAAGTGCTAGATAATATTCAAGTAAAATACCAGACATTTAGTTTTGAAATTTTTTTTTATTTTAAATGTCAATATTATATATTTATTGATTGTTTCTATTTTATTTTTAGCTTTGAAACATTATTATTCATTTCTCTATCTTGAAATTTTCATAATCCAACATGTGTATGTATAAGCTTTCTACCTTTCCTTGTATATTGATCTCTGCTGTAAAAAAAAAAAAAAAAAGGATAGGGATATACTGATATCATATTTAATAGAATTAACTTCTCCCTTGCCTCTCTGATGCCTTTGCTCCCTCATGCCCAAATAACCTATCTTGTAAGAAACTTCTGTGGGTGTACAAAAAATAAGAGTAAATAAAGACAGAGCATGTAATAAAGCAGAACAAGTACTTCCAGTAGAGGGAGATATTGGCAAAACAATCAAACCGCAGAATATGCAGGTGCAATGGGTATCAAATTTAAAAATGAAGCTTTCCCTGGGTAAAAAATTTAACTAATTAAGAATTTGAGTAATAAGTTGGGTAACACTGTGGTTTTTATTTTGCTAGTTGCCAAACCCAAACTCAGTGTGCAAGTCTCTGGGAATGCACTATGAGTACTACGGATACTATTACCGTCACCACGGAACTTTCCTCACATACTGTTTCAGAGATAGACGTAAAGACAAGATCATTGACACCTCTCATCTCTCTGAATCTCTAAAAATCGCAAGTAATGGAGGTTATAGGCTGGATCATTTGAAAACAAAGTTACAAAAGCTATAATGTCATAATTCAAAAAGATTTTTTTCACAGAGTTCTAGACTATCTGAATAAACTGGTGTAGCCTTAAGTGACATAAACCAAGGGACTGAATCAGAACACTATCCTTTTTATAAAAGGAAACATTGTTAAAAATTTAATATCTTTGCAGTTTAGATCTCCAAATTTCTGAAATTACTAGGAGGCCTATAATTAAAAGCAAATTAACAACATTAATTTGGCTTGGATTGGAATTTTTTCAAATATTTTTAGTAGGATAGTTAAATTGATTTGAAGCTTTACTTTTCCAACAGAAACATCACATTTCTTTCTGTTGGCAGCACTGTCCAATAACTGACTACTATAATAGCCCCTCTGCACTTTGAAATTTACTACTCTTATTCTATCACATGCTAAGAAATTGCCGCCCTGGAACTTGGGGATGTTGAGACTGCCCTTAAACCTGAGAGGCTCACTTAACAGTTGACTGAGTTTTCCCCTCTGTATCATGCCTAAATATTTTGATGTGGATTTTATTACTTTTTGGCTGCATTAGTAAATTCAGTTTGTAAAATGTCGAAAGAACTTTATATAATACACAAAATGTATCTTAAATAAATGCACTATAGTAATCTTGTAGTTTAAATTTCTATTTAATAGATTCAGAAATGGAAGTTATACATCTCTGCTGATTTTCTAGTTAATTAATTTGGTAAACATTACTACCATCAACTTAATAGATATTAGCTTTCAAAAGTACTGTCTTAAACATGTAGTTTTTAGTTATTTAGCATTCTGCAAGCCTTCTTCAATTTTCTTTTAATTTTTGCCAGGGAGCATCATTGTTTTTTGTGTTTAAGTAGGTTTTTATAATTTCATAGGTAACTTTGGAGTTCTTTGAACTACTAATACATATCAGAATGCCTTTTTTTAAACCTTCATAAATAAATTAATATGCATTAAAAATGGCTATAGGAAAATGAAACTGAACAAATAAAAAGCAAATCTGTACTGATGTGTATCCATTAGAGTAGTTAAGATTATGCTACAGTAATAAGCTTAAAAACTCAGTGACTAAAAACAATGAAAGTTACTATTCATGTATGCCACATGTTCATTGTAGTTTGACAGCAGTGATGCCTTTGTTGTCGTCACTTGGGGACTCAGGCTGAGGCAGGTTCTATCTTGACAATTGCAGTTCTGGGCAAAGAAAATGTAGTGACTCTTTTGATATTTTTAAAACTTCTGCCTGAAAATGGCATAGTTCACCTTGGTGAGATGTAACCACATCTGAGTTCAACAGGGTGAATGATCCTCACGCAGAGAGGGACACTGGATGTTGCAAACAGTGTGGCAGTTTACTCTTCTAAAGTGAGCATTCAGCAACTATCAGTAGTTTCTGTATGAAGCTTAGACAATGTCTGGTTTGAAACTGACTATGGGAAGAAAGTGAACTGTTTTCACCTAATCATAACCAGATTAGTTTTAGAAGTTGTATTGACAGTGCCTTGAACACATATACACACACTCCCACACAATTCTACATGGTCCATATGATGCAGGAACTGTTTTACAATAACATTTATACCATTGAGAATATTGCTGTTGTTCTACATGCAGTGTGCACAGGGAGTAACGACATTTGATGGACTGACCTCCTTTAAATTCACAGTTGTACGTCAGCCAGGACCATTCATAAATTTAATGAGTGTATTACAGTTTAGCACGGTTTTAAATTTCTTTCTTTCTTTCTTTCTTTTTCTTCGGCTTTTAAAAACACAACAAAAAGGCCAAATTTTACTTTGGAATCTAAGTGTGTATAATGGTATAGTGTATTAAAGAGAAAACTGGCTGCTACAAATAGCTAATAGTTTAAATAACAAATATAATGGAAGCATTAGTGATATTGCCAAAATTCACACCAAAATGAAAATATTATAGTTTGTTATAAGATCAGTGATTTTTGTTTTTTGTTTTTTAAATCTCCAACAAATTAGCTAGTGATTATTTATTTTGTTGCTAACAATTCTTTTTATCTTGATTTTTTAGATATTACTGATTTTCAGAAAATATTTTGTGAAACTTCCCAGAAGCTGGTGAGTGTGGAAGCCTTCGCTCTGGCTGCTAAATATTATTCTGTACAAAACTTGGGAATATGTACTCCTTTTGAACAGTTGCTTGTAGCCCTTCGTGGAAATCAAAAACAGAGAACTGGTAGGTGTGTTTGTATGTATGTTTTTTAGGCATTTAGAAGCAATATTTTGTTCATATATGTATATATTTCCAACATTTTCTTAATTTATTGTTAGACCTTATATCATGAGCCCCGATAGACTGATTTGTTCTAAATGAGTAGGTTTTCTTATGCACCATATTAAACAGAAAACTTAGGTATAGATCTCCATTTTTTTTTCCTACATCATAGTCTAGTTATCAGTCTTTTCTTTTGTAGTTAATTGTTTTATATTTCAAGGAACATTTTTAAGAATGTTATATGAGTCTTTTCATTTTATTAATTCAAATTTGATTCATAGCAGCTAAACTAATAGAGATCCATCTTACAGACACCGCAATAGGATCTCTATTATTTTCATATTTAATTATAGAAAACATGAGCATCAACTGATGATTCTTATTAAGTTTTGTTTCTTTAGTAGCAGTACTTTAATTTTGTTTTATTTTTGTTCAGATGAAAATGTGAAGCCAGATGAGTTTATGAATTTGAAAAAATCTCATGAAGTTCAGACAATGTCAGAGCTCATCAGCAGTGTTGCTGATTACTGTGGAATAAAGCAGGTAAGAGTATTTCCCTATATATTCATGTGTTTAAATTATTGCCATTTTGGGGGGTATCATTCAAATTTCCTTTTCTACTATCACTGTCTAGCCTTTAAAATGTCATTAAGTAATAGCTGATGTGAGATGTCACATCACATCTGATCCTTTAAAAATGCTCTCATTTCCCAATATACTGCAATAAAAACAAATTTATACTAAAAATAAGATATGACTGTTAATGTTTTGCCACAAATTTCACTCTTTCCAAAGTAGATAGAAGCTATGGTAATTCTCTTTTTCTTATGTTGTAACTCCAATTTGAGGCAGCATTATGAAGATGGCATTCTGCAAAATTGTTTACCACTAGGTGTTCTCAAGGACCTGGGTTACCATGCTGTGGTCTGGGGCACCTGCCTCATTATTGTAACATAAAGAAACTTGGATTCTTTCATAGTGTCAGAATTATAATGCATTCCTGTTGTAAAAAATAGCCTTTATGAAGGGTAGTAATGTCTGAAAATAGATGTTAAAATAAAATCAGTGATTGCCTCCATTGGCCTATAAAAATAGTAAGTTATTTTTCTTATCCCTACAAGAACATCTATGGGGGTAATGGAGGATTTTTTCCCTTCTTCAGTTTTTATTAGGTGTTAGAATCTTTTCCATGTATTCTTTCAGACTTGTGGAGAGTTTGAGATTGATTAGAAAACGATCACAGCTTGGGCCAGGCATGCAGAACCACTTATGGCAACATAGATCTCTAGAGTAGGAACTAAAAGGCAAGAGCCGAGGTAATCGTTTTCAACCTTTTCTCCAGTGTATCATATCTAAGCAGTACATATCAGGATCGGTAACGGGCTCACCATGACAGTAATACTCAACCGGAGTAAAAAGGGCAAGTACACAGTAAAATTTAACAAACTGCTGCTGTACTAACACATGGATGAATATTAGAAACATAAAAATGGTTGGGAAAAATAAGCAATTTACAGAAGACTATGTATTTTATGGTATCATATTTAAAAAGCTCTTAAGCAAAATAATGGTATATTCTTAATGCAAAAAATATATGCAAAAAAACCATTAAAGAAGCAAGGGAATCATAAACAGTAATTTGAGAATAGTTGTTACCTCTGGTAGGGGAAGCAGGGAGATGGGATATGGAAAGACAACATAGTTATATGAAATGGAAATACTAACATTCTAGTTCTTAGGATGGCTGGTGGCTTCATGGTTATAGCAGACGCTACTGGAGGCCTTATTCAGAAACTCTTGGGCCTCACCATTTCATGGTGTGCCGGGCTGCTTTCTACCTGGCAGTTTCTACATTTCTTTTCCTGTGGGTTTTTTCTGTCTGCTGAAGCATGGCACTGCCTGCATACAAGTTCTGGGGATTAATTCCTCCCTGTGAGCATCCTTGAATTAATGACTAATACACGTTGATAAACAGATACATCAACTCCTGGACTTCCCAGGTGGGGTGACTATGAGGTATGTGTTCTACAGTAGCTCTCCAAGTTTCTCAGTGTGATTAAACCCAGGTTGTCCTAAAGTGGTATTTTGCTTAAGAACATACCATTTATTGGGCTTTCTTCCTTTCTCTTTTTTCTCTTCTCTATTTCCCTGTCAGTGTTTTCTTCACCTCCCAAATAAATCACTTATACTTAAATCTTTGAGGGGTATTTATTATTGTGCTTTATAACTTTACATTTCAACTACATTTATTCTTTTATTTATATGAAATATTACACAATAAATCACTTTAAATTAATAAAGTGGATTTATTTTATTTCTAAAGTGCAGAGAAAAAAATTTGAAATAGCATAATGTTTCATGTTAGACCTTCTCTAAGGGAACTTTTTTCATAGTGATGGAGATTGTTTCTAGTGAGTGAAAAAAACCTGTATTAAAGACTTACAGGGTCTTTCTCTTGAAATTACTTAATAGCAATATTTGATTCTCAAAATAGTTAAGTTTGAAATGTATGACGTGTATACTATTTTTACTTTTAAAAAGCAGATTTAATAAATGTAGGTTTCATGGGGATAGTTGGAAACCCAGATACTAAAATCTTAACTTTACTAGTGACCAAAAAGAACTAGAGAAGAAAAAAAAACAATTGGTTTTTGCCTCAACCACATTGCTCCCTACATGCCAAAAACCTTTGCCTCTCTCATCCCCATTACCAAGGCTTCTTACTTCTTAATTTTTATTTCTAAAATACGTTCATTCATTCACACTTGGATGCATGCGTTCATTTATTAAATATTTCTTTGGCTCCTACCACGTATCAGGTGCCGTTATAGATGCTGAGGATACAGTAGTAAACAAAACAAAACATATCTTTGCCTTTATGTCATTTATACTCTAATGAGGAGAGATAGATAATAAAATCATTATAAGTATATTTTATTGTATATGTTGATACACTTTAAGGAGAAAAAAAATAAAAAGGAAGTAGCTAATTCAGGGATGGGGTATAAAGCTTTTGATTAGGAAGAGAGGGGCAAGTAAGACCTCACTGTAAAGATAGCATTTGAGTTAAGACCTCCTTCAAGAGGTAAGAGAGTTATCCATTAGAATATCCGGATAAAAAATTTTTTAGATGGAGGGAATAACACATTCAGTGGCCCTAAAGCGGGAATATACTTGGTGTATTCTTTCTTTCTTTCTTTCTTTCTTTCTTTCTTTCTTTCTTTCTTTCTTTCTTTTCTTTCTTTGTGCGTTGGGTCTTCATTGCTGTGTGTGGGCTTTCTCTAGTTGCGGCGAGAGGGGGCTACTCTTGGTTGTGGTGTGCGGGCTTCTCTTGTTGTGGAGCACGGGCTCTAGGCACGTGGGCTTAGTTGCTCCGCGGCATGTGGGATCTTCCCGGACCAGGGCTCGAACCCATGTCCCCTGCATTGACAGGTGGATTCCTAACCACTGCGCCACCAGGGAAGCCCCACTTGTTGTATTCTTGAAAGAGCCAAGAAGCCAGATTAACTCCAGTGGTGAGAGCAAGGACAGAGTAGTAGGAGCTGAGGTTGGGGTGGCAGAAGCAGGTCATGAAGTTGTAGAGTCTTAGAGGCCATTGTGATGATTTGGGCTTTTGTCCTGAATGAGATGGGAAGCCGTTGGAGCCACTGGATCACTCTGACTGCCGTGTTGAGGATTGTTATGAAGCAAATATTGGGTTGGCCAAAATGCTTGTTCGGGTTTTTGTAACATGTTACGAAAAACCCGAACGAACTTTTTGGCCAAGCCAATATTTCCATTACCTTTGCACTCTTCGCCATAGTCTTTATAACATTCAAGCTGGTCCTTTTCAGAAATTAGCTCATATGTAAGCATGAGCTTCCAGAGTTGAGGCAAAAAGCTTAGTAACAAAGGAGGTTAGTAGCAGGAGATAAGTTTAGGGAAGTGATGAGAGATTTTACTTAGAGGCGTGGTATGATCAGTCTTTGTTTTGCTCTCTTGAAAATAGACTCAAGGAGGGAAGGTGAGAGCAGGGAGATCATTGAGGAGGCCGTTGCAATAACCTAGACTTAGAGTGCAATTGGTATGAAATACCCTTGGTAAGACTAGGGATTTTTTCATAATTCAGGTGGAGGGTATGAGAGAAAGAAAGGAGTCTTGTTCTCCACCTGGGTATGGAGATACTATTAACTGTGATGGAGAAGATTATGGGAGGGGTAGGTTTTACAGAGACTATCAAGAACTTAATTTTGAACATGTTAAATTTGAGATGCTTATAAGACATTCAAGTGGAAATGTTTAGGTACACTGTTGGATATGAGTATGAAGTTCATGGTAGAATTCCATACTGGAGTTATAAATTTGAAAGTCATTAGCTTATAATAGTAGTTAGATCTCCAGGTCAGTCAACAAAATATAACTCTCCTATCTGAAGTATAGTACCATACTAATACTAATATTAAGAAATGTAATCACTATGTGTAGCAATATTTCTGTGAGAAAGTCTCCTAAGCAGAATTAGGAAACAAGGAAGATACCTCCCACCAGGTATTACACTGGAGACTCCTCTATCTTCAAACCTATGAGGTGATCCAGGAAGGAAAAGACCGTTGTGAATAAGGGGTAAGAGATCAGGATTGTGGAGGTTTTGCTACTCAGATAAGAGAGTTTGAAGGCAAAAATATGTATGATTTATGTAACCTTTAATTGCAGAGTTTGCCATTCTCTTGCTAACACTGTATATATTACTGAAAGGCCAATTTGGAGAGAGATAAAAATCAATTTGGGTCAGTAAGATATAAGTGAGCTGATAGATTTTTCTAGGAAATTTTGCCTATTACTGAAAAGGGTTTCAGATATTATATTGTGAAGACATGATTCTTAGATTTTCCCCAGCCATCTTGCAACCAGAGGAATTACAAATACGTTGGCCCAAAGGCCATATGTGGTTGAGCCTCTGGTTAGTTCAACTACTCTACTGCCAGATTTCTTAAGTGAGGTGAGAGTTTTCCCAGTGATGGAAATTTGATATTCTGTTACTTGCAGCCAAAATTTTCCTCATTCACAAGTGGAATCGTTATATGCAGATCTGGGAACAAACTCAATTACCTCTTGGTAAGAAAACATCTGTATTGGGGGGAACAAATGTCCTGGTGCTTACAAGCAACCCATTGGTTGCTAGCATTAAGCTGCCATTGGCATCAGTGAATGTGTTTTTGTCGAAGGAAGGGAATGGAGAGCTTTGCTTTCTCTAGAGATTCAGATATGGGGAAATTGATTAATAGAATTTCTACTCTATAGCCCTTGTATTCATGAGTATGGTATCTTCAGTTAGATTGTAGTTCCTTAGGATCAAGATATATAATGCTTCTGTATTTCCCATAATACCTAGCCTAGAGATTAACATTAAAAAGGGGGCATAGGGAATTATTTGTAAGCTAGACATCATTTATTGGAGTTTTACCTATGAATTGCAATTTTGCTTGAATTGAAATTTTTGAGGATTTCATTGATGATATGCATTATTTCAAATATAGGAAATTTTCCTTGAGTGGCTCATATTTATGACAGGATTTAATTGATTTTAGGAATTAAAGATTAGATATAATGAGATTAGATAATGATTTCCTATGATAATATTTCTGTAATCCATTTATTTCTTGTGAAATGACATGACAATACAGTAAACAATCTTGGTAATTTTATATGTCTTTTATCATTTTTAGTTTTATTGAGGTATAATTTATATATTCACCAATTCTAGGTGTACACTTTGATGGATTTGGTAATTGTATGCAGTTGTTCAGCCACTGTAATAAAAAATATTTCTGTCACCAGAAGAAGTTTCCTCATACCCTTTTGCAAGATATTTCCTCCTCCATTCTCAAGGAATTACTGCTCTGCTTGTAGTTTTGACTTTTCTAGAACATCGTATAAATGGAATCAAATAGTATGTACATGTTTGTGTTTGACTATCCTTTAGCACATAGTTTTTAGAGTCATCAATATTTTTATGTGCATTGACTCTTTATTCCTCATTTTTGGGTGTAGTGTGCTACAGTATAGATATACCACAATTTGTTTTTCTATTCATTGGTTGATGGATATTTGAGTTGTTACCAGTTTTTTTGGCCACTATGAATTTATTCACATACAAGACTTTGTGGACATGTTTGCATTTCTCTTGGGTAAATAGCCCAGAGTGGGATTTGTAGGTTGTATAGTATAAGTGTATGCTTTAACTCTATGGTAAACTGCTGATGTTTTCCAAAGTGACTGTACCATTTTACATTTGTGTGTATCTCATTATGATTTTAGTTTGCAATTCCCAAAAGAGTAGTGATATTGGGCATCTTTTTATAGTGGTCATTTGTATATCTTCTTCTGTGAAGTGTGTGTTCAAATGTTCTGCCCATTTTTTAATTGGTGACTTGTCTTATTATTGAGTTGTTAGAGTTCTTTATGTATTCTGGATACAAACCCTTAGTCAGATATATGTTTTGCAAATATTTCTTACCCTTTATAACTATGTATTTTGAATAGCAAAGGTTTTAATTTTAATGAAGTCCATTTTTCAATTATTTCTTTGTAGTTTATGCTTTTTATGTCCTACATAAGAAATCTTTTTCCCTCCCAATGTCACAAAGATATGCAGGAATTAAAGATATGCCTGCTTGGCATATGACATGCAAAAATCTTTTTTTTCCCATACAGACATCCAGTTATACCCACACCATTTGTTGAAAAGACTATCTTTTCCTTTGAATTACTTTAGTTGTTTTGTCAAAAACCATTTGACTATATAACTGTGGGTCTATTTCTGGACTCTGTTTATTCCATGGATTTATATATCTGTTTTTATACTAGCACTACACTATTTTGATTACTGTAGTTTTTTTCTTTTTTTTTTGCGGTACGCGGGCCTCTCACTGTTGTGGCCTCTCCCGTTGTGGAGCACAGGCTCCGGACGCGCAGGCTCAGCGGCCATGGCTCACAGGCCCAGCCGCTCCACGGCACGTGGGATCTTTCCTGGACCAGGGCATGAACCCATGTCCCCTGCATCGGCAGGCGGACTCTCAACCACTGCACCACCAGGGAAGCCCTGATTACTGTAGTTTTATATTGATTCCTGAATCAGTGCAAATCCTCAAATTTTTTCTTTTCAAAATCGTTTTGGTTATTCTAGGTACTTTGCCTTCTCATATAAACTGTAATACCTGCTTATGAATTTCTTTTAAAAACCCTGCTTGGATTTTGATTAGGATTGCGTTGAATCTGTATGTCAGTGTGGCAGAATTGCCATCTTAATATTGAGTCTAACTATTTCATGAACATGGTATATCTTTATTTAGCTCTTTTAAATTTTTCCTATGCAATGTTTTATAGTTTTCAGTGTATAGGTCTTGCATAAGCTTTGTTAAATTTATTCCTAGATTTTCTATTTGTATGCTATTTTAATTCAATTGGTTTTAAATTATTTTCTAATTGTTTTTTACTACTGTGATGCATATGTTCTGATGGTTCATTATTCATTTCTAATGAGCTTGTATCTTGACACATTGCTAACTTGACTTACTAGTTCTTTTAACTTTTGTATGCATTCCTTAGAATTTTCTACAGATACAATCATGTCATCTATGAAGAAAGACAATTTTACTTTCAATATTTATGTCTTTTACATCTTTTCCTTGACTTATTATTATACTGCTTAGAACTTCTCTTAAAATGTTGAATAAAAATAATGAGAGTTGTTGGTTTTTAATAGTAATTAAAATTAAAAAAAGCATAACAGGTTGTATAAATTATACATTCCTTTACTTGTTTTTTAAAAAGAATATCACGAATGCTTTCTATTACCATCTGACTAAAATCCTTTTAATTCATTCTGGTTTTCTTTAGATAATTGACCTGGGTTCTGGAAAAGGCTACCTAAGCTCCTTTTTGTCCTTGAAGTATGGCTTAAAAGTTTATGGAATTGATTCCTCAAATACCAATACTCATGGAGCTGAGGAGAGAAACAGGAAACTGAAGAAACATTGGAAAGTCTATCGTAGGCGGTCAAAATTAGATGTCAATGGACTGGCATTACAAATGACAAAAGAAAGGAAAGTGCAAGATGAAATTAAATTTAAAGCCGATATTGAGGGAGTATGTAACAGCAGTACTGCAAATCAAGAAAAGATGTCGACCTCGGACTTTCTGCAAGATTTTTCAGGCTCTGTAATTTCTAACATCAGAAAACAAATGGAAAACCTACATGTTTACTCACATCGAGAAGAAAATCTGTGTTTTGAAAATGCCTTTTCTCTTAGGGACCTTTTGCCTATTAATGCCATAGAACCTACTTCTTCATCCCATATACCCAAGAGAAAAATGTCTGAAGCAAATAAAGAGAGAAGAAAAATGACATCAAAGTCAAATGAATCCAATATATATTCACCTTTAACATCTTTTATCACTGCTGATTCAGAACTACATGATATTATTAAAGATCTGGAGGTAATTTTATTTTTTTAATTCCTTAATTTCATTTATATATAAAGGCTCTAAGACATAGAATTAAGTTTTAATGGTAGCTTACTTAACCTGCGTATCTTATTTGATTACATTAATATAAAGGACCAAGAAAATAAAATTATATTCAGGCTTTCACGATTTCCACAGCTGTCAAAATCTGACAGTCTGACAATTATGATTTTCCAGAAGGGAGTACCCTCCACTCATTTGTAAGCCTAAATTAAACAGAAGTACTAATACAAAAGCTAGTCAGCTAAGTTCTCATTATACAATTTATGAGTTGTTAAAATTCCAATCCAAGAAATCTCTTACATTTTATTTAAATTTGAGGTAAAGATGTACCTAGGGCAATATTATGTTTAATGTTAGCCTTGGTAACCAAATTTGCAATTTTCTTGAGCAAGACCAACTTCTGTGTATTCTTAAAAAATTTGAACTTTTTCTAAAGTACAAGTATGTCAAGTTATGCAGAGATAATATATCTTAAAGGCAATATTGTATGTGAAAACAATATTGTAGAGGAGATTTTAGAAATCATTTGGCCTGACTCATTGTTTTAAAAAAACAGGGTAGCCTTTGAAGTTATAATATTCTACTCTTGTTAAATTTTTTGAAAATTCTTCCCTAAAGAATGAATAAACAAAAGATACCAGAATTCTTTATAAATTTAAATCCTTGTTTGGTAGCTAACCAGTGTTTTGTTACTTTGTCATTTTAGAATGGGGAATTTTTCTTTTTCCCTGATATTTCAGGATTTCACTAATTATGGGAAACCGGTTAATCCTCATTAGTTGTTTTTCCTATATATGAAATCAGTAATTAAGTTATAGCTTAACCTTCTGTTAGGGTTAAACAGCCCCAATTACTTTAACCTGACTTAAAAATGTATATATTTTTAGTGCTTATTATCATATATTTATGTTTTTAAAAGTCTTCTGGAAAATATATGATCAAAACTATATGCAGACTTTTATAAGAATTTGACTTATAAAAGATATGCTGGAAGATTATTTCTTGGGTCCTTAGTTAAGTAGCAATTTAATAACCAGAATTAACCAATACCTCCCATCTCCTCCCCTCTGCACCCTACAACACACACATACAATACTTAAATATTTTACTGTTAGGATAATATGCTGATTGTGTATTTTTGTTTGCCACCTGCTGGTATTTTTAACTAACCTTGTGTGATGAATACACTGAAAAATGAAATTAAATATTTTGGTGTTATCTTTAGGGAGAACTAGCCTAAAAGAGAGAGATTTATGTCTTTGTTATCTACCCTTAATTAACAATAAGCCCTTTCTCTCTGAATTCCTTTTTTATTTATAACATTATAATGTCTAAATAAAACCTACCCAAACTATGTAATCATTGAGAAAAGCAAAATAGTTGCACAACACTCCAGAAATTGTGCTTTGAAGAGAATGTTGGTTGAAGCGGCAGAATGTTCTATCAGGTTGAAGCAACTTACAGGTACAGTTATTTTCTTTAGAAAGGTAACACTTCAGCTCTGTCTATGTCTACATTATATGGGCTAAAATCACATTTTTGGTAAAATAACTTAAGTGAAAAAACTGTATTTGTTCTGAAGATAGTTATAAAAATATACTTGATTACAACTTAATGTCTATTATTTTGAATTTATAACATGATGATGATGATGTAAGAATAGAAGACGTTTACTGAATTTTACTGGATGCCAGAGATTGTACAAAGTCATTTACCAGTATTAACTTATTAAAGTCTTGCAATAACCCATTGAGGTGAGATACTATTATTAGCCTCATTTTACAGAAGAGGAAACTAAGGAACTGAAGAGTTAAAACAAACAAACGGTATATTGATCAAGATTCTGTGAGTCCATGCCTATGCACCCATTCTGTATGTGTATACATCTAAATTACGCTTTGGGTAATTAGGAGAACATTTCATAGAATTTTTACATAAAATTCGTGTTATAAAATTTAGAACAAAAACTTTATATTGAATTTAATCTTGTCATATTTGATGCAGTGAATGAACTTTTGGTGTTGGAGTAAAAATGCCTACTTAGCAACACTTAATTTTTTTTTTTATGACAATGTTTTATAAGTTTCGATGGGTATGGGTGATGAAGTGAATTTTAAAAATTGACTAGTAAGGTATTAATGTGTCTCAAGTCATAAGTTTGTCCTAGTAATGCAGGCTACGTTGTATTGATCCAGCGTTAATTTGAGTAGTCATTAAGCAAATATTAGTTGTAAAAGAAACCAGAGAAAATTCAAATGAGTAAGTAACCGAAAACACTAGAAAATCAACTGAAAGTTATGTCAGTTTTGGTAAAAGATCGGTCATTTTGCCTTTAAAGGCAATAGTTATTTGTTATGAAAATAAAAGACATACAATACTTTCTAGGTAAAATTTCATCATTTTAAAAAGCTCTACATCTTCTAATAAACACTTAAATGTTTTTTAACCCTCCTTTTAATTTCCAAAATTTATTTTTTCTTCTCATTTTTTAAGGATTGTTTGATGGTAGGTCTGCATACTTGTGGTGATCTTGCTCCAAATACTCTGCGAATATTTACTTCCAAGTCTGAAATCAAGGGAGTTTGCAGTGTGGGTTGTTGCTACCACCTCTTATCTGAAGAGTTTGAAAACCCACATAAAGGTACAAGTTCTTCATATCCCATAATTTTATTTATTTGAGCATAATGGCTGCTTTGTATCTCTCCTTTTTTTGTTGTTGACATTATTGTCACTTTAAATTAACATTTGAGATAATATCTGATATTCTTGCAATATTAGAAATGTTACATCAAATGAAATTTGATTAACTATCACTTGCGTTGTATTTTATTATAGATTTTTTAGTCATAGTATGGTCTTAATGAATGCCGAAAACTGCGAATATGTGAAATTTTTGTGTGGTGTATTTTTAGAGAACTTCGGTTTAAAAATATTTGTAAGATATACACTTACTAAGGTAGTAAAGCTAAGTTATTTTGTCATAAATATAGAATGGACAAGGTTTGTTTTCATTTCCAAAGCCTCAATTTTGTAACGAATATTGATATTTGTCCCCTCAAAAAGTTTCTTACTGTAGTTTGAGGGGTCAAAATACTATGATTTTAAAAAGCTAGAAAACTGTGCAATTGTATGAAAACTGTGCTCCCTGGGCTGAGAAGGTGCCTGAGGAGCAAAGTACAGCGTATGTTGACAGGACTGAAAGCACCTACAACCCTTCATCCAGAGCAACTCCTGAAATTCCTCTCTTTGATCCATTTTATATGTTATATCTCTTATTAGACACATGGCTTCAAAACCACAGGTTCAGGTTAGATGGTTATCTATTGATATTAGCAGTTCTCTTTTCTGTTAGTTTAGTGAAGTGTTTATCAACATCCAGTGTCCCTTGCTAAGAATTTTTTAGGTCAGGAAGTTGTGTGAATATAGATGGTATTGCTTGCTCTTTTTCTCAATTTTAAAACCCAGATGACTGTAAAAATTTGATTATTTGTCATTTAGTCATTTCCAACAGGTAAAAATGATGATTGTATGATTCTACTGAAAATTGCCTGGGTGAAACAGGTCATCCTTAAAACTGGCAAAGGTTTTTGGGGAAAAGAGTTAATTGAATTTGAATTTTTTATATCAGGGTTCTAAAAAGTATCTTTTAGAAAAAGTACACAGAAGTAAAATTGTCCATATATAGAGATACACAGAGTGAGAGAAATAAAGCAAATTGGCAAAAAGTTAACAATAGTTTAATTTAAATGAAGAATATATGTTTGTCATGCCATTATTTCCAACTTTTCTCTGAGTAAAAAAATTTTCAAGATAAAAATTGGGGGGAAAAGTGAACCTAAAAAGTTATTTATTCTAAAGTATATACCTAAATATTTACATTAGTTTTTAGCCCTTTTTGTGCATCTTTCCTAAAAGAAATGAAAAAAAAATACTTTAATACAATCACAGTTTTACAGCTTTTAAAATATTAAATGCAAAGTGTTTTCCTGGATCAGCAAGCATAAAATTTTGGGTAGGGAAGTTTTTGTTCTTAGTTCAAGAGCTTCCTGTTCTATAGGTACAATGAAATGGGTTTTTTTAATAATTGGCTTAGTTCAGGGTAAGTGTAGCCATTTGGTGTGTCTTTCAATTCAGAGATACTGTCTTACAGTGTAAGATCTTTACTTTCAGTTGCCCGCTTCCTTCTTTCACTTTATCATCATGCCCCCCCCAAATGCCTTCCCCTTCCAAAGGGCCTCCCTCTCCTCTTTAGGTGATACATCTTAGGTCTGCCATCTCTGGTTGGGCTGGACCCTTGCAGCCATTGCTCAGTATCGTCAGGTCTCAGACCTAATCTCTGTACTTTACACCATGAGTGGGATCCTCTCTTTTGGCAGCGCGCTCTGTTCTCTGTCACGCACATTTTTCTACATCTGACTCTCCTTCTGGAGTGATCTCCAGACCTGGTTCTGCTGGCTTGAGATGTTTATTTCTTCACTTACATTTAAATCAAAATGCGTAGTGTACATGTGGCTTATGAGTAATTTTATCTATTCTCTGTCTGGTTTTTGTTGAGTATGTAAAGAAATTCAGATTTAAGTGGCTGTCGTTATTTTATGACAACCAGGATATGTCATTGGTACATTTTCATCTGATGTCTGGTTCTTCAGTTCTGTTCTTTAAGGGGGTTGGCAGAAGCTACTTGCCAGGGTAGGAAAAAAATTAAGAGAGTGACCAGTTGCTCCTGTGCCTGTCCATTTTCTGTCAGTCTTTAGGTACCTTTTTTTTCCCTAGTCAAATAGTTGTTTAATATTCTTAATTATACTTATTTATAATGTGTTTTAATAAAGTGTAAACAGACATAAGGGAAGATATATATTTTTAGAGCTAAGTAAAAAGATTAGAGAGAGACCTTTGGGTTATGAGACCACTTTAGTTAACTTTTCTAACACACTATTGCATTAAATTGTTTAGAAGAATTCATTGACCAGGTGTTCAGACTGAAATGAGAAATATCTTTGAATAAGGCATATTCAATAGAGAGGCGTTTGCACAATCTGAAGGAAGAAGAAGGGTTAGTGCATCCACATCTTCAGCCTCTCCCACTTCGTTTCTGCCATGGAAAGATTTGATAGATTTATGAGTAGAGTGTAGACACTAGTTTTTATTCACTTTTGTATCTTCAGAACTAAGCACATTGCCTCAAACATGGTTCATGTTGATCAATGTTTGTACAATGTGTGTTGAATAGATAATTGAGTGGCAGTTACCTTGTTCACTGCATCGATAGGATGACTTTGGGCCCAGGACTCAGGCAAGAAAAAGTGTTGGAAAGGTTTGTTAATGACAGTGACTGGCAGCCACAAACTCTCATTTTCCCTTCTTACAGGCAGAGTTAATTCATGGAAAGGCCTTCCTGTCAAAAATATCTTAACCATTGAGAATCATTGAGATTATCAGGTAAACAGTACTAAGCTTAAGTGGTTAAAGCTAATAGTAATACCTTAATGTTATTTGATTTCCTCATAAATACCTGAAAAGAACAGAGGGTTGGGAACCTTGCTCGTCAGAAAAACAAAGAGTAAGCAGGAAGAAACAGGACTAAGTGATATGATGAATTAGGTGAAGATGTATGCAATGTGAGTACCTTCAAATACTTTGGAAGGAAAGAGTTGGAAAGCCAAGTGATAGGAGAAAAATAAGTGATAGGAATAACAAAAGCAACCTTGGTTCATGTTGCAGTTTTGCCTAGCTTTGGACTGCCACATTTTCTCATCTCAAAAACCAGCTGGCAAAAGTCACTCCCTTCTCTCTTTCCCACACCCCTGTTTCCATTTTTCTTGCCTTATCTTGGCTATAGTAAAAGGAGAGAAGATATGAACCATCTCCTGCAATTTTTATAACAGTGTTTCTCAACTCTGGCTGCCCAGTTGGATCGTATATGACAGTTTCGGTGTCTAGATGCCTGGGACCCACTTCTGACCTTCTAATGTATAATCTCTAAGGGTGAGATTTGAATATAAGTATTTTTAAGAAGCACTATAGGTAATTCTGATGAACAGCATCGTTGAAAACAAGTGTTTGTTATGGTTCCTAAGAAGACAGAATTTTAGAAGATGTTCTATAGAAATATATTCAAGGTTATTCGTAGTTAAACTCTCCCATGCAAAGACTTAGGTGGACTCTGCTCATGTGCTCGTTTGCATATCCAAACCAAAGGCTGAACCCAGAAGGGTCCACAAGGGTATATCAGAGTCTAGAGTGCAAAGTAATTAACCACCCCCCCAAAAGTCCTTGAAGCATAGAGCTCAGAGTGAAAACCCGGGGAAACCAAACATAGAGGGCATAAATGCACAATAAAGTTAAGGTTTAGAAACTAGACAAAATCAAGGGGAAAAATGTAGAGCAAGAAAAGAATGTCCAAGATAATTATTATGAGCACCACTAGAATTTTGATAGCTTAACTTTACTGATGAGCAGTGATGTCTGTGTGTGTGTGAAGGCAGACAACAGCAAACAGTTTGTTCTTGTCTATTTAGCAGTGACTGTTTGCAAAGATGGAATATGGATGTGGTCTTATTTTGTATATACGGCATATGCTATATAGTCCTAGTATTCCTTGCTAAAATAGAAATCCACCACTGTACAGTTTGATCATTATATTAAAATAACTAACTTATAGGACAAGGTGTTCGCATGGACAAGGTTAGATTATTTCCTGTCATATGTCTAGGACTAGGTTCCATGGAGTTATATTTCTGAATAATCAAGTATGGCATGTGTCTCTCCCTTCATATCTTACACACCTGCCTCTAACCCTCAGTTTGTTTGCACAGCTGTTTTTAAGTTTGGATTGAGGCAGTGTTGCCCTTTGGGATGTAAATTTGAGTTATTAATAGTCCAACATAGTACAGTAGAAAAGTCTGGTATGTACACTGCAACTTTTTATGATGATGTGTACTATGTAAACAATACGTGTTTTACATGAATATGTTTACCCAGTATGCTGTGGTAGACCATAGAGGTGGTCTGTCATGAATGTTAATTTTCAAAAATACCTCAAAACTCTCTGAGCAGTTATGAATACCAAAGTTCTACCATATGTTTTAAAAACTGCTTTAAATATTTATACATTATAAGCCAGTAGTTCCTAGGAGAACACGAAATACCAGAAACAGTATTATTTAATGCAGTGCTTTATAGAATATGTATGTTTTCCCAAGCTTGACTTGTTTCAGTGTTTTGTCTTAATATTGATTATCATTATCATAATTAATTTGAAATATTGATATTATATCTTCCCCCTGAAGTTTGAGAGAGAACTTCTTTTGGTTGTTTTTCCCATAAAGGTAGAAACATGCTGAGCAAACACTACTGGTTACCTATCCAGATCCACATCTCTCTTCTTCCTTGCTAACTGAACTATGATTTTGTTCAAGCATCAGTTATTAGGAAGATTGAGCCCTGCTATAGCCTCAGAAATACGTGACTCTCAATCTAAATTAGTTATGGTAATTCCATTTATTTAGGAAAGGATATGAGACACAGTTCTTATCAATGAGGAGCATATCTACTAGAGAGTTTCCTAGGAATTTTTTTTTTTTTCTGTTAAAAGTGAACACAAGACAGAAGCAGCGCTTTTTTTCTGCCTCTGGACTTTATCATGTGTATGTGTTTTTTCTGCCTAACGTGTCAACCTGCTATGTATTCTGTCAGAAATTGATGTTAGTGCTGTAACTGAGTCATTCAGGCCCAGTCCGAAGAATGAATGGTAATTTTCTTTTCCTGTATGTTTATATGATCATATCTGAGGCCTAGGAGTGTAGCACGAGTAGAGAAAGAGCTGGGGTCCTAGAAAGTCAGATCAGGTGGTTTCATAGAGCTTATTGAGTGGCCTTAATAGGCGCTCCTTCTAGAAGCAGCCCTTGTCTGGGCAGAGACTTGTGCTTGGTCTCTCCCTACCTCTTCCCAGCCCAATGTCAGGGAGTCTGCTAATATCATTAGTGCCTCCAAATACTGCAGATCTGCAGAGTCAAATATGAGAGGTGTAACCCTTGAAAGCCTGTGGCCTACCTTCATGTTTACCCCGGCCTTAATGTTTTACCGGGGAATTAAGGTGATCCTCCCTAGAGCCCTCCATCTCCTTTTGTTTTTTTAACCAAAGGAGGGCTGTAGATCATCTTGTAGTGGCATCTTTCAATCTGGTCCTGCCATTTCTGTATCAAATAGAAATTTGTTAAGGGGATATGATACCTTTCTTACTGTAAATTGTTTCTCAATATGTCACCAGTAGGAATTTTAAGGGAGGAGGCTAGATTCTTATCTAGTCATCTTCAATGTCTTTTAGAATTAACCATTGGTTTCATTGCTTTAAATTTAGAGGTACTTCACCTGGAAAGGTATCTGGATGTTGAAGGAAAATACTTTGAGCATGTTATTTGAAATTGTAACATACTGCTTAAAAATAAATGTATCTTATATTTTGAGATCTTTTGGATATTCAGTATATACTGTTAAAAACTCCTAAGGTAGTATTAGCTAGTTATTATCAGCATTACACCATGTATTGTAGCTACAGAAAGGTATGACTAATTTCTTAGTCAAGTAAATAGCAGTGAATTAATCTCATCATTGCAGCAGTGCACACAATTGCTGTCTTTTCAGTAAAGATTTAACAGTATTTTCTATCTCATATAATACGTATTTTATTAATCAAATCTCTTTGTTTGCTTTCATCTTTCAATGCTAGAAGTTTGGAGGATGTAGAAGAATAAAGTGTGGTTTCTTTTTTCAAAAGAGCATGTGCTTTACTTCCATTTCCAGCCGTGTATGATTTTTCTGAGGAACTCTCCTGCTATAGTTCAGCTAGACCCTGCCTAAATTAGAACATGTATTTTTTTAAGCATTGCTGACTCTACAAAAATAAGGGAAATCTCCCTGGATCAAGAAAAATCAAAACCAAAAAATTAAAAGGAGAGAAGGGGAAGAGAGAGGAAGAGGAGTTGAAACTAGAGCAGGGAACTGTGAGCCATAAGATAGCAGATGGTATTGTCTTGAGGCAAATGCTGGTCCCATTGGGATCTAGAGACTAACGTTGGGCCCCTACATGGTGGGGGAGCTGGACCTGAAAAGCTCATACTAAGCCATGACCTTGAATGAGACAAGGCAGTCTTCCGTCAGTCCCATGCCGAAGCAAATTCAAATCTTTGTGGGGGAATACTTCCCAAATTCTGGCCTTTGGAATTTCTACTGATTAAAATCTACCAAATGTAAGCTCAGAACTTAAAAAAAAAAAAAAAAGGTAAATCACCAAATCTGGCTGGCTAGGTATCCTGCCTGCCTGCCCCTCACCCCATTCAACTAAAAATACTGAATGTAATTAAATTTCATTTCTTAAAAGCATTGAAATACTGGAAAGATACATAGTATTTATCAGGTCAATATACAGGAGAAGGTAGGAGTCCACAAAGATGATGGAAATGCTGAAGCTACTAAGGGTATTTGTATACCATGGCAAACTTGAGCTTTGGTTTCAAAGCCCTGCAAGGAGTGGGTTACAGATGATAAAACTTGCACTTAGGCAAACACAGAGAGGAGTCCCATAGGACAGACTCTCGTATGTTGAGACCACAAGGATAAGGACTAAAGTTAGAGCAGCTGTAGTAGAAATAGAGTAGATTGAAACATTTAAGATTATGTAGAGGAGTAGAGATAAAGGAGAAGGATTGTCAAGGACTATTATCAGATTTCTGTTCCAAGCCACTGGGTAGGTGATGGTACAGCTTACATGATGGGAAAAACTAAGGAAGGATCAAGTTTCAGGGCAAAGTTTTGAACATGCTTAATAATTTGAGATAGCTGTATATATGAGTGATCATATTTTGGGGAAGTTTTATAAATACAAACATCTAAATACATGGAAATGGAACTGTTGTAGCATAATCACATAGGATTTATTTTTCTCTTATTTTCCTAGAAAATCTGTACGGTAGTAGCTGACATTGGTTCATATGGTTCAAGGGTGTGAGGGCCAAGGTCTCTGCAGTTTTATTGGCCTTTCACTATGGTTACATAATGGCTGCTGCTGCTCCAGCCATTGTAGTTCAAATGGAAAGAAATATGAAGATGGAAGAACTTTTCCCATGTGAGACAGCATCCTTTAAAGAACTTCCTTGGAAATTCTACCCAACAACTTCCTCTCCTCCATAGGCCATCTCTAGAAGGCTGGGAAATGTAACCTCCTAGATGGGCACACTGCAGCTCCAAATAAAATCAAGATTCTGTGAGTAACGAAGAAGGAGAAACTGGATATTGGTAGGCATTTAGCACTGTCTGCCTCTGTGTGTGTGTGTGTGTGTGTGTGTGTGTGTGTGTGTGTGTGTGTTTGTGTGTGTGTGTGTGTGTATACACACATGTGTAATATTAATGCATGAATAGGTCCCTGGAAGGGGGAGAGTGATGAGGAGTGTGGGTAATATAACAGTATTTACATGTAACAGAATGTAATCATATCCATTGTCCTCTTCTTTCTTTTAATAATATAACTCCTCTTAGTTTTAGTAGAGCAAACATCACCCAGACACACAGCTAGAGTCCCTATCTTCCATGTGAGAAAATTCAAGCCAGTAGAATGTGAGTCAGATAATGTGTGCAATTCATTTATTTGTTTATTTATTTATTTTATTTTTATTTTTTTGCGGTACGCGGGCCTCTCACCGTTGTGGCCTCTCCCGTTGCGGAGCACAGGCTCCAGATGCTCAGGCTCAGCGGCCATGGCTCACGGGCCCAGCCGCTCCACGGCATGGGGGATCTTCCCAGACGGGGGCATCGGCAGGCGGACTCTCAACCACTGTTGCCACCAGGGAAGCCCTGTGTGCAATTTATTTAAAAGGGAACTGCTTGCCCCCCTATTTTTTTTTTTTTCACTCTTCCTACTGGCTAAGGAATAACAATCACCTTGATACTAAAGTTGGTAGCTAACTCTTCAAGGATGTCAGAGTAGCCTGACCCATATGGGTCTCTGGATAACATGCTCTATACTGCCTGCCTCTCTCTGTACTATGACAAGAGAAAAGGATTTCTATCTTATTTAAAGACCTATGTTCTAAGCTCTTTTGTGGTACCCTATCTAGTACAGGTAGATCTAAGGTCTTGTTCTGAATGCTTCTCTTTTGGTGAAACTTTTACCTTGAGACTGTAACTGTTAGGCACTATGAATATACAACAAGCCAACAATAATTGCAACAACAAAGAATAACAAATTTTATATATATGAATATATACGATTTATAAGTGATTTCTTAGAGGTAAGAGAAAAAGAGACTATAAGTGTTAAAAGAGCTATTCCAGCCAGAAGGTAAAAATTATTTCCTGTTAGGAAATCAGGAAGAGCTTTGTGAAGATAGTAACTTTTGAATTGAGCTTTGTGGGGTAGGATTTAGGTAGACAAAAATGTGGAGAGGGCTTCCCTGGTGGCGCAGTGGTTGAGAGTTCGCCTGCCGATGCAGGGGACACGGGTTCGTGCCCCGGTCCGGGAAGATCCCACATGACGCGGAGCGGCTAGGCCCGTGAGCCATGGCCTCTGAGCCTGCGCATCCAGAGCCTGTGCTCCGCAACAGGAGAGGCCACGACAGTGAGAGGCCCGTGTACCGCAAAAAAAAAAAAAAAAAAAAAAAAAATGGAGAGGAGCATTCCAAGTATTAGGAACAAGGTGGGTTAAGGCATAGCAGGGCACTCATTGGAGACGGATGAATATTCTAGGTGATAACCTGATTCATATAAAGTACAGAAGTGTGATATGAGGTGGAAAAGAAAAGCAGGAGTCAGTTCAAAAAGACCTCATATGGAAAGTCCATTTTGGAAATGAGAATTTTGAGCAGAACAATAATATGACCAAAAGCAGAAGTTGCTAAGGCCTGTGATTTTTCAACCATGAGATTCACTGGGACACTAGCAGTGAACAGTGGGGAAACCTGAAATCGTGGGACCAAGGCTAGGAGAACTAATGCAAGAGAAGCGTTCACCGCAAAGGAGGTAGCTAGCTGCTGACGCTGATATTCAAAAGGCAAACTCCAGTCAGATATGAGCTGACATCTGTTATCAAAGGGTCTTATTGGAAAATTGGAGCACATGCAGGAGGAGTTTCTGATCAGATGTAAAACTACACATGATGGTTAATAAATACTATGGCAAGGGCTTTCTCTGGCTCTCCCAGTATATTGACTGACGTTTGGACAGTGAAAATGAGAGAGTTCTACTTAAAAAAAAAAATGATGAGCATTTACTATGAGTGAAAAACTATTTCAAATATAATACTTTACTTTTATTAGTTACTTTATTCCTCATAATACTCTGCAAAGTAAGACAGTCATTTCTTGGTATGCGTAGGTGATTGGTTCCAGGACCCTTGTGGATACCAAAATTCATGGATGCTCAAGTTCCTTACATAAAGTGGCATAGTATTTGTATATAACCTACTCATATCCTCCTGTGTACTTTAAATCATCTCTAGATTACTTATATCTAACACAATGCATATGCTATGTATATAGTTGCCTGGTGCACAGCAAATTCAAGTTTTGCCTTTTAGAACTTTCTGGAATTTATTTTCCAAATAGTTTCAATCCACAGCTGGTTGAATTCTGTAGATGCGGAACCCATGGATATGGAAAGCTGACTGTATTGTTATCATCATGTTCATTCTCAGATGAGAAAACTAAAACACAGAGAGGTTAAGTAACCTGTCTAAGATCACACAGTTAATAAGTGAAGGAGTTAGAATTTTAGCCCAGTCATTCTGGCTTAGATTCACACTCTTAAAACTCAGAGCTGGGGTAGACGGATAGGATTTGGCCTCTGGGGAGATTCTGTTAAATTTTAAACCATCAGGGCTATAACCCAGTGTGTTAGCATTCTGAATGGTACCAGTTTTATCAGAGGAATAGAATCTAAATGAGAACCTGAGACAAAATTATAGGCAGACTGTGTGGGCATAAATAGGGGTGAGTAGGGGAAGATGCTCTTCAGGGAGTACACAAATGCTAGTTCTTCCAGGGTACAGAATAGAGGCCAAGCACTAGTTCTAGCCCTCACCTGGCTTTAAGAACAGTGCTCCTTAAATATGGAAAAGCTTGGTTAGTTTGAGTTTAGCAGCTGGGTCGGGACATTGATTTGGCAGAGACTGAGACAGTTTGGGGATCGGTAAATGTGTACTGTGGGTTCACACAGTTCCCGAATCCCTGCCTCCCTCTCTTCAGTTTTGTGCTCTATAACTTGTTCACAGTCGAATAAAGTGACCTGATGCTGTTTTCCTTCTCTGGAATATGGTTAGGCTGAGTTGTCTTTGAGTGGCCCAGCTCTTGTAAAGTGCTCACCTTTCGTCTGAAGGAGCAGCATTATCCTTAAAGGCCTTTATTTAGTGTTAAGGTTCAGTAAATATAGGTACTCGTAAGATAAATGTGGCATCTCCCACTTTTTCTATAAGCTGTCTTTTTATGCAGATATCAGCTATTTTGTTTATTAAGATTTTATTAAATTGATGTGACTTTAATAATTCTATCCTATTTTAATTTCTCCTTTCTTTTTTGCTTTATTCCCTGTACTACATAATTAGCTTTTGTTTTTTTACATCTTTATTGGAGTATAATTGTTTTACAATGGTTAGTTTCTGCTTTATAACAAAGTGAATCAGTTATACATATACATATATGTCCCCATATCTCTTCCCTCTTGCGTCTCCCTCCCTCCACCCTCCCTATCCCACCCCTCTAGATGGTCACAAAGCACCGAGCTGATCTCCCTGTGCTATGTGGCTGCTTCCCACTAGCTATCTATTTTTACGTTTGGTAGTGTATATATGTCCATGCCACTCTTTCACTTTGTCACACCTTACCCTTCCCCCTCCCCATATCCTCAAGTCTGTTCTCTAGTAGGTCTGTGTCTTTATTCCCGTCTTACCCCTAGGTTCTTCATGACATTTTTTTTTCTTAGATACCATATATATGTGTTAGCATACGGTATTTGTTTTTCTGTTTCTGACTTACTTCACTCTGTATAACAGACTCTAGGTCCACCCACCTCACTGCAAATAACTCAATTTCCTTTCTTTTTATGGGTGAGTAATATTCCATTGTATATATGTGCTACATCTTCTTTATCCACTCATCTGCTGATGGACACTTAGGTTGCTTCCATCTCCGGGCTATTGTAAATAGAGCTGCAATGAACATTTTGGTACATGACTCTTTTTGAATTATGGTTTTCTCAGGGTATATGCCCAGTAGTTGGATTGCTGGGTCATATGGTAGTTCTATTTGTAGTTTTTTAAGGAACCTCCATACTATTCTCCATAGTGGCTGTATCAATCTACATTCCCACCAGCAGTGCAAAAGGGTTCCCTTTTCTCCACACCTTCTCCAACATTTATTGTTTATAGATTTTTTGATGATGGCCATTCTGACCGGTGTGAGATGATATCTCATTGTAGCTTTGACTTGCATTTCTCTAATGGTTAATGATGTTGAGCGTTCTTTCATGTGTTTGTTGGCAATCTGTATATCTTCTTTGTAGAAATGTCTGTTTAGGTCTTCTGCCCATTTTTGGATTGGGTTGTTTGTTTTTCTGTTACTGAGCTGCATGAGCTGCTTGTAAATTTTGGAGATTAATCCTTTGTCAGTTGCCTCATTTGCAAATATTTTCTCCCATTCTGAGGGTTGTCTTTTGGTCTTGTTTATGGTTTCCTTTGCTGTGCAAAAGCTTTTAAGTTTCATTAGGTCCCATTTGTTTATTTTTGTTTTTATTTCCATTTCTCTAGGAGGTGGGTCAAAAAGGATCTTGCTGTGATTTATGTCATAGAGTGTTCTGCCTATGTTTTCCTCTAGGAGTTTGATAGTTTCTGGCCTTACATTTAGGTCTTTAATCCATTTTGAGCTTATTTTTGTGTATGGTGTTACCGAGTGTTCTAATCTCATACATTTACATGTACCTGTCCAGTTTTCCCAGCACCACTTTTTGAAGAGGCTGTCCTATTTCCCTGTACATTTCTGCCTCCTTTATCAAAAATAAAGTGACCATATGTGCATGGGTTTATCTCTGGGCTTTCTATCCTGTTCCATTGATCTATCTTTCTGTTTTTGTGCCAGTACCATACTGTCTTGATTACTGTAGCTTTGTAGTATAGTCTGAAGTCAGGGAGCCTGATTCCTCCAGCTCCGTTTTTCGTTCTCAAGATGGCTTTGGCTAGTCGGGGTCTTTTGTGTTTCCATACAAATTGTGAAATTTTTTGTTCTAGTTCTGTGAAAACTGCCAGTGGTAATTTGATAGGGATTGCATTGAATCTGTACATTGCTTTCGGTAGAAGAGTCATTTTCACAATGTTGATTCTTCCAATCCAAGAACATGGTATATATCTCCATCTATTTGTATCATCTTTAATTTCCTTCATCAGTGTCTTACAATTTTCTGCATACAGGTCTTTTGTCTCCTTAGGTAGGTTTATTCCTAGATATTTTATTCTTTTTGTTGCAATGGTAAATGGGAGTGTTTTCTTGATTTCACTTTCAGATTTTTCATCATTAGTGTACAAGAATGCCAGAGATTTCTGTGCATTAATTTTGTATCCTGCTACTTTACCAAATTCATTGATTAGCTCTAGTAGTTTTCTGGTAGCATCTTTAGGATTCGCTATGTATTGTATCATGTCATCTGCAAAGAGTGACAGCTTTACTTCTTCTTTTCCGATTTGGATTCCTTTTATTTCCTTTTCTTCTCTGATTGCTGTGGCTAAAACTTCCAAAACTATGTTGAATGAGAGTGGTGAGAATGGGCAACCTTGTCTTGTTCCTGATCTTAGTGGAAAAGCTTTCAGTTTTTCACCATTAAGGACGATGTTGGCTGTGGGTTTGTCATATATGGCCTTTATTATGTTGAGGAAAGTTCCCTCTATGTCTACTTTCTGCAGGGTTTTTATCATAAATGGGTGTTGAATTTTGTCAAAAGCTTTCTCTGCATCTATTGAGATGATCATACGGTTTTTCTCCTTCAATAATATGGTGTATCATATTGATTGATTTGCATATATTGAAGAATCCTTGCATTCCTGGGATAAACCCCACTTGATCATGATGTATGATCCTTTTAATGTGCTGATGGATTCTCTTTGCTAGTATTTTGTTGAGGATTTTTGCATCTATGTTCATCAGTGATATTGGCCTGTAGTTTTCTTTCTTTGTAACATCCTTGTCTGGTTTTGGTATCAGGGTGATGGTGGCCTCGTAGAATGAGTTTGGGAGTGTTCCTCCCTCTGTTATATTTTGGAAGAGTTTGAGAAGAATAGGGGTTAGCTCTTCTATAAATGTTTGATAGAATTCGCCTGTGAAGCCATCTGGTCCTGGGCTTTTGTTTGTTGGAAGATTTTTAATCACAGTTTCAATTTCAGTGCTTGTGATTGGTCTGTTCATATTTTCTATTTCTTCCTGATTCAGTCTTGGCAGGTTGTGCATTTCTAAGAATTTGTCCATTTCTTCCAGGTTGTCCACTTTATTGGCATATAGTTGCTTGTAGTAGTCTCTCATGATCCTTTATGTTTCTGCAGTGTCAGGTGTTACTTCTCCTTTTTCATTTCTAATTCTATTCATTTGAGTCTTCTCCCTTTTTTTCTTGATGAGTCTGGCTAATGGTTTATCAATTTTGTTTGCCTTCTCAAAGAACCAGCTTTTAGTTTTATTGATCTTTGCTATCATTTCCTTCATTTCTTTTTCATTTCTTTCTGATTTGATCTTGATGATTTCTTTCCTTCTGCTAACTTTGGGGGTTTTTTGTTCTTCTTTCTCTAATTGCTTTGGGTGCAAGGTTAGGTGGTTTATTTGAGATGTTTCCTGTTTCTTAAGGTAGGATTGTATTGCTATAAACTTCCCTCTTAGAACTCCTTTTACTGCATCCCATAGGATTTGGGTCATCGTGTTTTCATTGTCTTTTGTTTCTAGGAATTTTTTGATTTCCTCTTTGATTTCTTCAGTGATCACTTCGTTATTAAGTAGTGTATTGTTTAGCCTCCATGTGTTTGTATTTTTTACAGATCTTTTCCTGTAATTGATATCTAGCCTTATAGCGTTGTGGTTGGAAAAGATACTTGATACAATTTCAATTTTCTTAAATTTACCAAGGCTTGATTTGTGACCCAAGATATGATCTATCCTGGAGAATGTTCCATGAGCACTTGAGAAAAATGTGTATTCTGTTGTTTTTGGATGGAATGTCCTATAAATATCAATTAAGTCCATCTTGTTTAATGTATCATTTAAAGCTTGTGTTTCCTTATTTATTTTCATTTTGGATGATCTGTCCATTGGTGAAAGTGGGGTGTTAAAGTCCCCTACTATGAATGTGTTAATGTCGATTTCCCCTTTTATGGCTGTTAGTATTTGCCTTATGTATTGAGGTGCTCCTATGTTGGGTGCATAAATATTTACAATTGTTATATCTTCTTCTTGGATTGATCCCTTGATCATTATGTAGTGTCCTTCTTTGTCTCTTCTAATAGTCTTTATTTTACAGTCTATTTTGTCTGATATGAGAATTGCTACTCCAGCTTTCTTTTGGTTTCCATTTGCATGGAATATCTTTTTCCAAACCCTCACTTTCAGTCTTATGTGTCTCTAGGTCTGAAGTGGGTCTCTTGGAGACAGCATATATATATGGGTCTTGTTTTTGTATCCATTCAGCCAGTCTGTGTCTTTTGGTGGGAGCATTTAATCCATTTACATTTAAGGTAATTATCAATATGTATGTTCCCATTCCCATTTTCTTAGTTGTTTTGTGTTTGTTATTGTCCGGCTTTTCCTTCTCTTGTGTTTCTTGCCTAGAGAAGGTCCTTTAGCATTTGTTGTAAAGGTGGTTTGGTGGTGCTGAACTCTCTCAGCTTTTGCTTGTGTGTAAAGGTTTTAATTTCTCCATCAAATCTGAATGAGATCCTTGCTGGGTAGAGGAACCTTTGTTGTAGGTTTTTCTCCTTCATCACTTTAAATATGTCCTGCCAGTCCCTTCTGGCTTGCAGAGTTTCTGCTGAAAGATCAGCTGTTAACCTCATGGGGATTCCCTTGTGCGTTATTTGTTGGTTTTCCCTTGCTGCTTTTAATATGTTTTCTTTGTATTTAATTTTTGACATATTGATTAATATGTGTGTTGGCGTGTTTCTTCTTGGATTTATCCTGTATGGGACTCTCAGGGCTTCCTGGACTTGATTAACTATTTCCTTTCCCATATTAGGGAAGTTTTCAACTATAACCTCTTCAAATATTTTCTCAGTCCCTTTCTTTTTCTCTTCTTCTTCTGAGACCCCTATAATTTGAATGTTGGTGCATTTAATGTTATCCCAGAGGTCTCTGAGACTGTCCTCAGTTCTTTTCATTCTTTTTTCTTTATTCTGCTCTGTAGTAGTTATTTCCACTATTTTGTCTTCTAGGTCACTTATCCGTTCTTCTGCCTCAGTTATTCTGCTATTGATTCCTTCTAGAGTATTTTTAATTTCATTTATTGTGTGGTTCATCATTGCTTGTTTCCTCTTTAGTTCTTCTAGGTCCTTGTTTAATGTTTCTTGCATTTTCTCTATTCTATTTCCAAGATTTTGGATCATCTTTACTATCATTATTCTGAATGCTTTTTCAGGTAGACTGCCTATTTCCTCTTCATTTGTTAGGTCTGGTGGGTTTTTATCTTGCTCCTTCATCTGCCGTGTGTTTTTCTGTCTTCTCATTTTGCTTATCTTACTGCATTTGGTGTCTCCTTTTTGCAGGCTGCAGGTTCGTAGTTCCCATTGTTTTTGTTGTCTGTCCCCAGTGGCTAAAGTTGGTTCAGTGGGTTGTGTAGGCTTCCTTGTGGAGGGGACTAGTGCCTGTGTTCTGGTGGATGAGGCTGGATCTTTTCTTTCTGGTGGGCAGATCCACGTCTGGTGGTGTGTTTTGGGGTGTCTGTGGCCTTATTATGATTTTAGGCAGCCTCTCTGCTAATGGGTAGGGTTGCGTTCCTGTCTTGCTAGTTGTTTGGCATAGGGTGTCCAGCACTGTAGCTTGCTGGTCGTTGAGTGAAGTTGGGTGTTTGTGTTGAGATGGAGAACTCTGGGAGATTTTCACCATTTGATATTATGTGGAGCTGGGAGGTCTCTTGTGGACCAGTGTCCTGAAGTTGGCCCTCCCACCTCAGAGGCACAGCACTGACTCCTGGCTGCAGAACCAAGAGCCTTTCATCCACACGGCTCAGAATAAAAGGGAGAAAGAGTAGAAAGAAAGAAAGAAAGAAAGGATAAAATAAAGTAAGATAAAATAAAATAAAGTTATTAAAATAAAAAGTCATTATTAAGAAATAAAATTTTTTTAAGTAAAAAACAAAACAAAAAACGGACGGAGAGAACCCTAGGACCAATGGTGAAAGCAAAGCTATGCAGACAAAATCTCACACAGAAGCGTACACATACACACTCACAAAAAGAGGAAAAGTGGGAGAAATAATAAATCTTGCTCTCAAAGTCCACCTCTTCAGTTTGGGATGATTCGTTGTCTATTCAGGTATTCCACAGATGCAGGGTACATCAAGTTGATTGTGGAGATTTAATCCACTGCTCCTGAGGCTGCTGGGAGAAATTTCCCTTTCTTGTCTTTGTTCGCACAGCTCCCGGGCCTCAGCTTTGGATTTGGCTCCACCTCTGTGTGTAGGTCGCCGGAGGGCCTCTGTTCTTCGCTCAGACAGGACGGGGTTAAAGGAGCAGCTGCTTCGGGGTCTCTGGCTCACTCAGGCTGGGGAGAGGGAGTGGTACGGAGTGCGGGCGAGCCTGCGGCGGCAGAGGCCGGCGTAACATTGCACCAGCCTGAGGCGCGCCGTGCATTCTCCCGGGGAAGTTGTCCCCGGATCCCGGGACCCTGGCAGTAGCGGGCTGCACAGGCACCCAGGAGAGGAGGTGTGGATAGTGACCTGTGCTCGCACACAGGCTTCTTGGCAGCGGCAGCAGCAGCCTTGGTGTCTCATGCCCCTCTCTGGGGTCCGCGCTGTTAGCCGCAGCTTGCGCCCATCTCTGGAGCTCCTTTAAGCAGCGCTCTTAATCCCCTCTCCTTGCGCACCAGGAAACAAAGAAGGAAGAAAAAGTCTCTTGCCTCTTAGGCAGCTCCAGACTTTTTCCCGGACTCCCTCCCGGCTAGCCATGGCACACTAACCCCCTGCAGGCTGTGTTCACGCCGCCAACCCCAGTCCTCTCCCGGCGCTCCGAACAAAGCCCGAGCCTCAGCTCCCAGCCCCTGCTCGCCCTGGCGGGTGAGCAGACAAGCCTCTCGGGCTGGTGAGTGTTAGTCGGCACCGATCCTCTGTGCGGTAATCTCTCTGCTTTGCCCTCCGCACCCCTGTTGCTGTGCTCAGACTCCGTGGCCCCGAAGCTCCCCGCCTCTACCACCCGCAGTCTCCGCCCGCAAAGGGGCTTCTAGTGTGTGGAAACCTTTCCTCCTTCATAGCTCCCTCCCACTGGTGCAGGTCCCGTCCCTATTCTTTTGTCTCTGTTTATTCTTTTTTCTTTTGCCCTAACCAGGTACGTGGCGAGTTTCTTGCCTTTTGGGAGGTTTGAGGTCTTCTGCCAGCGTTCAGTAGGTGTTCTGTAGGAGTTGTCCCACGTGTAGATGTATTTCTGATGTATCTGTGGGGAGGAAGGTGATCTCCACGTCTTACTCTTACGCCATCTTCCCCCCTCTCCCATAATTAGCTTCTTATTTTATTTCTAATCATTTTCTGTGTGGGCTACATGGGCACTGAGAGAAAGGAGGTTGAGAAAGCTTCAGGATGAATTCTGCCTGTAATGTAGAGATATGTGACTTCTGAAGAGCCACATCTTGGAAAGCAAGAGAGTGGTTAACCATACCTGTATCAATTTAAATACTTTTCCCTACAAATAATAGCAAGTTTACTTATCAGTGGCATAAGCAATAAAGTCATTATCTCACATAATCAGCAGTCAGGAGGTAGCAGTTCTAGGGTTGGTTCACTGGCTTCCTGACATCAGGGCACTGGGCTCACATCTAGACTTCCCTCTCCGGGCTACAAGGTGACGGCTGCAGTTGTAAGCATCATGTCTTCATGAGAAGTAGGTATGAATTAGAGCCTTTCTTCTCAAGCATCTCTCTCCTTTTGTCAAGGAGGGAAAAAATCCGTCCAGAAATTTCTTAGCAGAATTGCCTCATGTCTCATTGTCTAGACATAATTCACAGGGTACCTTCTGGCTGCAAAGGAGTCTGACAAAGTGAATATTTGACTTTTTCAGTTTCTGTTTTGGGGCAAGCAGAGTAAACAGGCGTTAAAAATGACTGTTGAATAGCTTCTAAAAGGATCTGCAGAAACATCCTTTTTCTTCTCCCCCCCCCGCCCCGGCCCACCCTACCAGCAGCTCCTTCCTTCCTTCTTCCCTGTCTCCTCTCTCTGTGTCCTGATTTTGGGGGTTGAGAGGAATAACTCTCTAAAGGAGAGGTGCAGTGATTTCTCCATATATTCTTTTGCTTTGGTACCACCACATTATTCAACCATAGGTGGTTTAGTTTTTATCTGTCATGATGGACTCTGAGCTCCTCTAAGAGAAAAAGCTTATCTTTAAAATTTTTCTTCTAATGCCTAACACTCACCATAATATGTGGTATTATAGTAAGTGCTCAATTAAAGAAATGGCATGAAATGAAATTATAAATTAAGGAAAAACTGATTCAACACTGTTTAAAACTAAAGAAGGAACAAAAGTATTTGATAAGACATCTTGAGAAAAAATAATTATGTTGAAATAAGTAGTTTGAGAATTAAAGGTATTAGGCTGGCTTGGCCCTTCATAGCAAAGTTAAGAAACAGGTTAGGGAAGTTTTACATTCCAGAGATCACTAGAGCAAAATGATGAAAACACACTACCCTGGTGAGATAGAGGTCTTATTGAACTTTAAACCTCTATAACCTCAGATTATAAATTATAACTCCTCTCTTTATTATTCCTTAAGAAGAAACAAAAAGATTACAGATATTCACCTATTAACTACAATATTTTTTTCTCCCAAGCATGTTATCTTTCACCACAAAGCATATGATGACCACAAAGTTGTAAACCGTGTTCTTGGAAGAAAATTGTATTTGTTCTCTTGATTATAGTAGTGATTCTGCATTTGTTTTACTCAGACCCACATTAAATATGTTTTATATCACTACCTAGTATGTATATAGATAGATAAATAGATAAATAATACTGGTACTGAACTTTTATTAAAAAGTACTTTTTATTCTTTTTAGTTAATATTTGTTCTTTGAAAGGTACTGGGTCTCACAACACACAATGTGTGCTGGTATTCTTTATTCTATTTCTTCCTATTGTGTAAAATATTGATCACAATCCACTAAATTAATTTCATGATCCAGTAGTGGGTCATAGCCAGTGGTGTGACGCTAAATGTTTTAATGGTTTGCTCCATCCCTGAATAAAAGCCCTAATATGTAGGGTTTCCTGATTTCCATGATATAAATACACCCAGTTTGGCCAATTTCAAGCTATCAACCTGTTGTCACTGAATGCTGAACTGGGAAGAGATGACACAATCTCTCTCTCTCTGGAGCCAACTTCACTGCACCACTGGCTTTAACCCACAGTTTGAAATAAACATAAATTTATGTTTGTTATATGTAAGTGAATTCGTTGTCTTGTTGATGCTAGGAGAATGTTGCTCTTTATGGTTGAGCAGGTATTCCTGCCAATGCGGGGAGGTTTGGTCGGTGCATGATGCAGATACACAATGCACAGTGCAGGGAGAGAGGAGGCCAAAGGACAGAGAAGACTTTTTTATGTTTAATTTTTTCTTGTCTTGCCATAAAATACAAATTTTATTTCACAAGAGTATAGGTCTGATTTACATAGTTGAATTATATTTATCCTTTTAGTTTTAATATATTCAAGAAACTGGTAAGACATGAATGCTTCAGAAATCTGGGCAGTTCAGTATAATTTCAATATGCCTGTTATCCTTAGATAATATTTTGAATACCATATACAGTTAACCTTATTTAAAGGCTAAAATGAATATCAAGAAATTTTCATAGAATTGTGCTATAGCCTTTGATGCTTATTTTAAGCTATAACATTCTAAGGTGAGAAATAAGTTTCCAAACTTTTACAACTAAAATTCAAATGTTATCTTTACTTGAGAATGTGTCAGTCTCTACCTGGCAAGTCTTCAGATACCCTTGAAGAGTATTTGTAAGGAAGCCTAGAGAGTCTTAGTCGATCCTTGAAAAGGATAACAAGGAACAGAGACTGAACTTCAAAACAAAAGGGTTGGTAAATGATATATATTTGACTTAAAAAACAATTTTTTTGTGTGAGAAACTATAAGCTGCCTATCAACGTAAATTTTATTTTTATTTTTATAAAGCATTATAAAAATGACACAGATGCATGTCACACACACAAAATTAAATTTTAATAAAGTACTTTGTACTGTGAATAAACTAAAAATATTAAGCATTTATTTATTTACCTTTTAACATAAGTAATGCATGGATATATTATCATTAATAAAAAAATTCTGACAGTATACAAACATGTACAATAAAAAGTTAAAGCCCTTTTTTGGCATCACTACCCACAGTGACACTGCCTTCTCATACTTCTTTCTATGCATGTACCTATACAAATATATATATGTACAAATATTTAGGATTTAAGATAAATGTAATGATTCACTAATTCATTTACCTATTCTTCTAACAAATATTTATTGCATGTCTACAATGTGCCAGGTACTTTTTTAGGAGCTAAAGAAATGGAAGGAAAAATGTTCCTGCTGTCATGTCCTGTCATTCGATCCTAGTGGGTAGAGACAGCAGAGGAATAAGCAAATAGATAGATAGATAGATTTATATCTATCTATCTGTCTATCTATATCCTAATATATCCTAATGTACCCCCTGCCCTGCCTTTCCCCTGTGGTAACCATACATTTGTTTTCTATGCTGTGAGTCAGTTTCTGTTTTGTAAATGAGTTCATTTGTATCATTTTTTTTTAGATTCCACATATAAGTGATATCATATTATACTTGTCTTTCTCTGACTTACTTCACTTAGTATGATAATCTTTAGGTCCATCCATTTTGCTGCAAGTGGCATTTTTTCATTCTTTTTTATGACTGAGTAATATTCCATTGTATATATGTACCTCATCCTCTTTATCCATTCACCTGTCAGTGGATACTTAGGTTGCTTTTATGTCTTGGCTATTGTAAATGGTGCTGCTATGAACGTTGGGGTGCATGTATCTTTTTGAATTAGAGTTTTCTCCAAATATATGCCCAAGGGTGGGACTGCTGGATCATATGGCAACTCTCTTTTTAGTTTTTTAAGGAACCTCCATACTGTTTTCCATAGTGGCTGCACCAATTTACATTGTCACCAGCAGTACAGGAGGGTTCCCTTTTCTCCACACCCTCTCCAGCATTTATTATTTGTAGAATTTTTGATGATGGCCATTCTGACTGGTGTGAGGTGATACCTCATTGTAATTTTGATTTGCATTTCTCTAATAATGAGATGTTGGGCATTTTTTCATGTGCCTATTTGCCATCTGTATGTCTTCTTTGAAGAAATGTTTATTTAGGTCTTCTGCCCATTTCTTGATTGGATTGTTTTTTTGATATTGAGCTGTTTATATATTTTGGAAGTTAATCTGTTGTCGGTTGCATTGTTTGAAAATATTTTCTCCCATTCCGTAGGTTGTCTTTTCATTTTGTTTATGGTTTCCTTTGCTGTGCAAAAGCTTATAAGTTTGATTAGGTCCCATTTGTTTATTCTTGCTTTTATTTCTTTTGCCTTGGGAGACTGACCTGAGAAAACATTGGTACAATTTATGTCAGAGAATGTTTTGCCTATGTTCTCTTCTTGGAGTTTTATGATGTCATGTCTTATATTTAAGTCTTTAAGCCATTTTGAGTTTATTTTTGTGTATGGTGTGAGGGAGTGTTCTAACTTCATTGATTTACATGTGGCTGTCCAGCTTTCCCAACACCACTTAATGAATAGACTGTCTTTTCTCCATTTATATTCTTGCCTCCTTTGTTGAAGATTAATTGACTGTAGCTGTGTGGGTTTATTTCTGGGCTCTCTATTCTGTTCCATTGATCCTATGTCTGTTTTTGTGCCAATACCACACTGTTTTGATTACTGTAGCTTTGTGGTATTGTCTGAAGTCTGGGAGGGTTATGCCTTCAGCTTTTTCCTTTTTCCTCAGGATTGCTTTGGCAATTCTGAGTCTTTTGTGGTTCCATATGAATTTTAGGATTATTTGTTCTAGTTCTGTGAAAAATGTCATGGATAATTTGATAGGGATCACATTAAATCTGTAGATTACTGTGGGTAGTGTGGCCATTTTAACAATATTAATTCTTCTAGTTCAAGAACATGGGATATCTTTTTATTTCTTTGAATCATTTTCAGTTACCTTTATCAATGTTTTATAGTTCTCAGCATGTAAGTCTTTCACCTCCTTGGTCAGCTTTATTCCTACTTTTTTTTTTTTTGACACAATTTTAAAAGGGATTTTTTTTTTTTTTTTACTTTCCTTTCTGATATTTCATTGTTAGAATAAGGAAATTCAACAGATTTCTGTACGTTAATCTTGTAACCTGCTACCTTGCTGAATTAGTTTATCTGTTCTAATAGTCTTTAGGCTTTTCTATATAGACTATTATGTCATCTGCATATAATGACAATTTTACCTCTTCCCTGCCAGTTTGGATACCTTTTATTTATTTTCTTGTCTGATTTCTGTGGCTAGGACTTCTAATACTATGTTGAATAGAAGTGGTAAGAGTGGGCATCCTTGTCTTGTTCCAGATTTTAGCAGGAAGACTTTCAGCTTTTCCCTGTTGAGTATTATGTTGGTGTGCATTTGTCATAAATAGCTTTTATTATATTGAGATACGTTTTCTCTATACCCACTTTGGTGAGAGTTTTTACTGTGAATGGATGCTGAATTTTATCAAATGCTTTTTCTGCATCTGTTGAGGTGATCATGTGGTTTTTTTCTTTTCTTTTGTTGCTGTGGTCTATCACATTGATTGATTTGTGTATGTTGAACCATCCTCGTGACCCTAGGATGAATCCAACTTGATCATGGTATATAATCCTTTTTATATGTTGTTGCATTCAGTTTGCTAATATTTTGTTGAGGATTTTCGCATCTGTGTTCATCAAAGATACTGGCCTGTAATTTTCTTTTTTGGTAGTATCTTTGTCTGGTTTTGGTATTAGAATAATGGCGTCTTCATAGAATGATTTTGAGAGTGTTCCCTCCTCTGCAGTCTTTTGGAAGAGTTTGAAAAGAATTGGTATAAGTTCTTCTTTGTACGTTTGGTAGAATTCCTCAATGAAACCATCTGGTCCTGGACTTTTGTTTGTAAAGTTTTTTCTTTATTACAGATTCTATTTCAAGTCTAGTGATAATTGTTCAAATTATCTGTTTCTTCTTGATTCAGTTTTCATGGGCCTTATATTTCTAGAAACTTGTCCACTACTTCTAGGTTGTCCAATTTATTGGCATATAATTGTTCATAGTATTCTCTTATGGTTTCTTTTTTGTATTTCTGTGGTATTGGTTTTTATTTCTCCTCTTTCATTTCTTTTTTTGTTTATTTGGTCCTCTCTCTTTTCTTCTTGGTGAGTGGCCAGAGGTTTGTCGATTTTGTTTATCCTTTCAAAATCCCAGCTCTTGGTTTTATTGATTTTTTTCTAATTTTTTTGAATCTCTATTTTATTTATTTCCTCTCTGATCTTTATTATTTCTTTCTTTATGCTGACTTTAGGTTTCATTTGTTTTTCTTTTTCTAATTCTTTTAGGTGGTAGGTTAGGTTGTTTATTTGAGATTTTTCTTGCTTTATGAGGAAGGCCTATGTTGCTATGAACTTCCCTCTTAGGACTGCTTTTGCTGCATCCCATGTGTTTCGTATGTTTGTGTTTTCATTGTCATTTGTCTCAAGGTATTTTTAAATTTCCTCTTTGATTTCATTGTTGACCCATTGGTTTTTTAGTAGCATGTTGCTTAGTCTCCATGTAATCATTTTCTTCTCATTTCTCTTTGTGTGGTTGATCTCTAGTTTCCTGTTGTTGTGGTCAGAAAAGATGCTTGAACTAATTTCTGTCCTCTTAAATTTGTTGAGGCTTTTTTTGTGAAGGGACACTGTTTTATATGAAGCAGTCAGGGAAGACCTTGTTGTTAACATAACATTTGAGCAGACATTTGAAGGATGAGAGAGGGACCAATGCAGTTATTCTGGAGAAATAGTGTTCCAGGCAGAGGGAACAGCAAGTAAAAAGCCCAAAGGGAGGAGCTTGCCTGCCTTTTTCAAGGAACACTGCAGACACCAGTATGGATGAAACAAAGTGTCAAGATCAGAAGCTGGGAGATCAGTTAGGAAGCTGATCTAGATGAGAGATGATGGTGGTTTAGATCAGAGAGGAGCAGTAGAAGAAATGGTTAAACTCTCAATATTATTTTTAAAGTATTGCTAGCAGAACTTATTGACAGATGCAATGGGAGTGTGAAGGAAAGAAGAAAGCCAAGTGTAATTCAAAGATTTTTGGCCTGAAACAATGGGAAAATGGAATTGTCATTTAGTGAACTGGATACAACTGCTGAAAGAATAGAATTGAGGTAGAAATTGTTTAGTTTTGGACAGGTTGAGTTTGACCTTCCTTTTAAAAATTCAAGTGTGGAGGCTATATTATCAGTGGATAGATAATTCTGGGTTTCTGAGGACAAATCTGGGTTAAAGATAAATCCCTGAGTTACTAACATATAGATACTAAGTCTGAGTGAGATCACTTAGGGAGCAGAAATGTTGAAAAGAAGTACAGAGACTGAACCTAGGAATATTCCAAAGGGGTTTGGGAAGATAAGGAGGACCAGCAAGGTGACCTAATAAGGAAGAACAGTACAGTGTTGCTCTCTTACTTAGCAACGTATCTTGGAGCTCTCTCCATTGTTAACATATATAGATTTACTAAATTTGTTTAATACAGGACAAAGTATTCCTTGGAATGGATGTACCATATTCTATTTTGCTTCTGCTGTGTTGATGGTATTTTTTTTCTAATTTTCTCCTCTAACTATAATTTTTATCTAGTTCCATGGTCTATCTGGATTATTTTTGTTTATTTGCAAAATGGTTTTATTTTTATATTTTTCTGAATGCTATTTATTGAATAATCCATGCTTTCACACATTGATAGGAAATAACAGCTTTCTCAGATAGTGCATTTTTAGGTTCTCTTCTTTTCCCTTAATCTGTTGGTTCCTGTGATAATACTATACTGTTAAAATTACTGTAGTTTATTTGAACCTTTGAAATCCAGTAGAGCAAGTTCCTCAAAGTTCTTATTTTTCAGAATTTTCTTAGCTAACCTCATTCATTTTTCTTTTATATGAGTTTTACTTATTTATTTACTTTAAAAAGAGTGACCATTTTACTTCATTGGTCTGTGTAAGACATACAGATGAAATTTTATATTTTTTAGAGACCAGATATAGGGTTACTGAGTGAGTTTCCCCAAAGAAGAGATTTCAGTCACGAAGGGCTCGCTAACTGCAGCTCATTTATTGTCTGGGCTCAGCAATGGAAGCCAGGATATTCAGTGCACGTATGGTGAACAATGCCAGATAGGAGAGTCGAACAATAAGGCTTTTGTTTCGTATTTTGCTAGAGTTCTTTCTAATATTTCTAGTGTAGATGCAAAAAGGGTAGACCATCTTTTAGAGAAGGAGATAGTTAATATTTAAAAATTTTATTTAATATTAACAATTAGGAAGCATTTTAAAATTTGATGATGAAATATTTTATTTATCCAGAGATCTTGGCAAGAGGAAAATTGAAATGTTGATCACATCAACAATTTAATAAGGCTTAGGTAGAAAAGTTTACTTGAGTCTTCATTTGGGATTAAAGTATATGTGGTTTACAGTGCAAATTCATAGAAAAGTTGCAAAATGTTTTATGCTTAAAAAGAGTGATTTTTAAATTATCTCATTTTCTTTATAATGTATAGATCAAAATAAACATTGCTGACCAGATTTAAAGTAAAAGCTGATTTTTTTTTTTTTTTTTTTTTTTTTTTTGCGGTACGCGGGCCTCCCACTGCCGTGGCCTCTCTGCGGAGCACAGGCTCCGGACGCGCAGGCCCAGCGGACATGGTTCATGGGCCCAGCCACTCCACAGCATGTGGGATCTTCCCGGACCGGGGCACGAACCCGTGTCCCCTGCATTGGCAGGCGGACTCTCAACCACTGCGCCACCAGGGAAGCCCTAAAAGCTGATTTTGATAATTTGTGTGTCAAATGAGTTTTAGAGTCAGATTGTTAAAGTCCATTAAAAAAGAAAAAAAGCCTGTTGGGATTTTTATTGACATGCATTGAACTTAAAGATCATTATGGGAATAAATTATGTCTTTGATATTTTTTTCTCTTTGTAACATAAATTATCTTTTCATTTATTTGGTTGTTGTTTCACATATTTGTGTTAATCTTGCCCAGTTTTAGTTTGGTTTATTCCTAAGGATTTTGTTGGGTTTTTTTTCTTCATATAAGAAATATTTATTGGGTGCCTGACACATGCTGGTCACTGTTCTAGGGACCAGGGGTACAAGATTGATCAAAACCAAGTCCCTGCCCTCATTAAGTTTATACTCTGATAGAAGGCATCAGGGAATAGAAAAACAAATAAATAGATACATAATGTCAGGTTATAAACAGGAGAAAAACTAAACATGGAGAGGAGGGTCAGATATGTGAAGAGTAAAGCAAAATCTCTGAAAAATCACTTTATAGGGCTTCCCTGGTGGCGCAGTGGTTGAGAGTCCGCCTGCCGATGCAGGGGACATGGGTTCGTGCCCCGGTCTGGGAAGATACCACATGCCGTGGAGCAGCTGGGCCCGTGAGCCATGGCCACTGAGCCTGCGCGTCCGGAGCCTGTGCTCCGCAACAGGAGAGGCCACAGCAGTGAGAGGCCCGCGTACCACAAAAAAAAAAAAAAAAAAAAAATCACTTTATATATTTTTTCCCTATCTTTTTTTCCTATCTTTCAATAATAGTCATTGTTGTTTTAAATAAGATAGTCTAAAACCCTCTATATACAAAGGTATAATGTAAGTTGAGATTATTAATTTAGGTGACAAAAATTTGTCTCTAACAGCATAATACCTGTTTATTTTTCCTAGATAAAATTATATGTCAGATTTCATTAGGTCTAAAGAAAATTTAAAAGTGTGTATTTTCAAAGTAGAGTGAGGACATGTAGATAATCTTGTTTCATCTGTGTAATTCTGTTGATTCAGTTCAACAAAGTTCTGTAGTAGGCAGCAGAGGATGTATGATAAGTGAGATACTCTCTTTCCCCTTAGGGAGCTCATGATGTAGTGAGGAATTCACAAGCAATTACGTAGAACTTTCTTGCTTGTCTGAGAGTGATATATTCGTGACCTATAGATTTTAATCAACTACAGATATGAATTATTGAAAAGATGAATGAAAGAAGTAATGAGTGATGGATGTATAAACCAAATGCTATTAAGACTAGAAGAGAGAGAGTAATTTTTCATAACTAAGGGATAAAGGAAAGCTTTCTAAAAAAGGTGACATTTGGTCTTCATTTAGAAAGATGAACAAAGAAATTAGGGCCAGATTATGAGAGCCATGAATGCTATACTGAGGTCTCAGAATATTATTCAGTGGAAAGCAAAGTATACTTTGTTCCATAAAAATATTTTTGAGTGTTTAATGCAAAAAAGTTGCATACATTCATTTACATTTCTGAAAAGTAGTAATTTTTCGCATAATAGAAGATAGACTGGCATGGAGCTAGATCAGGACAGGGAGACTGGTTAGGGAGTAGTTATAAGAGTCCAAAGCAAGGATACTTTAGATAAGGACAGTAGGAGGAGACAACAATTTACCAGGCCTTTTCAGAGATAAAACCAACTAACATGGTAACCAATGGTAGGGAAATGTGGTAGGGTCAGGGTAAGGGTGGCAGTGAAGGCTAAACATGATGGCAGGGTTTTAGGTTGGTTGACTATATAATGATATATCATTATGGGTGAAGATCAGATTTGTGGGCTTAGGAAATGAGTTTATTTTTGCATATTTTTCATTTTAGAAATGTTCAGCAAATAGTTTAAAATTCTTACGTCAAAATCCAGAAAGAAGTTCAGACTGAAATAATGTGGGAATTAAATTTAAAGGAGTAGATGTAATTGCCCAGAAACTGGAGTGAGGTATCTACAAGCCAAGGATTGCCAGCAACCACCAGAAGCTAGGAAGAGGCAAGCAGAGATTCTTTCCTAGAGCATTTGGAGTGAGCATGATCCAACTGATACCTTGATTTCAGACCTCTAGCCTCCAGAACCGTGAGAGAATACATTTCTGTTGTTTTCAGCTACCCAATGTGTGGCCATTTGTTATGGCAGCCCTCTGAATGTATTACAGGGATCATGAGTACGTATTGAGATATGGACAAGATTGTCTAGGGAAAGAGTATAGATAGGGCAAGAGTTCAGACTAATTTTAGGCAATTTAGATAGACTTAACTATGCCCAAATTTTACTTTAAAAAGCAGTAAGACCAGGCAAATGTGATACTTGGTTACCATACAAAAGTTTTAGTACCCATTACATTCTACCTAGCCGCTTCATACTTTTGTTTACCAGATGAAGGCATGTGAGTTTATGAGCCTTTATTCAAAGAAGTATAAAAGGGGCTTGGGGAATGAGAGGATTAAGCCTTAAGAACATTTAATAGACAGAAAATAATGAGCTATCAAGGGGCTATGAAGAGCATTAGGCCACAAATAAGAGAGAATGATACCATGGAAGCCAGGTGAAGAGAATGTTTTAAGGAGGGAGTATCAGAAGCTCTCGAAAATCTACAGTAAGAAAAATACCCATTGGGTTTGGTCTCAGATGCTGGTGATGATGGAAACAAGAGCTGTTTGAGTGGCCTTTGTAGATCTTTTCAGAAAGATACTGTTACTCTTAATATAGAGGAAGGACGAGAAGGCAAAAAGAAAGGGAAAAAGAATTTTTTAGCAGGTATTACATTTACCCAGTCAAGAGCTAATGAAGATTGAAAACGAAAAGGAGATATAATTAAGAGGATGCGTATATAAGAACTTGGAGATTAAAGGAGAGAAGAATAAAAGGTTGTTCTAAAATTCAAACTTGTTTAATTAAGTGGATAATATTATTAACACAAGAAGGAAGAACTAGTAGAACATCTACATTTACAAGAGTAATGTATTTCTAAAGCCAGCAAAGACTAAGAAACTGGGCATATATGCAGAGAAAACCATAATTCAAAAAGGCACATGCACCCCAATGTTCATTGCAGCAGTATTTACAGTAGCCAGGTTATGGAAGCAATTTAAATGCCCATCGACAGACAAATGGATAAAGAAGATGTGGTACATATATGCAATGGAATATTACTCAGCCATAAAAAGGAATGAAATTGGGTCATTTGTAGAGATGTGAGTGGACCTAGAGACTGTCATACAGAGTGAAGTAAGTCAGAAAGAGAAAAACAAATATCGTATATTAACGCATATATGTGGAATCTAGAAAAATGGTACAGATGAACCCATTTTCAAGGCAGAAATAGAGACATAGATGTAGAGAATAAACGAATGGACATCAAGTGGGGAATGCCGGGCAGGAGGGTGGTGGGATGAATTGGGAGATTGGGATTGACATATATACACTAATATGTATAAAATAGATAACCAATAAAAACAAGCCATATCTCATGTAAAAAAAAAAGACTAAGAAATGAAATAGAAGAAAAAAACAAGAGGCTTCATCTACTCCAAAATTATCATTTAAAGATAGCATGAAAGTGCTCATAAAGGAAAGCAACTTGATTCACTGATAAGGAAGTTTAATGCCCAGTTTAACTAGATTTGAATATAAGTATATGAACACAGTTAAATAGGAGACCGAGACTTAACAATGGAAATGGTGAACACAGTGACTTTGATACAGGACGTAGAAGGGAGCCTCATTCTTCACTGCAGTCAGAATGAAGCTGGTGAAATAGATTCTAAAGATTATATTGAATCAGTATATGAAAGGCTTTGTTTGAGGGTGTCTCTCTGTATCAGTTTTTTGCACTTGTTCTCTTACAAATTGAACAGCTGTGAGGCTACTGTGACCTCAGTCAAAGAGGAAACTGACGCAGACTCAGAAAACTTCAAGGTGATTATACAATCATTGGGTTGTCCAGAGGAGTGAGTCTTTAATGTGGTTTCACATAGCCCTGAGCCAAGGCTGGCAATTGCTGTAAACTGCCCTAGGACCTTAAAGTTCATGGGTGTTTTGGATAGAGATTTGGGGAGCCATGTGCATGGAGTAAGACTGCCCTTCAGCTGTCCTTCACACTGTTATGTAGGGTTGAAGGGAGAACTTTCTTACACACAGGTTAAGGGCACCCTTCTGTAGGCCTTCACTGTGGTGGCAAAGAGAAGTTTTAATAGCCCTAAGGAAGACAGTAACCCTCCTCCCTACCTTGTCACCTTCATCAACACAAGTTAGGGAACATGCTTGCCATCTTTCAGCCTCCATTTCTCCAGTGACAGCCCTGTGTGCTCAGTGTGTGACTGCTCCCCTGCTGGCTTCCATGCTATATCATCTGAAATCAAGGGGAATGCCAGGAGTCCTGTGTATCCGTGTCTGCATCTTCCCTTTATCAACTGTCAAGCCCAGAACTCTGTATTCCCCTGAAAAATTCCTTCCTCCGCCCCTACCACAACACTCACAGCTTCACCACTATCTCTCTAGGGGTGGTAAAGACCAAATCCCATCGTGCCTTTGATCCCCATTCATGTCAGCCCTCACCAGAAACCCTGGCGTCACAATTCATTCCTGATTTCTGGGATTCTCATCAAATGTATCTCTATATGTCCTTTGTTCTGACTAGTCTTCTACGTCTCCTCAATTCCAAAATTTTCTGGAATTTGGTCATTCATTACTAAAAGTGTCTTTATCTGAAAATTCCTTTACTGTCTAATCAAAACTTAGCTCTTTGCTGAGGAAGCATACTTCCCATCCTCATCGAGCAGTGCGTTTTTCTGTCTCAGTTCCCTTGTATGAGGTAATTAGCCTCTTGATTGCTACTTCAAGACTGTATGCATCATCTAATGCTGTTTCAGAAATCACCACAAAACTGAATGGCTTAGAGACAGAATAAATTTTATTATCTCTTACAGTTTCTATAGGTCAACAATTTGAGAGTAACTTTGACATGGATTTCTTAGATTTTTTTTTTCCTGGAAATAATATACCCCTTCCATTGTAATATATTTTCCAGAAATACTCTTCCCATTTCAATCTAATGATAAGTTATAATTTTTCTCAGTCAGTTTTTTTAGATTATTATTGGCAGAGGAAATTTCTACCTGTTTTCAGACAAGTAGACCTGCTTTTTTCCTGGCAACATAAGGTGAATTGCAGAGCAATGATGGCGCACTAATTATACTTTTCATTACAAATGCATTGCTTGTTTCTTAAGTGGGATTCTTTTCATGTTCTGTAGTAAGTTGACTTTCATCTCTTCTTTTCCCCTAGTAGAAGTTTATTTTGTAGGTATTTGGTTGGGATATTATAAGTTGAGAAATTGCTGGCTAATCATTTTAAATGGTAAAATGTTCTGGTATTATGTTTTTGGAGATTAACTGTATCCTGTTGGAAGCACTTTGTTTGTTTTTCATTGTCTTCCCCTAATATTTACATGGCTTGCTTCCTCGTTTAAATCTCTGCTCAAATATCACATCCTCAAAGAAGACTTCTGTATTAATTAGGGCAGAAGTATTCAACTAGTGTGCTGTGGATGCTATATGGGAGTTCCCGGGATACTGCTTCCTTCATCCCATAGGTTTTTGCCTCAACACAGTTATCTGTTTATTCCACTGTGATGTACAAAATTTGCCATATTCCCAGAGGGCTGAGCTACAAAAAAAGTTTGGGAAGCATTAAGATAAAGATTTAGGTGCAAAATGGGTTCAAACCCAAAGTAACAGTGACTTCAACAAGACAGATGGATATTTCTGTTTCAGTCCAGAGGTAGACAGAGTTAGTAAGGGAGCTCTGCAACAAAAAGCCTTCCAAGAACCCAGAGTCCTTCTATTTTGTTGCTCCACCATCTGCTTGCCAACATGAACACATTCGAGGGATGAAGTAGGGTGGAAAGTGTGGGGGAAAGATCATGCCCCCCCCCCCACTCCTCTTTGAGCATTTGCACACATCATTTCTGCCCTCATCCAGTTAGCCAAAACTTACCCTCTAGCTATCCTAGTGACTGCATGGGAGTCTGGGAATTGCAGTCTTTAACCTGAGCAGCTGAATAGCCAGGTAAAAATTGAGTGCTGTTACTACAAGGAAGAAGGAGAGAACAGATGGGGGAAGGGAAAGAACTAGCTGTTTTATTGGTTAGCACTTTTCCTAACACTCTCAATAAAAGACCACAACCCCATTTCTCTAGCCCTTTACCCTTTACAGTAAAGTTTATATATTTCTTTCTTCAGTTGTAAGAAAAAAATTGACGTACTTAGAGTAACCCTTTGATTTAGCAATAATCATGTTTCAGTTAAATCATAAAGCCTTCAGTAAAACTCAAACTGCTGTTTCAAGGCATCTTGGAAATTGACAGAGAAGTAGTCCAGGGTCCCTAGTTACTGGATAGGCTTCAAGGGCTCCATGATTCCTGGGCACTTGTAAAGTGAAATTGTTTATATAGCCTGGTGGTTAAGAGTATGGCCCCTGGTGTCAGACTGCCTGGGTTTAAATTCCAACTCTGCCATGTGCTAGATTTGCAACTTAGGCAGTTTTCTTAACCTCCCTGTGCTCACTTTCTCTATCTGAAACATGAGAATAATAGTATACCTATTTCACAGAATTGCTGTGGGGACTAGTTAATACATTTAACGCTCTTAGCATTTAAAGCTAGTTATTACATTTAAAGCACTTACAATAGTGCCTAACAATATTAAGTGCTGTATAAATACTAGCATTATTATTATTTATATTCCTAGGGCAGGGTCAGTATCTTCCATCTGAGTATCAATAACGTCTATTGTAAATCTTACTTTAATACCTGAAAGAAATCACTATCACAGGCTTATGATCTGCATGAAATTTAAATTTTCTCTATTTTAATAAAAAATCATTTGCCCTTTCATAACACAGAAGTTTATTTAGTGGAATCTACCTCAACAGTATTTTCTTTTAAAGCATTTTCTTGTTTTCTAGTTCCTGTTTTACTTAACCTAATAGAAAATTTATATTCATCTCAGTTTTCTTTTAATTGCCACAGTTTTGATAGGCTTAAGCTTTTCTAGACTTTAATTTAAAATAGAAATTTTTTTTTTTCCTTTTGAGAAACCCTGTGCAGTTAATAGTTGTACATAAGGGGCTTACACATCTGCAAGTTGCACGTGTAACTCTGTTAGTGAGTTGGGCAGCAGATACCTGTGATTAAGCAGAAAATGTTGATTTTTTTTGTTGTTACTTGAACCATAAATGCAGTTGAGCCAAACTGAATCACAGTTGAAAATCTTACAGCCTGTCAAGGGAGTGAAAAAATAAGAGCCTATACAGCTGTTCATTTTCTGGAAAGTGAACATCGTGGCTGGAAAAAAAATTGGTGCTTCAACATTGTTAGGAATGAATTAATATTGTTCTATAATAAATTGCCAAATGTCACATTTAATAAACCATTTTATTAGAAAGTCGGGTCAGCAGTAAATGCCCAGTATCTCATTACTTACCTTCTATAGTTACACTGAACATGCAAAGTAGTTCCATTTTAAATTGCTTTTGCTAAATATTTGAGAAATAATTTTGGCAAATTGGTTGGTATCAGACCTGGAGCTTAAATACAAAACAGCTGTTGTTGAGAAAATACCATTTTCATAACATTAATATGCTTTTAATTAACATACTGGAATGAACTGTTAAACATTACCACTTACATGTTTAACTACTGTTTGACTTTCAAATGACTGATTTGCTTTCTCAATAGATTATTTACTTTAACTAAAAGAGGAAGAATTTTATTTAAATAATCCGTATTTTTATTCCATCTGCAGAATGTACCCAAGAAAAGTGGGGATTTCCAATGTGCCACTATTTAAAGGAAGAGAGATGGTGCTGTGGCCGGAATGCCAGAATGTCAGCATGTTTGGTATGACTGTTTTTTTTCCTGGACTTAGAGTTTTATCCAGATGTTGCAGAATTATATTTATTTATTTTTGGCTTCATTAAATGCCAAATTTTGCAGAGTGTCATAATTAATGTTTTTGTGCATTGCAAATTATGAGGAAAAAAATGACTTACCTTTCCAACATTACTCTGCATGCAGTGTGATAACAATTTATAATTATACTATAATTCTACATTATAGTACTTAATTTCTTACATATAATTACTTTAATTATCATATAAAATGTACCAACAACCAAGTCTTAAACACAGAATTACTGTAGTGCTTTATCCACAGCTCTGTGGTATGTTTGTGTTTGTTTGTAGCAGATCATTTGGCCTCCTAATTTTTTATAAAATGGGAAAAATATTATTAAGCTACCTGGGATATGAAGTAACTATCTAGTTAAGTGAAATCTTTATTTAGCTCGTGTCCTTAGACCTAGAACACTTTAGCCACAGTCTTCTCTGTGGTGTTATGTTGGTTTAAAAAGGAACAGATGCCAGTTAAATGGTATAAGTGGACTTTGTCATCATAAATTTAAAATATAGCTTTTAAAATAATGTGTTTAATGCCCAATCCCAAGATAAATTAACTATTTTGTAGTCATTATCTCAATATTTTTTATATTGCCAGTAACACAGCAATATAAAAAAGTGTTCTAGTGTTCTGGGTCACATATCTGAGAATTAACTTCGAAATCTTATTTATGCTCAAATAATGATTTCCTTTTGTGAGTCCTCTTAAAATACTTTTCTGGGAATTTGGCTTTCTTTCATTATATTTGTAAATGATACTCATTTAGGGTCTTGTTAGAATGGGAGGTCATTCTTGGAATGACTTGGTTCCCAGAATGCTGGCAGCTTATACCCTCTAGGCAAGAAACTGAAATAGTCTTTTATAGGGAATCTGATTAGCCTAAGAGAAAAGACTAAAGGTATTGGCATTAGGGATTTCACAATGAAATAGGACCTTTGTGGTGAGATCCACAATTAAAAGTCCTCACTCATAAGCACAGTGCTTCTAATCAAGTTTATGATTACCACATTTTAATTATCAAAAAGCCAAGAATCACTAGTTGTCTAAGAAAGTCTAACATGAAAGAAAAGAGATCAGATAAACAAATAGAAGAGTAGCAACTTGGAGGAAATGGATACTATCCAAAGTAAAATAAAATAACTATTAGTATCCCTTAGAAAATAAAATGATATAATATATCCACAAAATAAAAATGTTTGCTATAAAAATAAACATTCAACAAACCAAAAAGAAGAGTTTTTGAAAAATAAATTCCAGAATGTAGAATTTGTCAACCGTGCCACACTTAAGAACTTTGCCTGACCAATGTCAGCTTCTCATGGAATGCCCCTCTCCTAAACTTTATCCCTGTCTTTGCTCACCTTGACTTCTTTTTTTGATGCTAATCTAGGAAAGTCTAAGGAACATATTTCTTTTGGTGCATCTTGTTTTATTGCCTTTTGCTCCATAACTGACCTTTTCTACAAATATTCAAAACTTAAGGGGTTGAGAGAGACACACAGAGAGAGAGAGAGAGAGAGAGAGAGAGAGAAGTATACCTTTCTGGTGACACTTTCAGATAAATTGTTAAGGGTACTAACCAGAGGGGAAAATTTAATTACATTAGTGCAATCTTGTCAGCATACTTTTAACCTGATAAAACTGTAAAATATTTTAGATTAGTATGAAATGAACACTTGGTATATTTATTGGCCAAGAAAAATTATTAATGTTTGTAAGAAACTGCTTATCACCTACCTGATTATCTTTTATTATGTAATCAGAATTTATCATTGGTATTTCTAAAACAAACACATCAGCAACACATACCAAAAGTAGTCCTGAGTTATATGAGATTTTTATTGATGCCAAATCATTTATTATTAAAAACTTTTGTATCTTTATTATTGATAGTTCGGCCTTTTAGCAAAGCAAGTAACACAAAAATTTAATCTGAAATGAACACAACCAGTACTGTAAATGAAAACTCAGTGTTTTCTTCAATAACATACTTGTTCTGGGCCTGTTGCTACTTAATTTAATACAAAAATTATATAATAACTATCTTCTGTATTCATAGCACTCTGGTTCTTGATGTTCATGAAGGTATCCTTGAAGTCAATGGAAAAATTACATTTTTTTTTCTTCAAAAAATTTCTTTAAAGCAAGCTTTTATACCATGAACTCATTTTCCCACTAACTCTTCATGGTGTGAGGGCATGAGAAGTAAACCGGGGTTCAGAAAACAAGTTTTTAGTTCCTATTCACCTGCTAACTAGCTGTGCAGCTTGTGTCAAGACCCTGCCATTGTCAGTGACCTCGTGCATCTGAGAAAATTGCACTTGGGATAATCTGCACATTTTCTTTCAGTTTTAAAAGTACACGATTCAGCTGTATCTAAAAAGTATTATTTATAAAGACATAGCCATCTGAAGCAAATATGAGTACTTTAAATGTGAGTAGGAAGTATATGCACTGTTACATTTTACTGTTTTTCTTTATGTTTGAAATATTTTCTAACTAAAACTTTAAAAATAAAATTTTAGCTAAAATGTTATATCTAATTTAGTTATAAAACAACGTAAGTGTAGAAATGCATGTCTAAAAAATTGAAAGTTTCAGAAGGCCCTATTCCATTTTTAAATTATAACAAATCCTTTCATGTATGTTAGATTATGAGTATTTATGAGAAATATTGGGAAAATTTTATAAAATGGGAAAACTTTATAAAATTTTATAAATATTGGGAAAATTTTATATTTTTTTTTTATAAAAGTGTTTTGAATTTTAAATAAATATCAGTGTAAAAGCAGCTACCTATAAAATTGCAAAAATATGTATTACTTTCTCTTATGGTGACTTGATCATATGTGAATTTGATTTGAATTTGACCATGCAGACCAAAAATATATGTACTTTTCTAAACTAAGATTTCAACTATAATCAGTTCAACATAATCTTGTTTAATAAAAGATGAAATTATACGTTTATAAAAAATTGGAAGAAAATAAGTTAAAAAGTAGTACGTATATAAATATGTTTATGTATGTCTATACATAATAATAGTTTTGGATTTATTTGATTGTTTTAGCTGCAATAAAAGTGAGCCAAGAATATGTCATTTTATTTCTTTCCTGTTTTCTAATTCCTTCTAAAATTCAAGGAGTGTATACAGTTGGGGTGTGTATGTGTTTGTGTGCATGACACACATCCATATATCAGCCCTAAATTATACAAGTGTACCAGTTAACATTCCTTAATGTTATTAACACTTTTAAGTGTATAAACTTATATGTTATCATTTAATTAATCTTTTTAATTGTCACTTTTACAAGCCCTTATACAGTGTGTTTATAAGTCTTATAAGACAAGACTAAATATATCAGCTGTCTTTGTCTTATTTTTTTCTCCTTAAAGGCACTGGAGCGCGTTGCAGTCGGCCAAGGGGTAAGTGAGCGTTTTTACTCTAATCCAACTGATGAATGTGATAGTTTTTCTCAAAGTACTCTTCATACTTGACCTGCTGATGAACCTAAAACCTGATGGATTTTTATAAGTATCACCTGTTCTTGTCACCGATTCATATTCACACTTATACATTTTCTGTAAGTTTACTTTAAAAGAGAATTTACAAGAGAATTCTCAGGAAAAGTAAATTGAACTTTTAGGAAAACTTCCACATTATACTCTTGTACTAATGTCTCATTTATTCATACTATATTAAATGGTCTATAAATATTTCTAAAGAATGTTATTACTGACTGTCAGGCTTTTATGGGCTTAGTTCAAGCAAAGATAAACAAGGTATAGCATTCAATTTATTTTTTAACTATAGTCCAAACCACACATTTTAGTTGGTTGTTTTTTAACTTTCTTCTTTATTGACTTCATTAGTCATTAGTTGCAAAAACCAAATGGGTTTTTACATATAAACAGATGTTAAGTGTATCCTTCACATATTCATGTAATTGCCTTTTCCTCTACCTTAAGATTTATGAAACATATTAGGAATTTTAAAGTATTTTTTTAAGAGTTCCTTTTAAATTTTTCACAAAAGTTTTCTTATTGCCCTAAATTTTAGAAATTTCTCTTTTGCTTATTTTCAGGGAGGATTAATATGTCAATTTGAATTTTTAAAAATAATAGTAGCATAATAGTAGCAACAAGTATCATTTACTGAGTGCTTTCTCTGGGCCAGACAAAATGCTAAGAATTTTGTGTGTTTTTTTTTTTTAAATACTCATTATACCTATCTGAAAATTGATAAAAACTGATTTTTTAAAGGCATTTGAGCATATTGTTTAAGTGTGTAAGCTTTAGTCTCAGACTGCTGGTTTGCATCAGCAGTCTGCTGGTCTTCATCAGTTACTGGCTTAGTGATCAGAGACACATCATGATTTCTCCATAGCTTAATTTATCTGTAAAATAAAAAAAAATAATAAAAAAATAAGAGTAACAATAATACCTTCCTCATAGAGTTTTTGTGAGGATTAAATGAGTGAAAGATGTAAAATGCTTAAAACCATGTCTATCACATAGTAAGTGTTCAATAAATATCAACTGTTGTTACTGTTACAGGTGGTTAATAATTATGATCATGAAAAGAATACCTAAGTTTAACACAGAGCTTACCAAAGTACTGTTCAAAGTTTTCTTCATCAATTAAAGTGCTGCATACATGGCCTGTGAGATCGGGACTATTATCCCATGATACACATGAGGAAAGTAGTGAACACTGAGATTTGAGTCTCTTGACTCTGGAGCCCTAGCTCTTAACTACAGTACAGATCAAAATAGTGGTTCCTTTGGGGTCTGGAAGAGGAAAGAACCTTAATCATAATAGTGCCCCAATGCATTTGTGCTCTGTTTTTCAATTTCCCAAGGGCTTGTTCATGTTTACAGTCAAGCTTATGAGTTGGGTATTCCCCAGACTTACATGAGAACATGATATACAGCAGAAGTTTAGTAGTGCATTCTAGCTCAGTTAATTGCAGTGTTCTTTTAGCTTAGTGCCCTTTCCACTAGACCTGTAAAATGCATGTCTAATATATATATACACACAGACACACAGGCGCACACACACACACACACACACACACACACACACACACACACACATATATACACTTTAAGGGTGTACTCTTTCTGCTCCCTCCCATTTTAAAATTCATTAAACTGTTAAGTTGATTTATCACTTGTGAAGGAAAGAAAGTAAACTCTGAGCCACATCTAGCTTATTCCTGGAGTAGTCAGGCACAGGCTGCTTGGGAGATGTTGACTTCCTTTCCACTTACCCCCATCTGTATTTATCAGGATGGATAGTCCTAGTTATTCCAGGAATGCACATTCGAAGGCACTTCATAACTCTCCTTTCTCTTAAGAAACAGCTGTAAAGCTCTTATTTACTCAGGGTAACTTGGGAAATGATGATTTATTCTATCCTGTTTGGGTTCCTCTGTGCATTCCATTTTTGTATGTTCTCTTGCTTAAAATACATTTCTTGGTCTTTTTTGGTGGCCTTTCTACAATCAGTTTTTTGTTTTTTTGTTTTTTGTTTTTTGCGGTACACGGGCCTCTCACCGTTGTGGCCTCTCCCGTTGCGGAGCACAGGCTCCGGACGCGCAGGCTCAGCGGCCATGGCTCACAGGCCCAGCCGCTCCGCGGCATGTGGGATCTTCCTAGACCGGGGCATGAACCCGTGTCCCCTGCATCGGCAGGCGAACTCTCAACCACTGCGCCACCAGGGAAGCCCTACAATCAGTTTATAATAACAATATAAATATACATTTATTTCTAAATTATTTGGATACCATTTTACATAATTTTTCTAAAAGTTTTAAGAGTTTCTTTGCTTTCCTAAATGAAAGTATATGATAAAAAAATGAATGACACCCTATCCCTGCCAAAGTGTCAGAGAGGCAAAATAGCATCATGACTTGGTACTACTGGGACATCAGAGCTAGGCTTCTTCAGTTCAAATAACAGCTTGACTATTTTTAGGAGTTTCATATAAAATTTACGTAAAAATGAAATTCCTCACAGGGAGATCAGCTCAGTGCTTTGTGATGGGGGTGGGATAGGGAGGGTGGGAGGGAGGGAGACGCAAGAGGGAAGAGATATGGGGACATATGTATATGTATAACTGATTCACTTTGTTATAAAGCAGAAACTAAGGCACCATGGTAAAGCAATTATATTCCAATAAAGATACTAAAAATAAATAAAAATCCTACCTATTATAGCTAATCAACTAAAAAGTTAAGAACTTTGTAAGTCATTTATAATACTAATATTTCACTTCATGTAATAGTTTATTTCCCAAAATGCCTTGAATTTCATTAGAACAGTATAAGAGTAGGTGTTAATATATGAAAAGGGATTTCAGCATTATTGTGAGAGAACTGAAAGGATTTGGGGAAAGTGGGGAGCAGATGATAGAGATTTGGGGTACTGAAGAAAAAAATTACTCAAGATGAAAAAACATCAAATGGAAAATATATCCAGAGAGAGGAAATTCTTAATGAAATGTTTGGAGAAATCGTCAAGAAAGGAAAGTTTAGAAATCAGATTTTGTCTCAAGAAGTTGTATTTGGAAAGAGATTTTACATAAGGAGTGTGCCTTTTGAAGGTTATAAAGTTTAGTGTGAGCACTCAAGTATGTATTTGTGTCTGCTTTCATTGAGTTATTTTAGGAGTTGAGTTGGGGACTGTGGTATCCCTAACACCGTTTCCTACTGTAATCACCCTCCTCACTGTTGTGAACATCCAGAGAGGATATAACTTGTGTTGTTCAAAGTGCTCTGTCAAGACCCTACAAATCAGACATTCTCCAGTGACTTAAGAAGGCAATGCCGTTGGGTGAAGACCCAGGAAATAATGGTTGACCCTCGACTCCCAACTTGTGGTTTTTTGTAGTCTCAGCACCTGGGGCCCATAGTGTAGGAACTTGATGTTAGATGGGGGAAAGGGACAGTAGAGTAAGTTTTCTGCCTGAGCACACAGGCAAAATTTTATTTTCTGTTAAACTCCACCTGAATCCAGATGTGTTCTCATTGAAAACAAATGAAGATAACAATTTGGGGCTCAGAAGGAGAATAGAAGTTACAAAAGGATAACTCAGTGAAGTACACATTCCACTGAGCTCTATCTTTAAAACATTACCCATAGTTGGAGAGTTTTTAGTTTTTAACTTACTTGACTTCTCAAAAGCATTCAGTATTGCCAGCCTCCCTCCATATTTGCTCATTTTTCCTTTTTTTTTTTTCAATAATAACTTTGCATGGAAGCAAGGTGGTTGTTGCTGATATCTCTGTTGGATGGGGATGTGGATGGAGTTTTGGCAACTTTTTGTATTTTCTTAGTTTAAGGGTACCTCTTACATTGCTACAGTGAAGCACTCTTTCTTTTATGTATAGTACTTTTTTACCTTCTACTTTGAAACTCTTATGCGTCATTAGGGACCTTCTCTTCAGCCATTCCTTTTTTCCTACCTCTGCACCTTCACAGACACTTCCCGCCTCTTTTTCCCCAGGAAATGAATTCCTGCTGAGACTTCAGTCTCTGATCTCATGTCCTTTCCAAGGCCCTTCTTTTCAACTCTGTAGTAGCAATGCTGTGATCTTTTAGGCCTCAGACATATTTTAGTATGTCCTTACTTAGGGTAGTACCTTCTCTCTCTGGCTGTGAATCCTTGGTAATATCTCTAATCCACTACCATTAGGAAAGATGCACATTCTTATCTCTTTTGCACACATCCTACATGTCTGCTCTCTTATACAGGACTGACTTGGTTGGTCATGAAGTTTATTTCTACATTTTTAACTGATAAACACTCCATTTGGGACATTAGCTAATTTTTCTTTGATTATTCCTTTTCTTCCTCATTCACTACTACTTCTTTTATAGTTTCTTCTATTTTCTCAATGAGAACTAGCCTCCAAGTACACTGTAACTTAGAATAGAAAAGTTATAAAATTATCCCCTATGTTTAGCAACAAACTCAGGTTTCTAACATTCACTTATGGTTCTGACTCTCAAGTATTGATTTGATTTCTCTTTTTTATTTGTTTCTTGTGCTCATATATATCTGCATTTTTTTCAGCTGCCTACTGAATCACTCTTCTATCGTGCCGTACTTCAGGATATTATTAAAGATTGTTATGGCATCACCAAATGGTATGATGATTTCATTTCAATAAGAATAACTATCCTGTATTATAAGTGAAGTGACTTTTAGTTTTCAGGTGAATTCATTCAGGGTCATTGTTATTAGTAGAAGAAGCTTTGAATTTGAGCGTGATTTCAGTAAGTAACAAAGAACTATGCAGCAACCGTATCTTAGGTTAATCATTATTAAAGTAAGCGTTCTAATGATTCACTTTTGTCCTGAAAGGTTGTTGTGATGATAAAGAAATATATGTAAAATGTACTTCAGAATTTGAGAAATATTGAAATGTTATATGTAAGTAATTCAGTGAATATAATATTATAATATGAGCAGAGGTTATATTTAAAATATTTCACAACCACTACAGCATAAACACTTAACTAATTAGAACAGATATCAATCTTAAATAGCCAGTGTGGCCATTCATGTCTCTACTGGTAGAATAGTAGCCTTGCATATGTTTTGTTTCTGTTTTCCCCAGATAATGGCTGCCTATACATAAAGGCAAGGATTAGGAGAATTTTTCATAATATTTGGTTTAACAACTGCCATACTCAAGTATACATCCACAGTCCCTTCAAGTTTCATGAATGTTTCTTCGTACTAGTTATCATTTTAGGATTCTGATTGCCATTTCGTTATAATAGGATTATTCTTCAAACTAAAATAGGGTAGTTTTCAAGTTCTCAAAAACAAATCCAAACTTGTTAACAGCAATAGAAGCTATTTTCAGATTAGGTATAATTTCTCTAAGAAAAATAGCCTATTTTTTTACTAAAAGAAATTATGACATACAAATATCTACATATACCATTGATTTTTTTTTTTTTTTTTTTGGTGGTACGCGGGCCTCTCACTGTTGTGGCCTCTCCCGTTGCGGAGCACAGGTTCCAGATGCACAGGCTCAGCGGCCATGGCTCACGGGCCCATCCGCTCAGCAGCATGTGGGATCTTCCTGGACCGGGGCACGAACCCGTGTCCCCTGCATCGGCAGGCGGACTCTCAACCACTGCGCCATCAGGGAAGCCCAATATACCATTGATTTTAATTGTCATTTCTATGTAGATAACTCCCAAATCTGTGTCCCTATCTCCATTCTCTTTTCCATATATTAATCTTCAAAATGTCTGAAAGTGAATTTCTCATGGTTTCCTGAAAACTGGTTCCTTTCTCTAAACTCACCCCAAGATGCTAACCTTGTTGGAAAAAGTCACAAAATTGTGCAAATTCATGTCTACTCAAATATTGACTGCCTGCCTTCCTTTAAGACCTCAAATATGTTCATTACCGTGTTTGTTGTTCTCTTGATGACCACTTAAGATCATCTACACCCTTTTCTGAACATTTCTTCTCACTTAAAAATTCAAACCTCTCCAATCCTCCACATTCCTGCCTGCCTTTATTACTCAGTAGATGTTATTTAAAACTTCTTTGATTCCAGATCTTTATTGAGCTTTCAGCCATATTTGATCATGTAATAATTGTTTTCTCCAAACTCTCGTCCTCATTGTCTTCCATTAAGCTGCATTCCTCTAAGTTTCCTTTTCCTACCTTGAACTCTCATCTGTCTTCTGTAAGCATTTTTCTTCTTACTCATCCCCTTGGTATATCCAGAAATTCTCTAGTGTTTTATACTTAGCTGCTGTCTCTTTATATTTCCTCTTTCTCTTAACAGTTACCCTCACAACAAATAACTTAAATCATGTATCCAGCTCCTACGTCTTTTTTGAAGTTCAAATCTCTATTTCTCAATATAGAGCAACAGCTTCTGAACAGCCTCACTTAAGTACCTTAAGCACCTTAAAAATACACCAGATTCAGCCACAGCCAAAAAACAAAGTCAGCTTCCCACCAATTCTGTTCCTCTTTCTTCTGTCTCTTGACTTCTTTTGTCATTTCTGGGGAATTGCATGACCATTATCAAGCTTTAGAAGTCTTAAAATCATATTCGATTCTTTTCTTTTCTCATCATCAAACCACACATTCTCATTAGTTGCCAAGACTTGCACATGTTATATTTTTTAACCCAGTGGTTGTTCATTGTGGGGCAGGCAGCCTGTCAGGTTCTGAATGCATAGGATGTAGTGTCCACACAGGAGTCTTCCATGTTCTAGTCAGGATGGCATGTGCAGAAACCAAAAAAATGATAGAAACCTGTTTCCAGTAACAGCAGACTAAGTAATTAGGGCTAACCCTCCTTCTGAGAAAAACTAAAAATGCTAGAGATGTGTATATATGCAAGTGTGTGGTGTGTGTGTACAAGTATGTGTGTTTGTGTGTATGCAAGTATGTGTGTAGTTAAATTTGTTATTAATTGGTTTGAGAACATCAGAGACTATCAAGGAAATTAAAAATTACACAGCAAATATCTAGGAGAAGATGGAAACCAAGAGAAATGAAGCCAGCTTTTAGGGCTTCATTTTCCCCCAGATGCCATTTCTTAACTACGGAAAAGGGGAATTCCCTGGCAGTCCCGCGGTTAGGACTTAGCGCTTTCACTGCCCAGGCGCGGGTTCAACCCCTGGCCGGGGAACTAAGATCCCGAAGCCGCGCGGCTCGGCCCAGCCAAATTAAAAAAAAATTAAATTAAACAGCAATAACAACAACAGAAAAGAATGATCAATAGCAGCAATGTTTATGAGAGCAAAAGTCTAGGAATGAAAATTTCATTAATAGGAGAATGGATAAACTGTTGTGGAATACTGTGCCATAGTGAAAATGTATGAATTACAACTACATGCATCCAAGTAGATGAATGTTGTGAATCTAAACGCTATAGAAAAATCCGTATATAATTTGGAAACAAGCACAAACGGTATAATTAATTCAGGAATGTAAATATGTGGTAAACAATCAAGAAAAGCATAAGAATGATAAACACAAGCAATATTCAGTGGTATAGTATCCTATGGGAGGGAGGACAACTGAGTGGACAAAGTGATGAGGTGGGGAAGATGAGGGGCACATAGGAATTTCTAGAGACTGTTAATGTTCTATTTCTCAAGTTTGGTGTTGCATATAAGTGTTCATTTTATTGACATTCTTTACACCTTATACATAGTATTTTGTAAATACTTGTTTGTGTTCAACAGCAGTGAAATTATAATCTCATTTCAGGCAACACCCCAGGGTTAGTTGAACTACATATTATACTCCTAGTATCTGTTACAGTCACCTCATTATAGTTATAAGGAAAATTAAGATGAAGTGGTTAAAAGCTTGTCTTAAGTCATACAGCCTAAAAGAACCAGAGCTAGGACCAAATTCATAGTCCAAAAAAGTTTTCTTTTTGCTGTCCCATGCTTCTTTTTAGTTTAAATTCTTTGGGATATTTTTAATATGAGTGGAGTTATAGGTCTCCTTGTATTAGCCTTGTTAACAAGATTAACTTGATTGGAATCTCTGGCCAGCAAGATTACTAAAGACAGAAAATAAGATCACTGAATTATTTCTTCTGCATTTTGTTTAGCTTTTCTTGCTAATTAAATAAATTGTCTTCAAGTGGTATACTGTTTCAGACTACTTGAAATATTCTGAAAGTTTCTTTAAGTTTAATTGTTTATATAACATAGGATTAGAAGTAAACTTTTTTCATGGACTTAAAAATTGTAGCATTTTTACTCTATTGTAATTGTGAATTAGCATTTAACACTTATGTTAAAACTCAATAATTTATATAATTTTTAAAATGTTATAATTAGTCCTTATCTGGAAACTTTCTAAGGGAATAAAATTCCAAAGAAAGCATTTAATGGGATATGGGATAAAAATCCTTTAGAACACTTCAAAAGAGAGCAGAGAAATTGATGTGTCTACTTTACTTACTTTATTATTCTCTTTCATAATGAGTACTGTAAACAGCTGTAGAAGAAATACATAAATTTTGATGAATTAGTTTAACTTTCATTTTGATTTTGCAGTGATCAAATAGGTATGTGAAAAACCAGATCATGAAAACTGGCTCACCAAATTAAAGCTACTTATTTAGTCCATAATGTGTGGTCAGATTTGCAGGTCTGTATCTTTTAAATGGAAGAGTATTTTGAAGATTTTTGTAACTTCATTAAGTGATTGCCATTTTCAGCAAAATTTTATGTTAAGAAATACTTAAAGGTCCTTTAAGTCTTTCAGTAGGTATTAGCATAAAAAACACAATAAATAACTTCATAAATATTTTCTGATGATGGAGAAACTGAACTTTGATACTTTCTGTCCTTCATGTGCTTATTTTTATTTAGTATATGTCTACTTTACCTTTTCCTATAATTTCCTAAACTAATGTTGCTTCTTTGGAAAATGCTACAAGGAAACCATGTTCTTACAATTGTATTTTGGGGAAAGCATGTGGGTGGTGTTGGATTCACTTGAGTAGAATTTTAATTAGATCTAGTGCATTCACTTTTATTAAAAGAAAGAATACTGATTCCTTTTTAGCATGCTAACCGTGCTTTATTCTGACAGAGGGCCCCCTTTTAATCTGTTCTTCGAGTCCCATCATTTATCTTTCAGAAACAGTTATGTCACTTTTCTCACTTCAAAATGTTTGATAATTTCTCTTCTTTATACTCAAAAACTAAAATATCCTTATTATGGCATTCAAGGCCATTTCTAAGGTGCCACTAATGTCCTTTCCAGACTAATTCACCACCCCATTCTTCCTTCTCTGCACCCCAAGCAGCTGCCCATGCACACTGTTTGTACACTGGATTATTCATCATTTCCATGCAATTATTTTTGGACCTCGTATGCTTCCTTGGAGCTTCTTTGCCTACCTGAAATATTCTCCTCCCCATTTCTGCATCTTTTCTTTCCCTGACCTCTGGCAGGTGAAATCCTAGGCATTCTTTAAAACCCAGTTTGGAAGACATCTCTGGTATCTTTCTCTTCTCTGCCCCACTCTCTCCTCCCATAGTACTTAATCTGGGATTCACTGCTCTTATTGAATCTAAATGTACAATGAGTTGTTTGTGTCTGCTCCTCTGCCACCTGGTGAGCCCTGGTGGCCAGTTTTCAGCTTTATTAATTGAAGTTGTCTATCATAGTGGTTAAGAGCACAGATTCTGAAAATCCTCTTTGGAACCATTTTCCCGTCCAACTACTATCCCATATCTGTTCTTTCCTTTACTGGAAAACTCCTTGAAAGTGCTGCCAGTTTCTTTCCCATTTCACTTGAATTCCAGTCAGACCTTACTTCCATCACTCCAGCAAACTCCCCTTTTCAGGGGCACTAATGACCCCATGTGGCTAAATCTCCTGGTCAGTTCTCAATCCTCAACTTACTTAGCCTGCCATAAGTATTTCACACAATCTACCACTTTTTACTTTCATGTGCTAGAGAAAGTCCCTCATAAGATAGTCACCTTTTTCTTTTTTTTTTTCCAGTTTATTTTGCTGACTCCTCTTCCTCTTTCAGACCTCTCATTTTTGGAGTGCTTTTTTCTATCAATTCCTACTACCTAGGTGATCTCATCATGTCTCATGGCTTTCAGTACCATTTATATGCTGGTGAATCTCAAATCTAGAGTCCAGTTAATAACAAGCGTATTCTTCTAGTTGCTCAGGCCAGGATAACTTTGACCTCTCTCTCTCACACTGCCTGGATCCAGTCCTTCAACAATTTTATAGTCTGTCTAATTAAATATATCTAAAATTCCACCACTTCTTAACCATCCTCAGGGCCACCACCCTGGTCAAAGCCACCATCCTGGTCAAAGCCACCATCATCTCTCATGTAGATTATTGTAATAACCTCCTAATTTGTCTTCCTGCTTCTATTTTTGCCCCCTAGAGTCTATTCTCCACACAGTAGCCACAGTGATCCTGTTAATATTTTTAAGTGAGATCTTGCTCACTGTCTTCCCATGGTTTCTTATTCACTTGGAAGTAAAGCTCATATTTTCACTATGACCTACAAAGCCTATATGATGGAGCTACTCATTATCTCGCTGATCTCATTTCTACTATTTTCCCATTTAATGTCTGTACTGCTTTCCTTGGTATTACTTGAAAATACCAGGAACACTTTCTACCCCAGAGCCTTGCCACATAATGTGTCCTCTGCCTGGAATGCTCCTCACCAGATATCCACATGGCTAGTTCACTCTCTTTAGTTCTTTACTCAGAATTATCATCTCTATGATATCCACCATCACTCCTCTCTAACATTTCTTATCTGCTTTCTCTCCTCTGTCATCAGCTTCTCATTAGCTCATATTGCCATACAGTTAGTCCCCTACATATGAACGAGTTCTGTTCCAAGAGTGTGTTTCTAAGTCCAGTTTGTGCGTACTTGCAACAAAGTTAGCCTGGGTACCCAACTAACACAGTTGGCTATATAGTACTGTACTATATAATAGGCTTATAATACTTTCCACACAAATATACATAAAAAACAAACAAACACAAAAAATAAAACATTGTTAATCTTACTGTACAGTACCTTGAAAAGCACAGTAGTACAGTACGACAGCTGGCATCCAGGGGCTGGCATCGAGTGAACAGGAAAGAAGAGTTACTGCCTGGAGGAGGGAGAGGAGGTGGGAGATGGTAGAGCTGAAGGATCAGCACAATGGGAGACAGAGGGCGAGCTGCGGTTTTACTCACGCCTGGTGTTGATGGCACAGGTTCTGGTTCCTTGCTGGATTCAATTCTATCTACCCTCTTGAAAAAATGATCCAGTGATGTCTGAGTAGTAGCTCTTTCTTTCTCATCCTAGAAGACATTATAGGAATGGGTCGCATTCTGAACAGCTGATGCAACCTTTGTGTACCATTCTACATTCAGGTCCTGTGCCTCAGAAACGGTAACAGTGTCTCCTCAAATAAAGAAAATCCCCTTGCGTTCCCTGCGACGTGAATCTCTTCAGTTCTTCAGTTACTTCTTCTTCCTCTTGTCACTCCACTCGATTATTTTCACCTTTGTTTCCATCATTATCGCTTGGCGCTTCTTAGCAGTACCAGCTACATCACTGCTGCTTTTACACTTGCTTCTGGACATCCTGGGCTTGTAATAAAGATACTGTACTACTGTACTCTGTACAGTACTGTATAGTAAAATACACAAAAGCACAACCACTTGTAGAGGATTCACGCACATGACAATGTACGCCAGACACATGAACTAACTTACGTGATTGGACAGGCAGACTCACGTTCAACTCTTTATCGTTTGGTCATGTGACAACCACCACATAGTAGATAGTTTTAGGATATAGAATCAGAAAGAAGTTTTGTTTGGCGTGGGGATTTCGGTTTGCTTGCTTGGTTTTTTCAGACAGAGAAACTTGAGCATTTTCCGATGATAAGAGTAAAGACTCAGTGAGTAAAGAGAAGTTGAAGATACATCAGAGGAGGCAGAACAAGATGGCATCCAGATCCCTGATCTTAGGCATTTTCTTACAGAAAGCAATTATATTAACTATATTAATTATATTAACTAATTAACAGAGAGAAGGATTTCTATTTATCTTCACACACGTCAGCAAAAATTAAGACTGCAGTGATTCTGTGATGTCATAATGTATAACTGTAAAAGGTAGACTCCAAATCTTTAGCGTTAAATAATGAGAAAAATGCAATAGGCACTTACTAAAAATTAAAATTAAAAATGGGATTGCCCCATATTCCATTCGTTAACGGTCCTATTCTTTGCTTTTACTTTCTATATAGGTAAGTTTTGAGATTTTTTTTGCACCTGTCTCTTTTTTCTCTTGTTTCTTAATTACTAGAATTGCAGTATTTACCCTTAAAACTATAGACCCTCCTAAAGTCTGATGAGTGAAATATTCTTTTTCTTGTAGCTGCAAAAGAGCAGACTGCATTCTACATCATAAACTCTTTTTACAGCTATTATTTTTAAGAAGGTTGATTTGTAAGACACCCAGACTTTAGAGATTAGTGCCATGTCCTGCAAAAGTAACCTTTTACCTCCTAAAGTTCTAAAAGCCTGATTCATTATACTAAATCTTGTGTTGCTTTGGTAATAACATTTAAATTGACATTCTGTTTCCTGTAAAATATACTTTTTTTTTCTTAAACCAAAATGGACTTATTGGTACTTCCCTTCTCCTTCTATACCGTGAAAGTAATAAAACCATTTTTTCTGAATTTTTTAACAATAGCACTCTATTTTTAAATACAGTCTTACATAGAACCAAATAAATTTAATAAATTTTAGAAAAGGACTTATTTCTTACACAACTATCCTTTTCATATTTTATGGAAAATTGTAACCCTTTAAAGTACCTCTTTGGAATCCTTAAGGAGAACAGTTTTAAAAAAAATTGTTGTAACCTATTTCTATATTTTACATGTTGTCCTAATTTTAGTATGTTACTTTTATAATTTTATCATTTGTTTTATCAGTATTGCTGTTCGCAGTACTGTTGGAAACTGAGACATTTTGAAACTTAATTCCTCCTCTAAGAAAGCTTACCCTAGTCCATTCCAGCAGCTAAAGCACTCCCTACTCTGTGCTGTATTCTGAGCACCATCTTGTGCTTATCACATTGAATTATAGCATTTGTTCACCTGTCTTCCTTTATAAACTGTGGATGATTCTACCCCTAGAACCCAGCACAATAACAGGAAAATGACCTCCATTCACTGATTGTTTGTCAGACACTGAGCCAAGCATGGTACATACATAGACTCTCATCTTCAACCTTCTACTGCTGAACAAGGAGAGGCAAAGAGAGGTTTTTAAGTGGTAAATACGTGGTAGAGCAAGGAATCACACTTATTCACTCTTGAGTTCACATGGAGTCTGCCTACTTCTGTTTGTCTATAACACAGATGTAGACATTCTTCATCTGCAGTTTAACAATATCAAGTATAAATCCTGTTGAAGAATTGTGCCAGAGTTAATATTTAATAGTAGTTAATATCCCAGACTCTGAAGCCAGACTTCCTGAATTCAAACTGTGGGCAGTTTACTTAACCTCTCTGTTCTTTAGTTTCACCATCTTTAAAATGGGGATAATAGTGGGACCTACCACATGGAGTAGTAGTAAGGATTAAATAAGTAAATGCAGCAAAGGACTTAGAGGTCCTGGCACATTGTAAACATGAAATAAATACTAACTGTTATTATTTGTTTTGTTTACATTGCACTATTCCTTATATATTTGTTCAGTAGTTCTCTCTATATATATTTTAAAACACATTTGCTTATTTGTATAGTTAAGCCTGCCTTCCTAACTCTACTTGATTAGCAGATAGATCTATTTACTGTATTAACGCATTTCATGTTATAGTCTGACTAGATGTTTTTGTTTCTACAAGCTGCAAGAGATATTTATTTAATTATTTAATCCATTTATTGAGATCCTGCTATATTGGAGCATCTACGCTAGGCACAGGGGATATGGTCGTGAGCAAAACAGGTGGAAACTCTGCTCTCCAGCTGCTCAGAGCAGTGATCTCAAACATATTTTTAAATTTCACATCTCTGTCAATAAACATTCTTGAGCATGCACCCCCAAAATGAATACTTAATTATTTGTAAGTGATATATGTGTCTTTCTACTAGTCTATTGTATAGATTTTTAAATAAACTGAAAAATTGAAAGTAAAAAGGTAAAGATAAATAGAAACTAAAATTCTAATATTCTCTTTCCCTTGGGGTGTGTTCACCCCTCTTTGGAGTCCACTGACTTAAAATAAAGACAGACACTCAGGGAAACAAAAAAGAGTAAGCATGTGAAGGAATAGTTCTCTGTGTCAGGAGCCTAACTTCATCTGGGAGGCCAGTGAAGACTTTCCTAAGGAAGCAGCATTTAAGATAGGATCTGAAAGGATGAGTTTGGGATTCCCTAGGCAAAAAGATTAGGGGTGAAGTGTAACACAAATAGTGTTTATAGACAAAAGCATGATGTGTTCAAGAAACTAGAAAGACTGTCATTGTGAATGGAGAGACAGTGTCGTAGGAGTGTTAGAGAGGTTGTCGGAATGGACCAGGTGGTACAAGGCTTATTATATACTATGTTAAGCATTTAGATCTTAATTCTAAGAGTCATGGGAAATTCTGGAGGAATTTAAAGAGAAGTAACATGATCAGATAATCACCTTTCTAGTTCTATTTGGATGATATTTTTCTCCCTTACTGGTTGCTGCTAAAAACAGGTCCAAAATAGTATACCTCAACAAAGGATTTGAGGGACAAGTCTTATGTAGCAAATTATTGCTTAATACACTAAAAGTAATCTAATAATCATGTTGTGAGATTTTGTAACAGAAAAGGGGTAGTATATTCTGAAAAGAAAAAGTAAGACGAGGGCAAATAAAATTTTAAATGTTTCTCTTATTTTCAAGCAATCTGAAATATAAAACCCAGGAAACAAGTCGATACCACCTACACTTATACTGTCTACTGTCTTCAGCTTACAATGGTTAGCACTTTCCTGTGAGCTTCTCACTCTGGCTCTTTTAACTTTGTAATCGAAGAAAAATCCAAATGATAATTCCAATTATGATAAAAACAACAATCACGATAGCAAAAAAAACAACTCACATGGTGGCACGGTTCTGAGCACCTTACATGTGTTACCTAATTTCATCCTCACAGTGACTTTACAAAATTGGTACTATTAATATCCCGTTTTTATAAACAGGGAGCTAGTAGGTGATAGAGACAGACTGGAAGCTACTCTCTTATCTACTGTGCTCTGCTTTCTCTGTTAAGCTACTCCATTAGGTGGTGATAGATGGTATAAAATAAGAACCAGGGGCTTCCCTGGTGGTGCAGTGGTTGAGAGTCCGCCTGCCAGTGCAGGGGACACGGGTTTGTGCCCCGGTCCGGGAGGATCCCGCATGCCACGGAGCGGCTGGGCCCGTGGGCCATGGCCGCTGGGCTTGTGTGTCCGGAGCCTGTGCTCCGCAGCGGGAGAGACCACAACAGTGAGAGGCCCGCGTGCCGCAAAAAAAAAAAAAAAAAAAAAAGAACCAAAATCACTATCTCATAGGAAAGAATTGCTTGCCCCTCTGGATTAAAAAATAATAATAATAAAAGTTTAAAAACCTTTTAATATGAGGAGCAGGAAGTTAATATTAAATGGCTTTTTTTCTTTTTCTGGCTACACAATCATTTCAATATACTGTGATACATAAGATGTCCATATCGATTATATGATATCTCTTATATATAAATGTGTAAGATCTGAGAATTACACAAAAACTAATAAAAAATATAATTTCTGTTTCCTGGAACCTATACCTTTTCAAATGACTATTATTTCAAAGCAGTTTTCTGAGCAGGAAAGTGGTAAATGAAACTGCTCTTCTAACAAAATAGCATGACAATGTAGGCAGGAGTGAAGGGACAAACATCAGCTTTAATTAGGAAGTAGCTGTAATGATTAGGACATGAGGTAATAGCAAGTGTAATTAAAGTGGCCATCTAGAAGTGGAGCTGAAGTTATATATTTGAGGTATATTTCAATGGAAGAATTGGTAGAGCTTCATGTCTGACTAAGCATAGGGATTAATATTTATACTGCCAAGAGTAAATGAGCTTTTATTCATTGTTTTTGATACTTGGAGGTGGTAAATTTTTTATTCTCTTGATTTTTACATTATACTTAAATACAACCAAAATTGTGAGATGTGATAGTCCAGCATTGCATTATTTAAATGTAAAACCATCTCATATTTTGTTTATGCTGTAATGAAAATCTGCAGGGCATAAATGAGATCAGGTCAGACCCAAATCAGCAGCATATGGTGCTTTTCCAATGGCTGGCATTGAAGTTCTGTTTGCATGGCTGTTGGATGTCACCACTATTAGCAGGTGTTGCCATGAAATGTGCACTGTAATGTTGAGCCAGTAAAGTGAAAATGTGCTTTGCAGCACAATGGAACCTTTCGAAATACCTATAGTTCCCTTTAAAAATGAGACTTTTTTAATACTAAGTTTACAACTTCTTTCTCATAGTCTTGTCTTCATAATATTATCTTCCACTGTTGTATGTTGAAGGAATTCTCAAAAGCAGATCCCGAATATTTTTGTAATATGTAAACTAAAAGTGTTCACAAAAATATTACTACATTATTATCACATGTGGAGCTTGTGCCATATGCACAGAAGGTATTTAAAAATATTTCATGACTGAAGTTAAAATCATCTATAATTTAAATTGGAAAAACTAAAGAGTGATTTAATTTTGTTTTGCAGTGATCGGCATGTTGGTAAAATTTATTCCAAATCCTCTTCCTTTCTGGATTATGTCAGAAAGTCTCTAAAGAAGCTTGGATTAGATGAGTCCAAGGTCAGTATATGATTACCCATTGTTTTTGTAAGAAACAAGAGAACTTCTATGGGGTTATGAATTGAGATAATACAAAATTATTTGCCCTCTACTTTTCTCTTATTCATGAAAAACATCTAAATTATATTGAAACCAAACTTCAGTTACCTTTATTCCAGTTCACCTTTTCTGTCAATATTATACGGATAGTTTGCTGTTGTACACCTCAGAGTGATTCCCCTTTCAGGTTTATTCAGGTAAAAATGTGTCAATTTTCAAATCAAAATAGACTTAAAAAGCAAGAGCAAATGGGAATTGTAAGTACATCAGGAGACAATGGTTTTAATTTTAAACTTCATGTATTTAAAGGCTGTATAACCCATTAAAATTAAAAATCTTAAATTCAAAAACGCTTTGAATGGGAGAATCCTGGAAAGTGGTAATGTCATAGAAAGCCCAGGGTAATAATTGAGAACATATTGTTGAAGACACAAAAGGTAAGCTGATGGACTAGTGGTAATAAGTAGTCTAACACTGAGAAAAAAATAATTCTCAACATGATTCAAATGAGTTATTAACTAAAATATTAAGTTGAATCTGGATCACTTTGGTATTTTGAATTGATTATAAATTAAAATAAAGAATAAAATAGTTGGTTAAGGAATGGTGATTAAGGTGGTTAAGGTTTCTTCTTGAAAGAGAAAAATTATACAGATATGGTTAAGTTATATCAAAGCCAGAGGGTATTATTATTTATTGTACCAATTATCCATTTACTCCCCAATTGCTTTATTACTTAAAGCAATTAGACTGGTACGAATAAGTTTCCTCCTCTGTAAAATAGTTCTGAAAAAGCATTTCTAATTCATAGGATTTAAGAAAAATTAAATGAGGTAATAGACATAAAATGCTGAATACAATGTACATAGTAAGTGCTAACTAAATAATACTAGTTTTTATGATTCTTATCTTTGTATATGTACTACTTATAATAATACAATTGATATGACTCCTATAAACATTTTTATTTAGTCACCAAAATGAAGATCCTTCTAGTCTTGCATAAATAAGAATAGACAGTGTTATCTTAGTTATTTTATTTCTGTTTTTTTAAATATTTTTAATCAGACTGGTCTTCCTTCCAATTAGTCTTTCTTAATGCATATATTTACTTCATGTCTCAATTCCGCATCTTACATTTACTATCAGGAACACAAACCTAAGCATAATTTTTACAAATATAGAGCTAAGTTTTTACTTAAACTAAAAATGTATTATCCTTTGTCAAAAACCAAACTGTAAAAATCCAGAAAGAGTGTTACTTATTTTTCATGATGGCTTTCTCTTCCCAGGTTTGTCTCTAATAATAACCATAGTAAATGTTTCTTAATATGCTTATTATATTACTGATTAGAATATTAATAATAGCTAATATTTACTAAGCACTTACTATATTATAGTTATTATGCTAAAGACATCATAACATTATCGCATTTACTCTTCACTAAAAGAGTAAGATACTATTATTATTCCCAATGTAATGATCTAGAAAGAGAGGCTTACAAAAAGGCAAGTCATTTTCTCAGCGTTGAAGAGCAAGAGGCAGAGCTGGAACTTGAACGCAGATTCAACTTACATCAGAACCTCCACTGTCAACCACCACTGTACTGAGAAGTGAAATTAAAAACAAAAGGAAAAAGACTAATGTAGCTAAGTATCACCATAAAATATCAGTCTTAAATGATTACCTTTATTAGTTAGTAAAGACAATTAATAGTGCCCTGCTGATTTTTCTCTTAAAACTATTTAAGTTCATTGAAAGATAAATATGTTGAATAAAATGGGTGAGGAAAAGAAAAGGAACAAGAAACCCAAGCTGGAAGGGGAGGAAAGTACAGAACCTAATAAGGCATTTCAAAGGTAGGGGGGTGAGAGGAAGCAAATAGATGAGTACGTGTTTTGAGGGGTTTTTTGTTTGTTTCTATGTTAAACAAGAGGAATTGAGAGTTGTGTCTGTCAGGCCAGAGTGGTTGGAAATAGGATAAGTTATTAAAACCAAGCTTATATTTCTGATACAATACAAAATCCTATTATTTTTCTCCCACATTATGAAATATCAGTGCTAAAATGAAGGTTTTGACCACAAACACAATAAGAAGAGATTTATGAACAGTTTTATTTAAAAAATGAAATTAATTTTCACAAGATTCTAATTACTAAAAAGTATCAAAACCGCTTAAATTTAAAATATTTGATATACCAAAGTGTTTAAAAGATCTTTGACTAAATTTATAATCATTTACTAACAAACTTTTATATATAATTGAAAGTGTGGTGAATACCACTGATGTGTTTCTGATCTCTCAAAGCACATCTCTTCATATTCAAAGCTATGTAAGCAAGTGAAGTGCCTAGAAACCTCCTAACATGCTCTGATACTTTCTTAGTCACAAGAAATCATGTAAACATGAGGAAAAACAACATTCCCAGACAAATCATCATTCCAAAGACCAGAACAGAACAGCATGTGCTGAATATATAAGTGGTTCATACACAGCTTAAAATATCAATCCATAAGTCCTGTAGTCAGCTGTGACAGACAGCATTGGACATTTTCTCTTAGAGCAGGATTTTGTCAAACTCAGCACATTTGGATAATTCTTTATTGTGGAGAACTAACCTGTGCGTTTGAGGATGTTTAACATCTTTGACCTCTACCCACGAGGTGTCTGCAGTAGCGCACTAATTGTAACAATCCAAACTAAATAAATTTTAAAAAAATCTCCAGACGTTGCCACAAATGTCCTGGGGGTCAAAATCACCCCCAGTTAAGATCCGCTGTCTTCAAGCATTTGTCATTTTAGTGATTCCATTAACATTCCCTTTATAGACCCCATATTATCTTAAAATGCCATGTTACACCAAGAAACATAGAGTGGGGAAATGGGGAAAAGCAGTGATTCTGTTCTTATATTTTGAAGACTTTTTATCAAAATGATCCCCTCCTTGATTTTTAATTTTTTATAGCCTTAACCGTTTAAGGGTGATATTGTTTCACCCCTGCATAAGATACAGTTCTGTTTAAGAAGAGTGTTTAGATTTCACAGCAAAGCCAAGCCACTGAAAACAATAAATTGTGGCAGAACATCAGCTACCTTATATCTGCAAGTATACTGTTTATAATAGATGGACTGCTTAGAATGAAATTTTACAGTAATATTCTTTATAATTGAGTAAAGTTCAATTACTTCTTTATAAAATATTTTAATACAACTTTACAGTTGTCTAAAATAACAAAATCCTAGTGATTAGCTTTACCTAGACCTTAAAAAAATTAGGTATTTTTAAATTTTATCTTCTGTCCCAAGCTTTGGCATCTCACCAAATTTCAGAAAACCTTTAAAATTGTATTCAAGTTTTCATATTCATGGTCCACAGCATTTTTTTCTTCTTTTGTATTAATTTTCTCTCTTTCTCCTTCCACATGCATGTACTGCACACACACGGATACATGAGCGTACACACACACACACACACACACACACACACACACACATCCGTAAATTTTTGAGGCATCAAATTTTAAAAGCAGCAAAACCACTATTGCTTGCTAGACAAAGAACGAGCTGGAGCATTTGTCCATAAGAAGGGGAAATAAAAGGAGCTTATGTTCTAGAGCTTGCATGTATGTGTGTTTGTGTGCTGTATACATATGATGAATATTCAAATAAATATTACTCTCAGATACTGAGAATGAAATAGACAATAAAACTGGTGATTTAACAGGAGTGGGGTGTGTGCTGTTGAATGGACAAAGTTGAAAATCACTAAGATAGAACCTTAGTGGAAGGGATAGAGTATAACTCAGAAAATTATCCTTAAATATTTCTCCAAAACAGGCCAGCAAAAGCAAAACTTTTGAGACCAAAATCATTTAGTTATTCACCAGCAAACATTTATTTTGAAGAATCTCCCGTGTGCCAAGAAGAGTGGAAACTCTGGAGCTACAAAGATAATTAAGACATAACCCATGAGAAAAGAAAACAAGTAATTATAGCATGAACTTACAATGTTAGACATATAGTAAGTATGTATGCTTGGAGTGACTCACTCTGCCTGTAAGATTTCTCAGAGGACATTGATGCCTTAGCTTGGTTTTGAAGGGTGCATAGGAGTTCATTAAGCAAACAAGGTGGGAAGGTAGGGAGCAGGGAATTTCAGGTGTGTGTGGTGGGGGGAATAGCTTGTACAAAACCACAGAGAGTAAGAAACATGATTCTGGACTCAGCACAGCTGGAGCATAAAGCAAGTAGAGGAGACAGTGGTGAGAGATGAGGCCAAAGGACTAGGCACATGTGGAGAGACCAAATAAACTGATCTTTGGACATTAGATCAAAGATTAATTAGTAGTAATCATAATCACTAGGTGGTTTCAATATAAGTGGGAGGGCAACAAAAAATACAAGGAGCTCATAAACTTCCATGTAGTAATATTCAGTGGTTCCTCGGTATTCAAGGGGAATTGGCCCCCCACTGATAACAAAACCCAAGGATGCTCAGGTCCCTTATATAAAATGGTATAGTACAGTCAGCCCTCTGTATCTGTGGGTTCCACATCTATGGATATGGAGGACTGACTGTATCCAGAAATGATCTACGTTATTTATATGAGGTCATCTGACCCTAAAGAAACAGTGAATTCCTGATACAGTTTAAATACATATAGGAAGCCTGTCATCTTTGGTGATATGCAAAGAACATGTGCATTATTCCCATAAGTAAGTTCCTGCTGCTTTTTACAGCCACTATAATAACACAGGCATACCTCAGACTGTGGGTTCAGTTCCAGAGCACCACAATAAAGTAAATACCGTAATAAAGCAAGTCACGTGAATTTTTTGGTTTCCCAGTGCATATAGAAATTATGTTTACACTGTACTTTAGTCTATTATGTGTGCAATAGCATTATGTCTAAAAATATAATGTACATGCCTTAATAAAAAATATTTTATTGCTACCCTCTTGCACTGTTGGTGAGAATGTAAATTGATACAGCCACTATGGAGAACAGTATGGAGGGTCCTTAAAAAACTAAAAATAGAATTACCATATGACCCAGCAATCCCATTACTGGGCATATACCCAGAGAAAACCATGATTCAAAAAGACACATGCACCCCAATGTTCACTGCAGCACTATTTACAATAGCCAGGACATGGAAGCAATCTAAGTGTCCACCAACAGACGAATGGATAAAGAAGATGTGGTACATATATACAGTGGACTATTAGCCATAAAAAGGAATGAAATTGGGTCATTTGTAGAGACGTGGATGAATCTAGAGACTGTCATACAGAGTGAAGTAAGTCAGAAAGAGAAAAACAAATATCGTATATTAACGCATATATGTGGAACCTAGAAAATGGTACAGATGAACTGGTTTGCAGGGCAGAAATAGAGACACAGATGTAGGGAGCAAACGTATGGGCACCAAGGGGGGAAAGTGGCGGGGGTGGTGGTGGGATGAATTGGGAGATTGGGATTGACATGTATACACTAGTATGTATAAAATAGATAACTAATAAGAACCTGCTGTATAAAAAAATAAAATTCAAAAAGTAAATAAAAATACTTTATTGCTGAAAACTGCTGACCATCATCTGAGCCTTCAGCAAGTCCTAGTCTTTTTGCTGGTGCAGACTCTTGCCTCGATGTAGGTGGTGCTGACTGAGCAGGGTGGTGGCTGCTGAAGGCTGGGGTGGCAATTCCTTAAAATATGGCAACCATGAAGTTTGACCCACAGATTGACCTTTCACATTTTCTCTGTAGCAGGCAATGCTGTTGGATAGCATTTTACCCACAGCAGAACGTCTTTCAAAATTGGAGTCAATCCTCTCAAACTCTGCTGCTACTTTATAAACTAAGTTTATGTAATATTCTAAATCCTTTTTTGTCATCTCAACAGTCTTCACAGCATCTTCACCAAGAGTAGATCCCATCTCAAGAAACCACTTTCTTTGCTCATCCATAAGAAGCAACTCCTCACCTGTGAAAGCTTTATCGTGAGGTTGCAGCAATTCAGTCACATCTTTAGGTTCCACTTCTAATTCTAGTTCTCTTGTTGTTTCTGCCACATCTGCAGTTACTTCCTCCACTGAAGTTTTGAACCCCTCAAAGTCATCTATGAGAGTTGGAATCAGCTTCCTCCAAACTCCTGTTAATGTTGTTATTTTGACATCCTCCCATGAATCATGAATGTTCTTACATCTAGAATAGTGAATACTTTCCAGGATGTTTTCAATTTACTTTGCCCAGATCCATCAGATGAATCACTATTTATGGCAGCTATAGCCTTACAAAATGTATTTCTTAAATAAGACTTAAAGTCAAAATTACTGCTTGATCCATGGGCTGCAGAATGGAGATTGTGTTAGCAGCATAAAAACAGCATTTTAATCTCATTGTGCATCTCCATGAGAGCTCTTGAGGTGCATTGCCAATGAGCAGTAATATTTTGAAAAGAATCTTTTTTTCTGAGCAGTAGGTCTCAACAATAGTCTTAAAATATTCAGTGAACCATGTTGTAAACAGATGTGCTATCATCCAGGCTTTGTTGTTCTATTTATAGAGCACAAGCAGAGTAGATTTAGCATAATTCTTAAGGGTCCTAGGATTTTTGGAATGGTAAATGAGGTCAGCTTTAACCTAAAGTCACCAGCTGTATTAGACCCTAACTGACAAAAGAGATTTCAGCCTATTCTTTGAAGCTTTGAAGCCAGGCATTGACTTCTCCTCTTTAGCTATGAAAGTCCTAAATGGCGTCTTCTTCCAATATAAGGCAGTTTCATCTACGTTGAAAATCTGTTGTTTAATGTAGCCACCTTCTTTAATTATCTTAACTAGATCTTCTGGATAACTTACTATAGCTTCTACATCAGTACTTGCTGCTTCACCTTGCACTCTTATGTTACAGAGACAGGTTCTTTCCTTAAACATCATGAACCCACCTCTGCTAGCTTCAAATTTCTTCTGCAGCTTCCTCACCTCTCCCAGCCTTCATAGAATTGAAGAAAGTTAGGGCCCTGCTCTGGATTAGACTTTGGCTTAAGGGAATGTTGTGGCTGGTTTGATCTTCTATCCAGACCACTACAACTTTCTCAGTATCAGCAATAAGACTTTTGTTTTCATATCATTCATATGTTCACTGGAGTAGCACTTTTAATTTCCTTTAAGAAGTTTTCCTTTGCATTCTCAATTTGGTACCACATCCACCTACCTTGAGTTCTAGCCAAGGGTATATCAGCAGCCTCAGTCCTACCATCTGCTGGTGAAAATAAGATCAATTGCTAACCTATCTTCTGATCAGGTAGTGTGTGGGGAGAATCTCTGAACAACTATGTATCTCTCATCCAATCATACGACCCATTCCCCATGAAGTTGAAGTCTGGTCCACTTTGCGTACCTGGACCCCCTTATATAGATCTATAAAAAGATGATTTTAATAAATAAATGGAAGAGAAGAGAAAAATCTTCCGTGGAAAAGAATTCTAAATAATTTATTTGGATATTGCACCCTCACTCCTTAAGCATAACTCCTCACTCCTTAAGTGTGGGCTGCAAGTTGTGACTTTCTTCCAAAGCATACAACGTGGAAAGGGGAAAAGGAGGAACATTACAGTGAAGAAACCTGACAAATACTATCTCAGCCAAGTACTCAAGGTCAATATCTACAGTGATAAATCATATGGATAGTATGTACCCTTCATATGATGTGAGGAATATCATCCTTAATTCTGTAGTCTTCCTCTCAAAGCCCATAGCCCCAGTCTAATTATGAGGAAAACATCTGACAAATCCCAGTGAAGGAACATCCTACACAATGCTTGACCGGTACTCCTCAATACTGTCAAGGTCATCAAAAACAAGGCAAGTCTTGTGAGTCACCTATACTCCAATAAAAAGAAAAAAGAAAAAAAATAAAAGGCGAGTCTGAAAAACTGTCACAACCAATAGGACTAGATACAATGTAGTAAACTGGATGGGATCCTGGAACTGAAAAAGGACATTAGGTAAAAAGTGAGAAAATCCGAATGAAATGTAAACTTTAGCTAATAGTAATATATCATTATTGGTTCATTTACTATAACAAATAACTGTATTGTAAGGTGTTAATAATAGGGGAAACTGGATATAGGGTATATCTAAACTCTGTTATCTTCAAAATATCTTTAAATCTAAAACTTCTAAATTATGTTTATTTTTTTAAAATAATGTGAGCAGAGCTAATGTTTATTGAACCTTTGCTTTGTGCCAAACATTGTGCTAAAAGCTTTGTTTATGTTATCTCACTGAATGCTAAGGATGACTTTATGAAATGAATAGTTATCCTCATTTTATAGGTAAGGAAATTGAGACATAGGTTAAGTGGATTTTTTAAAGCTCAAATCTAGGAAATTGGGGAGGAAGGATTCCAATGCAGTCTGTCTAACTGTAGAGCCAATGCTCCTTTTTGTCATATCCATATAACTTATTAACAGACATTGAGCTCAAGAAGAATGCTTAGCATTTTTCTAAAGCTAGTGTTCATCAGACAAATAAGCCTACAAGGAAGAATAAAGAGAAAACTCTGTGCTTGCCAACAGACAAAATAAATGTACTTCTAAAGCAGATTGAAGAATTGAGGTTTGAAATAAAGGCAGAAGAAACTCAAGGAATGATGAATCTACTGAAGCATTTAAAGAAGAGATGCTTATATGCAGAACTTTGAGTTTTGAAACTTTTGCAGACAGGATGAAGTTGATCAAGCATTTGAAGTGTGTTGAATCATAGGACATATACTAACACAGGGGTCCCCAACCCTCGGGCTGAGGACCGGTATAGGTCTGCAGCCTGTTAGGAACTGGGCCGCACAGCAGGAGGTGAGTGGCGGACGAGCAAGCGAAGCTTCATCTGCCGCTCCCCATCGCTCCCCATCACTCACATTACCACCTAACCCATCGCTCCCATTACCGCCTGAACCATCCACCCCACACCAACCCCCCTCCACATCCATGGAAAAATTGCCTTCCCTGAAACCGGTCCCTGGTGCCAAAAAGGTTGGGGACCGCAGATCTAACACATAAGCTGTATTGGAGTTAAAATGTCAAAAAAATTGTAAGAAAAGTAAGGGAGAAAACCTAAAGCTCCTCAATATGACTGCTCCTTCACTGTCTCTCACCCAGTTTCTCTTTAGGACTGGATATCTCCCTGAACCTAAATGACAGCTCACTGAGCTAAGGCCCTGTTATACAGCTCAACTAATATTAATCCCTTTTTCTGGAGTCTAGGAGGTGGGCAGCAGGGAGCAATGGAATTCATGACCAAAACTCCCAGCTGCCATTCAATGTGCACTTCATCTTGTAAGTTTCCATGTATGTCCTTGCCTAAGTATGATCTACACTCAGGCACTTCCTCAATTCTGATGCCTCCTTTATCTCTAGGATGCTTGCCCTATCTTGGCGCCTACTGGATTTAACACCCAATAATGTCATCTGTAAAATAAGACCATGAATATACATATGTTACAAATTGATATTAGAATTAAAAAACAGTGTCTTCATAAAACTTCCATAGATTCTCTGATCTAATCTTATGAGACACATATTAATATAATTATATCCACCAAACTTTTGGTGTAAGAACAAGGCCATTTATTTTGTTTTGTTTTTTGCACACAGCTTTGCGTATAGTTTTACTAGTTGGATTTCTACCTTAACGTCTGTCCATCAAACATACCTGTAATGCATAGTTTACAGTATCCAGCTTTGGATTACTCAAAGTAAAGCAAAAGACTTCCACTTTTTTTTTTTTAATAGAAAAGTAAAGGTGATGTTCTCACCTTTTTCTTCAAAATTACACAAAAGCAACAAATAAAAAGAGAAATAGAAACACAAACTCCTTTTTGACAAAATCAAAAAGCATATTAAATCTCAAACCATGTACATTATGAAGTACACTGAAGGTAAAGAAGGATGCAGAAAGATGCCAAGAGAAATTGCCCAGGGTTACAGATCACCAACAAAACCAACAATATAGTTCTTTAAAGTAGCATATCCTGAGGAACAAAATCAACAATTCCTAGTTTGGAGCAAATGCAGTTGATGACCAGGGTGGTGCTTCTCGGTTTGACATAAAGGGGAGACAGAATATTGGAGAATCCAAGGAGTCACATTGAAAAATCATGTTTATAGGAAGCAGTATGCTGATGAGGCAGGATTGAAAAAAGATTGTGAGTTCTGAGTTGTCCTGTAACTGCTGATCTCACATGACAGGACAGAAGTGAAGACTAAAGGCTATAATTCAAACACATACACAATTTTTTTGAGATGAGAGTTTTTGCTGGCTTGAAGTGCAGACCTAGATCTAGTCCAATATACTCTACTGCAAAAATTTGGTCCAGGAGGTACTCATTTGATTCAAAGATGGGCAAACTTTTAAAAAGGGTTGGAGAGAAGGCCATAATCTGCTTGGGTTTTATACCAAAGGGGAGATCTTTTCTGGAAAGCTACACTAGAAATTGGATGAGACGAAGCTTTACTTGTCACTGTTACCTACCCTTTTGTATTTTTTGAATTCAAAAGAAATTTCATGTAATAGAAAAAGAATAGGGGCTTTGAAAAAAATATTTAGATATTTTCAAAGAAATCTGAATACACATCCTTTCAGATTTTGGACTCTTTTTATTCAGTCTTTCATTTGTTTTGACCACATATAATTTGAGAGCAATTTCTTCTGGTGACGTTCCTTTATCAGGCCTTTCACAGAGGCATTCAACTTATAGAGAAACAACTTTGCCTTTTGTATTTGTATCTCATTGGTTTTGTAATATTTATTCATGTCATATTATAATATAACTGGAATAACAAGTTTAAGAACAAATACAATTAATTCAGTAGGCATAAAGCTCAACTGGTGGGAACAGAAACATGTAAATGATCTAGAAAGTGGCCTACTAACCACAAAGGTTCAGTGTACTATGGGTGTCATATATTTTAGAGAAAAAAACAGCAATGCTTGTTGATGGATTTGTTAAGTGGATGTTAGAAGAAATTACCTTAAATATGAATATATGTCCTCACTGTATTCCTTTTGCCTTTGAGTTATTCTTTAGGATATATAGTTTTAGATATATCGTTTAAATTTTAACTTTGTTCAAGAACTGTTTATTGAGCTCCTACCTACTGTGCACCCCAAGCATAGAAACAAGTGAAAGTAAGTATTTCATCACTACTTGTTGAAATCAAAGAAAGTTAATAGGCTGTTATTGGTGATTTTACTTAGGATATACTGAATAACCTATATTGGTACAGAAGATTTAAATGAAAGAATTTAGTTATATTGACTTGTTTCATGGATATCCTTAGAGCTCTTCAGACACCTAAGGTTGTTTTAAATTGTTATGTTTGTTTTACTTTAGGGTATGTTTGATTAGAAAAAAATATTTTTAACTGTTATTAAATTTATTATTATTATTTTATCTTGAAGCTGCCAGAAAGAATTATAATGGACTACTATGAGAAGTACAAGCCTAGAATGAATGAGCTGGAGGCTTTTAATATGGTAAATCTCAGAATTAAACATACTAAATTGAATATGTTGCTAGACTTGAGTAGGCTCCTATTAAATTTTTTTATGGGGCCAACCAATCTGTGTTGTTTTTCTCTTAATGTAGAAAAACCGTTTTGGATCATTTCCTATTTTAGAACTATATTAGGTGTCAGTAATGTAATAAAGAGAACACATGGTAGATTTCTCTTAAAGTGTATTATAAATGCATGGAAAGAAGTTTTAGAGTTCTTTGAACACATATTGGTCTCAATGCAGTTATTTCACAAGCATTCCTTTTAATGAATTTCATTCTTAGTACCCCTTTAAAAGCTTTCTATCACATATGTATGATTGCTTTTGGATTCTATCCCAAAGTCACTCAAAGGACATTCTTTTCCTTTTACTATTAAAGAAAAACTTTTGATCTCTGAAGTATTTATTTTCTGAAGATATACAATGAGTATTGGAGATTTGGCCTTATATGAGTTTCTGTAGATACATTTTCTTAAACAAGTGTTAAGCTAGTATTTTTGTTTGTTTTAAAGTACCACTGTCATATCTTATACTTTCTTTTAGTTGAAAGTTGTTCTGGCTCCTTGCATAGAGACATTGATTCTTCTGGATCGGCTTTGCTACCTGAAAGAGCAGGTAAATTAGGTTAATTTTAAATGCATAACAAATATATTTATTAAACCCAGTAATATGGATCTGCTTATAACTAGGATAACATTCTTTCACATAAAACTAGTAAGATAATTTTTCTCATTATATTTTCCAATTCTAAATATTCTTTCCATCTCTTTTGAAACAAAAACATATGTACAACAGATGTTTCCAGCAAAGCTACTATAATAAAGTTTACATTCTTTTAATTTTATGGTAATTACTATACAGTAGACGATGCACACAAACCATCATATATGACATATAGTATAGCTAAAATTAATAAAGGCAAGATGTAAAAGATATCATTTTTATGCTTCATTTTATAAGAATCACCTTTTAATTCACTTTTGAATTTTTGGACATATGCACTCTGCAGTTTAGAAATTTCCTTCTCATCAGTGATAATTGCTTCTGTTTTTTTCACAGTCTTATTTGTTTTATCTTTGTTGAATGACCAAAAAATATGATTTTTTGTTATCTTTGGGAAAAATGTGTTTTTCAGATTCTACTCTATGATCAAAATAATGTTTTTGAGCTCTTTAAAATTAAGCCCATTTGTGGATTCAGCCTTGTTTCCAGTATAAACTCTTTATTTTAATAATTTTGTTTTATCATATGGAGAGCTTTATTTCTTTTCAGCAAACTACTTGGAACAGATGGATTTTAATAATTGGTATTTTTATGGAGAAAGGCAATTTTTAAATATTTACATAATTATGTACTTTCCTAAGCTACTGACTAATTCAAAATCACTGGAATCTTTTGGTTCTCAACTTGTTAGTTCACAGAATCAGCCTTATTTTACTAGGTACTCATCATTTCCCTTTCAAAACAATTTCCAGTGACCTAAATAAAATAGGTAGGCAAAACAGTATGCACCAAGTTTAACAGATTGGTAACGAAATGATAAAAATCATATAATTGTTCATTTTGTTAATATTTTAAATAATATTTTACTATTATAAAAGTAATACACACTTATGTTAGAAAATTTAAAATGAAGAATATATAAAAAATTAAAAGTAACGATTATCTCACCTTTCAGCATTAGCTATTAAATTATTGATATGTTTTTTAGAGCTTCTAATATATGTTTGTTGCATGTATATGTATGAGCATATTATTTCTACTTTAGAATTGGAATAAATTGTAAATGCAGTTTTGCATCTAATTTCTTTCATTTGTTTTATTTAGAATTTTTCCATCTCATTAAATGTACTACAGAAGCTGAATAATGTTTCATCATATAATTTATTTAAGTAATACCCAGTTGTCTCTAGCCACTTTCAGTTTTTCACAATTGCAGCAAGGAGTAGCCTTGTGGTTCACTCTCTATGCATATCTTTATTTCCTCAACATAAAGTCCCGAGGGTGAATTTCTAAGTGTTAATTTTATTCAGCAAAGAATAATTTTCTTTTATATAGTTTGTTTTTCATGTAGTTTTTATATTCCAGTATGTAGTCTAACATCTCTCATTTTTATCTTCAACAAGTAGTTGCCTATTTAAATCACTTACCAATTTGCAGGATGATATTGCGTGGTCTGCACTCGTGAAGTTGTTTGATCCTGTGAAATCTCCCAGATGTTACGCCATTATTGCACTGAAGAAGCAGCAGTGATTCCAATTGAAGCAAGGTATTAGATGTGTCTGTTTGTGGAATCAATTGCTAATTTTGCTTTTCTAAACATTAATGCCATGTTACATAAAGATTTGAAAAAATTGCTATATATTTTAAATAGGCAATAAAACAATAGCTAACAACAGAATGCCTTAATCCAGTTTCCATTGTCAAAGCATACATTAATTTAAAAAGAATCAAGAACTCATGAAAATATTATAAAAGGATTTGACCTACATTTCTGAGTTATTACGTCCATAGGACATTGTAATCTGAGCCTTGTTTCCTGTTCAGTATTTGAGACCCTTGCTATTTGCTGCATATCACATTTTGACTTTTTACCAACTTAAAATCAGATGAAAGGTATAGGTATAGATACAGTAAAACTAGCTGGTCCTGAAGATCATTAGCATTTTCTTTCACATTTTGGAAGGATTTTTCATGTTATCAGGAGAGAAAAAGTCACGCTTAAATAAATACCCAGGAAGCAGGCCAGACCTAAAAAGTGCTTAATATAAAGCATATTTTATACTGTGTTTTAATCTAAATTACATAAGGAAATATTCTGTGTCCTTAAACGAACATGTGTCTTATAATTGGGATATTGACTTTAAGGATTCTTGGGGCTATTTATCTTACTAAAATAAAGGATGGGTTGTCACTTTATGATCATCTGGTACTCTGTAAAAAACCAATCTAGGAGAAGCAGGAGTAAATAAGAGAAGACCCACACTCTGCCCAGTATGGTACAGAGTCCTTTCATTAGCAGAAAACTTGAGGTTTCTAATACACACAGAAGAGATGGACAACTGGGAAAAAGCTTCCTTGATTCTCAGCTAGAGAGTGCATAAAATTCTCCCAGAAGAAGAAGTAACTGCTTTCTTAAATTTTAGATGAGAATAATTTTTTGGTTTGGGTTGTGATACTGAGTTTGTAGCCAGTATATGTGTGAATGATCAGGTGCTTTGTATAGCTAGTACAACACTGGGAAAATTAGCCATTTTTTAAGTTTTTTATGCTGAAAACTTTAAACATGTCCAGAAGTGGAGAGTAGAGTATAATAAATCCCCATGTACTCATCACAAACTCCAGTAATTATAAACATTTTACCAATCTCATTTCATCAGGACACACATGAAAGTGCACACAGACACACATTTGCCACCCATACTCACCTTCCCTGGAGAATTTTAAAGTAAATCTCAAGCAATTTGTTATTTCACATAAATACGTAAATATATATTTCTAAGTTAAGGATTTCTTTCCATAATAATCTATTACTTACCCTCATTCACATTTCCGTGATTAGCTCAAAATGTCTTTTATATCAGTTGGTTCAATTCAGAATCAAAACAGGGTTCACACATTTGCATTTGGTTGATGCGTCTCTTTAGGTTGCTTATTTTATTCTATTTTATTTACTTATATTGTTTGCTATATGAGTATCTAACTCAGGAGCAGAAAACCGTTCCAAGCCTACCTTCTTTCCTTTCATAATTTTAACTTCTATGTAAAATTTTAAACTTTTTTTCTGATGCCCAAATATTTATATAACATTCATTTCTCCTTATAATAAAGAAAAAAAAAAACCTTATATAGGTAAAGCTCTACTTATATGGGTAAAGAGAAGTGAATTACAAATGTTTTAATACCAAGGAAAGTATGTAGTAACTTCCTAGTGTTTCAAAACATTGTCAGAAATTGCATTTACCAATTAGAGCTTTCCATTTTTTATTAATCAGAGACAAATGTGAGATTCCAGCATCTAATCAACATGAGATGATCTGTACAGTCACACTGAGATGATAACATTTCAGCAGAAAGCAAAGAAATACAATATTTTGGTAGGACTTTATACACGTGAATCCCTGTTGCACTGTTTGTAGACTCATCTCATAAAAACCGCTCTTGGAGAACTCGTTTACAAGTTGAATGAAAGAGTGGTGCATTAGCAGGAGCACCAGTTCTGACAATTACCTTCTGGGTGAGTTAAAGCAAGACTCTTAATATCTCAGAGCCTCATTTGTAAAGTAGGGTTTTATGTAATATTTATTTTATAAACATTTATTGAATGCCTACCATGTGTCAGAGATTATGCTAGGTAGGCACTGGCAGTATGGAGGCAAACAAGACATGTCCCTGTCCTCAGAGTTCAGTGAAGAAGACAATAAAATTACTAATTACAGTAATTAGAACTATAATTACTGAACAGGGCTGAGAGGATCAGGGCATAGAATTCTTTAGAGTATCTTTAAATCAGTAGACTTAGGGGGAGGAAGGACTCAGTAATATTAGTACCGTAGTTTAGATTCATGTGACTTAAGTTGTTTTGTGTCCTTGCCTAAGTCACTTAACTATTCGGTGTGCCTCAGTTTTCTTATCTGTAAAAAATAATGTAAGAATAGAATTTACTCATAAGGTTATTAAGAGGATTAACGGACTAAATTTATGTTATTCAACTCCCCCAAAATATCTCCAGCCACCCTGTTAATCAAGCAAAACTAAATTTATTAGAATTCTCTTCAGCAATAGAGGACTTCCCCTTGACAGTCTTGACTGTCTCTGAAGGAGGAAGTCAGGAAAGGATATTTATAAGATTTGGAAGTCTGGGCTCAAGGAGCTTAAGGCAGCTTTTTTAAGGTGGAGAACAGACTGGGATTGGGGAAATTTCATGACGTAAGTTTTATGGTTAGTATCTATAGCAAGGTGAGGGTCTTGAACCAAGTGTTGATAAGTAAACTGTTGTTTGATAAGTGAACTCTCTGCCAAGGAAAGCAGATTGTTTGTCTGAGATAAATTAATATATGGGAATTTCCTGAAACAAACAATGAAGTTATTTATTGGTTTACAGTCTTATCTTTCCTGGGGAAAGTTTTCTTCCAAAAAACAAATAAATCATGTTGAAACAGGTGGTCTCAGTTCTTAGACCCCATAGCTCTGTCACATTGATGCAGGTGGTTGCGGTTCTCCATGTAAAGTACTTAATTCCTGTCACATAATATATAATATAAAAGCAATAGTTGTGTTTTTTAAATGTCCTAGAGGGAGAGAAATGGGAACTTATTTATAAGTTATGACATTGATTTTGTAGGGGAAAAAAATGTGTTCTAGATTCTAATCAGACAACTTACAAATGGATTTTTAGTGTCCCCATTCAAAATTTGAGGAATTGTCCACATTTAAAAGTGGATTTGATTACTGGATGAAGAACATTACTTTATGCTCAGTAGTATGTTTCACAGCAATTTTGCTTGCTGACATAATCTGTCATTTTAAGATTAATATTCATTTTTAGATTAATTTCTAACAGTGATTGCTCCGTATCTATAGGTATAAATGCTGAGACTTATGCAAAAGACCTCCCACACTACATGTATCTGTTGATTGTTCTTTAATTGGCGTTTCTAGCTACTGTGCATAATAATAATTATTATTATTACCCTCTTTAACATGCATAGTTATTCCAAAGTCTTTGTCATGAGGCATGAGGTTTCTTTTTTTCCTGGATGGCTATGAGCTAAATTGACTGCGTTTTTTTAATACATGTTTGTTTGTTTTTTTTAATTGAGATATAGTTGGTTTACATATTGTATAAGTTTCAAGTGTACAACATAGTGATTCACAATTTTTAGAGGTTATACTCCATTTATAGTTTTTATAAAATATTGTCTATATTTCTTGTGCTGTATATCCTTGTAGCTTATCTATTTTTTTTTTGCGGTATGCGGGCCTCTCACTGTTGTGGCCTCTCCCGTTGCGGAGCACAGGCTCCAGACGCACAGGCTCAGCGGCCATGGCTCACGGGCCCAGCCGCTCCGCGGCATGTGGGATCTTCCCGGACTGGGGCACAAACCCGTGTCCCCTGCATCGGCAGGAGGACTCTCAACCACTGCGCCACCAGGAAAGCCCAGCTTATCTATTTTATACATAGTAGTTTGCACCTCTTAATCGCCTACCCCTATCCTGCTCCTTCTTCCTTCCCTCTCCCCACTCACAACCATTAGCTTGTTTTCTATATCTGTGAGTCTGTTTCTTTTTTGTTATTCTAAACAAAATATAAACTAGTGAACAAATATTCACTAGTTTGTTTCATTTTTTAGATTCTACATATAAGTGATAACATATAGTATATGTCTTTCTCTGTCTGACTTATGTCACTAAGCATAATACCCACCAAGTCTATCCATTTTGTTGCAAATGGCAAAATGTCATTCTTTTTGACAGTTGAGTAGTATTCCATTCCATATATGTGTGTGTGTATACACATATATGTATATGAATAGTACATATATAAATAAATATATGAAATTTCCATATGCTCTATTTTTTTCCTTCCAGTTTCATTGAGATATAATTGACATACAGTACTGTTTAAGTTTAAGGTGTACAGCATAATGATTTGACTTACATAGATCATGAAATGTTTATCACAATAAGTTTAGTGAACATCCATCACCTCACGTAGATACAAAATTAAAGAAAGAAAGAAACATTTTCCTCGTGATAAGAACTTTCAGGATTTACTCTCAAAAACTTTCATATATAACATATAGCAATGTTAATTATATTTACGTTGTGCACTATGTTCCCTGTTACTTATTTATCTTATAACTGGGAGTTTGTACCTTTTGACTGCCTTCATCCAATTCCCCCTCACCCCATCCCCCTCCTCTTGTAACCACAAACCTGATCTCTTTTTCTATGAGTTTGTTTGTTTTTATTTGTTTTTAAAGTATAATTTACCTACAGTTAACACTAGGTTAGTTCCTGTTACACAACATAGTGATTTGATATTTCTGTACATTTCCAGATGATCACCATGATGGCTCCAGTTATTATCTGTCACCATACAAAGATAATGCACAGTTATTTTTTTAATTGAAGTATAGTTGATGTACAATGTTGTGTTAATTTCTGCTATACAGCAAAGTGATTCAGTCATATATATATATATATTTCTTTTTTTATCAATATATTCTCTTCCATCATGGTTTATCACATGATATTGAATATAGTTCCCTGTGCTATACAGTAGGACCTTGTTGTTTATCCATTCTATATATAATAGTTTGCATCTGCTAACCCCAAACTCCCAGTTCATCCCTTCCCCACCCCCCCACCCTTGCCAACCACACTGTACATTTAATACCCATGACTCATTTGTTTTGCAGCTGGAATTTTGTACCTCTTAATCTCCCTCACCTATTTCTCTCCCTCCCTGTCCCTCACCCACTCCCCTCTGGCAACCACCTGTTTGTTGTCTGTATCTATGAGTCTGTTTCTGTCTAGTTATGCTTATTCATTTGTTTTGCTTTTTAGATTCCACATATAAGTGAAATCATTCAGTATTTGTATTTCTCTGTCTGACTTACTTCACTTAACATAATATCCGCCAAGTCTATCCATGTTGTTGCAAATGGGAAAATTGTGTTCTTTTTTTATGGCTGAGTAATATTCCATTGTGTGTGTGTGTCACATCTTTCCATTCATCTCATTCATCTACTGAGGAGCACTTAGGTTGCTTCCATATCTTGCATATCTTGGCTATTGTAAATAATGCTGCAGTGAACACAGGGGTGCATTTATCTTTTCAAATTAGTGTTTTTGTTTTCTTCAGATAAATACCCAAGAGTAGAATTGCTGTATCATATGAAGTTCTATTTTTAGTTTTTTAAGGAATGTCCATCTGTTCTCCATAGTGGCTGTGCCAATTTACATCCCCACCAACAGTGCACGAGGGTTCCCATTCCTCCACACCCTCTCCAGCATTTGTTGTGTTCTTTTTGTTGATAGCCATTTCTGACAGGTGTGAGGTGATATCTCATTATGGTTTTGATTTGCATTTCCTTGCTCATTGGTGATGTTGAGCATCTTTTCATGTGCCTTTTGACCATCTGTATGCCTTCTTTGGAAAAATGTCTATTCAGATCCTCTGCCCGTTTTTGATTGGGTTGTTGGGGGGTTTTTTGATGTTGAGTTGTATGAGTTCTTTGTATATTTTGGATATTAACCCCTTATTAGATGTATCATTTGCATATATCTTCTCCCTTCAGTAGGTAACCTTTTCATTTTGTTGTTAGTTTCCTTTGCTGTGCAAAAGCCTTTCCATTTGATGTAGTCCCATTTGTCTATTTTTGCTTTTTTTTGTTTGCTTTGCCCGAGGAGACATATCCATGAAATATTACTAAGATCAGTGTCAAAGAGCTTACTTCCTATGTTTTCTTCTAGAAGTGTTATGGTTTCAGGTTTTACATTTAAGTCTTTAATCCATTTTGAATTTATTTTTGTGCATGGTTTGAGAGAGTAGTCCCTTTTGATTCTTTTGCGTATAACTGTCCAGTTTTCCCAACACTGTTTGTTGAAGAGACTGCCTTTTCCTCATTGTATATTCTTGCCTCCTTTGTTGGAGATTAATTACCCATAAAAGTGTGGGTTCATTTCTGGACTGTCTATTCTGTTCCACTGATCTGTGTGTCTGTTTTTGTGCCAGCACCATACTGTTTTGATTACTGTAGCTTTGTAGTATTTGGAATCAGGGAGCATGATACCCCCAGCTTTGTTGTTCTTTCTCAAGACTGTTTTGGCTTTTCAGGGGCTTTTGTGTTTTCATACAAATTTTAGAATTATTTGTCCAAGTTCTGTGAAAAATGCCATTGGTATTTTGATAAGGTCCCATATGCTTTAAATTTAAGAATTATACATCTAAATACCTTTCGAGTCAAAGAAGAAAGTGGAAATCAGAAAACATTTTGAATAATAATGAAAATAATTGAATTAAATTATAATTTTTCATTACAGATCATTGTAATTTTCATTACAAATTAGACATCAAAACTTGTAAGATGAGCTAAACCATGATATAAGGAAATATTAGCTGTGAACATATAATAGCAAAGAAAAAGACCAAAAATCAAAAGATTAGTAGTTAGTGGAAGGAAAACACACAGAGAGATAATTAACACCTCTAAAAGTTGGTTCTTAGATAACTAATGAAATTGACACAGCTCTGAAAGAGTAATCATTTAAAAAAAATAAAACAGTTAAATAACTAAGGAATATAAAAGGGAACATCACTATAGATCCTACAAAAATTAGAATGGTAATAAGAATATTATGAACAGCTTTATACTGATAAATTTGAACATTTGTGTAAAAAGGAAATTTTTCTCAAAGAAATGCAATATGCTAAAATTGCCAAAAGAAGAAAAATAAAACATAAATAATCATATAACTGTTATATTGAATCTGTAATTAATCCTCTATTAATTTCCTACATCTCAATAAAAGTACTTTGTGGATGTTAAATGTAATTCAGTTACCTACTATCTTGTTAGTTCGCAACTATGCGACTATAACACTTAAGGTTGGGGAGAAAGATTTAAAAGCTGTTGATAGTTCCTAATCTTCAGGAGTTCATAATCTAGTCATTGAAACACATATGAGAGGCATATGGAAGAGTTAAGAGTTAGATAATGACATTTGGGAGGAGAAGAAGAAAGTGTCTACATAAACACACAATGCTTTACCATGAACTATGTCCTAGATTGTTGACTTCTGTCCCATTCTTCCCCTTAATTATAGTTTCCTTTGGGTTGTTTCTAAATGTGGTCAGTAGAATGGCTTATTTTCGTGGAGGAGAGGACTGTTTAAGAAATAATCTGTTATGTGCTCTGGTTAACGTGTGACCAAAGGAACTGAAAGTCTCCAAACCTTCCCAGATGATTTGTACTTGGCCAGTGATACTACTGGCTACATGTATGGGAATTTATTAGTTGATGTATTTATCTCAGTGGATTTCCTCATTAAGTTTGCAGATGTTTTTTCAATGAAAGACCTTTTTTTTTTTAATTGTACTGTTTTTATCAGAATTTTCCAATGAACAATCCAGAATAAGAAAGTTAACACATTTCAGCACAGAACAGAGTAGCGTGTATTTAAAATTCATGGGAGGAAAAGCCTTTAATTTGTACTCAGACAGTTATGATTGAACATGTTGGATTTTAGAAAAATAGAGGCAGTATGGAAATTCCAACCTGAAATTCAACACATTGCTTTCCATTTAGTCAACATGGAGTTTGGTGTGCATCAGTTAATCATGTTGAACTAAATGCACATGTATTCAGAGTTAGCTGCCCTCTCAGGAAAGAATCCACTCTTCTAATACTGCCACAACTCTTTTAAGAAAATTAGTGATGGTAGTTTTCCATCGAGTAAACTATACTCAAATAATGTGTTTCAAGGAAAGATAAAACAATTCCAGATCCATTTGACTATGACAACAGACATCTCTGGTGCTCTGGTGACTTCAGACTATTTCCAATTTTAGTAGACAATATAACTGTGCAGGTAAACCTCTGTGAATAAAGGCATAAGGGACAGATTTTTTAATCATAAAGAAAAAATGTTAGTGCTCTATTTCCACTTTAATCCAAAAGGAAAGGAACTAAAAATAAAATTGAAGGCAAAGGAGAGGGTTCACTTTTAATGTATAGGATGTTGACCAGTTTTTTATGTATGTAAACAATGCCTTTAAAGGCTCCACATTTACATTCATGTTACCAGCTTGTACTATGTTTGGGAAGTCATCCCTTCACAGCAGGCTTTACTGTACTGAAGAGTGATATTTAGTAGTTTTGAGGATCGGCATTTACAGTGTAAGAACTGAAAGCTTTTGCAAGGTAAATGATTTTCTTGGATAACTTTTCTCTAATTAATAGCAAATACTGTCCGTTTCTCTTGAAAATAAACATCTGAATTTTTAAAAGTATGCTTCATATTTTAGATCTCTAGCGCAGTTTTTTTTGTGGTTTTTTTTGTTTTTTTTGCGGTACGCAGGGCTCTCACTGTTGTGGTCTCTCCCGTTGTGGAGCACAGGCTCTGGACGCGCAGGCTCAGCAGCCATGGCTCACGGGCCTAGCCGCTCTGCGGCATGTGGGATCTTCCTGGACTGTGGTACGAACCCGTGACCCCTGCATCGGCAGGTGGACTCTCAACCACTGCGCCACCAGGGAAGCCCTCTAGCGCAGTTTTAATATACGCTTTTGTTAATGAGATTCTTGGTAATGTGTTTTCATTCTAATAAATTGGTTGCAGATGCTTAGAGAAGAAAGGATTTCATTAAAATTGCTGCTGTTAATAGCATACCTGCTACCTTTAAGATTAATGAAACAATAGTAAATTCAACCAATATCTCCTTACTGTTCTATTATTATGAAAATTAAAACTTTATATCTCTTGGAGCTTTTTTTAGTTAATAAATAAAGCAGTGTTACAGAGCTTCTGAAGGTCATAGTAGCCTGGTGGAGTTACATCAAATACACATTTAATTTATGTCTTGATTTTTAGATTCTAAACTGTCTACAAGATGCAAATGCATAAGAAGGGTAGGATAGCTGTTTGTCAGGGCCAAAATAGAAATGCCATCTAGGAAACAGAAGACGAAATCTCTCTGACTTTTCCAAAAACAGAGTATATGTGTTTCTGATCAAGTAAGACATATAAAGTCTAACAAAACTTTATTGAACATCTATAAACTGGTGTTTTCACACTTAACCTCAATTCTCAGAACAACAAATTAATTCAATAGCGTGTATTAGGGATATAGATGTTAGTATCAAAACAGTAATATACACCCAAGGAGCAAGCAGTAATACTTGAGAACAGTTCACCCATTTTTCATTCACTCTAGGGTTTAATTATTATCTTGAAAGCATAATGATTTCAGTGCCCAGTGTCTGCTTACAGACTTCCTTTTTGTTCTTTCCTTTTGTCTAACCCTGTGATCTCCAGACTTTGGTGGCCAAAGAATTAAGGTGTATAGTACTATATTCAAAACTAAACAAATAACCATGTAAATGTATTTTCTATAAAAATGTGTTACAGGAAACACATTTAAGAGATCTTTCAGCTCACTGTCATAGACTTAAGAAAAAAAGATTCAATGATAAGAATCCCATTGACATTCCAAATAATGTATTTTGTTTTTACTACTTTGGATAATAGATTCATACTTGGCTTTTATTGTCTTGTAAGTATATGCTAAGTTAAAATCAGAACTTTGCAATTTAAAGTTAAAAGTGGCAGCCCGAGGCCACTTTTGAAAGAATTGAACACCAATGATAGTGGTTAGTTTGTTTTGTTTTGTTTTTATATCTTTATTGGAGTATAATTGCTTTACAATGTTGTGTTAGTTTCTGCTGTACAACAAAGTGAATCAGCTATATGTATACATATATCCCCATATCCCCTCCCTCTTGCGTCTCCCTCCCACCCTCCCTATCCCACCCCTCTAGGTGGTCACAAAGCACGGAGCTGATCTCCCTGTGCTATGCAGCAGCTTCCCACTAGCCATCCATTTTACATTTGGTAGTGTATACATGTCAATGCTACTCTCTCACTTCGTCCCAGCTTCCCCTTCCCCACCCCGTGTCCTCAAGTCCATTCTCTATGCCTGTGTATGTATTCCTGCCCTGACACTAGGTTCATCAGTACCATTTTTTTAGATTCCATATATGTGTGTTAGCATCTGGTATTTGTTTTTCTCTTTCTGATTTACTTTACTCTGTATGACAGACTCTAGGTCCATCTGCCTCATTACAAATAACTCAATTTCGTTCCTTTTTATGGCTGAGTAATATTCCATTGTATATATATGCCATTGTATATATATATGCCAGATAGTGCTTAGTTTTAACTTACTTGGGAAGATCAGTGAAAACCAAGAAGCTTCCTGCCCATGATATTAATTTTAATTTTAAAATAAATCTTGGGACTTCCCTGGTGGCGCAGTGGTTAAGAATCCACCTGCCAATGCAGGGGACTCAGGTTCGAGCCCTGGTCCGGGAAGATCCCACATGCCGTGGAGCAACTAAGCCCATGCGCCACAACTACTGAGCCTGCGCTCTAGAGCCCGCGAGCCACAACTACTGAAGCCCATGTGCCTAGAGCCCGTGCTCTGCAACAAAGAGAAGCCACCGCAATGAGAAGCCCGCACACTGCAACAAAGAGTAGCCCCCGCTCGCTGCAATTAGACAAAGCCCACGCACAGCAATGAAGACCCAACACAGCCAAAATAAATAAATAAATAAAATAAAAAATAAAAAAAAATTTTAAATAAATCTTAAGATAATTACTAAAAATAAACCTAAAGATAATTGCCAATTATTAAATACCAACTACTTTGACATTTTATATATCATATATACAAGGGCCACCCCAGAAGAATCAGAGAGGGGGTTTTATAAAGAGGCCTGTAAATGAAATTTGAAAATTCCAAAGGAAATTTTCAAAACAGCGAACTAAATAGATGACCACACATCATAATGTTAGGACAATGACATTCCAGAAAGCTGGTGGGCATATAGCAATGCTTAAAACTTCAACATATGAGTTACAGAGTATATTTCCTAGTTACCAGTACTGATCTTTCTGGACACCAGAGTGATAAGCTCAAATTGTAAGAAATTATTCCAGTATGTAATAACACTTCTTTTTACATTGAAGTCCACGCCAGTGGCATGCTTCCTTGTCCAAAGATTAGCTTCCAGTCGTAGAAATAATATGGGAAGCAAAGATTAAGCAGGAGATTCCCTGCATCACCTTTTTTTCCTCAAGTAAGCTGAGCTTAGAGTTGTATTACGCAAAATTGCACTCTGCAGACCAACAGCATCAGCATCACCTGAGAACTTGTTAAAAATGCAGAATCTCAGTCCCTACCCCAAACCTACTCAGTCAGAATAGGTATTTTAAGAGACCCCCAAGTGCTTAACATTTGAGAAGACAGCCTCTTTAAGGCTCCTCTGAGAGAGTTTTGTGCCCAAGAACACAGAAGACCCTGCCAGGCCCCTTAGTATCTGCTGCATTCCCAGGTTAGGGAGCATGCAAATCCCGAGGGTGCTCACTCACAGCCCTGCCCTAAATGGACCACATCTTGCCTCATGCTCGAGAGGTCTGTACCTAAGAATATTAGACCTCCCTCTCTTCAGTCACTGCCGAAGAATAAATACAAAGGAGACCAGAATTTCACAAATTCCTTCTGCCTTCAGCTGACATTTTTTAACAGGCATTACTGCAACAGGACTTGTTAATAAATTTGGGGATTGAATTGTGGGGTTTTTTGCAGCCATTTCTCACAACTGACTAAGGCTATGTCTTTTCAATATAATGTAAAAGATTTAGTTTGTAAGTAAAATTTAAGAATGTGAAAATGTTCTGTATTATCTGTATATTTACCATAAAACTCTAACATATATATGAATTAGGAACAACTCTTCAAAAGGCCTTCATATCTTTTGGTAGATGCTCCACATTTTATTCCGTTTATCTTTTTTTTTCTGTTTATCTTTTTCTGTTTATCTCTGATTATGGTATCTTTCACCCATGCGATCTTTTCATATTAATAAAGATAGCAGACCAGTTGGCATTGGAATTTTCATAGAATTTATTTTAAAAATCAAGATACAGTGAATCTATTGAGGCAAACAAATCAGGTTCCTGGGCTAAACCTCAAATTGAGTTAACATACAAGCTGTCATTTTTACAAATCCATGAAAAATAAATGAGGAATTTGGCTCTCGAATAATATGATCATGCTATTTAAAACTCTTTACTTTCTCTTTTGGTTTAAAAAAAAAATGAAGAAAGTATAGTTAAATTACTCACATTCCCACCACCAAGTAGTTATTTTCAGTCGGTCCAAATGCATTTATTGTTTATATCTGCCTTAACAATCAACATACCATTTATATTCTGCCTCTTTTACTTAATATTATGTAAGAAACATTTCCCCATAATTCTATACTGCCTTCATCGTGATCATTTTTAATGACTTAAGAGTCCATCCTAATGACATATACTCTATTTACCCATTATTTTATTGTTGGACCTTCCAACCTCTTGCTATTGTGCCTAAGACTGTTGTGAATACATTTGAGCATATGACATTCTCTTCTTCAGTCATTTACACTGTATGACTACATTCCCAGAAGGATAATTGCTAGTTAAAGGTTGATAATACTATTAAGTGTATCATACACATTAACTATTTAGGAACTCTGCTTTTTTCAATCCAGGGCCAAATTTGGATTTAGTTCTTTTCATAAAAGCTTCCAGCTTGGGAAATCATTGATGGTTAAACACAGAATCCACAGACAGCTTCAATAACAATGAACTGCAAACCCTGAATAGGCTCCTGCCTAGATATTTGTACATAAAATATAAGGAAACATAGGCAAGCAATCTACTAATGACTAGACAGAAATCAGTTCAGATAACTGAGGTCTACATAAGTGTGCCAATAAATTAAATTCAAAGATACCCTCCAAAACTGCACAAATGACCATTCACCAAATATAAGAATAAACACCGGGCTTCCCTGGTGGCGCAGTGGTTGAGAGTCCGCCTGCTGATGCAGGGGACACAGGTTCGTGCCCCAGTCCGGGAAGATCCCACATGCCGCAGAGCGCCTGGGCCCGTGAGCCATGGTCGCTGAGCCTGTGCGTCCGGAGCCTGTGCTCCACAATGGGAGAAGCCACAACAGTGAGAGGCCCGTGTACCACAAAAAAAAAAAGAAAAGAAAAGAAAAGAATAAATACAAAGAACTTTTCTATGTGCCCCATTTGATTTTTTAAAAAATAATAATAACCTACAATTTAATCTTTCTTGTAACCTCTGTTTTTGTCTTCCCCAAAGAATCCACCTCCAGTCTAGTAAATGCTAAAAGCACATAGTTTAACTGAAATTATGAGCAGCCACAGAAGGCCAATTTAAACAGATGTCATAATAAAAACAAATTTTACCCCACTTACATGTATTAGTTAATAGATGTCAAAATGGCCAGCTTGACAGGAAGAGAAGAAGGAGCCACTTCAGTTACAGATTTCATGAAACCCCCCAAGTAGTTCCTGTTATATGCAGTCCAAAGGTGTTGCATAAGCCCCTTTCTGGCAAGTAGGGATACATCATCAATTTCTTTGACAGTTTTGGAAGTCTACTATTCAAATTGCTCTTTCACCATTGCAGCCTCCATGGAAGCTTCCAATATGTTAACATAATTCCAGATTCACTATTCTCAAGTGTGTTGGCATCTGAGAGCTCTCTGAAGGAGTCTCCTTGAGTAGCCAGATCTGCTTTTAAAATTTTAGAGGTTACTCCAACTTTATATTTCTCTTATATACCTAAGTACCATTATACAGAGTGTCCTTGGCAACTACTCAAATTTTAAAAGGTTTTTTAAACTCCAAATGACATGATGGATTATAATAATAATGCCAACTAAATATTTATTGAGTGCCTACTCTATGCTAGGTGCTGTTCTAAGCACTTTGTATTTATTAACTTACTTTATAATCTTTATAGCAATCCTAAGAGGAAGGGAGTGTATTATTTCTGCTGCTTTACTGAAGGGAAAATTGAAATACAGAAAGGTCCAGCAACTTGCTCCGAGTTGGAGGAGGCATGGGAATGGTAAAGTCAAGATTCACATTCAGGCATCTGGCTTCAGAGTCTAACTGCTTAGCCACTACAGATGCTGTCTTACTTCTTGATTATTTGAGGGTCTTCTGTGTTGGTCTTAATGATTTGGTTTCCTCTTGAGACAGTCAAGATATTGGTGGATGCATAATCCTATAAACTTCAAGTAATTGATGATTTCTTGGTTGTCCTGCCCCTAAAGGACAGGTCTCATAATCTACCAGTCAGATGGAACTGTTTTTGCAAATGGCAGGAAAAATATTTGTTTTTTTCTGAGACACCTAAAAAGAGTTTCATTATTAAGATGAAGGGAAATATGTGTACAACTAAAATCATAGGTAAAGTGTTCTTGAATTTTCTGCTCCAAATAGTAATAGATATTTGCTTTATTTTTTTATATTGGAAAATTAAAGCTGAGAGTTAAAATCACTTTTTCCAAAATCATCTAACTAAAACTGCGAGGTACTAAAACTCAAAATAAATGACAATTATAGACAATATTCAGGAAGGCCACTCAGTGACATGTCTGGAACAAGACAGACAAGCCCATTCTCAACATCTCTCTTCTGGCTAACATGTAATTCCAACTTCATAGCAGTGACTACTCTCAACCCACTTTAATCCTCCTGCCTTCTATGTTAAAAAAAGAATAAGTAAGACCAGTTATTGAATTTCCCTAGCTTTTTGACAACCTCCAATTCAAAACTGGACCTCATGTTTTTAAATCCTTCCTACAACCATGCATTACAAGCCCAAATCCTATAAGAAGTTCCTAAAAACTCTCTCTTACTGAGACAACCCCCCATTCTCCTGGAGTGCATGCCCCCCGGCTGCGGTCAGCGAAATAAATCTAGTTCGGACTACAGTTTTGTTCTTAGTGCCCTTTGGTTGATGGGCTATAAAAGTTTCTAGATTGTTTCTCTAGGTGGAAGGTGGTGCTAAAGCACACTGAAGAGCAATATTGGGGAGAAAACTAAAAATTCCATTTCAGATATGTTGAGTGCAGGATACTTTTGAGAAATTCAAGGAATATTAAAGAAACACGGGTCTAAAAGGGTCTGTAGAACAAAGGGAAAGCATGGATACAAATGTAGAAGTTATCAACGTATAGATGGAAATTGAAGCTAGAACATGGATGAGATCACTCAGTGCAAAAAGCCTAAGGAGAAAAGAATGGAGAAACTAAAACTCCAATATGAAGTTTCTGTAGAGAAGTGTGAACAACAAACGCGGCTGCGAAAGCACATCCAGAGATAAAGCAGAAGGACCAGGAGCAGATCATCATGTGAATCAAGGAAGAGGATATCTCAAGGCCTATGGAGTAACCAATGGTTGGAAGCATTTGAAAGATCCAGTAAGAAGAGAACGGGGAAATTCCCACTGAAGTCCGTCATTGACATTTTTTGTGAAAGATTTTTCAGAATTTTGATGGAAGCAGAAGCCAGAATAAATGGCCGTGGGATAAGTATGAGGTAAGCTAAGTGAAGGAAGAAAGAAGGGTCTTCCAGGAGGAGGGACAGAGTGATAGTGCTGTAAATAGTGGTTAAAAGAATGGGTTCTAGAGAGAGACTGATCAGAGTTCAAATCCCAGTTGTGTCCCTCGCTAGCTGTGTGACCTTAGTTAGGTTAGTTAACTTATTTGTGCTTCAGTTTTTCCATCTGTCAACTGGGGGAAAAACAGTAACCACGTGCAGTTATGAGCAGAAAGAGATCAAGTAATAGAGATCCTTGTATATAGTAACGTCTCAATAAGGACAAGCAACAATTATTGCAAAAACATGAGAGAGCGTGACTCCATTAGAGGCTTGAAAGTTGTTTAATGTGAATGGTGAGTATGGAGATAAGACCAGACAGGTTGACAGGGTCCTAGGCCTGGAAGCCGTGAATGACATGCCAAAGAGATACATTTCCTCTCAAGGCATAAAGGGTTCATTGAGGGAGTTTAGGAAGAGAGTGATGTGATTATAGTTCTAGTTTAGAAAAATCGCTCTGCTATATACCTACAGGATGGATTGGAGTAGAATCAAGCTGAAGGCTAGGGCAGCAGTTAGGACCCCATTTCAAAAACCTAAATGAAAAGAGATAATGCCTTGATTAGGGCAGCGGAAGTAGAAATGGAAAAGAAAAAAGTTAAATCAAGGAGGTAAAATTATCATGACTTGGTTACTGATCCTATATTGTAGGTGAGACAGAATGAAGTCTAGGATGCTCACTCTTCACCTCCCCTCAAGTTTCTAGCCTGGGTGACTAGCTAAGTAGCACAGCCATTTACTGAGGAAGAAAGTCTAAGAAGGAACAAAGGTCTAAGGGGTTGCTTATTGTTCAATTTTGGATATGCTGTGTCTGATAATACCCACATGTTGAAGATATCCAATATGCAACCTGGAACCCATAGGAAACTTTGAGCTGAAGATCTATTAATGGTTGTTTAAATCATGACCGTTCAAGGGGTTACTGAGGAAGAATATCTAGAAAGAGAAGAGTATTGAAAAAAATGTCATTCAGAGAGATTATCTAGGAAAATAACATTAGTTGACAACAGACAAATGCTAAATCTTCTTGGGAATTTCTTAGAAGACAAATGATGGCAACTGCTATAGCCAGCTAACATCCAGCTTTTATTCAACAGTGGAGAATTTACGATGAGACGGGGAGTGGGGACCAGGGGGAAGGCTAACCCCTCTCTCCTCCACTCAGCCTCCCAGCCTCTCCTCACGGTCCATGTGATGTGAGAAAATAAGCATCCGGCACTGGAGAGATTGGCAAGTGGTTCCTTGAGAGTTAACCAAGCTTCAGGGTGGTAGGTGTTTGGTGAATAAGGTGATAGTATAGGGTTGTTGGTTTTCTCTAAATAAGGATTTCCAGAAGCCCTCGGTGGAAAGGACCACAACAATGGGAGAATGAGTGAGAAGGGGGAAGAACACAGTAGGTTACATGTAAGAGCATGAGCGGACAAGATGATGGGTGGTGCATGTGTTTTGTCCACTCAGGAAGGATGGCCAGGTGAAGGCATGTAGTCCAAGCTTGTGGTATTTCAAACAGAGGCCATGAGAGGCTTCCGATGGTCACTTTCTGTCTCTGCGCATGGTAATTACCTCATCCCAGGCAGTAGATGTTGCACACCAGCCCAAGTCAAACCCTTTGCCTTAACTTTTTGCCTGGTGAGCTCTGCTCACGTTTCACAACCCATCTGAAATATCACCTTCTCGGGAAAAACCAGGACTCTCATTGAGCACATAATGGATATTGGCAGGATATTAAGCAGTTAGTGGGAAAATGATCACACTGAAACAATAATAATAATAACATTGAGCCTTGAGTTGGGAAGCCTATGTTCTCTTCCTGGTTTTGCCACCAAGTATGTGACCCTGGGCAAGTCACTTCACCTCTTCGGGTCTCAGTTCCTTTATTTACATAATGAGAGAGTTTATATAATGAGAGTCAATGAGAGAATTTACATAATGAGAGTCAATGAGTTCTATGATATTTTATAAGTAGCTCATGACACCATGGCCATCGCTAGGTTGAGGGGCAGAATGCAGACTGAGTGGGCTGCCCCAGAATGCTGGTAGGGCTGACAGAAACCCCTGCTAATAGATCAGCATTACAGATCATTCCAAAGAAAGCTATACCATAAAGCAAGCCTACTAGCAGCCTGGCTTTCCTTGGTGTGCTGCCCTCAACAGCAGAGCCTGCTCAGTCTTAAAGGACCAGGACAGTTACCCTACTTTGGATTCTCTATGGGATCTGTTTAGGTTATCTCAGAATCTGCAGGATCATTCAATTATCAGTTAACTCTTAGGGAGGAGAGAAGTGAAGGAGTGAAGGGAGTGAAGGGGGAAAGACTTTGCGGAGTGGACTTCAGTGCCCTTTGCCAACCTCTTACCTTTCCTACAATTTACCCACATCACTTCTCCTTCCCTCCCTCCCTCCCACGGTCTTATTCAAAGGGATCCCTTCTCCTTTTTCTAAGGCTAGTTCTGTTATCTGTGTTCATAGGTCCAAACCTACTGCTCTAGTACAGAACAAGGGCAAATAACTAAATAATAATCATATGTTTGAGAAGGAAAAGAAAGGACAACCACCACTAGACTCTGTCCTGTATCAACATCACCGCCCTTCCTTTATATTATAAAGTTTGAGGTAAAGATCCTGATTAAGGGGAAGCCACAGCTCTATGTCTCCAGTTCCTTCCCTCATTCACTGCCAACTCACAGCAACCAGATCCCTCCCCCAATCCCAGCAACTGGCAACCACATCACCAGATGCACAGGATACTTTCTTGACTATACTACCTTGTCTGCCATTGTTAGGGAACCCCTTCCGTAAACTTTCTAAAACTACAGATATCATTCAGCCTAAGTAACCACATTTTTTTTCTCTTTGCCCATATCTCCTGTCAAAGGGGTGAACACAGACAGCCATGTTTTATACCCAAGACTCTCAGGACCGCAGGTGATGGGAGCATGAGTACACACCTGGTCAAGGCAACCTAGATCCTTGATGTGACCTGAAGAAAGGTTAGACCTATCAGATCCTCCCTTTCTCAGGAGTTTGAAATAGACAAAAGTATGGGGTGGAAGTTGAAAAGTCATGGTATATAAAGAGATTCTAGGGGCAGTGTTTGACCATGTGAAGCCAAAGTTATGAGGGTCAGAAACTGAATGAGCAGAGAAAGAGGTCATTAGAGAGAAGAGATAAAGCCGATACACAGAAACAGGAAGGCCATAAGATTCAGGGAGATGGAGAGAACATCTGACCCCCAAGAGTTGCTTCCCAGAAGCCAAAAGAGCCACTGCTCCTAGACTGTTCTCCTTCCACTATCTGTTCTCTCTCTGCCTTCTTTGAAGCCTCTTCTCTATTTGTGCTTTAACTATTAGTCTTTTCCATTGAAGGCTCTGTCCTTGGGCCTTTTTCATTCTACACACTTTCCGTGGGACATGGTCCTGGCTTCCAAAAGGACCTGTATCTGATGATGCTCAGATCTGAATTTCTAGGCTACCTCTCTAGGCTACCTCTCTCTCCTGAGCTCTAGACCTGTTTATTCATCTGCCTGATGGACACTGCCACTCCCATGGGCATTCCACCAGCACTTCAAAATCAACATGTCTAAAATTAAACTTCCGGTCAAACCTACTCTTCCTCTAATACTCCTTTTCAGTGAAGTAAACTTTCAGCTGAAAACTATAACCACCCTAGTGGTTATAGTTTATATATATATATATATATAGTTCATAGGTTATAAACTATATATATATATAGTATATATAAACCATGGTTATAGTGTGTGTGTATATATATATATATATATATATATAGTTCATAGGTTATAACCACTATAACCTCCTTCCAATCCATTGGAACATTAAGTCATGTTCATTCAACCTCCTACCTTTTCTCCTCACTGCCTCTCCTCTCCAGTCCCACTGCTACTAAGTTCAGAGCCTCATAACTGCCCTTTGGTTTCCTTGGCATGAGTCTCCTACCCCTGCTTATAACTCTTCTATGGCTTTCCAGTTTTCTGACAGGAAAATCCAAACTCTTAAACAGGGCGTCCAAATCTTCCATGATGCTTCCCTTGCCTAGTTCATTCGTATAGTCTTTCTCTGCACTCCATCTAACCCCAGTTTCAAATGATCCAGACTTGCTGCAACTCCCACGGCATCTCAAGTGTTGCCTCCATCTGGACTTTGCTCTCACCGATCCTTCTTCCAGGAAGGCTAGCATCCCTTTCTCTTCCTGCCAACACTTTCCTGTGTTCTCCTTCAGTATTTATGAGCCTGCCCCCACATTTAAATACTCTTCTTTTATTATGCCCCAGTGGTACTCCGCACAGATGACTGTGACATTTATCGCGCTTAATTTTAAAATGTTTGTATTCCTCTCTTTGACCTAGAAGGGCAGGAAATCTATCATTTTTACTGTTTGCCCTGTGCCTAGCAGTGAAAGCGTTCAGAGCATGCTGGCGAGGAAAGGAAGGAAATGAATACACTGATCCTCCAGGGGGAAGGAAACTAGCCTATCCTCTGAGAGAATCGAATAATGCCCAGTAAGTGAAGCCATGAAATTTTATGGTCATAATTTAAAATGTCCTTCAAAAAGAAAAGAAACAACAAAAAAAACCCTCTCCTACAGAGAGCAAGAAAGAGCACCTTCCTCTTCCTCAGAAAGTATAATATCACTTCAGCAACTGGAAGCAGGAACCCCCTCAAAGATAGGCAGCCTGTTTCCCATAAGGATAACTGAGCAAGATGAAGCAATTTCCTCAAGTAAACAGAAACCCTCAAAAATATAAAGATTTTTCATCTACACCCCTATCTTACCAAGATGTGTGGGTGGAATTTGCTCCATTTAGACCCTGGTAAACAAAGTGAAAAATAGAGCCCATCACAAAGGAATGGTCCCAGTGCCCCAGCAGACACAGGCAGGAAAGGCTCTGTCCCAGCTGCCAACAGTGCTGGAGAGTCAGTTGGTCCCTCACTAGCTGAGCAGCCCCTGCTGCTGGCCGGCTGAAGAAAGACTTGAGGGAATGTCTCTTCATAATTAATCCAGGTGGGAGAAGACCTCTACCCCTCTAGACTGGGTCCCGTGGGCTGAAGTGTTGAAGGAGAAACTGGGATGGTGAGTCTGTGCACAGGTGTCCCTCCCATTTGTACCATGGTATCTAAGCACGCTCTCAGGTACCACTCACTAGTCCAGGAGGGAAGGAACCGACTGAAGCCAAGGATGCACACTGAAGAGGCGCTGAGGAAGGCACAAGAAGTGGGGAGGGGCCCTTCCGGAAGGGCTGCGTCAGCCAAGGGCTTTGCACCTGGTAACTTCTGTGGGGGGAAGAGGGAGCCTGAGAGAAAGAACTTTCGCCTGCCGGGATGAAATAGTAAATGCAAGCTGAATATTCTCATCAAGAGTGGGAAGCCGCTTGACTTCTGCATGCTGAGAAGGATTGTCTTCCGGACACATCCGGGGGAGTTGGAAGGCAGGCCATGCATATTTCCCCCGTTGGCCATTCCTCTGCCCCAAGGCTGCAGGCAGAGGTAACTTTCATGCTTGCACAGGTTTCCTCTGTGTGAGTCTCTTCCCATTCTGGTTAATGCTTTCTTGTTCTCTAGGTTTCCTCATATGTGTCAATTCCTGTGAGAAGCAGTGGCTGATATTCTGCCCACACTTCCACCGCCACCCAGGCGAGGAGTAAGAACATCATCTAGGTGGCTGCCATGTGGAGAGCACATGAACAGTACGTTACCAGGCCTACTTCCTTATCTGCCTGCAATTCTGGGCCGAAATGACTCAAAGGCAGGAACCATGAGAAACACCACTGAATCTCCAGATTCTGACATGGAGCATTGTTCAGTCTCACATGTTTAATTAAGGTTTATTGAACCTTTATAATATAAAATACGTTATATATCATAATTCTATATAGTATAAGATGAAATAACCCAAAGCTTGTAATATTGCAGTGTTCTAAACTGAAGCATAAAAGACGCTCTGAATGGACCTCTCAGGCTGGAGGACAGCCTAAGCAGTAAGTCTATGAAATGGGAATACAGAGGGCAGAGCTAAACCATTTCTGTGCCAGAGACCCCTTGGGCCCCTTCTCAAGCAATGTTTTTTAACATATAGTAAAATACATAATTTGACAAAGGAAGCAAATCATATAGAGATAGTTAACAACAGAGCTTCTAAAAATGATAATTTAGTAATATGTGTGTTTATTACTCATTAAATAACAAGATCAAGTAGCAGTTCTAAAAACTACTATGGGGACTTCCCCAGTTGTCCAGTGGTTAAGAATCTGCCTTCCAATGCAGGGGACATGGGTTCAATCCCTGGTCAGGGAACTAAGATTCCACGTGCCACAGGGCAACTAAGCCCACATGCCACAACTAGAGAGCCTATGTGCCGTAACTACAGAGCCCACATGCTGTAACTACAGAGCCCACATGCTCTGGAGCCCACTCAGTCACCACAACTAGAGAGAAGGCCGCACGCCGGAATGAAGAGCCTGCGTGCTGTAATGAATGATCCCATGTGCCGCAACTAAGACCCAACACAGCCAAAAACAAATAAATAAATAAATATTTTAAAATAAATAATAAAAACTACTATGATTTTGAAGTAACAATAGATGTGAGCAATATTTGAAGATATCGGCCATAGCTGTAATGTGACATGAAAATATCTGCACCTTCTATTGGCAAGAGCTTCAGGTACTGCCAGTCATACTGAGGTTTTTTGTCCATGTTTATAATAGAAGGAAACACTGAATTTCAATCAGAGGTTAGTGAAAATAAAGAAATAGGTTTTCTCCAAGATCCACGATCATGGATGCCCTGAATTCTATCTGTGGATTCCCTGGGTTCAGTATACCCTCTACCTGTAGAACACAGGAAAACAGACCACCTAAAATAACAACTATGAATAGCAATTCTTCCATATTTAGAGGAATGATATCTCCCCAGATCAGTGTAAGCCTCCACCTACACTATATGATAAACAATTATTTCGGGAGTACTTAGGTTTATGAAGGATATCAGTATTCCTTTATATATTTAAAATGTAAAATTTTATAAGGCTTACTATAAAATTATAGTAATCAAGAGTGTGATATTTGTTTAAAGACAGTTAAATAGGTGAATGGAACAAACTAATGAGTTAAGAAATAGGCCCACATATATATAGGTGGTTGATTCTCAACAGAGGTGTCAAAGCTATTCAAGGGGAAAAACACTCATTTCAACAAGTGGTGCTAACAAATAACTAGGTATCAAAATGAAAAAAAAAAATCTCAACCCTTACCACGTGTCACATACAAAAGGTTACTTGAAATGGATTTTAGATCTAAATGTAAGAGAAAACTAAAAACCTAGAATAGAATGTAGGAGAAAATACTTTAGTTAAGGAACGGTTCCTTAGGACACAAAAAAACATAAACCATAAGCAAAAAATCTGACAAATTGGTCTTCATCAAATTTAAAATGTCTGCTCTTGAAAAGACACTTAAGAAAATGAAAAGCAGGATACAGATTGGTAAGAAATATTTGCAAAGCACGTTCCTGATAAAGAGCTTATCGGCAGAGTATGTAAATATTAAAACAAAAACTCAGCAAAAAGAGAGGCAAAAGATTTGCACAAATATTTCACCGAAGAAGATATGCAAACAGCAATGAACACATGTAAAACTATTCAACATGATTAATCAACAGGAAAAGATGAATTAAAAGGAGATAATCACTACACACCCATTAGAATGGCTAAAATTAAAAGGATTGATAATACTAACTGTTGGAGACAATGTAGAACAACCCGAGCTTTAAAGATTGCTGATGGAGATGCAAATGATACGGTTATTTTGGAGAACAGATTTTTATAAAGTTAAACATACCATATGACCCAACAATTCCATAGATGTTTTCCTAGGAGAAATGAAAACAGAGGTCCATACAGCAAATGTTAATTGTTGCTTTATCGATAGTAGTCAAAAATCCATCAACAGCAGAATAGATAAAAATATTGTGGTACATTCATACAATGGAATACTTCTCAGCAACAGCTAGCAATGAACTGCTGATACCAGCAACAACATGGATGAATTTCAAAAGCATTACAGTAAGTGGCTAAGCAAAATAAGCTAGACACCTGCTGTACATGCTGTATTTATATGTCATTTATACAACATTCTAGAAAAGTCAAAACTGTAGAAACAGAAAACAGATCAGTCACTGGTTGCCACTGGGCTGTGGGTGAATTGCCTACAAAGGGGCATAAGGGAACTTTCTGGGGTGATGAAAATGTCCCATATGTTAATTTGGGTGGTGAACACACAACTTGCGTGTGTGTCAAAATTTATTGAACTGCACTTTAAAAGGGTGAATATTATTGCATGTGACTTGTATCTCAATAAAACACGACTTTTAAAAAATTCTAAAGTTTTATCAAAGAGAAATGATAAATGATATTTTGTTACTAGAGCTAAATTGTCATGTTAAAGAATCCAAAATCGGGATTTTCCACCCAAAATGAAAGGCACTTGTCCATACTCGAAATACAGAGAGGAACAGATGTATTGGCTCAGTATCTTATTGGTTTTGTATGCCATTTGGAAATTGGATTGTTTTGACAAATTACTTGCTAGCCAGGAAAAGCATTAAGGGATTATTTGTCCACTGTGATTTCAGATTTTTCCTAATGATAAAATCATTTGAAATAAGAGGGCAGCCAAAGTAGTTTTACTCAGGGAGATATTATTTCATACATAGACATGTCAGAAACAGCATAAGCAAGAAAAGGAGATTACTCCAATTTTTATTTTAACTTCAAGTGTTATAAATAACAGCAGCAAACAATTTCAATGCTAAATAGCACAAAATTCAGATTTCCTTTTAAGAGCTTCTCAACTTAAAGACTTGAAATCATTTATTAATGTGGGTGTTGTAAACTTCACATTGCAATTTGAATCTTTACTTCTCAATCCATTTTTTTAGTAAGTTTATTTATTTTACTTTTGGCTGTGTTGGGTCTTCATTGCTGCGGGCAGGCTTTCTCTAGTTGCAGCAGGCGGGGGCTACTCTTCATTGCAGTGCACGTGCTTCTCATTGCGGTGGCTTCTCTGGTTGTGGAGCACAGGCTCTAGGTACATGGACTTCAGTAGTTGCAGCACATGGGCTCAGTAGTTGTGGCTAACGAGCTCTGGAGCGCAGGCTCAGTAGTTGTGGCGCATGGTCTTAGTTGCTCTGCGGCATGTGGGATCTTCCCAGACCAGGGATCGAACCTGTGTCCGCTGCATTGGCAGGCAGATTCTTAACCATTGTGCCACTAGGGAAGCCCTCAATCCACCTTAATACCTACTTTAATGCTGTTTGAGGATACCATCAGATTATATCGTTGATTTTACTTGTTTATGGGCTCTAATGTCTTCCTACTGTTCTATAGAACGTTTTGCTTTAATACAATTCTATGTATTTCAAGAATTTCTTTGCAGATAAGTGGTGTGTCCTTCAATAAAGCAAAGAAAAACTTTAAAATCTTCATTAAAGCAATATTCTTCATTTATTTGTTCATAGAACATTAACATTATCTTCCTTATCTAAAAGAGCTCTTTTCTCAACTACAGTTCATAGGATGAAGACCCACCACTTATTTTAAATGAGCTTCTGTGTAACTATCAAATTAAATGAATTAATATTTACCTTTGTGCTTTTTAAAAGTATTGTCATAACATTGGTTGTTTTAATGCACTAGCGGTAGATAGTTTAGTTTATTTTTATATTCTATGTTTTTTTTTTTGCCAGAAAGACTAACTAAACTGCTAGATTAGTGCATATTTTTATATTTTTCTGCAGATATACTTGATCTCTGAGTAATTATTTGCTGTATTCACATGAGGTTTATTCTTTTGTATCTCTAGGTCTGCTGCCATCTAACACACTAGCTGCTAGCCACGTGGGATTATTTAAATCAGTTAAAATGAAATGAAATAAAATTAAAAATTCAGTTCCGTGCTCACACCAGACAAATTTCATGTGCTCACCAGCCACATGTGGTCCGTGGCTATCCTATGGAGCATTCCCATCATCACAACAGTTCTAGTGAACGGCACTGGTCCAGATCAGGGTCAGAAAACTTTCTTCTCGTAGGGCCGGATAGTAAATATTGTAGAGTTTATGGGCCAACAGGCAAAACTGAGGTTACTGTTTAGGCACTTATATAACCATTTGAAAAGTAGATTTATTTTAAAATGGAAAAAACCTTCTTAACTTGCAGGCGGTGAAAAGCAGGCAGTGGGCTGCAGTTGAGCCATAGTTTGCCCAGCACTGGTGCCAGTCATTCAGTCCTTTAACCATTAAGAACATCTTTTTTGAACAGATCTATGTTTTAAGTGCTGGACTAAATATTAAGTTTAGCATAGTGAACAAGAAACATAGTCTCAGCTCTCAAGGAGTCCAGAACGTAACAGGAAAGGCACTACAACAAAAATTACACAATTAATTAGTCAATTATTATAATTTAACAAATAAAATGAAGGAGCTAAACAGGATTTTATGAAAGGAAGTAACAGGGGAACCTAAACTGGTGTAAAAGATTGAGTTGATTCTAAAAATTATCTGCAGCTAACATTATATTTTTAATGTATAGCAACTATTTAGACTTTCCAGCTGACCCATGTGAAGAAAGCACTGTAAAAATTAATAAATCTAGATAATATTTCTAAGTGGGCTGATGTTCAAATATATTAATTCTTACATACCATCTGTTTTATATGTGAATGATAGAAATTATATTTGCTAGTATCACATTTACTGATGTTTGGTATTTTATTTTCCTCTACTAGCATCTTTTATTAGAATAAAAGTGTATAAATTAAATGCTTCCTTGTAACTAGAAAAACTTGCCATGGACTAACTCCCCAAATGGCCCCAATTTTCTATTAATTCTTTATATCAAAATTCAAATTGAACCCGTTGTTAAAGAAAACAATGTGATGCATATAAACCTAGGCTACTTTGACAGATTTTTTTTTAGAACATATGACTTCTTTTCATTTATGAGAACTCAGTATACATAATCAGCACAACAAAACAAAATAAAAATATACTATACTGTCTTCCCGTATAATGGCAGTGTTTCTCAAGATTATATTTGATTTTCTGAGGTCTTTATGGCACTTTGCAGCTCTTTTAAATGTGGCCTTTTTTATGGTGGTGTCAAGAGCTTGCTGTAAATCTAAATATTTAATCACTGAGCACGTGAGAGAGAGTTGAGTGAGCAGAAGCCATTCTAAATTGAGCACACACCTTGAATGACAAATAGGCCAAACTGAAATTGTTTATAGATTAAATCATGTGCCTTATATCTGCTTTGTTTCAATAAATAAACCCCAAACTTAAATGCAGCTGATTATACATCAAGATGAGGACAAAGGGGATAAAATATTTCCTAAAACTCCATTTTCATGACACGGAGTTTAATTCTTCAATTTCACTGAAATTAACAGATCCTGCTGACTCAGTTTTAAGCTGTTCTTTTATGATGACAAATGATGTACAGCAAGAAACTAGAATTTGACCTTCCCTTCGCAGCTTCTTAGAACAGTGCATATTAGGATAATGCCAAGAATAGTGGGGTTTAAAAACAAATTTAAAAATCGTGACTGAATCCATCAAGAAAAGATTCCATATGTGACTCACTAGCTGCAGCACTGCTTTTCTCTCACCTTTGCACAGTTTCAGCGCAGAGCTGCTCTGTTATTCTGTAACGCACTTCATGCAAAAATTAAGGATTCTGGCTCCCTCAAGGCAAATGTCCTCAACTCATGTTTACTGAGTGAGAAGAAGAGTCATATCTATTTAACTCAGAGTGTTGAAGGCCTAGCACAGAAATCAGGTCTTAATGTCATCGGGGATGGAGTCAAATTGACAACTGGCACACATTTTCCTCGTGAACCATGGAACTTCTAGGCACCCAATGGTAAATCTGTAGATGAGCTCACCCTGTGCTTCCATCTGAGGTTCCTTCAGTCTCCAGGAAAGAGCTTCGCTCTGGTTCACTACACAACACCATCACTGCTGAACCCGGTGCCCTTCTGCTGGTTCCCGTTTGCTTGAACTTTTGACTCAGGAATTGGTGCTGGTGCAGAGGTGGATGGGCGTCATAATCGGCTGCTGGAGTCATACGAGGTGATGAAGTAGGAGGAATCGGCCGTCTCAGATCTGCTCCACCCTTCATTTCTGTATAGAATCTGTGTCAGCTGGATCCCGATGTCCCAATCCTGATTCTTGAGATCTCAACCATATCAAAACGTCTTTGGGCACAACTCAGTTTCTCTACTTGCATTTCAAATGTTCCACTGTTATCATCTATCTCTGAGACCCTCCATGTTTCCCTTTGATTCCTCTAGCCCCAGAAGAAAGCTGAAAGATTTGCTAGGATCTCTTTCCCCCAGTAGAAGCTCTCTGGCTCCGCCAAGATCAATGCTCAGACCTTAAAGAAAATGATGGCCAACAGCTGCCAGCTTATTTCAGGAAGTGATTGTCCTCTTTCTGGAATTTTTGTTTATGCCATTTCCTTACTTTCTGATGTCTTTTAAAATATGTGCTTTTTTTTTGTAGTTTATTTGCCCCTTTTTTGGTGGTTGCAGTAAAAGTGTTGGCTTGCTATGACCTACTACATCCTGCCCAAAAGCAGACCTATTCAAGTTACTTTTAAGATGCTGGTATATGTCTACTCGACCTCATTAACACCTCTGTTCTGTACAGCAAAGGGGAAACCTGTGACAAGGTAGCTTCTTTGGTGAAGGGATAGAAATGAGTATAAAAGTATGCTTTAGGGCTTCCCTGGTGGCGCAGTGGTTGAGGGTCCGCCTGCCGATGCAGGGGACGCGGGTTCGTGCCCCGGTCCTGGAGGATCCCACGTGCCGCGGAGCGGCTGGGCCCGGAGCCATGGCCGCTGGGCCTGCGCGTCCGGAGGCTGTGCTCCGCAACGGGAGAGGCCACAGTAGTGAGAGGCCCGCGTACCGCAAAAAATATATATATATGCTTTATAGAGTCTGGAAACAAACTCTAATCCTTTTCATTGGTATATATTTTAAAAGATACAACCAAGAGACATAAAACTGTTTAAAAAGATCAAAAACACACAAAAGAGCCAAAGTTGGGCGTTGTCCAATTACAGTGACCTATCTTTTTTAACACAGGAATTCCTAATGTCTATTTAAATATAATTAATATATTGTATTAATATATTTTATTATATATATTTTTATTAATAGAATGTTTAGGAACTCACTTCCCACACTCATTTCTGTCCTTTCACACTTGGAGTAGCAGACTGTCAACTGAGGAAAAGATGGAAGTATGTTACCTGTGTTCACACATCCCCACCTGTCCCCTGACATATACATACACCACCCACACGTGCGTACACAGATGGCACTAATGGCAAGTAAATTTTATCAGCCTACCCTATTCTGTTGTTTGCTTAAAGGGCACAGATTAATACTCTTACCAGTTGTTTTGTGGGGTTTTTTTTTCAAGTAAGCTTTTTATTTTGGAATAATTTTAGGTTTACAGAAAAGTTGCAAAAATGAAGTTCCCGAATACCTCTCACCCAGTTCCCTCTAATGTTAATATCTTACATTCAGACCATGCATTTGTCAAAACCAAGAAGCCAACGTTGGCACATTAGTATTAACTCCAGACTTTATTCAGATTTCAGTAGTTTTCCACTAATGTCTTTTTGTTTCATGATCTAATCCAAGATACCATATTGTGTTAAGTGTTTTGTGATTGTTTTTTCAATTGATGTTTTGTAAAGTTTCGCATTTTCTTAATTCAGTGTCCTGTTTGTGCTTCTATATAATCCTTTAGTTTTCATTTGGGAATTGTTTTGAGTGCCAAAGTGTCATGTTTTTCATACTCCAAACTCCTAGGTAGGCCTCTGAAGACAATTTGTCCTTTATTTATGACACTATATATTAAAGTAACTGAAAATATTCAAAATAATGCTTACTTTGTGCAGAGTCCATGAACTCCAACTGGAACACATAAACGTCAAATTTGAGCAATAAATTTTGATTGATTTTGAAATTCCATTTAAGGCACTATTTTTCTGTGTAGAATCTCACGGAAAATATTTTAAAATATTGTTTTATAAAAAATTGTTTCCTATGGGATCTGAAAGTTCTTTAGATAGATTTTTCATAGAATGTCTAAACGATTTAAATACCATTTCAGATTGTCAGAGTGACGGATGTTTTTAAATTATTTTATTAACAGTGATTTATCACTCAAGTTTACAGTACTCTGAACATCATTTTTTTTGCTTCAACTGAACAACTGGCATTTTTCTGTTTTGTTCTTTTCCTTGTTGTGTACTCTACTCTGGAGCACTTTCAAATTTCAAAAAAGAGCTTTTATTTGGGGGGCATCAGTGAATGGGCATGAGCCATTGTATTCAATGAAATAAGCATTGTGTGATTGAAGAATAACTAAGGGGATGGATCATGGTTCCATTAAAAGTACCAAGATACTCCTGGAAAAACTACGAAAATATGCTCTTCCATTAAGGAAAAGCACTTATCAATGCTGCCAGTCCTGGTAAAGATTGTCTACTAACATAAAGCAGACATTTCTTGTAACATACATAAGGAGGGCATTAGGCTTGATCACAGCATAAGTATCTGACAGGTAGGACTCGGACATCTGAAGGTAACTTTGTAGTTCTCATCAACTACAGTTGACTGCAAAACTTGGCACCAGTTCAAGGGGGCAGCCATGCTCTGATTAAAGGTCTGGGCCTACAGATCCGTTTGGAAAGGTTTCGCATTAAGATGATTTAGCCTAAAGAGAAAATTACTAAAGCATGGGTCCCACACTGGTGACTTGAAATCTTATTTTGTTTGGCCCAGACAGTGTGTTTTCTTTGTTTGTTTTTAATATTTGAATTAATTGCTGAACTCTGAAATGTTGGGAGGTCACACTACCAAAATCTGGATTGCCCTCATTTCTACATGTCAGTAAGAAGCTAGAGGTGACGAGCAGGCCCTTTCTCGATGGGGCACTTCCTCTCCAGCCACACACAGTCCTCACCACACGTGATTGTCTCCTAGCCCTTCAGCTGCCAGTTACCATCACTCCTCACACAGCTGTTTTCCTGTGATGAAAAGGCTCTGTTTCCACGGTGCTCTTCAAAGTAAGAAAAACAGCTGTGTTTGAGAAGGCAGTGTTCCTCATTCAGCGATGCTCCCAACCGGCCCTGAGGATATTTGACCTTGTGACCCTGGGTAAAAAGGTGAGGTCATGTTCACCAGAAGGTAACATCCCACTACCCTGACTTTCAAACTGGAATTGAGATATGAGTCCAAACATGGTGATTTTTACCTTTAAATGACTTTTACCTTATCGCCTGCAGTAATGGCGTAGTGGTTTTATGCCCAGACACTGCAGCTAGACTACCTCGGTTCAAATTCCCACTCTGCTGCTTATAATAATGTACGCTTAGGCCAGTAACTTAACCTTTCCATTCCTCAGTTTCCTCAACTATAGAAGGAGGAAAAAGATAGCACCTACATCACAGAGCTGTTGCAAGGATTCCATGAGCCAGTGTGTGGGAGCACTGGAACCAGAGCCCAGTTCGTGTAATGTGGCATTAGGATTAGCTGGTGCAGTTGTACTCACTTTCTGACTGTGCTAACGTGTAATTTATTATACGTGGCTCACATTGCCTCCTAAGTTATAACTCATCCTGGTGTCTGATCTCCACCCACGCTCTGCACCTCCAGGGGTCTGTGCCAGCTCTAGGGTTTGGCGGTGCATTTGCATTTGGAAGCAGGTAAATAAGACAGTGAATAAAATACATTCAGAAATGATAGGGACCTTAGAGACCATCTAGTCCAAGGGCTGGCAGACTTTTCCTATAGAGGGCCAGATTGTAAATATTTTGGCTTTGTGGCCAGATGGTTTCTGTGGCAACTACTCAACTCTGCTGTTGTAGCCCAAAAACCGCCATAGATACAGAATGTATGGGTGTGGCTGTGTTCCAATAACTTTATTTATGGACACTGAAATTTGAATTGCATTTACTTTTCACATATCATGAAATATTCTTCTTCTTTTGATTGTTTTTCAACCATTTAAAAATGTAAAAACCATTCTTAGCTCACAGGCCATAAAAAACAGGTGGAAGACTGAATTTGGCTGACCCCCAATCTAGTCCCAAACTTACAAACTCCAATGCTTTCACCTGGGAATTCCACCTGGGAATTTTTGGTTGCAATGTGAAGCTACCGGACCCCCACTCCAAACCCACTAAATAAAAATCTCCAGGTGGTGGGCAGTGGAATCTTTACTGTGAACATGTGTGTGATCCCCACCAGTGTGCCTCTAGGAACCATACTTTGAGAAACTACCCACGGCCTTCCAATGAATATGGAGACTTCATGGCCCTCTTCATAGATCTAGAAATGATTTACAGAGGTTGAATACAATACGCACCACATTGCAAAAGTGAATGGGATCACTTGTGACCTAAATTATTTAAATGTATTCCTTACATTCTTTTTTTTTTTCAGAGTCTCCTGTTCACAAAGGTCATTATTTCCTTTTACTGTGTTGGAAGGATGTGGTATCATCTTGAAATTACCCTAAAATCACTGCACATTAGAGAAATCTCATTTTGTGTTTTTTGTCAATGTAAGAACATGTGCATGTTTATTGACATCCTTTGTGGTGACAAAAGAAAAAATCTGAAAAAAATTTAAATAGTCTAGTGAATAAAATCTGGTGATGCTTACTTGAAATTTTATGCCACTATGTAAAGAATGTGTTTGAGCTCACATCCCTGGAGGAGGGATGTTAATCACATACAAAAAAAAAAAAAAAAAGCAAGAAACAGTAATGTGTACAATATGATTCCACTTTCATTAAAAAAGGAAATACACTGAAGACACTGGTTACCTCAGACAGATAAGAATAGAGGGGGAAATGGAGGATGAAGGACACAACTTTTTCTTTAAACATATCTTTAGCATTTGACTTTTTGTAGGAATAATTTTAAAATAGAAAAATTTTAAGTGAAAATTGGAAACAAAATTTTGAATAACCTTGATAGCCTGTTTGTTTGGGACAGGAAGCCATTTCCCTGATGAGAAAGAGAGGTCTGCTTCTGAGAGTCACCAACTTGGACAAAGTGGAAAATTTTGGAAAATTTTAATTTATAATGTGAATCTGGCTGCAAAATCACACAGTTATCATCTTCTTTTCCCAACTTAGGTCAGCAGTTCAAGAGATCCTTTGATGTGGAATTCCATGATATAAATCTCATCTAAAGTCAGGTAGAACCCTGACTTTGAACAAACCCCTGCTTTGATTAAACAAGAAAGAGGCAACCCATTCTGCTTTTCTGGTCTTTACTTTTAATAGAGTATAATTTTAATACTTTTAATAGAGTATAATTTTAATAAGAAGTCTGTGGTTTGTTCCATTACAGAAAGTTTCTTAGAAAAGTAATCTATCTAAATAATTGCTAATTACACAGCTCCTGTTAGACTTCCACTTTGCCCTGCTATTTTTTTCAGCAACAGATTTCTTAAGAATTGTGGAAAGCACTGTTATCAAATGCTAGTCTAAATTATTCCATCTCATTTGGACACAACTGTCATTTCCATATAATTATATTTGAGCATTAGATAACTAATGCTTTCTGAAGTCGAGAGAAAAATAGATGAATCTAATAAATCTATAAAGGAATTCCAAATTAAATATACTCAAGTTCAAAGTGAAAATTTCAAGACAAAAAGGGGAACTTCTTTTTTTAATTGCAACTTATGCATTTGTTCACATGCCATTTATTGAGTGTTCACTATGTCAGGACCTGTGCTAGTAAATTTATATGTGCTATCACTCAAAGGGACAGCTCAGAAGAGTTAAGTAACATGCAGTCACATGCTAATAAATGCACAAGCAGTGATTTAACACAGGTATGTACGTACGGACCTGATATTTAACAAACATCATGGTAGCACGGTGCCAGGCACTGTTCTAGGTAGTTTATGAATATTAATGTATCAAATCCTCATAATAATTCCAGAGGTAGGGACTTTTTGTCCATACCACTTATAGGTGAGTTCACACACCCAGAGGGAGGCTAAGTGAATGACGGAGCTGGAGCTCAAACCCAGCCCAGACCCCAGAGGCCATGCTCTAAACCTCCCCACTAGATGGCCTCGTCTGTCCTACAGGCTTTGTTGCCCACTGCACTGGTCTGCTTAGGAAGGCAGACAGACTCATAAGGACAGAAATGGAGTGAGTTGAGTGCTGAAGTCAACAGCAGTGGCTCTGTAGCATTTGGAACTCTGTCATATGAAGTGACTGAAAACCCAACCCAATGCCTTCAGAACAAAAGGAGGAGAGGGAATTTATTGTGTCATGCTTTGGACTGAATTTTATCCCCCCAAAGCTCCTAATGCGGAGGCCCTAACACCCAATGTGACTGTATTTGGAGATAGGGCTTATAATTATAAAAAGAGGTAAGTAAGGTTAAATGAGATCATACAGGTAGGGCTCTGGTATCATAGGATTAGTGTCCTTAAAATAAGAGACACCAGAGACCTTTCTCTTTCTCTCCCTCCCTCTTCTCCCCCTTCCCCCTTCTCCTCCTTCTTCTTCTTTCCCTCTCTCTCTCTCTCTCTCTCACTCTCTCTCTCTCACACACACACACATGCAGACACCAGCATAGAGGCTGCCTGTAAACCAAGAGCAGAGGCCTTCAGGTGAAACCTACCTTGCTGGCACCTTGATCTTGGATTTCCCAGCCTCCATAACCATAAGAAATAAACTTCTATTGTTTAAGTCACCTAGTGTATGGTATTTTGTTATGGCAGCCTGAGCAGACTAAGACACATTATGGCTCTGAAAAGTCCTAGGGCTAATCTAGTTCAGATACAGATGGATTCAGGGGCTCAAATACTAATATAATACTCCAGCTTTTTCTCTCTTGCTCTCTCACTCTCTCTTGCTGTCCCTCTGTCCCTTTCGCCCACTCTTCTTCTTTCCTCTGAATTGATTTCATTCTTAGCATCCTCTCCATGCCCCCACCCCTCAAGCTGACTGAGCGATTCTAGGTCACTAGCTGATCCTAATGATTCTGACGCATGATCCTAATGAAATCCCAGGGGGAAGAGTGCATCTCTTCACCCACAGTTCTAAACAGAAGGGTTGCAATCAAGCCTTACAGGGTTTGCTTGGGTCAGATACCGATCCCTGCACCAATCACTATGGATTGGCTAAGCCTGAGTTACATATCTCCCCGCCGGAGCAGGCAGCCTGGGGTCAGCCCCTTTTGAACTATTGGCTGTGCGTGAAGGAGCGTGTCTCCCCGGGAGGAAATCAGGATGGCGGCACCAGGAGAGAGAAGGGACGCCAGGCCAGCAATGCCAGTAAGTCCACCACAGTGTTTGTTATTAACCTTCTACTAGCTCACTAATTGTCAACAGAGTCTGTGCAGTGAAATGACTTGGGGTTTGTAAAAACTAGATGCCAGAGGCTTACCCTCAGCAATTCAGATTAGATGCTTTGTTCAGAAGCCTTTTGAGGGTGTATGGACCAGAGGCTCTGGTCTGAGATACTCTTCTTTTTTGTTTGGTAACTTAATGCTGAGATTCAGTCTTTTCAGATACAACTTATTGGAAACTAACAAGAATGTTATGATTAAACATGTATTTGGTCTTTGTCCCTGTTTCTGGCAGAAAGCTTCTAAAACTCTTGAATTTCCTAAGTGATAAGGGTGATAAAGGTGTCTTAATATACCTAACAAACCCCTCTCAACCACACCTGAGTTTGTCAATTAGGTAACTTTTGTAAGCACTTAAGGATGGTGCTGGTTGCCAGGGGAACCAACCCAGTGATTAAAGGGTTGGAGATTTCAATCCCACCCCACCTCTGGGGAGGAGAGAGGGACTGGAGGTTGAATCAATCACACATATGTAATAAAGCCTTCATAAAAACCGTAAAGGACAGCGTTTGGAGAGCTTCCAGGTTGGTGAACACGTGGAGGCTGGGAGACAGTGGCCCACTCGCCATTTCTCCATACCTTGCCCTACACTCTTTTCTACCTGGCTGATCCCGAGTTATACCTTTTAATTATAAACCAGTAATCTAGCGAGTATTTCCGAGTTCTGTGAGATGCTCACTGGAACCTCCAATCCATAGCTGGTTGGTCAGAAGCACAAGTAACAACCTGGGCTTGTAACTGGCATCTGATGTGGGAGAAGGGGGCTTGTGGGACTGAGCCCTTAATCTGTAGGAGCTCAAGCTGTTCTCTAGGGAGGGTCAGAATTGAGTTGAAGTGTAGGCCATGCAGATGGTGTCAGAGAGTTGCTTGTTGGTGGTGTGGAAACCCCCCACGCACACGTTAGAATTGGTGACCAGAATTTTTAGAGATACTCCCAATTCAACCACTTTTTAATGTTTGTGTAAAATTCGCCTATTAAAATGCAGCTGTGTACCAAAAATGACATTCCCTTTCCTAAAAACTAGCAAGTAAAGGAAATAAAATTGTCCTTTGAGAAACAAATTATAAGATATACAATCAGTGGATTCGAGTATAAATCTGCAAAGCAAACTAAAGGAGCCAGAACGGAGCTTAAGTCCAGCAGGACAACAAGCATGCAATGCATTCTTATTATTTTACTTCTGTGACTTACCATTTATGCGTGGTGCTGAAAATATTTACTTCCAACGGGAAAAGGATTACAGTGTGTTTTTCATCCACATGCAACTTTCTCCTCACTGCTAAATTTGCTAACTTTAACGGCCATTGATACCATATCCCTTTATTTCTGGGTTTTGTTTCGTTGCCTGTGTGAGAAATAAGCATGGAAACAAAATCAAAATGAAACAAAGAGCAGAGTACGAAAGAAGAGAAGAAAGAATACAGAGTGTGGGAAGGCTGGGAAACCCCATTCTGCTGAATTTCCTAGCTGAAGAAGCAGCCTGGACATTCATAGAAAAAAAACTGGATCTCATCTGGGATAGCAGTTGTTCAGTTTGTGGGAGTGTCCAAATATGTATGAATAAGCGTATTAACAGAGGAGTGAACTCTTACTCTGAAACTGCTGGGGAAAGAAATGGAAAGGAGCGTTTAAGTAGAAGTAGGAAAAGAGTTGCGATACCCTCTTAGCCGTAAGCAACAGAAAATAATTCTGGCCTTACATTTAAACAGAAATGGAGTTTTTTTTAATGAGTAAAGTTTAGCTCATAGAAGCACCATAAAGCCAAATAACCAGGCTTAGAATGTGGGCAGAAACAAGGTCAGACCAAGGCCGAAATCATGGTACAGGCCAGTGCGACGAGATCGCCGCTGCTGCCTTCACGGGAATCTGGACGGTGCAGCTGGCTCGTCCAGCCCTGCACACTGGGTGTCATTGTCACATGCATTTCATGGCATGTTTTACACAGTCAGTGTAAACTGTGACTTCACGAACAGCAACTTCCTTATGTAAAGAAAGTTAACTGTAACCGAATTGTATTTAACATCTTAAAAATGTGCAATTTATCAACATCTAATAAAATGAACATACTTATATTTTATCACCCAATAATTCCACTTTGGAGTATATGCCCTGGTGAAATGCACTGAGTGTGCACAAGTATCTACACACCCAAGGATGTTCATTGGAAAATAATCGTCCTCTTCAATTTTTTTTTTAAATCAGTGCCTTAAATGCAGATTAGAAGAATGCTTATCAAATGGCCAAAGCTGGGATAGAGAAAAAATAATTTCTAAAAATCAGTCTGAATCAGAAGAGAGATTCCAAATATTTTCAGAAGCCTGGAACACTAGGGTAAAACTGACAAAATGGAGTATAACAAAGTACATTTTTTTTTGCTTCACTTTTTAATAACCAGCTGTATGAGTACAGAATAAAGAGGACCTGACTTTGGGGGCTATTTCCTAAGAAAATAACTTGAGACGTCTGAGTTGACCACAAACCTAGTATGCACATTATATGATGGCTACAGTAGCTCTGCTCTCAGGTTAGATCCAGCCTTGTGTTCAGTTCAGGAGGAGGGAAATTGACAAACCGGAAGAACTGCAGAGGAGGGAGATCAAGATGAGAAGTGTGATACATTATATGAAAAAGAATAGAAGGAAACAGTAATATTTAGGCTGAAAATAAAGAATAAGGGAAGATGTAACTGTTTTCTAACATTATGTGGAAGAGAGAAAAAAACCTGAAAACCACAGAATTTCATGATCTGTGTTCCTCCAGGGGATAAAACATAAACAAATGGATAGAAATTACATGAACATGGATTTTGTTTTGATATAAGGATAGACTTTGTAGCATCTGTAGGTTTCTAATAGTTTAATGAGGTAGTGAGTTCCTTACTACTGGAAGTAATGATGGCTCTCTTTTTATTGGGTCAGAGATTTTAAATATTTAAACTTTACTTGTTAATATTCTTTTGCATTCAAACTTTTTACTTTTCAGATAAGAAAATAGGCTTTCAGAGTAAAGAAAAAAGAACACTAATAGCTTGGTGAATATTCTATATTCAAGATTCTTTATCTAACTGATCTTAATCAGAAGCCATCAGATTTAATTACAAAATAACGTGGTTTCTGTCTGTCTCTCCTTTTAGTCCTCAGTGGGGCTGTTCCTTTCCCTATTTGGATGGCATCCTGGGCCGGCCTGTGACTTTGCAAGTTCTATTTAGTTAATAGTCCTACACTTACCTCAAGTCATAAACACAACCTAATTTATGATTTAAAACATGTTATTAAGTGTCCATTGACAGATGAATGGATAAAGAAGATGTGGCACATATATACAATGGAATATTACTCAGCCGTAAAAAGGAGCGAAATTGAGTTATTTGTAGTGAGGTGGATGGACCTTGAGACTGTCATACAGAGTGAAGTAAGTCAGAATGAGAAAAACAAATACCGTATGCTAACACATATATATGGAATCTAAAAAAGAAATGGTTCTGAAGAACGTAGGGGCAGGACAGGAATAAAGACACAGATGCAGAGAATGGACTTGAGGACACGGGGAGGGGGAAGGGTAAGCTGGGACGAAGTGAGAGAGAGGCATGGACATATATACACTACGAAACGTAAAATAGAGAGCTAGTGGGAAGCAGCCGCATAGCACAGGGAGATCAGCTCGGTGCTTTGAGACCACCTAGAGGGGTGGGATAGGGAGGGTGGGAGGGAGACTCAAGAGGGAGGAGATATGGGGATATATGTATATGTACAGCTGATTCATTTTGCTATACAGCAGCAGCTAACACAAAAATGTAAAGCAATTATACTCCAATCCCTGGGGACTCCCTCCCAGATCCCTCCGCTGAAACCCTCTTACCATGGGCTGGGCCTCAGCTTTGACTGAGCCTCTCCATCCTGCTTTAGACATGTGCCTGCCGTCTCCTTTCCCCGCGGACCGTGTACTCGAGTGGAATCCCTTTAAAAACAACCAGGCTGACCTCACAGCCATAGTTTCTACAACTAGTCCCCATGATCCGTACACCTTAACTTGATACTGGGCAGGTGCAGTTACTGCCCAGAGGCAACTCTCTGCTCTGTTGTCATCAGCTGCTCTCACTCCCTCAGGCACGCTGTGGCCCAGGAACACCTACCGTACTCTCTGAGTGGTTCCAGGGAAGCCCCGCTCACCAGGCTTGCCTTGGGGAGGCTGCACAACCACACCCCTCCCCGCGGGGGGAGGTAAGAATGCAGTTCTCACCCAGGAAAATCTCCTGATAGACCCTCTCCAAATCCCAGCCCTTTTGTTGTTTTCATATCGCTGCTCTCAGTGAAGGACCCAGGTAAAGGGCTCATAACGTCAGTGGACTCGAGTACTTTCTTTCCAATGGACTCGAGAATTTTGCATTTTGAAGATCTATTATATCTGGTAGCTACCACACCTTGGTGCCCTGGTCAAATTTTTAAATTAAACATCCCTATTATACTCATTTATTCCCCTCGACAAACCCATTTGATAAGCCTCAATATCCACATTTTACGGAGAGGAAAAACTGAGGCACAGAGAGATTAAATAATTTGTCGAGACCATGATCATACAGCTTGTAAATCGTGAGACTGGATACTATAAATGCAGAATCTGTTATCCACATGTGCACCATACTGTGTTGGGTTAGCTGGTTGTGTTGTGTAGAAGAATCAAGCTACATGTATCATTTTCCTTGTGGGAGCAAAGGGAGGAGGATTGTCGCTGCTGCACTGCTGGAACCAAACATCAATTTCTAATTAACGTAGTTCAGTCAGTGGCTGCTCAAGATCTCTCCTTGGAGGAGCAATACATCCTGACGCGTGCAGCCAGAGAGCAGCTGCATATGTACGTTATTCAGCCAATTTAGCTGTTGGATTTCTATGACAAAGGATCACAATAAACAGTTACTGAGCACTTACTAAGTGGCACTCACCCGGATTCTTTCATCCTTTCCTCATAACACAAAGGTAGTATGTTTCCCATTTTACGGATGAAGAAAGAGAGACCGGAGGAAAGGCACTGGGAGAAAACACCAAAGACAGAAGCCAGACTTCTCGTTCCTGTTCCATCTCTCGCTAGTGCTCAGAGTTTGCTGATCCGATTCCATGACTTCTTAGGGCCATATTTCTCCTCATCTATCAAATGGGAAGAATAACGTACATCCTATTTGCTTTGTAGGATCCTTGTGGTGTCAAATGGGACAATGGGTGGGGAAGAACTTTCAAAACCAGAAAGTACTGTCCACATTCAGGGAATCATTATGACTACGTGATTCCCAGCCTGCTGCAGGTAAAACTGCAAACTCTGCCTTTGCCAAGGGTCGCAGGACAAGGACCGCAGTGCTGTTGTCCAACATTCATGGCAGATGAGAGATTGTGTCCTGAAAGTCATTTAAACAGAAGGAAAGGTAACATAATTAAAACAAAGCAAACCCCTCAGAAATAGTGTTGTAGGGCTGAGACAGGGCCCGGCAGAGAAACCTTTGGGATACTTGCATTGCTCTTGAGAACTATTACAGAGCTTGAAAATGAGAGCCAGGTGGAGGAAAAGGGAGTAAGGCCACAAAAGATGAGCAGAGAGAGAAAAGAAACACAAGCTCACAAGTTTGGGGACAGTGAGAATAACAATACGGAAAAGTGTTTTTAAATCCACTCAAAAATGACCAGCGATTCTAAGATATGACTGGATGTTTGCAGAACACAACAGCTGCTGCATTCCACAGTCTAGAAGGGAAATAATGGAAACTTTCTTTTCTCTTTTCCAACAAGACATAACAGAGGCAGAGCTGATGTAATTAATGAAAAAAAGATGGCTATTTGAAACAGTGAAGGCGCTGAACAACAGAATGGAATGGAAATGAGGCCCACATTTAGGGACAATTCATTATTTATCTGCTGTTCTTTTTTATGTTCACCACGTTCTGCTAATATTCCTCTCTCCAGGGAGACTACCAAACCAGGTTGGTTAGCGATATAAGCACGAGCAGTTAGACGCTATGATATAAACTGCGGGTAGATGGAGTTATTCCTTGAATATCAATTAACAGAGTCCATCCAACTTGAAGACTCTTACAATTGTATACTTCAACTTAATGGATCTGTTTTCAAATTCCCTTTAATGGTCCTTCTGTGTCCATAGTATCTACTTTTCCAGACATCCTTAGTAGAAACCATTATGGACAATGTATGTAGAATCCCCTAAGGAGAGCATATGGAGGAGAGACTGTGGATTGCCAAATTTAGCAGCTCTGGAGAGAGTGTTTTTGAATTAAACTTGAGTCTATGGGGATTACAGTTCATTTATGACTGGCAAAACATATCTTCCGCATTCTGAAAGATAAATCCCACTGATGTACATGTGGATTTCACAAGTGTTTCTCAAAAACCAGAAGACAAAAAAAAAAAATCTTCCCACAAAATGTAGAAGTTCTATAATAGTTTGGAATTATGATAAGTCACATGTTATTTTAGCCATATTCTTACTGTCAAATAGGGGATTTTGTAAGTGCTATACGAACTCTGACCTGAGGAAACTTGGTTCAGAAGTTGCATGCCTGAGACGTTAGGGTAAAATGACCGTTTTGAAAAACTTAAAGGACTGACAAGGCAGTGACAACAGTCTTTGGTGTTTTAAAGATATGTAAAAAAATTTCGAAAGTTTGGGGAGGGGGGAACCAGAGTATTGTCAACTTTTTCTTTTGCCAAATAAGATCAGTTTTAATTTTATTTTTACTTATTTTATTCCATTATTATCTTTTTCATAAAAAAGATAATTGGTAGCACAAACAAAAAGTTTAAAGTGCAGTTCTTTAAATTTAACGTACTTAGCTTCATGAAAAATCATCTTGGTTTATCGTAGTGTTCTGATTTCATGGTGGACCAGGGGAAATACAAACCAGTAGCAAACCAGAGATGGTCTGAGGAGCCACAGCTGAAAACCACTAGCCTGATTCACTTCATTAGCACAAGCTAGTTCTCTATCCTAAGCAACCATTAAAATCTAATTCAAAAACTTCCAACATCCAGCAAACTCCTGTAATTTAGGGCAAAGTGATTAAATCTTCTAGTGAATGTTACATTTATTGGAGAATGGTGTTTTATTCTGTACCCATTCAATAAATTTCTTGAAAAACAATTTCTTTTTTTAATTTCCATTTTCAAGGACCTGATATAGCTAGGATTTTACCCATCTTCTAATAGTTAAAACTATTATCTTATCTTGAAATGCTAGTAAACTTCTAACTTACATGCACAAAATACTCTTAATTCTAGCTTTCCTTTTTTCATCCTGAATAAAAAAGCTTTTTTAATACTCTTTTTTATAGGTTAAATCAAACCATGAACTCCATGAAACTACTAAGATTGCTTGTTTTTTGGCATTGTCTTGTGTTTGTGTTAGATGTCTAATATTAAATGTTCCTATGAGTGAAGAATTAAGAAGCCTTATTATTCAGAGTTTTTTTGTTTTGTTTTGTTTTGTTTTGGCTGCGTTAGGTCTTTGTTGTTGCACGCAGGCTTTCTCTAGTTGCGGCAAGCGAGAGCTACTCTTCCTCATGGTGCATGGGTTTCTCGTGGTGGTTTCTCTTGTTGCAGAGCACGGGCTCTAGGCGCGCGGGCTTCAGTAGTTGCGGCATATGGGCTCAGTAGTTGTGGCTCACAGGCTTAGTTGTTCTGCAGCATGTGGGATCTTCCTGGACCAGGGCTTGAACCCATGTCCTCTGCATGGCAGGCGGATTCTTAACCACTGCGCACCAGGGAAGTCCCTATTCAGAGATTTTTGATGTTGCAACATTTCTAAATGGAATTTGGCCTATTTTAAAAATAAGTTTATTAATTCTGGTGGAGCACATTTCTTACCGTGTACTTAATTTTGAAAACCTTGATTTGGGATACTTATATTCAAACACACCGAGTTCTTTTTCCCACCTGTTTGAAAATTAATGTTAGTACCCCGATACTTTTAGGAGAAGAAAACTAGCTAAATCTTTCCTCTGGCAAGATCTGTGAGCAATCATCTTGAGTATTAAATTATTAAAGGCCAGGGAAGGAGAGTGTAGTTTTTTTCCTCCTTACCCTGTTACTCTAAAAGCCAACATATGCTTAAATTCTATCTACACAAACTAAGCCTAAAATCCCAAGCCAGGTCCACACACGAAAAATATTTTTTTCCCATGGGAAATTAACCTGAATCCTGGAAAGTAGGTCTAGGGAGGGGAAACGCTGATGAAGAGACTTTCACGTTTTTACTGGTATCAGTTCATGAATGTTTGAATTTTTTTTCAACAAGCTTGTCTTCCTTTTGTAATAAGTAAAATTATCAAGAATTGTTTTTGAAATCTGAAATATGTGTTTTCCTGACTCTATAGCAACTATGCTTTCATTCTCAGAAATAAGTAAAACACAGGTGGGAGGTGAGGGTCAAAACCCAACAGGTTTCTTGAACTGAAGAAATTATTGAATATAGAATTTGAAACTGCATTAAAGCTAGCAGAGATCTGTTACTTTTCTTAAATATTTACTCTTCAATTCATGCCAGTAACTTTCCCTAGACCTCACAAAAGCAGCGGCTCTTTGCTGAAATTGTCAAAATGACTTTGGCTACATTATTTGAGAACCAGTAGAGGTCGCCATGTACCATGTTCTATCATTTTAGGGGGAGGAAAAGAACTGAAAATCTGATTGGTTGGTAAAAACTGCACAAAGGGGTCAGAAGTTTTCAATATGAAGCTTTTCTCTTGGAAGCTTTGCATAATTGAATCAATATTCAAGTCAGGAAAAAAAAGTATAAATACAAATAATGGATACAAGATGCTGGTGTTATAGAACTTCAAAACACAGAATTTCTTAGAAATTACATTAAAAATTCTTCTAGTTGACTTAGTTAATACAGATCCTTCTTTATGTCAAAATATTGGGACAAAAACCTCAAAAAGTTATCAGTCCCAACATGGTAAAATCCGTATATTTGTAAGTGGCTTTGTGGTCTCTTTCTACCACTATGTTTGGAATGCTTAAAAATCTCAAATGCTTGTTTTTGCCCCCAACTATCCTGTGACTTTCATTCTGTATGTTAGATTTTTTTTTTTAATGTATTAGTTTTCTCAACTAACAATATAAGTTACCCTGTCACAGAGTTAGTATAACTAGTGGCTATCACAGTTTACAAAGAATATTGAAGCTTGATATGTAATTACTGCTGCTGGGCTTCCCAAAGATAGTTTAAAGTTTAATTTATTTTCTTTAAGGCATGATTGATTTGTGAAGAAAAGACATAGTTTGGAGGTAGAATGTATAGATATCTTGAAATAATAAAAAATCAGCCCTTGGGAATTCCCTGGTAGTCCTGCGGTTGGGACTCGCGCTTTCACTGCCAGGGCCCAGGTTTGATCCCTGGTAGGGGAACTAAGATCCCACAAGCCACGCAACATGACCAAAAAAAAAAAAAAACCAAACCAGGCTTTTGGAAGAGAGGATAAGGGAATAAGTTTAAGCCTGGTAATTCTAGAATAGACAAATAGGTAGATATATAGGGATATGCAACTCAAACTAGGGAAATTTTTTCCTATAAACAATTTTCTCACAGAGAAATGATTGCTTCAGAAGTTAGTAAGCTTACCATTGCTGGAAACTTTCAAACAGATTAGATACTCACTTGGTGAGAAATGTGTTAGTGATTTAATTTCTCAGGTTTGGGTGAAAAGCTGTATTAAACTTCTAAGAAAAAACAATTTTAATTCTTTAAAATTTTTTTTAAATTGGTGACAGTGTTATATTAAAATTGAGTGATATTAGAATAATGCTAGCCGATGTGACAAATAAGTCTGAAAATGTTAGTGGCTTAACACAACCATTTCTTTTGAACTCAGGTACTGGTCCAATGCCGTTTATTGATGGTTGGTGGTTGACTTTCCTCTATATGGAGATTCAGGGACTCAGCTTCTGTCCATCTTGTGGCTCATCATCTCCTAGGGCCTTGAAGTACTTTGCCTCCAACCAGGGGAAGGGGAAAGAAAGAACAGGGAATGTACACCTACTTCCTATCTTATTGGGGAAATGACACAATTACTCCTGCTCATATTCCATTGGCAAGAGTGAGTCATACAATTCCATATAGATTTAGGGAGAAAGGGACTTTTCCACCATCCATCCCTTTCACCACTAAACATTTGTGAATGCCTTTCTTCTTAGACATGAAACAAAATCATTACCCCTTCAAGGAAGTCAACTCAGAGTTACACTCAGTAGTTTCATCCAACTCAAAGTTCAGAAAATTTCAATGACGTATAATCCTCTCCATCAGGTATGAATGTAACTCTTCATCATCTGGTATCTATGTTTGTTTCCTAAAGTAGATTGCATCATTGGCCCAAATCATGACCACTTCTTGCATCTGCATCCTTTGCCATGTAACTTTACAGTGTCCACTCATTGTGGGTGAAAGGTTGCACCCACACTTTGAGCTCAGTCACATGACTTGCTTTGACCAGTGGGACGGTAGCAGACAAGTTGTAAACAGAAGCTTGCCCTCTACTACTAACATGAGAACATGCTCAAGGCTAATCTACACAAGGATGAGCACACATGAAGCAGAGCCAATTGCTCCAGCCAAGGCGTCCTAGGTTAGTTGACAGCTAGCCAAGCTTCAGATATATGAGTGAGCTAAGCCAAGACAGAGCCACCTGGCTAAACCTCAGCTGATCCTAGACAGGTGAGCAATAAAGATTTAATGCTGTAGGACACTTAGGGTTTTGTAATGGTTTATTGTGCAGCCTTATTGTGGTAATAGATATCGGATAGCTTTCCCACAGTAGACTTTCAGCACTTAGTGAACAGAAACTTTATTGTTTTGTTTTCCTGTTTGTAGTGTGGATAATATCTATTAAAGTGCTTTTCCAAATTGGAATTCAAATTTTTGTTGAGCTCAATTTCATATATCACAAGATTTAGCTAGAGAATATGCTTGAAATAATGTCAAACATAAGCATAAATCACTTTTTATATAGTTCTAGCACTTTTAACTTTTCAAGTCACTTTCAGATCTCCTTTCATTTGATTTTCATAGCAATCCTGATGTAAGGTAAAACAGATATTAATTCTATACTACTATCAAATCTCTGTGACTGAGTGACTTGGTCCGATGACTATGGGTTAACAACAGAACACACTGGAATCCATATCTCCTGGCTCCTAAAATCTGCTCCCACTGCTGAATAGGCCTCATTAGAGAATTAAGGACACAAAATTTCCATTGCTATTCTATGATAAATATAGTTGTGACATTTTTGCTTCATAAGTGGATAGTTTCAAGGGTAAGCTTTCTTCCTTCAGAATGATCCCAGCTTATGCCTGTTCTCTCTAATGGAATGCTAATGCCAGTATTTTCTATACCAATTAGAGGAGCTGAAGAACTAAGTGATTGGTAAACAAGAATTGGATGTAAATAAATTTTGGCCTATAACAGAGTTTTTCAACCTTATCACTATAGACGTTGTGGGTTAGACAATTCCTTGATGGGAGAGGAGGGGTACCCTGTTCCTTGTGGAATATGTAGCAGAATCCCTGCCCTGTACCTAGTGTATGCCAGTAGCGTTCCCCAAGTTATGACAACTAAAAATGTCCAGATATTGCCAAATATCCCCCCCACCATTGAGAAACATGGGTCCACAGATTAAATGCAACCAGGGTTTTACGAGAGTGTCAGATTCCTTGGACATGAGAGCTGACATCTAAGGGATGAGTTCGTGCAACCTTTTCATTTTATAAGAGAAGAAACTACACCCAAGGGTTATGATGCAAGGCCATAAGCCTGATTAATGCCATGTCTTTTGACACAATTCAATCATTTCATCTGCTGTATATCTGCTCCCCTGTACTCTGCAAGTGCAGTCTCAGAATTTCGAATAGCCCATTCAACTTCTCATTCCTGTTCTGGGTCCAGGTGATGATTTATTAGCCTTCCTTTGGGTTTCCATAGGAGCTTGATCCTACCCAGATAAGGTCACAGGTATATTCTTAACTGACTTCTTTTTTCTACCTCTTTAATTCACTCACACACTTGACCATATTTGCCATTCTTCCCCAGGCCAGACCCAAGTAATAGTCTTTTTTTTGGTCTCTCTTTTCAATCTGTATTTTTAGGCCCAGCTCTCCAGCTGTTCCCAAGATGCTAACTTCTTTGACTATCCCTAGATTTTATCTTCTTTTTATCCTTTTCCTCTTTCAGGCCTTCTTTGAAAACAACCTTTACCATTCCACAGTTGTAGACCCTGGGGTACCAACTGTCTCAAGGAAAGACCTCCTACAGCCAAGAGGACCTTTTCGACGCAAGATCTGCATATCTCCTTTCATTCCCATCACCCTCCCAAATCCCCAATCAGATATTCATGAGGCATATTTTCACCTTAAAAGACAAATTGTCAGTTTGTCCTTGGACTTCTCCATTGCTCTCTTTCTGAAATACTTGTACGTCCTATTCCAGCGCACGAACTCTCCCCTCACTCCCCACTTGCAGCAGCTCCTCTTTCTCGTCATTGCTGTGGGGCACAGGGTGTATTTTCTATCCCAGTCCCTTCTTTTAAACATGTAAATGAGCAAAACAAAATAGCTCTCTATCAAATGTGTATTAACAAATTCAGTCCTTTGGGAATGCTGCTCTAAGAATTGGGTGGAAAACAATTATTTGATAAGGGTGCAAACTACAATAAAAAGTCCATAATTAAAAACTAGGTATTATAGTATTCAAAGAGAAAAATGTCATCTATTTGTATTCAGGAAATTGACTCCTTTCATTCTAGCTTATCCAGAATATAATCTGGTTTCCAATGATTATGTACTAACCAGTTATAAAAATTTGCTACCATGTGGAGTAAAGAGAAAAAAATAGCATGCCATGGAGCATTCAGGTAAAAGGCAGTTGGAAACTATAAACTCTTATCACTTCCTTTAAGAGGGGTTATTCACTTTCTTTTAAAATTATCTTGATTTATTTAAGAAAAAGATGAAGGTAGGGAAAGATTTGGGAAAGGAAGAGACTCAAAAATCTCTGTAGAGATTTTAGCTGGGGCAAATAAAAACAGAAAAGATTTATAAGTGAGGATGCAAGGTGCTGAGCAACTTCTGCTCCAGAAGGAGCCTTAAAAAAGAAGCTGAGTCCAAGATCAATAAAAATAAGACGGAAGGGGGCTTCCCTGGTGGCGCAGTGGTTGAGAGTTCGCCTGCCGATGCAGAGAACACGGGTTCGTGCCCCGGTCTGGGAAGATTCCACATACCGCGGAGCGGCTGGACCCGTGAGCCATGGCCATGGCCATGGCCGCTGAGCCTGCGCGTCCGGAGCCTGTGCTCCGCAACGGGAGAGGCCACAGCAGTGAGAGGCCCGCGTACCGCAAAAAAAAAAAATAATAAGACGGAGTATATGGGTATATATAGTTCTGAATGTCCCATTAACATACAATAGATATTAATAAATATCACCTGGAAAATTTAAAGTTTTAATTCTCAGCTCTGATTTCAAGTTTCATATGGTTTTCTTGATTTCAGGAAAAGTAATTTCCAAGCTTGAGGAGGTTCTTTTGGCTTGCTGTCTGGATTAGAAAGGAACAGTTCTTATACTTATCATATAAGCAAATAATTTTTAATGAAAACATCTTTTCAAAAATGTACTCACAGCTATATGTTTTTAAGATACCTACTAATGAGAATTTTATTTTAAGTAAACATTGTGCCTGGGTCTAGGAAACCACAAAGTGTAGAGGAAAGTTGACAGTGATCAAGTAAATTTAGGCTGTGGTTATGTGTTTGTACGTGAAAGTTGGCTTTGTAAAATTTAGTCGGTTTGCCTGTATTCCTCTTAATGCTTCATGAAAACATGATGGTCAAATAGTATAATTTACTTCTCATTTTTTATTTATTTGTGAGTATTGGCAAGAGAAAACATGGACTAACCAGAGCAGGCCTCTGATTCTTCCTTCTCAGTAGCTGCTAGACAGCAGGAGGCCAATCAGTTACCCATGGCCCCAATATTGCCCTGTAAGTAACAAACAGGACACTTCAGAGAAACATACGACAATAAACATTGATTTCTTTTGTTATGAGTACAGGACTTGGCTGGTGTCTGCAGATCTCAGCTGGGCTCAGCCAATCTGAATTGGTCTTGCTTCTGCTTCTTCAGCCAATTGGAAGGCCAGCTAGGAGCTGGTTCTTCTAGGATGGCCCCAGCAGGAGCCACTCTGCTCACCCCCAAGGTTTTCTCACTTCCCTTTAGCAGGCTAAAGGGACTTACTCTCATTGTGGTGGCAGGAATCCAAGAAAGCAAGCAGAAGTGTACAAGGCCCCTTGAGACCTAGGCTCAGAACTGGAATTACTTGGCTTATGACAACATACTTATGACCAAAGCAAGCCACAAGTCTATAGCCTGGAGCCAAGGCTGGGAGACAGACTCCAGGTCTTCATGGAAGGCACTGGAAAGTCATATCTCCAAAAGGGTGGCAGAGAGACGGGTAGAAATTGAGACAGTTTTTGCAACGAATCCACTACACGGAACAGCAACCCTGGTAGAAATGGAAACTGGAGAGGGAGAGTGTATCTTAAGGCTATATTTTCTTAGCAAGCACCCTGCTGTTATGTACATTATATATTTATTGAGGGAGGTGTGATGCTATCTCCTTTGTGGCACACTCGCTACTGACACTATTTTATATTTTAAAGCACCATGGAAAAATCAGACAAAGCAGTTCAAGTTTTGGTATATTTTAGTAATTCAGAACTTCATTTATCTAAGCCAGTTTCTCCACTACCACTAACCTAATATTGTGAATCTTTTCTTTAATTTGTTCTGCGTACATAAAAGTTAGGGCTTCTTTTTTTTTTCTTTAATCTTTCCATAGAGAGTGTGATTATTGTCTCTCTTGTTCGTGTGTATATACTTCCACTAGTACTAATTCTCCTTGGTGATAAAATCTCTTTTTTTGTTTTTTCCTTCCCTTAAGCATACATTCCTCCTCCTTACAACAGCAGCACTTTGATTTTTCTGTGGGGAATTACCCCTCTTCCTTTTCGTGAAGACTGCTTATGGCTGTCAAGATATAGGGACATAACTCAAACTAAACCAATGGCCCCTCTGCCCAGGGAATTTTAATACTTGGTTCCTTGGCGCCTTCTTTAATTCTATGAATTACTTCATAGCTTTCCAAGAAATTTCCTTTTGCAGGTTATCCAGATGTGTTTTCTGTTCCTTACAATCAGGGAACACTGAAAAATGCATCTCTTAAATTTTACTACATAGGCGCTTTCCCTTACCTGCAGTAATTTACAGTATATTGTTATCACTCCAAGTTCTTATCTATGGAGCATAACTTAGGTATATTTACCTTTAAAAAAAGGGCAGAAAGGTATTGAATATTTGGATGCATGAGCAGCCATAGGAGATGTTGGAATGGGGATCATGGTGGAACATATAGTGTCTGTTTATATTTATTGACAATAAAATGAAGCTAGAGATAGTAGAAGTGGTGTGATCTTGGAAGCTAGACAGATCAGGGTTCTAATTATACGTGAGCTACACACTAGATTACAGTCTTGGGTAAGGTAAAACATTTAGTTTCTTAACTATCAAAGTGTGACATGAGATTTTATCATAGTAATCCTAGTGAGAATTAGAAATAATATATAAAGTGTTTGCCACATTGTAGGTGCTCAACAATTTATAAGTATTAGTATTAAGCATATACATAGTGAAGAATTAACTTTACCCAAAGAGCAGTCTGTCCTTGTCCCTGCTCCTGGGAAGTAAACTCTAAACCCATGGAATTTCCCATGTAATAAGAACAACTTTGTTATTCATGGTGGGTCTCTCAGAACACACCTGATATTCTATGGTAATGAGGTGTCTCCATCACCCTGGATACTTCATGTTAGCAAGATGACTTGAGATGGAGTCTGGGCACACTCAGACACCATCCATCGGATGAAAGGATTGAGACTTTGAGCCATGGGTTATCAGCCTGAACTCTGGGGAGTGGAAAGGAGTAGACACTGAGTACAACCACATGGGCAGTACTTCAATCATACCTATGTAATAAGGTGTCAGTAAAAACTCTGGACACTGAGGCTCAGATGAACTTCCTGGGTTGGCAATACTTCATGTACAGATTACCACATCTCGATGCTGGGAAGGGTAAGATGTCCCTGAGGACACAGAAGCTTCACATTTGGAGCCTGCCCAATCCCAGATTCAGTTCTGTGCATCTCTTCCTTTGGCTATAATAAAACTATAATCACAGGTACACCTTTTTCCTGAATTCTGTGAGTCATTCTAGTGAATTATTGAAACTGATGATAGTTTTGGGAAATCCCCAAACTTGCAGTTGGTGTCAAGTCTTGAACTGAATTGTCAGTCTGGAAGATTGTGGCCTTAGCCTTGAATGTGGCTAATTCTGAATAGCATATTTTATTCAACCAAGTGAAATGAATGTTACCTCCTTGAAACTGAGAAAGAAAATTTGGTTTATCTTCCAGGCATCTGGGAATGGTAACTGGAAATTAGTTGTATTTAAAACATGCAAATACAAGTATTACTCTTGTAATTTAGTGCATGTATTTTATGTTACCATTGTTTTATTTTGGCAAATGTTAAAAAAAAAAAAAAAAAAGCCAGGCTTTCCAGGCAGGATGGGCCAGGAACTACCCTCAGCCTCGGCTCTGAATTAATTCCCCCCCACCTGGACGGTAGCTTGTGAACCCTCCTTGTGATTGTGGCTTTTCCTGAGAGGCTGTCAGCTCCACCCACCCACCTCTCAGTTCCTGTGCTGTTGGCCGCACAGCTTCCAGGTGTCTGCTCCTCTGGTGAGACGGGGCCGGGAGATTCTCTCCTCAGCTCCTTGCCTGGGTGGGCAAGTCAGGTTCTAGGGCCAGCAGAAATCCTCGTTTGAGGGTTCCGTCAAGTTCCCCGGTCAGAGTGCTGCCGCTGAGCAGAGCGGCTGCTTGGGACTACTGCTTGGGCACTGCGGAAAACCTTGTTGGAATGTGACATGTTATCACTTTGGGACCATTGTCCAGCTGCTCCTGACTTGGCTACATGAAGGCTCAGACTGTCCCAGTCTCTGAACTGAAGGGAACCAACACTATTAGCATATTTCTCACCACTGTGAATGCAAGGTGATTCAATGAGAGTATCAGGAGGACATCTATAAATCCCAGACTGGCATGTGCAAGTTCTGAGGAATGGTGGAATAACCCAATGTATCTGGGTGACCTGTGGAGACAGCTGAGACATGGCTACAACAGGGCAGTGGCTGACACCCAACTCAGCCCATCTTCTCTAGCCGTGTGGCTGACAGGGTCTTGGTGCTCTGGCCGACTGTCAAACCTGAGCCTCTGAGCTGGGAGAGCCGAATTCAGGACACTGGTCCACCAGAGACCTCCTGGCTCCATGTAATATCAATTGGTGAGAGCTCTCCCAGAGATCTCTGTCTCAACACTAAGACCCAGCTCCACTCATCGACCAGCAAGCTCCAGTGCTGGACACCCCATGCCAAACAACTAGCAAGACAGTAACACAACCCCACCCATTAGCAGAGAGGCTGCCTAAAATCATAATAAGTTCACAGACACCCAAATCACACCACTGGATGCAGTCTTGCCCACCAGAAAGACAAGATTCAGCTTCATCCATCAGAACACAGGCACCAGTCCCCTCCACCAGGAAGCCTACACAACCCACTCAACCAACGTTACCCACTGGGGGCAGACACCAAAAACAACGGGAACTACGGATGTACAGTCTGTGAAAAGGAGACCTCAAACACGTAAGTTAAACAAAATGAGAAGACAGAGAAATACCCAGCAGATGAAGGACCAAGGTAAAAACCCACCAGACCAAACAAATGAAGAGGAGATAGGTAGTCTACCTGAAAAAGAATTCAGAATAATGATAGTAAAGATGATCCAAAATCTTGGAAATAGAATGGAGAAAATACAAGAAATGTTTAACAAGGACCTAGAAGAGCTAAAGAGCAAACAAAGAATGATGAACAACACAATAAATAAAATTAAAAATTCTCTAGAAGGAATCAATAGCAGAATAACTGAGGCAGAAGAAAGGACAAGTGACCTGAAAAATAAAATAGTGGAAATAATTACTGCAGAGCAGAATAAAGAAAAGAGAATGAAAAGAATTGAGGACAGTCTCAGAGACCTATGAGACAACATTAAACCCACCAACATTTGAGCTATATGGGTCCCAGAAGAAGAAAAGAAAGAGAATGGACTGAGAAAATATTTGAAGGGATTATAGTTTAAAACTGCCCTAAAATGGGAAAGGAAATAGTCAAGTCCAGGAAGCACAGAGAGTCCCATACAGGATAAATCCAAGGAGAAACACACCAAGACACATATTAATCAAACTATCAAAAATTAAATAGAAAGAAAAAATATTAAAAGCAAGGGAAAAGCAACAAATAACATACAAGGGAATCCCCATAAGGTTAACAGCTGATCTTTCAGCAGAAACTCTGCAAGTCAGAAGGGTGTGGTAGTACGTATTTAAAGTGATGAAAGGGAAAAACCTACAACCAAGATTACTCTACCCAGCAAGGATCTCATTCAGATTCAATGGAGAAATTAAAAGCTTTACAAACAAGCAAAAGATAAGAGAATTCAGCACCACCAAACCAGCTTTACAGCAAATGCTGAAGTAACTTCTCTAGGCAGGAAACACCAGAGGAGGAAAAGACCTACAAAAACAAACCCAAAACAATTAAGAAGATGGTAATAGGAACATACATATCCTTAAATGTAAGTGTATTAAATGCTCCAACCAAAAGATATAGACTGGCTGAATGGATACAAAAACAAGACCTGTATATATACTGTCCACAAGAGACCCACTTCAGACCTAGAGACACATACATACTGAAAGTGAGGGGATGGAAAAAGATATTCCATGCAAATGGAAATCAAAAGAAAGCTGGAGTAGCAGTTTTCATATCAGAAAAAATAGACTTTAGAGTAAAGAATGTTGTAAGAGACAAGGAAGGACACTACATAATGATCAAGCAATCAATCCAAGAAGATATAACAATTGTAAATATCTATGCACCCAACATAGGAGCACCACAATACATAAGGCAAATGCTAACAGCCATAAAAGGAGAAATCAACAGTAACACAATGATAGTAGGGGATTTTAACACCCCACTTTCACCAATGGACAGATCATCCAAAATGAAAATAAATAAGGAAACACAGATTTAAATGACACATTAAACAAGATGAACTTTATTGGTATTTATAGGACATTCCATCCATAAACAACAGAATACTCTTTCTTCTCAAGTGCTCATGGAGCATTCTGCAGATTAGATCATATCTTGGGTCACAAATCAAGCCTTGGTAAATGTAAGAAAAGTGAAATCGTATCAAGTATCTTTTCCGACCACAACGTTATAACACTACATATCAATTACAGGAAAAAAACTGTAAAAAATACAAACACATGGAGGCTAAACAATACACTACTTAATAACCAGGAAATCAAAAAATACCTGCAAACAAATGACAATGAAAACACAAGGACCCAAAACCTATGGGATGCACCAAAAGCAGTTCTAAGAGGGAAGTTTATAGCAATACAATTCTACCTAAGGAAACAAGAAAAAATCTCAAACAACCTAACATTACACCTACAGCAATTAGAGAATGAAGAAGAAAAATACCCAAAGTTAGCAGGTGGAAAGAAATCATGAAGACCAGATCAGAAATAAATGAAAAAGAAATCAAGGAAATGATAGCAAATAGCAATAAAAGTAAATGCTGGTTCTTTGAGAAGGTAAACAAAATTGATAAACCATTAGCCAGACTCATCAAGAAAAAAAGGGGGAAGACTCAAATTGATCAAATTAGAAATGAAAATGGAGAAGTAACAACTGACACTTCAGTGATACAAAAGATCATGAGAGATTACTGCAAGCAACTCTATGCCAATAAAATGGACAACCTGGAAGAAATGTACAAATTCTTAGAAAAACACAACCTTCTGAGATTGAAACAGGAAGAAATAGAAAATATAAAAAGACCAATCACAAGCACTGAAATTGAAACAGTGATTAAAAGTCTTCCAACACACAAAAGCCCAGGGACAGATGGCTTCACAGGTGAATTCTATCAAACATTTAGAGAAGAGCTCACACCTATCCTTCTCAAACTCTTCCGAAATATAGCAGAGGGAGGAACACTCCCAAATTCATTCTACAGGGCCACCATCACCCTGATACCAAAACCAGACAAACATGTCACAAAAAAATGAAAACTACAGGCCAATATCACTATTGAACATAGATGCAGAAATCCTCCACAAAATACTAGCAAACAGAATCCAACAACACATTCAAAGGATCATACACCCTGATCAAATGGGGTTTATCCCAGGAATAAAAGGATTCTTCAGTATATGCAAATCAATCAATGTGATACACCATATTAACAAATTGAAGAATAAAAACCATATGATCATCTCAACAGATGCAGAACAAGCTTTAGACAAAATTCAACACCAATTTATGATAAAAACCCTCCAGAAAGTCAGCACAGAGGGAACTTACCTCAACATAATAAAGGCCATATATGACAAACCCACAGCCAACATCGTCCTCAATGGTGAAAAACTGAAACCATTTCCTCTAAAATCAAGAACAAGACAAGGATGCCCACTCTCACCACTGTTATTCAACATAGTTTTGGAAGTTTTAGCCACAGCAATAAGAGAAGAAAAAGAAATAAAAGGAATCCAATTCTTAAAAGAAGAAGTAAAGCTGTCACTGTTTGCAGATGACATGATACTATACATAGAGAATCCTGAAGGTGCTAGCAGAAAACTACTAGAGCTAATCAATGAATTTGGTAAAGTAGTAGGATACAAAATTAATGCACAGAAATCTCTTGCATTCCTATACACTAATTATGAAAAATCTGAAAGAGAAATTAAGGAAACATTGCCATTTACCATGGCAACAAAAAGAATAAAATACCTGGGAATAAACCTACCTAAAGAGACAAAAGACCTGTATGCAGAAAACTGTAAGACACTGATGAAAGAAATTAAAGATGATACAAACAGATGGAGAGATATACCATGTTCTTAGATTGGAAGAATCAACATTGTGAAAATGACAGTACTACCCAAATCAGTCTGCAGATTCAATGCAGTCCCTATCAAACTACCAATGGCATGTTTCACAGAACTAGAACAAAAAATTTCACAATTTGTATGGAAACACAAACGACCCCAAATAGCCAAAACAATCTTGAGAAAGAAAAACGGAGCTGGAGGAATCAGAATCCCTGACTTTGGACTATACTACAAAGCTACAGTAATCAAGACAGTATGGTACTGGCACAAAAACAGAAATATAGATTAATGGAACAGGATAGAAAGCCCAGAGGTAAACCCACACACATATGGTCACCTGAACTTTGATAAAAGAGGCAAGAATATACAGTGGAGAAAAGACAGCCTCTTCAATAAGTGGTGCTGAGAAAACTGGACAGCTACATGGAAAAAAATGAAATTAGAACACTCCCTTACACCATACACAAAAATAAACTCAAAATGGATTAAAGACCTAAATGTAAGACCAGACACTATCAAACTCTTAGAAGGAAACATAGGCAGAACACTCTTTGACATAAATCACAGCAAGATCCTTTTTGACCCACCTCCTAGAGAAATGGAAATAAAAACAAAAATAAACAGATGGGACCTAATGAAACTTAAAAGCTTTTGCACAGCAAAGGAAACCATAAACAAGACGAAAAGACAACCGTCAGAATGGGAGAAAATATTTGCAAAAGATGCAACTGGCAAAGGATTAATCTCCAAAATATACAAGCAGTTCAATATCAAAAAAACAAACAATGTAATCCAGAAATGGGCAGAAGACCTAAATAGACATTTCTCCAAAGAAGATATACAGATTGCCAACAAACACATGAAAGGATGCTCAACATCACTAATCATCAGAGAAATGCAAATCAAAACTACAATGAGGTATCATCTCTCACCAGTCAGAATGGCCCTCATCACAAAGTCTACAAACAATAAATGCTGGAGAGGGTGTGGAGAAAAGGGAACCCTCTTGTACTGTTGGTGGGAATGTACATTGATACAGCCACTATGGAGGAGGGTATGGAGGTTCCTTAAAAAACTAAAAATAGAACTACCATATAGCCCAGCAATATCACTCTGGGTATATACCCTGAGAAAACCATAATTCAAAAAGAGTTATGTACCACAATGTTCATTTAAACACTATTTACAATAGCCAGGACATGGAAGCAACCTAAGTGTCCATTGACAGATGAATGGATAAAGAAGATGTGGCACATATATACAATGGAATATTACTCAGACATAAAAAGAAATGAAATTGAGTTTTTTGTAGTGAGGTGGTTGGACCTAGAGTCTGTCATACAGAGTGAATTAAGTCAGAAAGAGAAAAACAAATACCATATACTAACACATATATATGGAATGTAAAAATCAATAAAAATGGTTCTGAAGAACCTAGGGGCAGGACAGGAATAAAGATGCAGAAGTGGAGAGTGGACTTGAGGACCCAGAGAGGGGAGGGTGGGGCTGGGACGAGGTGAGAGAGTGGCATGGACGTATATACACTACCAATTATAGAATGGGTGGCTGGTAGAAGCAGCCACATAGCACTGGGAGATCAGCTAGGTGCTATGTGCCCACCTAGAGGGGTGGGATAGGGAGGGTGGGAGGGAGACAGAAGAGGGAGGGGTTATGGGGATATGTGTATATGTATGGCTGATTCATTTTGTTATACAGCGGAAGCTAACACACCATTGTAGAGCAATTATACTCTAATAAACATGTTGAAAAACAAAAACAGAAACATTTTTAAGGACCTTCATTGTTCACATGTAATCTAGTCTCCCAAGATTCTATCCTCCTTTTCCTAATGTCTTATATTCTTAAATCCATTAATTCTACCAATGGGATCTTCAGAAATATAACACTTCTATATGGAAAAAGACATATTTTCTGGTCTTAGGCTGCTGAGCAGAGTAGAATCTTTCTGAAACTTACCTGTAATAATAATGATCATCATTTAAGCAGTGTCTGTCGTACGCCAGACACCATGCTCATTATTTTGTGTGTACATATTCTAATGTTTATAACCAGCCTGGAACATATTTATTATCCTTCTTTTTTAAGTTGTTGATTATTGAACCCAAGAGAGACCTTTCTAAGAACCTGTTGATTAAGTGAAGCTAAGTTAATAGACTTACTGCAGTAAGGGAGAACACCACTTTGACATAGTCTTAAAAGAGTAGGGAAGAGTATTTACAGGGTTTGGAGTCTGTGATTAAGTGGTTTATTGTGGTCTTTCCTTGCGGGAAATTTATTGGAATTGGGCAAAGTTGTTGCATAATAATTCAAAATTAGAAGACACATCAAGATGAAGGTTTTAAAGGAGTCTTTATTTATTTTTTTTTTAGAAATGGTGCAAGGCTTTATTTATTTTTTAAATATTTATCTATTTATTTGTTTATTTGGTTGCACCAAGTCTTAGTTGCAGCAGGCAGACTCCTTTTGTTTTGGCATGCGAACTCTCAGTTGTGGCCTGCATGTGGAATCTAGTTCCCTCACCAGGGATCGAAGCCAGGCCCCCTGCATTGGAAGCATGGAAGCTTATCCACTGCACCAACAGGGAAGTCTCTTAAAGGAGTCTTAATAGTAAAATTTTCTGATAAGTGAGTTGTTTGCTCAGATGAGTAATCTATTGTTCTGATAGAATAACTGCTGGCCAGAATAAGCAAACTCTTTGCCCAGAAAACTAATTTGCAAGAATTTCCTAAAGCAAAAAGTGAAATTATACATTAGTTTACATTCTTATCTTCCTGGACAAGAATTACCTGAAATAAATAGTTAAGTCATATTGACAGAGTTGGTCTCAATTTTCAAAAATGAGGAAATTTAGTAATTTTCCAAGGACTACACCCAGAATTCAGTAGGTCTGAAGTCTCCGTTAATTCCACAGTGCTAGGTTTTCCCTCGAAATATCTTTATATATCCCTGAAAATAAGACTGCACGTAGCCACACAACTTCACCACCAAGGCTAAGAACTATTAAAAATGATTAAAGAAGGCAATTTAGGTGATACAAATAAGCTTTACTTAATACTTCATGAAGTGGACAGTCTCCATTTGCGGAGCAGTAAGGCAGGGAAGAAAGTAGCAAGCATTTAAAGAGGAAAGAACAAGGGACAAAGAAGAGAAAACTAGAAAATGAATAAAGAACAAAGAAATAAGTAAAAAGCCCAGAGTTGGTTTGGCATTTGAGGAATGGCTTGTTACTGAATCAAACTCGGGTCCCCTTGCCTGCACAGAACAAAGCCAATCTACTGACACAAGATTGTGGTGAAGGAAAGTACAGTGTTTATTGCAGGGCACCAAACAAGGAGAATGGGCAGCCCATGCTCAAAAGACCCGAACTCCCTGATGGCTTTCAGGCAAGGTTTTTTTTAAAAAGTGTTAGTGGAGAAGGTCGTAGAATGTATGATCAGCTTGTGTACCTTATTCTGATTGGCTGGTGGTGAGGTAACAGGGTGATGTTTCAAGTATCTCAATCATCAACCTTCTGATTCCAACCAGTCTGAGGTCTATGTGCTTGTAGGTCAGCATATGATCACCATTCTCCACCAGGTGGGGGTGGGTCTTAGTTTCTGCAGAACAACTCAAAGATATGCATCCGATTGTTACCTGTATCCCTTCAGGAAGAACTATGAGTCCTGTGACTCTATTGTTCTAATCATTAACTGCTTGAGTCTGCTCTTTGGAACTGAGGGAAGGTCTGGGAGACTGAAGTTATTTTCTGCAGACAAGAAATGGGGTACACAGAGGAGCTTTTGTACCTGGGGAGGCCCCATAGGGTCCTGCTCGCTTTCAATCCCCTCTTTTCTTTGCTATTCCTCAGTTCTGAGGGCAACAGGGATGGGACAAGAAAGGGAATAAAGTTTTGAATAGAGAGATTAATCATAAACTCAGTGGAGGAAGTCAGTTTTAGGGGGACTTGGTTTCAGGCTGACTGGCTATAGTGTGTTTCTGGTCAAGCAGAACATTTATAAGGACACAAAAATTATCCAGATTTTAATTTGCTGACGTGGCACTCTTGGCAGGACAGCTCTATCTTGGGCCTTGATGGTTATTGCAACAGAACTAAGGTTGCCTACATCAATATTACTTTACTATCATTTTCCAGGAAGATAAGGCTACAAACCAGCAAATTACTTCATTGCTTTGTGGAGGAGGAAAATTAATTTTCCTTCTACCCTTCTGAGTTATTGGTTGAGAACCCCCTGTAATAAAAGACAGATTAACATGAGAAAAAAAACATTTTTTTAATTACATAAACACATAGGGGAGCACCACAAAGATATGAGACTCAGAACGCAGCCAGACAATTGAGACTTATATGTCATCCTGAGCAAAGGCAAGGGATAGGGGAATGAGGCTTCAAAGGGGGAAAGGCCATTCCTGGAAAGGTGAGAAGAGCAAATATTTGGTAAACAAAAGTTATCCTGCCAAGCAGATAAGTCTCTCAGGTCAAAAGATTATCTCTGGTAATAAGTCTCTTCCTGATACAGGCCCACCTTCTAATGTAAATTTCCTTTATAAATATAGATTTTCCTTACAAAAGCCTAACTCTACTATGTTTTCAGAGCTTTTCCAGTGTCTGCAGTTTCTTAAAAATAATCAGCACAAAATAATCCTTATACCAAATAAGCATATTAGAGGAGTGGGGGAGGGCACATTCTGCTACTTTTCAGCTTACTTCAGGGACTTCAAGAAAATTCATTCAGAAAAATAAGCTATTCAACCAGTCGCCTTCTTAGGACAATAGCTTGCTCATCTGGCAAGCTGCTTGCTGATGAAATAATCGGTTATTCATCAAGAATCACATTCATCTCCACCTGTCTGTGATTACCAGTCTTAAACTATTTATATCGTGAAGTTTTCCCAGTCCCGAAGAGATCCCTGACTTGAAAGACTAGGATTAAACCACAGGAGCCCAGACTTTAAACCCCTGTAAATATCCATCTCTGACCTCTTCCTTCAGAGACCCTATTAAGACTCTATCAAGGTGATACTCTCTCTAACAGTAAGGACATAATAATATAATAACAACAGTAGATAATGGCCCAGGTTTGCCTGATCACCAGGTTATTCTGGTGGTTATCTATGTCTTTTGAGAGTTGGCAGTTGACATCCTTCAGGATCTGACATTCTGCCTTATGGGCAGGGGCTGTTTAAATGAATGGTAAATTATAAATAGAGATACCACTTGACATAGTGCATCATGGGTTACAAAGCACTTCAACATACATCACTTGATTTAATCATTGAAAGAACTACTTGAGGTAGATATTGTTATGATGCTTCCTTTAATCCTTAACATTCTTTTATAGGTCAATAAACAGAAGCTCAGAGAGAGAGGCCAAATGCTTTGGTAAAGATCTAATACCAAGTAATCAAGATGGGACTTGATGTGTAGATGGCCATACCGTAAAATTTTTTTTCAAGTTGTTTGTGTTCAGTGCTCCCATATCAAGTAATCTCTCTTTTGTCCCAATATCCTTGCCCAGTTTTCCACTTCCAGATATCTTCAGAGCACCTGTTCAAAGTTTCCTCACACCGATCTGCTATTTTTGCTTCTTTGACTCTTCTAATCACCTCTTCTCTAGGAAGCTTCCCAAGCAGATCATGGTGTGACCTTCCGTGGTTTGCAGTTAAAAAGTTAACAATTTCTTTGCTTTTTCATATGAATGTAGTTTATTTCTCCTAATCTATTTGAGGTCCTTATCGTCTAAAAGACAGTCTTCCTAACTAAAAGGGCTGCTATAACTTCCTTGATAAAAGTAAATTCAGGCTTCCCAAGTCTCTCAAATGAAAACAATCTCTATGTGAACAGGGGTTACTGAGCCATCGACTGACACTGAGATTTAGCTTCCTCTTGAATGTCATGACACATCATTGTGCCACTACCATTATGACCTCAGGGGCCGCTGCTACAGCTTTGTTGGATTATTCTCAGCCAGGGACACAGGAAAAGGTTCTCTAGGTTGTGTTCTGCACATGGGCTCCCGACAAACTGAGCTAGTGTTGGTAGAAATACAGCTCACATTCCCCTGGCCAGCCTTACCTGCCCAAAGGGGAGTCCTTTTTCTAATTTGCACAAAGGCAGCATGTAAATTAGTGAGGCTCACATGCCCTGAAATATTTGCCTAAGATTTAACTAAATGAAAATAGTAGAGAAAGTAACTTACTACTGAACAATCTAGTACATAAATGTATTTCCAACTTGCACTTTTCTCCTGAAAATCTTCCTCTTGACCTCTGGACCAGGATTCTCAACAAAGACCACATGCCCCTAAAACAGAACAGCATTTCAAACCTTTCTAGAGTCCTTGGGCAAGGAAAATGGGAATAATAAGGATATATTATAAAGACTCTGTGAGAAATATGGAGTTTTTAATACCATGCTTGGCACATAGTAAGTACTCAGGATTGGTAGCTATAATTATGATTCAGTAGCCTTTGACTTCACTTTTCCTCTTTATCATGCCCAACTCCATATTCAAATTCATCAGTGAAAAGATTAGACTTTTAACACTAAACAGAATTTATATGCCTTTAACCTGACTCTTGACCTTGAATCTTAACACAAAGAAATAAACATACCTTTCTTCTAAGAAAATAAAACATGAATAATATTTATAAAATATTTATAGAATATCTATGAAAGAGCATTTTCACATATAATGTTGGAGTGTATATACTAAAAGTACTTACTAGATATACATGTTATTAAAATGCCCATATCATGCCAAAACAAAATTTTAAGTGTGATAGATTTTTATTAAAAGTAAAAGTTCTTATGTGTATAATGCTTCTTTTTATAACTGCCAGCTGTAATCCACCAAGAGTCAGGGTGCCTGGTCATTTACCAGGACAGAATTCAGACTCTCTTAGAAAATATGCCTGTCCCCTTTGACTTAGAGAAGGCAGGCAATCCTTCCAGACATGTCACCAGCCTAGGACTCATTTCATTCTCCTGCTTGGAAGGACTGATAGCATCTTGTGATTACATTTGCTTGTTGGTGCAGCCTTTTATAAAGAACTAAAGTGTGCCACGGAGTGTCATTTAGACTCAGTCAAGCTGGATTGATATAAAGTAGAATGTGTTAGAGATAAGAATGGAGTGATATTTTTAGATCTTTTTAAATTTAAAAAGCTTTAAGCCACCATTAGCACATTCATTAAAGTAGCATTCAATTATGAGATGGGTTTTTATGCTTATATAATATATCAAATTAAGCAGAAGAAAATAACTTTAAGACTTCTTATTTTAACTGGCTTTACATTTTACAGGTTTTGGAAAAGTAATTCTTAATTTTTCAATTAATCTTTTTATTAAGGTCTCCCTGTATGACTGGCAATTCACTGAATACTTTGAGAAAAACTGAGATTAGTCTAAAGTAGTGAAGACATCCTGTAGGGGGTCGCAGTTTTCTTATTCTACTTGGAAACAAGCCTGGACCCCTATCTTCTTCTTCATCCCTATTATCTATCATGGTGTAGATGAGGATCCCATACCCAAAAGCCCAGGGAAACCAGATAGGTAAATAAACAAAGGGACATGTGCCTGATATCGTAGTTGTTACTTAGTTCCAACCAATTGAAATTAAAGGCCAACCCAGTTTGAAAAATCTGCATATTTATGGAAATTCTTTTCTATTTTTAAATGTTGGCAACTAATTCAAATTAAAAGAAAAAAGTATATTCTGTACGTCTATTCTGTGTGGGCCAGCACGAAAGTAGCTATGATCCAGAATCAGAGCATAACCTACCAGGTGCAACTCTGACTTAGAGTGAAATGAAGTTAGAAGACAGAAATGTTAGAAGCATTAAAAGATAACAGGCAGAAAGAAAAAAAGTATACTGAATTCTTTGGTTACAAATGACATAAAATTCAACTCCAATTGGCTTATTAAAGGGGGACCCACTTATTATCTCACCTAAGTGAAAAATCCACATGTAGGCAGGGCTGGATCTAGCAATTCAAACGATGTCAGCATCGTTTCTCTCCAGTCCTTCCCTCATCTTTCCAAGGTGTCTGCTTCATCCTTCAGGGTTTACATGGTGACCTCAGTATATTCAGGCTTGTCCATTAGAGTTGAAAAGTAGCTGCCATGTTCTAAACTTCACATCTTCACATCTTCTACCTACACACATCACATCTTCTACCTACTGAGAGATGATAGGTTCTTTAGCTCCTGCAGAAGAGAGAGTAAATTTCTCCTTCCATAAAGGGCAAAATGTGTCTCTTTGTATGTAACTACCTCCAGTGAGGTTGTGGGCCCTACCTTGGACCATAATGGCCAGGAGATGGAATCACCATTTAACTTAAGCCACTGAGAGTTTCAGGGGCTTCTCTGGAGAACCCAACCCAATAATACATAGCTGAGAATAGCCAGGTTAGTTTCACACCATTTTCTTCAGGGATTACTGCTGTAGGGAAAGGGAAATAGAATCACAAACAGTAATTATACACCAGATTAGGGGGAAGCTATTAAAGAAACTGAAAGTAAAATACAAATTAGTAGGAAAATAGTTAAGAAAAGTTAGTGCCAATAAATGTGAAATCTTCAGTGTGGAAGGTGTGGGATCAAAGGCAATTGCTACAGGGAAAAACCATGTAAGAACAGAGAATACTTACTCTGAAAGTTCTAGAAGAAAACATGAAATAATTTTTACTTTTATAATTAAAATAACATAAAGTTTATGTTAACTTTTTTGTTAACATACAAAATTCAGAAGCAATAAAGAAGCAAAATAAATTTAACTATGTAAAACTACAATAACACAATTTTATTAAAAATAAGGTAAGTAACAAGCTGGTAACATATATGCAACTCCTATGACACACAAAGAAATAATAGCCTTAATCTTTAAAGAATACTTACACATCAAAAGAAAAGATAAACCCAATAGGAAACTGAGTAAGAGGGAAAAAATATTAATGAGTATTAATGAGTGTGATCAATGAGTATTTAAGTGATACCTTGATATTTCACTTTGTAGTAGTTTAACTCCCTTTAGAGGGCAAATGTGACTTCAGTATACAAATCTGAAAGAAATGCCTTTTTTTTTTTGGTAAGACTATTAGTAAAAAAAGTCTAATATTCTGTCTGATAAGAATTTGTATAGAAAATAGCTATAAAAGATAAATAAGAAATGTAAATCAAAAGAAGCAGATGTTATTTTTTTATATATTAGATCAGCAAAGATCAAAAAAGTTGGTGTTATACAATGTGGCAAAGCTGTGAGGAAACAGACCTCTTCACTCATCCTTGATGGGTGCAATCTTTTGAAAGGACAATTACCAGCATTGCTCAAAATTTAATTGTACTACCTTACTGTTACAAAATTTAACTTCAAGGATTTTATGTGTCAATGACTTTCAGTCAAGGAGCACCAGGAATGCACATGTAGTTGAACTGGTTGGATTTATGACTCATTATAGCAAAGTAGAAGGGAGCCACAGGGAGCCATGAGGTGCCTCAGTAAGAGGGTTCATTTCTAACTCCCTGTTATAGGATTTCAGCTTTGATTGGATGCTTTTGGGGAGAGTCAAAGGAAGTGAGACTTTGAACTAGATTGGGTGCTGTCAGAAAGTCAGGATAAGTCTATGACTATCTCAATTAATCTTATCTAGAGGGAGGGCAGACTAGAATAAGGCTAAAGCTATAATTAGTAAAGAAACAACAGCCAGTCTTATTAAGTGGAAGAGGCTACTTGGTATTTTGTGGTGTTTGTACAGTGACCTTGTTTTTGTCTGTGCTTAGAGAAAATTATGAAGTGGTCTTGTTTAGACTAATTTTATCATGGTTTCAGAGTGACCTTGTTTGATGTTGATGTTCCATGAAATTGTTTATGTCCAACAGGAGAATAATATGGTCCAGCTGTGAGTGCCACGCCAGCTTCAAACAACAGAATCCTATCTGTAAGTGATATCAGGGCTTTCTTTATCTTTCTAACTTAAAGCTATACTTTTACTTATACAAAGACATTTATGTACAAATATGTTCAATATAGCAATACTTACAGCAAAACATTCTAAATATTTACCAGCAGCAGAAAGGCTAAATCATTGATTATTATAGTTATATACTGGGTCACTATGCAGCTTTGAAAAATGATGTAAAAATGTGCTGATAGGAAGAATTCTAAAACATTGTTAGGTGATAAAAGCAAAGTATAAAATAGCATTTGTTTCTGTTTGTGTTGAAGGTCATTAGGGTTGTTTGGTAAATATTGTTTCATCCCCCTTCCAGGATAGGAATATATTTCCTGATCTTGTGTTTAGACAGAGCTATGTTACTAGTTCTTGTAAATGAGTTATCAATAAGACATGAACCATTTCTGAACTGTAACATTTAATTGTTCATCCAAGGTCCTTGGTAACTCTCTTCCTTTGTCATGGCTACTGACAATGATCCAGATGAAGGTCTGGATCCCAGAATAAGAAAACCATGAATCAGAGCCTCCAGTTGACCTGCAATAGAGACACAACATGAGAAAAAAAGCCTTATTGTTTAAGTCACTGAGATTTGGGGATGGTTAGTAACCATAGCATAGTCTAGTCTATCCTGACTAATACAGTATTAGACCAGAATTGGAGTGCTACAGTGAAAAAGGGGGGTGGGAAGGGCTGTGGGATGAATTGGGAGTTTGGGATTGACATATATACACTACCATGTGTAAAATAGATAGCTAGTGGGAACCTGTTGTATAGCGCAGGGAGCTCAGCTTGGTGCTCTGTGGTGACCTAGATGGGTGGCATGGGGAGGGGAGGGAGGTCCAAGAGGGAGGGGATATATGTATACATATAGTTGATTCAGTTCATTGTACATCAGAAACTAACACAACATTGTAAAGCAACTATACCCCAATTAAAAAAAAGAAGAATATGTGGCATTGGGTTAGGGGTTGGGTGATGATCAGTGAGAAAACTTTTATCGGAGGCTGTAAGGAGGAGGGTCCATATTATTCAATAACAAAACACATGGTAAAATTGTCATAAAAATTATAAAGCAGTTAATATACCTATTAGAATTGAAGTCTTAGGGGAAGAAGTTGAAAGACAAAATGTTAGTAGCAAGTGTTAGTTTCCATTGACTACATTTGGCAAAGTATTACAAGAAAGACGTAAGCTCAGAATAGAATTAGTTCTTTCATAAGCAGGAATACAGTTGCATTTTCAACAGGTAGTTTCAAGCCATCTTTTGTTTCAGAAAAGTTCTCTTGATTTACATTTTCTAGTATTTTTTATCTTCCATTGCTTTAGTTTTTGTCCTCAGGATCCCCTTTTATATGTGTGTTTAGTCTTCTTTGCTTGTCATCTATAACTATCACTGTCTCTCGAATACTTTTTAACACCTTACTTCTTTTTCATTTTTCACCTTTTACTTTCTATTTCTCTTAAGGCATTCATTGTGTTTATTAATTCCTTCAGGTTTATTCTTCAATTCTGAAATGACTTTTTCATTTATCAATAATTTTTTACATTTGTGAGCTCAAATCGCAAATTTTTCTATTTCTTATTCTGTTCTCCAATTATCTAATTTCTAAAATTTTAGAAGTAAGATTTCTGTTGTTTCATGGCTATTAATGTTTTCTTAAATCATTTTATCTTTGAAGAATTTGGTTACAGTTTTCATCTATTTTTGTGTTCAAATTCTCCTGGCATGCCTTCATTGTCTGTAGGGATATTATTTTGCTCTTTATTTTCTTTCTTATTATAAAACTGTCTCTTTATAAAAATCCTTTTCTGTTGTGCTTTTCATTTGTTATGCATTTTTCTGTATTAGAAAGGGAGGAATCAAGATAGCTTTCCTAGAATCATAGCTCTAGATTTCCTTCTGTAATATTCAAAATGTGTTCAAAAACAAAAGTTGACATTTTCCTGAGATCTGCTAACTCTGATTCCTTCTCCCCAATATTTTCTTGAACTTTTTCTTTTAGTTTTTTCCTATTGAAGTTCTACTCTCAGTACTTTTTACTTGATGCAAGATTTGATACTGGAAGGGAATTTTAGCTGATTACTCTCAAAGGTTTATAAAGCCCAGATTTGTCCAACACCATCATGCATACCATGGTCCCTTAGCTCACACTGTGAATTAAGGTCTGCAGTTCTCCCTCCCAGTTCCAGCTGCTAGCCTCGAATTTTCTTGATGAGTTTACCAGTGAGTACCTGCTGGTAATTTGGATACTTTTTAGCTCTGGAGCCATCAGAAATTTTTGTCTTTCCTCTGCTTTCTCTCACATCGCTGTTGAAATGGTGTGAGTCTTCTTGGTGGTTGTGGTTGGTCTTCACCTGCTCATATTCGGGAGTTTATAGTTAACCTAGTGGTAGATGTTGTCCATGTGTTTTAGGTTTTGCTGTCCTAGTCTCTATACTTGTTTATATGATGAGATTTGGGGAAATTTAAAAATTCTACCACCATCTTCCCAGAGTCCTCCACCTTGAATGTTTAAACACCTACCTTTTTGGTTTTATGCTTTTAAATGTTTTTATTCTTTCTTAAATATATATTTTATCATATTTTTATATGTTCATATACATGTGTATGTGGGTGTGTGTATATCAGTGCAGTCACGTGACATGTTGAATGGAAAAAACAGTGTAAATTTATGATATGCATTCCAGCTTTGTAACTATTGTAGGTGACCCAAATCTCATTTTAATTCTCTAGTATCCATATTTTGATCCCTAATCTATACGTACACATGTGCACACACACACACACACACACAATGAGGACTCCTTGAAAGGTAGATGATGCCAAATTTTAGGGCAGAAAATAAAATCAGTATGGACCTGGGCCATCTGTTTATTTGTACTAATTTCATAAATAAGAAAACTGAACTCCAAAGGTTGTTGCTAGACACAAGCATGCTTTAAAAATGTCAGCAGAAAAAAAAAAAAAATGTCAGCAGAAGTGCTGAAATAAAGGGAAGCAAACTACAGAGACCCTTACTAGTCAAATTTATACAGTTTGAGCATTAAAATAAGTTTAATGATAATAATTCTTGTGACAATTATAATAGCTAAACAGATTGAATATAAGAAAGTCTAGAAGTTCCTAATAATACTCAAACAAGAAAAGTTTATAGAAGATCACCCAAAGTTATCACAATATACAAGAAGAGTGTGTCTAATAGAATATACTTCATTTTATTGATCCAAATATATAAGGTGTTAACATACAAAAGTATTAACTAAATATCTATCTATAAAGTTTAGGTATATACTTTCTTTGATCAAAAGAGTCCATAAGAAAGCCAAGTTATCTCAGCAAAAGTAGATTCAGTAACAAGAAAAGGAAAGCCTGATCAGCACATGTAATTAATCAGATTCAAAGGATGTCCACAGCTAATCAGCTTCACTGGTCCCATACAATAATCAAGTAAAAGGAGGGTTCAACAGTGTGTTCTAAAATGATAAATTAACCAAATGTACAAAAGAGTAAAGCTGACTATGCAGACACAATCCCTCATCTCCTAGGAGCTGACAATTCTTGATGGTCCAACTAATTAAAATAAAATACTAATAAGAAATATATAAGATTTTAATAGTTCTGACAAATCACACTAATGTATCAACGTGACAAGGCAATGGATAGGACAAAACTTAGAAGCATTCCTTACCTCTTTGAAAGCTACCAAGTCTCAAAAAATTAAAACTTTTATAAACAAAGCAAAAAAATTAAAAGCCTCACAATGTAATGATTAGAATTTTATTAGAAAAAGGAATTTACTCCAGATTAGCAGCCTAGAAATCACCTTAGACTGCTCAGCTAGAGCCATGTCTCAACCAAGAATTAAACTTTTCATAACTCGTAACAAAACCTGATTAGGCTGAAATGATACCATTTTCTTAAAGATCTGGTAAGATTATCAAAACCCCATGTAAGAACCTTAATGGAAGCCTAGGAAGATAAGACAAAAAAATAATAAAAAGAAAGACAAAATAATATATTATATCATATTATACTATACTATATATATAATAAATATAACTTTATTTCTGGCTTTAGAGTAAATGTGTTTATTAAGTTGTAATCATTGTAGTAGTATGTTGTCTATTTTTAAAAGGTGTTTAAGACATTGAAAGTAACCTAAAATATAGTGTTTGGAAGTATCTGATAAAAAATAAAAGTTTGGGGAAATTTGCTAAATTCTTTAACTTTGTTTTATTAATTTCTTTAAGTAGTTTTTAGAGGAATTTAAAAACTGATTATTTACTATAATCATAAGATTAATAAATTAGGTACTAATAAAGCCAAATATTAGTGAGTGTTACTCTCTCACATAAAGGGCCATGATATAATAAAAACTATTGATAATATTCTAGTCAGGGGAAAGCAGAAATTTAAAAAGTAAACGAATGAGAGAAAATTTCAGGTAGTTTGAAAGAAGCAAAGTAGAGGGATGCAACAGAGTGTTGGAGATGCATTACTATGGACTGGGGTCATGGAAGATCTCACTGAAGCTGTGATGTTTGGCGTGAGACTTAAATGATAAGAAAACACCAGTCCTGTAAAGATCTGGGGGCAGAGAGTTCTAGGCAAAAAACAGCAAGAACAAGAGTCCTAAAGCAAATGTCCTTTGCTGTATCCAAGACTTAGAATGAAGGCCAGCATGGCTGGAAAATAATGGGTGAATGTCAGAATGGTAGGAGAAAAGACCAGATTATGTAGGGCCTTGTGAGCCACAGTAAGAGGTGGGATTTTATCCCCAGCACAGTGAGAAGTCATTGGAGGGTTGGCTGCAAAGGAGTCAGGAACCAATTAACTGTTCCTATTTGGGGAATAGATTGTTGGAGAGCAAGAGGGGAGGATGGGAGGTCAGTTCTCTCTTTACCTGGATCCTAGTTCAAGTACTCCCTTGTCCCATGAAGCCTTCCCTGCTCACCTGAATGGAGATAACATCTCTCTTCTTTACACTTGGTAACACTGCATCACTACTGTCTTATGACATTCATTATGTTCAGTTTTGTATTTTAGGGAGCTGTGATGTTTCATCTCCCCTTGAAAATCTTAGGATATAAGTTCCTACATGGTAGTGACTATACCCTGTGTATCTTTGCATTTGTAATAGAGCTTAACTTGGTGGCTAACACAAAATGGATATTATGTGAGGATGAAGAAGTAATTTATTTTGCTTATGGCAATACATAGAATCAATTCAGCTACAGCCTATATAACTATTGCAAGAATTAAAAGATAAATGACTGTTGGTTTCTACATTAACAGAGCAAGAAGAAGGTGGGGGGAAAATATGTCTCAACTTTTTATTCAGGGCCAAGTCAACATCTGTTCTGGATAAAATAGAGAAAATATAACTGTTTTAAAAACTTAAGGGTTTAATTAATCTAGGTGGGAAAATGGGGTTGGAAACATTACTGTCAGTTTGACTGACAGAGTTCCTTTGGGAAAAAAAGAAAGAAGCAAATAGCTTCTATATTCTATGTTGTTGGTAGAAAAAGAAATTCAGAAAGCATGTCATGCAGTATTAAAGGGACAGAATTTCATACATCAGAAGAGCATAAGCTGTACCGGGGAAGGCCAGGACTAAGGAGAGGTATTGGGGTCAGCACAGAACGGTGAGCACGGGTGAGAAGGAAGAAGACTTCAAAAGTGTGTGACACGAGGGCTACTAATCCATTAACGATGTTCTGAATAGAAGCAGAGGAAATGCATCAGGTCTATAAAACCACTAAGTTATAAACTTCTTTACTTACCTGGGGAGAACTCTGTGAAGTTGGTAAAACAGTTTTAGGGGAAAAAAAAAGGAATATTAGTTATCATCTACCTAAGCTTTGTATTTTGTAGGTGAGGAAATTGCATTGTAGAAATATGAAACAGCACACTGAGGTCACACAGCTAAGTAGCAGAAATACTGAAATGTGAACCCAGACTTCCTAATTCCAGCTCTTTGCTCTTGCCAGTATATACTCTGCAAATTGGGTGGTTACAATCCATTTCCCCTTATTTTTGTCAAAGCACTTTAAATTTTTTTGGGGGGGGGGTTGGAGGGGATTCATTCTTGCCCTTGTCTGTCATCTTCAGGGACTGTTGGTCAAGTTGTCCCCCAGCTAGGGCTTGAGTATATGACCAAATGCTGACAAATCAGACTCCTTCTCTGGGACTTTGAATCCTGAACACGCTGATTCTAGGACAGGAAAACTGATGGAGCTGAATCATCGCAGAGATGGCAAGCTGACAAGCCTGTCAGTGAAATTCAGCTACTTGGATCCCTAGAGCTACTTCATTTTTGCTCCCAGTGAGCCTAGTTCTTTCACTTTTCCTTCTGTTTTCAAATTATCCCACGTTATTCACATTTATTTATTTTTTTATTTTATTGTTAAAGCTCTTGCTTAGCATAGCAGAGTCCATTTCTTTTCCTTACAACCCAGAAGCTCTAATTACTACTCTGCTTCTAGGAATATAAACATGTCAGGACATGAGATGAGAAATTAAAGAAACAGTGAAAAAGGAGAGGAAATGACCGAACTGAAGTTTTACAAATAAGGCTGAAGGAGAATTTCAGATTTCAGATTAGAATTCAGATTAGGGTGTACATGTATTCATTCGTGTAGATTTAATACAGTTTTATTAAATATCTAATCTGTGTCCAGCAGCGGTGAGATAACAACCTGTGGGTATCCAAATGAATGGAAATAAAAAGATCCCACAACACGTCAGGGACTCAGTATGTGAGCTGGACAGCCAGTTGTAAAGAAAGTGGGACCCACGAGTGAGGACTAATAGACTGGGGTCAGGAGCAGTCAGAACAGGATCTACAAGAGGACTGAGCTACTTGGATCCCCAGACACACCTCATTCTTACTCCTGAGCCTGGTTCTTTCACTCTTCCTTCGATTCTGGAAATTCTGAAATTGATTTCTGCATCTGAGTTCATAAGCAGCACGAAGAACAGAAGGCACAGAGATTCCTTGACTGTCTTTCCATCTCTTACCTGGGCCTTGAAGCTCTATTAAAATGTCACTGGAAAAAATGATCCAAGAGACGTGACTGGAATTCTTGCCTGATGTTACATTTAGTACCCCCGAGCCAGACAGCTAAACTTGCTAGGCCTCAGTTTCCTCTTCTATGCAATGAAGAAACAGCACCCACTCCTGAGTTGTGAAAAATACATGAGAAAATGGATGCAATGGTTTAGTAAATTGAGAAAAAAGACCAAGAGAAAAATGTTACTTTCCCTTCAGCATCGTTTCCAGCCTTTGTTATGAACAACCATTTCTCTCTCAGCCATGGCAGAGCGAGAAGCTTTAAAAAAACAGTTAGCTAGGGCTTCCCTGGTGGCGCAGTGGTTGAGAGTCCGCCTGCCGATGCAGGGGACGCGGGTACGTTCCCCGGTCCGGGAAGATCCCACATGCCGCGGAGCGGCTGGGCCCGTGAGCCATGGCCGCTGAGCCTGCGCGTCCGGAGCCTGTGCTCCTCAATGGGAGAGGCCGCAACAGTGACAGGCCCGCGTACCGCAAAAAAAAAAAAAAAGAAAGAAACAGTTAGCTAAAGAAAAGGAGATTGAGATAGTGTTCCGGCTTCAAAGGCCGGCCTTCCGGTTATGTAGCTCCTAGAAACAAGGACAGAACAGAGGCTCTGAGAAGAGTTTTGACAAAAATTAAAGTGCAAGAAAGGTATACCATGACTGAGAAATTGCTGGAGTATTCATTCCGAAAATATGTGTATTGCCATGAGAAATCATTAGTTTGAGGATGAGAATATATCTTTTATTTCTGAATCTCATGTCTCTAGCTTATGTTTATCACAAGTAAATACTCACTGAGTAAATGAATGAACAAAAATTACTCTGGCCTTGACCCAAATGCATATACTTGCCCACTGTGATACTCCTATCTCTTAAAGTAGTGACATTAATGTGCTGTTCAGAAGGGCAAACTAGTTACAAAGGTTTGCCTATATCCCTCTGGAGTTTTGTAATTTTACATCACTGAAGTAAAATGATAGAAATACAGAACGAGAGAACAAGACTGGGAATAAACTAATAACAGTAAAGGTAAGGGACCAACACTTTATTAGGAAGTTCAATTCCATGAAAGGAAGAATGAGGGAAAGAGAAGTAAAGTAGGGAAGGAGGAGTCAAAAATTAAAGTGGTACATCTCTGAGCTGGCCAAACGTTGTTAAATCAGGCAACTGATTTCTTGGCTTCAGAGAGATCTTCAGAGAGGCCATGTGATCTACTATGTCCCAGAACAGTCCATAGTCAGGGAAGATGAGAGAATTATTCTGCTAGCCTTTTCGTGTCTCAGGTCTCCCTGTTCAAGCCCACCCCACATCACAGCACCTCAAGATTGTGTTACCCACCTCTCTGGGAAGGTTCTGGAACACCTATAGGTTCAGTAAAGCTACTTGGTTAGGTTCTTCTTCCAGCACTGGCACCATGGTTGGGCCTCTTTATACTGTAGTTGTAGCAGCAACTGCAGCAGAGACCTGGCTCTATGACTGTGGGAATGGATTGAGCCATTGGTAGGGGTGATAAGGGCAAGAGGCCAAGTAGATAACTAAGGCACACAGGGAGAACAGAGTGGCTGCATGGATCTGAAGGAGTACTTACACTGAGTCCAGTATAACTCCCAAACTCCTTTTTCAGGAATTTACGTTAGCCCAACAAAGCGAGGGAATAAATGTGAGAGGCAGGAAATAGAGAAGCAAAACTGAGGATTAATGAAGGGGAAGAATGACAGCTCCGAAGCAAGGCTGGAGAGCAAACAATGCATAGTGGAGCCGAAAAATGGAGGTCTTTCTATGAAAGATCTTCATAAAAATATGTTTAAGACATGATAAAACCAAATTGTTCAAGAGAAAAAGGCAATTAGAAATTCCAGAAAGCAAAACCAAATCAAACAGCAAATTCCAATAACTGATTGGAGAGCTAGGTATACATTCTAATAACCTTGAAAATCTAAAAGTGAAAAGTGTAAGTGTTGGAAGTTAAGCTAAGGTAAAGATTTGAAGAGATGAAAGAAAAGCTAGTGACACTCATTTTCACCTTACAAACTAGGGATTTGAGATGTTGGTGATCAAAAAAATGAGATGAATGAACATTAAGTAGAATTATTTCAAGTGACTTTAAAAAGTAATTTGACTGTACATTCCTGGCAGGATTTAGTCTAAGAACAAAAGAAAATCATGAAAAAGCATTGGACAGCATTATGTAATGATATTTTAAACTACTAATTATATGTTGAAGAGTAGAGAAAATAAATAATTGTGCTAATGTCTTTAGGAACCAAGGTTTGTAAAATAAGAAAGAGAAATACAAAATCAATGAAATTAACTAAAAGCCAGGTAATGTTTTTATTGGAATGTCAGTACACCTTATTTATTTTTATCTTGTTAAAAATAACAAAATATAACAGCTTATTTCATACCTTTCTATATTGAAAAGGCCTAGAAACAGTCACAATCTATAAAAGAACAACCGCAGTGCCCAGATTTTGGTCTCTAAATATCATCTCTCTAAAAAGATCCAAGGATCCTTTTTAAACTGGTTCCATGTCTATGACAGGACATATACAAGATGATCCTGAGATATCTTGTTGGACTAAAAGCAAGGAAACTATCCAAGACTACAGGAGTCATGTCAAAAGGTCTCAGGAGCCAACTTGAAGAAGTTCTCACTGGTATAAAATGGAAAATTGGGCATCGAAAAGAGTAATGATCACACTGTTTAAAACAGATCACATATGTTAAAAAAATCCATGAATTCTTCATGATACTAAAAACAAAAAAAGGCAACCTCATTGGTTTGCTAGAGCACCACCTTATTATTCTGAAAGTTGGTAAATAAAGGAAATAAATCAAGCACTTACCTGCCTTTCCTATACAAACCATGTTTCAAGGTAACAAATAGTTAATGTGGAAAAATTCTTTACAGTAGAACAGATAATTCAGAAGACATAGGAAAATTAAGAAAGTCAACATTTTATAATCCTTAGTGAAATAGCAGATCTGGTCAAAGATCATCAGTGGCTGCTAAACCCATTGGGTAAATGTTGATGGGGAACTTTATGATAGATGGAGTAGACCTGGACCCACTAATTAATCTTCTGGACCTGGACCCTGGACCCACTAATTAATCTTCTCATCACTCAAAGAGGAGTCACCAGATCTGACACCTCTTATTCTAATATGATATTATAGGATGTACACAGCACCATCCATGAAATATTATTGCAAAAAAATTTTTTAAGATGAATTTAATTAAGCCTGTAGGTCTAACTACCAGTTTTGTAGAAAGCATTTTAAAAACTACTTATTAACAACATTATGACATTACACACCCAATTCAGCTATTTCACGTTTCTGTTTTCTCTTTCTTCATGTGAGGAAAAACTGCTAGTTTGAACTACCATGGAAACTATATAATTATTATTCTCAAGGATTACAAATACTTTGTTCTTGAAGTCCAAAGTGATCTCAAGAAGGGTATCTGAACTTCATTCATTTACTTATTCAACCAAGATTTATTGGCCATCTCCAGGCCCAGCGCTGCACTAAGTGCTATTGATTCAGAAATGCACATTAGAGTCTCTGTCCTGGATTTGCTCACAATTCCCTCAAAATCTAGGACTCCATTTTTAGAGATAAATTAACTGAGCAGAGATATTTGGAAGGGAGTAATGGAGAGAGCTCTGACCTAGTTATCTAAATATCATAGTTGGTAAAGTAGACATTAGACATGACCCAGGGCATTATTAATGAGAACGTTAAGAGTTTTAATTTTGGAAATTGAAACATACGTTTTTGTGTTGCATCATAACATGGCTTATTCTCAGTTTGTTCATGGCTTCTTTGAAAGTCACGTTTATATAGAATTGCTGGAATTAAAAGAAAAATCAAAGTCTTTAGCATTTAAACATGAACTGTTTTAAATTGGTTGGCAGGTTATTTCTCTTACAGATTTTTTGTTTTAAAAAAACTATTGCAGATAAAGGGTTTGGGGATGAAAGTCAACCAGAAGAATAATAAATATTTTGTGTCATTAGTCAAAAATGGTTTTCTAGGCGAGTCAGCTGATTCTTAAATTTTTAAAAAGAAGAATAATCGAATCTCTGGAATTTTATTCTCAAATGACAGAATTCAACAAGGAATTTCCTGTAGTGGTTGCTTTCTTCATATCAAGCAAAGAGATTATATGCAAGTTTGTCATGTAATTGGAATAATATGTCACCTTTGTAGAGGGACTTGAGTTGCATCATTCTGTCCAGTAAGCATTTTTCTATCATCTTGGCTGGGGAGAAAGCTCAGGAGAGTCCCTAGTCTTTGAAATAACTTTGAAAAAGAACTTTTTATATTTTATAGAATACATTTTTCAACAAATTAACTAGAGTTATGAGAGTTTGGAAAAATAGGTCCTCTGATATTCCTGGGGTTAGTGAGAGTTTAACTTGTTTTTGAAAAGAGTCTTTCTGTTTTATTGGCCCTCTGTGGGCAGCTTGAAAGACTACTTCTGCACTTAAACTTGTATCAAAGTCTCACTTTCAGAGGAAGAGACCAATGTAGCCATTTGAATCTGGCGAAAAGAACTCTTTAACTTGCCCTGAGGACAGTGGCAAGAAGCTAGAATGAAGAGAAAACAATTAGGACACCAAGAAATGGACTTCCTGGAGGTACTCTGAGCAACTGTATGGGAGATTCTTTCAAGAGAAAGCTCTGAACAGGGGATGTGAATATGGTAATATAGATTGAAATTATCTCCCAGCACCCCTGTTCTGGGAAGTTCTTCTTATCTCAGTTCATCCCCTTGGCCCTATCTTTGGGTACCTTGAATCTTAATACTTCTTGGTATCCATGTTTCTTGCTACATACACAAAAACTCAGAGATAACTGGCCAATAGGGGAAAAGGAGGAATAGTGAAGCAGAGGCATAAAAGGATGAGAGAAAAGACATAGGAAATAGAGAGTCCTGAATATTGGCATGCTGGACGATGTTTAACAATCAGCTCCCTACTTAATGAAAAAAAAAAAAGGGACTAATTGTAGCATTGGCCAAAATCTATGGTATGAATTTTTCTACCGTGGCTGATTTAAAACAACTACCAATGGGATGTTACCAAATGTGAGTTGGAAAGAGACACCTAGTAGCGCACCGTTATATAGTATTTCCAACATACAGATACAATAAATCTAAATAATTTCAGGAGCCTATATAATAGTAAAATACAAACAGATAATATTAAAATCAGTAAGAGTAAAAAAAATTAGGAATTGGTGAGACCCAATTATTTAGTATCTAAATAATGCAATTTACTTAACTGTAAGTTTGTTTAACTTAATTTTTAATAATGACTGTGTTTTACAACCAACTTACAAAATTCCTAAATTTCATAATCGACTCTGGTGATCTGGTAGGGCTGTTTCTGGTACACCAGTGGTCCTGATGGTATATTCATGCCTGGTTTCAGGTGTCTTGTAAGTCCAGCAACCCCATTTTCGTCCCTGGCTTACCTAAGATAGCTCAGTGCCCTTATAATAGGTCTCTCTCTCTCTGTTACACATAACTCACCTTGGATTTTGGCCATTTGTACCACAGGTAGCTGTTTTACTAGGAATTGCATCTCACTACAATTTTAAAGAGAGTAGGAAAAGGAAAATATATAAAAGAAGCGCTAACAGCGTTTCCTTTTTGCTGATGCCTTGTGTAAAATATTGTGGTTAATACTTTGAAATAAACTAACTTCAGTTTCTTTTCCTCATGGTTTCTCATACGGCTTATCCTCCCACCATCCAGGCAGCCACAGTAGCTTTGCTTACGAATGCCCTCAGGGCCATTGAGAATATAACTGAGAAGGAGGCATGGTTCATCTTCAAGTTTCAAATTAGGCCTTTTAAAAAGTCCATGGTTTAAGCAATAGTCTTGAAAACAAGCCTTTCTATTATAGAAGCTAGGCTTTTTTGAGTGATAAAACGTTTTGATGATTTCCAAAGCCTGAGATCCTTGGAGTTCTCAGAGCACAATGTTTATGCATAAATCAGAGAATGAGCAGGGAATCTGTGACAGTGTAAAAGCAATTTTCTATCTCAGAGAGATAGGGAAGTTAGGGTAATAAGGGAGAATTATTAAGGGCATGGCTAGACTTTACATTGCGGATCCCTGAAGGGTGCTCATATGTTCTACATTTCTGGAATGGGGTTGGGTGGGTAGCAGCATAATGAAAACGGTGATAGAAACCCAGAACATATTTGAGAGGCTCCCAGAATATAAAAGACGACAGGTTTCTGCAATGTACTGAGCAGTAAAGTAGAACGCCTGGGTCTAAAGGCAGCCTCAACGATTCCCCGAATCCCAAGGAGAAAGGAGGAAATGCTGAGAACAGTGGTTTGGGAAAAGCCTAATAGTAGGGGGAATTGATGTACGACCAAAGTTCAAATTAACCGGAGGCTACTGCAGCACTGGGACTCTGGCAGTGAATGTTACAGAAACCAACTGCTGTTTCCAGACACATTGAATTGCCCCTAGCAGAGGCCAGGAAGAACAGAAGATGGTATTTGGATCAGAGGTAGCAATTTGCCAGTACTGGCGTTACCCCTGGGAACTCATAGTGCTTCTACAGAGTACAGGCGAAAGAGAAAGGGATGAGAAGCACAGTCTGAATTGACTGAGTAACCTCGAGGTGACTGTATTTCACAGTGAAAGTGATGGAGTTCTCCTGAATTGGTAAAGTTTTATTATCTACCTTTAGTAGATACAGGTCTTGTGAACAAAGTTACATTGTGTTGTACATAGAGAAACTTACTTTTACTTTTTCACAACTGAGAGTCTTCGAAAATAATTTTTATAAGTACTTCCCACTAAAAATTTCTGGTTCAGTTTAGGCTTAGGAATAGGGATCAGAAGATCTGAGGGGTTTTTATTCTTATTATTTTTTTAATTGAAGTATAGTTGATTTGCAATGCTGTGTTAGTTTCAGGTGTACAGCAAAGTGATTCAGTTATACATAAATATATATATCCATTCTTTTTCAGATTCTTTTCCCTTATAGGTTATTACAAAATAGTATAGTTCCCTGTGCTGCACAGTAGGTCCTTATTGGTTATCTGTTTTATATATAGCAGTATGTATATGTTAAGATTTAGAGATCAGGTATTCCTTGCCCCATTTTATACCTTGAATTCTACCTAAGAAAAAAAGTGGAGTTCAAGAACAACTGAAGCACGCCCTCAGTTTGTCTATGGGATTTACCAGTTGCTGTGAGGCTATATTCTATTCATATAAATATGTAGGACCCATAAATACCTGTTGGGGCAACAGTTTTCCCCATCCAGTTTTGATATTTCCATCAACATTTGAAGATTAGAGTAAGTCCAAAGTGAAATTTAGGATTTGTCCATTCTAAATATTTTATTCTGAATCCAGGATTCAGACTAAAATTTTGTTTTGCTTTATTTAAAATAATATGAATTTTTTAATATTACTATAATTTCATTTGCTTCACTTTCATATTTTCCTTTATTTAATTCTATATATTCAATCATTTTTATCATTTGTTTAGTAACATAGCATTTGTAACCAAGATATATTTTTTGCTTTAAAGCTAAAGACTGTACTGAATCTCTGTTAAACTCTCAGTTGTTAAAGCCAACTCTCTAAAACATTTCATTTTATAAATACTTAAATATCCCATTTCACAATTTCTATTAAATGCATAAATGAGGTTTTTGCAGTGTTGGCACCAAACACTGTCCATTGAAGTAAAAATATTCTTCCAATTTTCATTATTTTACTCCAAGGTCTTATGATATGTTATTTGATTCTCTACAAAGTTTATTTGATAAATGAGAGTAAATAAAAGTTTATCAAGAAAATATTTAAAGTGATTTACATCATCCAGTGACAATTGAATACAGTGACTAACACAGTGCTAAATTAAAACATCTGGAAATTTTGCTAAAATTTTGCCTGGAACTCTCAACTTTCTCCCTAACCTTCCTCTAACATCATCTGTACAAAATTCAATAAGATTTTTATGTCATTTTTCTCATTAAAACTTTTCTTCTCAGGTAATAAAATTAGGTTATTTTAGCTCTTGTTCTTTCTAGCTTTACAAGATCAACAAAAGTACTAATATATATATATATATATATATATATTTTTTTTTTTTTTTTTTTTCGGTACGCGGGCCTCTCACTGCTGTGGCCTCTCCCGTTGCGGAGCACAGGCTCTGGACGCGCAGGCTCAGTGGCCATGGCTCACGGGCCCAGCCGCTCCGCGGCATGTGGGATCCTCCCAGACCGGGGCACGAACCCGTGTCCCCTGCATCGGCAGGCGGACTCTCAACCACTGCGCCACCAGGGAAGCCCTAAACTATATTTTAAATAATAAACTTCAGATTTTAAATAAATTATTAAAACATTTTTATGTGAAACAGTTGAAGCTTCATTAATAATTTAAAAGTTTGAAATTCCATTGTCTCAATATATGTTTTCTGAACATATATTGTTAATTTATATACATACATTATTCACTTAAATATGGATTCAACATAAAGCTCTCCTATTATGAATTTCCTGGGGAAAAATTGTTTCAAAGATTAAATCCCACTGAAAGTTATAGTCTAAGGACATAAATTTAGAAATCAAATTGTTCTATTAGTGAGGTAAATTTCCAAAGAAATGAAAGTACAAAACCTGTAAGTTAAAATCTAAGGGAATTAAAATTTAAAATCAAATGTACTTGTTCCTATGAATTAAAATTCAAATAAATTAAAACTCAGGGTCAAAAAGTTAATAGGATACAGAATATTCTAACAGTTCTAGACCAAAAAATTTAGAAAATAAGGCAATCCCCAGGCTTGATGCAGTCTACCAAACCCAGGCTTTAGTGTTATCAAAGACCATAGCAGAAACTCAAGCACTCATGAGGGAGAAAAGGAGATACAGAGAACTTCTTGTATGTTTCAACCTCACCAGGTGAGAATCAATCCAATGTCAGCCACTCACACACAGTCTGTGCCTAGGGTCCTTAAACTTAGTTGCAAGAAATTTCCCATTTAGAGATTAATTTTGGCAGTATGATTATACCACAACTGGCAGGAAATTAACCTATGCATATGATTTTCTCTCTCAGAGAGTGACATTTTTGACATCACTGCCTTTTGCAAGTTCAGAAATTTCTTATGGTGGTAGCCCCAGTTATCAGGTCTTAAACTGAGACCTTTCTGCATGTTTAATACTGCTTAATTTCCTTTTACTCATTGATCCTGGTGTTTTTGGTCCTCCAATGCTGAATTGAATATAACATAAATTGTATCTACCCACAAAGACTCTATAGCCAATATTTTCAGTCCTGCTACAGAAACTTTTGACAATGCCTCTTGCTGTGGAATTGCTTAAGTCAAAGAAACTTGCCTTCTGGGAAGATTTCTCCTTTATCCTCCACATTTGTTTCAGCAGAAAAGTCATCCTCAACCTATTCAAATATTGAAGCTTCTCTTGAGTTTATAGTATGTACCTCTTGGGTCTAGGGTAGGGTAAACTAATATCTCTGCTATGTGCTCCCAAGACATGGAAATTTCTCACAATTTTAATGTGCTGAACATGAATAACATTTCTCTTGTTATTATATCTTTTTCTACTTCAGTTGTCTCTCAGTTCTTTTCAGGAAGTTGAATCTGCTTTTTAAATAGATCCTTTTCTTCTCTAACCAATATAAAATTAGTACCATTTACAAAATCTCAAGAGCTTGTTTTTTTTCGCTATTACTCTGCTCTCTGGACAGACATTTATTTATCTAACCATTTTTCATAAATTTGGTTCAGTGAGGATCTTTCATAATAAGAAATAGGAAATGAGTGAGCTCTGGTCCTGCCAAAGCAACTATTTTTCAGATAAGTCTTGGCCACCTCCGTGTCTGTGAATTGGATATTCTCACCCAGGAGGAATTCTCCCAACAGACCAACATCTGTCCAAAGCCTGACCTTGATCTATTATTTTCCAGCTTGGCTTCCCTTGAATAATTTTGTTGCACCTTCTCTTGGAATCTCAATTACATAAATTTCTTAATCTGGTTCCCCCAGGACACAGGCAATAGTTGTTGCTTCCCCACACAGAGTAAGAGTTTCATTTCACTTTGATCCTCTGTAATCCTTTGAATATTTTATGATGGTCCTCTGGTCTTCCTTTTGCAGACCAGTGCAATTTATTTTAACCATTTCGAACAGCTGTCACAATCTTTAAGGGGTAATTTCCAGAAAATTCTGACTGTAGATGCTAATTGTGATTTTAACAGGGTTTCCTTCTGTACTGCATTTTCCTAGATTTCTATCCCTTCTGGGGAAGTGTATTCCAGGAAGCTTTCTGAGAACTTGTCTCTCTTTCTTTGCTAGATTCTGCCATAACCCAGCACAGTTTTCAGTTAATTAGTCAAATATGAGCCCCAATCACATTTATTTGTTTGTTTGTTTGTTTGGGGGTTTTTTGTTTCTTGCGGTAAGCGGGCCTCTCACTGTTGTGGCCTACTCCAGTTGCGGAGCACAGGCTCCGGACGCGCAGGCTCAGCGGCCATGGCTCACGGGCCCAGCCGCTCCGCGGCATGTGGGATCTTCCCGGACCGGGGCACGAACCCGTGTCCCCTGCATCGGCAGGCGGACTCTCAACCACTGCGCCACCAGGGAAGCCCCCCAATCACATTTTCAGAACGGTTAGAAGCATACTTATCTCCCTTGTGCTTTTATCTCTTTCTGACTTAGCCTTCATCATTTTTCCATTCCTATCTCTCTGCTTTAAAATTTCAACTTCCTCCTAAGAAAAGAGTAATTCTCCCTCTAGCTTAATTCTTGGTTCTTATCTTGCTGATCCCTTTCTGATAATAAGACTGAAGGATGTTTTTTAAACTACTCTGGTTTCTCCTTGATTTCCTGAACAAAACGAGTTCCTAGAACCAGAATATTCCAGGCACAAGACTCTCAGTTACTTTAGTCATTTTAGAAGCCTGGAACTCTGTATGGATACCAAGTACCCCTGTATGTGTGAGTTAACACTTTGTATCTCCAAAATCTAAAGACGAAGTCAGAAAACATATCTTCAAGTCCAAAGCCAACCTGGTACCACATAATTGAAGAAACATTTAAGGGTCTGTAAACAAATGGCTTGAAGGCAAGGAGTTAGCCCATCAACCTGGGGCAAAAATCAGGTTTTATAGCTTCGAAGCTTTATATAATTTTGAGGCCCCCTTTTAAGAAAAGAACACAAAAGTTTGGGCAAAATTAGATAAGAAAAATATATAGCCACTGAGAATGAGAAAAAAAATCAGTGTATAAACTTTTAAAATCTGAATAATGTCACCAAATCTAGAAAAATAGTATATTTTATTAATTGCTTAAAGCATCTTGGTAATAATTTTCTCTGACATTTTTAGTGGCATGCTTTTTGATTGCCTCTTCTTACGATAACGATACATTCACAGAATTTTCTATAGAGAGTATAGAAAGATAATTCAGCCTATTCTTAGGTTGATTGAATTTTTTTTATTCTTTATAGAACCCATCAAATACTTTACTTCACACACAGGTATATTTAGTATTCATCATACTGCTATGGAGTTGTGGTCTACAGAGAGGAGTTCTGTTTTATTATTTTCTACCTGAATGCCATCAATATAAGAAAAACAATGATTCCTAGGTATATTTATGAAATGTATTTCTGATGTTTGGGAACTTCCATTCTGACCAGGGATTAATGAGAAAGGAATAACTGTATCTAATTTTCTATGTTTATAGGTGGAAGAATAGTTCACATGTCAAGCCTTGTTTTTCTTCCTCTGCTCACATGTTTCTGTTCTATCGTGATATGAACTTTGGGCCTGCACCTTTGTATATGTTTGCTTAGTGAGTCAGAACAGTGAGCACTGAAGAACTCCCAGAAGTTATTCCTACCCAGGGATTACAAGCAATAACTTCTTTGAAAGTGACTATGAACCACATAAATATATCTCACTAAATCCAATTCCAGTGTATCTCCAAATCAATTACCCTAAGCAAGACTCCAGAGCAGCCTGCAACAATTTGTCAAAAGAAGCAGTCTCTAAGCAACTGCAGTGAAAATGTCTTAATTCTCAGATCGCATAAAAACAGTCATGTGAGCATATTGGAAGGGGCCCATGCAACTGAAGGGCCCTGAAACAAAAACTTAATTAGCTTCAGAATGAATCTGCCCCTCTCCTCTGCAGTTTCTTCCCGGAATCCTAATTGGCAGTTGAAAGCACAGGAAAATGGCACAGAATCCAGGGCAGCATAGCTTTTCTCCCTTACCCAGGTCTAGCCCAAATGACTTGAAGCTAGAAGAAATAGAACTCTTGTAACTCACAGAAAACGTAGCTGCTGTTTAAAACCCTGGCTTACCTAATTTATCTAATAATGTAAATTAAAAATATTTCTTGGGCTTCTGTTATTCAAAAGTTATTCATCAAAACTCTGCCCAGGCCACACCATCTTAGGGAAGTCGATACCTGCATATTTCAAGGTTAAACCAAAGCAGCCTGAGACTTGAGTGTGCTCTCCTAAGGCTGGCTTGGCTGATATTAAAACTGCCTTTGCTGGTGGATAAGGCAAACAAGGCTCAGTGACAAGCCAAGGTGGGAGGAAAATCCTCACCCAAATTCTCGTGCTCAGTATTATTTTGATCCTCAAATTCCACTAAATTCTGTTTCTCAAGCTCCCTGGTTATCAAAGACGCTGGGGCAAAGGAAAGGCATAAAGAGGTCTCCACTTTCTAGCTTCTCTTAGCCTAGGTTGCTCCCTGACAGAAGAGTCTGACATGTGGGTTTGCAGGCAGATACTTCATTCCTGGGAAGTGATTCTAGAGAATGGTAGTGAAGGATGAAGACTGAGCCCCTGACATGAAGGAAAGTCCATACAACAGTGCTTTTTTTTTTTTTTCTATATGATATTATTTATATGTGGAATCCAAAATCTAATACAAATGAATGTATATACAAAACAGAAATAGACTAAATTGTTGGATATCTAGGTTGTTTCTAATTTTTCACAATTATGAAAATTCTTGTAGAATAATCTTTGTGCATCCTCCTCAGAATAAAGTCCTAGAAGCAGAATTGTTGAAGAATGCATGCAATTTTAAGTTCTTTAATATGTATTGCTGTAACAGTGCATTCTTGAAAAGTTCATGACTGGGAGCAAATGGGTCTTGATCTCATTTGGAACATATGCAGATCCATGTAATATACACCTTAGAACCGTGCCCCAGAGAGAAGGAAGTGTTATCTACCAGCTCCTGTTCCCCCATTGGTCAAAGAGCGTTAACTTCCTTGCACATCATGTTGTGTATGCATGAGGGCAGGGCATACGTAATGGCCATGCAAGCTTGAGTGCTAGGAGAATTTTCTTAGGCATCCAAAGCTGTAGAGTTTGAGAAGCCCTGGGGCAGAGAGTGAGAAAGAAGTACAGCTGAGGTGAATTGCTGTCAGGGTACACTTACACAGAGCTGGTGACGGCAGCATGGCTGGCATAAAAGGAGGGCCAAAAGGATACGAGGCTGACCACAAGAGGTGTCAGACCCACTGCTAAAGCTCTGAACCAAGAAGGAGTTTAGACAAACTGGCTGATGGGGGAAAACACCACCTTTTTTTTTTTTTTTTTTGCGGTATGCGGGCCTCTCACTGTTGTGGCCTCTCCCATTGCGGAGCACAGGCTCCGGACGCGCAGGCTCAGCGGCCATGGCTCACGGGCCCAGCCGCTCCGCGGCATGTGGGATCTTCCCGGACCGGGGCACAAACCTGTGTCCCCTGCATCGGCAGGCGGACTCTCAACCACTGCGCCGCCAGGGAAGCCCAACACCACCTTATTAATATTAAAGGTGATACTGAAAAATATGGCTTAGGTGCATGGCCACAATGTACCTCCTTATATTGAACCTCAGACTTAGACACTCACAGGTGACACTTGGCCACCACTGAACTTCCCACTGGGGTCTGCCCCTACAAGACGCAGCACGAAGGAACAGAGGAGAGTGTATGCTTCCTGCAGGCAGCTGTCTCTCAAAAGGAAGAGTGAGATGTAGGAGTTGACTGAGCTGCACATGCTCGACCCTTTGTCCAAAGGCTCATGCAGAAGAGGGAGTTGTGGGGTTGAAAGAGGGAGAACGTTTCTGCCAGTGGCATTTTCTTCAGGAGTAGGGAAGAAGCATTCCTTTCTAGCAGGGTATTATCCTTGTTTAAGATTGTTCTCCACCAAGAGGAGAGCCAGGTTCACATAGGGTTTAGGAGAGAAGAACCATGGAGGCACTACCTCTGCCCCCAACCAAGGAAAGCAGTCACCTGCGTGGCTCAGTTTAGCTCAGCCCTGGAGCGCTGCACTGTGCTCTAGGGCCAAAGCCTGAGAGTGATAAGGGCATGCACACAGCATGGGCTTGTCTTCTTGGTGACCTCTAGGAAAGGGTGACTTGTGGAAGGATAAGACGGGGTATTCAGGGTCTCAGGTCCTTCCCTTCTCTTTCTCTGTCACCAACTCTAAAATAAATTACAGCCATCTGACAGTCAATAAGTGGTCAGAATTTCCGGATTAAGGGGGTAAACTCAGAATTATCCTTTAGAAAGAAAGGAGGAAAGTCACAAATATTTCTTGGCCTAATATGTATCAAGAATAATATTAAGTGTTTCACAAATTGTCTCCTTTAATCCTTACAATAAAACTGTGTATTATCAACTTAATTTTACAAATGGGGAAACTTATACCAGGAGATACTGGAAAACTTAACAAGTGATAAAACATTGAGCTGAAATTAATATTGTTTGACTCTAAAACCTATATTTCCTAAACTTTATTATATCTAATATAGGAACATTAAACAGTATTAGTATGACCTTTTCCCTATTAAGAAAAATTCCCAAATGGATTCATTATAAAGGAAAGTATCTTTTCCTTTCTCTCTCCTCAAGTTGCAATATCAAATAAACTTTTGACAAAGCTGGAACTCCCATTGCATGGGGTTGTTTCCATATGCAAGAGTCTGGGCTTAACATGCTATGTAATTATTTTCAGGTTCTAAAAATAAAAATCTCGTGCCAGTAAAGCACATAGGGGGAAGTTTTCAGTCTTTAGCATGAGCAAAGAGCCTGAGCACTTAAATGACATCTCCAAAATTCTTAACATTTCCAGACAACTGAAATGCTAGTTCATACAGCTCATTTCTAGTTGTCAAAATTTCACATTGCCATTAACGAGAGGCAATGAATGCAAGATTCTTTTCTGAAAATGCTTCATGTGTTAAGAATCACTCAAGAATTCATGACATAGTACGCCCTTGTACTTTTCCGGCCATAGAAAGAAAATAAATTGAATTGTAATGGTAACTATAGCTATCTCTAGCTACATTATAAGCTTGTCTGCCCTTCTACAAGAAATTTTCACTTTGCAAGAAGTTTTCCAATTTATTTTACTGAACTGTTGAAGCAAAAGCAAGCATATCTGAGCTTTTTATAAAAGTTTAAGCAAATTAATTTTTTTAAAAAGAAGAAAGGAATATTGCTATGAACCTATATTCTCAGAAAGAACCCAAGAAGACAAAATAACACAGCAAAGGCCAAGGAAAACAAAACAAAACAAAACAAAAAGCCTGGGAAAAAGTTTTAAAAAAAAGTCAGGCACAAGTCCAAAAGCATGATGGAAAGGCAAATTTATCCCATTGAAGAAATGAGAAAAGCAATAGTTAATCCTCAATTTCCTTTTCCTGACCTGGAGATAAGGAATCACACAAGTATCAAAAAGGCAAACGATAAAAGACTACGATTCATCCCCAGCATCCCCTTCCCTTTCAGTCCTTCCCTGATCTCCCTAAGCAGAGCCCACACCCCAGCTTCCTCCTACCCAAGACATGCATACCTCCACAATTGCCAAGAACAAGGTCCTGGGCACTCTTACGTTTGGTGGTCCCACCCCACATTATAGCAAACATTAAAACACATCCAGGGACTTCCCTGGTAGTCCAGTGGTAAAGAATCCGCCTTCCAATGCAGGGGACATGGGTTCGATTCCTGGGCGGGGAACTAAGATCCCACATGCCGCAGGGCAACTAAGCCCGTGCACCACAACTACTGAGCTCGTGCACCTCAACGAGAGAGGCCATGTACCGCAAACTACAGAGCCCACATGCCCTGGAGCCCATGCGCCACAAATAGAGAGAGAAAACCCACACACCTCATCTAGAGAGAAGCCCGCGTGCCACAACGAAGAGCCCACACTGCAACAAAAGATTCTGCATGCCTCAACGAAGACCCCGCATGCTGCAACTAAGACCTGACGCAGCCAAAAAAGAAAATAAATAAATGTTAAAAAAAAACAACACACATCCACATCCTGCAAAGTTGACATGATTTAATAATAGTTACCTTTTTGGAGCACTTACTTGCTGACAGGCACAGTCAGAACACTTTATGCCTGTTCCATTGTCAAACCACCCTATATGTAAGTGTTATAATTACCCGTGTTCCACCAGTAAGGAAAATATGACTAAATAACTTGCTCAGGATCACATAACTAGGAAATAAGAGAACCAGGATTTAAGCCTAGGGCAGTATTATTCAAAACATCATAAACTATCACTAAACTATCATGACATAGTGGTATGTTCTATAGGTATTTAAATAAATATGTATTTTAGTTTTGCAGTTGTCTTTTCATAATTTGGAGCCAGTGCATTTTTTTTTCAAGCATCGTAATGTTTCACAGTCCCTTTAAAAAAGCCTATGGTCCCTTTGTTCTGTTCCTACAGTGACTATTAAGTAAAACAACAATACTTCCCTTATCACATCATGTTTTTCTTCCTCACCTGTCTCCCTTTCTAGAATGTCAGAAGTTAAATAGTACAGTGTCTTACACAGAGAGGCATTCAGTATGTGTTTAACAGTCAAACTGAAGAGTGGCGATAGAAGGGAGAAGAACTTAAAACTGAGTCATTTGCTAAGGACAGTTTGCTTAAAATTAACTCAGGGCTGGTATTTGGAGGAGGGAAGTGCTCTAGGGAAATGGCCAATTAGCTAATCATGCAGTAATAGGGAAGGGGGTTATTGAGGCAATGGCTTGGATATCATGTTCCCAAATCAAGCTTATAAATTCAAAAGGAAGGTTATATTGAATATTTTCCTAGAGAACTTCAAAAAAGGGAATACATAATCCCTCAGAAGTTGGCCAACAGGCAGATGATTGTAATTAACATCTCTCAAGGGGTCTTATATCTCTAATATTTTGTTGTCACATGCTTTGAAATTTATATTATTTGTATAATACCAATATTTAACCCCATAATTGTATTATATCAATTATAAGTGTTTCATTGAGCCCACAAATGTTATATATTATTTATAGCAGGTCATTGTCTTTTCACTTATTTGAAGCCATATCCTATATCTTTCAAACTCAAAGGATATTGTTAGAAATAAGTCAGTTACCTTGTTAAGGTAATCATAGAGACTCAATAGTTAAAACAATTTAAGTCGTATTTATTCAGCTTCAACTATATGCTTATCATTGGTTCAGAAGTGGGGAAATACACCTCTTACTATTTTGATGAATGAAAATATATATGCATACCACTCAGTAAAATAACAATGTTAAAACATACCATCACTGTTTATAGTGATGCTATAGAATGCTATAGAAACTAAGGGTCATAGAGGAAAGAGTATCAAATTAGTAGGACTGAAATTATTAAGGATGATTTTCCTGGGGAGAGCAACATTGCAGAGATTTTTTTTTTTTATTCATATATTCTTATCCTTTTTTTAAAACATCTTTATTGGAGTATAATTGCTTTACAATGGTGTGTTAATTTCTGCTTTATAACAAAGTGAATCAGCTATACATATACATATATGCCCATATCTCTTCTCTCTTGCATCTCCCTTCCTCCTGCCCTCTCCATCCCACCCCTCTAGATGGTCAAAAAGCACCGAGCTGATCTCCCTGTGCTATGCATCACAGAGTTTATAAGCATATGAATTTTAAAGCCCAAAAGACCTGGTTTCACATCAATTCCCACTACCTATTTTCTTTGTGACTTTGGTCAAAGTTATTTAATATCTCATGTCTCAATTTCCTCACCCATGAAACAGAAATAATAGTCACTCATTGAGACATGATAAAGATTCAAATGCGACAATTACTGCAAAGCACTCAGAATACAGTGGGGCTCATCCAAGGAACTTATTAATGATGTTGAGGTAATTAATGATTAATGATGTTGAAGTAGTAGTTGCTGTCATAGTCCCAGTCTTAGCAGCAGTAGTAATAATAGCAGTAGCACTGGTAGCAGCAGGAGCAGTATTATTGATAGTAGTAGTAGTAATGGGAGTCATAACAATAATCAGTTGAGCTGAGTTGTGAGTATCAGCAAAGAGTAGAGGAGAGAACACTCTAATGGTGACAACAGGATGGACATAGAATAGGAAATAATTATGAGTGTTTATTTTTATCAAAATATAGTTGATTTACAATGTTATGTTAATTGCAGGTGTATAGCAAAGTGATTCAGTTAAACATATATATAACTGGGTGTGTATATACATGTATGTATATATATTCCTTTTTAGATTCTTTTCCATTACAGGTTATTACAAGATACTGAGTATGGTTCTCTGTGCTATACAGTAGGTCCTTGTTGGTTATCTATTTTGTATACAGTAGTGTGTATATTTTAATCCCAAACTCCTAATTTACCACCCCCCTTTCCCGTTAGGTAACCATAAATTTGTTTTTTTATGTCTGGATTGTTTATTTTTAGATCAGTGAGTTCACCTGAAGTGTAAGAAATGATTACAAAATAATGGGAAATAAAACTGAATAAGTAACTTAACAGTTGATTGCAAATTACTAAGACCAGTAATTTTCTTTTGTTTGGAGGTGAGAGTGGGTGGGTAATCATGAACTACTTCCTCTAATAATCTTCAGTTGTCATTGTGATGCCTCTACCTGGCTGAATGGGATGGAGAGTAAGCTATTATCTTGAATGGAAGGAAAGGAATATTTGAGGGCAGTTTTGTTATCTCTCACTTAGTAGTCAAAGGAATAAGAAGTAACCTCGAGTAATTTAGGCTGAGGATGCAGGGACATTCTCAACCATTTGGAAGCGTGCTGGTAGATATTTCCTATTATTCGTGTGATATCTTCAAATCTCTTTTGGATCATAAAGATTCCTGAGGGGGAAAATAATGTAAGAAAGCAGGACTTGCAGGGAGCTGGAAGTTTCTAGCCCAGTTAACAAATAACTTTATGCAAAATAACTTTCACACTAACAAGCAGCTTCAAAAGCAGCTGGCAGTGGTTGCCATGCTACCAAAAGTGAGCTCTATGCCTGTCTTCAGTTATTTCTGCTTTGGAGGGTATTTTGTGCCATTTGTGCCTCAAGGAAAACCAGGCAGTCAAGGCTGGACTGGGCTGTTTGGGTCTCTGGGAAAAGAAGAAAAACACAGATCACTGCCCAGGGGAACAGGGCTCATTAGGAGACAAAGGTGACAGGTGTTTGCTCTCTGAAAAGACTAGTAGCTATAGAAAAACTCAGCTGTGGTGGATTTCCAGTACATGAAAGCTGTTAGCGGAGGGCAGATAGAACAGACTGAGAAGGGAGGGTGCAAATAGTGTGACCAGACATCCTCATTTGCTTGGGACTAAAGGGTTTCCAAGGATTTCAGACTTTTGATTTTAACGCTAGGACAGTCCCGGGCAAACTGGAACGGTTGGTCACCTAAGTAGAAGCCGAGCCTTATTTTCTGGGCAGGTAAAATCTTATTCGATGGGCAGCAAAACCATATGCTGAATGTAGATGTACTAGCAGAACCCAGAGATGAGGCATCAAAATAACACTTAAACCATGAGCCATCAGTGGGTAAAATCATAAAGAGTCCACCCAAAGCCACCAGTGGCTTCCTACATAAGAATAAAGAGATGTGTAACATTTATTGATCAGTAATGTTGAATCTGAGATAATATTCAAGAACATAATAATTGTTACTTCTTGATCTTGAACAAAATTGCCCTCAATCACAAACTACCAAGTTACTGAGAGTGAGTCCGTTTTCCTTTTTTGCTGGGGAGGCTTAACATCATAGTGACTGTGCTCATGGGACTTAATATAGGACAGATCTGGCTTCAAATTATGGCTTTATTGCTTTTACACTGTGTGATCCAAGGTAAATTTCTTCACGTCTCTGTGAATTAATTTCCTTTCCTGTACAATTATAATACCTATTCCAAAGTGTTGTAGAAATTGAAATTAAATTAGAGCAGTAAATGGAAAATGAGTAGTCAACAAATAGTGAAGGCTCTCTTGTTTAGTCTACTTTTCTCTTGGCTCTTCTTTAAGTCAGGTTTCAATCACAGATAATAGAACCCCTTAACCTACTATAAACAGAAAGGGGTTTATTTCAGGGAATTCGGTGCTTACAATATCTTTAGATGTACTGAGGAACAGGTTCCAGGCTGAGCACACAGAGCAGATCCCCGATCTGCAGAATTGTTCCTCTTCTGCTATAATCAGGAAAGCTACCTTCACTTCTGTAGGACAGCTAAAGTAGCACGTTACCTGCTAAACTGGGAAGTTGTCCCTACAGCTGTTGGGTCCAGAGCCAGCCACTTCTGCCATGATCTATGCCTGCAAACTGGCTATCTCACACCCTGATTCTCTTCCCAGAGAATTCAATTCTGATTCAGTGTTTAATGAGAACATTTCGTTGGTGAAACTGAAGTCATGTGAAGAGCCTTAGCTACAACGTTGTCTAAGAAATGTGTGTTTGTTCAGGCTCTTAGGCGTTGGAAATTACTTCAGTTGAGCTAATCCATAGCTTCCACCACTGCTTTTATAAAATGTTTAATTTTATGTGTCAACCCGACTGGGCTAAGGGATGCCCCTGAAAGCTGGTAAAGCTTTATTTCTGGGTGTGTCTGTGAGGGTGTTTCTGGAGGAGATTAGCATTTGAATCAGTAGACTGAAGTAAAGAAGAGCCACCCTCACCCATATGAATGGGCACCATTCAGTCTGTTGAGGGCCTGAGCAGAACAAAAAGGCAGAGGAAGGGCAAATTTGCTCTATTTGCTTGAGGTGGGAAGTTCATCTTCCCCTGCCTGTGGAAATTGGTTCTCCTGGTTCTCAAGGCCTTCGTACTCAGACAGGGATGTACATCACTAGTTTCCCCAGTTCTCAGGCCTTAGGACTCAGACTGAATTACATCATTGACCTTTCTGGTTCTTCAGCTTGAAAATGGCAGATTGTAGGACTTCTCAGCCTCCATAGTCACATGGCCCAATTCCAAATAATAAATCTCCTATCTATCTATCTACCTATCTATTTATCTATATCCTATTGGTTCTGTTTCTTTGGTGAACCCTAACACAACTTCTGTTTTCCACAGTTAATTACACAAATGAGCAAAAACACTTATAACCATGGAATTTGAGTAGAACCTTTCCAAGATAAAGCAATCCTTGGGTTCTTTGGTTTAAATAGGAGAGATTCTTACTCTAAAAACATGTTAAGATAAATTTTTTGCACTGTGCTAGTGTGTGCTCATATCTTTCTGTGACATGGGTTTAGTGACTTCACTGGTACTCTTTCTCCCTTGATATTTGGCTGAGCTTTGAGTATGTCAAATCCAAAATTAAGATCAGGGTAGAACTCAACAGCCTTCTGGGAAGCAATCATACGTTCCCAGTAACCATGGTCTTTGTCAATGATAAACAAGAACTCAAGAAAAGAGAATGTAAATCATGTCACCAAAAAACATTTATCTGGCTTTTGTTGACATGAGCATCTTGGCCACTTTTACTGACTAAAGTGGCCTTATCTACAACATGCATTCATGCTGCTCCCCTCTGCAGAAATTATCATCCAGAAGGATTTCAAAGTAAAGAGAAATTTATGTTTGAGAGTTGTAGCATCAGAACTTTATGGGGTTATTTCTAGAGGTAGGAGGTCCTTAGAGATATATTGCCAACAGCAGAGACCTCATACAGAAATCAGAGAACTCAATGATTAGCGCTGTTTTTTATTTGTAGATTAGAGGAGTGTGGTGTGAAGTGAAGTCCTTAGGGGTGCAGCTCCAAATCTGCAAAGCAGGGGCTGAGTTGGGGGATAATTGGAAGCAATAAATGTCTTTGGGGGTCCAACCAAGAATGACCACATTTCTAATTGAACCATGAGCCTGGAAGGTTAGCCATTTTCCTACCTCCCAGCCTTCATTATCTTCCTTTCCTTCCAGCATCCTCCTTCATCAGCTTCCTCTTGCTCCAGAAACTTGACTAATCAGGTGCAAAACTATATGGTCGATCAGTGTCTATTTCTTAATAATTATCTGTTGTTGAGTTGAAAGTTCCACATTGGCCAAAGAACTTTGCAACTCTTCAACAAGGTAATTGCCTTGCTAAAGGAGAAGATGTGAAAAAAAGAACAGAGAAATTTACTTTTTCTGAGTAAGCTAAGATCATCATGGAGAAATGTAAGAAAGGAAAACAAATGGAAAAAAAATATATATATATATTTGAGTGACAGTTTCATTCTGAGCAGAGGCATACATTTGACATCCTAAATCACAGTTGGATATGACAATGAGTAGGATTAATTAAGTATCACCAGTCAAGAAAACAATAGGAGCACAAAAAAAATTTTAAGGTTATGCATATCTTCCAGTTAATAAACTTCTCTCTAGTGTGTTATCTATTTAAAGATGTACCCAAGTCTTTTCTTTGAATTCAAAAGAGTCAGCATTTAGAAATAATGATTCTATAATGCAATGGCTCTTGAGTGCATGTAAATGATGTGTGGTTGCTCCAAAGAACCCTCATACCAGGTGCAAATGACAGACACAACAGGCATGATGACAGAGAGTTTTTGTAAATAGCAACAGGAGGGTTACTTTACTAAGGGTTTCAGCATCCACAGCTGTTTCCCTTCAGCTGATGTGACTGAACTACTTTGTTAACAGACCTTATAATACTCTCTCTGATTATGTTACTCTCTTTCTCTGTTGCATTTTTGAGTATCAGGTTGATACAACACTGAAAAGGGACATTAAAAGATTCTGATGAAACCTAGAAAGATTTCAAACTCAGTGGTGTTTGCTAGGTGCTATGCTTTTCTCTGTTGTTTGTTTTAACTTAAATGAAACATGAAAGTTTCAGAACATGAAAGTCCTTCAAGTGTTATTTTTTACTGTGGAGTGAATGAAATTTTATTTGAGACCTGCGAAGTATACGGTTCAATTGAATTTGGCAATGACACAGTCTTTGTTCAGGGATTTGAGTCAAATCACTTTCATCAGATCGATTGTATTCATGACTGAGATTATTTGAGTTTGCTTTTGTTTCAGTATTTGATACCACGCATGCTGACATGTTCTCTAGCAGGGTTATTGTTGGCTATAGAAACCTGGGTCAGCGCTAACAATAGCAGACCCCTCTGGATGCATGGTTGAGTGTGCTGATTCACCATCTGAACTGGTAGAGGCTCTTCACGTACCTAGGACAGCACTTATGTATTCAAAATGGTACAAAGTGAAGAGTCAACAGCAACGTTTAAAAACAGCATTTATCATCAGCCAGTTAACAGAATAAAATGCCTAATATATCAGCGCTGACTAAAGCAGATTGCAGTATGACTTGCTGGATACTGATGATTCAGTGACATTTTCCCATGACCTGGTGATGAGTTATTTCTTCACTAGTTTTATTAAGGTTAATAAAACAAGGAGGATGGATCCCACTGAGATTAAGGCTTTGTGAAGGTGAACAAGAGACCACTAGCTTCTGAAATACTGTGAGCATATATATTATTCTTTCCTCAGTAAATTTATGTTTCAATTAATGAAAATACCCCAAAAATATTCTTCTTGAACTTAAGCTATTCTAGGATTCAATTCAGTAATCTGATCTTTAATGAAAATTAAAATTTGAACTCAGGAATTCTGAAATATTAAGAAAATATCTGTTCAGTGATGTCCAAGGGATGACTGATGTGTTGAAGACATGTGGGAATATCTATTTTCAATTGTATACTCTTAGTTGCTGGAAAAATGCTAATCAAAATTAAGTTTAAGTGGTTGCTAAGCATCATGTCAACGTATACACTTAATATTTTTAAGGGTTATAAGGAAATTTTGGACTTCAAGCTTACTCTAAACCCAAAAGGGGGTAATCTCTGATAACAATTTAAGCTTTAGGAAACCATTGACATGCTATAGTCATTTCCTGATACTTTCTTTAAGTTGCCTATAAATTTCTTTGTGACCAGCAGGGTCCAAAGACACTGTAAGATGTTCTATCTGCTTCACAGACACAATCTTTCAAAAACAAGATTCATCATCTTCTTCTCTAAAAGCATCCATCCTCTGAGTTCCCTAGCCTGGTAATAGTTCTCCAAGTCAGACACCTAGGCAGTATCCCTGATTCCACCCTTAATTCCTCCCCCACCTACAATCCACCACCAACTCCTGTCAATTCTAACTCTTAGGTATCTTTTCAGTCTACCCACCTCTCTTAATACCAATGTCCCTACTCTAGGTCACCATTGTGCGCTCCTGGATTAGGGCCACAACCACTTAGTGGATCTCCTTGCTCTTAATATTTTATCCCTTTGATTTTCCACACAGTAACCAAAGGGACTTTTATAAAACTCAAATCTGCCATGCTTCTCTTTAAATTCCTTCACCAGTTTCCCATGTGTCTTAGGACAGGGTCTACACTCATTGTAAAATAAAAGACATCCAGTACAGCCTGCTACCTTGCCTATAAATGTGAATTTTGGCCTCCAGATTCTTGTCCATGCAATTCCATATGCACAGAAATAATCTCCTCCCTTAGCCTAACTTTCACTAGTCCTTCAGTGGAAGGTGTCAGCTGTATTATTTTTCCAGGAATCCATCCGTAACTCTTCCTCCATCCCCACATCAAGGTCACTGTCCTTCCATTGTGTATCCACAGCACTCTGCTTATTGCTCCCAAGACACTCTGTATGGTAATTACCTGTTTATCTGTCTGTCTTTGTCCATTTGATATAATCTCTCCAAAGAGAGAAACCTTATCTCCTCTATATAGCTCCAGGGCATAGACATATCTCATACCTTGCACATAATGGGTGCTTAATCGACAATTGTGGAATGAACTAATGGTGTGAAAATTGAGTTGAAACAATTTGTGGTATATAATCATCTAAATAATCTTTTAAAATCACTGTAAATACATAGCAGAATGGAGTAATATAGATTCTTTGAACAAGGGACTTAGGAATACATGGTGTCCACCTCTAAAAGTTTACATTCTAAAGTAAAAATTTGACTGCTAGCCATTCCAAAAGTTTGTGCTTGATAACAAAGCCATCTATGAAAATGGAGTTAAACATATCTAACCAACAGTTCCATGAAACTTAGAAGGGAGCCAAGGAAAGCAATGAACAGTTATTAGAGCACAATATTATCAGAACAAACTGAGTTCATGTCTGGGGCTCTGTTACTTACCAGGCATGTGATATTTAGTTAATTAATCTCTTTTTTTTTTTTTTTTCTTCTTTTGTGGTATGCGGGCCTCTCACTGCTGTGGCCTCTTCCGTTGCGGAGCACAGGCTCCGGACGCGCAGGCTCAGCGGCCATGGCTCACGGGCCTAGCCGCTCCGCGGCATGTGGGATTTTCCCGGACTGGGGCACGAACCCGTGTCCCCTGCATCGGCAGGCGGACTCTCAACCACTGCGCCACCAGGGAAGCCCAATTAATCTCTTTTTAAACAAGGATATGGTGATCCCTACCTCATGGATTATGGGCAGTATTAAGTCAATATTATGTATGTAGTATTGACAATGCCTGTCTTCTAAATTGGGAACTTATATTTATGTCATAGCACTCTACTTTCTACCTCAAGCACCTAGCCCATTAAATCTTTGAGTAATATTAAGATGACAAAGTATTAACTTGCACAGAATCCTAAAATTGGTATAAAATGACAAGATGGGGAGGGAGTCACTTAATGTCAGATATCCACAGAAAAGTTTCCAAAGAAAGTTATAAACTTTCTTGCCATGAATGTCAATGAGAGTATTTGAAATTCTAATTTTAAAATGTTTTCCATTAATTTTTCAGCAAATTTTTTGATTCAAAAAGTTTGAAAATCATAGGAACTTTCCAATCCATGGATTGCCCTAATAATTCCAGAGTTGAAGGACAAGCATACACCTGAAAGGCTAGCCATATAGTACAGAAACCTTTATAGAAGAAATATACTCCTTTCTTAAAATGTATTCATTGAACCCTTTTGTCCTTACATTTGGTCCCAGGCACTGCATTGATGTTAAGAACGCTAAAGTGAATACTAAACATTCTTGTTTGCAGGAACTAACAGTTACATGGCAGAGATGGACAGATATACTGAGAAACACTACCATGTGATAAGTTCAATGATAAGAGTTATACACAGATGCAGCTGTGTGGCTGTAGGTAACTTGGGAGATGCTGCCCTAAGGAAATGTGTCTACAGTGGAGTCCCAGTGTTGTTCAATGTTGTAGAGGGGCATGAGGGAAAGATATTCTGGACATAAGGGGAGGTGAAAATAGTGTGGTGCGTGCGCATGTGTGTGTGCGCATGCGTGTGCGTGTGAGTGTGCGTGTGGGCGTGGGTGTGCGTGTGGGTTGGGTGTGGGTGTGCGTGTGCATGTGAGTGTGGGTGTGCATGTGGGGGTGGGTGTGCGTGTGGGGGTGGGGGGGTGTGTGTGTGGGTGTGTGTGTACTACAAGGTATACAATGCTGATGGAGTGGCCAGAGATGAGACTGGAGAGAAGACAGGGGCCAAATCCTGGAGCCCCTCAAACGATATGTGAAACCTTGGACTTTATTCTGAAGGCAATAGGGAACAGTGATATGTTTTATGCAGAGGAGTGTTGCCAAGGACATCTGTGCATTTTAGATAGAGCATGTATTCTGTAAACCAAATGTAGAAGACATTAGAAGCTTCCTCCTCTCTGCTCCAATAGGAATTTATACATAACTCTTATCAAAATATTTTGTAAATCTATTTGCTTTTATTATTTTCCCTAGACCTGTGGTTCTTAAACCTGAGTATAGATCAGGATTACCTGGAGGTGTTGTTAAAACACAGATTATTAGGTAAAGTTGGGAGCCTGATTTTCCATTTCTAATGAGTTCCAGACTGATGTTAATGATTCTTACCCTTGGCCGTATTATGAATATCCCAGCTTTAAACTATGATTTTGGCTTACTTATTATTTATCTTTGTTTCCCAAACATCTAGTCAAATGTCTGTTACTGAACAGGTACTCATTAACTATTTTCAAATAAACGAGTGAAGGAATGAAAAAATTCCAAGTACAGGGTAAATAAATACATTAAGTAGAATAATTTTGTTTTCCTCTTCTTCAGAAATTACCATAAATGATAGAGGTGCATATGTTAGTATAAACTGTGGGAGAAACAACAAAGAATAACAATAATAATGGTAAAGAAGAGAGCTAAGTTAGGAATCTGAAGATCTCCATTTGCTTCCAGTGCCTACGTGAATAGAGTAGCTTTGAGCAAAACACTTTACTTTCCACAGTACTATATCCGTGCCTTAGTTGGATGATTAAGTGGACATTAGCAATACTTCTTTGAATAGGCCCTTTGAAAAAATCTCAGAATTTATTCATATAAAGCCTATTGAATTTAACTTTCATATAATGAATAGTGCAAATTGAATAAAAGTTCCAAATGTACTACAGCAAGCGTTCTCTTACATCATGTCCATAAATTCTTTTCTACTTGATAAATTATCTTAAAAAGAAACTCTATATTCATTGTAGCACTGTGCTGTGCTTCATAGGTGAATGCTTCAGTTACAGACTCTACTTCATATGGGTGGATTCTGTTTTGATTCAGAGGGTGAAGGACCCACTCTTGGTGTTTCTTTTTCCAGGATGGGTCACGTTTATGTCAAGTAATCCTTTCTTTCTCACTTTATACACAGTGACTAAATTTTCAAGATGGCAGGAATGCTTCACTGCTGCTATATATAGCCGGAATTTTTTACTTGGTTAAGAATGAAATCTGCTTATCGCATAGTGTATTCCAACTAACTAGAATCAATAAGCAGAGATGCAGTGTAATCTCTCAGTTAAAATATTTTTGACAAAAATTCAAACATCCTCTTGGACATTGGTGTGAATTTACCCACAGTACTAGAGTTCAGATAATATCACATTCCCTGAAATTTAATCTGGTTCAGGCTCTACCCACCCAGAGAGTAGAAAGCCCAACTTAGTCTGTTTCTAGAAGATACTTCCTCTTCTCTTAAAATTATTAAAGAACAGGAGGATTTATAAACTCTAGAAGAGGAAAGACTTTGGGTATTAAGTCCATAATGGTCATGCTTTGAGATTCTTTTCCAATCCACTGAAGAGCAGCTCAAACCCACCTCCTCCTGTAATGGCATCCATTCCCAGGGTGCCAAGCTCAACCACTGACCCTAACATCTATGGAGCTGTCCACAACTTCCCCCCACCTTGAAGTCCTTGCACTTCAGATATTTCCACAACAGAACTGACCTACCATCTCTGCCAGATCCTTCAAGTCTCAGGAAATACATTCTACCCTCTAGGATTATATTACTCCCTTTTCCCCAATTTGAATCACCAACCTCCACCTTGCCCTCTCTCTAATCACTCCAGGTTCATTCTCTGATAGAACTAACTCTGTAACAAAGGCTACCTTGTCACCTAGTTCATAGTTTTCCTTTCTTAAGGTGTAAAGCCTTAAGTCTCAAGACTTTCAATTTCTCGTCTACAGTGAACCAACTTCAACGGGGATTAGTGCAGTGGTCTCCTAGTAGCTCTCCTTGCTGCCTCTCTCTTTAATCTACTGCTCCTTTTGTATTTGCTCTAGGTAATCTGGAAACATAGAACTGATCGTTTTAGAACAGTGGTCAGCAAAACGATGATCAAGTGCGCAGGTCAAACCTGGCCTGCCTCTTTTTAGTTTTTTTTAAACCATCCTAAGCTAAGACTTTATTTTTACATGTTTCAGTGATTGAAAACACATTTAGTTAAAGAATAACATTGTCTGGGATGTAAAAATTATGTGGAATTCAAAATTCAGTGTCCATACACCCAGTTTTCTTGGCACATAGCCACGTTCATTCATTTGTGGATTGCCTGTGGCTGCTTCCACATGACAATGGCAGAGGTGACTAGTACACACCAGTTGGCATGCCAAACCTGATATATTTACTAACTGACCCTCTACACGAAAAGTTTGCCAACTCTTGTCTTTGAGCACTGTTTGAAAACCTTCAGTGAACCACATCACTCAGTAAATAAAGTCCAAAGCCGTGGTCTTCCCCATGAAGTACCATAAACCTGTTTATTACTCAGCCCTCCCTCCTCCTTCCCTCTGCCTTTCACAGTCTCGACATCCAGCTTTCCAGTCACACAGTCCTTACCATGCCAAAAAATGACCTTGATTTTTCATTTCAACTCACTCTTGCAGTGTTTCTTTTTCCCCCCCATTTGCCTGACTTATTTCTATTTATCTTCAAGACTTAGCCTAAATATTGTATTTAATCGAGTTAGAAACGTCCTACTCTCTGATTTTACTCCCTCGTAATTCTATTAGATGACTCATCACATTGAAATACATACAGGTGGCAAACATTAGCTTTGTCGCCTAGGGTCCATTCCCTCGTCTCGTGACATTAAGATCCTGATTTAGGTTTTTCTAGCCTCTACCTCCTTGCCTCCTGTGTAATCCCCACCACCTGGCTAAGCCAGTGGGTGCATTCCATCCGCTTAGCCATAACGACTGCTTCAAAGTACACCCAGGCCAAGCAACTCGGACCTAGTAAGGTTCGATTCCAGGACTTTTGTCCTCCTATGACGTTATTTGGTTTCTGTCAACCTCTCATCTGTAGGACAAAGTAAAGGCAAGCACAAGCCTGAAATCACTGGGGGCAGTGAAACATCTGGTGACATTGTTTGAGCCCCAGATGAAGCCATACCTGAAACCGGAGGGCCCCTTGAACATCTCGGTGATCTCAGTTAAGATCTCAGTAGGAACTCTTTGCTTGAACTAGTTTGGGACAGGCATTCCATCACTTGCAGCCAGAGGAGTGCTAACTGACACACTGTCTGCTTTTTCTCTAAGACTCACCTCTGTATCCCTGGCACATGCTTCTCTCCCTGACACATAGGATACACTCACTACATGTTTTTGAAATAAATTATTTTTACTTTCTTATGTTCCTGACCTGCTTGGAAGTAGGATGGAAATGTCCCACCTCCTGAAGTTACGTGCCGTCACTGCCTTCACTTTACCGCTTATCTACTTCAGCGGTTTTATCTGGGCTCGAGAGCTGACGGGCTCCCGAGTGCTCTCTTAGCTTGAACTTGAACTGCGATTAGTTCAACCTTACTGACATAGGCACAGGTTCTAGACGCCTTCTCTTTCAAACATCATTCTTTTGTTTCTGGTCTCAATGTTATATTCTTATCAAAGCTGTAAGATGCCTAAAGTAAGAACATGGCCTTTAAAAGTGTGTGGTCCTAGGCTGGAATACTGGACTGTTACATAATACTCATGATACCTTAGATATTTCTGACTCCTCCTTGTAAAGTGAAGGGAACTGTATCTGTCTTAGGTTGTAACAGTGAAGGGAAGATTGGCACAGGCCTAAGCACAGTCACTGGGACATAGTTAGAACCCAATACATAGTTTTATTATTTTAATATAAAAAACCCTTGCTTTTTATGTTTTAGAAGCAAAGCTTGTGGCATGCATTTAAATTTTTATAAAGAATTAGATTTTTTTTGCTTTGAGAAGTGGGTGTTTTTAATTAAGAATGATTTTGAAAAGGAAAGTCTGATCCCTTTCAGCTTCATTGTATTCAATCACTCTAGGTCATTTTGACATTGAGGCTGATTAATATGCTTACACATGTGAATTAATAGTTCAGGCTCTCGTGTGAGATTGTACACTTTCAGAATCAAAATAGGTTTCCAAAAATCTAAGTAATATCATAAATCTAACTCCAAATTGTATAGATCTATGCATTGATGCCTTATGAAAATACCTAGAAAAGTTCATTGTACAATATACTTTTAATCACATTTATTCCTCTTTCTCTCCTCTCCTCTCCTAATTTCTTTTTTCTTCCTTTCTACAAAGGATCTGAGGAAGAAGAAAATATTGTAAAATTCTTTAGAAGTATAAAAAATTTCAAGTAGTATTACTTAAGCTTAAGTAATACTCTGTAGGCCAGATTCCAGCAAAAACTGCCTCTCAAAAATACTTCCCCCTGGGCTTCCCTGGTGGCGCAGTGGTTGAGAGTCCGCCTGCCGATGCAGGGGACACGGGTTTTTGCCCCGGTCCGGGAAGATCCCACATGCCGCGGAGAGGCTGGGCCCGTGAGCCATGGCTGCTGAGCCTGCGCGTCCGGAGCCTGTGCTCCGCAACAGGAGAGGCCACAACAGTGAGAGGCTCGCGTACCACAAAAAATAAAATAAAATAAAATAAATACTTCCCTGGTAGTAAAGTGACCACTACCACTGATCTGGAACCCCTATTCCACTGCTAAATTTATAGAAGGCCAAATCAGCAATTCCACCACACCTTTTCCTACCTGCCACCACGACAGAGACAGAGTTGTGGATGTTCTTCTTAACATACGCATCCAGCTGGATGTAAATGATTAGCATATAAATAATTCCAAAGCAAATAAACGTTTTCCATAGAAATTTCATTTGAAAAGAGACCTCTTAAACATTTGCCTTCAAGGGTAATAAATCTTTGAACTTACCAAATCGCTTAGCCAGCATGAATTAAAGGCATTTTTGTTTTGTTTTCATATGTATTATTCTTGCAATGTCTAGGACTGGAAATGAAATATGGATTCCTGCCAAGGATTACAGGGAAGGGGATTGTGTGGGGGCATATATACATGTAACAAGACAAGGAGGTGTTTCAGGTGAGGATGACAGGGACCGGATAAAAGGCAGGAATACATTGTTTACCAGAAGGAGATATCTAACCCCTTTACAAGGCTTTCTTCTGAACCAGAAACTGGCAAAAAAGAGAAATAGAAAAAAAGAATACATAAAATTTAGGAGTTGAGTAATGAACAGTCACCGTTAAGTTCAGAAATGCCAAAGCTGTCCAAAGTCAAAGTTAAATGCTATGTTCCATGAAAATAGCTGTGAAGATGATTTAGGAAATTGTGCAAATTATAGAGTTTGTACCCCTCATTTATTCACACTACTATTTGTATTCCATTCCAAGGCCAAATTATATTCCTTCGCACATCAGCTCATTGATGTCTAGACTTTAAAATAGTGCTGGCTTCAAAGCTCCAAAGTTTAGCTTTTGATTCTCAAAGAGGTAAACTATCACAGACTGCCTTGACTATCATGCATTCTTAAAATTCCCTCTGGTGTGTTTGATTATCCTTTAGTTCAGTGACTGAATATCCTTTTCCTACCTGAGATGTAAATGAAGTCGATATGATGTCTCTTTTGCAGGAGTAACTATAAATGCTGTTCTCTTACATTCAATTGCTTTGATCTCTAATAATTGCATTAAATATGTCCAGGTTATAGAGAGTTAATAAAGAATAAAGGATATAGGAAGCTTCAATAGGAAAAGTAGACTCTTAAAGGCCCAGAATGTTTCTAGTTCATCTATTTTTACTTTGGATCAGATTATGGAAATGAGACCTAGAATCACACAAATATTAAAACCTAGATAAAGCTCATGAGATCTGACCCTAAATCCTTTCACCTCTTGCAAAAATAAACTCAGTTTCATAAAGGGTCAGACTGAGCTTATAAAAAAATCCCTGGGAAGCCAAAGATGAATTAGCTTTGGGAAAGTAAAGGCTCTTTAAGACCCCACCACACTTCCCTCAAGGTTTGTTATTGTCATATAAACTTATTTCTTTCCCTTTTCATGCCCTTTCCCCTACACCCTTTCTTCCAAGCCAGACCTTTGAACCAGCTTGCCAGAGAGGAGGTTCGTGTTAGAGGACAAAGAGCAAATGCTGCTTACAGATAATCTGCTTTCTGGGCTTTAGAAACATATTGGAGGAAGGGAGAAGGGGAGAGTGTGTTTTGTATAGTGTGAGGTGGAGGAAGAGAAAAAAGATGGGTGAGAGAGCAAGAGAGAGAGAGAGTGGCAGTGATGCCTGGAACAAGCAAGGCCTTAGTGGAGGATGGTTGAGAAGCAGACTTAGAGGAGCTGGACCTTGGGCTCAGGCCACCCAGCATCAGCAAACCTACCAGCGTTGGAGCCACAGAGCTGCCTGCCTGCAAAAAGCCAAGGGGGCCTGGATGGTGATTTCTAGCTCACTGATGTGTCCTTGGTGCCTAGAACAATGCCTGTCCATTAGTAAGTTCTCAATATTTGTTGAATGAGTGAATGAATGAAATCAGTGGAGAACACCATGAACTGAAATGAACACTTTAATTTCTGAGGCATTATATGTTTCTTGAATTTTTGTGGGATTCTGAGGAATGACAAGCACCCCTCCCCCCCCCCCCGCCCCAAATAGTGACTTATATTGACTTCCTACCATCCTGGCAAGATGGAAGTTCAGAGTCAGATTTAATTTGATTTCTCTCACAACTACAGTTTTGGAGTGGAATGCATACCCACGCAAAGGTGTCTCCATGGTTGCTTCCATGTGCTGGCTATTGTAAATAGTGCTGCAATAAACACTGAGGTGCATGTATCTTTTCAAATTATGGTTTTCTCCATTATATGCCCAGGAGTGGGATTGCAGGATCAAAGGGTAGCTCTGCTTTTAGTTTTTTAAGGAACTTCCATACTGTTATCCATTGTGGCTGCACCAGTTTACATTCCCACCAAGAGTGTGGGAGGGTTCCCTTTTCTCCACACCCTCTCCAGCATTTATTATTTGTAGACTTTCTGATGATAGCCATTCTGAAATAATGCCATTTGCAGCAACATGGATGGACCTAGGGATTATCACACTAAGTGAAGTAAGCCAGACAAAGACAAATATCATGATATCACTTATATGTGAAATCTTAAAAAAAAATGATTAAATGAACTTATATACAAAACACAAGTAGATCCACAGACATAGAAAACAAATTTATGGTTACCAAAAGAGAAAGCGGGGGGATAAGTTAGGAGTTGGGGATTAACATGTACACACTACTATATATAAAATAGATAACCAACTAGGACCTAGTGTACAGCACAGGGAACTACACTCAATATTTTTAATATTTTGTAATAATCTATAAGGGAAAAGAATTTGAAAAAGAATATATATATACACACACACACAGACATACACACACACATATATATAACTGTATCACTTTGCTGTATACCTAAAACTAGCACAACATTGTAAATCAACTATACTTCAATTAAAAAAAAAAGAATCATAAAAAAAATGCATCCATGGGACACTAAATTCTACAGGAAGAGTCTTCAGAGCCTCTTGATCGCCCTGGGAGGGCAGCTCCAGAATTTTCACTTATGTGGTATTTCTGAGTCTTAGGGTTGGCCATCTAGTTAGAGAAAGAGGTGAGATGAATCATGAAGCTGCATTTGCATAGCATTTCTCATATGATTAAGGAACTACCAACCATGCATAAAAAAACATAGAAAAGGGTTTGTTGGAAATGGGGAAGGGAGGCTAAAGTTCTCTCAAGCCACCCTGGGGGCCATCAATGCTTTGTCCTACTTCATGGAAAGATACACATGTGTTCTCAAATGCACAATCACGCTTGAACACATACACGTGCACGCACATATAATGGAGCATCAAACCTTTATCCTGAATATTTTTTATTCTGCTATATTAATAAAACCCTGCTGAACTGAACTAATTAAGATGAAAACAGTGTAAATTAGTTTAAGCCTACTTTAAAGATGTTTACCAGGCCCCAGCCATGGTGGGGCGGGGCTAAAAATAGTCCCCAAAATGTATACAAATGACCATTTCTCAAGTATTTGAAATGTTTTATTAAACATTAAATTAAATTTATATTTTAAAACTCTCCCCGCCACTTTCACAATATTTTTATTGATGGGTAGCTCAAGTCACCATTTAATGACCACAAATTCTCCACATGGAATAAGTAAATGAGTTTCCACTGATTTAATATGTTAAAATTAGTGCCCAGAATAGTAAATAAAGGACTGAGAATCAATGGGTCTTGAGCCAAATATGGTTATCTTCAAATTCTACTATATGTCCCATTTCTCAAATATTTATTGGAAAGCATGCTTCTGAATATTTCATTCATGTTATGAAAGCCACACATTAACACACATGGACACTGGTTAATTCAACAACCTCAAAAACACTGAAAGAATTTATGTTGTGCTCTTTGGTAATCTTTTTTAAAATTATAATTTCCAAATAAAATAGGGTAACACCAGATAGAGAAAGCAAAGATCACTGTATCACAATGTTATAGCCTCTGCAGATCTGTGGCTCTCTTTCCTATTACGTAATAATTATGGGATGACAAATCATTGACATACAAGTACACAAGCAATAAATGGATAGATACATTATGTATGCTTGGGTTCAAAGACTAGTGGAAACCCAAGCTAGAGTATGAAACTGGTATTTGTAAATATCAGTAACAAAAATTCAAAAGGAACATGCAATGGTATATGCTTAAAATATACAGCCAAATTTAGACATTCTCTAGTAGGTCATGTACGTTTTTATACAGTATTTTGTTTTCATAAAAAGAAATCTGGAAACACATAAAAATAGGAAGAAAAAGAAAAGAAGGATGTTCATAGCCCTACCAATCTAAACACATCCAAAGTTAATATTTTGATTAATTTCCTTTGCCGTTATATATATATTTTTTATATAAATTTATTTATTTTTGGCTGCTTTGGGTCTTCGTTGCTGTGTGCGGGCTTTCTCTAGTTGCAGCGAGCAGGGGTTACTCTTCGTTGAGGTGCGAGGGGTTCTCACTGCAGTGGCTTCTTTTGTTGCGGAGCATGGGCTCTAGGGCACACGGGCTCAGTAGTTGTGGCTCGTGGGCTCTAGAGCACAGGCTCACTAGTTGTGGCACATGGGCTTAGTTGCTCTGCAGCATGTGAGATCTTCCCGGACCAGGGCTCGAACCCACGTCCCCTACATTGGCAGGTGGATTCTCAACCACTGCGCCACCAGGGAAGCCCCTATATTGTTTTTAAGGCATATTTGTACTTTATGTTACATCTTTTAAAATTTTCTATAATGTAATAAGCATTTTTCACATTATTTATGCTTTTCATCACATTTTAATGGTTGAATAATATTCTGTTTAGTTGATATATCATAGATTGCACAACTATTGTCTTCAGTACTTCATAAGCCTTTTAGAGTTCTTTGTTGTATATGTTTCATGTTAAGATGATATTCTCCCTATCTCTCTCTCTCTCTCTTTCTTTTTCTTTCCCCTCTCACCCTCTCTATCTCATTATTGGAATTAACAATAGAATTTTGTGCTCTTTTTGTTGTCTGCATTTTGGTTTCTCACCCGTAAAATGCAAAGGGAAAGATGTGTCCCCTTAGAAGAGAGCTTAACAAACCTCAGTGCATAATAAGCATTCACTAAAGATTGTAGGATAAATAATTGAATGAATTAACAAATTATGACAGGAAATTCCTATTGGGCTTTAATTGTTTGAATTAGGAGATTAGAGGAAGAACAGCATACCAGCATACTTCCCTTATTTCCATTCTGACTCCATCCCATCCTGAGCTCTGTCCCATGGCTGGTCACCATCCATCTCTATACTCACCTCTGCCTTCTCCTATATTCACTTTGGATTTTAGATATATCAACGGGGAACCCTCCAGAGCAGCATGCATGTACTCAGAAATGATGAAGTAAAGTGAATATTGTCCATTCCCTTAAAAAATTAGCTAGGGGCTTCCCTGGTGGCGCAGTGGTTGAGAGTCCGCCTGCCGATGCAGGGGACATGGGTTCGTGCCCCGGTCCGGGAAGATCCCACATGCCGCGGAGTGGCTGGGCCCGTGAGCCATGGCCGCTGGGCCTGCATGTCCAGAGCCTGTGCTCTGCAGCAGGAGAGGCCACAACAGTGAGAGGCCTGAGTGCAGCAAAAAAAGAAATAAAATAAAAAAAATAATAATTAGCTAGATCCTGTCTCTTCTCTTTCCTCCTACCTGAAATCTAAATTCCATTATTTTCTCACTGCAGAGAACATGCACAGCTTTCCACTGGTTGTCCTGTGCTCCTCAAACTAAGATATCAAAGGTTCCCCTGATCCTGGCTACATTTCTTTCAGCTAGAGACATTAGACAGGTGATTTGAGTTACTATTCTAAGTTCATAACAAATGTTTTATCACAGTTGCAGCTTTCCCCCTTCTTAGATTGCTAAATTATAGCTCAAAGTCCCCAGCTTCATATTATGAGTCACATTTATCATAATAAGCTCCTGTATGTAAAATATGCCATTATATCTACTATTACTTTATCACTTCGAAGAAATTCATGTGTAGGAATTTGGGCCTTCCTTCAAGACGAATTTCTTTATTAGGCTGTGGTTATAAAATGCGATCAATTAGCAGAGCCTGCTATCATCCAACCATTAAAATGTGATGCCCGAGGCTTTTAAATTTGCTCATTATTATCTTTTGCTTCCTTTGTAAATACAGTTTGCCATTTGAAGTGCTTTGCTAATTACTGGGAACCATGTTCCATTTCTGCAAGCTGGTGAAATATAGAGTTCTTCACTGAAATGGAAGAAGGGTAAATTTGACTCTTCAGCATTAGGATAAAATTGATGGGAAAGATGACTTGATGGGCTAGTTGCAGCACAGAGACTCTACAGACTGACAGATACTATGCCTGTTCCTCCACATAGACCAGTGCTTCTAAAGCCTCATCAAGGGATCGGCTCTCACAGATACATAGGGTGGTTTTCATAATGTACATTTAGGATCTCTGACACCAACCCACTGAATCAGAATCTCTCTCGTGAACACGAAGTTTGAAGAATTATTGGAAAGGATTATAAGCTTACAGGCTCTAAATTGAAAAAAAAAAGACAAAAATAAAACAAACCAAATATCCTGTGTTAAAGCTCTTTGGTTTTTCTACCTACCTTTCTGATGGAAGATGTTTGAAGATCACAAACTTATTTTTAGACTCAATTTATCATTGACCATTGACGATTTTACCAATCTAGAAGGCTAGTGATTATGCCATTCAACTTGTATAAATATTAATGGAATTTATGCACAACGTACAGATATTAAAAATATCTTCAAATACCAAGAGAAGGAAAACACAATGTATTTCCTTCTGCTACATATTTTCATGCTGTGTGACCTCAGCTGGGATCTCACAGCAGCTCAGAAATATTTTCAGTCATCTGAAGGATTACCTACCACTTCTCCACAGCTGTTTCTGCCGACTGTTCCTCCATCTCTCTGAGCATCTGTTTCTCTCTCCTATGTGTCTGAGAAACTGGAGGCTGTACCACATGAGTGCTTCCAACTTCCCTCCTCTCCAACCTCAACATTTCTCTATAGCATTGTATTGCCTCTGCACCTTGTGTGCATGGAAAAGAAGTACCGTCTTTCTTTCTTAAGGTTAATCCTGCCAGAATCCTAAAACTTTAAGTCTTTTTGAGATAATAACGTATAGGTTTCAGGAGGAAGAATGATTCCTGCTGCCCATGGGCAGATGGAGGCAAGAGAGAGATGATGGAGAGTACTGGGAATAATTGTGGGGTGAGAGGGTTGAGATATCAAAGGAGAGCAGCTGAAGGGACAGGTGTGGATGACAGGGTACCTAGAAACCAGGACAAATCACAGGATTGAGTACGCTAGGATTTGAGAGACCAAGAGAGGCACCAAACCTGAAGCCGTGGAATGAGAACAGAGCTGCAATAGCTGAATTTATAGCCAAGTGGAAAGATATTACAAATCAAGGATGGAAATATGTCTAGCCAGAGCAGCCACAGGGATCAAAGAATATAAGTGTAAATTGTGCTGAGAGCCTTTTTTGTCATTGGTGACCCAGAGGTTTTTGCTTCATCCTTTTAGGTTTTTTAAAGTTCCTGTCCTTATGTGGCTGAAGAGTTTCTTAAGTCCTACAAAATCTTTCTATCTAAACCCTTGACCTCATCGTCTCCTGTCTTTTCCAGGATGCTACACTATGTCTGTAGAATATGAAGAGGATGCTTAGACTACAGGGGATATCTTCTTTTCCTCTTGTTGATACTGCATCCCCTTTGCATAATCCCCAACCCTTGTTGATGTGGTTTGAACAAAATTGACCTTAGCTCCTGGCTCCCAGGATGAGCACATAAGTTGAGTCTGGCCAAAGTACCACATCCCTCTGGTCCAGTGATGGTTCAAGGATGGTGCATGACTCAAGTTGTGCCAATCAGAGATGATGAGCTTCTGCCTCAGGACTTTTTTGAAGCCAATATAGAGAAAGTAGAGCTGAGATATGGAGAGAAACAAGAGCCACATGAAAATATTTGAGTCCTAGACCTAGTTCTGCCTGAAACCAAGACCTGTCTTTTCTATTATAGGAGCTAATAATTTCCCTCTTTTGCTTAATGAAGATTTAGTTAGGTTTGTTTAACTTGAAATAGAAAGTCATCTAATCAAAATTAAAATGTGGTATAATCCTAGTAAACAACCAGGTATTTTCAGGGGAGGTATAGTCACAGGCTCTCCAGATAATATTGTGTTTCTGTGATTATTCAGGATTATATAATGTTCAACCCTCTGTCTTTCAGCCTGATCTCTTTTGGATTAGAAGGTTTCTTCCTTCCTCTGGTTGATACGTAAAATTTGCATATTGTTTGTTTTAATCCTATGCTATTCATGAGAGACAACCCAAACTAAATGTTGTTCAGTGAATATTTTATTAATACCCAATGTCTCTTTGTGGAATAATTCTTCCTTCATACTTAGCCCAGTTGTTTTAGGTGGTGCTGACTCTACCCCAAGCACCAGGTGCTTGGGGCACATGACTCAGACCAATCCAATTAGAAATTTCCCTGAGACTTTTGCTGAAGAAAGGATTACCCCATCCTCTGATATTGCCAGTTATAAGTATATGTAAGTCTAAAGCTGTCCATGGATATCTTGGGGGCACTCAATGCATATATAAGATTGAGCCCATCAGAGAAAAGCAGAAATTAGAGATGGAGAAAAGGGAGTAGTTTAATGAAGACATCTTTGAACTTGGATTTATCAATGCCTAAAGTCATCATTGCTTAGACCTCCCAGTCACATAAGTGAACAAATTCCCATTCTTTGCCCTAACCTTGTTTACGCTGGGTTTTCGACACATGGAACCAAATCTTGACTAACTATACATTGGCATCAAAATGTTGATGTTTATGGGTTAGTGTCAGCTGTCACAAGATTCCAAAAACTCTTGAGAAGAGGTGAGGCTTCTGAAATCCCATGTCTCAGGATTTGCTGAGAAGATACTAGTGACTTGCTGACTTCTATGAAAATACAGTTGGTTGTTACAGTGATGGAAGGATGCAGATACTAAGAGAGGATTTTAAAATATTTTTATATAAAACCTGAACTGGGGAGGAGACATATCTAACACAGCCCTGAAAGTCCTCTTATGGCATTGCTAGAACATCATGGCATTGCTAGAACCTCTTGAGATTCTGAACTACACTGGTCTTGGTTTCTCTGTATTGTGCAAGGATTTGAAAGGGTCAGCGTAATTGTTAAGAGATGACAGACAAACCTGATCTTGGGTCTTTGCTAATACTCAGTGCTGGGTGTCGAATTTTGGTACCCCCTCAGCCCTCTAGACTGCCACATATACTCTCCAGGGATTTTCCCTCTACTTTGTAACCCTGAAAAAATATAATGCATAAGTAATAAGGCTAGGCTTTTAGGTTTCTTCTTTTCCAATATTTTATTTTATATTTATTTTTGAATTTAATTTTATTTATTTTTTATACAGCAAGTTCTTATTAGTTATCTATTTTATACATATTAGTGTATACATGTTAAACCCAATCTCCCAATTCATCCCACCACCACCACCACCCCACCCCACTTTCCCCCCTTGGTGTCCATATATTTGTTCTCTACATCTGTGTCTCTGTTTCTGCCTTGCAAACTGGTTCATCTGTACCATTTTTCTAGATTCCACATATACGTGTTAATATACGATATTTGTTTTTCTCTTTCTGACGTACTTCACTCTTATGACCGTCTCTATAGGTCCATCCACGTCTCTACAAATGACCTAATTTCGTTCCTTTTTATGGCTGAGTAATATTCCACTGATATATGTACCACATCTTCTTTATCCATTCATCTGTCAATGGGCATTTATGTTGCTTCATGACCTGACTATTGTAAATTGTGCTGCAATGAACATTGGGGTGCATGTGTCTTTTTGAATTATGGCTTTCTCTGTGTATATGCCCAGTAGTGGGATTGCTGGGTCATATGGTAATTCTATTTTTAGTTTTTTAAGGAATCTCCATACTGCTCTCCATAGTAGCTGTATCAAATTGCATTCCCACCAACAGTGCAAGAGGGTTCCCTTTTCTCCATGCACTCTCCAGCATTTGTTGTTTGTAGATTTTCTGATGATGCCCATTCTGACTGGTGTGAGGTGATACCTCATTGTAGTTTTGATTTGCATTTCTCTAATAAGTAGTGATGTTGAGCAGCTTTTCATGTGCCTCTTGACCATCTGTATGTCTTCTTTGGAGAGATGTCTATTTAGGTCTTGTGCCCATTTTTGGATTGGGTTGTTTGTTTTTTTAATATTGAGCTGCATGAGCTGTTTATATATTTTGGAGATTAATCCTTTGTCCGCTGACTGTTGCAAATATTTTCTCCCAATATGAGGTTTGTCTTTTCGTCTTTTTTATGGTTTCCTTTGCTGTGCAAAAGCTTTTAAATTTCATTAGGTCTCATTTGTTTATTTTTGTTTTTATTTCCATTTCTCTAGGAGGTGGGTCAAAAAAGATCTTGCTGTGATTTATGTCAAAGAGTGTTCTTGCTACATTTTCCTCTAAGAGTTTGATAGTGTCTGGTCTTACATTTAGGTCTTTAATCCATTTGAGTTTATTTTTGTATATGGTGTTAGGGAGTGTTCTAATTTCATTCTTTTTCATGTAGCTGTCCAGTTTTCCCAGCACCACTTATTGAAGAGACTGTCTTTTCTCCATTGTCCTTGCCTCCTCTGTCATAGATTAATTGACCATAGGTGTGTGGGTTTATCTCTGGACTTTCTATCCTGTTCCGTTGATCTATATTTCTGTTTTCATGCCAGTACCATATTGTCTTGATTACTGTCGCTTTGTACTAGAGTCTGAAGTCAGGGAGTGTGATTCCTCCAGCTCCGTTTTTCGTTCTCAAGATTGCTTTGGCTATTTGGGGTCTCTTGTGTTTCCATACAAATTGTGAAATTTTTTGTTCTAGTTCTGTGAAAAATGCCATAGGTAATTCAATAGGGTTTGCATTGAATCTGTAGATTGCTTTGGGTAATATAGTCATTTTCACAATATTGATTCTTTCAATCCAATAACATGGTATATCTCTCCATCTGTTTGTGTCATCTTTGATTTCTTTCATCAGTGTCTTATAATTTTCTGAGTACAGGTCTTTTACCTCCTTAGGTAGGTTTATTCCTAGGTATTTGATACTTTTTGTTGCAATGGAGAATGGGATTGTTTCCTTAATTATTCTTTCTGATCTTTTGTTGTTAGTGGATAGGAATGCACGAGATTTCTGTGCATTAATTTTGTATCCTGCAACTTTACCAAATTCATTGATTAGCTCTAGTAGTTTTCTGGTAGCATCTTTAGGATTCTCTATGTATAGTATCATGTCTCCTGCAAACAGGGACAGTTTTACTTCTTCTTTTCCAATTTGTACTCCTTTTATTTCTTTTTCTTCTTTGACTGCCATGGATAGTAGTTCCAAAACTATGTTGAATAATAGTGGTGAGAGTGGACATCTTTGTCTTGCTCCTGATCTTAGAGGGAAGGCTTTCGGTTGTTCACCATTGAGAATGATGTTTGCTGTGGGTTTGTCATATATGGCCTTTATTATGTTGAGGTAGGTCCTCTCTATGCCCACTTTCTGGAGAGTTTTTTTTATCATAAATGGGTGTTGAATTTTGTCAAAAGCTTATTCTGCATCTATGAGATGATCATACGGTTTTTATTCTTCAATTTTGTAATATGGTGTATCACATTGATTGATTTGCATATATTGAAGAATCCTTGCATCCCTGGGATAAATCACACTTGATCATGGTGTATGATCCTTTTAATGTACTGTTGGATTCTGTTCGCTAGTATTTTGTTGAGGATTTTTCCATCTATATTCATCAGTGATATTGGTCTTAAGTTTCTTTTTTTGTAGTATCTGTCTGGTTTTTGTATAGGGTGATGGTGGCCTCCTAGAATGAGTTTGGAAGTGTTCCTCCCTCTGCTATATTTTGGAAGAGATTGAGAGGGATGGGTGTTAGCTCCTCTCTAAATGTTTGATAGAATTCACCTGTGAAGCCATCTAGTCCTGGCCTTTTGTTTATTGGAAGGTATTTAGTCACAGTTTCAATTTCATTACTTGTGATTGGTATGTTCATATTTTCTATTTCTTCCTGGTTCAGTCCTGGAAGGTTATATCTTTCTAAGAATTTGTCCATTTCTTCCAGGTTGTCCATTTTATTGCATAGAGTTGCTTGTACTAATCTCTTATGATGCTTTGTATTTCTGAGGTGTCTGTTGTAACTTCTCCTTTTTCATTTCTAATTTTATTGATTTGAGTCCTCTCCATTTATTTCTTGATGAGTCTGGCTAATGGTTTATCAAGTTTGTTTAGCTTCCCAAAGAACCAGCTTTTAGTTTTATTGATCTTTGCTATTGTTTTCTTTGTTTCTATTTCATTTATTTCTGCTCTGATCTTTATGATTTCTTTCTTTCTACTAACTTTGGTTTTGTTTGTTCTTCTTTCTCTAGTTCTGTTAGGTTTAAGATTAGATTGTTTATTTGAGATTTTTCTTGTTTCTTGAGGTAGGATTGTATAGCTATAAACTTCCTTCTTGGAACTGCTTTTGCTGCATCCCATAGGTTTGGGATCATCGTGTTTTCATTGTCATTTGTCTCCAAATATTTTTTGATTTCCCTTTGATTTCTTCAGTGATATCTTGGTTATTTAGTAACATATTGTTTAGCCTCCATGTATTTGTGTTTTTTACGTTTTTTTCCCTGTAAGTAATTTCTAATCTCATAGAATTGTGGTCAGAAAAGATGCTTGATATGATTTCATTTTTCTTAAATTTACCAAGGCTTGATTTGTGACCCAAGATGTGATCTATCCTGGAGAACATTCCATGAGCACTTGAGAAGAAAGTGTAATCTGCTGTTTTTGGATGGAATGTCCTATAAATATCAATTGTATCTATCTGATCTATTGTGTCACTTAAAGTTTGTGTGTCCTGGGCTTCCCTGGTGGCGCAGTGGTTGAGAGTCCGCCTGGCAGTGCAGGGGACATGGTTTCGTGCCCTGGTCCAGGAAGATCCCACATGTCGCAGAGCGACCGGGCCCGTGAGCCATGGCCGCTGAGCCTGCGCGTCTGGAGCCTGTGCTCCGAAACGGGAGAGGCCACAACAGTGAGAGGCCCACGTATAGCAAAAAAAAAAAAACAGTTTGTGTTTCCTTATTAATTTTCTGTCTGGATGATCTGTCAATTGGTGTAAGTGAGGTGTTAAAATCCCCCAGTATTATTGTGTTACTGTCGATTTCCCCTTTTATAGCTGTTAACATTCACCTTATATACTGAGGTGCTCCTATGTTGGTTGCATATATATCTATAATTGTTATTGTTATCTTCTTCTTGGATTGATCCCTTGATCATTATCTAGTGTCCTTCCTTGTCTCTTATAACATTCTTTATTCTAAAGTCTATTTTATCTGATATGAGTATTGCTACTCCAGCTTTCTTTGGATGTCCATTTGCATGGAATATCTTTTTCCATCCCCTCACTTCCAGTCATTATGTGTCCCTAGGTCTGAAGTGGATCTCTTGTAGACAGCATATATATGAGTCTATGTTTTTGTATCCATTCAGCAAGCCTGTGTCTTTTGGTTGGAGCATTTAATCCATTCACATTTAAGCTAATTATCAATATGTATGTTCCTATTACCATTTTCTTAATGTTTTGAGTTTGTTTTTGTAGGTCCTTTTCTTCTCTTGTGTTTCCCACTTAGAGAAGTTCCTTTAGCATTTGCTGTAGAGCTGGTTTGGTGATGCTGAATTCTCTTAGCTTTTGCTTGTCTGTAAAGCTTTTGATTTCTCCATCAAATCTGAATGAGATCCTTGCCGGACAGAGTAATCTTGGTTGTAGTTTCTTGCCTTTCATCACTTTAAATATATCATGCCACTTCCTTCTGGCTTGTAGAGTTGAGAAATCAGCTGTTAACCTTATGGGAATTCCCCTGTATGTTATTTGTCATTTTTCCCTTGTTGCTTTTAATAATTTTTCTTTGTCTTTAATATTTGTCAATTTGATTATTATATGTCTCGGAATGTTTCTCCTTGGGTTTATCCTGCCTGGGACTCTCTGCACTTCCTGGACTTGGGTGATTATTTCCTTTCCCACGTTAGGGAAATTTTCTACTATAATCTCTTTAAATATTTTCTCACGTCCTTTCTCTCTTCTCCTTCTGGCACCCCTATAATGCAAATGTTCGTGCGTTTAATGTTGTCCCAGAGGTCTCCTAGGCTGTCTTCATTTCTTTTCATTCTTTTTTCTTTATTTTGTTCCACGGCCATGAATTCCACCATTCTGTCTTCCAGGTCACTTATCTGTTCTTCTGCCTCAGTTATTCTGCTATTGATTCCTTCTACCGTATTTTTCATTTCAGTTATTGTATTGTTCATCTCTGTTTGTTTGTTCTTTAATTATTCTAGTTCTTTGTTCTTTAATTCTTCTAGGTCTTTGTTAAATATTTCTTGCATCTTTTCAATCTTTGCCTCCATTGTTTTTCCGAGGTCATGGATCATCTTCACTATCATTATTCTGAATTCTTTTTCTGGAAGGTTGCCTATCTCCACTTCCTTTTGTTGTTTTTCTGAGGTTTTATCTTGTTCCTTCATCTGGTACATAGTCCTCTGCCTTTTCATTTTGTCTGTCTTTCTGTGAATGCGGTTTTCATTCCATAGGCTTCAGAATTATAGTTCTTCTTGCTTCTGCTGTCTGTCCTCTGGTGGATGAGTCTATCTAAGAGGCTTCTGCAAGCTTCCTGATGGGAGGGACTGGTGATGGGTAGAGCTGGATGTTGCTCTGATGGGCAGAGCTCAGTAAAACTTTAATCCAGTTGTCTGCTGATGGGTGGGGCTGGGTTCCCTCCCCCGTTGGTTGTTTGACCTGAGGCAACCCAGCACTGGAGCCTACCCAACTCTTTGGTGAGGCTAATGGTGGACTTTGGGAGGGCTCATGCCAAGGAATACTTCCCAGAACTTCTGCTGCTAGTGCCCCTGTGTCCATGGTGAGCCACAGCTGCCCCCCGCCTCTGCAGGAAACCCTTCAACACTAGCAGGTAGGTCTGGTTCAGTCTCCTATGGGGTCACTGCTCCTACTCCTGGGTCCTGATGTGCACACTACTTTTTGTGTGCCCTTCAAGAATGGAGTCTCTGTTTCCCCGATTCTTGTCGAAGTCCTGCAGTCAAACCCCACTAGTCTTCAAAGTGTGATTCTCTAGGAATTCCTCTTTCCATTGCCAGACCCGCAGGTTGGGAAGCCTGATGTGGGGCTGAGAACCTTCACTCCAGTGGGTGGACTTCTGTGGTATAATTGTTCTCCAGTTTGTGAGTCACCCACCCAGCAGTTATGGGATTTGATTTTATTGTGATTGCACCCCTCCTACCATCTCATTGTGGCTTCTCCTTTGTCTTTGGATGTGGGGTGTCTTTTTTGGTGAGTTCCAGTGTCTTCCTGTTGATGATTGTTCAGCAGTTAGTTGTGATTCCAGTGGTCTTGCAAGAGGGAGTGAGTGTATGTCCTTCTACTCCACCATCTTGAACCAATCTTCTCTCTTTTCCAATATTTTAAATTTCACATAAGTATCTACAGAGCTCTTATTGAAAGACCAAAAGATAGATTCAAATTTATTCTCAATTTTCTAAAATTTCCAAACAATGACACCCTGAACTAAATATGAAACATCATTTGTGAAAATTCTGAGTTTCTATAGAATTTAGATGTTGCCGAATTTCTTAGAGCAAACTTACAGCTCAACTTTTTCATATAATATCACATCTGAAATGGTTTAGTTCCTTGTTAATCACCTATTCAAATGGTAGTTTTTATAATGAAAACTATCATGATAAATTCTGAAATGTCATACACTTGGTGGGATAAATTTTATGAAGTTAAGATTTGGGGGTACGTTTTCATCATTTTCCCTTTTTAATGAGCTTTTTATAAAACGTATGTTATCTTTTTTAAAATAGCAATTATATTAGGAATTAAGAGATGAGTTCTTGCCCTGGTTCTATCAGGTAATCCTAGATGAGAACTTTACCTCTATGAGCCAGTGTTTTCAGATGTAAAATGCAGGAATTGGACAAATTGAGCTCTCGAGTCTTTTCCAACTTTGAGTCTATACTTTTATGTAACATAAGCAATTCTTACAAATAGGAATTAGCAGCTATTAATAAAAAAATTTTCCCTATGCCATAAAGACAGATTCAGTTCTAAAACTACTTGGCCAATGCATTATTAAAGCGATTGTTTAACTAGAGGGAAGATGTGATAGCAAATGTAAATGTGCTTTGTTGGATGTTACATAAGCTACTTCTGGGAGATGTTTTAATTCTTGGACTTGATGACACCACTAGAGGAGTTGGATCCTTGGCCATGTTTCTGTAAATGAAAGACTGGAATAGACTCCTGCTGTGGTGGGCATGGAGATGTTCTGCCCAGATCCCCCTCCAAGAAAAGACTCACTGCCCAACTGAGGGGAATGAGGTCAGCCAACAGCCTGAGGCCGCCAGCTCCTTCAAGGACAGCCACGGCTGCCTGGAGCCACCGTGCCTGTGTCATGCTCCTTCTGGGGACAGAGTGACTTGCCTGACCAAGTGGGCTTCTGAGGGCTCCAGGCAGGACCCTCCCCAGGCACCACGTGCCCCAGGGCTCCCTGCTGGGTTGGCCAAGGCTTTTCCTGTGCCTCCATCACAGCTTTTGCCTTTTCTCTTTGCCCATTGCTGCTTCCTCCCCTTTCCCTTCATGAGTGCTGATCCCTTAGGAATATGTTGCTCCCCAAATTCCATCTTAGCCTCTGTTTCCAGGGAACCCAGCTTTGAACACCTGTAATTAATTTAGAAATGACAAATTGATATATTGATCTTTTGTCACACATGAGAGATGATGGGATTAACGCCCAATTCAATATTAACAATGGTTGTTTCTAGGTAGTGGGATTTTTTTTTTTTTTTTGGTACGCGGGCCTCTCACTGCTGTGGCCCCTCCCGTTGCGGAGCACAGGCTCCAGATGCGCAGGCTCAGCGGCCATGGCTCATGGGCCCAGCCGCTCCGCGGCATGTGGGATCTTCCCGGACTGGGGCATAAACTCGCGTCCCCTGCATCGGCAGGTGGACTCTCAACCACTGCGCCACCAGGGAAGCCCGGTAGTGGGATTCTTTAAAAACATTTTTGTACTTGTCTGTATTGCTTCAATTTCTCAAAAATTATGAACAAACACAATTTTTACCAAAAAAAGTCATTATAAAACAAGAATAATAAACAAATACGGTATTGATTCCACAATGGGATAAGAGAGGTAAGGGATGAATACATAAAAAGAGAATCAGCAGTAGATTTTAAATCAGAATTAAATTGTATTTATTTCTGACTTTTAGTACAACTAGAAACTTTTTAAGATTGCTGTAGAGTGTTCCCAATATTTGTATCTCATGTTAGTTTTCTTATAGAAATTAATACTAAAGGTGCTTTGAGAAAACTGCATACGCTGAACCATTTTACCAAGATATAAGATAATCATACATACAGTGTTGCTATGGATGTAAAAATTTTTAAGTTTGACAAAGTACACCTTTCTTCTATTTATAAATCAAATTTGTCCATGCTTTGAGAGGGCTCATGTTGATAACTAGACATATTCTACCCAGTGTGATTGGGCATATCTAATATTTTGAACAGGCAATAACTTTTGAGATTCTACTTATCTCCACAGATTATGGAAAGAAGTTGAACAGAGATAGCCATAGGGATTATATAACATAAAAGTCTTCCTCATGCAAACCTCACATGTTTAAAGTTTTCATTAGGATCATATGTGGTAACTGATGGCCAGTTGGTCCTCTCAGCCATGATCATGGTTCCTATAACATTCTGGATTTCCAGAATCTTAGCCAATTGCTATAGTCTCAATCCAACCAGGAGCGATTCTCAGCATGACTTTTGAGTGTTTTCTTCACTGCTAAACCAAACATTGACACTGGCAAATGAAATCCTTTGGTCTTAGGTGAGAGTAAGAGTAAAAATATCTCCTCAGCTCTATCCCTAGAGTGTTACTGTTATCCACTAATTAATAGAAAAAACAAAAAAACCTTTGTTTTCCAAGGGCTACAATGTAGAATTCTGACAATAGTTTGGTAAGCAACCATTATACAAACTTTTCTTTCTCCCTTCCTTCACCAACACAATTACCAATGTAACCTTTCTCTCTCCTCCCAACACACCCCTCCCCAGAATGTAAAGGGCACTATAAAGATCAAATTCCCTTATATGAAAACTTCTTATAAAGACACACACACACACACACACACACACACACATTTGTTTGAAATAACATTTGATGAATGGACATTCCCACTACAAAGAATGCAAACTTTCTTCATATTCATTTGTATGAGGTTTTTAGCTGCTTGTTAAAAATAGACCAAGTGAGAAACAAAATCTCACTAATTGAAATGGATGGGCTCAGAGCAAGTGTCCATGGTCAGAAACAGTGTTTCCAAAGGCAGGATTTGTTAATGTCTCACTGTAGCCACATTTACCAGGCTGCAGCATGTATGCAACAGCTTCCCACCTTTACAAAAGTCAGAGTAAAGCTGTGCCCAGTGGGGAATAATAGCAATAGTTCCAAGAAGTGGCATTCCAGAGCTCTAACGTGTATCTGAGAATTCAGTGAAAAGTCCCTACCTACAGGTGCTGCCCTTAGGGCCCTTGCTCTTTCAAGAGCCAGGAAAATGACCAACCATCTACAGGGCTTTGTTTTCCGGGTGTGTTGGAAGACAGTGGAATAATGAATAGCAAACCTTACTGGTGCCAGAGCTCTGTCACACAAGCCTGGCATCTGGGAGTCTGGTGTTTTCACTTGGAGCAGCTGTGTAAGTTTGGAAAGACATTCCAGTTTAACGATCCATTAACCCCTGCTTAGGGCCACATTTTAGTATGAACATTTTTTCAGGGATAAATAAGTGTTGAATCCTGTTGAACCCAAGCCCAGACTGTGCTAAAAAAGAGTTGCACTAAATAATCTTCGAGATTTCACAGACTCACGTACTTCGAAGCTCACATTTTGAGAGGGGTTGGCAGTTATCTTGATAATGTAGTTCGAGTGGTTTGCAATGCTGTGCTTGGTTCTTCTGACGTGTTTGGGGAAGACATTTAAATAATGCCCTTCACTTAGGATGTGCCTGATCTTTATATGAATGAGGAAATAGTTTTACAGTTCCTGTGAACTATGATACGGAAGACTGTGCCTTTTTAATTCATTCAACAAATATTTGCTGAGCACTTACTATCCCGAGCACATTATTAGGCACCTTGGATTGGGCAGTAAGGAAAACAAAGTCCCTTATTACTCCTATAGTTGCACATACACTAGAAGTGTCACTTCTACACTAGTTATAAGTCGTAAGCATATGAAAAATAGCAACTGGGAATCCTAAAATATTACTTAAGTCCTTCAATTCTTTGGACCCCTTATAAAGAATAAATTTATCTTTTTTTTTTACTCTTAAATTTTTGCACCTGTTCCTCCTTACTTCTGGAATATTATCATCCCCGTCTTTAATTTTCAAAATCTACTGGTACATCAAAGCCCTATTCAAACTCCCTGCTCTGTGCCCACCATCCAGATTCCTGAAGGTAAAATGTATTCTTCTTCCTCTGAGCCCTTAGAGCAACTTGTCTGAACATACCCTAGGCAGGATGTATTTATTATATATGACCTATCATCCCTCTCTCCTTCGTATCCTCCCACACATCCAACAAACTCCACGTACACATGATCACTGAGACTCAGTTGGCATAGTCCCATTGTTTTTGGTAGATATATCATAACCTTTACACATCAGTCTAGATCCTAGACTACCTAATTTTTCTACATAATTTTAGATTGACATTTTGTGCCATGGTTAGAACAAGATTTGGGGCCATCTATGACCTATTCTTTACCATTATCAGTCAGGATGAGTCAGGAAAACAGAGCCCACATCAGATAGCTTGAGAGTGGGTGTTGGAAGAGCTGAAAGGTCTACAGGCGATAGTGAGGCAAACCTGAAAACAGCAATAGCAAGAAGCTAAGGGAAGGAGGTAGGGTTAACCAAGCCTAAGAGTCAATGTCTACTGATGAGAACCAGACCTTGACAGAGGCTGTCCAACGTGAGCTTGTACCACAGAGGGAGCAGCTGTCTGCTGGGAGCTGCAAATATGGAGAAAGGGCTGTTATTGCTAGAGAAGCTACCTGAAGTAGAGAGGAGAGGGAAAAAATACCCTGGCTTCTTCGTCCCATATGCCGGTCTCTAGCCAATGCCTCTCACTGGTAGAAAGCAGCCTGGAGCAGCTGGCAAGGGAGTCTGAGAAATAAAGTTGGCAGGGTTCAGTTACCTGCAATACAGAGCAAACCAAAGAAAGGGTGGATAACGGATTTGGAGACAGTCAAATCATTAGCACAGCCTGCTGAATCAAATATTAACTGCATATGCTCTCTTCAAATGATAGATAATTGTTTAGTTTATGAATATTGTGTCTTCCGTTAGAAGCCTATTTGATTATAAGATCTTTGAACACGGACCACCTCTAAGCTATTTGTGAGCTAGACTAGTCTCAGAAAATCATACAGTCTAGTGTGGGTTATTTCCACTGTTCCTCCATCTTCTTTTTCAAGGTTTTCTATAATTTGGTTTGCTCTTGTCTTGGGTTACTTGCTGTGGTAGTACATACAAGTCTTACTTTGGGCAGATTTGAGTTTTCTTTCTCCTTTCTCTTTCAAACGCCATCTGAGAACACTTGATAGTCTACCGCATAGAAAAATATAAATAGCTAAGTGTTGGTAGTAAGTCTCCTAGATCGCTCTCAATTATTCTCATGTACTGGAATTCACACTCTCGTGTAGTACCATCTGCTTTGAATCAGAGTTCAAAGTGGAAGTGATCATGTGTCACTTCGAATGTTAGGTCACAAAGAGTGATGCAGCTTCACCGTGGTCTCTTGGGTTGCTTGCTATGTGGATGCCAACTGTCACACTGTCGGGACACTCATGCAGCCCAATGGCCCATATGGAGAGGGGCTGAGGCCGACTTGCCAGCCCTGGAATGAATCACCTTGAGTAAATTCTCCAGACCCCGTCATGCCTTCGGATGACTGAATAAGCTCCACCAGAAATCTGATTGCAGCCATGAGAAATCTTAAGCGAGCAGTGCCTGGCTGAGCCCTTCCCACATTCCTAATCCTGAAACTTTATAAGTATAATAAAGTTTGGGGATAATTTGTTATGCAGCATTAGATAACTGGTGACTTTTGTTACTATTTTCGTGATAGTTCTTCAAGGTTTATAAAGTTGATGCTTTAATAATGTTGATATTCCCCCATCTCACCGTACTTTGCAAGTTGCACACTAAATTTCTTCCAAACAAATTGCATTCATTCTTATATTAAACTTGGGAGTTAGGTGTGGTAATTTTTTAAGTTCACGTTGTCTTACATGTGAGGAAAATGATACTCAGAGTTTAAAAAACTTGCCCAAGTTTCCTCAGCTGCTGAGCAGCAGATCCTGAAACCAAACCTGTCTTCCAATCCTTCCACTGTACATTACTGGGGATTTTCAGCACTCGAGCAAGGCAAATATGGAGACTTGGGGTCGGGACTTTCTTTTTGTTTGTTTTTTTTCTTTGCGGTACGCGGGCCTCTCACTGTTGTGGCCTCCCCCGCTGCGGAGCACAGGCTCCGGACGCGCAGGCCCAGCGGCCATGGCTCACGGGCCCAGCCGCTCCGCGGCATGTGGGATCCTCCCGGACTGGGGCACGAACCTGTGTCCCCTGCATCGGCAGGCGGAGTCCCAACCACTGCGCCAGGGAAGCCCCTGGGACTTTCTGATGATCCTCAAAATTTAGAATGTGTGTACCTGGCTGGTCCACCTTTGCAAGTAAAGAATCAAACGTGAGAACACAATGTGCAGCTGTGGAGCTGACCTATAGGGGTCAGCTAGGCAGGAGTGAGCTCTAGCTGTTACTACACACAACTGCTCTTCTTCATTTCCCTGTCTACTAATACTTTCCAGACCCTCACATCTAGGCATCTTGAAAATCTAGTTGCAGCTTTTCTTTTCCAAGGATTTGGTTAAGATTATAGACATATGTGCTTGGAATGTCCAGACTCTGTGCATGTTACAATGTGTTTCTCATTTGTGATTTTTACTGAAGATTTCTAATATCTAGAACAGTCCCATAGGCTCCAAGACACTTAACACCAAGGCCTGTTTGATAATGAAGACATTTTTTTTCTCTGACAGCCCACAGTAAATGCACACACCAAGATTTTCTGCCTGTTATTCATTTCATAAATACGAAAATTTGCAATCCCTGCAATACATTTAGTTTCATGTCCTTTGTCACTTTCCAACCTTAAATAGCTAATTTCCTGATTTGTTCCAAGTTGGGCACTTTGGACAGAAGTGGATTTGCCACTAGGTTGTGAAGTCCAGTGTGGATGACACAATTACACTCCATTGCCTCTTCTCCCAATACCCTGAATGCCTTTACTTACAGGAAATCAGATTCAAATAAATATCAAGGGTAGCATTTAAGGGGAAAAGTCACAAAATGATGTCTTGAAAGGATTTTTTAAGAGCAAGACTTGGCTCAACCCCTTTACTTGGGAATGTCAGTCTTCTTTGCCTAGAATAGTGATTAACCACCTTACCTGCATCTTCAAATCACCTGGGAAAGACAGTACCAAGCAATGATCCGGGTCCTACTTCAAAGCAATTAAATTAATTCAGAATCTTTGCGATGGAGCTCAGGCATCAGTATTTTTAGCCAGTTCTCTAGGTATTTCCAATATACAGCCAGGGTAGGGAGTACTAGCCATAAGTATGGTTCGGGGGTTGACTGAAGACAAGAGAGCCTTCCTACTTTCCCCCAACAGCTTGCTTTCTGGTGACGATGTGCCTCAGGCAGCAGGCACCAGGGTTGGAAATGTCCAGGTCTGTCTCATAGGCATGCTTTATAGTAGGGCCAGTACTGAGCAACACACCAGAGGTTTATGTTTTCTACCTTGCCCCAACAAAGCTTGATCTTGTTGACCTGAAATAGATTGCCAGCTATTTCTCCAGCAAAGATGGGTTCATTCAGGATCAACAAAAAATTGCAATTTGGTGTCTGCAACCATGTAAGTACCCCCCGCCCACCACCACCCCCTTATGGCAAGAAAAGGAGAAAGCTCTTATAAAGGGGAAAAGGAAGCTGGGAGGACTGTAGCAAAAAGTCCATGGCTTTTCATTGGCTGAGTCCTTGCCAGGGAAGAAGTCTTTCTTCTTCCTGTTGGGCTCTGCTATAATCACAGGCTGTAAGAGGTCCCCCTTTAGTCCCCTGATTGTATTTAATTGAAGTTTCTGTTTAGTAATTTTTTACAGTCTTAAATTTCAGGACACTGTACAAATTTTACTGGCTCTCTTTGCCTTCATTTCCCCCCAGTCGTGTGGATAAAGTTACTGAGAGAACACAGTATATCTTAGTTAACAGGTTGAGGGCAGTGACAATAATCACTGTAGCCTGTGTTCGTTGTGGCCGCATTTTAGAAGTAATTGTGTTTAATGCTGCCCATGTTTTAATAATAGGCAGCCTATCATTATAAGCGAAGTTCATTGTTGCTTTAAAATGACTCCCATGTGCAGGCTCTTGCTGCGGCCTACTTATTTAATCCTGGCAGACACTTACATGCCTGTATGGATCACTTATAGAAACCCCACATTGTTTCCTCTCCTGTGAGAAAGGCTTTAGAGCCCTTTTCCGAAACGTTGCATATGTTATCAGTGGGTTCACAGATAGGTCATCATCCCCTTTGACTTTAAAAGCTCTAAATGTAGTGATCTGTTTTTCATAATTCTTTGTGTTCGAGTGACTATACAGTAATCCGCCCATTACGGATGTTTAACAGGTGCATAAAATAAAAGCGTGCAAATGTCTTCTGCCTAATTTCCCCTTGTAGATGGGCAGTTTTTCTCCATTAGAAAAAGGCAAGTCTGGTTATAGAATGGCAAGACTATGTAACAGATCCTTTTCTGCATTGTGTCACTTTCCAGAATTTAGGAGAAAGAAACAGTATAAATCCTCGAACATGAAAATTATATAAGCTTCAGCTTCTAAATAAGCCAAAGCATGAGAATGACAGCACGTTAAATGTAGCTGCCTTGGGAGTGCTGTATTTAAACGGTGGGCAGAGATAGTTAACCTCGGCTTGTATGCCAGATTCCTTGGGCTAATTTAACATCTTTCAGTGCCTATACTCATTTTGTTTTCCAACTCATGTACACTGGAGACATATTAAAATTAGAAAACTAAATTGTAAATATGTTTAAATATGTTTCCTCTAAAAAATTTACTTTAAAATGTTTAACATTCAAATCCACACACATGTTTTGGGATGTTCAGGATCATAAACAGAGGTACTAATAGAGATCAAGTGGTGATTTATTATCTTATTCATAGTTTTCACTTTAATATATTAAACTGAACATCTCAGCAAGTAAATATCAATTGCTTTATTTGCCATGCCCACTGCAATCTTACACTATCTGTGTAACAAACATAATAGAAAATTGATTTTTCTCTTTTTTATGAAAAAAAGATCAATAAAGATTAAGTACAGGCTAAATAGATTGAATAACGGGATTTGACTCAGGGCAACCATTAGCTACGGAGAAAAGGAATGTTATATAGAGAATTGTGTAATATAATAATGGTATCCCCAAATCCCCCCATAGCATGGTATTAATGATATTATTCTTGCTTAAATTCACAACTAGAAGAAAAAAAAACAGATGAAAAACAACTATATGGTTATGCATTATGGTTAATGGGGTTTTTTTTCTGTGTGCCTATTTATGGAAAGTTTTCTGTTTTTCTGATAATAATCCTTTTAAACCAAATTCCTACAGAGAAGTATATATATATTTCTTTGCATATCAAAAACCTGGTGGAAAGAGGACATGGTTTTAGAACTCTTACGGTTCTAAGAAAAAGTCTTATAATCAATGACTTTTCTTGTGCTTGGTTAAAAATAACAGGGGGTAGTTTGTGTTTTAAAGAGATATCACACACACCCCATTTTAAAATTTTGTTTCACTGAGTTACACATATTTATTGAGCACCTACGGGACCAGGGATTGGAGACAGTGAAAATGCAAATATGGTCCTTCCTCCCATAAATATATTTTCTATAGAGACAAACAATAGCAAGTAATCAAATTTATAAATGAGATAATATCACATGGTGGTAGGAGTTATGACAAATAAAAGCATAGCGTGATGGGCAGGAGATACTATTTTAGATAAGGTGGAGAGGAAAGTCCTTTTCAAGAAGGAGATATTTGGGCTGCAACTAGAATGTTGAGAAGGAGCTGGCCAGGCAAAATTGCAAAGAAGCTTGTTTTCAAACAGGGGAACAGCAAATGTAAGGGCCAGCAGGGAGCTGCCCGGTTCACCGCACAAATCATTGTTTATGATGTCTGTTTGAATTCCATTTGGAATTAGAAGAGAAATGCTGCTGTAATCATCAAAGCACGACTTACCTATGAGGTCAGTCAGTACCTGTCCTGAGAACAGTGATGATTTGCATTTAATTGGCCACTTTAATTTTCATATCCTTTAATTCAGCAGACAATTTGCAATTTTCTGTCCAGCAAAATCTCCCTAACAAATGTAGTGTACAGATGAAAGGAAGCTTCTGATTTATCATTCAAGTCATTCAGGGCCCAAATCACAATCTTTTTTTTTCTCCCCAGTAAAATAATATAACCAGTTCACTGCACTGGCTGAGGGCTTTTCAGGACTCCATCCATCTTACAATTGCCCATTTCAACAAGATTTGGCTGTCCCCCATCTGCAATATGAATTTTGTCAGGAAAACAATGCCAATTCCACATCAAACAACACAACCGTGACAGTCATGGAAGGGGACCATACCCCCAACAACTGCTAATAGGTCCTTTGTACTGCTGTTAGAATTTTTCTTAAGAAAGATCACCTTCTAACATTAAAGCCAGAAACCGTAACTCATTAACAAGAACGAGAGACTCATTTCTTTTTAGTTAAAAGTGAGATGAGAATGTGTTTCAAAGGAATGAAAGTCTAAAGTAAAAGGGGGGAAATGCAAATAACAAAGAAAACCTGTCTTCAGAAATTGTAGGCAAGCTGTCTCAGCAGGAAAAGGGAAAATAAGAGAGAATAAAGAATTAAACGTTTTAATGCAGTTTCTGCCATTAAGTCATTACTGCTTGTACTAATTCAACGGTATTATGAATGCAGAGAATTATAGCGTATTTCCTCCATCATAGGTGTGTTGTGACACATAAATAATGAAAAGTAAAATGTTATTTAGCCACTTCCTGAAACATGGGAGCATCTGCATTTACACCTCAATAATTCCAAATGCTTCAAAAGTAATTAAGGGATATCTATAAAGACATAGATGTATTATTATACTTTCAAAGGTACATTCTCACTTAATGCAATGAATAACAAAGTTCTTCCATGCAGAGTTTATACAAGGGTCCAAAATTTAGAAGTATTTGTAATTAAGAGCATTGATTATGTGAAAAGTCTCATAGAGTATTTATAAAAATTTAATCTTCTGAAATGCCTATATATTTCCTTTATAACCTTTAAACAAATTTGGTTTTGCATTTAGATACAAGTAGCAACATACAAAAATAAACTCCAATGCCCATATTTCATAATTTTGAATCCCACCAATGTGAGAATGTCAATCACCACCCATATATCGAGTGGCCGTATTTCCAGAACTAAAATTAGGACAAATAATAGAGTCATAAATATTGGAATTTTGAAGACCTTAAAAACAATTTTTAAGGAGAATAGGCCTAGCTATTAATCAAGACTATTCATCAACCCCCAGGACACATAATAGACACAAAGCAATATGGGGTGCTGACCCTCCATGCAGTCGAAAATTCAAGTATAATTTACAGTCGGCCCTTTGTATTGGAAGTTCCTCTGTATCCGAGGATTAAACCAACCATGAATTGTGTAGCACTGAGGTATTTGTTATTGAAAAATATCTGTGTATGAGTGGGCCTGCACAGTTCAAACCCCTGTTGTTCAAGGGTCAACTGTACTTTAGTTTTTAGGGATTTGACCTACACTTTCAAATTTTCAGCCAGATTGACATACCCTTTCATAAATTCATATTTTTCTATATCCTGGCCCCAGTCACTAACCTTCACCTTGAACTCCTTCACCTAGTGAATTCCTCCTCATTCATTAAGTCCTGGCTTAAATAGCAACATATGTTAAAATTAGCTCAACTATACTCCAATAAAAATTTTTTAAAAACTAAAAAAAAATAAAATTAGCTCGTCTGCTGAATGGCTACTAAGTGTCCAATGGCTACTAACATTATCTCACTTATTATTTGCAATAAATTTGTGATATTTCTCCAGTAAGAAAATACAATAAATTGTTTAATGCAAGTGCTCTCAAGCTACCTGTGGTAAAGAACCATTTTATTTTTATTTGCAGCCCATCATTAACCAAAACTTTTTAAAATATAAAAGTAAATAAAAATATGAAATGAAAAAGGCTATAAAAATACAAGCCCCAATTTATTTATTATTATACCGAACAGACAGAAAATCTCTCTATCAATCTGCTGTTAAGTTTACAGATTCTATGTTTCTGTACTTTCTCAAAACTGACTGAGAACACACACTTCTTGGACCAGCTCTGATGCACGGACATCAGAGCAGCCCAGTTCAGCAACGTGTTCTCAAGTAGCAGGTCAGGATTCTTTTGACTCCAAGGTTTTGTTCTGAACTTGTAAACCATAAGACTTCCTTCCACACTTCAGAAATCTGGACAAAACTGTCAATAGGCCCCGGTGAGAAATGCTTTTCTCAGATACCATTTCACACTAAGTCTTGCCTCATTTCCTGTCCCCATGCTAACCTTTCTCTGTGTGAAGGACAGTGAGAACATTAATTAAGGAAGTATTAAGGAAACGCAGCCACAAGGGTGTGGTCCTATGACTCAAGAGAACAAAATAGAGCCCTGTCCTCTAGCCAAGTTATTCAGTCTTAGATAAGCCACAAACGAAGCGTCAAGTTCTTCTGTCAGGGTGTCCTCTGGAGTGAGCTGTCTGCCCGCTGCTGTTTCCAATACTCCCCATGACCTCAGTTACAGATTTCCTATGAACAGTTGCCTGAAGGAGAACACCGACAGTTCTCTGAGACTAAGCAATAATCTATAGCACTGGGAAGATTTTTAAAATGAAAATGTCTCCCAGAGACAACTAAATTGGCAGAAGCCACGTACTCAGTTTACATTTCGAAACAGAACAAATGACTTAGACCAGAAACATCTACATTCAAGTCATTTCCCTGTCTTCAGGATACTGTGAGGGATCTAGTTTCACAATTTCCTCACTAAAAAGCCTATTGTGGTATGTGATTCTTTTTCCCCCCAAAGTAAATGTGTGACCTGCCTCAAAGGTAAATACAAGTGTTCAAATTTTAGAAGACAGAAAAGTGTAACATCGTTTACTGTTTGGTTCTTTCTAATCTCACTAACAGTTTTAAAAAAATCTTAAAGGGGCTACCCTGGTGGCAGAGTGATTAAGAATCCGCCTGCCAATGCAGGGGACACAGGCTCCAGCCCTGGTCTGGGAAGATCCCAAATGCCGCGGAGCAACTAGGCCCGTGAGCCACAGCTACTGAGCCTGCGCGTCTGGAGCCTGTGCTCCGCAACGGGAGAGGCCGCGACAGTGAGAGGCCCGTGAACCATAAAAAAAAAAAAAAGAGGCCGCGATAGTGGGAGGCCCGCGCACCGCGATGAAGAGTAGCCCCCGCTTGCCGCAACTAGAGAAAGCCCTCGCACAGAAACGAAGACCCAACACAGCCAAAAATAAATATAAAAATAAATAAATACAAAAATATTTATAAAAATATAAAAAAATAAATAGGTCTTTTTTTTTAAAAAGACCTAAAAGAAGAAATACATGGCGAATATCTAAAAAAAAAACCTTAAAGTCCTGTTTCAGTGAGTCATTTTAATTCAGAATTTAATACACACAAACTATTAACTTCAGAATCTAATAACTTGCTATAAATATCAATTGCTTCCTTCCCTTGAAACAGCCAAAACCTAAAATAAACACTGAAATATATTTCTGACACATTGAAAAGCATGGTGGGGGATTTATTGTCATTTACACAACTGAATATTATCACAAAAGAAAAGGTCGGTGGATAGATGCAAGTAATTTGATGTGGGTCACCTGACCTAATGATTAATCAGGCCCTGAGCACGTGTACTGACTACTGCACCCACCTTTACAATTCTGTCTCTGAGCACACAGATCTATACTTCAAATAGAAGACCAGCACAGGGCAACAACCTCCCCAGTCAAGACATATTTGTAAACTGTGATGGAAGAAGAAGCTTTATTCTGAAGTCAGCTTCAAAAAGACTATTGCTGGCAACAAATGATCTTGTTCGTGGTGTCTATAACTGGGTTACATTTAAAAATGTGGTACCATTTTCACTTATAGAGACCACCAAGATAATTTTAGCATGTTCTAGAATGTTCTTCATTGTTGTTATTTTAATTATGTACATGTTCCACTACCTGAGATGGGGCTCTGGACATGCTACCCCAAAACATGGAACCTTGGCATATTGAAGATTTTAAAATGAAGGAGTTTAAGAAAACAGCAGAAGCAGGAAAGTCAATGTGACCTTCCTCACTACTTCTGCCCTGAAATGGGTCATAAAAACCTCAGGTGAGAGGTGCTCTTCCTATCCCCGGAGGAAAGGAGGAGCATCCTTATCTCCAAAAACAGGACTCTGAGAAGAATCTGAACAAACAGGCCTCGCTAAATGTCTCCAGTTTTTTATATTTACCTTATATTCTTTAACTTATCATATTCCTCCATGACTGTTGCTGATGAAAATAATCAATAAACAGTCACTAATAAGAATAGAGCTTTATTTGAGCACACTGAGGACTAGCCTGGAAGCCTGCTTCCCAGATTACTCTGAGAAACTTCTCCGGAGAAGCAGGGTTTTCAGCACAGTTTTTTATCTGGTCAAAGAACGTTAAACACGTCAGGATTATATTTCAAAAAAAAAAAAAAAAAGGAACAGTCCAGCATATACACAGCAAGTCAACATGGCCTTGACACCTGGGAAGGGAATCAAAGGAGTACCAGTATTGGCGTCTCAGGAAGAGAGACATTTAATCTTTATTTTTAATATGGACCATCTTTACTTTTGGTCATGTGTTCTTTCCTCTAATAATTAAAGCAGATGTACAATGTATGTTTGATAGGCCACAAACAGGCTATGTTAGCTAGCATAAAATTCAAGTTAGCTCAGGTATAAGCCAGAATGACTTCCCCATACCTCAGTATGTGAAAATTTCTTTTATCACTGTCCATTCTTCATCAAACCTAGCATAAACGCTCATGCCTAACTGCTTTTGTGGGTCTTCATTTCCTATGAAGTCTCCTGTGTCACATAAAACAATTTTTTATGCTTTTCTCCTGTTAATCTGTCTTTGTCAGTTTAATTTTCAGATCCAGCCAGAGACTTTAAGAAGGTCGAGGAAATTTTTTTTCTTTCCCTACACCTGATTATGGCCAAGATGTTGGTTTCAACTTCGGCCTTTCCTTTTTTTCTCTCCATTCTACTACCGCATGAGACAATAATTCCCTCTATCCATTATCAAGTCACCTCTCAGTGACCTGGGATAAATTTTCCAAATTGAGGATTACCCATTCTTTTCCTTTTTCTCTTCTGCTTCGTGTCCTTTCACATTCTAGTAATTAATCAATACTTTCAAAGATCCAGTGGAAAGTGGGAGGGGGGGTAATGAAGTCAATTCTGCTGCTTATTAGGAATTCTCATAAAGTATAACGAAACCGAAAGCTAAAATGAGATTTTTCTCTGCACTGCCGCCACATCATTAGCATGAAGAATCAAGAGCTAGCTGAACACTGATAAGTGAGCCAGTAGTTTAGAATTGTCCTGAGGCAATTTTCAATTTTCTGGTTCCTTTCTTTGTAAGTAATTCTCTTCTCTATAGATGCACTTAGTATTGCTTTCACATTTACCCTTCTTTCAGGAGCGTAGGTCTTCATCCTTGTGTAGCAAAGATTTGTAGTATTTCTTTTAAGCTTTTTATCAAGACCTCAAAAAAACTTGCATCTATAACACATATTGTATTAGTTTGGATTTTTTAGTTGTAAGTAACAAAACAGCTTGAACTAGTTAAGGTGCAAAGGTTGATTTATTGGAAAGACACTGAAGTGTCTCCCGAAATGAAAATAACTAAAACAAACAGGATGGCTCCAGAGTCAATGGGAACTAAAAATGAAGATTCTCCTGTAGCATCTCTCTTTTTTTTCGCTTTTTTTCTAGATGTTGGCCTTCTTCTTTCAGGCTTTCTCCCTGGAGAAAGGACATGGTCGCAGTGACTTTGGGGGGGGTCACACCCTTAAGGTTCCATGACCAGAGAGGACAGGGAACTTTCCCCATAAGATATAATTAGAAAATCTGGGGAGGGACAACGTTCTGGCTCAGGCTGGTTTGGCTTCTCATTCCCAGCCTTATTACTAATCAGATGTTATTGGGGAAGTTTCTTTTTATCCTTATTAGTTGTTTTTTAAAACAACTAATACGGATAAATTTTTTTAAAATATTTTTATATTACTTTTTTTTAACTACAAAGCAATTTTATTTTGTTTTCCTTCCAGTTTTATTGAGATATAGTTGACATACAGCACTGTATAAGTTTGAAGGGTATACCATAAGGATTTGACTTACATACATCATAGAACAATTACCACAATAAGTTTAGTGAACATCTAGCATCTCATATAGATATAAAAGAAGAGAAAAAAACATTTTTTCCCTTGTGATGAGAACGCTTGGGTTTCACGCTCTTAACAACTTTCATATATAGCATACAGCAGTGTTGATTATACTTATCATGAGGAACATTATATCCCAAGTGCTGATTTATTTTATAACTGTAATTTTTTATCTTTTGACAGCTTTCCTCGAATTACCCCTCCACCCCATGGTAACAACAAATCTGATCTTTTTTTTCTATGAGTTAGTTGGTTTGTTTGTTTTTGAAATATAATTGACCTACAATGCTATGTTAGTTCCTGTAATAAAACTTAGTGTTTGGTATTTCTATAGATTTTAAAATGAGCATCATGATTAGGTCTAGTTACAAAATGTCACCATACAAAAACATTGCATAGTTATTGATTGTATTCCCCACACTGTACATTTCATAACTGTGACTCATTATTTGGCACCTAGAATTTTGTACCTCTTAATCTCCCTGGCCTATTTCTCTCCTCTTGTCTCCCTAACCCCCTCCCCTCTGGCAACCACCTGTTTATTCTCTGTATCTATAAATCTGTTTTTGTTTAGCTGTTTTTTCATTTGGGTTTTTTTAAATTCCACACATACAGTGTTTGTCTTTTTCTGTTCAACTTATTTCACTTAGCATAATATCCTCTAGGTCCATCCATATTGTCACAAATGGCAAGATTTCATTCTTTTCTATGGCTGAGTAATATTCTATTGTGTATGTGTGTGTGTGTGTATATATATATATATATATACCTATATATATACCTATATATATATATATATATACCTTATCTTCTTTATGCAGTCACCTATTGATGGGAACGTGGATTGCTTCCATATCTTGCCTATTGTAAATAATGCTTCAAAGAATATTGGAGTGCATGTATCTTGTCTAATTAGTGTTTTTATTTTCTTCAGATAAATCCCCAGGAGTGAAATTACTGGATCATTTGGTAGTTCTCTTTTTAGTTTTTTGAGGAATCTCCTTACTGTTTTCCATAGTGGCTGCACCAATTTACATCCTCGGCAACACTTGTGTTTTGTTGTTGTTTTGATCAAAGCCATTCTGACAGGTGTGAGGTGGTTTTCTCACCATGGCTTTGATTTGCATTTCCCTGATGATTAGTGATGTTGACCATCTTTTCATATGCCCGTTGGCCATCTGTACGTCTTCTTTGGAAAAATGTCTATTCGGATCTTCTGGCCATTAAAAAAAATTTTTTTTGATGTTGAATTGTATGAGCTCTTTATATGTTTTGGATATTAACCCCTTATTAGATAAATTGTTTGCAAATATCTTTTCCCATTCAGTAGGTTGTTTTTTCATTTTGTTGCTAGTTTCTGTCACTGTGCAAAAGCTTTTAGTTTGATGTAGTCCATTTGTTAATTTTTGCTTTTGTTGCCCTTGCCTGAAGAGACTATCCAAAAAAATATTACTAAGACAAATGAGAGTACTGCCCTATGTTTACTTCTACAAGTTTTATGGTTTCAGGTCTTATGTTTAAGCCTTTAATCCATTTTGAATTTATTGTGCGTGGTGTGAGAGAGTAGTCCAGTTTGATTCTTTTGCATGTAGCTGTCCAGTTTCTCCAACACCATTTATTGAAGAAGCTGTCTTTTCCCCATTGTTTTTTCTTGACTCCTTTGCCATAGATTAATTGCCCATGTAATTATGGGTTCATTTCTGGGCTCTCTATTCTGTTCCACTGATTTATGTGTCTGTTTTTGTGCCAGTACCATACTGTTTTGATTATTGTAGCTTTGTAGTATAGCTTGAAATCAGGGAGCATGATATCTCCAGGTTTGTTCTTTCTCAAGATTATTTTGGCTATTTCGGGTCTTTTGTATTTCCATACACATTTTAGAATTATTTGTTCTAGTTCTTTGAAAACTGTCATTGGTATTTTGATAGGGATTGCATTGAATCTGTAGACTGCCTTGGAAAGTATGGCCATTTAAACAATATTAATTCTTCCAAACCATGGACACAGTATATATTTCCATCTGTTTGTGTCATCTTCAATTTCTTTCATCAGTGTCTTATAGTTTTCCAAGTACAGTTCCTTTACCCACTTAGTTAGATTTCTTCCTAGGTATTTTATTGTTTTTGATGGAATTAGAAATGGGATAGTTTTCTTAATTTCTCTGATAGTTCATTGTTAGTGTGTAGAAATACAACATACATCTGTATATTAATTTTATATCCTGCAAATTCACTGAATTCATTGATGAGCTCTAGTAGTTTTTTGGTTGCATCTTGAGGATGCTATGTATCATACCACGTCATCTGCAAACAGAGACAGTTTTACTTCTTTCTTTCCAATTTGGATTCCTTTTATTTGTTTTTCTTATCTGATTGCTGTGGCAAGGACTTCCAATACTATGTTGAATAAAAGTGGCGAGAGGGAGCATCCTTGCCTTGTTCCTGACATTAGAGGAAATGTTTTCAGCTTTTCACTGTTGAGTATGATATTAGCAGTGGGCTTGTCATATATGGCCTTCATTATACTGAGTTATGTTCCCTCTACACCCACTTTGTTGAGCGTTTTTATCATAAATGAATGTTGAATGTTGTCAAAAGCTTTTTCTGCATCTATTGAGATGATATGATTTTCATTCTTCAGTTTGTTAATATGGTATATCACATTGATCAATTTATGGGTATTGAACCACCCTTGCATCCCGGGGATAAATCCCATATGATCATGGTATATGGTCCTATTAAATTATTGTTGAATTCGGTTTGATAATATTTTGTTGAGGATTTTTGTATCTATGTTCATCAGTGATATTGGCCTGTAATTTTCTTTTTTTGTGATATCTTTGTCTGGTTTTGTTGTCAGGGTGATGTTGGCCTTGTAGAATAAATTCCTTCCTCTGCAATTTTTTCATATAGTTTGAGAAGGATAGGTGTTAACTTTTCCCAAAATATTTGGTAGAATTTACATGTGAAGCCATCTGGCCCTGGACTTTAGTTTTCTGGGAATTCTTTTATTAATGACTCGATTTCATTACTGGTAATTGGTCTATTCATATTTTCTTTTTCTTCCTGGATCAGGCTTAGGAGATTGAACATTTCTAGTAATTTGGCTGTTTCTTCTAGTTTGTCCATTTTATTGGTGTATAATTGCTCATTGTAATCTCTTACAATCCTTTGTATTTCTGTGTGTTGCTTGTAACTACCCCTTTTTCATTTCTGATTTATTGATTTGGGCCCTCTCTTTCTTTTTCTTGATGAATCTGACCAAGGGTTTATCAATTTTCTTTATCTTTTAAAAGATCCAGCTCTTAGTTTCATTAATCATTTCTAGTGCTTTTTATATCTGTTTTATTTATTTCTGCCCTGGTCATTAAGATTTCTTTCCTTGTACTGACTTTGGGTTTTGTTTTTTCTTCTTCTAGTTTCTTTAAGTGTAAATTTAGGTTGTTTATTTGAGATTGTCCTTATTTCTTGAGGTAGGCTTTGATTGCTATAAATTTCCCTCTTAGGACTGCTTTTATTGCTTCCCATATATATTTTTTTTAATTTTAATACCTTTATTGGAGTATAATTGCTTTACAATGTTGTGTTAGTTTCTGTTTCACAACAAAGTGAATCAGCTATAAGTATACATATATCCCCATATCCCCTCACTCTTGAACTTCCCTCCCATCCTCCCTTCCTCCCTATCCCACCCCTCTAGGTCATCACAAAGCATCAAGTTGATCTCCCTGTGCAATGCAGCAGCTTCCCACTAGATATCCACTTTACATTTGGTAGTGTATATATGTCAGTGCTACTCTCTCACTTTGTCCCAGCTGCCCCTTCCCCACCATGTCCTCAAGTCCATTCTCTACGTCTGCATCTTTATTCCTGCTATGCCACTAGGTTCAGCATTACCATATTTTTCGATTCCATATATTTGTGTTAGCATATGGTATTTGATTTTCTCTTTCTGACTTACTTCACTCTGTATGACAGACTCTAGGTCCATCCACCTCACTACAAATAACTCAATTATTTTTCCTTTTTATGGCTGAGTAATATTCCATTGTATATATGTGCCACATTTTCTTTACCCATTCATCTGTCATTGGACATTTAGGTTGCTTCCGTGTCCTGCCAATTGTAAATAGTGCTGCAATGAATATTGTGATACATGTATCTCTTTGAACTATGGTTTTCTCAGGGTATATGCCTAGTAGGGGGATTGCTGGGTATATGGTAGTTCTATTCTTAGATTTTTAAGGAAACTTCATACTGATCTCCATAGTGGCTGTTTCAATTTACATTCCCACGAACAGTGCAAGAGGGTTCCCTTTTCTCCACACCTTCTCCAGCATTTATTGTTTGTAGATTTTTGATGATGGCCATTCCGACCAGTGTGAGGTGATACCTCATTGTAGTTCTGATTTGCGTTTCTCAACTGATTAGTGATGTTGAGCATCCTTCCATGTGTTTGTTGGCAATGTGTATATCTTCTTTAGAGAAATGTCTATTTAGGTCTTCTGCCCATTTTTGGATTGGGTTGCTTGATTTTTTTTTTTTTTGGCAGTACACGGGCCTCTCCCATTGTGAAGCACAGGCTCCGGATACACAGGCTCAGTGGTCATGGCTCACGGGCCTAGCCGCTCCACGGCATGTGGGATCTTTACGGACCAGGGAATGAACCCCTGTCCCCTGCATCAGAAGGTGGACTCTCAACCACTGCACCACCAGGGAAGCCTGGGTTGCTTGATTTTTGATATTGAGCTGCATGAGCTACTTGTATATTTTGGAGATTAATCCTTTGTCAGTTGCTTCATTTGCAAATATTTTCTCTCATTCTGAGGATTTTCTTTTCCTCTTATTTGTAGTTTCCTTTGTTTTACAAAAGCTTTTAAGTTTCATTAGGTCCCATTTGTTTATTTTTGTTTTTATTTCCATTTCTCTAGGAGGTGGGTCAAAAAGGATCTTGCTGTGATTTATCATTTATCATAGATTTATCTACTATGTTTTCCTCTAAAAATTTTATAGTGTCTGGACTTACATTTAGGTCTTTAATATATTTTGAGTTTATTTTTGTGTATGGTGTTAGGAAGTGTTCCACTTTCATTCTTTTACGTGTAGCTCTCCAGTTTTCCCAGCACCACTTACTGAAGGGGCTGTCTTTTCTTCACTGTATATTCTTGCCTCCTTTATCAAAGATAAGGTGACCATATGTGCATGGGTTTATCTCTGGGCTTTCTGTCCTGTTCCGTTGATCTATAGTTCTGTTTTTGTGCCAATACCATACTGTCTTGATTACTGTAGCTTTGTAGTATAGTCTGAAGTCAGGGATTCTGATTCCTCCAGCTCCGTTTTTCTTTCTCAAGATTGCTTTGGCTATTCAGGGTCTTTTGTGTTTCCATACAAATTGTGAAATTTTTTGTTCTAGTTCTGTGAGAAATGCCATTGGTAATTTGATAGGGATTGCATTGAGTCTGAAGATTGCTTTGGGTAGTATAGTCGTTTTCACAATGTTGATTCTTCCAATCCAGGAACATGGTATATCTCTCCATCTGTTTGTATCATCTTTAATTTCTTTCATCAGTGTCTTATAGTTTTCTGCATACAGGTCTTTTGCCTCCTTAGGTAGGTTTATTCCTAGGTATTTGATTCTTTTTGTTGCAGTGGTGAATGGGAGTGTTTCCTTAATTTCTCTTTCTTATTTTTCATCATTAGTATATAGGAATGTAAGAGATTGATGTGCATTAATTTTGTATCCTGCTACTTTACCAAATTCATTGATAAGCTCTGGTAGTTTTCTGGTAGCTTATTTAGGATTCTCTATGTATAGTATCATGTCATCTGCAAACAGTGACAGCTTTACTTCTTCTTTTCCGATTTGGATTCCTTTTATTTCTTTTTCCTCTCTGATTGCTGTGGCTAAAACGTCCAAAACTATGTTGAATAATAGTGGTGAGAGTGGGCACCCTTGTCTTTTCCTGATGTTCGATGAAATGGTTTCAGTTTTTCACCATTGAGAACGATGTTGGCTGTGGGTTTGTCATATATGGCCTGTATTATGTTGAGGTAAGTTCTCTCTATGCCTACTTTCTGGAGCGTTTTTATCATAACTTGGTGTTGAATTTTGTCAAAAGTTTTTTCTGCATCTACTGAGATGATCATATGGTTTTTATCCTTCAATTTGTTAATACAGTGAATCACATTGATTGACTTGCGTATATTGAAGAATCCTTGCATTCCTGGGATAAACCCCACTTGTTCATGGTGTATGATCCTTTTAATGTGCTTTTGGATTCTGTTTGCTAGTATTTTGTTGAGGATTTTTGCATCTCTGTTCATTAGTGATATTGGCCTATAGTTTTCTTTTTTTGTCTGGTTTTGGTATCAGGGTGATGGTGGCCTCGTAGAATGAGTTTGGGAGTGTTCCTCCCTCTGCTGTATTTTAGAAGAATTTGAGAAGAATAGGTCTAACCTCTTCTCTAAATGTTTGACAGAATTCACCTGTTAAGCCATCTGACCCTGGGCTTTTGTTTGTTGGAATATTTTAAATCACAGTCTCAATTTCAGTGCTTGTGATTGGTCTGTTGATATTTTGTATTTCTTCCTGTTTCAATCTCAGAAAGTTGTGCTTTTCTAAGAGTTTTTCCATTTCTTCCAGGTTGTCCACTTTATTGGCATATAGTTGCTTGTAGTAGTCTCTAAAGATCCTTTGTGTTTCTGCAATGTCAGTTGTTACTTCTCCTTTTTCATTTCTAATTCTGTTAATTTGAGTCTTCTCCCCTTTTTTCCTGAGGAGTCTGGCTAATGGTTTATCAATATTGTTTATGTTCTCAAAGAACAAGCTTTTAGTTTTATTGATCTTTGCTATTGTTTCCTTCATTTCTTTTTCATTTATTTCTAATGTGATCTTTATGATTTCTTTCCTTCTCCTCACTTTGGTCTTCTTTCTCTAATTGCTTTAGGTGTAAGGTTAGGTTGTTTATTTGAGATATTTCTTCTTTCTTGCAGTAGGATTGTATTGCTATAAACATCTCTCTTAGAACTGCTTTTGCTGCATCCCATAGGTTTGGGGTTGTCGTTTTTTCATTGTCATTTGTATCTAGGTGTTTTTTTATTTCCTCTTTGATTCTTCAGTGATCTCTTGGTTGTTTAGTAGCATATTGTTTAGCCTCCTTGTGTGTGTATTTTTCCAGTTTTTTTCCTGTAATTGATATCTAGTCTCATAGCATTGTGGTCACAAAAGATACTTTATACAATTTCAATTTTCTTATATTTACTGAGGCTTGATTTGTGACCCTACATGATGTGATCTATGCTGGAGAATGTTCCATGAGCAACTGAGAAGAAAGTGTATTCTGTTGTTTTCAGATGGAATGTCCTATAAATATCAATTATGTCCACTTGGTCTAATGTGTTATTTAAAGCTTGTGTTTCCTTACTTATTTTCTGTTTGGATGGTCTGTCCATTGGTGTAAGTTGGGTGTTAAAGTCACCTGCTATTATTGTGTTAGTGTTGATTTCCCCATTTATGGCTGTTAGCATTTGCCTTATGTATTGAGGTGCTCCTATGTTGGGTGCATAAATATTTACAATTGTTACATCTTCTTCTTGGATTGATCCGTTGATCATTGTATAGTGCCCTTCCTTGTCTCTTATAATGGTCTTTATTTTAAAGTCTGTTGTGTCTCATATGAGAATTGCTACTCCAACTTTCTTTTGATTTCCATTTGCATGGAATATCTTTTTCCATCCACTCACTTCCAGTCATTATGTGTTCCTACATCTGAACTGGGTCTCTTGTAGACAGCATGTATGGGTCTTGTTTTTCTATCCATTCAGCCAGTCTGTGTCTTTTGGTTGGGGCATTTAATCTGTTTACATTTAAGGTAATTATTGATAAGTATGTTCCTATTTCCATTTTCTTAATTTTTTAGGTTTGTTTTTGTAAGTCTTTTCCTTCTCTTGTGTTTCCTGCCTAGAGAAGTTCCTTTAGCATTTGTTGTAAAGCTGGTTTGGTGGTGCTGAATTCTCTTAATTTTTTCTTGTCTGTAAAGCTGTTGATTTCTCCATCGAACCTGAATGAGATCCTTGCTGGGTAGAGTAATCTTGGTTGTAGGTTTTTCCCTTTCATCACTTTAAATATATCTTGCCCCTCCCTTCTGGCCTGTAGAGTTTCTGATGAAAGATCAGCTGTTAACCTTACAGGGATTCCCTTGTATGTTATTTGTTGCTTTTGCCTTGTTGCTTTTAATATTTTTTCTTTGTATTTAATTTTTGATAGTTTGATTAATATGTGTCTTGGCCTGTTTCTCTTTGGGTTTATCCTGTATGGGACTCTCTGTGCTACCCGGACGATTGAGTATTTCCTTTCCCATGTTAGGGAAGTTTTCGACTATGATCTCTTCAAATATTTTCTCAGACCCTTTCTTTTTTTCTTCCTCTTCTGGGATGCCTATGATTCAAATGTTGGTGCATCTAATGTTGTCCCAGAGGTCCCTGAGACTGTCCTCCATCCTTTTCACTCTTTTTTCTTTATTCTGCTCCCTGGCAGTTATTTCCAACATTTTATCCTCTAGCTCACTTATCCATTCTTCTGTCTCAGTTATTCTGCTATTGATGCCTTCCAGAGTATTTTTAGTTTCAGTTATTGTGTTGTTCATCACTGTTTGCTCTTTAGTTCTAGATCTTTGTTAAATGTTTCTTGTATTTTCTCCATTCTGTTTCTGAGATTTTGGATCATCTTTACTATCATTACTCTGAATTCTTTTTCAGGTAGCTTGCGTATTTCATCTTCATTTATTTGGTCTTGTAGGTTTTTACCTTGCTCCTTCGTCTGTAACATATTTTTTTGTCATTTCATTTTTTATTCTTTTGATGGGTGGTGCTGTATTCCTGTCTTACTGGTTGTTTGGTCTGAGGCATCCAGCGCTGGAGTTTGCAGACAGTTAAAGGATAGAGCTGGGTCTTGGTGCTGAGTTTAGGAAGCATCACTCCAATTAATATTCCCTGTGGTGTAACGTTTTCTGTTAGTCCAGTGGTTTAGACTCAGAGCTCCCACCACAGGAGCTCAGGCCTGACCTCCAGCCTGGGAACCAAGATCCCGCAAGCTGCATGGTGCGACAAAAAAGAAAAGAGAAAGAAAAAAAGGAGCAGTACAATATCAAAAAATAAAAAACAAAATAAAATTAGAAAGATAAAAAATATATTAGGAAAAATAAAAATATAATTGAAACAACTGCAACAAGGTAAAATAAAACCACAACAGAAAAAAGAAAAAAAAGGGGGGAGGTGTGGGGGGAACAAGCCAAAAGGAGAGAACAATAACAAAGTATAAAGAATAAAATAAAATTAGAAAAATAAAAGATTTATTAGGAAAAATATAAATGAATCAACAACAATGAATCAACAAGGTAAAACAGAATTCCAATCTAAAAGAGGAAAAAAGAAAAAAAAAAAGCCTTGGCTATGGGGCCAGAGTTGGAACTTAGTCAGGGGCAGGCTTTAGGGTGTTGCAGGACCTAGGTGGGTTGGGGGGTGACAGAGCGTGGTGACAGGGGGGTGACAGCCAGAAAAGGCCTTGGGGTCAGGACCTAGGCAGGGCAACGTTAAAGTGTGGAGTTGGGCCTCTGCTTAGGACCTGCACAGAAGGGGAGAGGCAGCACATCCAAAGATGGGCCTCTGGAGTGTAGAGTTCTGGAGTTGGAGGTATGGCCCTGGGTGAGGGTATGTGGGTGGGGTTTAGGCCCAGCACATTGGAGGGGGTCGCCGAGTGTAGAGGTAGAGCCCTGGATGGTGGTGTAGGGGTGGGGCTTGGGCTCTGCGTGGCAGGAGGGAGGCTCTGAGGGCCAAGGAATAGGCCTGGGAGCCCAACTGGCTCCCTGATGCCTAAGTGGACAGGGAAAACGCTGGCCGCGTTCCCTTCTGTTCCTCTGCACCCCTCCCCCACTGTCTCCCCCAAGGTCTCCCCCATCCCTGCTGGACCCCTAACAGTGGGTAGGTTCTGCTGGGTGTGGGAACTCCTCCCCTCCCCCAGCCAACCCTCAGGGGTGCTGGTCATGGAGGTCCAGCCTTTACTTTTGCTCTCCCTTCCCTCCCTCCCACTCCCTCAGGACCCATGTGGCTGGAGGGGGCCTCAGTGGGCAGAGGATCAGGCCCAGGATTTCAGCAGGTTCCTGGGGGCCCAAGAGGGCAGGGGAAACCTGGCCACACTCCCTTTTGATCCTCTGTCCTCCCAGTGGTCCCCCAATTCCCCCTTTGGTCATGGGATCCCTTCCCCTTCGCCAGCCGCTGAGAGGGTGTGCAGAAAAGGGAACCCTCTTGCACTATTGGTGGGAATGTAAATTGATACAGCCACTATGGAGAACAGTATGGAGGTTCCTTAAAAAACTAAAAATAGAATTACCATACGACCCAGCAATTCCACTCCTGGGCATATACCCTCAGAAAACCTCACTTCAAAAAGAGACATGTACCACAATGTTCATTGCAGCACTCTTTACAATAGCCAGGACATAGAAGCAACTTAAATGTACATCAACAGATGAATGGGTAAAGAAGATGTGGCACATATATACAATGGAATATTACTTAGCCATAAAAGAAACAAAATTGAGTTATTTGTAGTGAGGTGGATGGACAAAGAGTCTGTCATACAGAGTAAAGTAAGTCAGAAAGAGAAAAACAAATACTGTATGCTAACACATATATATGGAATCTTAAAAAAAAAATTGGTTCTGATGAACCTAGGGGCAGGACAGGAATAAAGATGGAGACATAGAGAATTGACTTGAGGACACAGGGAGGTAGAAGGTTAAGGTGGGACAAAGTGAGAGGGTAGCATTAACATATATACACTACCAAATGTAAAATAGATAGCTAGTGGGAAGCAGCTGCATAGCACAGGGAGATCAGCTCGGTGCTTTGTGACCCCTAGAGGGTTGGGATAGGGAGGGTGGGAGGGAGTCGCAAGAGGGAGCGCATATGAGGATATAGTTATGCATATAGCTGATTCACTTTGTTATACAGCAGAAACTAACATACCATTGTAAAGCAATTATACTCCAATAAAGATGCTAAAAAAAAAAATAAACCAAAGCAGTGTGCCAACTGAAGAATAAAGCAAGGAAAGAGAAGAAACCAATAAAAATGATTTAAAAAAAAAAATAATAAAGTACAGTAAAAAGGGAAAAAACACAGGACAACAGAAAAGCAAAGTAGAAATGGAAATATAGTAAAAAAAAAAAAAGAAAAGAAAATATTAATGCAAAAGAGGAATAAAATATAAGGGAAAAGAATGCAGAACAATAGAAAAGTAAAGTAAAAAGAGAAATGTATAAAAAATAAAAATATGTTATAAAACATGGAGATCCCAAAATACTAAATAAAGAAAAAAGACTAAAACAACAACAAACAAACAAAAGAAGAAAGAAAAACAAACAAACAAAAGCTCGAACCAACAACAGAATGAATCAAAACATAGTAAAATTAATTATAATAATTATGTTTCCCTGGGGTCTCTGCTGTGAGTGTCCTTGCACACGCTGTGAGCCACAGCCCACCCCCGCCTCCCCAAGAGGCTCTCCTCTGCCTCTGGGCTGGTCTCTAGACCTGCTGTGGGCCCTGTGGGGACCACTCAGACTCTGATCTGGCCCAATTCCTGTGTGTGCTGCCCCCAAAGTCCACAGCTGCCAGAGCTAGACATTTTTCATTTGTGGGAACACTCATTGTCTACTCAGATATTCTGTAGATGCAGGGTCTACCTAGCTGATCGCGGGGATTTAATCTGCAGCTTGTACAACTGATGGAAAGATTTTCGATCTTCTTCCTTGGTCACCCCGTCCCTGGGGTTCAGCTTTGGTTCTATCCCCACCTCTGCATGTTGTCCACCCACAGAAGCCTGGTCCTGAGGCTGCCTTGGAGGTCTTGGGTCACCCCTGTGAGGACCGAACGCAGAGGTGTTATGACTGCTTGGTTCATGGGAGCCCCGGTGGTGCCAAATGCAGGGAAGCTGGAGGTCATGGGCACAAGAGATATGGCCCTACTCAGGGCCTCTTCTGGAGGAGCTTCTTTTATTGTCGTCAGCACGCGCCAGCATGTGAGGAGAGAGAGGCTACAATAGTGGCTCCTCACCCTGCGTGTGGCTCAGCAGTAGCGCCCTGCTCCCATGGCAATCCAGTCTTCCTCCACAGGTCCTCCTGGCTGCAGATTTCCTCCCTCCTGTCCCCCCAGTCCATCTCCCTACATCCAACCGCAGCCCCTGCTCTGGGCCTCTTCTTCAAGCGCCACGCACTAGCCTCCAGCCCTCTTGCACGTCTGAGAACACACCTCCCAGTCCAGGGCACGTAGGGCCAAGGTACGGACCATCTGTGTATTTCCCACTCTGTCCCATCTGCCTCAGATCGGCCGCTTCACCCTCTTCCAATGGCCTCAAATGCTTCCCTTCTGTCCTAATCGATTTCCCTGTGGAGAGGGCGTTTCCACAAATTAGGGAATCTCTCCTCTGCTTCAGCTCCCCCACCCCCAGTGTACAGGTCCAGTTCGGCTTACTCTCCTCCTCCTTCTCCCTTCTTTTTTTTCCGTCCTACCCAGTTTTCTCCCTTCTTTCTTTCCATCCTACCCAGTTATGCAGGGATATTTATAGTCCTTTCCGGCGTCCAAGGTCTTCTGCTAGTTTTCAGCCAGTGTTCTGTGAGAACTGTTGCATCTATAGATGTATTCCTGATGCATCCGTGGAGAGAAATGAACTCCACGTCCACCTACTCCTCCGCCATCTTGAATCTCCATCTCCCATAGATTTTAGCTTGTGTGTTTTCATTGTCATTTGTCTCCAGGTATTTCTTGATTTCTTCAGCGATCCATTGGTTGTTTAGTAGCATATGGTTTAGCCTCCATGTGTCTGGGTTTTTCTGCAGTTTTTTCTTATAGTTGATTTCTAGTGTTATAGCATTGTGGTAGGAAAAGATGCTTGGTAGGATTTCAATTTTTTAAAAAATTTACTGAGACTTGTTTTGTGGTCTACCATGTGAGCTATCCTGGAGAATGTTCCATGTGCACTTGAAAAGAATGTGTATTCTGCTGCTTTTAGGTGGAATGTCATATATATATATATATATGACATATATACATATACATAAATATATTCCTTTTTGGTCTAATGTGTCATTTAAGTCCAGTGTTTTCTTATTGATTTTCTGTCATTCTGCCTGGATGATCTGTCCATTGATGTAAGTGGGCTGTTAAACTCCTCTACTATTATTGTGTTATTGCTTTTGATCTCAATTCATCAATTTTATTCCCTTTTCTATCACAAATTAAATAATGACAATTTAAACCGTGGCACTAATTTCAGTAATATATTAGATCTAACTTATTGGAATGTTTACTGTGTGCCAAGCTTTATGATAAGTGACATGTATATAACCACTTTTAATCCTCAAAGACTATGAGATGGGCCTTAGAGAGAAAGTGGAAAGCAACCAGTTTCCACTGATAATTGATAGTCAAACAATGGCTTTACTACTGAAACCTCAACTACTTATTGTTGAAGTCTCAGAGCTGAAACAATGATCACATGATTTTTTTTATATAGACAGTGCCAGGTTTTTAGCTTTTGTTTCATTATGCATGAGGTAAAGACCTCTGGCTATTCATAAAGTTCCATCTCTCTTCTTTGTGGACTCACATGCAGCTAGACTACATTTCTAAGCATTCTTGTAAAGTGTAGCTAAGTGATTAAGTTTTAATACATGGTAAGGGATATGTGCATCTTCTAGACCCTACCCACAAGCCTCCCCAATGTGCACGCTGCTCCAAGCTCTTTCCTCTTCCACTGGCTGGATGGACACAGTGATAAGGCATAGAAGAAGGTGGACCAGAGAAGGATAGAACCCAGAGGAGAGTTACTCTGGCTACTTGAGTAGCGGCCCTGGACTGTAACATGAGATTTCAAAATCTATTTGGTACTACAGGCTACTCTACCCTAACTAATTGAACACATTAGAGATTTTACTTTGTATTTTATAATTAATTTTATAAACATATGCAGTTTTTTTCTTGTCACCAACAATAAATAAGTAATAATACATAATTAATTAATTTAAAAAATAGGAACATGTCTGGCTGACTGATTTAGAGCAGTTGTGCTCCACAAGCAGGGAAAGAAATCTTTTAAACAGACTTCTCTGTAATTCAGCCAGCTATGCATTTCGAGAAATTTTCTGCTCTAGAAATGAAGACATGTCTTTACGAAGCCACCTATCTTTTCATAAGCCTCAATTCTTACCGTTAAAATATTTGTTTTGAGGAGGAGCTGAGTCATATTTTAAATTTCTTCTCAAGAGCAGTATTATTAGCCCCTATTCCACAAATGAGGACACCGTATTCACTTTCTGTTTGTGCTGTAAAAAAATTGCCACACACTTAGTGGCTTAAAAGAGCAAAAATTTATGATGTTACAGTTCTATAGGTCATACTTCTGATGGGTTTCATCAGGCTATATCAAGGTGTCTCCAGGCTGGCATTCCTTTCTAAAGGCTCCAGGAAAGAATCCATTTCCTTTTCTTTTCCACCTTCTAGAGACTGCTCACATTCCTTGTCTTGTCAATCTCTTCCTCCATTTTCAAAGCCAGTAATAGCAGCTTTGAAGTCCTTCTTATACACCATCATCCTGACCTCCTTTCCTGCCTCCCCCTTCCACTTTTAAGAAACCTTGCAATTACATTGGGCCCACATTGATAATCCAGGACAATCTCCCTATTTTAGATTAGCAAATTTAATTCCATCTGCAAACTTAATTCCCCTTTGCCATGTAACCTAACATATTTACAGGTTGCAAGGATTTGAACTTGGACATCTTTGAGGGGCCACTACTCTGCCTACTATAGAAACTGAGGTTTACGAATGTCAAGTTGGCACTACCAGTGTTTAGATTCATTCCATAACTATGTTTGTATCTTTGCTACCTGTCCTTTAGCGCTTCATTGCTGATTAAATTAAGTTCATTCTTCTATCTCTTTTCACTAAGATAAATCTTTTGGTTTTGGTGAAGAATGCTTTGTTTTAAAAGAATTTGAATTTTTATTAAAATCTTCCTATGTGGCTAACCCAACTTTGTGACACAGATTTGATTAGTACACAGATACTGTGAACCACATTTCTCCAGGCTTTCAGAACTTTTGACCTTTTATTTATTTATATGTTTGTTTGTTTAATTTTTTGGCTGCACAGCATAAGGGATCCTAGTTCTCCCGCCAGGGATCAAACCCATGCCCCCTGCAATGGAAGCCCACAGCTCTAATCACTGGACCGCCAGGGAATTCCCATAACTTTTTTTTTTCCCCCCATAACTTTTGACATTTTAAACACCTCTTTCCTGAAGTAAAATGAAAGTCTCCATTCCTAACGGGGACACTTTCTCCCCAATGGCAGAAATAGAAAATATGCGCCTATGTCCACTCTCGGCCCCAGATCCAATCTCTGCTCTTGTTTGTCATGCATTGTTTGTACAAGAAGCTGGCCCCTGTGGACTATAAATCCCCGGCTTGCTTACATTTGGCTTCTAAATGTGTTCAACCAATGGGAGATAAGGGTGGAAAGAGAGAGAGCATAGAGTATTTTTTCCCCTGCACCTTCCCTACTTTGGCGCTATATTTACATAGGGCTGATTCCACATTCCTCTTTAACCATAGCTTTCACTGGGAGGCCCCTGGTCCATCTTAATGGTAATGGTCTCCAGCTGATGTTGGTCTCTGGCGCATCACCGTCCCTTGTTTGTTTCCTTCATTTGCCCATAGGTACTTCTATGAGAAGTTTTTCAACAAATCTCTCCATTTGAAATGAATCCTGTTTTCTGCTGGAACTCTGACACAATATCCCCAGGCAAATGTTTTTAAAGGGCATTTTTACCTTTTGTTAATGGTAAAACAAATAGATCTGTTCAATGGAGCTGAAAGTTCTACTTTGATGATATATAAAAATAGCCATGAAGAAAGGAAAGGAGGTAGCCAGTAGGGTTTTCTGCACGCTCCCTCTTTATGCATTTTGGCTCTCACCCTCATAGTATATAGTTTCCTCATAGAGATCAGAACCACCCATTCATTCATTATTCAATATTTATTTGAAATAAAACAGTGGTTTTATTATACTGGTGTGTGAAACAGACAATGCTGGATCTTATAGCTGAGTAGGAGGAGGTGGAGGGAGACAGTCCTCAAATAATCAAACAAATGTACAACTACAAACTGTCTTACCTGTTTTAAAAGAAAAATAGAGGACACTGTGAGCATGGAAGTAGGGGTGCTACTGACCTTGGAAGGGGCCATTGGAAGCTTCCTCATGAAGTGATGTATGTGCCAAGGTTTGAAGGAAGGGAATGGTAACTCAGAGCAGAAGTGGGAATAGGTAAAGCATGTAGTGTGGTTGTAGGAAAGTCTCAAGCAAAGCACAAAATGTACAAAGGCCTTGAGGAGACATAGAACTTAACAGTTTTGAGAAATCTAGAAACCATTGAAACTGGATTGCAGAGAGCAAGGAGAATGGTGAAAGATACATGAGGAACACTGGCCAGGATTTTGCATCCATGGTAAACATTTTGGTCATCATCTCAAGAACTGTTGGAGGCTACTGAATGGTTTTGAACAGATATGTGATGATGAGATGTATGTTTCTGAAAAACTCTGGCTGCCACAGAAAGAATGGTTTGTCAGAAAGCAACAGGCATGAAGCTAGCAAGATAGACTGTTTCTCATCTAGGCAAGTGATAATGGTAGCCTGAACCAGGATGGAGATAGTAGAGATAGAGAAAGGGGGACAAATTTGAGAGATGTTTGAAATTGGCAGGGATTTGTGAAAAATAGAATATGAGGATAAGGGAGAGGGAAGTATCCAGTATGGGCCCTCAATTTCCAGATTATCCAACTGTATGAGGTTTTTAATGAGACCGGAGCAATTGGAGGAAGTCCAGATTTAGAAAGGGGAACAGCATATGTTTCCTTTAGGACATGCTCCTTCAATATGACCTTTATCATATTGTATTTTTTTCTGTGTGGTAAGAATACTTAAAATGAGGCCTACCCTTTTTATAAATTTTTAAGTGTATATACACTATATATTCTATGTTGTGCAGAAAAAGAAAAAAAAATCCTGAAATTCATATGGAGCCACAAAAGACCGAGAATAGCAAAAGTAATCCTAAGAAAGAAAAACAAAGTTGGGGGTATCACATCCTGATTTCAAGATATGTTACAAAGCTGCAGTAATTGAAAATGATATGGTACTGACATAAAAACAGCTATACAGGCCCATGGAACAGAATAGAGAGCCCGGAAATAAACCCATGTATATACAGTCAGCTGATATTCAACAAGGGAGCCAAGAATATACATGGGGAAATGGTGTTGAATAGTACACATTCAACAAATGGTATTGGGAAAACTGGATATCCACATGCAAAAGAATGGTAAGACTTTTAGACGAGACACCCAACTAGTTGAATCACAAAGTAGAGGTACACAAAATTCTGCCTCTTTGAAGCAAGATCTAAGCATGAGAAATATAAGGATCTTTAGAGAACAGATAGTGGTGGACATTCTGAGTATGGAGGAGAGAGAATAGAATGAGAATTGAAGATGATTTTTAAGAAGTTTAGAGTTTAGCAAAAGTGGGTATTGTGTTTAATCCGGGAGATACTGGATGAAAGATATCATATGCTTTAGGAAAATTTATTGAAGGTTTTAGTATTCCTTGACTCTCTATCTTTCAATCTTTCACCTAAGTTGTAGCTATACTACCCTTTTCTAAAAAGAAAATATTCTTCTTCTCTTTTTCTGTTCTTCACCTGGTTGAAAGAAAATTAGTCAAAAAAATCGTAATTTTTTCCTCATATTCCAAAGAAAATAAGTATTTCAATTTCCTAGCATTTAATTATTACTTTAGTAATAATAATCCAAATTTTTATTTTCAAGCTTTCAAAGGGAGTTTCCTTTGCAGTGGATCTGAATTTTGAGATGTCACGGACCTTTGAGAATCTAATGAAATAGTAGACCCTTGTCTCAAAGGAAAGTGAATATGTCCACCTCTAAAATCTTGTAATCAAATTCATGAGGCTTAGGGATCCCCTGAAGTCCATCATCCAACATAGATTCCCTAGAGATAGAAGATTAAATCCTCTTGCTCTAAGAAACATAGAAAGAGTGTTTTGCTCGTTTTGCCTTAATTTTAATGATACAACAGACTGCTTTGATTTTGGGTACATTAGGTATTTTTTTAAGGACTTGAATTCCTGATATTTTACATATGTTTTGTTTCAGAACTCATGGCTTTTAATGATTATTTATTTTGATACTTTTCATGACATTGAACTTCTCCACAAATGACAAAATTGAAGATCAAAGAAGTTTTGAAGGGGAAAAAAAGCAAACCTTGATTTCACAAAAACTATCTCTAGAGAATAACTTTCAACCTGATAAATTTTCCCTTTGGCAAGCAAATTATTTGTTCCTTATGCACAAACATGTTTATTTGATTTTTTCTTATTCTTTTTCCATGGAGGAGTACACTGAAACTAAGCTGCACACACAGTATGAGAAATATTTTCTAGACCTTTATCTGAAACATAACAGATTGTAAACACAGTAATGTAAGACATGCAAAATTAATGTCTCTGCTTTTCCCATAATTTTTTAATAGCAACAATTCTTCCTTCTGATAGTCCCTTAACTGAGACTGCAAAGCCACTGGTTTTTATTGCGGTTTTTACTTTTTGGCATCCCATTTTATAGCAATATATTGATGTCTGTTGGCTCTCTAGCTGCAACGTTACTATAGATGTAGAAGATTCTTCAAGATATGCGTATAGTCAGAAATGCTTTATTCAGGTCCAGACCAGTTCTGGCCACTGTTCCCCGGCCCCTGAATAAAGGAGAATTCTATTACCATGACCCATGCCTGGGACACAACAAGCCCTCAAGAATTAATTGCTGCCACTAACCAAGCCAAGTGTGACTTGGTGATGGTCAGAAATCTGACTCAGGATCACAGCAGCAACCCTGTCCTCTCACAGTTGAAAGGGGTGGGGGGGCACCCTGAGAAGCATCAGGTTGGTGAGACTGGCATGCTTTATTAAAACATTTCCTTAGAAAGATAGCCTTGTGGGCTTCCCTGGTGGCGCAATGGTTGAGAGTCCGCCTGCCAATGCAGAGGACACGGGTTCGTGCCCCGGTCCGGGAGGATCCCACATGCCGCGGAGTGGCTGGGCCCGTGAGCCATGGCCGCTGAGCCTGTGCGTCCGGAGCCTGTGCTCCGCAATGGGAGAGGCCACAACAGTGAGAGGCCCGCGTACCGCAAAAAAAGAAAGAAAGAAAGAAAGATAGCCTTGTAATTGAAGTGAAAATGAAGACCACAAGATTTCCCAGGCTCAGCCTTTACAAAAGGGAGTGGAGGGGCTCTCAGAGTTGGCGAGCAGAGAGCTTGTGAGAACAGCAATGGAGGCAGAGATTCATGGGGCTAAAGAGAAAGCAGAACAAGCTGAAGGCTGTACTCTTGACCGCATGCAAAGAATATGCCAACATTTAATTTTCCCACCTAAATATGATAATCCAAACGGAGGGGCAGGCAGAGGACTGCCAAATCCATCCATATTTTCAACTTTGCTTAAATATGTGTTTTGGGAATCATATAAGAGGAGCATAAACAAAGTTCTTTCATTTTTTGAAAACCTTTAGATTCTTCAAGTGCAGCATTAATGCAAATGCCTGTGGTAAGAATTAAATACAGATCCAGCAACATTTTTTTTTTTTTGTGGTTAGCTCTGAGGGCTATGGCAAGGTGGTCCCAAGAATTTGAATACTGGGGAATTTCGAGACCGACAGATAGTAGATCGAAGCATAGATATGCAAAGTCACCTAAAGTGGTCCATTGTTTCAAGGTACGGTGTGGAGTGGTGGGGTGGAGGTAGGGGGGAGATACCTACAGGAAATACTGACTTTATTTTTTTATTTAAAAAAATTTTTGAAGCTTAAAACAGAAATTTATTTTCTCACCATTCTGTAGGCTAGACGTTCAAATTCAAAGTGTTAGCAGGATTGGTTCCTTTTGAGGGGTTGAGAGGGAAAATCTGTTCCATGCCTCTCTCCCAGCTTGGGGTGGTTGCTGGCAATCCTCGGCATGCCTGCGTAATTCCAATCTCCTTCTGTCATGGCCATCTTTCTTTTGTGTATCTGTGTCTTCACATGGTATTCTCCTATCTAAATCTATCTCTCTGTCTCTTTTATAAGGACATCAGTTATGGTGTATAAAGTGTCCATTCTACTCCAGCATGACCTCATCTTAACTAATTACATCTGCAATGACCTATTTCCAAATAATTTCACACACTAAGGTTATGGGAAGGACATGAATTGAGGGGGCAGGAGACACTATTCAGTCCAATACACGTTCCCTGACTCTCGATTTAAAATAAGGTGCACTATATATATAGTTATGGAGCTGTATCTATAAACATAGTCACGATTTATTTATTACTGGCCAGTGGTGAGCAAGGTACTTCATTAGACCACATTTCAAGCACTGTACTAGTTCTGGGCACATCATCCCTGAGAGGGAATGTAATTGAACCAGGTTGTGAACATGGTTATGAAGATTTTAGAAGTAGTGTTATATGGGAAATAACTGGGGTTGCTCTGTTGGAGAAGAGGTTTGGGAAGTCATCATATCCCTCTGCAGTAGGACCCGCCCTTCAGAGGAGAGGTAGTAAGGAAGATCAGATTGTAAATTACATAGATCACAAGTCCGTTCTCCTGTGTGTGAGAAGCATGGTGCCGCCTTTTGGGCGGGTGGGGCTGGGGGTTATCCTTTTACATTAAACCAGATCCAGCTTCCATCTCTCAAAGGACGGGGGATACTGACTTTAAATACTAACGTAATTACAAAAAGACTAAGTCAGTCAGACTATGAAGCCACTGATCGAACTTAGAAGTACAGAAAAAGAAATGAAAAAGAAGTACAGAAAAAAAGAGAGAAACTGATCATGTTAATAACAGCTAAAGTGTTGAGAACCCAGTGTGTGCAGCCACAGCCCTATTTAGTTCTCATAGCCATCCAATTATTTAAGTACCAAATTATTCCTATTTTATGGATGAGAAGACAGAGGCTTAGTTGCAGCTAAATAACTTGCCCTGGCCACACAACTAAGTGATGGAGTATGAGTTCTAATACAGACAGTCTGGCTCCAGGACCCATTAGCAGGGCATTCTCGGATAAGGAACAAAGATACCTGCCTTCAAGTGTCCTGTTTTACTGCGTGCCTGTGGTTAGAGTGAGAGAGGTGTATCGGGCAATCTCATCCTGATGCCTCCAGCATATATTTCATTCATCATTTTTTTTTCCCAGTTTTGCCACCTTTATTATTTTTTTAATTAAAAAAATTCTATAGTGGTTTACAATTTGCAAAAGTTTCACACACATAATTTCATATAATCCCAAAATGACTTTTTTCCCTGCTACTGCTACGTTGCCCCTCTCTCCTTCCGTGTCCCCACTGGTAACTGCTAGTTTGTTCTCTGTATCTGTGAGTCTGCTGATTTTCTGTTTTATTCACTAGTTTGTTGTAGTTTTTAGATTCCACATATAAGTGTATCATACAGTATTTGTCTTTCTGACCTATTTCACTTAGCATAATGCCCTCCAAATCCATCCATGTGGCTGCACATTGTAAAATTTCATTCTTTTTATGGCTGAGTAGTCTTTCATCGTCTATATATACCACATCTTCTTTATCCATTCATCTGTCGATGGATACTTAGGTTGCTTCCATGTCTTGGCAATTGTAAATAATACTGCTATGAACATTGGGGTGCATGTATCTTTTTGAATTAAGGTTTTTGCTTTTTCGGGTAAATACTCAGGTGTGAAATTGCTGGGTCGTATGGTAGTTCTGTTTCCACTCATCATTTTTTATTTACTAATTGACAAACACTATCGAATAACTTTTATGGGCAAAACTGTGCAAATCATTGGGATACAAAATCATGAGTAAAAACAGATACAATTCTTCATATCATGGAGCTTACAGATGTAAGACAGCGATGGTGACAAACGCTAATGGTGAAAAGGTAAAGGCAAAGGTAAATGGGGCCAGGAGAGCCTAGACCAGGGCAATTTGTCCAAGTCAGTGAGGCCAGTGAAGCATTCCTTGGGGATGCTCTATGTGAACCAAGATCTGAAAAAAGCTGTGAGGCAGTGACTCCGTGAAGAAGGGATGGTTGCATGAGGGCGCTAGAGAGGAGGAACTGTGCATGCCACGTTGCTGGGGCTTGGGAAGCTACAGCAAATAAGAGACCCAGAAACACCAGGTGGTAGGAGCTGTGGGGCTGGGGCACGTGGAGGAAGATGAACTTGGAGAGGGCCACTGAGACCAGGTAGAACCTCAAATGGCATTTCGGAGATTTGTATCATGTGTCCCAATAGCAGTGGGAAATCATTGCTGGAGGGGGCGTAGGGTAGTGATAAATGTTCTAATAAACCATTATAATTATAATATGAAGGATCAATTGGAGAATGGAAGCATGGAGATCAGGCAGGCTATTGTAATTGCCCAGGTGAGAGATGAGGGTAATTGAAACACCATTTTGTTGACAGTGATACATTGAAGTATAGACGTCGGTGAGATTTTTTTAGAAGCTAGAATCAACAGGACTTGGAAAAGAATAAATTAGGAGGGTTGTAAGGGAGAGAATCTTATCCAGGGCGACTCCTGCGATTCTACATTGTGCAGCCGGATAAAGGCAGTGCCGTTCGCCGAGACAGAACCCTAGGAGAGATGGTTTTGACGGGAAACTTCATGAGTTGGTCTGGGAGATGTGCATATTTTGAGATGCCTTTGAGACATTCAAGGGGAAATGGCAAGCAGGCAGGCAGATAGAGGGGTTGCAACTCGGAGAAGAGGTTGAGGCCGAGATACAAATTTGTGAGTCATCTGCCTCTATTCCGTGATATAAGTTATGTGCGTGGGTGAGATAGCCTGGAGAAAGATACAGAATAAGAAGAGGGCCAGGGAGGAAAGCTGGAGGATGTCCAACATTTATTCCAACCCCCCATCCCTGGTTCCTGCCTTCCAAGCAAACTTCAGATTCAAGGTGAGCTAACTCCAGGGAGAGAAAGCCCTCATCCTGGGGAGATCGAGTGGCCTCAGCCCTGTGCCAGCATTTCCACAACATAAATTCAAATGTTCTTCCTGAGAATGATGTCGATTCTCATGGAAATTTGCACATGAGGGGAGAATGTACAGATTGTGTGAACGAGATGTTTGTATTTTAAATTAGTAAATTGGCACTCTGCTGCTGTCTCACTTTTGTACATTTAAGATACAGCGAGTCAGTCTCTCAGAGCCCACAGGAAAGAGTCTCAGAGCCTTGGTCACTTTCAGAGGGACACATCTGACCAAACTCTCCCTCCTATAGACCCCACTTTCGGCTCCCATGATAGTTATTTTCACATCTCAACTTTCAGTATCCGTGGAGCTGAAAGCAAGATGCTGCTCTCTAGAGATTCTGGAGAGACCCAGACCTTGAGTAAGATGGAAATGCTTGGTTAATAAGCATTATATGAAGTTCTAGGGAATCAACACGAGGTATGAATTAGTAATTGCCTGGCAGTAAAGACCCAGTTTAAGGTAGAGATTCTGAATTTGTGGAAAACCTGGATTGCACTATGACGTGAACTCCTTCCCCCAAACCAAGGAGGCAAGCCTTAATTTCTTTATTGTGGCCTCTAGATGTTCTTTTTGAGAGAAAAGCAGCTCATTGTTAAATAGTTAACAGGGATTAATGTTTATAGTAGGGAAGTATAATGGACAAATCTACTGTATTTTGGTTTATTGTTTTCTTGTCAAAGGCATTTTGTTTAAAAAAGCTCTTCCCTAATTTTGGTCTTTAGAACATGAATGTATGTTCATATCTCCATAATTATGTTCACATTTGACATATTTTGCTTTTAGGCCTTTTGTTTTGGGCCATGCAATCAAATTATATCTTACAAATAAAAGTATAAATAGAAGCAAATGTAGAAAAGGTACTTAATCTCTTTGTACCTCGATTTTCTCAACTCAAATAAGGACAATAACACCTACAGAATGAGGAAAACAATTTTCTCACTGTCCTCACATTTCTGCCTAAAATAAAAAATAGAAACTTCTCTCTCTTAGATATATTGGCTTAAGGCTTTCTGCTCTTCCTTTCACCTTTCTCATTAGCTTGTCCCCACAGGATGAGAAGGAATTTATATAATTGGTGAAATGAAGAGTGTCTGGCATCCACTAATCAACCCATTGTGCTCTGTTGGGCAGGGATAATGTGTTAAAGCTTGGTGTACATATATGGGCTTTCTCTCTCTGCTCCTCTATTTTGGTTAGGGTAAAGCTAGCCGCAGTAACAAACAGACCCCTAATGTGTGCTGTGGCTCTGTTACAATAGAGGTTTATTTCTCTTTCTGTAACAGTCCAAGGCAGGTGTTCCTTGTTGCCGGGGTTAGAGGGGAGTGCATTTCCAACACATCGTGATTCAGAGGTTGAGAAGCCTTTCATCTGTGGTTCTGCTGTTCTCTAGCCTTGTTGTTATCTACATCCCACTGGAAGAAAGTGAAAGACAGTGAGGAGGGACAAAAAACCCTTCTTAGAAGCCTTGGTTCAGAATGGCACACCTCAGAGATGTAGGTGAAAATCCAGTAGTTTCTCAGGTTTTCGGCCTTCTGGCCTCTCTGAGCTTGGTGGGCTTTGAGGCAGGTGGTAATTCCCCAGAATGCTCTGGAAGCCCAAATTCATAAAGTGTGAGTCCAGAGATCTACATCCGGGCTGTTATATGAGGAGGCCTCTTCTGGATTCAGGGTTAAATTCTCCAGTCCAACTTCACAACATACTGGTTAAGCGCCCTCTCCTGAAGCCAGAGTTTTGGGGTTCAAATACTGGTCTTCTACTTACTATATGTCCCTGTTTCATTCCTTTGTAAGGTCAATCTCTCTCTCTCTCTCTTTCTCCATTTCATCCTCTGTGAAATGAGAATAAAAATAGAATATACCTCAAGGCATTATTAGGAGATGAGTTTAATTAAGCCCTATAAATCACTAAGTAGATGCTCAATAAAAATGAACACTTGTTATTACTAGTAAGATCTTGTTTCTCTCTGACTTCTGTCTATAATTCCTCACTTGGACTGAATGCAAAAGGAAGAGAGTCACATCACCGATCATCTAACACTTCACCTTCAGGTATACCTGGCACTGTGCCTGGCACATGCTAGATATGATAAAAATAGAAAATATTACAGATTTTCTGGTTTTTATCCTCCTCAATTTAGGGCCTTAATTTTTTGTTTGTATTTCATTCTGTCTTTAGTCATAACACGTGGTGTCATTCTACTATCATTTGTAGTCTATAACCTCCTCTGTCAGAATGCTTAGACTTTTCAATTTGAATTTAATGTGCATAGATTCTTCACAGATGGCTCTTCACTTGGTTTCTGCATATTTCTTAATTGATTTTCAGCCATGCTTGTAGACTATCTCTTGTATCTTTAGTAGTCGGGGATCACTGAACATGATTTTTTTTTCTATGTTTTAATTGAAGTATAGTTGATTTAAAACGTTGTTTTAGTTTCTGGTGTACAGCAAAGTGATTCAGTTTTATATACATACATATATTCAGTTATATATACATATATTTTTCTTTTTCATATTCTTTTCTATTATGGTTCATTACAGGATATTGAATATAATTCCTGTGCTATACAATAGGACCTTGTTGTTTACCCATTCTATATATAATAGTTTGCATCTGTGAACATTATTTTTAACGCTCTTCTTTCTCTGCTGAGTTAACATAAATCTTCCAGGGAAGCCTATTACTTTCTTCTGTGTCAACTCTTCTGATGCACTGCACGGAGTTCCTAATCTCCTCCACGCTTAGAATCAGATTCCTCTTATTCTGTACACAGATTCTCTTTTGCTGATTTTCTGGGAATAGCCCAATCCGCTCATTGGCTAACTACCAAATATTGATCACCTTGAATGTATAACTTGTGGAGCCACAATATTATAGGGTGACCTCAGCTTCTTACATTTGTACAGTGCCTCTAACTTCACGAAGTAGTTTATCATCTAGGATCTCATTTAATAACCAAACAAACTCTGTGAGCAAGTACCTCAATTTCTGCATAAGCACACTAGGGATCTAGGAGGTTAAGCAACGTTGTCAAGATCACCACTTTGCAGGAGCTTGGGCGCAATGCAGGAGTCCTAATCCCATGTTAGACATTTCTTTCCATTTAAACACTCTTCCTTTGAAATCGGTAAGCAGACACAATGTCACATTTCAGCTGTGCTATTTTATTTATCTTTTCCCTCCAGTTTCTGCAACTTTCAGACGGGATTAATAATATTGATCTCTAAAGATTTCTGTGAGGTTGGCCCCTAGCAAGAATTCAATCACTGCATTAAAAGAAAGAAAACAGAAGCAGAAGACAGGTTAAGTCCTCAGAGAGAGAGAGAGAGAAACATAACGATTATGAGAGATTGTGCTTCGTTCCTTATAATTTTCTATCCCTTCCCTAGATCTAAGAAGTTATCCAGGGTCTTTGGGCTCCCCTGTCTTAAGGGGAGTTTGTCGGACTAAAAGAAAAGTATCTGAAGACAACTCCCACTTCCTGTCTTAGTAGTAAATTAAAATATGTTGGGACTTCCCTGGTGGTCCAGTGGTAAAGAATCTGCCTTAAAATGCAGGGGATGTGGGCTCAATCCCTGGTCAGGGAACTAAGATTCCACATGCCGTGGGGCAACCAAGCCCGCGTGCCACAACTACTGAGCTTGCACGCCTCAACTAGAGCCTGTGTGTCGCAAACTACAGAGCCCACGTGCTCTGGACCCTGTGCGTCACAACTACAGAGCCCATGCGCCCTGGAGCCTGAGCGCTACAACTAGAGAAGAGATAACCCACACGCCACAACTAGAGAGAAGACCGCACGCCACAACAAAAGATCCTGCGTGCCTCAATGAAGATCCCGTGTGCCACAACTAAGACTCGACACAGCCAAAAAAAATAAAATTAATTAATTAATAATAAATAAATCTTAAAAAAAATAAAAAATTATTTTAAAAAATGTTTGCTGGCTTCCCTGGTGGCGCAGTGGTTGAGAGTCTGCCTGCCGATGCAGGGGACACGGGTTCGTGCCCCGGTCCGGGAGGATCCCACATGCAGCGGAGCGGCTGGGCCTGTGAGCCATGGCCGCTGAGCCGGCGCGACCGGAGCCTGTGCTCCGCAACGGGAGAGGCCACAACAGTGAGAGGCCCGCGTACAGCAAAAAAAAAAAAAAAAAAAGTGTTTGCTAAGATTAAAGTCTTATGGGATTAGTGGGGATTCTCAACCATTTTCAACCCACTCCCTTGCAGTTCCTGAAGGAAGTGACAAAATCTTAAAAAATGCATTGTGGATTCTGAAGGTTTGAACATTTGGCTCTGAGATTTGGGCACCGATGAGATTCTTAGGCCCCAAGCATGGCAGAAAGGCTGCTGACCTTCAAGGGCTCACATGGGCTTTGGCAATGGGAATTACCTGCAGCAACCATGACAGGTTGAACATGAAGAGTTCCTCTTCCATTTCAGGCAAACACATGAGCCACGGGATTCCTCAGAGAGCCCAGGGAAAAGAAGCAGCTGTTCACCAAATGACTGTTTTAAGCTCCAAACAACCCAGTGCGGTAGGACTCCAATTAGGTTTCTTTTTTATTTGAATTATTTAAACAAGGTGATGTTCCTTACGTACCTTGTCTGGGGAACTAAGATTCTCATCCACCAAAATAGCATTAGAGGGAGAGGCAGGGGGGAAGAGAGATTTGTGCCAAATGTGATAGACCATTGGGAGAGGAGAAAAGTCTTCACCTGAGAGAAGGAGAGAATGCCAAAATATGCCTGAAGAGCAGGAGGACTGAGGGGTTAAATGCCAAAGGGCAAAAGTCATGAATTCCCGTGAATCCTTTTAACCCTCCTGAGGGGAGTTACCATAACTTCTGCATAATAGTCACCTACTGGACAACAATTGAGCAAGTGCCTATATTCTTAGAAGATTGGCTTAAGCAGTGACATCCATGGCAAAGTACCAGAGGGCAAACATAACCACCTCATTTTTGCATTCCTTGATGATAGGAACTCTGCTACATGATACTCATCTTTATACCGCTAGCATCATGTGAAAGCATGTACTCGAAACTTCCCTAAGCACACGGTGGGTTGAATCATCTAATGAATCCCACTTTACACAAGAACTTTGGGACATCTCTTACAGATACTTCACTATACATTGAACAATGGTCCAGGATTTGTGTAGCAGAACTAAATGGGCCGAAACTCCCACTATCATTTTATATCTTTGATAATCTGAAGTTGTGTCTTGCTCAGCCTAAGTGATCACTGTTTACAAATCCAAACTCAGAGAATACAGATTAATGTTTATTTGCTTTAAAACAGTCAGCAGGACACAGAACACATAATCACTCTCCATCTGTTTCTTGATCACACAAAAAATAACAAGCGTCCTCCTTTTGAGCCATAGTTCTTTTATGTGCATCTGGTGGTAGAGAAAAGGAATGTGTTGCCCTCTGGTTTATGATTCCATTTTAGTAACTGGAAAAAAAAGTAGGAAGTCTGTGTATAAATAAGTAACTATAGCATGTTTCTCTCCACTGTTGGTACTCATCACTTTCTAATAGAGTTAATGATTTAACATATGCTATTATTAGTATATGGACTTTATCACAGAAGCCAAGTGTTTTAGAAAAAAAAATCAAGGCTTAAATTGATACTTTATTTTAAACTACCTCTTGTAGAGATAAATGCAGGGAAAGGGTGCAATAATTCAGTCCAGTGAACACTTACTATGTAACCACTGGGTGCCAGCACTATTTTGGGAATTTGCCTTTAACCATAATAAAAGAAGAAAATGTCTGTGTTTTTTTCAGTCTACTTGGATATTTGCAGGCCGTTTGAATTTTTAAAAATCTTTATGCTCAATGTAGAGGTGGAGGAAAAGGTCAAAAAATATGCATACTTAACTGTGGTCAGAACATCGTTCTTATTTCTTCTCTGTCTGGAAATGGAAAAATAGACATATCATTTTATTATTTAAAGAAAAAAAACTATAAAGATTATTTTGTGATCAAAATACCTATTTGGCAACGAGATTTTGGTATTCTTAAAGGCAGGAACCATATATTAGGTAAAATACATTAGCATCATGCTATTAGCATCATGATATATTAGCATCATTCTAACAAAAAGTGTTTAATGTACAGCTTTTGTGGGCTATTTTTATATACACAACACAACTGACAAAAGCGATCAGTCGATAGATAGTGTAGTCATCAAGAGGAGTCAGTCTGATGCCTCTGATGAACACGTCTGGGAAATCTGGAAAGCTCAAAATAAGTAGAACCAGGATGTCTTTTGAAAATTAATAAACAAGTTGTGGTAGCGTGAAGGAATATGTTTAAATAAATGAAGAGCAGTTGGGAATACTTCAAAAGAATGGTTTTATATTTATTTATTTGGCAAATCTCTAACTTCTGCACTGGCATCGTATAGGAGAGTCTCTTTGCTCTCCTGATCACAACTTCTCACACATCAGACGCAACAGCTGTTTTAACTAGCACATCAACACAACCATTCCTGACAGAAAGGGCATTAGGACAGTGAATGTAATTGAAGCTGCAGAATTTAGAGAGACAGCGTACCATTGACCAGCTGGAAATGTGGCCAGAATATCGCAGGTAACATTTTTCTTTAGAAAAAGGGATATATCGCTGCACAAAGCCACCATCAACTCAGCTGAAGTCCTTCTCTCCCAGGCAGTCCTCTGTCTCTCCTCATAATGCCTTGTCATGGCCTAGGATTGTTCAAAAGTGCCCTGCATGATCTATGAGTGCCATCTTCTGAAAATGTACATTTTGCATACAGCCATTTTCATAGTTTATAAAACCAGATGTGTACAGGATACACAGGGAAAGATAAATAACAGAACAGATCAAATAGTTGGGTTATAGTATGGTGAAAGGATTAAATAAAATATTTTTATTTTACAAATTAAAAGTTTAAAACAGATCGCTTGATAATTGGATGACTTATAACCTTACTTGAGTGATGAGCATTTATAGAGCAGGTGTTATGCAAAGGACCGGAGCAGGAAAGGAATGAAGCTGTCTTTCAACGTTTTTACCTCAAGGGAAATCTTACAGAACAAACAGCAGAGATGGATACTGAGCCAACAGATGACAAGAGGACTTGCTCCATTCTCTGGAAAATATGATGATAAGAAACAGATTTCAGCTGTTCCTTAGTTTTCCCTCTATTGGACAACAAAGCTGCCAAGAAATGAGGATACACAGATTACAACACACACAAAAACCCTCCACCTGCATCACATCCTGACAAGTCACAGTATGTCTATAATTCAAGTACGGGAGACCTACCCATGAAGCAGAATCATCTTCTCCTGTGAAATACTGTATTCCGTAGAAGAATCAAGCAAAACAAATGAGCATTTCTGTGACATTCTTTAGAAAGCAGCTCAAAATGCCTCTTAACATCGGTAATCAGAGGCTCACATAAACACTACTCTAGAAAGTAGAATCCCACTGTCACCTCCACCAACAAAAACGGACAAATAACAACAACAACCAAAGCTAAGAGAAGTTAGGGGCAAAGTTTTGTTACTCTATTTTAAGTACATATTATTTTTCAGTTCTTCTGATATAAAATGGAACTTAGTCCTGCCCCTAACATTCGCGGAGCCCAAGGCAAGAGTATAAATGGAGAATAAACACATGCCGTCTACCTCTTGAATCAAGCAAACAGTTTTCCTTTTGTGACAAATATACTTTCATAGCAACAAAATTGAAAAATATGTGTAAAGTTCTGTTTTTCCATGTGACTGAAATTTGGCAAAGTACCAAAGCTGAATGAATTTAATTACTGTTGCTCACATTGGGTGTTCACAGTGATGTTTTGGTAAGTCATAAAATAAACAATCGTAATATACACATTATTATACGTTTTCTATAATATTATTTCCTTGTGTTCATGTTTCGTCCCAGCAAACTCATTAATTATGTTTTTGAAATCAAGATTTTTACATAATTTGTTTCCTAATAACAGTAATGATCTAAGGAATGAAATATGCAATTATTTTTAAAGTGTACAAAAGTTGAATGTATTTTCATCAAAACTATATAAATTTATGTAAAAAAATAAATACAAATTATTTTGTTTTCAAAGTAAATGATATTTCTTCTAAAATACTCATAAGGAAAAATACAAATTATAATTAGTAAATATAAATACTTTAAATCAAAATGATTTAAATAAATCTCATTAAATAATTTTATAAAAATCAATCAATTAATAATCCCACCATTCAAGGTTCCTGTGGCTGCCAGTGTAAAGAGTCGGTATCACATTTTATTACTATACTTCAAATATAAATATAAAAGAAATGAATTGTTTAATATTCCACAACATTCTTTAGCTGCCATGTGCAAGAGTTGAGACTATCACACTAAATTTGTGAGAATGGACAGAATGGCAAATGGAAATATATAAAGAAGCGAGGCGCACTGGGACCTAATCAGCACAGCAAGATTGAAGGTGGTGAAAAAACTGTTACCATGAAACAAAAATTTCCCCCAGCTGTTGGGTGACTTCATAAGGGGACTCTCTTGTCCAATATACAGAGTCCGAAGATGTTTGATGAACTTGGGCTTGATTCCAGCAGGTATGGTTATGCGAGGAGACCCAGTCCGCTGAGTGGGAATACAGCCAAAGGAGTCCATAGGCATCAGGCTTTACTAGAAGTCAAGAGAGGGATGGAACTGTGGTTTCACATGATATATAGCAGAACCTCCTGGAGTAGCGGGAGGGTCCAGGTAACAGAGCTAAGCCTCCAAAGACAATCCTGTCAAACCTAGGCAGGATGTCAGAGCTCCAGCCAAGTGGGCTTGGGTGCAGGGAAAAGTTCTACATCCAGATGGGTTTTGAAATGATGAGAGAAAACCAAAACAGATGTCTGGATATATACATAGATTCAACCAACATAACCAGAGTGAGGGGGAAAGCACTGATTCAGTAGGCAAATAGAAGGGGTGAAACAGGAAGCATGAGGACCCCAGGTTCCCTCCACTTGCTGATGGTGCAGATGTATTTTTCTGCCATGGTGAGAATTGTTCCTGGTTTTGGTTGAGGTCGAATCTGAATGGAAAGCGCATTTGTGATTATCATTGAGTGCAGCTCAAGAAGACATTGGCTGAATAATTTTAAAGTAGTGCCACGGCATGGCATACTTTTTTAAAGTGCATATATGTGATTGTTCGGGAAATTATTTTTTCTGGTTTTAATCTGTAGGTCCAATATATTGGTGAAATTTAATTTATTTTTTATTTATTTTAATTAATTAATTTATTTTTGGCTTTATTGGGTCTTCATTGCTGCCTGCATGTGGGCTTTCTCTAGTTGTGGCGAGCAGGGTCTACTCTTCGTTGCAGTGCACGGGCTCCTCATTGCGGTGGCTTCTCTTGTTGCAGAGCATGGGCTCTAGGCACGCAGCCTTCAGTAGTTGTGGCACGTGGGTTCAGTAGTTGCGGTGTGTGGGCTCTAGGGTGCGCAGGCTTAGGTAGTTGTGGTTCACAGGCTCTAGAGCACAGGCTCTAGAGCGCAGGCTCTGTAGTTGTGGCGCATGGGCTTAGTTGTTCCACAGCATGTGGGATCTTCCCGAGCCAGGGATCAAACCCGGGTCCCCTGCATAGGCAGGTGGACTCTTAACCACTGCGCCACCAGGGAAGTCCCATAGAAGTTTAACTATGATGACAGTTTGACCTGATATTTATGAGTAAATTTCCTATTAAAATATTATACAAGTTTTCAGTTAATTTAAGTGAATATATACTATAAAATCAATTTTGTAAAATCTTTATTATACATCTTAAGACCCTTGAAACTGCTTTTCCCTATGAGTCCATCTGGGGTCTCATGAGTTTGCTATCTCCTTAACATGGATGGCTTTTTTGACAACGTTGAATGGCTGAAATTGTGTGCTGCGTATTTAGTATCAACTATAAAAACATATCTCTATTATGAAACTAAGCTGATCCATGGATCAGCTCTGTCCATGAAAATGCAAATTTCTGAATAAAAAATCTTTAAAGAAAGACAAGGTATATTCTTTCATGTCCTGAAAAGTAATTCTAGATTCCATTCTAAAGATGGCTTTCAATTCTGTCAGTAATACTGATGTTATGTGAGATTTCGAAAAGATCTTTGGATTTGGAATTCGGACTTCAAGGGACTGGCAAGGAGAGTGGAGTATTTGCCTGTTCTTACTGACTTTTACATTCCAAAGGCTTTTTTGTTTTTATATGACACAGGAGAAGCTTAATCAAGGAGCCAAGTAGCCACTTAGATCTGGAGGCTCTGCGCTCTAATAACAAGCGGCAGTTAGTGAATCAGAGGAAATGGAAGCTACTTTTATTGATGTTTTTCCTGAAAAGGTCCTATCATAGACAATATTTTAGCTCCACTGACTGATCTGAGATAGGAAGTGACCTCTCCTAAAAAACCACTTGGGTGGTAGCTCTATCTGATATTCAGGCAAACACTTTGATTTTCACTGTAGTTTCATATCATTTCCTGCTAAATGCATTAGAAAAATAGTAAACAGATTAATCTTCCTCTAAATACATGATCTATTTTGCTGAAATAATTCTGCCAACAGTCAGCTTATTGAAATAAGGGTTGGTATTACAGAGATATGCTGTAATGTGTATTTTTAAAATATATTTAGTAGGGTAACATTAAAAAACATATACAGTGAAAAGTAATTCTTAATTCCAATAATATCTGACAACTTGAAATGACATTAAAAGAGGTACTCTGCAAGTATTCATTAATTATCACTTAAAGTTGATTTCCCAACATCTCTTTCTTTTTTTAACTGTGGTAAAAAACACATAACATGAAATTTACCCTCTTAATAATCTTTAAGTGTACAGTACAGTATTGTTGATTACATGCACATTGTAAGACAGCAGATCTTCAGAATGTTTTCGCCTTGCATGACAAACTCTGTACCCATTGAAAAGGAACTCCCCATTGCCCTCTCCCCCCAGCCCCTGGCAACCACTCTCAGCAACCACTTTTCATGAATGATCCTTTATTTAATATTATACAGTTCTAGAATTTTCCAAAAGTATCTATGCATATTATTAAGAATTTTTTTGTTGTTGTTTTGAGTCACTTTTACTGAGTAATTGTTTCCAGAACCTTGAACGCTTTCCAAGGATGGATAGCCAAGTTTTACTTCTTTGTTACCTGGTGTTTCTGTTATAAAAAATATTTTTAAGAGGTGATTTTAATAAGATGAAGAGATAGGAAATGTAATTAGTACACCTTTGTGTATATGTTGTATTCTGTAATGTCTGTATTGGGCCTCAAGGTAGAAGGCTAATTTTTCTCTATCTATAAAAGAGTTTACATAGGTATTTCTTGATGTCTATCTGTGCGGAGTGACATCCCCTCACTTGGCTCTCAATACTAGATTGAGAGATAAAACTTCCAACAGTGAGAGTTGGTCCATTCTCTGCCTGAAATGGCTTCTTCTTTAAAAAATATTTTGGGAATCCCCTGGCGGTCCAGTGGTTAGGACTGGGCACTTTCTCTGCCGTGGCCGGGTTCAATCCCTGGTCAAGGAACTAAGATCCCACAAGTGACACAGCGTGGCCAAAAAAATAAATTTTTTTTTCTTCTAGTTTTTTTTTTGAGACATAAATAACATACAGTACTGTATAAGATTAAGGTGTACAGCATAATGATTTGTCTTACATACATTGTGAGATGATGATCACAATGAGTTGAGTGAACTTCCATCATCTCATATAGATACAAAATTAAAGAAGTAGAAAAAGAATTCTCCTTGTGATAAGAGCTCTTAGGATTTACTCTCTTAACAGCTTTCATAGATAATCTACAGCAGCATTACGTATATTTATCATGTTGTATACTACATCCCTACTGCTAATTTATCTTATAACTGGAAATGTGTACATTTTGTCTGCCTTCATCCAGTCCCCACTTCCCCGACCATTTGCCTCTGGTAAGCACAAATCTGATCTCTTTTTCTATGAGTGGTTTGTTTGGTTTTGAAGTATAATTGATCTACAACACTATGTTAGTTCCTGTTATATAACTTAGTGATTAGATATTTCTATACATTCAAAATGATCACCACGATAAGTCTAGTTATCATCTGTCACTATACAAAGATATTATATAGTTATTGACTATATTCCCCACATTGTACATTTTATACCCTTGACTCATTTATTTTGCAACTGGAAGTTTGTGCCTCTTAATCTCCCTCACCTATTTTTCTCCCCCACAACCCCGCCGCACTCTTCCCTCTGGCAACTACCTGTTTGTTCTCTGAATCTATGACTCTGTTTCTGTTTTGTTAGGTTTGTTCATTTGTTTTGTTTTTTAGATTCCATGTAAAAGTGAAATTATACTGTACCTGTCTTTCCCTGTCTGACTTATTTCACTTAGCATAATACCCTCTAGGTCCATTCATATTGTCACAAATGGCAAGATTTTTTTCTCTTTTTTTATGGCTGAGTAATAGTCCATTGTGTGTGTGTGTGTGTGTGTGTGTGTGTGTGTGTGTGTGTGTGTGTGTATGGGTACATATATATACATTCCGCTGTGTATATATATACATACAATGTAATATTATTATATTACATTATTATATTATTTACTACATCATTATATTACATTATCACATTATTACATATTTGTATAATATATGTAATATTCCATCATGTATATAATATATATTATATTATTACATATGTGTGTACATATATACACAATGAAATATGTATATATTATATATATATATATAAATATATCTCACATCTTTATCTATTTATCTGTTGATGAGCACTTAGGTTGCTTCCATATCTTGGCTATTGTAAATAATGCTGCAGTGAACAACATAGTGGTACATTTATCTTTTCTAATTAGTGTTTTTGTTTTCTTTGGATAAATACCCAGGAGTGGAATTGCTGGATAGTATGGTAGTTCTATTTTTAATTTTTGAGGAATATCCTTACTGTTTTCCATAGTGGCTGTACCAGTTTACATTACCACCAGCAGTGCAGACAGTTCCCTTTTCTCCACATCCTTGTCTTTTTAATAATGCCATTCTGACAGGTATGAGGTGATATCTCATTGTGGTTTTCATTTGCATTTCCCTAATGATTAGTGGTGTTGAGCATCTTTTCATGTGCCTGCTGGCCATCTGTATGTCTTCTTTGGAAAAATGTCTATTCAGATCCTCTGCCCATTTTTTTTTTTTGCGGTACGCGGGCCTCTCACTGCTGTGGCCTCTCCCATTGTGGAGCACAGGCTCCGGACACGCAGGCTCAGCGGCCATGGCTCACGGGCCCAGCCGCTCCACGGCATGTGGGATCTTCTCGGACCGGGGCACGAACCCGTGTTCCCTGCATCGGCAGGCGGACTCTCAACCACTGCGCCACCAGGGAAGCCCCCTCTGTCCATTCTTAATTGGGTTATTTGGATTTTTTGATGTTGAGTTGTATGAGTTCTTTGTATTTTTGGACATTAGCCCCTTATTGGATATAGCATTTTCAAGAATGAATCTTAGCTACTTGGTGTTCTCTGTAGGAATTCACTCCCACTAGTGTTTCTATTTTTTATATTCCAAATTCTTCATATCCTGACCAAATTCAGTAGCCATCTGGACTTGCCTTCATTTTTTGTTTGTGCAAAACCTAAACATGGTTGTTTTTGCATGGCCCATGAGTCTATCTCCTTTGATTCCATTATTTCACAAAAATCTCAGCAGAGCAAAGAAAACACTTTGAAGTCCTCCCCAAAGATGTTCTTCAGCATCTTACAAAGGGCTTAAAGAAAGAGAGAATCGGAAAAAGTCACTTCATTCTGAAGATGGTTCTCAATATTGTTAATAAAATGGACATCGTATACAATTTTAAAAAAATAAAGGCTCTTGGAACAAGACAGACATGGTATAGAATCCTGGGTCGTCATTTACTATTTGTGCCGTCCTCTAGTGTAAGTTATTTGATATCTTTGACCCTCAGTTTTGTCATTTGTGAAAAGACAATAACAATACCTATCTGGTGAGACAGAGAATTAAGCTACCTAGTGTATTTAAAATAGCTGGTATAGTGCCGGTAGACAGTAGGTGCTCAACAAATGTAAACACTTTTTTTTTCTCTCTGTCCCTACATCAGAAACCCAGTTTAATTTGGCAGTATGTAAGAGAGGCAGTAAGGGAGACGGGGAGGAGGGATAAAGAAAAACAACATATTCAAACAAGGTAGAATCATACATGTGGGCAGCCACAGAGCTGGGCTTTTAGTTGTGTTATTTGGGCAGTGGAATTGTCACATGTACCCAGAGCCAGGTTAAAAGATGGGTCAGCCAGGCAGTTGCCCAGTGCTATGATCCATTAGGGATATAAAATCACAACTGAAATAAATTGGAAATGTAGTGCATATTTGACTCCTTTCATAACTGGCAAGCTGTAAAGATGATTGATCCCTTGAATTGCAACTCAAAAATCCCTTTGGGTCAGAATCAGCCTATCTTGAAATGTGTATTTTTGTAGCCTGCTTCTGTAAGTAGGGGACCTGGTGCAATAACCCTGAGACTGAGGTCTGTCGTTCCTGTCAGCCGAAAGGGTAAAACTGACTACAAAACATGATATGTGCTGTTTGCTGAGAACCAGTGATTTACAACTAAAGTTTAGACACTGTAAGATGTTTCCAAAGACGTTGTCTTGTTCTGAAACCTCACAAAAGTAAAACGGATGATAGAACAGGAACCACAGAAAAATGGGAAATGTTTTGTTGGCATGAAAGTGTGAGGGGGGCAGGGAATTTAAATACTAGAAAAAAAAGACTTGTAACTATATCCATTAAATCACTTATCTCTTGTGAAAGTTGGTGATTAGTGCAATCCAATGACAGTATAGATATGAGTGATAATCCCAGCTAGGTTAAAGTGTTGTTATCACTTTCAAAGTGTACAATAATTTTTTCATTTGGAACACAGAGAAAAATACATGTTGAACAAATATTTTAAGGATATTGGTTAGAAGGAGTGATACCAGCATATCTTTTTTTTTTAAAGTTTTTAAAATATTAATTAATTATTTATTTATTTTTTAAAATTTATTTATTTTATTTATTTTTTGGCTGCATTGGGTCTTCATTGCTGCTCATGGGCTTTCTCTAGTTGCGGTGAGTGGGGGCTACTCTTTGTTGCAGTGCGCAGGCTTCTCATTGTAGTGGCTTCTCTTGTTGCAGAGCATGGGCTGTAGGCACGTAGGCTTCAGTGGTTGCAGCACGCGGGCTCAGTAGTTGTGGCATGTGGGCTCCAGAGAAGCAGGCTCAGTAATTGTGACGCACAGGCTTAGTTGCTCTGCGGCATGTGGGATCTTCCTGGACCAGGGATTGAACCCATGTCCCCTGCATTGGCAGGTGGATTCTCAACCACTGCGCCACCAGAGACGCCCGATACCTGCATATCTTAATCATACGCTGCCCATTTTACTAACTGGTGTCATAGACCATAAATATTCACTCTACTTCTCATTCAAAGAAACTCACTCAGGAAACAGATCCAATTACATTTACATACCTAAATGCCCACATATACCTAATCACATACTAACATATAAATATAATTAATAAATAAATCAAGAAGAAGTGAAAGAAAACAAGAGCGAAATTATAAGGGCTCATAATAACAAAGGGAAATACAATTTAAAATTTCATAATTAAATAGAGGTAAGGAACAACTTTGAAAAAGAACAGTTGTAAGAACTACACTACCCAATTTCAAGACTTATAAAGCTTCAGTACTCAAGACTGTTTGATGTTGGCATAAAAATAGACAGAAGGATCGATGGACAGATTATATGTTCAGAAAGAGACCTACATATATGTCAGTGAACAAAGATACAAAGGCAATTCAGTGAGGAAAACAGAATTTTTAACAAACTGTGCTGGAACAATTGGATATCCAAGGACCAAACAAAAAACAAAACCCCAAAACAAAAAAAAAACAAAAACCACCACCAACAAAGTTTGAGCCATACCTCATCCCATATATAAAAACTAAGTCAAAATGGATCATTGATCTAATTCTAAAACCACAAATTACAACACTTCTAGAGGAAAACAGGAGAAAATCTTTGTGACCTTGAAATAGGCAAACATTTCTTGGATCCAACACCAAAAACAAGATCTAAAAAAAAAGAAAAGAAAAGATAAGTTCCACTTAATCAAAATTAAGAATTTCTGCTCTTTGAAAGACACTGTTAAGAAAATGAAAAGACAAGCCACAGGCTGAGAGAAAATGTTTGCAAATTACTTACCTTACAAAGAACTTATATTTTAAATAAAGAATTCTCAAAATCCACTAAGAAGGAAACAATGTAATTGTTTCAATGGGCAAAAAGAAAAGCAGAGAGATTTGAAGGATATAAAGGACCCCAAGCACCACTGCTCTTTTGTAAATTAAGAGGTCCTCGTGAGAAGGAAGGGGACAGTCTCTAAAAGCTAAGAGGTAGGGAACTCCCTGGCAGTCCAGTGGTTGGGACTCCCTGCTTCCACTGCAGAGGGCATGGGTTCAAACCCTGGTCAGGGCACTAAGATCCCACATGCCATGCGGTGAGGCCAAAAAATAAATAAATAAATAAAAACAAAAGCTAAGAGGCAAAGAAATGGGGACCTCAGTCCTACAACTGCAAAGAACTGAATTCTGCCAACAACTGAATGAGCTTGGAAGTGGGTTCTTCTTCAGTGCCTCCAGATGAGAGCTCAGCTGTCTAAACCACTTAATTCCCATCAAATGAGACCTTGAAATGAGAACACAGTTGAGTCATGCTGGACTTCCGACCAGAAAACTGTGAGCTAATAAATTTGTGTTGCTCAAGCAGCTAACGACAATGAAGAAGAAGAGGGGGTGGAGAAGGGGGAGGGAGAGGAGGGGAAGAAGAGGAAATGACTTGAACAGACATATCACCAAAGATGTATGGGTTGAAAATAAGCATATTAAAAGATGCTCAACATCATTAGTATTAGGGAAATACAAATTAAAACTTTAATGAGATACTACTACACACTTAGTTGGATGTCTAAAATTAAAAAGACTGATCCCATCAAGTGTTGGCAAGGATGTGGAATAAATGGAACTCTCTTAAGCTGCTTGTGAGAATGTAAAATGTTATAACTACCTTGGAAAAAGTCTGGCAGTTTCTTAAAATATTAAACACTACCAATCAAATGACTTGGCCATCCCACTCCTAGGTATTTATCCAAGAGATACGAAAGTTTATGTCCAAACAAAGGCTTCTCATAAATGTTCATTGCAGCTTTGTTTGTAGTAGCCAAGAGCTGGAAACAATTCAAATGTTCATCAACAGATCTATGGATAAACAAATTGTGGTATAGCTATACAAATAGAATACTACTCAGAGAAAGAGATGCAAAGAAATGAACTACTAAGATGCACAAAACATGGAAGAATTTCAAAATAATTACGCTTAGTGGAAGATAGCAACCCTCACCCCTGAAAAAGTACATAGTGTTCTTTCCATTTATGTAAAATTCTAGAAAACGAAAATCCATCTCTCCTGACAGAAAGCAGATCAGTAATTGCCTGGGTCACACGTTTGCAGTATAAATCGGGGGAGACGCTTGGCCAAAATTATCAAAGGTAGTGGATCATAACCTTCCAGCCTAGCACTGGCATGTGATTAACTTCAGGCAGGAGGTGTAGAGGAATGAGAGGCTCTTGACCCAGGTTCCCATTGGTGCTCAGCTTGGAATTGATTAATTCAGTGGTGTCATTATTTGTCCATTTCAATCCAAGGACTGCCTCTCTGGAACTGACTGCCAAGAAAATAAATGTCTTAACTTTGAATCTACCATTGCAGACAACCTGTTTTCTTATTAGTTTATGTATCTCAGGGCAAGATCTTCTTCACATGTGGGAGGGTGACTGTTGTTTTGTGCACTGAGATTTCAATCCTTTTGTTGGAGCAAAATATGCAAAAATGAAAGAATAGAATGAAAAGGACAAAAAGAAAGATGAAAGACATAAAGAACATTTGGAAAGAAAATTACAGGATTATGTAAGGCCATAAATATATCATTTACTTGTAATTATTAAATAAAGTATTATAAATGTTGAGATATTTATTCATTCAAATGGGCAAATTAATTAAAACTATTGCAAAAGTTTTAAATGCACTGATTTGCAGTCATTTATTATTAGATGAATAGGCCAAACTGCAAATGGACTTTCGAATCATTTAATAGGAATAATAAGTGGATTAAACACGCTTTATGATGTGCAAATTTGTAGTGGCATTTTTAACATAATAATATTAAGTCACTTTTATAAATGCTTTACTTGGTTTTCCAAATTTTAATTTACATTAATACTTTCATTATTGTGTTGGAGTTTGGGTTATGCTTAGCCCAATTATTTTTCTCATAGATGGTGTGGATTATGTTAGGAAAAAGTCTATGCATGCTTTGAATACATTTATTCTTAAAAATGTATTGTGTGTGTGCATTGTGTTGTCCAATGTAGTAGCCACTAGCCAATGTCGCTATTTACATTTAAATTAATTAAAATTAAACAAAATTTAAAATTCAGTTCCTCAGTCACAGTAGCCGTATTTACGTGCTCAGTAGCCGCATGTAGCTGACGGCTACCACACTGGGGAGCACAGGTATAAAACCGCCTTTCCAGAAAGTTCTACTGGACGATGCTGTCTCTGAAGAGTCCATATTGGGCTAAGCATCAAGGCAATGTTCATGAATAACTGGTTAATTTACCTAAGGTCCACCTCAAAACTAGGCTTCTACCTACTCTTTGATTTATCTTTTATTTTACAGAATCTGAGGCTTATCAAAACTCTGTTACCCAAATTCTGTGCCATTTTCAAGCCGTTAGAATATTTTTGATCACTGTTTATACCAGTGCATGTGAATGCATTCAGAGAGATTCTATGAAGGAGGCTGTCCTTGCTTTTCTTGATTGAGTTTCTGAATTCTATCATTAGCCTCATCATCTCTGCAATTATCCATATCTGGTTATCAACATATTATTTCTACACTCTTCTTCCTCCTCCACCCAGCACCCTGTGAATTGGAAGATTCTTAAAGTGATCTTTATTTTAGTATGGTTTTTTTTTTTTGCGGTACGCGGGCCTCTCACTGTTGTGGCCTCTCCCGTTGCGGAGCACAGGCTCCGGACGCGCAGGCTCAGCGGCCATGGCTCACGGGCCCAGCCGCTCCGCGGCATGTGGGATCTTCCCGGACGGGGGCACGAATCCGTGTCCCCTGCATCGGCAGGCGGACTCTCAACCACTGTGCCACCAGGGAAGCCCAAGCAGCTGGTTCTTAACAGCCCTGGGTTTGTGGCAGCGGCGACAGGATCTCTTTCCATGGTTGCATCGTCGTAATTATATTCCTTATGGATCACAAGTTTGGGGATAAAGCGATGTTACATTTGTTAATGTCTACAGGGTAGCATTTTAAGGTATGTTGGGAAACATCGAAAGGTAACATGTGTAGCCGATGCATTTACTGTCATTAGTTAACCAAGCAGCCCTGGTGACTCTTTCAGCTCCCTGACCCACATTTCATCCACGCTCTGCTGTTTTTCTCCTGCAGGGTTATTTCCTGAGTAAAGCCCAGAGCTTATGAGTCCCCCAACAGAGAGCTCTGTTCTGACCTCCCTAAACAGGCAGTTTTACCTGCTGGGCTAGTGCTTTTCTGCTTCCTAGTCAATCTGTTAAGATTTTAGCAGGAGATTCTTGGATACCTTTTCACAAAACATATGGGAGATTGTAATTACTTTGGCCTGGTACATTTTTAGAACTGAGAGAGCAAGGAAGAGGTGCAAATCTTCTGTTCATAAATAACCAAATCTGTGGGCACTTTAAAAGGCATTCTAGGCAGCAGGAGAATTTATGTGCCACATTTCACCCTTGGCACACTTTACAAATGAATTGTTCAAAGAGAAATTATATTAGGACAAATAGAAATGCCGACCAAGACCAGATGTGGATTTTTAGTTAATATTTATGCAACACCCAAAGGGAAGATAGTATTGCACAATAAACTAAAAATGTCTTAGGCAAATAAGGAAATCTTTACCCCAAGGAACTGGCACTGCAAAGGTATGAATTGTACAACAAAGGGCTGGAAATGCAGAACAAATGCAGGGTAGCTCGGGGCAACTATAAAAAATAATTCACTGAGGAAGTGGTGAGGTAGCAGATGTGTGGAACCTACTTGGGGAAAATAAAGGCTTAGCACTTTTTTGGACAGTCTGGTGTCTAAGGTAGAAAACTCAACTCAGTCAGCCTAATTTCCTTCATCTGTGGAGAGAAACAGTAGCTTTAAATAGAATATATGTGTGTGTGTGTATATATATATCTTTTTAAATTTTTAAAATACATATATATATATATATATATATATATTTCAAAACCCAGGCAGCAATCTCACAATGGGTAAGTATACCTTAATAAATTAAATAGCAATGTCCTCAGGTTTGAAATAATCTGCAAGGAGAGTGATGACATCTTTACATCTTTAATCTGATTTCCCCCCCAAAGTTGTTCAAGGAAGGTCAAACATGCAGGCATTGGCTGCTTCTCAGCCCTTGGAGAGCAGTGTGAAAGAGACTAAGGCTTAATGCCCTGGAAGAATATTGAGACCCACGTTAAATTATAGTAGGAAAATTTGTTAAAAGCAGCTGGATTTCTCAAACACAGCTGGATTTTCAGCCTTCCATTCATCAGGGATGGCAAGACGTGCCACTTTGTGGCATTTCTCAGTCTCCTGTGCTTCTAATTTAGAGGAGTTGGGGGGTGGGGGGGAAGAGAAAAGGAGGAGGTGAGGGAGGAGTGTAGCAAATATTTCTTTAAATCTGTTGGCTCCTTGAGGAAGAAGACAGCTCTGGAAAATGCTTACAAGCTTTCAGCAGACTGAACCCACGTGTCTCTCATGCTTTCTTGCCTCTGATTCCTTCTTCTTAATTACTAAAGGGAGCCGCCTGTGACTTCACACCACTTCCACTTTCCTGAAGAGTCAATACGTTCTTAAGAAGTTTTAACCTACTTCCTCCCTCGCTCCTTTGTTAATACTTTACTATCTTTAACATTGACAGTTAATCCGTTTACCCTATTCTCTCATGATGAAAGTTTGTGGATTTTCAGTGGTTCTACAGTTTCTGCTGAGCACATTTACTTGTTCGCTAACTGTGAACTTTTTTTTCTTCTACCTGTCCAGATGTTTATAGGTGCTGGGCATTACATGGAAAACAAGACTGATAAGGCCCCTGGCCTCTTGGGACCACAATTCTGGTGGCGATTCCAGATACTAATGTGTACTATGAAGAAAGTAATGCAGCCTGATGGGATAGTGATTGCTGGGGGAGAGGCTACTTCCTAAAGTGTGGGCTGGAAAAGCCTTCCTGTGATGACCTTTGAACTAAGACTTGAATGCTGAGAAGGAGCTGGAGCTGGAGAAGGAGCTGTAGAAGGCTGTAGAAGGCATTCCACGTGGGGGAGAAGAAAAGTGTAGATTCTGGAGGAGCAGGACGTCTCTGTGGCTGGAGCACAGGAGCAGAGTGAGATGGGCGAGAGTCATTGGGCCAGACGAAGGGCTGGCTAGCTGTGGTAAGGATTTGAGTTTTATTTTATGTATAACAGGAAATCATTGAACAGTTTCTTTTAGCAGGGAGATCATAGGGTTTCAAAAGAATCCTCCGTCTAATACCTGACGTTATGACTGGCGAGGGGTGAGAATTGCAGGAGTAGAAGTAAGGAGAGCACTTAGAAAACTTCTGCATTTGTCCGTGTAGGGAACATGGGTAGCTTGGATTAGGACTGGAGCAGTGTGGATGTGATGGGAGTATGTTTTGGGGGTAAACATCTAGGTGTTAGTTGACAACCTAAAGGATAAGAGGAAGTTGGAGAGAATAATAATAATAGTAGTAGTGGTAATAAATAACAGCTACCATTTCTATTGCATTTAGGACGCTTCTAGGTGCTTTACACATGTTAACTACTTTCATCTTCATAATAATAGTGCCCATAGATAGGTATTATTATCATCACTGTTTTATAGGTGAGAAAACTGAGGCACAAAGAGGTTAGGTGACTGACCAAAGGTCACCCAGATGGTAAGCAGCAGAGTGGGGACACAAACTCAAGCATCTGATTCTAGAGGAGCGTGCCCTTCTTCCAGTGTCCTAGGATCAAGTATCAACATGTAAGTGCAGTGGAGGGACACAGAGGACCTTGATGGGCCAACTGATATGATTTTAAAAACTTTTTGACAGTGAGCAGAGGTTATGGGGTTAAAAAAAAAAAAAGGCAAAAGATCAGTCCCTGCCTTTAAAGTTACAGTTCCCTCTTATGTGCGTTTATGTTTTTTCCCAGGGCACAAAAATGGGCCCTTCGTGCATGGCATAATAGGTATAATAAATATTCATCATTTAAAGATGTTGCTTTGTTTTGCAGACACCCAAACCACGGTATTTGCTTTTCAGGCCACTGCCAGACATCCGGAGGCTCAATTTCTTGCCGCCGTTTTGGAGAGCTTGCTGGTTAGGTGCTGCCTTTGGAGCTATGGCCGAGGTATGGGGGGGAAGGGGGGGAGTCAGCCCTCTACATGTCTGTTTTCCATGCATTGTGGCTGCCATGCAGCAGGGGGCGCTGCAGTAGTGTTCATCGCGGTCCCGGGAGCCACTCGTCCAGCCAGAAAGGGGCCAAGCCGGGAGGAGATGTGGCAGGCAGCCCACGGTCCTCTTTGGTCTTGCAACTTTAGTACCCAGAGCTCGTTCTACACAGACCATTCTTCTACACCATATTTCATCATGTTGGACGCCTTCCATCCAGTCCTGCATCCGGGCGGAAAGGAAAGGGCATTAGCTTCCCGCCTTCCTAGGTGTAAGGGTAGCGCTGTACTCGGTTGTACAGGCGTCTCTTCTCCGTGTTCTTGGCGTCAGCCTGACAGTTCCCTTGAAACCACGAAAAGCTCCCGCTGCTGCGGGGTACGAATGTGTGTGCGCTAGTCTGTCTTTCCTCTTCGGGGGTCCTTTCTTTTTAACCTGACTGCGGGAATATTTCCCTCCCCACACGTCTCTCCATTGACATTCGGAACAACGGTCGGCTCGGAGCTGAAATTTCTCCCTCCTAAGACACCCCTCAAGCTCTCCAACGCCCCCACCCCCACCCCCCGCACCGTTTCGGTTCACGCACAGTGAGGGTGTGTGACAAGTCGCGTGTGTGTTTGTGGCAACCAAGTCTGCAGCACTCGCCAAACCTGTTCTTCCTCTCCCGGTGCCCAGAAGTCTCTCCAGCTGACCGGACCTACGCCTGGCAGCGCTTGGCACACGATCCAGTCGGTGCTAGGCGCCGGCAGGCAGGAGCGGGGCGAGCGACTGCGTCCTCCTCGGTCTCGTTCCTCCTCTAGCTGCCCCGCCCAGGGCGCACTCCAGCTACCTCTTTGGGCTGTCTTCCAGCCGTCGCCCCTGGATTCCCTGGGCTTCCCAGAGTGAAATCGAAGGTGAAAGAAACAAGGGGAGGGCGGGAGGTAGGGAGGAGGAGCCTCCGGCCGGGGGGGAGTGTGGGAGGAGCCTTCAGCCCAGGGGGTAGCGTGGGCGGAACCTTAGGGGCGGATCTGGGTGGAGAAAGGGGCTGGGCAAACCCGGTGGAGGGTTGGCCACGCAGGCGCGGGGGACAGCTCCGAGAACCCCACGCGGGAGCTTCTGGAGTCTCCAGCCACCGCTTCTCACTTCATTGGAGAAGGGACTGGGGCCGGGAGGGGAGCTAATAAAGAGTGAATGAGCTGCAGCCGCTGTGGCGGCCGGAGACTGCCCGAGCGGCACCGGAGCGGTGCGACCGGGAGGCGGCGAGGGGAGGCGGTTCGCCTTGTCCCTCCCACCCGCCCTTCTCTCTCTCTCTTCCTCCAGCTGGTCTCAGAGCCCGGCTCGGTCCGGTCCCTCTGTCCCCACCCCGCACTCTTCCACCTCCTCCGAGTCCCACTCCTCACCTAGGGCGCCCTGCACTGCCATGGGTTAGGGTGGGGGTGCGAGCCGCGCGAAGGACTAGCCCTGTGCATCCGCCGGGGGGCGCGGAGCCCGAACGCCGCTCGCCGCTCGCCGCTCGCCGCTCGTCGGCGCAGGGCATGGGGAGCGCGGTGTGAGCCCGCACCCAGGGAGGACGCAGGAGCTGCGGAGACGGGCGCCAGGAGGAGGAGGAGAACGGTGGATTGGAAGGACCCGAGGGAGGAAGGGAGGGTGGGGAAGCGAGGGAAAAGTGAAGCTGGGAGGAGAAGGCGGCGGAAGGTGGGGATTGATGCTTCTGTTTTTTGTTGCCGCTGTTGCCCTCGCGCTGGTAGCCGAGCCGGAGGGAAGGCGGTGGAGAGATGATTGCAGAGTTGGTGAGCAGCGCTCTAGGGCTCGCTTTGTATCTCAACACCCTGAGTGCGGATTTCTGCTACGATGACAGGTAAGGGGGTGAGAGGAAGGGGTGGCGGGCTGCTTGGGGACTCCGCGGTAGCTCTGAAGCTTCCTGCTTTAAGGTTCGAAGTGCGTCTTGGGGGGACTGGTCCAGCACCTGAAGGTTTAGGAGACGCGTAAACATCAACACCTAAAGCAAACGCCGGGGACGCGGGCGCACTGGGCGGGCTGAGGGAGTTTGGGTTCCTAGTTTGCAGCAGGTTCCTCTCCCTTGCTTCTAGGCTGTTGGCAGACGCTTAAGTTTCTTAGCGGAAATCACAGCAATTTGGGAAACTCTTTAATGAACGTATTAAAAAATAATCTTAGGTATTCCATGGTGCAACAAAAGCACATTGAGCGATTTTACGTCTGGACTGGAAGGAAGCTGCTCCCCGTCCCCTAATCTTCCCTGTAATGTTTCCTTCTATTGATGGGACACTTTTATTTCCCGAGGTTAAAACACACGTTTGACAGTTGCCAAAATAGTGGAGAAATCGCATTCTATTTCAACTTTCCCTTTTGACCCATGGTGTACTTTACTTTGAGCCAGGATAATGCTGCTGTTCATCTCTTCCGCTCCCCTGCCTCCCTCACCGATCGATGGAGTAGCACTTTATAAAAGCCTGGGTTTTCGTTTCTGTTTGGGAGTTTTACTTTAGACGTTAGCGATTCTTTTGTGCTAATTGGGGAAGAAGACGCCCCTAGAGACTGAAGTTGTCTTCTGCGTTTGGGTTAGTTTGGGTGGCTAATGAGACCTGAACTGTGTTGTCAAAGAAACTGCATCGATTTCTGGGAAATGTCACAGTTGTGCTCGTGTCTCTACCTATTTTTTAAACGTTGTTAGTCTTTAGAAACTGATGAAAAGCTCTAATAGCCATTAGGGAAAATTGCAATTTGTGCCTTTCCGGTGACTTAATCTGATTACAATTAAAACAGATGCATAATTAAAATATATTAGGGAGAACAGCACGCCTGGCTAAACTTATTAACCATCCTGGGGTGTTTCATGCTCCATTGAAGTTAAACCATCCAAAAAGTGAGCACAGATTTACTTTGACAGCTTTTCAGCAGCCTCTCTGGGTTATGGAAAGTGAATGGATCCTCAGGGTCAGGGCGAGGCAGTGAGTGAACTTAAGTGAAGTGGTTGATAGTGAGGGGAGAGGAAGGCAGAATTTTCTCCCGGTGGTGCTTAGCCATATTCTGTATCCTCTCGTGTGCCCACTCTCCAGCTAAAAGCATGTTCATGGATGTATGCCTTCAGTCAGCGAATCTTGGTTCACGCCCACATGTCTGTTATGAAATCCCCTGATAATAGGTACAAGAACATCCAGCAAACCCTTCTTAATGCATTTTATGTAGTGTCTATCAGAGACTAGTTGATAGGAAGCCACTGTTACACATAAACTTTTCCTCAACTTTCAAGCAGTGTACACATTTCAGCAGTTTTGCTACATGCTTCAAGAAGTAAATGGTCTGTGTGTAAGAATGGGGTGAGCTGCTTCTGTACCCTCCAATTTTGTGTTACTCTGCACCTGCTATTTCTAGAATATTGGCAGGAAAAGCTCTTGCTTCCAAAGTTGGGTGACTTTTCACTAAAGCGAGCTCAGGGAAGAATCTGGGCAGTTACTGGCACTGTTGGGGACAGTTTGAAGAGTAAGCATTTAAACCAATAATTTAGGACTTATATAAAAAAGTAACTTACTGTCATACTGTAACTATTGTAGAACCTTGTGCTAAATCAAGCGAATAGCATGGTGTGGCTATTCTTTATTGCTGTCCAGTTCTTTCAAAAGTACATGTCAGAAGAAACTATCCTAATAAAGATTAAGGCTGGAACTAAACTACGTTTGCATGTACATTTCTCTGTAGACTTAATGCTTATTTTGTGTTCTTTAATCATCAGTCAGAAGTGTTAGTGTTGTAACTCGGCAGAATGGTGTGAGTGTGATGATAAATTAGTTGTGCTTTGATAGTTGGCAATTGTTATAAGTTCTTTACCTGCTATAGATTGCATGGAGCGTCAAAATTCCTGAGTTATACCTAGCTGCATAGATGAATTTAATGTGATGATTTGCCCGTATCATCTAATTGATAGCATGCGCAATGTGTGACATATAGACAATATATACCATTATGATGTTGAAGACCTGTAAATATACATTATACTTAGTTACAATTTGAAAAGTGTATTTTACTCTAATTTTCTTGGTAGCAGAACTGCATATGCAATCACGTACTCTTGAGGGTATGAGATCTTACAAGTGCCACACTTGGTTTTTATGAATCCTAGAAATTATGAAATGTATTAATAGGAGCATGGCACATATTTGGTGTCTGCATACCATGTTCAGGTGATTCAGTGCCAAGGTTTCTGTTTCACTGCTCTAACTCGCTTGTGTGAGAAGCAGGGAAAAAAGCTGGGGAGTCAAGTGGACACTGTAGGATGATGATAATGTGTTTATTTCCACCACTCCATTTCATACTACAAAGACTCAAGTGTAAAACTTTGTTTAAACTACATATGTGGCTTCTGCCGCAACACTGCCCACTCCCCTTCACCCCACCCCCGCCCACCCTAGGAACTTTTGTGAAATATGGTTCTGCAAGGAGAGGGCAGTGCTGGGAGTGAAAGGGCAGTTCAAGGAAGGGAGGTGGCTCTTACGCTCGACTTGCTTAACTAAAGCAAGACTCTGCATTTTAGCTGAAGAACCTGGCATTTACTGTAGGAGGGCTTTCTATTGCTTCAGCCTAAACATTATTGCTGTGGTACTTCTCCAAGTTATCATTTCTTTTAAATGTAGTGCTCAGGTTTACTTTATAAACTATATATGTAATTATATTCAGTGTTTGATGTAGCTTGGTTGAGATTAAGTGGTAATCTGAAACCTTCTTCTAGGAAAATCAATTTCCCTATGGTAAAATTGAATATTTTACAAGTGTTTCTGTGCTAAATGTAAGACTATGGCTCTGACGTGATGAAACAAACAGTAGAAGAGTAGAATTCATCATATCTGATGAAAAAGCATATACAGTTTCAGCTTCCTCCCCTCTCCCCTTGCCTTCAATCTAGTAAAGACTGTACTGAATCTTAAATTGTGGTTAGAGTAAAATTGGAATTATAAATATGCAGTCTTTGCCAAAGTTGAAGTCATGCTGCATGTGACTTTGTGAAGGACTGTCTCCCTTTCTGGAGAAATTTGATGTTAGGTCAGTGGGAAAAACTTGCTGACCCCGAATTCTCTGCTCTCTTCCATATTTGTCGAGGATAACATTGCATCACTTTCCCTGCAACTTCTTTAGAAGTCCTGCTATGTTTTGCATAAAGATAGCACTAAAAGAAGAGTCAGTTTACTTCAAAGCAACAGAAGTAAACTATAACTGCTGTTTCATAGTGTGATTTCATTTGGCACATATCATCTAATTGACGGCATGCCCTTTGTGATAGATAAGTAAGGACATAATGCACCGAATACATCTTTTTAGTCTCATGTGAGTAAAATAATGCATTAGTTAAAAAAAAAAAAAAAGGCAATTTGAGTTTCTGAAAGTGGGAAATGCGTTTGTGGCTGCTTTGAAATTTTTTTTCCTTATTGCCCATTCTGCAACTGTTAAACTCACCCATGATCATTAACATTACCTTTAGGTGCCTTAGTTATTGGTGTGCAGTAATTTTGTGAAATTTGGAGAAGCAACTCCACAGCAGGAATTTCTACTCTTGAAATCAAACCTATTCCAAACTTTCAGTAGCACATCCCTAGTTTAGTTATTCATTTAGGTGTAAATGTAAATCTCAGTTTTGTAGAAACACTTAAGGGTTTTTTTTTTTCTTAATGTTATAAAGAGTTTGGTTAACAGTATTTAAAATGAAGGAATAGAGGATTTAAGGTGTATTGACAAGCTTTTTAGAAAAACCTTTTTTTTTTTTTTCCCTGAAGATATTCAACTGTACTTTCTACTTGGTCTTTTAGTGTTATTATCAGTTTGGTTTTTGACCTGGTATAAGAATAGCTTGTGAAATGATCAGTCCCTCTAACGTCTCTCTGAAAAGTTCTCTCTAATAAACTTGCCTTGGACCAATCTGGGTTTGTTATCTTAAAATTATAGTATGTTCAACCACTGAAGGCATGGCTGGTATTTAGTAAAAGCATGTTTAGAAAGAATTACTATAAAATCAAAGTAAATAAGGGAGAAGTTTGCTTTGCGTCCAAGGTTGTCTCTTCAGGTCTTTATTGGAAGAAGGTAACGTGTACAAGAGTGTTATTTTACTCTCATTTCCTTCCCCGTTGATAATGTACTAAAAGAAAGGCCAGTGGGTACAGTTCATAGTTTATGAAATATTTTATGTGACATTTTATTTTCTAGCTAAGTTTTGATTGTTTAATCAAATCTATGTGGAAAAGGTTCATTTTGCTGTTTGAATAAGTACATCTCTTAACAGTAAATTAAAATTCGGTGAAGCAGGTATGGACCACTTTTCCTTACCTCCATCGAGCTTGTCACATGGGGTTTATCCTAGCAAATGACCCAGATACAAGCACTGAACGGACATGTGCAAATGCCATAGGGGAAATTGCTTGCCAGCCATCTGTCTCTTAGTTTTTCTCATTTATAAATACACTGTATTTGGGAGAGGGGCTGCATTTATTGCACATTATTAGTTTACATCATCTCATCATCTGCACTTAGTTTTTCAGAGCTAACGTGTCCCTACAGTAACACTTGAATTCCCTGCTGCTATAATTCTGAAATAGCTACAACCTTTTGGATTCCAACATGAGTTAAGAGCCGTTTGTCTTCCTAATCTCTTTGTTGCTGTTCAGTGCGCTAAAAGCACTTGTTTAAAATGCCCTTGATGGTGCAGCTGTTTATCATAGGCGAAGGGTATGTTTCCTCTAAAACAGGCACCTTCATAATATTGGGAAAGGACAAAGTTTACCCTTAAGGCACTCCAATAAATCTGTGGCTGACAAACCTACTTTCTTATAACTTCATTATTCTCACCCAACATGCTTTCAACACAGTAACATTCATCTCTTAAATTTTTTGGTCCTCTCTTGGAAGCTAAGTCTTACATGAGCTTTGGGTCCTTCCTTTAATGGCTTCACAAAAGTGACAAGTGTGGCAGCCTTGATGGAAAGGACAAGTGGGTTGCTGAATGTAACGACCTTCCCTCTATGAATAGCTGTCCTCATTAAGAGCCTAGCTGAAAAAAGTGGAGAGGCCTATCACCAGGAACTACCTCCTATTTTTCATGGGATGAAAAAGGCATAATATTTTGAATCATTACAGGTGTAATTATGCACAATGCTAGATGATTTCTTTGAAGATTTGATTTGTATGTGTTTTTGAGGAATAAAGGACTACATTCATTAATTCACTAATTATGAACACCACTAGACATGGGCTTCCCTTATATACGGTGCATAATACAAACAGCAGCTCTTCCCCGTTGTCAGTAAGCGTCCCTGTCCGTCCTTTCCTACCTGTACTTTACCAGGTACTGTATAGTGTTTGAATCTGGGAATCTGATGATAGACATCAAAAATGCTGATAGCTTGTCCTTTAGTAGAATTTCACTTGCATTGACTCATGTTTGTTTTGATTGATACTCATATTTTTAAACTTTTATTGGGATTCTGTTGGCTTCTTTCCCAGAGCATCTCTGCTGAGGATCCATGGTTGGTGGTTTGAATTGGACTTTTTCTTGATCTGGTGCTCATTGGTACTTCATTCATATCTGTGGAAGCTTTAGAATACCTTTCCCCAATGGCTCCTTCCTAATTGTTCGGGTCAGTTGTTTTCCTTGGAGGTCTGCAGGGGCTGAACTCTTTGAGTTAACTAGATTTGCCTTGACTGGTCATAGGGATTGAAGACTTTTGCCTCAGAGATTATTTTGGTTGTATTTTCTAGGCGGTTAATTCCAACAAGATGCAGCACTATCAAATTTCTATTGATCTCTTTTCCTCCACTCTGACAGGTTAGTTTTTCAGTTACATTTGTCAGTTTCTCTGGTACTCAAGGTTTCTTAGAATAAAAGTTATAGATGTTCGTTTCAGTCTTTTAGAAACTTTTGGGAATTACAATTTTGGGTTCAACCGTGAGCTTTTTTCTTTACAGGTAAGTAGGAAAGAATTGAGTAAGCCTATCTATTCAGGAGAAATTTGAAGAAGGCGGGAACACTGTAATGATTTGCTTTCAAGATTCTACATTAAAAGTTTCTGTTGTGTTTTTAAAGTAATTTATTTTATTTAAGGGCACTTCATAAGATACAGTTAATTTGAGTAACTAGAAATGATTGTTTTAAAGATGAGATGGAGAGAGATTTTGACTTGCTGATGTCTAAAAAATTAATTTGGAAAAGAGATTAGAATTCAAAACCCTAACTCCACCTTTAGATTCCATTTTATCATGGAAATAAGTGAAATTATATGTACATTTACTTATTCCAAGGCTATAAACATGCCGCGTTGCTTGAGGGCAGTGCTACTGTATCTGTTTTAAAAGTACCTTAGTACATGGCGGAGGAGATGCTGTTTGCTTGTGATAAACTGGTGGAAGCTTTCGTTTCTTGATTTCTTTGCTGTGGCATTTTGTGATATCAGGGTGAGGCAGGGTCTGAAGCGTGGCACAGCATATAGTTATTGTCAAGGAGACTGACTAAATTACATGATTTGTCAAGTGAAACACACATCAGTGCCCTTGGAATAGCAGCTATGTGGTAGGTACTGTGTCCAAATAAAATGTGTCTTTCCCTTTGTCTTTGATGACTACTCTTTATTTCTGTGGAATTTATTATAATAAATGTGTGATTATTCCTCAGGAGCATCAAGTTAAAAAAAAAAAGTACAAGTTCACTATAGTCTTATGATTATGGTTTAACTAGGAAACGATTGTATATTGTCATTACAGAGCCGTTTGGGAAAAGGGGGCTAAGGCTGGCAGCGGTGTTGTTCCCCTGGGGACCATTCTCATTGTTTTATAAACTATATTTTGTGTGCCTCTGCCCTCCTAGCTTCAGGTTTTTAAAGGTATTATAAATACTGAGACTGCTGCTTTGGGTTGTAAAAGATGTCTTAAGGTAGAATACTTGGGTCCGAATAGTTTGTCAGGTGTACTTTTAGAATAGGATGTTTCTCTCCTCCTCCAAATGATTAACTACAGGACTGCTCTCCCAAAGAAACTGAAAAGAGCTCATTTTGACAAAGCAAGCTTCTAATGGCAAATTTTCCAACTACAAGTTTGTGGAAGAAAAGTTCTCCGATGATGAAGAAGTTTAATCAGGCAAAAAGACAATTTTATTTGCAGAAATAGGCCCTTTAGTGGGAGACAATTACTTCTAACTGATGTGAAAAACTAGTATACCTGAAAGCATTTGGTAAACCTTATTTAAAATAGGAAGGGTTTTCTCGTTATTCTATTGAAAGAAAAAAAAAATGGAGCTGAGTTGTGTCACTGAATTTATATTAAAGAAATAAGGTTTTACAATTTAACCCACTCTTATAGGGATATGTAGTGACTTAACCAAAGAAAATGAATTTGAGATTTGAACAAAAATCTATTATAAAGACACCAGAGTCCAGCCTGAAATTACCAACTGTAGTTTGCCACAGATATCTAGTCTTCTATTTAAAATATCCTATTTAAATGATCTCTTTTGGTTTCCTCCACCTCTATATTTTTAAGAGTCTTTGTATTTTTTCTTTTAGAAACAGTGGTGTTTTTGGCTTTCGTTCCATGTTGAACAGAAAATGAAATTTCACTGTTTTAAAACCTCTTGTATGTCATTAACATAAAGTAAACCATTTCTGTGAGAGAGTATTTAGTAGCTACTTTTAAATTCAGGCCTGATATGATACTGAGGATGCCTGTGGTAGGCCGGGGGGCTTTAGACCTGGTCCTCTCTCATAACCCCGCACCTCCACACCCTACCTTCGTCCTTTGATATGGGTGATTACCTTTTAGAAAATCTTTTAAAATGCAGTTGAAATTCTCAGTTTCTTTGAACCAGATGGATATTTTGGTACCTCTCCTAAAAGGACATTTTTGAGCTGGGCCTCTTGTTGGATCTCTTTCCATCTATGTATATGTATATATATTTCTAGACCAGCACTTCCCAAACTTCAATCTACCTGCACATCACCCGGGCTTGTTAAAATGCAGATTCTGCCTGGAGTGGGTCTAAGAGTCTGCATTTCTGTCATTCCCAGGTGTGATAGATGCGGCTGGTTCATGCAACGTACACATCAGTTCAGTGTGTTTTACAGATATTCGGAAAAGACTGCCTAAATTCCTGTATTAAAAAAGATTTAGGATAATCTTTTATATCTCAAAAGCGTATGCGTTTAGCCATTTTATTTAATCTCTCTGTTTTGTTTTATATTTGTTCAATCATACATCTTTAAATTGATCTTAAGAGTTTAAGATATTGTGTACATTTTGAAAAGGTAGAGAGCCTGCTAAAATCTAGGAGATGCTCTCTATTGAAATATCTGTCACCAACTTGTATTACAATATCATCTTCTTTGTAGTTACTATGGAGACAGATGTTGGATTCTGAGTTTTACAAATAAACTGATAGGCGGTTGCCTTAGGCTTATGACTTGAATAGATGCTGATGCCTAAACTGAGTCTATAGTCAGTGCCTTGATGAGTTTGTACTTTTGTTGAATTTTCCTTGTAAGGAAACTTGGCTTACACTGAAGGAAGATTATAGACGTCAGGCAGGTGGCAAAATATAGGCATTAGGCAGCTGAGAGTAGGAAAGATAAAGATTTATTAATGACATTCAGGCACTGGGCGATGCTACTGGGTAAAGGTATGTCAACATAGTATTAGAAATGCTTGGGCCTCTTTGACTTTTTTAACCTGGTCCACTATACCTCAGCCTTTGGGCACTTTGGTGGATATCTGAATAGGTGAATACCACACATATGTGAAGTTTCACATTCCTACTTAGTAGAAATCTTTTTAAAGAACTTATTTTAAAATAAGTTATAATTATTTCTTTGTTTTTAAAACACTGTACTCTGTACTACAGGCAGTATTGTGAAAGAACACTGGGCTAAGATAAAAGAGGAGAGGTCTTTAGTCTCGGAAATAACACTTTATTAACTAGTACTTGAGCTACTAAGCCTCTAAAACTTGGTCTTGTAATTGGTCAGGAAGTGCAAATGATGATAACAACTGCCAGCCACAGAGGGAGGACCAAATGGAATAGTCTGGTGAATGTTTTCTGTGTGTTTAAAAAGCCGCATGATGTTACAATCAGATGTAGATGGTGTTGGACCAGAGGATGAATGACTCAGTTATCCCCATACATTAGCATCTCACTGTCTTCTCCCCTGAGAACAGAACTGTGTTCTACTCCATGTCCTGGCTCACTTTTTCGCTCGGAGTCAGTGGTTGAGCTCCTTTTGTCTCAGCTTCTGTTGCGTCTGCCCCATCTCTGCTTCTCATCTCTGTCCACCCTTTTGGTCAACTGTCCCTGGTCTCACCGTAGAAGCAGGTTTTGCTCTCCTGTATTTCTTTTCTGCTGCTTTCCCTTTGTTTCTGGTCTCTGTGCTTCTTTTGAATAGATATTCTGGCCAATCTGAGCACTTCTTTCCTTCTGTAGGGTAAAAGGACCAATTGCAGTGCATCGGGTGTGAATAATCTTTGGTACTCTGGTTCTGCTTGGCAGGATATATTGTTACTGGGTACTCATGATCTCTGTCTTCAATGAAACCCCTTTTCTTTTGGGCGTATGTTCAGATTTAGAGCAGTTCTGGCAGTCCAGTGATTAGGAAAGATAGACGTCAGATAAGCTGAAGTTTTTTGCATTGAAGTGTTTGTGTTAATCCGTGGTGTACTGAGAATCAGTAGCAAGTGTGCTTAGCACATGCACTAGATGGTGACATCTCATATCTAAACCTGGTGATACATTTTTGTAACTAATTACAAAATGTATTTTTTCTTTTAGACCTTTCCAAGCAACAAGGTGGCAAAAAGTAAAAAGACCACAAGAGTTTTGGAACCAGATAAATTAGGGATCTAATCCCAGAACTGTTACTTGCTAATTGTGTAATTTTGATTGTGTTACTAAAACTCTTCTAGCCTCTGTTCCTGTTCTATAGAATGAGGATAGTAATACCTAGAGTTCTTGGGAGAATTTAATAAGTTGTATAAAATGCCTGGTATGGTGGTGTCTGGGATACTTATTAAGTATTTCTCTTGATCAAGAAATTATTCATTAACTTTATAGCTGATATTTTAAAATCATTATATAATAACATCTAAAAATATTGTAGAGCACTTAAGGAATTTTCTTTAAAGCCAATATTCAAAATTTAAACTTATTTCCAATAATATTTAACTTGGTATTGCAGATAGATTTAGTGTCACTGAAAAGTTTGGTGAAGTATTTTAAATAATTACTAATTTAAAGTTTTAATTTTCATCTTGGGTTATAGGTTTGAAGAAATGATGTTGAAATTTAACCATTATATATACACATATGCATGCATACACACACACAAATTTTGCCAATAAAATGTTTGTGGTATATACTTGATTAACTGTGTAACTGTATCACTTTGCTGTATACATGACACTTGCACAACATTGTAAGTCAACCACACTCCAATAAAATTAAAACATAAAAAAAATTAATTGAACAACCAATTTAAAAAAAAGTACATGCGAAAACCAGAACTCAGATATCTCCCATCTTCTTCACTTCAAGTGACTTTCTTATTTAGATTAGATAATACTTACTGTGTGTAGAAGCGTAGGCAAAATTATGATTTCTTAGTATCTTATAAGAATTGTTTCACTCTCTGATATGTAGCTTAGATTTTTAAGGAAAATCATTGTTTAAGGACATATCTTAATATTGTTATTCCTTATTAATAAGAAAAATCTTAATGAAAATATGGAGTTGTTTTCGGTTATGTTGCAAAAGATAATGTTGAATAGAGAGCCCAAATTCCAGGAATACTTTTTATATATCTTTTGTTTTACAGTGAGTAAATTGGATAGAAAAGCTCTGTTCTTTGAAGCCTTTTCTGGGAAGCTTTTTACTCTCTAACTTGCTCTCTTACCAGGACCTACAACTCACATTAGTTTATCTACAGGTAGTTCTGCATTTAAGAATATTGATCTCTTTCTTGATTAAAACAGATCTTTTACATGTTTACTTACCATTTGACACTAACATTTCTGGCTTTCTCCCCCACTCCCCCCCCCCCAAAAAAAAAAGAAAATACTTTCCCCCTCAAAGTTCAAGTAAGCTTAGCATGTTGAAGGTTTACTGTATTGATAACATGGTTTCCTCTTTAAAGTCAGAGTGAGGCTCTAATGATCCTCCAGGGTCCTTCCAGCTTAAAGCAGGTCACAGTTATAGGGTTTAGGGTTTGGGCTCATTCGCCTATGAAATATATATGAAATTGGCCATTTGGAGGCAATGGATAATGTTTTCAGTAACTAGGGATCTGATGTTTTACAGTGAAAATGAAAATGAGGCATTAATACAACAAACCATATCGACCAAACGTGTTTTTACCTCAGCCGTGATCATCATTTTCTTCCTCATGTGTTACCTTCTTATTGGTTGGAATCTTTATTACTCTGTTCCTATTGATAACTAAATTGTAACAGCAAGTGGCAAGCTCCTGAAAAGGAGAGCACTTTTGGTTCTTGTTGGATAGCAGCCTAGTTTTCTCTAGTGCACATCTGTTCCTTGAACATTTTTAGAATGTTCAGGTGAAAATTCACCCAGTGTTTTAATAAACCAGATTCTGTTACTGATGGGTTAAAAAAAAAAAATCCGTCATACTGTTTTAATTTATTAAAGGGAAACGGCAAATGGTTTCTGTACTATGGCTCTCAACTCTCTGGGATTAATTTAAATGAGTACAAGAAACCAATAATTCAGGACCTTATTAAACATGCCTCAGCAGTTGATTTTTAAGACTAAAGAAAAGACCAACAGCTGAATTTCTCCAGGGTGAGGAGTTGGATGGAAAGGAGGGGTTATCTACTATGAAGGAGAAGGTTAAGTTTGGCATCCCTATAAATGACCTTCGGTGAAACTGAGAGGAGTTGACTTGAAGAGTATTTTGCCCCTTTCTTGTTTGTGATACAGTGCTTTCCTTTTATGGTATAGAGGAGGGATCATTATAGAGAAATTGGGATGACCTTTCTTCGTGTGGGGAAAACAGAGGCACTGCAGTGGAAGATGGGTCATTTTGATTGGTACCTCTGTGGATTGGAACCAGAGCAGCGACTGATTGACAGCTTCTTGAGGTTAAATCAAGACAGTTTGTTAGAATGGAAATCCTCTGAATTCAGCTGTATTTGTGGAAAGTAGGTCTTTGGTGTTTCAGAAAATTCTGTGGTAGATTTTGATTACATGCTGAATTTGGGGTGTGTGCTATAAAATAGCAGTTAGTTTGTACTTTTTTTTAAAGGCAGTTATCATAATAAATACCCAGATGTTCATCTTTGTGTACTTAGAATTTGCATTCTGAGAATTTATGATTTTGGGGAGAGGGTTGGGTTTATTTTTCAAACTAAAGCCTGAGAGAATTAGTAAATTTAATGTTAAATTGGACACTTTATTCATATACGTAAACCTTGTAGATTTAAGGTAGACCATATATGCTGTTTAAAAGTTAATATTGTTTTCAATACTAAGAATAATCTTAAGTTTAGATTTTCACTTTGATTTCTTTTTATGTCATCATTATTTATGAAAACTGGTTGAAAATGAAGATCAAAGATTTCCTGTAAAACCTAAGATGTGACAAGAACGTTATTTACTTTAAAGTTTTCTCTAAACCGGAATAAAAACTTAAACACAAACCAGAACTGAGCCAGAATGTTTTTTCTTGGAACATCACTGGGAATCTCTATAAAAATAGAGTAAGTGCTTTGCATGCAGCTTACCTACTGCATTTGAAGAAAATCTCTTGTGTATGTCTTCAGGCTATTTGTGTGTTCAGAAAGAGTTTACCAGAATCAACTGAAATTGGTAGAAAGTGGCCAAAGTAACACTGTAGCTATAACTTTACTGAAAACCAGAATGGTATTCTCTGTCATTATCTTGAGTAAATGGAAGCTAGTGAGTGATTTCTTTTGTGAAATATTATCAGTTTTCCTTCACTTAAAGGAGATTAATTTTATTTTAAGGATTTCTATTCCCAAGAAAAATCATATCAGTTCCTGCTAACTTCTATCAGCATTGATTTTAGAAAAAAGGAGATGAATAGAAATTAAGAAAGCAGCAAAACTGGTAAAGAGATAATTTCCTTATACACATACCAACCAAAAGATTTAAGGATACTTAGTAATAACATTGTAAATTGTTTTGTGTATTCTGGTCACTTACCTCAGAGACCAGAAACAGCTGTTGTTACTAGACGTGATGGAGAGAAAGAAAAAGTAAGGGTATGTTTACCATTTAAGTAACCTGATTTCTGCAAATTACAGTATAAAAATATGATAATTCTATTCAAAGTTTGGGAGGAAGATTTGTTGTAGTTTATTTTAAATTCAGGAAATCCACTCAAATAGACATTCGCCTTTGATTTAAAAGTGTTAAGTCATTCTTATCTAGAAGTGTGTTATCTCCCAAGAAAGCATCAGTGTGGGATGCTTTCAGCTCCTGCCATTCCTGTGTTCCTTTAGCAAGCATTTGTAAATGCTTAGCTGTGTCAGGAACCATGTTTAATATGGGGGGCACTGACCCTGAAGAAGACATAGTCCATAATTTCAAGGATCTTAGAGTCTGGTGGGGAGACCAAGGAAACAGACAGTTTCCCTAACAGGGAGACATGCTTATGATTGTGAGTACGTAAGAGGGGCACTTGACCCAGACTGGGAGGGAGGATGAGGGAGGCACTTGTGAGCACTGATTCCTGAAGAACAAATAAGAAATAGCTTAATAAAATGAGGGAGAGGGAGGATTATTTGGGGGAAAAAATGTGCAGAAAGAGAAAGGCATGGTGTCCAAAGAGCAGGGCCTAAAGCTAGAGTAGAGGGAAAAGAGATGAATTGGCAAGGTAGGTGGGAGGCAGATCTCTGGGGGTCTCGTGTTCCCTGATGAAATTTGGAGAACTGTCTGAAGAAGGGTGAAATCCAAAGCAGAGAGACCAGAAAGGGGTCCATTATAGGATTATATTGGAGGATTTGTATTCCTGTTCGTGATGAGGGCTAAAATAAGGTAGAAACAGAGGTGAAAAAAATTGGGGTGAAATAGAAAGGAAAAGGTGAAGAAAAGTTGATGTCACTTGGTGACAAGCTGAATGTGGAGGGTTGTAGGAGAGGGACTTTTCTCAGGTTTCTGTCTGGAGCAAGTGGGTGAAAAAGGAAGCAGACATGTAGATCAGTTTGGGGTGAAAGATGGTGAAGGGATGTGCTTATTTTCCTCAGTAAGAAGAAGCAGTGAGATGTCACAGCATGGAGATGCCGTGGGTGCTTTGGAGTTTGGCATGCCTGTACTGCTGCTTTGAATTGCTGCTAAAACATTGTCATCCGCCCTTTACTTTTGCTAGCATGTTTTATTTTGATAATAAGGTTTCAAGTGCCCAAAGCCCAGTTCAGAAAAGGTAGAACCTCTTGCTTGTCTGAACCTAAGAGCCCTGAGGAGGCCTGAAGACTTCATTTCTTTCTCCATCTCTTGGTCTGGCCATCTTGGTGGGCACTGTGGCCAGTGGCAACCTAGGATCTCTTCCCTAGCTCTCCCAGAATGCTCCAGAGGGGATCTTAGTTATCCTGACTTAGGTTACAAGCTCGTCCATGAAACGTACCTCTGGTCTGGCATCGGAGTGAAGAGGAAGCAGGTTTGCCTAGCCCGTGCCATATGCAGTATAGGAAAGAGGGCGTTGATTAGAAGGAAGGAAAAGGGATTCTGCGAAGAGGGGGAGACCACAGATGTCCATGGAAACCATGATGTCCACTTCCAGTCTGTTCATACCCTTAACCATTTGAGTGCCAACTCGATCATAAATGCAATCTCAGAAGTCAGGTGGCCTTACTTAGTTATGAGGTGGTCACACATATGAGGTAGAACGTTGATTCATACGTGTGTGTGTGTGTGTGTGTGTGTGTGTGTGTATTCTGGACTGTCATCTAAATTGGGAGTAGGCGCTACAGCCTGTGGGCCAGTGTACCCTGTAGCCTGTTTTTTGAACAGCCACACCCATTTGTGGGCTTGTCTCTGACTGCTTTCTCTCTACAATGGCAGAGTTGAGTAGTTCCAACAGGGACCTTGGGGCTCGCAAAGCCTGAAATATTTACTGTCTGGCCCTTAACCAAAAAGTTTGCCACCTCTGATCTAAATGGAAACACATACCTTTAAAACTCTTCCAGCAATGATCTTACTGGTCCCTGAGAGCAGGGGACGATCTTACTGGTCCCTGGGCCCTCTCAGGGGTTCCGTGACATTTGATGGGAAACACAGGTCTAAGATATACTTGTTAGGAGTTAAAACTCAAGGTCAGTCTTACAGATGTAAAATGTTACTGACTTCCCTTTCTCTTGGATGACACTATAGTGAGTCCTCCCCGGTGATTTTTGGTAGAACTTGGCAAACTGCGGCCTGTTTGTCTAGGATAGCAGTAAGTGACTAGATGGCATGGATGCCACATGTCTGCAGTCGTTTATGGGTTTTGTCCTAACTCGTCCCTGGATCCTGAGTGAGTTCGTGAGCAGTGGGTTTTCGGGCAACAATATGTCTTTGTGAGCTGGTGCCCCAGCCCCTGTGCAGCCTGGCAGTCCCATTGGGCCTCAAGGAAGCGCCCACTGCTTTCATCTCAGAGCGGCCGCCTAGGGAACGCTGCCGGAGCTGTTTGTGAACCTGGCTCCCCTGCCTCTGGAGCCGCAAGCCTGCCGTTTCCCAGCAGTTGTTGCCCAGCTGTCTGCTGCTTTGTTACATTGTTTCAGGCTTTGCTTCAACCTGCTCTCCAAGTGTTTTGCTTGACCTGCCCCCCCCCCCCCCCCCCCCCCGCCCCGGGTCGGGGTCTGGGCCTGGCTTTAGCTCAGCCCTAAGCAGCTGTTTGGTATTCTTCTGGTATCTAGTTCTCATGGGGTCGGCCCACTGGTACTGATTTTCTGTGATTGAGGTTTTGGCACCTACAAAGTGTCTGCGTCACTGCTTGGTTGTTGCCAGCCTCGTCTTGATGCTTTTTCATTCTCTGGGCTCCCCAAGGGGCACCCTTGATAAAATGTGTTCAGTAATGTGCTGGCTTTTTTCTTATTGGCAAGGAAAAAGGCCGTATGTTTCTGCTTTGAACTGGATTGCCATCTTTTAGAGTCTCCACTTGTCAAATGGTTGCGGTTTGGACGTGGTTGTCCTCAGGTAGAAAAATCGGTGTCAGGACCAGGGTTGCCTACTGCAGGATTACATCTGATTCTTAAACTTTTCAGGAGTCTTGTTAACTTGTGAGGCTAGAAGTGTAAGATTTACAAAGCAGTCATACCTGGCTTTTCAAAATTTGTATCTCGAAGGTTGGTTTACAAATTTAAAATAATAGATAGATTAATAGATAGATATAGATAAAATGGATAGATAGATATAGATAAATAGATATAGATAAATAGATATATAGATAGATAGATATTTATCTATAAATTTATCTATATAGATAGATAGATATTTATCTATAAATAGATAAATAGATATAGATAAATAGATAGATATAGATAAAATAATAGATAGATTAATAGATAGATTAATAGATAGATTTTCCACTCCTTACTGAGTGGAAAATGCTGCCTTTGGTATTATTTTCAAGAGTTAATTTGAAGAATAACTAATTATGTTTGCATGTGAAATGAACTTGGGAGGCCTGATAAGTAAGTAGAATACATTTTAGCCATTAGCCACCTGTTCTGCTTAAAAACACCACCAAATAACCTGTTCATTTGATTTTCAATAAGGACCTATTAAAAATTCTTAACTCCTAAGCCAGGTAGTAAACAGTTTCTGTGAAAGCAGACGTCTAGGTAGAATGGTTTTGACCTGGAGCTAGTGAAATCAATTAAAAAACATTAAGCTAGAAGAGACACATTAAATCAACCACATATTGTAATACTTGTTTAAAGGGTATCACAATATTCTGAGTTTGGGGAAAGTTCAATCCTAATGTTAAATTTTATGAGTAGATATGTAATATATATGCATCTATACGCAATTCTCTACTTGCCATAAGCCAAAGAAGAAACAATCAATTTACAAATAGCACAGAGGCAGTAAATTTGTTGGCAGCAGTTCTAGGCCTGTTGTAATTCTGTAGTTTTTTCAATATGCAAGTGGTGAATTGATGTTGCTCTGAGCCAAATACATGGTGATATGTGAACGTGTCCGAGCACTTACATTATGTAAGGCTTGGAGGTATTTAGATATCAGTGAAATACTTTATGGGAGTAATAGGAAAATGTGTACTGTTGAAATCATATCCATAAAATCAGTGTTTATATTGAAGTTACCCTCCCAACTCACATTTCAGATTTAAGGGTTTGGCTCGGTGCTGTGTGATCAATTGAGACACAGTTCCCAGCTGGCAGGGGTTCATGTCTGAATCTAGACATCTTATTGGCTCTGCTCTAATCACATTGATCATTTTGAGCTACATCAAGGAGAATGAGGCTTCCAACATGGGTACCCTGTTTTCTTCCACAAAGTTCAAAGTACATTACAGTCTCCCTCTTAGTTGTTCCTCTTTTGATCCGGCTGTCGTAGCTTGGGTTCTTTCTTCTTCTGCTTGGACTCTTGCTTTTGCCAGCATGCTTCTTTCTTTTCTAGGCAGCCCAGTATTTCCATCTCAAGTCATTTCCAGCTCGCCTATTGTGTACTTAACTCAAGATCTGAATGAATCATGATCATTATGAACATAATACCTGAATAATGCATTAAAAAGAGAAATATTTAGAAGTATACTTAATTCTCCAGGGGAATAAGAAATTGAGAAAATGGGCTAAGTATTTCTGTTAATAAAGGGAAGAAAAATCAAGTATGATGGCTCCTTGACTAGTGGGAGTCCTTGAGTTTATTCCTCAATTTTTTACTCTCTGCCAGTGTTACAGGGGGCAAGTCAGTGACTTGTCTGAAGCTGGGCTTGCTCATTTATGGAGAGGACAGTCATTCCTGATCTCATAGGGTTGTCATGAGCATGAAATCCAGTTCAGCTTCATACACTTTAATTTTCTGTCTAATCCGTCAGGTGCTCTGTTAGTGGAATGGCATGCAAATGGCGAAGCGTATGGATTCATGGAGGAAATGTCGGGTTTTTAGGACGATGGAAACTTCAAAACTGTTACTGCAGAGTTTTGCATGTGTCTTCAGCATGGATAATGGTAGATGAAAAACGTCAAGCTGCCCAGGTTGTTGATCAGGAGGAAGTAGTGTGACTTAACGTGGGGTTCAAAGATGGACTTCTTAGTAGTCTGAAGATGGAAACTAGGGTCAGGGCCATGGTGCTCTAGCTGTTAGCTTCAGATCTTCTGGGGCCATGAGTTCTTTAGAGAAGAAAGTAGGCTCTGATTCTGAGGGTTACGTGGAGAGTGGCATCATACTGGCAGGAAAGTTTTAGAGAATGGTAAAGCTATGTGGGATATAAATAGTATTTGGAAAAACTCCATAAAGATATTTAGGCATGAAGTAGATTATTATATCTTTTATTTTTTTTAATTTTAAAACATTTTTGGCTGTGTCGGGTTTTCGTTGCTGCACATGGGCTTTCTCTAGTTGCGGTGAGTGGGGGCTACTCTTCCTTGTGGTGTGCAGTCTTCTCATTGCAGTGGCTTCTCGTGTTGTGGAGCATGGGCTCTACGTGCGTGGGCTTCAGTAGTTGTGGCAGGCGGGTTCAGTAGTTGTGGCTCACAGGCTGTAGAGGGCAGGCTCAGTAGTTGTGGCACATGGGCTTAATTGCTCCACGGCACGTGGGATCTTCATGGACCAGGATTGAACCCATGTCCCCTGCATTGGCAGGTGGATTCTTAAATGCTGCAGCACCAGGGAAGTCCCTATTATATCTTCTTAAAAATTAAATTATGTGCAAAATATCATAGTAAGTTCTTTACATATTTCATTGCAGTTCATCCTCTCAATCCAATAAGGCAGTTATTATAAACATGGAAACAGGTTCTGTGAGGTTAAGTAATTTGCCTGAGGTCATTGGCCATTAAATGATGAGTGAGATTTGAAACCACACATGTCTGTCTCTGAAGCTCAGGCTCCTGACCCCCTCTATGAAAGCGTCGGAATACACGAGAGTTCGGGAGATCTGAAATTGAATCCTGTTTTTTCCCACTAACTGTGTTAGATTGCACAATTTACTCAAAGAAGTCTTTACTTTTTATTACCCCATCTTGTTATTGCAGGGTACACAGAGATGCATTTGAGTGAATTCTGCTTTCAAAGCAGCTTTTTTTTGTGTGTCGTGGATCCCTTTGTCCATCTGTTGAAACCTATGGACTTCTTCCTAAAAAATTGTATTACTTGCATAAAATAAAACATATAGAAGCCCCCAAATTGAAATATATTTATCAAAATACTAAAATAGCAAGTTATCGTATAGTGAAATATATCCTTCTTTATTAATCTATTTAATAACAAAACCAGGTGGTAGATCCATTAACTGCCGTAATATGGAAGTGGTGATGAGGGTAAATGATCTTTTGAGAAATTTGCAACAATTGTACTGTGATAGAAAAGCATCTGTGATTCCTACTGGTGATGAAATCACTGCCATGGTTAGTTGCCTTTATTCAGAATTAAAGGCATTGCTAAGTTTCTTTACGACTAGTGAAAGCTAAGATGTACTTTTTTTTCCGTCCAAGTTCATGGGCTCCTTAAACTCTCTTTGTGCATTCCAAGATGAGAACAGGATAAGAAGACACTTATTAAGGTCCTGTGAGGAAACATTGCAGAAAAGAAGGATCATCAGCAGTATTGAGAGCTCTAAGATTTCTTGGGCTTTCATCTCTCTAAACCTGGAAGAGTTTGGCTGGAGTCAGTAGCTTGAAGCCTGGGAAGGGACGTGGAAAATCATAATCAGAATCCACCATCAACTTCCATTAAAACCCCTAAGCTTGGATATGGGGAGGGGGAAGGGTGAGCTGTAACAAAGCGAGAGAGAGGCATGGACATATATACACTACCAAACGTAAGGTAGATAGCTGGTGGGAAGCACCCGCATAGCACAGGGATATCAGCTCGGTGCTTTGTGACCTCCTGGAGGGGTGGGATAGGGAGGGTGGGAGGGAGGGAGACGCAAGAGGGAAGAGATATGGGAACATATGTATATGTATAACTGATTCACTTTGTTATAAAGCAGAAACTGACACACCACTGTAAAGCAATTATACCCCAATAAAGATGTTAAAAAAAAACAACCCTAAACTTGTAGTTATCCAATACGGGATCATATAGGCTAACAAAATGTTGAGATTTTGTTTTGTCTTGGGTTTTGATCAATAATTACATAAACTCAGGGGTCTTAGCATTGAGTAGCTTATGTTTGTCAGAAAATCTGATTGTTAGCTTTGATTTTGGTTAATAAAATTGAAAGCTGCATTGTGAAAAGACAAAGTTAGGTGTAGAAACTATTTGAAAGCCAGGCCTTGGGTTGAGTGCAGGTGGATATACTTAAAGGGGCCTGTGGAGAAAGTACTGGAAACTGCTGATTTGGATAACCTCTAATACCTCTTTTTAACTCTGATTCTTTCACCCAAATATCCTTGATATTTATGGCGTATTGAAATAAGTCTAGTTTTCCGTGGATTCTGATGAAAGACGTGAGAAAAATGAAAACAGATGGAGAACCTGAAAAGTAACTCTTGGTTGATTGACAGTTAATGTGGAGAATGCTTTAGAAAGGAAATGAAATGTTGTCTCCAGCAGATGGAAGTGTGTAAATTTTTCTTTCACTTTAGAGCTAGAATCACTGTGAGTGGTATTGTTTCAGAATCAGAAAAATAGAAAGAAAACTGGTATGGTTATCATCACAGGTAGGGGGAACAGAAAGGGTTCACATTGTTACTAAAGGCTCATGCCCAAAAGAAAAGCCTCCCCTCGGAGATGTGGGTCTTACCCCTCCTTCCTCTTTCTCCCCCAACATCCTTTGTCCTCAGGGAGCACGCATTACCTTTATCATCTTCCATTTTCCCTCCTCCCTTCCTGTCCTTTCATACCCTTTTTCTCTTTCCTCTCCCCATTTCCTCTCGCTGCTTCTCCCTTTCCCACACACCTTCCTCTCTCCTCTATACTTCCCCACCCCTACCCTTCACCAAAGTCAAGTGATGCTGAACTTGGGCTCAAGAAGAGCCACTTCACTGAGTTGATGGCACTGTGAGAGCTTCTTTTTGAGTATTACCTCATTCAGCTCCGGACAGAGAAGGTATCTCCAAATCATGCTTGGTGATTCATGACCGGGCATCTGATTAACAAAGTGATACTTGAGCTGAGCTTTGGGAAAGGCAAATGGCTGTCTCGGGGGTGCTGTGAACTGACTAGCTTGCCTGAAGCCCTAAGACTGTCTCACACATTGAGAAGACCGCAGGTTGTTCAGAACGACCAGTACCAAGGGCATATTTGGGAGACTGGGCAGGGATGGAAATACAGAAGTAGGTAGAAATCAGTTTGTGACGGGCCCTAACGAGCTCAACTGAAAGCTGGGGGGGCCCTTGAAGGAGAGAGAGATGATCAGACTTGCATATTAAGAGAGAATCCTCTGACAGAAGCAGGATGGATTGGAGGAAAACACCACCGAAGGTAGAGAGAACAGGTAGGAAGCTTTTGCACTAAATCAGGAAAAAAAAATTGAGAACTGTGACTAAAGCTCAGGGAATGAAATAAAGAGGCAGATTCAAGGGAGGGAAGAGGACTCTAGAACTTGCTGGCTGGATGTGAGAATGGGCAGGAAAGCATGAAAGAATTTGTGGAAGTTTCTGAAAACTGTCTGGATACTGAGTGTTCTCTGCATGAAGAGACTTAGGAGGAAAGCAGTTTTGAAGGGAGAGTTCATTTTTGGACATGTTGAATTTGAGGCTCGGCTGACATAGAATCTGTAGTAGACAGCAAACCATAGTAGGGTATTAACTACTTTAAGTTAGTGTATTGTGCCTTTGACATGAGCCAGCCAGAGTTCTAAGCACTTTACGTGGATTATCTCATTTATTCCTTATAATAGCTCTGTGAGATACAGGTAAGATCATCGTGAGGCAAATGAGGCATAGCAATGTTAAGTGATTTTACGTATTTAGACAGTGATAGAATATTGTGTGATTCCATTCATGTGAAATGCCCAGAAAAGGCAAATGTCTATAGAAAAGAGAAAGTAGATTAGTGGCTTCTTGGGAGTGGGAATGGGATTAATGCAAATAAACATCAGGGATCTTAAGAAGATTGTGAAAATATTCTCAAACTGATTGATCGTGGTGGCTGCCCCACTCAGTAAGTTTACTAAAAATCATTGAATTGTGCACTTGAAATAGGTGAATTTTATGATATAAAGTAAAACTCAATAAAGTTGTAAAAGATAGTGCTTGGAGTTGGGATCATTATAAATATTTTATTTTAGCTGTTGTTTTCACTGGACTGTAAGAGAAAAGCGCTCTTAGAGGTATAAGGCATGTCAGAGTGCTTCAGAAACGGCGCCCTGAAAATTGTGCCTGGACTTAAAAAAAAAAAAAAAAGATGCTTTTGTCTTTTTTTTTTTTAATGCCAGTCCTTCAGCTGTTTGCTTGTTTAGGATCTGTGAAGCATTTTCCTGTTGCCTCTTGTGCCTTGCTGTTTCTGGTCTCCTTTGGGATAATGTGCAAGATGGCTAAGCTGGCTTCTGCCTCCCCCAGATTCACCTGTACTTGCTCCCTTCCTTCTATATTCAAGATCTGTGTTAGGCACTAGGAATTTAAAAAAAAAAAAAAAGAAAGCAAAAGAAGATAATTAAAATATTCTCATAACTGGCATTCTAAAATTAAATAATAAAAATGACTCCGTGGGACTGAGTCTTCCCTTAGAGAAACCAGGAAAGATCTCTACAGGATTGCTCCTCTGTTTGTTGGTCTTGGTTTGTTTCTTGTCTCATGGGACTTGAACATAAGTAGGACACAACCTTGTTTAGAAAGTTCACATTCTGTTACCATCAATGCAAAGGGTGCCTCGTGACTCTATTAGTGAAGATACCTCTAAAAGATAATGACAACAAAAGCAATTACTTCCTCCTCTCCCCCTTGCCACTCCCTCCCATATCCGATCACATTATTATCCTTTAGTTTTATTTTTGTCATTATGAAATAGTAAAAATTAAATTATCCAATATTATGTAAAATTGAATAGAAGAGGGATACTAGGTGGTTTGGTTCTTTTGCTTTATTTCTTTTGGAAAACTCGGTGTGTAAATCATTCTTCTTTTTGTTGTTGTTGGTCAAATGAATCCAGTTTTGAATGCAATAGACTTTTCTGGTAAATCTTTGGCAAATCTGGTACATCTTTGGGCAAAATGTCAACTTTTCATTATATTTTATTACACAGAATGTAAGTATTGTGTTCTAAGGAACAAGCTTTTACTTCTGATCGTCTATTCTTATTTGCGCCATCAGAGAATGGCACAAATTGCTGGTGGTAGAATTAAAAATGATAATGGTGCTATTATCAGAATTAGTGGACGCTTGTCAAGTTTTAATGGTGCATTCATATTTGGATGCTTTGGAATATTTGGTAAATTGTTTCTGCGAGTGCCAGTTACCTGTGGGGACAGACATATGTCAGGTGCCTGGATTTATCATTGAATCAAGTAGAGTGGTCTTTAAGGCTGTGCACCACAGTACCCTGTGTTGCATCATTCATTACGTAGAAAATGAGGAGGTTTATACGTAAGACCGAGACTTAGTTATTGAAATGCCCATGAGCCTTTTCTGCTTCTCATACAAGCATTGTTCTTTACACAGTCTGTTGAGAAATTAACATATTCGTATTTAAAGCATCACAGATGTAAGGGTGGAAGATGAGAGGGTGATTTAGAATGCTGGGGTGTTTGTATCCATGAGGAATTTATCACCCCTACCCTGGTATGCCTGGAAGTTGAGGACCTTAAAGCAATTCAGTGATAAAATTCTTCACCACCTTGTGAACCTGCTCCCAAGGCAAATTTATTATCTGCTGATTTTACTCCTAAGAGTAATAGGTGAAGGGTAATTTTATATTATGTACTTTAAGAGACTTATCTTAGGCACCTAAATTGAGCAAATAAAAATCGGCTCTTTAAAAAATTAGAAACAATTGGAAAATCCAAAGCAGGAAATGAACAACACAAAACACTTTGAAATCTTCAAGGGACCTCTTTTAATTATCCAGAGGGCATTCATTCAGTAAATTGTTTAGCACTGACAATATATCAGGCATTTTGTACATTTCTGAAGTTGTAAATTGGCAGCCTAGTTTTTTGGTTATTCTGAATTGTGTTACAAAAAAATAAAAAGCAAAGGAAAACAGAGCAAAACAAAAAAACAGTAGGTAGCCAACATCTAAAAATTAGGACACTTTACTCCCCGGTTCATATTTACACCTTTCTTAATTTAAAAAAAAAATTAAAAAGAATTTGACAACTGCGGGCTCATATTCCTGCATGGAACCAATTATCAGGAGCAAAAGAGTGGCTGCCCCCTCATTACCAGTTTTATAGATGAGACAATTTAAGGAACGCTGTTAGGCAGCATCCCCAAGGACACAAAATGGGTTGTTGTGGAGTTAGATTTCAAACTTCATCTAATCCAGTTAAAAACCAAAAAAGCTCCTCTACTCTTTCATGTTGCAGAGTATTGTGGAAGTTGCAAAGCAAAGCAAGATAGAAACTAATATTCCCTACATGTGGCAGTGCTTTAAATCTATGAAATCTGAGCTTTCCTAGTATATCCCAACAATAAACCTGTAAATCCAGGCCAATGTTTTAATTCCCAGGTTTCAGAACGGGGAACTCTGGAGGCTCAGGGCATAATTTACTTATGGTCACAAGTCTGCTAAGTGACCGTGTTGGATTAGAACCCTGGTCCCCTGGCCTCTGGTGCTGGAGCTCTTGGTACACAATGAAGGTCAAGAGTTGGCCAACAGTTTGAATATAAAGCCTGAACTCAGAAAATATGTAATTCTTAAGTGTAGTATGAACCATATGGCAGTGCCATTTTGTCTATCAAGAATGGTCAAAGATCAGCAATTTCATGTGGTTTAGTGAGTACTTCTAAAGAGATCCACCTATTTATTGTGATTCTTTTTGTTTTTTTTTTTTTTTTGACTGCATTCAGTCTTTGTTGCTGCGCGTGGGCTTTCTCTAGTTGTGGCGAGCAGGGGCTACTCTTCGTTGCAGTGAGTGCGTTTCTCATTGCGGTGGCTTCTCTTGTTGTGGAGCACCGGCTCTAGGCGCGTGGGCTTCAGTAGTTGCAGCATGTGGGCTCAGTAGTTGTGGCACATGGGGCTTAGTTGCTCCGTGGCATCTGGGATCTTCCTGGACCAGGGATCGAACCTGTGCCCCCTGCATTGGCAGGCGGATTCTTTTTTTTTTTTTTTTAACATCCTTATTGGAGTATAATTGCTTTACAATGGTGTGTTAGTTTCTGCTTTATAACAAAGTGCATCAGTTATACATATGTTCCCATACCTCTTCCTTCTTGCATCTCCCTCCCTCCCACCCTCCCTATCCCACCCCTCTAGGTGGTCACAAACCACCGAGCTGATCTCCCTGTGCTATGCGGCTGCTTCCCACTAGCTAACTACCTTACATTTGGTAGTGTATATATGTCCATGCCACTCTCTCACTTTGTCACAGCTTACCCTTCCCCCTTCCCATATCCTCAAGTCTATTCTCTAGTAGGTCTGTGTCTTTATTCCCGTCTTACCCCTAGGTTCTTCATGACCTTTTTTTTTTTTCTTAGATTCCATATATGTGTGTTAGCATACGGCATTTATGTTTCTCTTTCTGACTTACTTCACTCTGTGTGACAGACTCTAGGTCCATCCACCTCACTACAAATAACTCAATTTCGTTTCTTTTTATGGATGAGTAATATTCCATTGTATATATGTGCCACATCTTCTTTATCCATTCATCTGTTGATGGACACTTAGGTTGCTTCCATGGCCTGGCTATTGTAGATAGAGCTGCAATGAACATTTTGGTACATGACTCTTTGAATTATGGTTTTCTCAGGGTATATGCCCAGTAGTGGGATTTCTGGGTGGTATGGTAGTTCTATTTTTAGTTTTTTAAGGAACCTCCATACTGTTCTCCATAGTGGCTGTATCAATTTACATTCCCACCAACAGTGCAAGAGTGTTCCCTTTTCTCCACACCCTCTCTAGCATTTATTGTTTGTAGATTTTTTGATGATGGCCATTCTGACCGATGTGAGATGATATCTCATTGTAGTTTTGATTGGCATTTCTCTAATGATTAATGATGTTGAGCATTCTTTCATGTGTTTGTTGACAGTCTGTATATCTTCTTTGGAGAAATGTCTGTTTAGGTCTTCTGCCCATTTTTGGATTGGGTTGTTTGTTTTTTGGTTATTGAGCTTCATGAGCTGCTTGTAAATTTTGGAGATTAATCCTTTGTCAGTTGCTTCATTTGCAAATATTTTCTCCCATTCTGAGGGTTGTCTTTTGGTCTTGTTTATGGTTTCCTTTGCTGTGCAAAAGCTTTGAAGTTTCATTAGGTCCCATTTGTTTATTTTTGTTTTTATTCCCATTTCTCTAGGAGGTGGGTCAAAAAGGATCTTGCTGTGATTTATGTCATAGAGTGTTCTGTCTATGTTTTCCTCTAAGAGTTTGATAGTGTCTGGTCTTACATTTAGGTCTTTAATCCATTTTGAGTTTATTTTTGTGTATGGTGTTAGGCAGTGTTCTAATTTCATACTTGTATATGTAGCTGTCCAGTTTTCCCAGCACCACTTATTGAAGAGACTGTCTTTTCTCCACTGTACATTCCTGCCTCCTTTATCAAAGATAAGGTGACCATATGTGCGTGGGTTTATCTCTGGGCTTTCTATCCTGTTCCATTGACCTATCTTTCTGTTTTTGTGCCATTACCATACTGTCTTGATTACTGTAGCTTTGTAGTATAATCTTAAGTCAGGGAGCCTGATTCCTCCAGCTCCGTTTTTCGTTCTCAAGATTGCTCTGGCTATTCGGGGTCTTTTGTGTTTCCATACAAATTGTGAAATTTTTTGTTCTAGTTCTGTGAAAAATGCCAGTGGTAGTTTGATAGGGATTGCATTGAATCTGTAGATTGGCAGGTGGATTCTTAACTACTGCACCATGAGGGAAGTCCCTGCCATGATTTTTGATATGTTTTCCTTTATGTTTATAGAGATTTAACCTTTCATAGGAAAATGGAAATAGGAAGTTTGGGGCAAGTTTATTAAGATCCAGTTCGAAGTTGTGGATCCAAATAAGCATACAGACTTAGGATTTAGGCCTGCAAATACCGCATTCATACCCGTTCTGGATTCTGGAGAGTTTAATCCTGTTGATTACAAATAGGAAGCATCACTTTTCTATTTTGGCGTATATATTCAGAATATTGAGTGCTTACTACATTTGGAGTGATATGGAGCTTACTATATTTCTGTGGCTTTTTGATGATTATATTTGAAATAAGCCTGAATCATAAGATACATTAACAAGATAAATAAAGACTGCAAATGAATAAAATATTCATTTAAAAAGGTTTTACAGCCATCTCTCTATTTTGCAAATAGTAGACATTCAGGAAATATATCTAATGAATGAATGAAAATATCATGTAATACAGGTACAATTAACACTGGGTGAATGCTCTTTCCCTTCTTTATACCTAAATTACTCATGTAGTAGTTTTCTTTGGGTCTGATAGAGAGAACATGATTCTGTCTCTTTTAATTATGATGTCATAATGTAGGAGAAAGAGCACAGCTTTGGTGTCAGGTAACCTTGGGTAGTGTTCTGGTGCCATTGGTTTTCTAACTGTGTGACCACAGCAACTTATGCTTTCTCTTAGATTCTCATTTAACTGCATCATAGAAATAAAAACATCTGAATGTTAAGAAAGTTTGAACTGAAGTGTGTAAGTTTCCCAGCAAATGGTACATGCTAGATAAATGGTAGTTTTTATTATTTTTGTGGTTTGTTGAAAAGATTTTTATAATGAAATTTCTATAATTAAAGTGATTTGAATTTTGAAGTACAATGATTAGTTTACCTGATCTCTAAAATTGCATACTTTTTGCTCTGTTTTCTTGGTTTTTTTTTTTTTTGGCAATAGCTTTATTGAAATTTAATTCACATATCATACAATTCACCCATTTAAATTGTACAAGTCAGTGTTTTTTCCATTTCTTTATTTTTAATAAAAATTGTATATATTTTAGGTGTATAATGTGATGCCTTGATATATACATACGTAGTGAAATGATTACTATAGTCAAGCCCACTAACATATCTCCTCACATATTACCATTTTTGTGTGTGATGAGTGCACTTGAAATCTACTCTCAGCATTTTTCCAGTGTTCAGTACAGTAGTAAGTATAGTCATCATGCCTGTACATTTGATATCTACACTTATTTGTTCTACGTAACTGCAACTTTGTACCCTTTGACCAATAAATCCCCATTCTTCCCACTACCGCAGCCCCTGGTAACCACTAATCTACTTTCTGTGTCTGTGGTTGGATTTTTTTCTTATTTTTGGATTCCACATAAAAGCAAGATCATACAGTATTTGTCTTTCTCTGTCTAGCTTATTTCACTTAGCATATATTCTCAAGGTCCATCCATGCTGTCACAAAAGGCAGGGTTTCCTTCTTTCTCATGGCTGAATAATATTTCATTTTATACAGATATATATTTTTTTCTCTATCCATTCATCTGTTGAAGGGCATTTGGGTTGTTTCCGTGTCTTGGTTACTGTGAATAATGCTACAGTGAACATGGGAGTGCAGATATCTCTTTGAGATCCTGGTTTTATTTTCCTTGGATATATACCCAGAAGAGAGTTTTTAATATATTCCCAGATCTGTGCAACCCTCACCACAATGATTAGAACATTTTAATCACTTCAAAAAGAAACTCCAGGGGCTTCCCTGGTGGCGCAGTGGTCGAGAGTCCACCTGCCGATGCAGGGGACACTGGTTCGTGCCCTGGTCTGGGAAGATCCCACATGCGGCGGAGCGGCTAGGCCTGTGAGCCATGGCTGCTGAGCCTGCGCGTTGGGAGCCTATGCTCCGCAACGGGAGAGGCCACAACAGTGAGAGGCCTGCGTACCGCAAAAAAAAAAAAAAAGGTAAATAAAAAGAAACTCCATATCCTTTAGCTATAACCCCCTATGCCCTTATCCCCCCGTCCTATGCAACCATTAGTCTTTTTATATAGATTTGCCAGTTCTAGACTAGTCTTATAAATAGAATTATGTAATATGTAATCTTTTGTGACTGACTTCTTTCACTTAGCAAAATGTTTTCAAGGTTTAACATGTTGTAGCATACACCAGTACTTCATTCCTTTTTTATGGCCAACTAATATTTCACTGTGGATTCCATTGTATGGATACACCAGATTTGTTTAGCCATGCATCACTTGATGGACATTTGGATTGTTTCCACCTTTTGGTGATCGTGAATAGTGCTGTTATGAACATTCCTTTACAAGTTTTTGTTTGAGTACCTATTTTCAGTTCTTTTGGGTATATTCTTAGGAGTGGAGCTGCTGGTAATGTGATAACTCTATGTTTAACCAGTTAAGGAGCTGCCAGACTATTTTCCTAAGTGGCTGCACTATTTTACATTCCCACTAGCAGTCTGTGAGTGTTCCATTTTCTTCACACCTCATCAGTACTTGTTATTATCTGTCTTTGTCGTTCTTGTCCTTGCCGTGAATGTGAAATGGTTTATCCTGTTGTGGGTTTGACTTACATTTTCTTGATGACTAGTGCTGTTGAGCATCTTTTTATATGTCTCCATGTCATTTGATTATGACTTGTGAAGAGAGCAAAACCCTAATTTTTGTCTTGTCTTGTCCACCTCCTAATGGCTGAGGTGAGGGTTGGAGGGGGAGGATTTGTTTGAATCTAGAAAGCTCAGCAAAAGATAATTTAATAAATGTTTCTTATCTCTGCTGTGTTTTAGCTGTAAGTAGATCAAGAAAGGAAAGCAAGAATAAAACTAATTGCTCATCAAGAGAGGAGTTAAATATAAGTGGTTCCGATACGCATTTAAATTAGATTACATTTAATGAGAGGTTTTCTAAATGGAGTTAATTTGAAAGGACACACAAGTCATTGGGTTTAATCTGTGTACCTTCCAGCAAAATAGCTAGAATCCCTCCTCTCCCCTCCAGTTTCTGGTAAGTAAAAGTTACTCTCCAGAAGAGCATTTTATTTCTTTGTTTCCCATGCTTTCTGTGAGTGGCAGTGCTGGGTGGGTTCACTAGTGTATGCCATCCAGTGAGAGAAGAAACTCATGCTTGTTTAGTTTTCATCTGGACCAGAAAACATGGGCATTTTGACAAAGGAGCAGAGAAAGTTTTTTGTTTTTTTTTTTTTTTAAATAGATTTCTGCTTACTTCAGTCTTCATAATAGCTTCAATTATGTTTTTTATTTTCTGTTTTTTATTTTCTGAATTCCACAAATTCTCTTTTGGTACTTTGAGTATTAACATTTAAAGAATTGAGAAATGACTTCTTTATTATAGTTTCCTACTGAATAGAAGCTATGTCTACAATTACGCAATGAACCATTGTCTGAAAAAGACTCTGCATCCAACAGTTGACTATGAGGTAATTTCTAAAAATTGTGAAGAGGACAATTGACTGATTTTAGCAAACTCCTTGGAAAAAAAATTCCAAGTTAATTTTGGTGAGAGTGACAGAAATAGAGATTAAAATATGCAAGCTATTTAAAGTTATGTTGAAAAGTCATTGCCTTGCTCTGACTAAATTTCTGAGATTTCTGTGATGATATGTGTGACCATTTATGTAGGATGTAATATTTTTTTCAAAGTGCTTTCCCATCCTCTATAGTGTTTGACTCCTCATGAGAACTGTGTGGTGTAAATAGGCCAAGCAGTTTGTTTGTTTTTTTAAACATCTTTATTGGAGTATAATTGCTTTACAATGGTGTGTTAGTTTCTGCTGTATAACAGAGTGAATCAGCTATACATATACCTATATCCCCATATCTCTTTCCTTTGGCGTCTCCCTCCCACCCTCCCTATCCCACCCCTCTAGGTGGACACAAAACATGGAGCTGATCTCCCTGTGCCATGCGGCTGCTTCCCACTAGCTACCTATTTTACATTTAGGCCAAGCAGTTTTATCCTCACTTTGGAGATGAAGAAATTGAGGTCTCAAGATGGTAATGACCTACCCAAATCTGTCTTCTGGTTACAGCAAGGATTAGAATCTGGGTCCTCTGACATCATCAGTGCTTTTTCTCACACATTCTGTGGCTGTTTTCGCTTTTGCTGGATTGCTGCTGGAAGAACTACAAGGTTTTTTCCTTTGTGTATTTTGCAAATTGGTCATCAGCTCTCCCAACTCCTGCCATTATAAAGACTCTCCTAATGAATTATGCATCAGCATTTGACTTAAGAAAGAAAAATCAAAGGACTTGGATTTAAGTAGTATTCTCACATGGAAACATACTACTTCTTAAATGTTTTTCTTTTCCCCTAAAATTGTTTGTGAAAGAATGATTTAAATACTAATGTGAAACCTCATATAATGTTGCCACCTCAAGAGGATGTGATTTACTAAGCTGTGGAATAGAGATAGTTTCAAGAAAAATTAACTTCAGTGGCATTAAAAAAGTCTGTGCTAGTTCTTTCACCCTGATTTTACCGTGTCAGTAAAATGCATCCTAAGAAACAAAGCACATTTTGACAAGCATCCCTCACTTTCTGCCTCTTGTTACAATCCTTTGAATGTAACATGTGTTCCATCTAGCTCATCTGTAAGACTGTAGGTTTTTCATGTCCGGTGTTCGTTCATTGCATCTTCATAGCACCTACCACAGAGCCTGATACATCGTAGGCATTCATTAAATACAGGCTGCATGAGTGAATTAGGATTTATAGCCATAGAATTGAAGAGAAATATATAAATATAGCAATTATGACACCTCAAGTCTTATAATTTGGTGCAAGAGTGGGTTTGAAGCTGAGAGTTTACTGGTACGGTTAACTTACTCAGAAGCGGGATCCTGCTTGTGAGGGGAAAGCTTGTGGCATGGAGGTTTCCATTTGTTTCAATTTAGGAACTCCCACTGCAGTTTTCTGCTCCCTGTTAGCTGTGGTTGTGCAAGGCCTTCTGGGAGATAGGATCTAATATGGCCTTTTGTGCCTTACCAAACCAAAGCACAGGCTGGAGTACATTACAAAGCATCCTAGGACTTTTGAAAACACACCTAGCCTGCTCAGTGCGCTGAAAGGCAGAGTATAGGCTTTCTTGCCAAGCAACCATTTGAGTGCCAGCCTTTGTCACTTACAGCCCGAGATATTTCAGTTAATTTCTCTGCGGTCTGATTTCCTCATCAGTAAAATGAAGACACAAAGAGCTTCTGGATTTGTTATAAGAATCAATTATTCTTATAATTTATTAGGAGAATTAGTGATAATAAAGGTTAATTGCCCTGGGGAAGGAAAATCTTGTCCAGTTTCCTTCTGATGTAGCTCAGTTTTGAGCATTGAGACATACTAGCTAGACTGGAAATTCGGAAACAATCATTTATTAATGTTGGAGTCGTATGAAAGTGCCGTGGTGTGCATTAAGAATCTGTCGTTACCTTAATGAGGAGTGAAGGGAGATTGGCTATTTACTCAGAGCTTCTCATCTGGCAGTCTTAAATAGGAAGGACATAACAATTATGTTACTTGTTAGACTTGAAGGAAGTAAAATTGTTGGATGGAGACTTGGAAAGAGACTGATAATCAATTGTCAGGCTTATATTCCATCATACATCTTTTAGAGGTAGAACTGGTATGACTCTCTGAGAACATACGGCTATTATTGAGTGACGTTATCTCATATTTTGTTTCTTGTAGATAGCAGTATCCATTTATACTTACCTAGGAAAAATATTGAGTGACTTCATGACCTTTGATGGTATTATGCTTGTACAATAAACATCTCTCTGCTCTTGGTGTTGAGGAGATGATACATGTGAACCATAGGGAATCAGGAAAGGCAAAGGTCATTTTAAGCTAATGAATTTTTGAGAGCTCTTGCTATTAATTATCAAAAATTTCAGAATGTTCTTTTCTAGTGTAGGAGAGCAGGAAGGGAAATTATAAACTAGATTTAGAGCAAGAAGCCTTTTTCTTTATTTAAAAAAATGTTAATAATATGTCTTTTTAAAAAAACCATCAGTAGAAAATATTTTTGGAATACATCCAGATTTAGAAATGGAGTTAGAGGGAATTATTTTTTCAAAAGATCTTGCTAATCTGTGTATTCAAAGTAAGTTTTCTTTTTACCAGTCACTCTTCTAGACTTTAATTTTCTGTCAGCTTCCTAATAGCTGGAGGTGTTTTCATTAAGTGTGAATTTATTTGTTCTGAATATTAAATTTTCCTTTGATCAGGTTGCTTTAGAAAACTGAAATTATGATTTATGGATTTCATTTTTTCGATGAGTAGTTCACATGATTTGTCAAGAAAAATAGTTCTGGGTCTCTTTGCCCTTAACTGGAAGTGGTCCCCAATTGTTTATAGCGCCCACAGATTGAGATTAAAAACACAGGGAAAGCCATAGATGACTGAATAGTATGTGTGAAGCCTACCTCCCAGATGATGATAATGAGATGGTAATGACAGTGCGGTTCTTTTTCCTAGCAAAAAAACACTGAGTTTTTCACATGTGCCAGGTATTGGCCCAGGCACTTTACGTAGACTTCCTACTGACCCTGGCGGAAGGTTCTGTTGTTACCTGTATTTTACAGATAAAGAAACTGAGGCCACTAGATGTAATGTAATTTGCCCAAGGTCACATAGCTAGAAAGTTGCAAAGGCAGGATTTGGGCTCAGATAGTCTACTTTTAACCAATTATACCATACAACCTTTGAATTGCTCTGTATCCTTAGGAAAGTCCCTTTTCTTGACTGATACACAGTTGAGTGACCTGTTAAATAAGGAAAGTCTGATGTTTTCTTTGTTTGCCCTCTAATTCTGATCTTTTATGTTGGTTTTCTTCAAACAATTTAAAAACAGCACTTGTAACATTTATTTTCTTTTTTCCCGGTCATAATGCTCATTATAAAAAACAAACAAAAAATAGAGGCGTTAAACTGTAATTCTACTACCTCAAGCCTATCATCATTCTTAACCCTCTGTTATATTTGCTTCTAATCCTTTTTATATAGGTATTGATTTATCTCTTGCACTAAGATTAAACTACACTACTTATTCAGAGCCATTTGCATTCTGTCTGTTGGGCCTTTGAATTTTCCAATTTGATTCTCTTTTATTGGTGTGAACGAATCTTCTCCAGAAAAGACTGTCTCATTCTCAACACAGGGGATACACAACTTAAAAAAAAATCTACTTTTAATTCAAGACTTTACCCAGGAATCTGAGGGGTGGGGGAAAAGATCACTCCATAACACAGCTCCACTTGAAAGCACACCAGTGACAGGATAGTCCAGCAAGTTAAAAAAAGGAAAAGGAAAAAGAGAGAAAGGGAGGGAGAGAGGGAGAGTGGGAGAGAAAAAACAAAGTGGCAGAACAGAATATTAAATTACCATACAAGTTATAGCTGTTAAGCACTTTTATGTTTGTTATTTTGGTGTCTCCTTTTAACACTTGAGGTCGAGTTCTGAGAACCTAAATTAGGAATGTAAAATACCTCACATAGTGGCAGAGCCACAACTAAGGATGTGGTCTTCGTTTTCTTTTGATTCCTGCTGGTACCGGGAAGTCTCCAGCATTTGGAACACACACATCAGAATAACTGGAAATACCAGGCCCTCTTGTCCCCTCGCAGCCACCATTATCACTTAGCTAACTGGACTGCCTGCTTCTGGGCTGGCCCGCTGGTTTTGAGAACTTTGGTAATAGAGATGGAGGTCCTGCTCAGTTTCCTATTTTGTGTACCCCTGGAGCCTGTTAAACAGTAGGAACATTATTACTTAAAACTGGTTTTGAGATTATTTGACTTTCTTAATTTTTATAACAAGTTTGTTTTTATTAAAGTAATCCTTCTAATTTGAAAAGTCAAAGATACTTTAAGACTTTTAATGAAAAACAGACCCTGCCTCGTCCACTCCCTGTCTTAGAGTTGTGTTTCCCCCAATCAGCTACTTTCATCTGTTCGAGTTCTTCTCCTGGATGATTATCTGTGCTGGAAAAATAAGAGGGTGGCCCCAGGGCCACTTCTCAGTTATGTGCCCTAGGAAAGAAGTGGTGGTGGGTACCCAGCCCACAGCTCTGTCCACTTAAACAACATTGTTTCAGCAGCGACAGATTTTCGGGTCTCCAGTAAATGCTCTCAACTATTGCCCGTTCTCTTCAACTCATGTCCACTACAGAGATTAACAATCTTAGCCTATTGATTGTACGACTTTATATATGTCACATAAATATTCTTCAGTGAAACCATTAGTTTAAGAGTGAACTGGTTAAGTAATCTCAGAATCAGAGACAAGGGGATGAGAAAAATTTAGGGGAGACATCCTGAAAAGGAAGCTGTGACCATACCTCCTCAGTGCCCTTTACATTATTGGAGCCACCCTATCCTGTAGAATTCTAATGGGCACACTTGCAAAGTGAGATCTGCTTGGAAACAGTGAAATAAAATTTTCTAGGGAGGTAAAAAAATGAAGAAGTGCAGTATACAGATATCCATATTGCCTTTCCAAGTATATAAGTTGTTCTGATTAATGTGTTTGCACATGGAAAGCTATTGCATTCAGAGGAGCTCTGCAGCTATTCCTAGTAGCTTGTGGAGAAGCAGACATCTTCAATAAGGTAATTATTTTAAGTGCATCCGTAGCTATGTAATGCGCACATATGTTCGTAATTACAGTTGGCGAATTTAGAATCAATTCCCAGAGTTATCAGTGTTTATATATTCAACACATGAAAAAACAATCTATTGAATATTGGCTGCTACCTTTACAAATGTGCATTGTTTCAGAGCTTGCAAAGCACAGTACTTGATAGTTGTCCCCACTTAAATTTGCTGTGTAATATGTAGCACAGAAGATTGTGTCGGGCAACCTAACAGGCTTATCGCTGAACTGAGCGAATGTGACTTTGTAGGTTGCCAACGTGGGGCTCCAGAGTGTCTGGCCGTGTGGTGGTAAGGCTTGGCATGTAGGAGTTCAGGGTTTTTCCTCATCTTTTTAAGAAAGAAAATTATATGTTAGTGAGTACAGTAATATTTTCAGTAAGGAGAAATAACATGCTGTCAGGATATAATTTGTGAGAAGTATTTAGTAGGTCATATACAAATTTTAGAACAGTGGGGATATGGGGCTAAAAATTTATAGCTGTGCTCTTAAAACTGTAGGCATCAGAAGTCTCTATTTAAATCCTTGGTATATGTATTAATTTGTTTACTTATCAATTTGTTGAAAGTTTCAGGCTTGAACTATAAATAATAGGCTTCATTTTTGGCCAAGTCAAGAAAAAGAACAAATGTGGGATTTGGCAAAAGTAATATCTTAGCTATACAGTTTAGTTATGCATGTGTACTGCAATTAGACTGCTGTGTATTCAGGAGCTAGTAAACCAAGTTAAGTGTTTAGCTGGCAAGGTTCTATTTTATGAGGAATAGTGTGTGTAATAAATGACTAAATGGCTCAGCTTTAGTTCTTGGATCATGCTAATATATGCAGAAACAACATAGAGCCAATTCCTGATTAATAGGAAGTTTAATTTGTGAGTCATGAGGGCTTTCTCTTTTTCTTCGTTGTTCATTGCCTCGCCCCCTTCCCCTCTTATTTTCATGTCAACTGGGAGGTAATGCTTAGAAATGTTGGGGTGGGAGAGCAATGGAAATTTATTTGGTAGCAATTGTGGCTGGTATTTTTGGAAGCTAAGAATTGTTAAAATGTTTTGCTGGTGTTAAATTTCAGGATTTATTTTTTATGTATTTGAAAAATTATTCAGCCCTCTTTACCAAAGTCAATTTCAAGTTGACACTGGCTATGTAATACTGGTTCTGGAAGTTTAAAAATCTCTATCATGCTTTACTATAGATTTTTATACAGATTTTTGTCACAGTAAATGTCTCATTGGGGCTTTTAAAAAAATTTATTCTGGCTACTGTTATATTGAAGTGCAGCTATAACCTCTTTGCATTTTGGTTCTCTTGATCTTAAAGTCTCAGTGAACAATTGAACGTGGTAGTTACTCACAGATAGATGAGCACTAATTTAGGTTTTCAGCTGTGTGGAAGCATGGCTTATCTGTATTTTTGTAGATCACACAATTAAGTAATTTTATAGTTCTAATTCAAAATATTCCAGCACCTACCTAAAACACTGTTAGCTGGAGCTGAGGATATGCTAAAATACAGATTCCTCTTGGGTGCCATCCAAAAAAGGTTAAGTGCCCTAAGAGGACCTTGTAAGGGAATTTCAAAGCATGGATACTAATACCAGAATCATGTTAGTGGGCTGTATTTACATAATTATAACAATTAAAGGCTTTGACTAATATATTTTAAAAAATCTTAAAAAAGTTTTTTTTTTTTTGAAAATCACTTTTAAGATGGAATTTATAGTAATGGTCCCTTGTATTAAGGAGCTTTGATCCCACTGTTGGTGGGAATGTGAATGGGAACAACGTATTTTCTTTCTTTCTTTTTTTTTAAAAAAAAATTATTTATTTTATTTTTGGCTGCGTTGGGTCCCTGTCGCTGCATGTGGGGTCTCCCCAGCCGCGGCGAGAGGGGGCCACTCTCCGCTGCTGCGCCCGGGCCTCCCACTGCGGTGGCCTCTCCGGCTGCAGAGCACGGGCTTCAGGCGCGTGGGCTCCAGAGCGCAGGCTCAGTAGTTGCGGCGCACGGGGCCCAGCTGCTCCGTGGCACGTGGGATCTTCCCAGACCAGGGCTCAAACCCATGTCCCCTGCATTGGCAGGCAGACTCCCAACCACTGTGCCACCAGGGAAGCCCCCAAAATTTTTGATTTTAATTTTTCTTAGCATCTGTTTAGTTGCTTCACAATACTGTCCACTGGTGAAGCACTTTCCCTATTCATTATGTTTACATAAATGCAGTTAAGAAAGCAAGTTGAATAATAGAAATACAGTTAAGAAAGAGTGAATATTGGAAAATATCATTTATTTTAAGTCTGCTGAATTATAAATAATGAATTCATTGCTGTAAGGTGACGGTAGCATATATGTTTAAGGATGACAAAAATCATCACAAATTTTAGTGCTATTTGGGTTCAATAAACATGTATTGACAGCAGTTTCACTTCTGGGTGTATATCCGAAAACAAAAACAAAAACAAGAACACTAATTCGAAAAGATACATGCACCCTAATGTTCATAGCAGCATTATTTACAATTGCTAAGCTATGGAAGCAGCCTAAATGTCCATCAACGGATGGATAAAGAAGATGTGGTATATATATCTATATACAGACACACACACACACACACACACACACACACACACACACACACACACACACACACACACACACACACACATACTGGAGTACTATGCAGCCATAAAAAAGAATGAAATTTTGCCACTTGCAGCAACATGAATTGACTTGGAGGGCTTTATGCTAAGTGAAATAAGTCAGACAGAGAAAGACAAATACGGTATGATATCACTTATATGTGGAATCTAAACAACGTAACAAGAAATAATCAGACTCATAGATACAGAGAACAAACTAGTGGTTACCAGTGGGAAGATGGGGGAGGGACCATAATGGGGTAAGGGAGTGGGAGGTACAAACTATCGAGTGTCAGATAGACTACAAGGATGTATTGTACAACACGGGGAATATAGCCAATATTTTATAATAACTGTAAATGTAATGTGTTCAAAAATTGTATAAAAATAAATGAGATTACACACATTTTAAAAAAACATGTATTGAGTACCTACTATGTTACTAGGTATCACGATAAGTATTTGGGATTAAAAGATGAATACATACACAGTGTTCATGCCAGCTCCCTCCTTTGTGTAGAATTTAGGGTTATGGATGGAAGTCAACATTAAGCAGCTAATTCAGTGATTTGTTTTTCTTTTTGTGTGTGTGTGGCTTTACCTTTCTAAGAACTGCTTATGGGCAGTCAGTCTAAGTGATTAGGTTTACTTCTTACTTTTTTCTTCTTGTAAATGACATGCCTTTGAACATACTTCTCTTAGAAAATAGAAGTTTTTCTTTCTTTTTTTTTTTTACATCTTTATTGGAGTATAATTGCTTTATAATGGTGTGTTAGTTTCTGCTTTATGATAAAGTGAATCAGTTATACATATACATATGTTCCCATATCTCTTCCCTCTTGCATCTCCCTTCCTCCCACTCTCCCTGTCCTACCCCTCCAGGAGGTCACAAAGCACCAAGTTGATCTCCCTGTGCTATACGGCTGCTTCCCACTAGCTATCTACTTACGTTTGGTAGTGTATATATGTCCATGCCTCTCTCTCGCTTTGTCACAGCTTACCCTTTCCCCTCCCCATATCCTCAAGTCCATTCTCTAGTAGGTCTGCGTATTTATTCCTGTTTTACCCCTAGGTTCTTCATGACATTTTTTTCCCTTAAATTCCATATATGTGTTAGCATACGGTATTTGTCTTTCTCTTTCTGACTTAACTTCACTCTATGTGACAGCCTCTAGGTCTATCCACCTCATTACAAATAGCTCAATTTCGTTTCTTTTTATGGCTGAGTAATATTCCATTGTATATATGTGCCACATCTTCTTTATCCATTCATCTAATGATGGACACTTAGGTTGTTTCCATCTCCAGGCTATTGTAAATAGAGCTGCAATGAACATTTTGGTACATGACTCTTTTTCTCAGGGTATATGCCCAGTAGTGGGATTGCTGGGTCATATGGTAGTTCTATTTGTAGTTTTTTAAGGAATCTCCATACTGTTCTCCATAATGTACCAATTCACATTCCCACCAGCAGTGCAAGGGTGTTCCCTTTTCTCCACACCCTCTCCAGCATTTATTGTTTGTAGATTTTTTGATGATGGCCATTCTGACCGGTGTGAGATGATATCTCATTGTAGTTTTGATTGGCATTTCTCTAATGATTAATGATGTTGAGCATTCTTTCATGTGTTTGTTGGCCATCTGTATATCTTCTTTGGAGAAATGTCTATTTAGGTCTTCTGCCCATTTTTGGATTGGGTTGTTTGTTTTTTGGTTATTGAGCTTCATGAGCTGCTTGTAAATTTTGGAGACTAATCCTTTGTCAGTTGCTTCATTTGCAAATATTTTCTCCCATTCTGAGGGTTGTCTTTTGGTCTTGTTTATGGTTTCCTTTGCTGTGCAAAAGCTCTGAAGGTTCATTAGGTCCCATTTGTTTATTTTTGTTTTTATTTCCATTTCTCTAGGAGGTGGGTCAAAAAGGATCTTGCTGTGATTTATGTCATAGAGTGTTCTGCCTATGTTTTCCTCTAAGAGTTTGATAGTTTCTGGCCTTACATTTAGGTCTTTAATCCATTTTGAGCTTATTTCTGTGTATGGTGTTAGGGAGTGATCTAATCTCATACTTGTACCATGTACCTGTCCAGTTTTCCCAGCACCACTTATTGAAGAGGCTGTCCTTTCTCCACTGTACATTCCTGCCTCCTTTATCAAAGATAAGGTGACCATATGTGCATGGGTTTATCTCTGGACTTTCTATCCTGTTCCATTGATCTATCTTTCTGTTTTTGTGCCATTACCATACTGTCTTGATTACTGTAGCTTTGTAGTATAGTCTGACGTCAGGGAGTCTGATTCCTCCAGCTCTGTTTTTCGTTCTCAAGATTGCTTTGGCTATTCGGGGTCTTTTGTGTTTCCATACAAATTGTGAATTTTTTTTTCTAGTTCTGTGAAAAATGCCAGTGGTAGTTTGATAGGGATTGCATTTTATCTGTAGATTGCTTTGGGTAGTAGAGTCATTTTCACAATGTTGATTCTTCCAATCCAAGAACATGGTATATCTCTCCATCTGTTCGTATCATCTTTAATTTCTTTCATCAGTGTCTTATAATTTTCTGCATACAGGTCTTTTGTCTCCTTAGGTAGGTTTATTCCTAGATATTTTATTCTTTTTGTTGCAGTGGTAAATGGGAGTGTTTTCTTGATTTCACTTTCAGATTTTTCATCATTAGTGTATAGGAATGCCAGAGATTTCTGTGCATTAATTTTGTACCCTGTTACTTTACCAAATTCATTGATTAGCTCTCGTAGTTTTCTGTTAGCATCTTTAGGATTCTCTATGTATAGTATCATGTCATAACTTTGTACTGGCAATGCTTCTTGTTTCAAACTGATTTTCTCTGGCTCTTCTGAACACTTTCTGAGGAATCATTGACCTCTTCGATTTCTGAGGAGGAAGGACTCTCTACTGTCACAGTCACAGGAAATTCTGATGGGCCTTTAAGATCTTGGCCATGTGATCTGCTCCCTGCCATGTCAGATTACATCTTGTGAAGTTTACTCTCTTAAGAGTGATAGAGTTCTTTACACCTTGACAAATAACTGCCTCACCCAGCCGTGGCTGGAAGAAGCTCTGGATACAGATCAGGGGCAGAGGGTGCTCAGGAGCGGCGCCCAGTCCACCCAGCAGAGGCAGTTGGCTTTAAGTCCCGCAGGCCCTCCCACAGGGACGCGCGCAAGGTGGGCAGAGGCACCGAGTCCTGCAGCGCGCACAGGTCCTCACAGCGCGGGAAGAAGTCGGCCGTGGTGTTGCAGCGCAGCTTCACCGAGTGATCATGGCCCAAGCGTGGCCTCGGGGACACTGGCTGCGGACACGATGCCCGCACCCGCCTGGGGGCCCTGACTCACCTTCCGGCCCCTCGGGCGCTCACCGCCCCGCGGCTTCGGCCCCGCAGCGTGCGCAGGACCCGAATTGCAGCCAGACGACGCAGGGCCTCGGGCCCCAGCTAGGCCATCCCCTCCATGCCGCGCTCCCGCGCCGCCTCCCGCGGCGCATCACCGGCCCTTGGTGCCAGCCTCCAAGTTTTTCTTTTTCTTAATTGAAGTAAAGTTAACATACAATATTGTATTAGTTTCAGGTGTACAATATAGTTATTCAACATTTAAATACAAAATGATCACCACAATAAGTCCAGTAACCCTCTGTCACCATACAAAGTTATTACAATATTATTGACAATATTCCTTATGTTGTATCTTACATCCCCATGATGTACGTATTTTATAACTGGATGTTTGTACCTGTTAATCCCCTTCACTTATCTTGCCTCCCACTCCCTCCTCTCCCTTCTGGCAACCACCAGTTTGCTCTCTGTATCTATGAGTCTTTTTGTTTTGTCTGTTTGTTTGGGTTTTTTAGGTTCTACATATAAGTGAGATCATATGGTATTTGTCTTTCTCTGACTTATTTCACTTAGGATAATACCCTCTAGGTCCATCCATGTTGTCAAAAATGGCACGATTTCATTCTTTTTTATGGCTGACTGATATTCCATTGTGTGTGTGTCTGTGTGTGTGTGTGTGTGTGTGTGTGTAAAACATCTTCTTTATTCATTCATCTATAGATGGACACTTAGGTTGTTTCCATATCTTGGCTATTGTAAATAATGCTGTGATGAATATAGGGGTGAATATATCTTTTTGAATTAGTGTTTTTGTGTTTTTTGGGTAAATACCCAGAAGTGGAATTGCTGGATCATATGGTAGTTTTATTTTTATTGTGGCTGCACCAATTTTCACTCTCACCAACGGTGCACAGGGGAAGGTAGAAGTAGTTTTGAGGGAAGTCTTTTCAGAGATTATGATTTTGGGTGTCACCCTGATGGCAGTGATGAAGCTGGAAGGCAGGGCAATTGGAGTGAAGAGAAATAAAGAACGTGGTGACATTAAGGATATTTTGTCGGGGCTTCCCTGGTGGCACAGTGATTGAGAGTCTGCCTGCTGGTGCAGGGGACACGGGTTCGAGCCCTGGTCTGGGGGGGATCCCGCGTGCCACGGAGCGGCTGAGCCCGTGGGCCACAGCTGCTGGGCCTGCGTGTCTGGAGCCTGTGCTCCGCAGCGGGAGGGGCGCGATGGCGGGAGGCCTGCGCACCGCGATGGGGAGTGGCCCCCGCTCGCCACAGCTGGAGGGAGCCCTCGCACAGAGGCGGGGACCCAACACAGCCAAAAATAAAATAAAAATAAATTTATTAAAAAAAAATATTTTGTCTGTCTTCTTTGTGGGGCATACAATGCAAAAGTCATTCTATATCTAAACTTGTGTAGTTCTTTATAGATTATAAATTGAAGGTGAGATTATATCCAAGTAAATATCCCAAGTTTGCATAGTTGTGGAACTGGTCTTTGAAATGTGTGTTCCTTCAATTACATAACACGGTATACAATGGCAAAGTTTAGCCCACGAATACTGATTTAGGGCCCATGTTAGACGTAAGTTGCTTCTTTTTCATCATTGCTGTCAATACCTTAAATCTTTATTGAAGAACTAGTGTGCGAATTCATTCATCTCTTCAACGTCAGCTGTGTGCCTCTGACGTGTCTGGCCTTGGGCAAGTCACACCAGGGTGCGTGGGTTAATCCCTAGGCCTTGATAATGAGGAGCTCAGATGAACAATTATCTAATTGCCATGTTTTGTAATATTATGATGAAGTTATGCAGGGGTTGATATGTAAGTTTTCTATTGCTGCATAAACAGTTACTGTAAGTCTTAGCAGTCTCAGCTGTGTTCTCTGCTCACAGTCTAACAAGGATAAAGCATAAGAATCAACTGGATTTTTATCTGGAGGCTCTGGGGAAGATCTGCTTCCAAGCTCATTCTGGTAGTTGACCGAGTCCAGTTTCTTGTGGTTGTGGGTCTGAGGTTCCCATTTCCTTGCTGGCTTTCAGCTGGGGGCAGCGCTCTTCAAAGCTAGCAACGGCGTGTTTAGTCCTTCTGTTTCAGATCTCTCTGATATCCTGTGTCACCAGCTAGAGACACTCACTGCTTCTGAAGGAAGGGCTCATGTGATTATATTATTCCCACCCATATAATCACCCTTTTGCCTTGATCACAGCAGTGACACCAGGGGGCAGAGATTGTGAGGGTCATCTTAATATTCTGCCTACCACCCTTGTTACTGGAAACAGAAGAGGAACACCAAAATCCAATGAGAGAGGTTTAAGAATGGCTGTATGGCGTTGACGATTGCTGAGCCGGAGGAACACGTACTTGGGTTAAAGTCTAGGTCTCTGTTTATTGGCTTTGTCATTATTATCCCACCGATATTTACTGAAGGCCTGTGTTAGGAGAAAGTCACTGTCAGAGACTCGTTTTCCTCAGTCATAAAATGAGAAGAGTTATATTTACCTTGAAGGGTTCTTGTGAGAATTAGAGGTAATATAAATAAAGTACCTCACAAAGAGGGGTGCTCATAAGTGGAGCTATCAAGAGAGTATATTGGAAAGAGTCTGAGATTTGTTGCAGGTGGCAAGGAAATATTGACATTAAGTTAATTCACACATTCTGTCCTTCATTCAACAGTTATTTATTGAATCCTAAACAGCAGGCTGGAACTAGGAGGAAGTGAGGGAGATATTTGCCTCAAGCACAGAATTTTAGGGGCAAGGGGTAGTGCCAAAAACTCAGTAATAAGGTAAATTATATGCTAATTTAATATTTAAAAAATCAAATTAATGCCAAATCAAAATAATGAACCGAATATCCAAATAAAGGCAGAATCAGTAACCACTTGTGCTGAGCCATATTTCAGTCTGAGGCAAAAGGAGAAGTCAGCAGTGTAATACTGTTACTGAACCAAACTTAGGTCTGCTCACCCATGTGCAGTAAAGCCAATCTACTGACACCAGGCTGTGGTGAAGGAAAGAGCAGCGTTTATTTTAAGGCACCAAACAAGGAGTCTAGGCAGCTGATGCTCAAAAATCCTGAACTCCTGGCTGTGTTTCAGGGAAGCATTTTTAAAGACAGGGTGAGGGAGGGGTGTCACAGGGTGTGTGATCATCTCATGCACAGTTCTCTGCTTGGTTGATGGTGGGGTAATAGCGTGGTGTCATGGGGGTTAACATGATCAATTCTTGGGCTCTAGCAGGTCTGTGGGCTACGTGCTCATGATCATCATGTAGTTAACTTCTTCCATTCAGTAGGAGTTTCAGTATCTGTAAAACAACTCAGGAATGTGTATCAGATACTGTTATCTATGTACTTCAGGGAGGAACTAAAGATTCTGTGATTGCCATATGGAGGATTTACTATTTTAATTGTTACCAGTTCTCCTGGCCCAACTGCTCCTTTTGTTACTACCTGTTCATATCCTTTCAATCATTAATTCTTGAACCAGGCTTTTGTGACTCGGGGAAGGCCTGGGCAACTAGCTTTTCTGCAAAAAGAGACAGGCAGAGGACATAGAGGGGGTCTGTCCTGGGAGGGTCCCATAGGGTCCTGCTCAGTTACAATATTGATCCTGTGTTTATTTAAACTTTTTTTTTTTGCATTAACTTGATTTTTAAAATATGGTATTAATTCCTTTATCTTGATTACTGAGTTTTAAGTTTTGCACCTGAGATGAAAGCCTTTCTCACCTAACCCTAGCCCAGGCCCTGCTCACTCAGTATAAGTCTTTTCTTTTCCATTGAGGTACCTCGGAAGTGAGTGATAGAACATAAATGGTGGATAAATGGTACTGAAAATTTAATCAAAGTTAAACTTCACTTTAAATATTATTTTGACTACATTTAAATATTATTTTAGGTTAGCATTCTGGCATTCTCAATATTCTTCCATTTCCTCATTTATTAAAATAATTATCAACAATTGTCAAGGTGATTCACTTATTTTTTGACACACATGTCCTATGTATACAAACAGAATTTCTTTTGTCTTGGAGTTGCTTTAAACATCTTCCAGTATCAATAAAGTACCGTGAGAATGTTCATATAATGAAAAGCCTGCTAGTTTTGACTTTTTAAATTCATCTTTGATTTCAGTGGCTTTATAGTCATCATTGTTTTTAGCTGTTGCATTCTATTATGCATGCTTTCCAGTAATATAAATGGTGAGGGCAACTGCAACATAATATCAGAATAATTTTTTTTATTACAAACCTTTACCCCACTGTGCTTTTCTTCCTTGGCCTTGTCTGAAGAGGCTAACATTTTCTACGGTCTGGGCATTATTCCCATGATGGGTATTTAGTCCCGTGATTGCTATATTACTGCTAGCATTTTTACATTTCTGAGAAGTACAAACCAAGATTGCCACTTGCTGTTTCCAATGTATTCCACACAATAGACTTTACCTAAGAATAGACAGTTGGAAAAGGAAAATATTGGTTGCTTTCAGCTAATCCAAGATGAAATGAAGTCTTTAACTTGAAGGAACGTTCCAGCTGCACAGCCTTTAAGATCTAGTAGGGAGATGTATTAATCTCCCTTTTACCTTACAGATGAACAAATGCTCCACTTTTATACACTAATGTATCCATGATTTGAGACATTCTTAAATCATATGAAATGTAAGCAACTAAAGATTAGTTAGAATTTATGACCATTAAAAGAAAATGTCCAAGGGGAGGTAATATTGATTGATCCATTTAGAAATTGTGCTGAAGGGTGATAAGCTTTGAATGACTAATGCCGTGAGTCTTTTCCCTAATAAAATTTTGACTAGAGTTGTAAAATTACGGTATTGTTTAATCTCCATCCTTTTGAGAAACTTAAAATCACATTGATGTAACGATAAAGTTGAATGACGGTAAATATAACACTAATTTAGCCAAATAATTTCTTCCTATGTTATGTCCAACTGAACAGTCTAACGTGTGTTTTGTTTTAAATCTCAGGTCTGAAATGACACTACAGGGAGAGTCAAGTTAATAATTAAAATTGTTATGTGCAACTCTGTTTAGAAATGCATTTGAACCTACACTCAAAGCGTCCACACTGGGAGACTAGACAGTTCTGTTTACTGCTTTAGAGCAACCACTCTGTGGGAAACTTTTAAAAATAGCCATATGATTAATATATTTATTTAAAATGGCAGGCAGCTCTGCCTGCCCCAGGAAGGGAACAGGAAGTAGATGCCACTGTACGCAACATAATAGGCTTGCCTCTAGGCTTTGTTTATATACATATTGCAAATAGTTCAGGAAATAAAAATGGTTAAATAGTCAGAAGTTAAAGATTAAAAAAACACAGAACTTTCCATCCCCAGATTTGATTGATTGTGAAGAAACTTGAGGTTGAGTTAAATCTGTGATGCTCAAGCTTCCTGAGAGTAAGCCACAAGCACCCTATTGAGCTTTTCTGCATGCATTTTAAAGAGGGAATATATTACTCTCAATACCAGCGCCCAAAGGAAGACTATTCCCTGATGTCCTTCAAAGGATCACATTCAAAAGAAAGCATTTTAGGCAATGATGTGGAATAATAAATATATGTTGGGAGAAGGGAAGAAAGTGCATTGGTGTGGAAAGCAAGCTTTCAATTCTCAACTTTCCTAATAGTAATTTACAGGAGACATTGAGTTGCTCTGGTATTTTTCTTTTTGCCTCTCTTAGAAGTTTCGAAGAGTTCCAAGTTAAATAAAATACTCTAAGTCATTTGATCTAATATAATTAAGTACTTTTTTTTTCCTTTTCTATCCATTTGCAAGTTTGCAAAGGACAAATGGCAAAAATGATTGTGTTCCCTTGAATTCGTACGCCAGGGACGAGCCTATATTATCTTTAGTGGATAAAGGGGAGTGTCTTCTTTATTCATAAAACTACATCTTTCCCCAGGGTGAGTTGTTGGCCTGGATGTCACGGAGGAACTGATTTTTATCCTATGGTTTTAGCTGCTTTATCAGACTTTCTACCTTTCAGTTAGTTTATGAGAGTATTTCTTGTGATTTTGATTAAGAAGCGTGATCTGTTGCCTTTTAAATTTTGTGATCACTTGCTGAATACAGAGACATTTGCATTCCAAATCAACACACTAAGAACTGTTAATAGTTACTTATGTTCTCTCTTAAATAGATATAAGCAACAGGTTGGCTCTTGTGTTCATTTTAGTTTCATAGTATTTTTCAAGTTTTAATGTTGTATGATGAGTTTTATTTAAGACTTGGGAACATTTCCTCTGACTCACTTGGAATAAATTGTCTTTTGACCTAGTAGGAAAATGTAAGATTGAATATGTTCTCATTCATATGGAGTGAGAATTCCAGGTCACTCACCACCAAATATTTAAACATTTCGAGTCTATTGTGGCAGAGCAGAACCAACTATTATTGTTAGTTATTTTAATGTCAGTGATAGCTGTTTTGATCAGTGATGAAGACAATTAGTAAAATGATCCTTAGTAAGTCTTCACTTTAGTTAATTAAACATGATACATAGAAAGTTAATAAATGCTTGTTGTGTGAATGACTGTAGCAGTGATTGCAAAAATCATAGTGGCCAGTGTCTTAAACAGTGTCAGCTACGTGTTGAACACTTAAATAAGACACATCTCTGCTCTGTAAGAGCTCAGATTCTCCAGACTCTTTGTGGGTAGATGTGGCCATATGACTTTGTTCTGGCCAATGGGATGTAAGTAGAAGAGATGTGTGTAACTTGATAGGCCTCATTTTCTTTCCTTTTTCCTGCTGGCTGGAGTGTAGGTATGGTGGTAGGACCAGGATGGACCAAAAACCAGATGTTTTGAGTTGAATATAGCAGAGCAGCAGGATAGGATTCTGTCCGGGTCCTGTATTATCAGGAATCTGCCGTTTCTAGCACTGGACCATATATTTATGTAGATGGAATGAGATCCCATCTTGTGTGCGTCACTATTATTTTGGAATTTCTATTTATTTCTGCTGAACTTAAATATAATGAGATAAGTTTCTTAATCATTGGTCAGGAAGCCATATAGGCTAAATCAACTGAATAATGGATGAAAGGGCCATCTGTTAGGAGTAGCTGGGGTGTAATTAAGGCAAGTGTCCAAGGTTGTCTATCTTTATGTGGATAGGAGAGGCTAGATAGGGATCTAGGAGGAATGACTCAGAAAATCTTAAAGGAAAACAGGGGGTGTACTGGAAAGAGTACAAGAGGTGGCTTTACAAAATGTGTATCATAGAACCAGTATTGTTGCTTACTGTCCATCGAGCCATAGTCCCTTAAACTATGAAAGTGTGATGGATTGATATAAAGATGAAATGGAACATGTGTGGCAAGTTGCTTTGTAAACCATTTCCTGGCTAATTAGTATACTGAACACATATACGTAAGGGGATGAAATCATAAGGCAAATTTAGATTGTGCTTCCTACTATCCATTTAAAATGTATTCATGGGACTTCCCTGGTGGTCTAGTGGTTAAGACTTTTCCTTCCAATGCAGGGGGTGCGGGTTCGATCCCCGGTCGGGGAGCTAAGATCCCACGTGCCTTGCGGCCAAAAAACCAAAACGTAAAACAGAAGCAGTATTGTAACAAATTCAAAAAAGACTTCAAAAATGGTCCAGATTCAAGAAAAAAAAATCTTTAAAATGTATTTAAAGCGCGAAGTTTATCCCCTGTTTTTAATCAAAATTCTAGCAAGTCCTCTGACTTTCTGGTACTAGAAAGCCTTATAACCCCTTTGACCTGCAATGAGAGTCTCATTTGGGAAGTAAATCCTCTGCCTTTGGTGGACTTTGCTATGGAAGGGAATCTGCATTCTGGACAGGGGGAGTGTGATGAACGTTCATTCATTGCACCTATTAGTTCTAGGCTGAGGATACAGTAAGTAACAAAACAGAGAGGAACCCCTGCTTCTTGGAGCATACGTCTTTCTTCCTTTCTGTTTCTTCTCCTGTCTTCTGTCAAAGACTGTTCTGAAATATAAGAATCGTGTAAAGCGTCCACAGGAAAGTTCTTTCTGTGTGTGTTGTGGATTCACACTGGCTTTGCATACTTGAGACCTAGCAGCTACTCAGAGCTGAATCATTTTCTTATGGGTGTGTCTCTGAATCCAGCAGAGCCTTCCCTGCTGGGATCTGCTGACCACAGCTCCCCTGGAGTGTTTTGTGTTTCCCTCTGGCTGACACTTTCCCCTCAGCCTTTGTTTTTTTGATGGTCTGTGTCACAGTCTCTACCGGTGACCCTACCATGTGGACTTCTTGAGAAAATTCAAAACCGCTCCAAGCTGGCTCGACCTTCTGCCAGACCTGCTGCTGATCCACAGGGAACACTTGCCCATCTTTGACCTCCCTTTGGACAGGGAAACCATCGGTGCTTCCCAGGTATAGCATTGTCATGCCGCCCCAGGCCGCCTGATATGTCTCAGGTTAGGGACACCACTAAATGGTGACTTCCAACCCTGAGACAACATAACAAGCTTTGAATGTGTCCCTGAGGTTCCTCTTTTTTGAGGTGAAGGAGGCATCACTTTCCCCCTTTTTCTCCTCTCTATTACCCGACACTTTTGTGCCCACTACATCAGGGACGGGTCAGGTACTTCTGTGATGCACACTTTGAAATTTGCATTTTAGTTTGCACCTCCCTGTGTATCTCATATTTATCATCTGGGGCCTCGACCAAAACTTATTTTAATATCCAGTTACACCAGCTTTTCAAAAGTTATTTATTTGTATTCCCTCAAGAGGGCTTTCCTAGGGGTAGCTTTGATTTTTTTTTTTTTTTTTTTTTGAATTTCAGTGCATGGTTAAATGACTCAAACTCAGTCCAGATGTGCAGAGAAAATGAGAGCTTTTTTATTACTCTGTTAACTGATCTGGCCTTCCTTGCTTCCTGGATAGTAGGGAAGGGAACCACTACATAGTCAGGTAGAAGAAACTTAGTCCAATGCAATTAAGTCATATCTTTTGGTAAAATGGGAGGCTCTAGGTTTTGCCTTCCTATCTCTCTTCTCATCTTCAAGAAGTCATTTGGAGGGACTTCCCTGGTGGTCCAGGGGTTAAGAATCCGCCTTCGAATGCAGGGGACTCAGGTTCGATCACTGGTCGGGGAAGTAAGATCCCACATGCCGCAGGGCAACTAAGCCCGCGTGCTCTAGAGCCCATGTGCCACAACTAGAGAGAAGCTCGTGCCACAACTAGGGAAGCCCGTGCACCACAATGAAGAGCCTGCAGGCTGCAACAAAAGATCCTGCATGCTGCAACAAAGATCTCACGTGCTGCAACTAAGACCCGAGGCAGGGAAATAAATAAGTAAATATTAAAAAAAAAAAAAAAAAGTCATGTGGGTATATGGGAGAGAAAGTGAGACATTGGATAGAGGGAGAGATGCGGTCCTTAGATCTGTATGGATCTGTATTAGATCAGGAAAAGTGATTGCTAAGATGTAAGTGGTTCTGTCTTTCTATTGAGAGAATCTGGGCAGATCCCTTTGTCTGGATCCTAGTACTGTTCTTCCAGTCTACATATATTTCTTAGCATTTGCATTTCCCTTCCTGGGTCCCATAAAATTCTGGGTCCACTGCATACCATGGGGAGGTCATCATGAGCCTAGTATGGCCAGAGGGGATTGTCATGCCCCCAAATGTTTTGACGCTCCTCCTAAAGCACATCCCTTTCCCACTGAGTGCAGGACCACTGTACTTGACTTTCACGAGCTCTTCTGTGCTCTGCATCCTTATGACCAAAACCCTTTAAGGTAGAAGCAGACTTTCATTTACTCCCTTCTGGAGACTTCACCTATGTCATGTCAGCTTCCTTTATGTCTTCAGCCTCATGACTGAGCCTAAATGACACAAGGCTAAGCTTAAATGAGACAAAGATGTCTTTCAAAAATATTGTAATATTTACATTGTATGCCATCACTACATGGTAGATTGGAACATGAAGCAACTGGATAGTCCAAATGAGAAAAAATTAGTTTAGAAATAGCTGACTTCTAAAGAGGATGACTTTCCACTGTATCCTGTACATTCTTCACTCCCTAGATCCAGTCTATTTTTATTACCACTCGCTCATCATACCCTGACCATGTGACCACCTTGCCTCTAGTATTTACCCATTCTAGTGTATTGTGCTTGCTTCATATGTAGACAGTTACCTTTCTATGACTATTTTGACTGTCTGTACCTTTTCACCATCTTTATTATGAAATCTGTTTTGCAGCTACAATAGTTGCTATGTGGCATTTGGCTGGTTAATTCTTTCTGAGCCTTGGTTTACCCACTGGTGAATAAGGATAATAATACCTGCTTCATACAGTTATTGTGAGGATGAAATGAAAGAGCAGATATATAGCCTTTAGCACCATGCCAGGTAAGGACTACCAGGCACTCAGTTAGTGGTAGTTTTTATTATTCCTTTTCATTGCTTCCCAACACAAGCCTTCCCTTTCAGCTGGAGTGGTAGCGTTAGTCTCTTAAACATTTCGTGTCCCACTTTGCCTTTAGAATTCATTGCAAGTCTTATTTATTCTACTGGTGCCTTTCTGATAGTTTTATTTCCCAATAATCTGCCCTTTCTTTTAACTACCTTAACACTATAGAAAACATAACTCTCATAGCACCATAGAAGATAGGACTCCTTAGTCACAATGCATTGTGACTTATGTATTTCAAGTGTATATTTTGTATCTTTACTCATTGTTTCCAATTATTTTCCTGTTTTCCATGGTTTTCCTTAGCTGTTTCAACTAGATAGTATGCTCCTGGAGAGAAAAGTTTTGTTGTCTTTTTGCCCTTTTTTGTAATTAAGCAAGCATATATTAAAGTGCTTGGTAACCAATTGTTCCATAATATTTTTTGGAAATTTTGACTTTGACTACTGTTGACCAGCAATAACTATTAAATGGCACGTGGTAGACTTCCATAACCTTCTTTATGGAATATCTATCAAAAGTAGTATTTGTGTGTTTGAGAGAAATATTAGCAAATATTATGACACCCTTCTGAAGTGTGAACTTTTAGTACTCTCATCAAAGGGCATAAGAGTCAAGTACGGTTTCAGTTTGAAATGCTTTTCTTTGCAAACAATAGGAAACCTGTCTCTGGAGACTTTAAACTAAACACATAAGGGGTTTATTTTCCCCAAATAACAAGAGATTCGGAGGCCAGTGTTGGGGGCTGCTCCACACTGCATACCAGGGCCAGCCTCTCTCCTCCAGCATCCTTGGCATGTTGCCTTAGATCCTCACCGTGTCTCTTCATTCTTGCATGGTGGTCGTTACCCTTCTAAGGGTCAGGTCCATATTCTGGGCAGAGAGAAGTGGAGGGAGCAAAGTGTAGGAAAGGGCACATCTGCCAGGTATTTAAATTTTTTTTTATTTTATAGAGGCATCATAAACTTTTATGGAACTTCCACCTGCAAACCTCTACTTACATTTCCTTGCATGGAATTGTGCCACATGGTGACCCTTCACTGGAGGGTGGCTGGGAGCAGGGGGCTGACGGGGCTTGGGGCAGACACCAACAGCACCCCACCCAAATATTAAGCAATAGCTTAAGTAGTTATCTTCCCAACTAAAGCCCCATTTTTTTTTTTTTTTTTTTGCGGTATGCGGGCCTCTCACTGTTGTGGCCTCTCCCGTTGCGGAGCACAGGCTCCGGACACGCAGGCTCAGCGGCCATGGCTCATGGGCCCAGCCGCTCCGCGGCATGTGGGATCCTCCCGGACCGGGGCACAAACCCGTGTCCCCTGCATCGGCAGGCAGACTCTCAACCACTGCGCCACCAGGGAAGCCCCAAAAGCCCCATTTTGAAAGTGCCCTCTACTAGGTATCTCTCAGAAAAAGTAACTTTTTAGGCTAATGAAACTATTAATTTAACTTTCTGAAGGGGCATTTATACTTTTTTGGGGGGGATTCTGATGCTTGTTGGCTTTCTTTTTATTGTCCAAGACTGTCTGCAAAAGATATTGCAATCTCAGGTTTGGATTGGAGAAATGCTTAGAATATAAATCCAGTTTTATTTCTGGAAGGAAAAAAAAAAAAACCAGTAAGGCATCAGTGAGCATCTTGAAAGACATGACAGGGATTTATTTTCCCTTCTGTTCATGTGTGTGCCCTTTAATTTTTTCATTCCTCAAGCAGAGCTCAGGCAACCCCAAATTAAAGCAGTTCATGCCGTGCCGCACATGATGATTAAATCTGATCTGGCTGTTCTAGAGATGGACAGATAACAGTGTTGCAGAAAAACCTTTTTTGAATCTGAAAAGACGACTGTCACGAAGAATGCTCTAACTCCCATGTGTTACAAGATAAAGTTAAATTAGATCAGCTGAGGTCCTTTGCAGGTAGCGATCCCTTTAATAGTATTTGATATGTGTCGGACTGAACAGAAATCGTGTCCCAAGTGAAGTTTCATTATCCATGGGAGCCTGTTGTAAATACCAGGGTGTTGTGATGTGTGTTTAGCTAATTTCATGTCCTTTTGAAGCTGCTCTTCAATAGCTTGAAATGCGTATTACCAGTAAACATTGTGCATTAGCACACAAGAACCTAGGGAAAACACCACTTGCCCTTTGGTAATGGACAAATAGATAATAGAGGAAGATGAGAATTAATTATCTTTATGCAGATGTCACATCAGCCTGCAAAAGAACAGGATTATTTATGCTTTGGAAAAAATACCATTTTGTTTTCATGAAGATGCAAAGCAGACAAGTAGGGGCTCAAGAATAAATTATTTGAGTTGATATGAATTCCGTGGCGTATTCAGAGCATCTAGGAATATAGTGCATACTTTTTAACCTTCCCCCTTTTTAAATTTAAGAAATACTGCAAAATGCTTCAGCCTTCCGAATTAGGAACTGTGGCTGAATGATTTGTTTCTTTTGTCCTGCTCTTTACATGGGCCGTCTGTTTGCTTGTCGGCACTATTCAAGGTGTTGATCCTAAATTGTATTACTTATTGGCCCTGGCTGGAGAGGGCACTACTGTGCTACTGAAAGCATTATGAATCTTTGTAGAGAGGTCTTGCTTTTACATTAGAAGTTTCTTCTGGTGAAACAAAGAGCTTTAATTATAACGTTAGAAAAAGGTATGGGACGCTGGAGATTTGGAAATAACCAGGAATTGTATGTTCATTTTTTTTTTTAACATCTTTATTGGAGTAGAATTGCTTTCCAATGGTGTGATAGTTTCTGCTTTATAACAAAGTGGATCAGCTATATGTATACATATATCCCCATATCCCTTCCCACTTGCATCTCCCTCCCACCCTCCCTATCCCACCCCTCTAGGTGGTCACAAAGCACCAAGCTGATCTCCCTGTGCTATGCGGCTGCTTCCCACTAGCTATCTGTTTTACGTTTGGTAGTGTATATAAGTCCATGCCACTCTCTCACTTCGTCTTAGCTTACCATTCCCCCTCCCCGTGTCCTCAAGTCCATTCCCTACGTCTGTGTTTTTATTCCTGCCCCTAGGTTCTTCAGAACCATTTTTTTTTCTTTAGATTCCATATATGTGTTAGCATACGGTATTTGTTTTTCTCTTTCTGACTTAATTCACTCTGTGTGACAGACTCTAGGTCCATCCACCTCACTACAAATAACTCAATTTCATTTCTTTTTATGGCTGAGTAATATTCCATTGTATATACGTGCCATATCTTCTTTATCCATTCAGCTGTCGATGGAACTTAGGTTGTTTCCATGTCCAGGCTATTGTAAATAGAGGTGCAATGAACATTGTGGTACATGACTCTTTGAATTATGGTTTCCTCAGGGCATATGCCCAGTAGTAGGATTGCTGGGTCATATGGTAGTTCTATTTGTAGTTTTTTAAGGACCCTCCATACTGTTCTCCACAGTGACTGTATCAATTTACATTCCCACCAATAGTGCAAGAGGGCTCCCTTTTCTCCACACACTCTCTAGCATTTATAGTTTGTAGATTTTTTGATGATGGCCATTCTGACTGGTGTGAGGTGATATCTCATTGTAATTTGGATTTGCATTTCTCTAATGATTAGTGATGATTAGTGATGTTGAGCATCCTTTCATGAGTTTGTTGGCAATCTGTATATCTTCTTTGGAGAAATGTCTAATTAGGTCTTCTGCCCATTTTTGGATGGGGTTGTTTGTTGTTTTGATGTTGAGCTGCATGAGCTCCTTGTAGATTTTGGAGATTAATCCTTTGTCAGTTGCTTCATTTGCAAATATTTTCTCCCATCCAAAGGGTTGTCCTTTAGTCTTGTTTATGGTTTCCTTTGCTGTGCAAAAGCTTTTAAGTTTCATTAGGTCCCATTTGTTTATTTTTGTTTTTATTTCCGTTTCCCTAGGATGTAGGTCAAAAAGGATCTTGCTGTGATTTATGTCATGGAGTGTTCTACCTATGTTTTCCTCTAAGAGTTTGATAGTGTCTGGTCTTACATTTAGGTCTTTAATCCATTTTGAGTTTATTTTTGTGTATGGTGCTAGGGAGCATTCTAATTTCATTCTTTTCCATGTAGCTGTCCAGTTTTCCCAGCACCACTTATTGAAGAGACTGTCTTTTCTCCATTGTATATTCTTGCCTCGTTTATCAAAAGTAAGGTGACCATATGCGTGTGGGTTTATCTCTGGGCTTTCTATCCTGTTCTATTGATCTATATTTCTGTTTTTGTGCCAGTACCATACTGTCTTGATTACTGTAGCTTTGTAGTGTAGTCTGAAGCCCAGGAGCCCAATTCCTCCAGCTCCATTTTTCGTTCTGAAGATTGCTTTGGCTATTTGGGGTCTTTTGTGTTTCCATACAAATTGTGAAATTTTTTGTTCTAGTTCTGTGAAAAACGCCATTGGTAGTTTGATAGAAATTGCACTGAATCTGTAGATTGCTTTGGGTAGTACAGTCATTTTCACAATGTTGATTCTTCCAATCCAAGAACATGGTATATCTCTCCATCTATTTGTATCATCTTTAATTTCTTTCATCAGTGTCTGATAGTTTTCTGCATACAGGTCCTTTGTCTCCTTAGGTAGGTTTATACTTAGGTATTTTATTCTTTTTGTTACAATGGTAAATGGAAGTGTTTCCTGAATTTCTCTTTCAGATTTTTCACCATTAGTATATAGGAATGCAAGAGATTTCTGTGCATTAATTTTGTATCCTGTTACTTTACCAAATTCATTGATTAGCCCTAGTAGTTTTCTGGTAGAATCTTTAGGATTCTCTATGTATAGTATCGTGTCATCTGCAAACAGTGACAGCTTTACTTCTTGTTTATCGATTTGGATTCCTTTTCCTTCTCTGATTGCTGTGGCTAAAATTTCCAAAACTATGTTGAATAATAGTGTTGAGAGTGGGCAACCTTGTCTTGTTCCCAATCTTAGAGGAAATCGTTTCAGTTTTTCACCATTGAGAGCAATGCTGCCTGTGGGTTTGTCAAACATGGCCTTTATTATGTTAAGGTAAATTCCCTCTGTGCCTACTTTCTAGAGAGTTTTTATGATAAATGCATACTGAGTTTTGTCAAAAGCTTTTTCTGCATCTATTGAGATGATCATATGGTTTTAGTTTGTTAATATGGTGTGTCACATTGGTTGATTTGCGTATATTGAAGAATCCTTGCATTCTTGGGATAAACCCCACTTGATCATGGTGTATGATCCTTTTAATGTGCTGTTGGATTCTGTTTGCTAGTATTTTGTTGAGGATTTTTCCATCTATGTTCATCAGTGATATTGGCCTGTAGATTTCTTTCTTTGTGACATCTTTGTCTGGTTTTGGTATCAGGGTGATGGTGGCCTCATAGAATGAGTTTGGGAGTATCCCTCCCTCTACTATATTTTGCAAGAGTTTGAGAAGGATAGGTGTTAGCTCTTATCTAAGTGTCTGATAGAATTTGCCTGTGAATCCATCTGGTCCTGAGCTTTTGTTTGTTGGAAGATTTTTATTCACAGTCTCAACTTCAGTGCTTGTGATTGGTCTGTTTATATTTTCTATTTCTTCCTGGTTCAGTCTCAAAAGATTGTGCTTTTCTAAGAATTTGTCCGTTCCTTCCAGGTTGTCCCTTTATTGGCATATAGTTGCTGGTAGTAATCTCTTATGATCCTTTGTATTTCTGCAGTGTCAGTTGTTACTTCTCCTTTTTCATTTCTACTTCTGTTGATTTTAGTCTTCTCCCTTTCTTTCTTGATGAGTCTGGCTAATGGTTTATCCATTTTGTTTATCTTCTCAAAGAAGCAACTTTTAGTTTTATTGATCTTTGTTATTGTTTCCTTCATTTCTTTTTTATTTATTTTTGATCTGATCTTTATGATTTCTTTCCTTCTGGTAACTTTAGTGTTTCTTTGTTCTTCTTTCTCTAAAAGCTTTAGGTGTAAGGTTAGGTTGTTTATTTGAGATTTTTCTTGTTTCTTGAGGTAGGATTGTATTGCTGTAAACATCCCTCTTAGAACTACTTTTGCTGCATCCTATAGGTTTTGGGTCCTCGTGTTTTCATTGTCATTTGTTTCTAGGTATTTTTTGATATCCTCTTTGATTTCTTCAGTGATCTCTTGGTTATTAAGTAGTGTATTGTTTAGCCTCCATGTGTTTGTATTTCTTACAGATTTTTTCCTGTAATTGATATCTAGTCTCATGGCGTTGTGGTCTGAAAAGATACTTGATGCGATTTCAGTTTTCTTAAATTTACCAAGGCTTGGTTTGTGACCCAGTATATGATCTATCCTGGAGAATGTTCCATGAGCACTTGAGAAGAAAGTGTATTCTGTTGTTTTTGGATGGAATTTCCTATAAATATCAATTAAGTCCATCTTGTTTAATGTATCATGTAAAGGTTGTGTTTCCTTATTTATTTTCGTTTTGGATTATCTGTCCATTGGTGAAAGTGGGGTGTTAAAATTCCCTACTGTGATTGTGTTACTGTCAATTTCCCCTTTTAGGGCTGTTAGCGTTTGCCTTATGTATTGAGGTGCTCCTATGTTGGGCGCATAAATATTTACAATTGTTGTATCTTCTTCTTGGATTGATCCCTTGATCATTATGTAGTGTCCTTCTTTGTTTCTTGTAATAGTCTTTATTTTAAAGTCTATTTTTTCTGATATGAGAGTTGTTACTCCAGCTTTCTTTTCATTTCCATTTGCATGGAATATCTTTTTCCATCCCGTTGCTTTCAGTCTGTATGTGTCCCTAGGTCTGAAGTGGGTCTCTTGTGGACAATATATATACGGGTCTTGTTTTTGTATCCATTCAGCCAGTCTTTGTCTTTTGGTTGGAGCATTTAATCCATTTACATTTAAGGTAATTATTGATATGTATGTTCCTATTACCATTTTCTTAATTGTTTTGGGTTTGTTATTGTAGGTCTTTCCCTTCTCTTGTGTTTCCTGCCTAGAGAAGTTCCTTTAGCATTTGTTGTAAAGGTGTTTTGGTGGTGCCGAATTCTCTTAGCTTTTGCTTGTCTGTTAAGGTTTTAATTTCTCTGTCGAATGAGATCCTTGCTGGGTAGAGAAATCTTGGTTTTATGTTTTTCCCTTTCATCACTTTAAATATGTGCTGCCACTCCCTTCTGGCTTGCAGAGTTTCTGCTGAAAGATCAGCTGTTAACCTTATGGGGATTCCCTTGTATGTTATTTGTTGTTTTTCCCTTGCTGCTTTTAATATTTTTTCTTTGTATTTAAGTTTTATTTTGGAATCAAACATGTTCACATGTGTATATTCCACACCATCCCTGAAACCATTTGTTTGGAGTTGGGTAGGACCCCTGCCCTTGCTGTGAGCCTGCAGGGGAGTTATTGGGTAGTCTCTTTCAGATTTGACAATGGCAGGGCAGCAGAAACATGTCTTAGAACTACAGGGTTTTTCAGTCTCCTCAACTTCTGATATTTCTGACCTTTGCACTCTTGAATAACCAGTGGGCAGCATCGTTTACTTTCCCTCCCTCCCTCCCTCCCTCCCTCCGTCCCTCTTTCCCCTGCCTCCTTCCCTATGTCCCTTTTCTTTTTTTCTTTTGAAGGCCTGCTCTCCTCTTCCCTGTAACCCTCGCCATCTGTACTCTTCCCGCAGTAACTGCAGTATGTTTCAGTATTGCACTATGCTCCCTCACTCTCATTGATTCTCACCCTGGCCCTCTGAACTGCATCCCCAGAACTGTTTTTGATAGTTTGTTTAATATGTGTCTTGGTGTGTTTCTCCTTGGATTTATCCTGTGTGGGACTCTCTGTGCTTCCTGGACTTGATTGACTATTTCGTTTCCCATATTAGGGAAGTTTTCAACTATAATCTCTTCAAATATTTTCTCAGTCCCTTTCTTTCTCTCTTCTTCTTCTGGGGCCCCTATAATTTGAATATTGGTGCGTTTAATGTTGTCCCAGAGGTGTCTAAGACTGTCCTCAATTCTTTTCATTCCTTTTTCTTTATTCTGCTCTGTGGTAGATATTTCCACTATTTTATCTTTCAGGTCACTTATCCAGTCTTCTGCCTCAGTTATTCTGCTATTGATTCCTTCTAGAGAATTTTTAATTTCATTTATTGTGTGGTTCATCATTGTTTGTTTGCTCTTTAGTTCTTCTAGGTCCTTGTTAAATGTTTCTTGTATTTTCTCCATTCTATTTCCAAGATTTTGGATCATCTTTACTATCATTACTCTGAATTCTTTTTCAGGTAGACTGCTTATTTCCTATCATTTGTTTCATCTGGTGGGTTTTTACTTTGCTCCTTCATCTGCTGTGTGTTTTTCTGTCTTCTCATTTTGCTTATCTTACTGTGTTTGGGGTCTCCTTTTCATAGGCTGCAGGTTCGTAGTTCTCGTTGTTTTTGGTGTCTGTCCCCAGTGGCTGAGGTTGGTTCAGTGGATTGTGCAGGCTTCCTGGTAGAGGGGACTGGTGCCTGTGTTCCGGTGGAGAAAGCTGGATCTTGTCTTTCTGGTGGGCAGGACCACGTCCGGTGGTGTGTTTTGGGGTGTCTGTGGCCTTATTATGATTTTAGGCAGCCTCTCTGCTAATGCGTGGGGTTGTGTTCTTGTCTTGCTAGTTGTTTGGCATGGGGTGTCCTGCACTGGAGCTTGCTGGTCGTTGAGTGGAGCTGGGTCTTAGCGTTGAGATTGAGATCTCTGGGAGAGCTTTCGCCATTTGATATTACGTGGAGCTGGGAGGTCTCTGGTGGACCAATGTTCTGAACTTGGGTCTCCCACCTCAGAGGCACAGGCCTGACACCTGGCCGGAGCACCAAGTCCCTGTCAGTCACATGGCTCAGAAGAAAAGGAAGAAAAAAGAGTGAAAGAAAGAAAAATAATAATAAAATAAAATAAAGTTATTAAAATAAAAAAATTATTAAAAATAAAAAACTTAAAACATAATAAAAAAAAGAAAGAAAGAAAGAAGAGAGCAACCAAACCAAAAAACAAATCCACCAGTGATCACAAGTGCTAAAAACTATACTAAGAAAAGAAAAAACGGACAGACACAACCCTAGGACAAATGGGAAAAGCAAAGCTATACAGACAAAATCACACAAATAAGCATACCCATACACACTCAAAAAGAGAAAAAGGAAAAAAGTTTATGTATCTTTTGGGAAGTCTGAGGTCTTCTGCCAGTGTTCAGTAAGTCTTCTGTAGGAGTTGTTCCTCATGTAGATGTATTTCTGATGTGTTTATGGGGAGGAAGGTGATCTCCACATCTTACTCCTCCGCCATCTTGAAGGTCTCTGTATGTGCATTTTTAAAATTCTTTTTCCTCATTTGCTCAGTTATTTAGCTTTTTATTCTTATCTGGCATTTTCCTATTGAAACAACTAATACATAATCAACATTTTATCCATCTGGCTAACAAAGTATCTGCTTTGAGGTCGGTGCATCACATCTCTGTTTCATCTTGAGTGCTAGGGCTCAGTTAATGGCAGCATTTAGCATCATGTGTGTTTTTGTCTACAGGGTAGTATTTTACTGAGTTGAACAAATCTTTATGGGATGCATCATATTTCAGCACTTATGTGTATAATGGAGATACAAAAAATGACTGTGGCTTCCAGCTTTGTGAAGGGACACACACATGTACATATCAACACACACACACTGTAGGTGGAATTCTAAAGATGGCCCTCCTAGGTTCCCATCCCTTGGCTATTCAGTAAACCGTGAATCCAGGCACTAGTATGAAGGGATTTTGCAGATGTAATTAAAGTCCTAAATCAGTTGACCTTAAGATATGGAGATTATCCAGATGGGCCTGACCCCAGAAGGTGAGCCCTTTAAAAGCAGAGAGGGACTTCCCTGATGGCGCAGTGGTTTAGAATCCGCCTGCCAATGCAGGGGACACAGGTTAGGTCCCTGGCCTGGGAAGATGTCACTTGCTGCGGAGCAGCTAAGCCTGTGTGCCACAACTGCTGAGCCTGCACTCTAGAGGCCACGAGCCACAACTACTGAGCCCGTGTGCCACAACAAGTGAAGCCCGCGCACCTAGAGCCTGTGCTCTGCAACAAGAGAAGTCACCACAATGAGAAACGTGTGCACCACAGCAAAGAGTAACCCCCACTCGCTGCAACTGGAGAAAAACCCACATGCAGCAACAAAGACCCCACACCGCCAAAAACAAATTAATTGATTAATTAAAAAAAGAAAAGAAAAGAGCGTTTTCTCTGGCAGTGGCAAAGGAGGAAGTCAGAGAGATTCAAAGCCTGAGATAGACTTTACTCACCTGGCCATTGCTGGTTTGAAGGTGGAAGAGCCATGTGAAAAGAGGTGTGGACAGCCTCTAGAGGCTGAGAGCAGTTCCCAGCTGACAGCCAGCGAGGAACTGGTCAGTGTTAGAATAGCCAGGAAACAGAATTTGTCTACCAACCTGAATGAGCACAGAAGTGGATTCTTGCCTAGAACCTCCAGATAAGAGGCCAGTGTAGCCATCACCTTGGTTTTGGCTTTGTGTGAGACTCTAAGCAGAGAACCTAGCTGAGTCATGCTGAACTGCTGACCTACAGAACTGTGAGCTAATATATTGGCCTCATTATGAGCCTCTGCATTTGTGGTAATTTATGCAACAACAGAAAACTAATACACGTACAGTTAGACAGGGTGGTCCTCTCCTCTGTGCTAGGAGATGTTAGAGATACGGAATTAATTTCAGTTTTCAGGACACCAAAAAAAAAAAAAGAATTGGATAACATTATCAGAGTTTTAGATTTACCATCAATATTCTAACTGTACACATGAGAAAATAGAAGTCCAGAGAAGTTATGAGTTTGTCTAAGGTTTTAGAGCTAGCTAGAGGCAGAGCTGGGACAGGCACTCATATCTGGATTCAAGGTTCAATGTTGTTTCCATTATATCTCACTGTGGTGCGTAATGAATTCTAGCTTTAAATTGGAACCAAAGTGCAAAACCAGATAATGGCAATTACTCTGTCATAATGCCAAATGTAAGGAAGGAGAGGAATACGACAAAAAGGTAATTTCAGGAGACCATTGTTATTTTTTTCCCTAAAGATTCTAAAGCATGGAATGAAGTATAGTGTACATGCTTGTGACTTGTTTGTAAGCCCGCATAAGAACATTGACTCATTCAGTGGAGTAGTGTTCCTTTTCAAACTGAGCCATGGCTGAGCTCTCCCAGTGATTCTGCAGTTATTTGATGTATTTTTTTGCTTTAAACACGTTTAACACTTTCTTTTGAACATTCTCAGTGATGGCAGCTGCTTTACCCTTGAGGGTTTATTTGATATTGTTTCCAAATAGCTTTTGCGTTGGTTCTAATATGACAAATCAGATTTGGTAATCAGTATGAATAATCTAATGAAAATCAATCTGGGTAATACGTAAGAAAATTGGTCTGGGTAATATAAAAAGAAAATACTGCTGTCGTGTACTAAGATGGACTTTCCTATTTGTTTCTTAAATCTAACGGACCATAGTTTTAAAGAAAGTTTAAAAATCGTTTGCAACAGTGTTCACATGACTGGGGTAAGTACCCCGTTGCTTCTGATAAGTAGTTAAACAGAACATGTGCTTTGGAGAGAGTTGAATCCTGACTTGACAACTTTCTAGCTGTAGGATCCTGGGAGAGTTAACCTCTTCAGACCCTGATTTTTTAATATGTAAAATGGAGACAGGAGCATTAACTTTATGTCTGTCACATAGGAGCTACTCAATAAATGAATGAAATGAGTGGATTAAATATTAGTTATGTAAAGTTCTTACATATAAACCTTACGCATAGTTTGTGCTTAAGCATAGTTTGTTTTTCAAAATGTTATTTTTAGTGAAAGTTAAATTATATGTTCAGGTTTGATGGCTAAGAGTAGCTTCTTGTTTTACTTGAACCCAAGAAATAGAATTCCTTTCTTTGTTGATTTGGTGCTGAAGCTGTGTAGAGCCTCTTTCGTGGTGGCCTGACGTGTGTCTACTCATTATGGGAGGTAGACTGGGCTGTTCTCTGTTTCTGTAACCATTTTTCCCTCTTTTCCAGTAGACCCGTGTTAGTGTGGGATCATTCTGGCTTCTCTTGGGTGTGCCAAACTCTTTTTTTTTTTTTTTTAGATTGAACTATATTTAACATGCTACATTGTGTAAGTTTAAGATGTACAACATACTGATTTGATGTAGTCATAGTGCGATATGATGGCCATTGTAATGTTAACTAACGCCTCTATCACATCACATCATTATCATTTCTTCTGGTGTTGGGAACAATTAAGATTTGCCAAACTCTTTCAACTTGGACTTGCTTCCACTTTAGACACAAATATTCATTCATTAATATTACACAGTGAGAAAATAACATCTTTGTTGTCCCCCTCAACTTACATTCTAGTGAGAGAGACAGATGAAAAACCATTTTTTCTTATCACAATCTACCTGCTCAGCCTTTCTCGCCTGAGTCTGAAATGTGGGCACAGCTCCACCTTGTACACCTGGTGCTTTTTTTGTGTATGTATAGCTGCTGAATTCCTGACTTTGAGGCCCGGCTTCAGCACAGAGAACTCAGTGTCTCCATTCCTTTCGGCCAGTTCTGATGCTTGTGTGATGTCACCATACACTTATCTGTACTTTTGTTTTCCTTCCCTTTAATCGTATTTGGTTCAAGTTAGGAAGTGCTTCCGAAGTTTTATATCATTGAGCTCTAAAAGTTAAAACCATTTTTTGAAACAAAGAATGATGGATGTTAAATACTTCCTGTAATGCTGACCCAATCAGGCAGGCTTCTGTTAGGGACCAGCATGCATGATTGAGATGAAGGAATGACACAGCCTTTGACATCCTTTCCTCATGTCTTTGAGAGGTGACCTGACCCAGCATGGGGTTTGCCATTTCCTAAAGGACTTAAAAGACCCTCCTGGCAATCATCACCCCATTCTCCCCACCTACTACCCCCAGTGAATAGAGATTATATTAGAAATAATCATGATGTTAATTATTTTATAATAATAGCTGGTATGTATAGAGATTTTATTTTTTTAACCTAAGGCTAACTGCTTTGTATGAATTAGCTCATTTAATTTTCACAACAATCCTGTGAGGTAATTATAGCTATCATCAGCCCTGTGAGAAAATAATAACTATTATCAATCCTATGACTTTAGAGCCCTCATCTTTTGAGTGTATGCTTGTTTCTGACACCACACAAAGTGCTTTATCTGTATTATTTTTCTAGTTCCTCACCAGAGCCTTCTGAGTTATTATCCCACCAGTGTATAAGCTCTATGAGGTCAGTGACTTTGTTTTCTCCTTCTGGGCTAAATTCTAGGACAGCAGCTATTATAGTGCCTGGTGTACTTAGTAAATAGCTATTGAATGAATAAATTTGTAGTTTTTGGATGAGGAAACTGTTAAAGAGAAGTTAAATAACTTGCCCAAGGTCAAGTGGTGAATCTGGGGTTTGCACCCAGGCAAGTATGACTTCAGAGCTGTGATCTTTACTTGTGTTCTATGAGAGTTATTTTTTGTTAACAGATTTCTGGGATAATGTTAAATTCTGAGGCACAATGTTGCATAATTCCAGGTTTCTGAAATAAAAGAAAAGTATAATGTTGTTTTGGAAAATGTGCAAAAATTTATTTTGTAACTGTCATAAATCATCTCTTAATGAAAAAGTTATGGGTTTAGAAGGACTGATCTTGAAGAAATCATGAAGAATGTGTGTATTGCTTATTTACGGGAAAATAGGACTGTATGGGAATATATTAATATGTATGTGAATGTATATGACTATATCAAGATTCTGTGACACAGTAATGTTTTTAGTCTGTTTAAAGAAGGAAAAATTTAAAGTATAGTTTTAGCAGATTTGCCAGTGTTTTGCATAATTAAATATGGATTTTCAAAATTTATTGATTTTAGCACCTACCATTATTCCTAATGCTTTTTTTTTCCCTTTTAGAAAAAATATCTGGAATTATGAACACTTACATTGTATGGAGTGTGAAATGTGTTTTTGATACTTACATATTTAGGGCATCTCCAGACAAATAGTTTTGTGTTAAAGGTTGAACAGAATTCCAAGGTATTTCAGAAACAGATTGCGCCAATTTCCACTGCTTCTAGAATATTGTGAACATATACTTTATTCTAACCAATATTATTGGCTATCGGTTTTCAGAATTATTGCAGTTTTTACAGGGGAAAAATGGCATTCCATTTTAACTTGCAGTCTGTATTTTTTATGAAGTTAAGTATTTTTCCAAATTGTTGTTAACTAAATGCACTCCTTCGTAGACTGTCAATTTTTTCATTTATTGGGAGTTCCTTTTTTTTTTAAACTCTAGTTGGTTACCTTAGTCGACATGAGTAAACATCTAGTATGTAGAACTCTAAAGATACTAAGCACTACAGTAGGGCTTTGCTTTAAATAGGAGCAATGAACTTCATAAATAATAATCTAAGACTTTGGGGAGTAGGTTTAGCAATATGTTAAGGTTTATCCCTCTGTCTTCTCTTTATCCCTGTTTGTAGCCGTGCTGTGGGGTAGCACAGCTGGCTCTGAAATCTCCCACATCAGGTGCTACTGTCTTGTTGTCATTAGACACCCAGGTTCCAGGCACCTGGATCATTTGTTCCTGCTGTCCTTGAGGGCTGCGATAGTGAGGGTTTCTCTCTCCAGGTATTTTCTTCACCTTTCTGAATGAGCCCTGTTCTCTTAAGCCAACAAGTTAGAGCCCTATACCTGGTTGGCCCCCTGGCTTTTCTATTCCAGTAGCCCTCAGCTACCAGATATACAGTTGGTCCTGTAGGCAGCTTATCTTTTCTACTCATTACTCTTGTCCTCCTACCCTCAGGAGCCAAGTAACTCACAGATTAACTGTGTAGAGTTTTTTTTTTTTTTTTTTTTTTTTTTAACAAAATGTACAAGGAGGAAATCACTTATTGGTGCGGTCTTGATATTGTCATGCCAGTTTGCTCACTGAAAACAGAATAGCTTTTTTTTTTTTTTAACGAAGGAAAGAAGGGAATTCTCTGGCAGTCCAGTGGTTAGGACTTCGTGCTTTCACTGCTGTGGACGCGCGTTTGATCCCTGGTTGGGGAACTAAGATCCCGCAAGCTGAGTGGAGTGGCCAAAAAAAAAAAAAAAAAATTAAAAAAAGAATAAAGGAAAGAAGAAGTTTTGTAAAAGCAAAAAGACCAACCATGTGTAAACATTCTTTAAATGATTTCCTCATTTGTGGCTTTACTGAGTGTAGGGTTAAAGTTTAAAAGTAGGGGCTTCTCTGGTGGGGCAGTGGTTGTGAGTCCGCCTGCTGATGCAGGGGACACGGGTTCGTGCCCTGGTCCAGGAAGATCCCACATGCCGCGGAGCGGCTGGGCTCGTGAGCCATGGCCACTGAGCCTGCGCGTCCAGAGCCTGTGCTCCGCAACGGGAGAGGCCGCAACAGTGAGAGGCCCGCGTACCGTAAAACAAACAAACAAACAAACAAAAAAGTTTAAAAGTAAATACGATGTTATTATAACAAGTGTTTACGACTAGTTTTATGTATTGGCCACTGTTTTATATATTGAGTGGCTTAGTAATTTTAACTGGAGGAAACTGACTAGGAAAATAGTCATTCATTTCTGTTTGCTGAGTTGAGAAGAATCTATAAAACAGGGAAACTTCAAGAGCTCATTTCTTTTAAAGAAGGTTTGAAAACTTTACGCATAACTTCTGAAATTTAGGCCTCTCACGTGAGACAGCCAAAGGCATAATACATTCTCTATGAGACCCAATTGATTGTGTGTAAAGCTGTTCAAATTTTCAAAGGTCTTCTAAAATGCATTTCTAGTTTTTAGATGCAAAAGTTAATTGATTTCAAATGTCAGCCTGTGTCTTGTGTCAATGAAACTGTTTGGCCCTCCTAGGAAAATATAGGTGAAAATAAATTGTACTATAGAAATTAGAAAAGCTTGATGGAATTAGAGCCATCATTGAGCAGATTCTCTCGGGAGTCTTAGTAGGTCACGTTTTGCCATGCCGGAATCCTACAGTCACATCTGTGAAAGGGACAAATGGAGATGTCACCAGAATGAGGAGATTGAGATTTATGCCTGGAGTCCACCTGTTTTTCCAGGAGATACCCCCAGAGAATGACATCTGCTCGTATTTCCATTATTCTGCCTTTTGTTTATCAGATAAATGGAGAGATGATTGAGAAACTAAGGCATTTCTTTGACAATAGTAATCAAGAGCAATTGCATTGTTTTAAACGCACTCCTTTCTTAGTGGCTTCTAGAAACAAATATTCTGTTATTGATTTTCTCACCAGTAGTTTAATTCACTGAGTTCAGAAAACTGTTATAAAACAAAACACAAAAACCCATGGGGCATTAGGCTTAGCAACTTTGTATTATAAGAAATGGACGGCCCTCAGTTAAAACAATAGATAGGCTTTGCTAATTTATTTGTAGAACAAAGCTTTGTAAATTAAGTATTTGGATTGTACTAGAGATACTTTTCAAAAGTACTTCAGCTGAGTCAGTTCCTGTAATGCTGTATCATTTTGGAATGTAAAAAGGCACTCCTGAATTTATGTGGCCTGGAAGTTGGATTTTCTTGTATTTGATTTTCTCAAAGTACAGTACAATTGCACTTATCTCCTTGTGAACAGGAATGTTTGAGGATGGGTTAAAGGAGCTATAGAAAGCATCCCAGAAAAAAATGTCATGAGAGACATAATTATTTTCCAAGTACTATCTGTAAGCAGCTTTCACAAGTCAAAGCTTCCTCGAAATAAGAGATTACAATCAAAGTTCATCTGTGTACTGTTGTGTTTGGAGTGCCTACCAACATTCCAACTTGCAGTCGCTTTGAGGGGAAAATTCTTCAGATTCATCAGTGTTGTAAGCCAGCGTAATTTAAATTCTGATTACAGAGGCGTCCTTAGGCAGGTAAGTTGAGCTGCTCAGTGCCTCTTTTTTTCCTTTGTTCTTTTAAGGTTTGGAGCAGTGGTTGATTATGGTGGGTATCTATTATGTGTGCTTCTCCAGCATCAACATCAGTTTCCCTTTCTCCTCCTTATAGTATCTGGAATTTCATTTGGGAAACCTCTCCTCGTATATTCTGTGTAGTTCAAGAGGGGCTGCCCGCACCCCTCCCCTTGCTATGATGGACAAGGGACCCATCCACTGCCCACAGAGACTAACTGATGGCTGAGTACCCAATATTGGTCAAGTGAGACTCAATTCTTGGACTTTCTGTTGCAATTTTTGGAAAGGAGACTTTAACTTTTTTCCCTGGAATTTCTTAGCATGTAGTAAGCAAGATAGTCTGGTGTTGGTGGGAGCTCCCGTCATTCCTGAGGGGAAGGCAGAGCTTGAGCTGGAAATACAGACTCCTGATAGCTCAGTCTGAATATCTTATCAGTTATGTGAGCCAATGAATTCTCTCTCTCTCTCTCTTTTTTTTTTTTGTAAACCAGTTTGAGTTGGGTTTCTGTCCCTTGTACCCCAAATAGACCTAATTGATTCACTCTTATTAATTTAATGTTGGATCCACCTTCATCCTCAAAACTAACTTGGTGTATGTATTGTCAGCTGAAGAAAAATGCACAACCTTTAAGGTGCAAATTGTGTTTTATTCAGTACCTTACTGAAGACTATAGCCTGGGAGATTGCCTCTTAGATAGCTCTGAGGAACTGTTCCAAAGAGGTAAGGGAGAAGCCAGGATATACAGGAGTGTTTGCTGGAAAAGAACCCCCAAAAAGCAAAAAACCAAAACAACATAAAGAACAAAAAAATGTAGTTGAACATCAAAAGATTACTGCTAGTCACAAAAACAGACATCTCAAGTTAATGATTTTATTGCTTTTCTATGTATGCAAGAGTCTGGGCTCATTGAAATTATTCCTTAGATATGCATCTTAACTCTCTAGGGCCAGTATACTGGGTTTCTTTGTTTTTTTTTGGTCAGTAATTTAATTTTTCTTATAAAATAAAAATGTGTTTTTTTATTACAATACAAAAGGTAAATTACTAAAGGTAAAATGGCATAATAGAAAAAACCAAAACTCTTACATCCATGCTCACAAGTGACACAGGTGGCCTTTGTCTAGTTTGGGAGACAGGGTTACAGTAGCTCATAAAATGAGTGGAGGAAGCATTTCCTCTTCTTCTATTCTGCAAAATAAGTTGTGTAAGAGTGGAATTACTTGTTCTTTGAATGTGTGGTAAAGTTATCTCTAAAACTACCTAGTCACAGCTTTATCATTTCCTTATATTTTCTTTGTTTTTTTTGTCTTATTTTTCTAACTTCTTAGGTTGGATGCTTGGTATATTTTCTCTAGGTACTAATAAAAGTGTGTAAGATTATAAAAAAATTGAACAACCCAGCCCTCCATGTCCCTCCCATCTATAATGATTTACAATTCCAAGACTTTGAGGTATATGACACACTTCCAAGGACAGAGTAGTCCTTGATTAACAAGAGTAGCTGGGTTATTAGTCTGTGTCAAAAAGTTAAGGGGAAACCCTGTATTTTCTTTATAAAAGAAGAGGTTGGGTGTGCTTGGAGCAATCATCCTGCCAGCAAAGCTGTCGGAGGATTTCACCTTACTGATATGGCCTTGCTGTTTTTGGCAGGTATTACTGCTTCCAGATTTGGTCACAGCATGGGACAAAGGGATATACAGACCTCCTTCCTGGCTTTGAATTATTAGCTCCAGCGTAGTAGTATCCTGAACAGTGATGGGATATAAACAAAGCAAGCAGATAAAGAACCTGGAGAGATTTGGCTTTGGGGAATTATTTAGCAATCATCACCAGCTCTGTTGAATGTGGAAAAATTTGTGGATTTTGATAGCATTTTCCTTTGGCCTAACAGCATTTGTTTTTTTTGTTGAAGGGAATCAACCACATAGCAGAAGTGATAGCCCTACTGCTTGTACACACAGATGGGCAACTACCAGTCCAAATATCACACTGTTATAGGAGGATTCATGCAGATGGCTCTAACTTAGCCCTTTGTCTTCAAGGGCTTTTTCCTTCCTGTGAAGAAAATTTGAATCCTTGTGTTAGCAGTGGTAATAAAAACACTGCTATTTTAGAAGCTTTATTTTACTTAAAACCTTGTGTTTTTTAGTCCAGGTTCTTTTCCTAAAGCAAACCCTGATTTCCAGGGATAAAAAGAAAATGCATGGCAAACCCCAAATATTCTGAGTTTTGTCCTGGCTTACAGTATGTAGATGACCTTAACTTTATCTAATATAGGTATGTTCCTGCAAAGTTGAAAAGAAGTCGATCCCATTTTCCACATAGTTGAAGAGCTTGCAGTTTCAGTAATTTTACTGGGACTCTATTAGGAAGCCAGTGAGAGCCTCCTCTAGTGAAAGTTGGGACATGCTTAGCAGTCATTGTCTCTGGGTATCCACTGGGGATTGGTTCTAGGACCCCAGATGCTCAAGTCTCTTATATAAAATGATGTCATATTTGCATATAACCTACACACATCTTCCCTTATACTGTATGTTAAATCATCTCTAGATTACTTATAATACCTAATACGATGTAAATGCTACGTCAGTAGTTGCCATTGTGGGGCAAAATCAAGTTTTGCTTTTTTGGAACTTTCTGGAATTTTTTTTTTTTTTTTAATATTTTCAATGCACAGTTGGTTGAATCCACAGATGCAGAACCTGCGGATATGGAGGGCTGATTTTATTACTCTATTATTTGTTGTGATGTACTTTGTTCATTTGGTTCATCGCTTCATTTGTGTAATTGCCTTCTCTGGCAATTTGCTCATGAATACTAATCTCTTTAAAATATTAATATTTGATTAAATGTGCTTGAATGTTTACAGAGTTTTTCATATAAATTGCCTCGCCTTCTTTATAGCAACGTTGAGGGGCCAGCGGTTTATTAATGTTTCCGTCAGTCAGTCACTGAAGAGCAATTTGAGGCTCTACAAAGGTTAGGAAATGTACTCAGTGCTGGGAATCCAACTTGTACAGTGCTTATTATCATAGTTCCTGCAGGAATAAGGTTGCTCTCCAAACCAAGAAAATATTTATTAATGATTTGTCATTAATAAATGACTCCTTATTCATGGATCCCTCTCTGCTTAATCCTACCAGCACCTCTGCTCTTTGGCATCAAGTCGATAAGTCTTCTGCTGTCTTCTGCGAACATCTCAAAATCGCATGCAGAGGCAATGCAAAATGAACACAAATTAGACATCTTGCAAAGTATTTGGGATTCCATGAAGTTAGTGGAAGTGGCTCAGTAAGATCTGAGTTAACACGTAAACCCATAGATAAATGGGGGTATAACAGGATTGGATCAGGCAATTATCACTACGGATATGACAAGAGAGACCCCTCAGAAGAGTATGATTGAAATATCAAAGGATTAGTCAGTAGTCTCTAGAAGATCCAACTTCTTGACTACTTTGGCAGAAATAGTGTTTTCTAAGATTTTACTGTAATGTAAAGTAAGACTTGTATGGTACTGTTGTCACTTTAAAAAATACAAATTTTAATAGTTAAGCAACAAGGATATACTATATAGCACAGGGAATTATAGCCATTATCTTGTAATAAACCATAATGGAATACAATCTACAAAAATACTGAATTAATGTGCTGTACACTTGAAACTAACACAATATTATAAATCAACTATATTTCAATAAAAATACAAATTTTACATGATTTTATATTCCTTACAAAGGAATATAGTAAAATATATTTAATTACTGCACCCAAATCCCATATTTCTGCTTTCACCAGGAAGAAAACCCCATCCAGAATTTTGTGTTTATTCTTCTTCTGTTTTTTCAAAAGTAGTTTTATTATGTATGTGTATATCTATTTACATTTTTCTGGTTTTGAGCTTTATAAAAATGATATTGAGCTCTATAAAGCCTTTTGTCATTTGCTTTTTAAAAACTCAATGTAATATTTTAAAAATTCATCCTTGTTGTGATATGTGACTCTCTTACTGATTTATACTACTGTATAATATTCTGCAATATTACTGACAGTACTAAGATTTGGTATGGCTCCGTGGGAATTCATATATTTACAAGTGTGAATATAAATTGGTATAAAACTTTGAAAAACAACTTAGCATTAACTTATTAAACTATTTGTATAGTTTCCTTCCTAGGTATAGATCCTAGATCTAGAATGATAAATTTGAATTATAAATTTTATAAAGTTATCCATGACAGTGTTAATAAGTGTTATAAGTATAGTATAGAAGGTTAGATGTGTGACTTATAACTAATATTGTTAATGTGAAAATAAAACTGTGGAATAATTATTTTCTATTCAAACACCAATTTAAACTCAAAGCATATTATCCCTTATAGTAAAAATAGATTTTAACAATAATAAAACACTGAAGATTAAGGTAATTTTGGTTAGTTTAGCATTATTTGATGTAAATATATATCCAGTAGAGCTTCCCATCTGCTAAATATTTACCATGAACTTGACTTGAGAAATGCAAACCGTTGTATAAGGTGTCAGTGTAGGAGATAGCATAGCCATAAGGGATGAATCCTGGATTGGGTGTCAAGAATTGGAATCTATACAAGTGCTTCACCTCTCAAGCCGCATCTGATCTTAACCTCTTAACATCAGTTTCATCATTGGTAAAACAGGCGTGATGATATTAGACTTGCTTCCATGGCTGTATGTCAATTAAGTGAAATAGAATATGGGAAAATTCCTTTAGTGATAAAGTACTGTGTAAACCACTTACTAGTATTGTTACCATCACCGTTGTTTGAAGAACCCTGCTTTAGGAAGCAAATCCAGATCACGTATTTTGAACATTTATATCAAGAAAATATGTCTCAGTGGCCTGGTGTATATTGAAACAGCCTTCTTTAAAGAATGCCTTGAACCCTGCTTAATACCTAATCTTGCTTTTATTTTGTTATATAAAATGAGCAAGAAGCTGTCTGAAGAATTTAAAGTAACTTTTCCTCCTTCAAATGGATTTTTTAAAACTTATTTTAGGGCTTCCCTGGTGGCGCAGTGGTTGGGAGTCCGCCTGCCGATGTAGGGGACCAGGGTTCGTGTCCCAGTCCGGGAAGATTCCACATGCCGCGGAGCGGCTGGGCCCGTGAGCCATGGCCGCTGAGCCTGCGCGTCCGGAGCCTGTGCTCCACAACGGGAGAGGCCACAACAGTGAGAGGCCTGCGTACTGCAAAAAAAAAACAAACAAAAAAACCCAACTTATATTAAAAGAGAGATAAGATTCCGTTGTAAATTTTGAATAATTCTTGCTCTTTAGGGAAAAAAGTCCCAAGGATTATACAAAAACACTTTTATGTAATGAGAATGTACTGTAATATTGAAATCTTGATCCTGTGTGTCTGTAGCTATCTGATGTGATTAGTATATAAGCACTGAGTTCTACTCAAGTACTGGGAAAATTCCAGTACTTGATTGATATATGATAAACTTTGTTAATAATAATTTAAAAATCTTGCTGTGTGAAAAGCTGGAAATATAAAAAGTTAAAAAAATGGACAAATTTTCCAAGCTCTGGTAACAAATAAGAACCATGCCCTTTTATAGATGACAACCCCAAAACTAGTTTGTAAATTCTAAGTGACTTATAAATGTCAACTCCAGTTAATGCTTGGGTGAATGAATGCCTGTGGATTAGAAACCTGGGAGTTGATAGATAAAGTGATTTAGATAAATGTGAGGGTGTTTAAACTTTTGGTGCTCCTCTAAGCTAAATGCAAACAGTATTATTTTAACAGATTTTGGGGTACTTCACTAACCTAATTTTTAGAGAAGTATATCTAAAATAACTATATGGTGAATGGTGATGCCACTGGATTATTTCTTGTGTTTTGTCCTTTCCTAACTCTAATTTTTTCATTATTCAAGTCATTCTATCACTTCTGTCCAAACTCGGGTCTCAGAATTAGAAAAACAAATTATTAACCAAGTAAATTTGGGACATAACTAATTTATATTTAAAAAAAAAAACCGAAAACCTAGGTTTTCTAGTTATTCTAAAATGTGAAGTCAGCATTTTTGAGGTATTCTCATTTAGTTGAATCTCTACACAGATATTTGTAGCATCTTCCTAGCAAGATTGCTGACATCATTTGGCATTATCTTTTCAGCCAGTGTAAAAAAACACACAAATGCATATTCTCAGATTTTCATTCAGTAACTATATTTTCATAGCTTTAGGAGAATATTAAATCATCTACTAAAATTATTCCTCACTGGACTCTAGCTTGCACTGTGCCTCACGTTTCTTTGGAGAGCCTTCAATGGCAAATTGGTAGTTTGAAGTCCAGGATTCACCTATAAAAGGGACATCTTAGTTTGAGGATACAGTACAGGGAGCAGTAAGGAACATGGGTTTTGTCTCAGGAAGATGAGTTCAGGTTTTATCCTTGCCACTTAAGCAGCAATGTGATCCTGATCAAGTTTGGTAACTTCTCTGAGTCTCCATTTTCTAACCTCTGACAGAGGGAGTGTAGTTTTCGCTGTACTAAATGTTAAAGGAGATGCTGATACAAAGTGCTTACCTGTCCGCCTGGCATGTCATGATGCTCGGTAATGATTCATGAGGCATGCCACCTGATCAGGTAGGAGAAATTGCAGAGCAGTGAGGGCTGGGGACAAGTATTGTGTTGGCTGAAATGGAGATGGCTCAACAGGGAGAAACGTGCAGTCCAAGCTGTGGCTGTGGCCTCCATTCTCAGATTCAAATAAGTATTAACTTGAATCCCTGTCCAGCATAGGTTGGAATTCCCTGTGACCTTACTGTCTGTAGGGATTCATAGAAGGCTCACGTTCTCCTAGTTGCTGCCAACTCTAAGTTTCTGCTTTTGCTGTGATCTGGATCGCATTACACATTGTGTCTCCTACTTGTGGTGTCTCTTTCCCGCCCCCTGGCAACCCGCTTAGGTGAAGTGTTCTCTTTATTTCCCAGACCCCTGCTGATGTTAGTGCTCTGGACCTAGACTTAAATGAAGGTTTGATGTGAGCAAGGGGGTTTACAGTACAACGCAGCAACAACTTAAAACGGACCCTTAGAAATATCAGTCTTTTAAAGCCCCTCAGTGATTACTGCTCTGGGAAATGTTCATTCATTGCTTCTTTTGGCTTTGTACTCCGGGACTGGCCATCTACCAGATTGCTGGCCGTCTTCTCTCTCCTGGTGACCTCACTCATCCTCATTCTCCCAAATGCTTGTGCAGGGCTACTGCAGAGCTCTTTAAGTATTTTGTCCCAAAGCATCCTGGTCTCCACCACATACATAACACCAGCTTTATTCCCCAAACACTGTCCCGAGGGGAATGCTGTGGCCACTTAACCTCTTTATTTCCTTTGATAAGACTTGAGAGATTGAATATAAGGGACAAAGAAGAAAGAGTCAACAATGAGTACCGAATTTCTAGACTGGGGGATGAGAAGAATAGTATTGCCTGCAATGCAAAGGGGTAACTGGTAAAGGAAACTGACATGGTATTTGAATATTCAGGAACTCTTTGCCATGTTGGACATTTTCATCAGGCTAGATTTAGAATACATAATTATCTTTACAAGAAGTAGGTGAAAAATGCAACTTTGGAATGGCAGATAGCTGCAAAACCTATTTGCTGTTCATTGTGGTTCCTCTAAGAAGGAAATGAAGTGTAGGAACTAAGTCAAAACAGTATAACGAGAGTGATCAGTTACCGGGCAGATGTTTGTCTTCTCTTCCCGGCTTAAATAAGGATCATCACAGGAATTGGCACTGAGTCTACACCATCTTTTTTCTTTGGGGCTTTTATTTGTTGAAAAACAGGAAGCTGGGAGAGACCTAGTAAGTTGGTTGGGATTCTTCCCAGCAATAGGAGTGTGTAGTCACGGATAAGAATACACATTTGTCCGGATGTTCCAGGAAGCCTACAGTGTAAAGTGTGCAGCCCGAAGGCAGAAGGAGGGGGTCGGGGAACATCTGAACCCTCCTCAGCCCTGTGATGTAGGAAACTAGTGGAAGGCTGGAGCATTTTCTGAATCAGCACTGAAAGCCCAGACACAGGGAAACTTCTAAGCCTTCGTGATCCAAAGCAGCAAGAGGCTTTTAACTCTAAGGCTGCCACGGGGTCCTAGGCCACCAGCACCTGGGCCAGGACCTGAAGCTCTTTTCTGCATCCAAAGGAAACCTCACCCCGAAGAATCCCTGTCTATGATATTGAGCTCAATGATATTGAGACCCACTGAGTTTGTGAACATTGTACAGTGTTTGCAATTACAAATCTGAAAAATCTTGTTTGATAATCTCTTTTTTGAGTGCTTTCTTTTGCTAGTTAGATTCTAACTTTTCTTCCATTCTTTTTTTTTGACAAATACTTTTTGAGCCCCACTGATATGACCAGGATGAGAAAATAGTGAATACGATGACAGGGTACCTGCTTTAGGAAGCTAATAATCTACCTGGAGGAAGGAGAGAACACCTAACATGCTATCTGATACAGACTAAATTTTAATACATATTTATTGAATGAATGATTAAATACCGTGATACAGAAAGGTGCTGTGAGTATGTGGGCAAAGTGTGGTCTTTCAACAAAGTGTCCTTGAGCATTTATGCCTCTTCACTGTTGTTTCATTGGGGTTTTGTGAGAGAGCAGAGGTAAATAATGTGTTTTCACTTTGCTGTCTTTAACAAACAGCCTCCATTAAAAAAAAAAAAAATAACACACATGTCTATTTTTCTACCTTCACGTGTTGATGTAAAAACTATGCTAATAATTTTCCTATAACTAAATGAATATTGTACCTGAGACTAAAACCAACAGAAGTACCGGGTGATATATTAATACATTGCTAGAGTCTATATGCAAGTGGTTTTTTTGGTTTGTTTGTTTGTTTGTTTTTGTTGTTTTTTGCGGTACGCGGGCCTCTCACTGTTGTGGCCTCTCCTGTTGCGGAGCACAGGCTCCGGACACGCAGGCTCAGCGGCCATGGCTCACGGGCCCAGCCGCTCCGTGGCATGTGGGATCTTCCCGCACGGGGGCACGAACCCGTGTCCCCTGCATCGGCAGGCGGACTCTCAACCACTGCGCCACCAGGGAAGCCTTGCAAGTGGTTTTTGTATTTGTTTTCATGAGTGAGATCGGACTGTGGTTTTCTTTTTTTTAAGCCGTATGTGTCAGGATTATGCTAGCATCATAAAACTATTTGGGAAGTTTTTATGTTCTCTGAAATGTTTTATATGACACGAGTATGTGTCCCTTGGGTTTGTATGCATTTATCTATGTAACCATCTTGGCTTGGTGCTCCTCAGAAGGTATTTCATTGACAGCTTTTTACTGCTTTTGTGGCTATTGATCTGTTCAGTTTTATTTTTCTTCTTTAATCATTCATTTTTTTCTTTTTTTCCTGGAGAGTAATTTATGACTTTGAGTGTTTAAAATTTATTAGGATAAAACGGTGAATAGTGTTTTCTTAAACCTTGAGATATCCTTGCCATATTTTTGTCTGTCTCCTTTTTATTGAATTGTTTTATTATTTTATTTATCTTTAACAGACATGAGCTCTGGGTATAAAACATTTTCTTAATTCTCAAAGGGGTGTCCTCAGACCACAGGTATTAGAACCACTGGGATGCTAGTTTAAAGTGGACAGTCCTGACCACTATCCCTTGCAGGTGAGTCTATATACCTTTTTTTTTTGCGGTACGCGGGCCTCTCACTGTTGTGGCCTCTCCCGTTGCGGAGCACAGGCTCCGGATGCGCAGGCTCAGTGGCCATGGCTCACGGGCCCAGCTGCTCCGCGGCATGTGGGATCTTCCCGGACCAGGGCACAAACCCGTGTCCCCTGCATCGGCAGGCAGACTCTCAACCACTGCGCCACCAGGGAAGCCCGAGTCTATATACTTTTAATAATTTCTCCAAGTGATCTGTAGGTGCAGTAAATTTTGAGAACTACTGATCTAGAGGATTTTCTTTTTCATACTTTTGCTTCATAACACTTACTCATGGTTGTACTAATCAGTTCTACAATGTTTTTTCTATATTCTAATGAATGTCTGCCTTGATTTTTATGTTAGTTTTTTTCTTGTTATATTTCTAATTTCTGTAGTTGAATGCTTATTTACCTTTTTCTACTTTAAAGTGCTTAGAAATGAAAGCTTTTTGTTATAAATTTGCCTCTCACTACTACTTGGCAACAAAGCATAGGTGTTAATTTTATCATTATTTTTTAATGTTTTTTATTTTTATTATTTAATTTGCAGGTTTTCAATTTATACATCTTAAGGTAATTTATAGTTTCAATTCATTGTGATAAAGGAAAGACTTCCGTTTTCAAATGTGCTGATTTTTTTTCTGTTCTACAGGATTAGTTTTAAAAGTACTCCATAACAATCAAAGGTGTACCTTTTATGGCATATAGAACTTAATATATATTTGTTAAAGCAACCTTATCAGTTCTAATATTCAGATTATCTGTATATCCATTTCTTTTGCCTGTGTAAATGGAAAAAGAAAGAGGTCCCTTAATATTTCCTTCCCTCCTATGTTTCTACATTTATTCTCTTTTATTATGTATTTTTAATACTTTAGTTTTTGCTATGTGAAACCTCTCTAATTTGCAAATTTTTCATTCACACCTCTCTAATTTGCAATTTTTTCATTTACATTTACCTGCCTTTAGTAGGTAATGCCTACTGCACAGATTTTAGTCATGCTCAAATGCCCTATGTAAACCTTCTTGTCTGTCTTTACATTTGTTCAATAGGATAGATTATACATATGTATGTATCCCCCTTCCTCCTTCTCGTCTTCCTCCGTCTGTACACACGCTCCCCTATTTACCCATCTGTGTGTATCTTCATTTGTATTTTATCTTTTCATTCTAAGAAATTGTCTTTAAATATTGGAGTATAAGTCACATATATTGCCTTGACTAAATCTGTGTCTTCTTCTCTCATGTAGTTCAGTGCTCTTGACAGATTATTTTTGAAGTTATTTGAGAGGAATGCTCATCTTTTTTAGTTTCCATAATACCTACCTTAAGTTTTTAAAGCACAGGAACATATATTTTTATATTCATTATTAATATAAGAAAAGATACATTGGCATCCTCTTTTAAAACTGGCAATATTTACTCAAATTTACTCTCTTTTACCACTCTTCTCCCTCTATTTCTTTTTGGCATTTTATTATTCTTTTTATGTTTTCATGTATTTATATTTTTTCTTTAAAATTTTTTGTGTCTTTGCATTCTCTTTTTTTAAAAAAATTATTTATTTTATTTATTTTTGGCTGCGTTGGGTCTTCGTTGCTGTGCACGGGCTTTCTCTAGTTGCCGCGAGTGGTGGCCACTCTTCGTTGCAGTGCACGGGCTTCTTATTGTGGAGGCTTCTCTTGTTGCAGAGCACAGGCTCTAGGCACATGGGCTTCAGTAGTTGCAGCACACAGGCTCAGTAGTTGTGGCTCACGGGCTCTAGAGCACAGGCTCAGTAGTTGTAGCGCACGGGGCTTAGTTGCTCTGTGGCATGTGGGATCTTCCCAGACCAGGGATTAAACCTGTGTCCCCTGCATTGGCAGGTGGATTCTCAGCCACTGTGCCACCAGGGAAGCCCTGCACTCTCTTTCATGACCACATTTACAATAGCTGTTTTTTCTTCTCTCTTGACTCTGTATGTGTATAAATACCACCTTTGTATACAAATATATAAGGGCCTTTGCATATCTGTCACTTTTTTTTTTTTTCTCATCACAAATGAACAACCTGTGTATGCTAATCTTGAGTTACATACAGTGTTGCTTCCTTGGCTTCTGGGAAAGTTTGAAGCCAGTCTATTTGTAGTTTAAACATTTTTCTGTCTTGATGCTTTTAGGATTCTTTCTTTAATTCTTACACCTCAAAGATGAACTAGGATGTAGCTAGTCCTTGGTTAGTTTTCATTAATTTTGCTGGTGTCAGTCATTACCTTGTCCTGAGTCCTCAGCTTTGTATCAGCCTCTGAAAGTTTCTTCCTCCCAAATGTTTGATATTTTCTTCCTATTCCTTGGTCTGTCCCTCCAAGGTTACCGGTAGGTTGGTTTCCGTTCTTTCTGTGCCCTACCCAGCTTTCCCTTCTTCTTCATCTGATTTTTCTTTCTCTTTTCCTTGGGATGGAGGAAGTTTGTTTTCACTGATTGATTCTGTTTATTTCATCCTGTGAGGATTTAAATTCTGGTATTGAATTTTCAGTTTCAATAAACTACTTCCTAAAGAAACCCAACCGCCTTTAAATCCTGCTGCTTTCCCAGCCAGTCCTATATAAACTCTCATTCTAGACTCTCAGACCTGGTTCATAGAGACCATGTTTTCTCAAGTGGTATTGAAAATACAAAGGTGAGTTTAAGAATTTGTTACCTGAAGTAATTCTGTTTCAGAAATAAGTTTTTCTTTATGTTTTAAAGTTACTTTGTGTATATATTTTTTCCTGCTGCATTGTCTTTGCAAATGGAGAGGTCTGTTCAGAACCATAGTTTACCTCACTGTCCTGTCCTGTAGGATTTCCATGAGACTCCTTCTCTGAGAACTTGTGCTGGGGAACGAGGGGATAAAAATCAACACTATAGGATGAAGGTTTTAGAAGTTAAAGGAGAAGCAGAGAGGAAGGTGGAGCTCTACATAGTCCAGCAGAGGAATGTTGTGTCTCCTTCTTTCCCTCTGCTGTTTGCTGTGTCTATAGTGTCCGAATACACACTTAGTATCTGTGTTTTTGCTTTGACCTCGGAGCCAGGTTTGAACTATGACTGTGTCTAACCCCCTTTCTGGTACTTCAGCTCTTTATAGAAGGAAAGGCCCTAGGACACTTGTTTGGCGTGTGAACAGTGGGCCTCCCAGCACAGCTGCTCTGCGTTACACTGAACAGTGTGTGCCCCATCTGCCAGGGCCTGTCCACACTTCCAGCTCCCAACCCTGCAACTTAAGATGCATCAGTGGAATTCTGCAAAACCTGCTTTGTGTACTTCCTACAGTACTGGGTGGGTGGTTTTCTGGTGGTGTGGCCAGTTTTTTAGGTCTTTAATGTCTTTTTAATTAGGTTCCTTATGCAATATTTCCAGAAGAAATTCTGAAAGTTTCTGGCATCTTGATAGGGGTGCTTCCTTAATTTATAGTGTGGATGCAGGATTTTCTACAGTGGTACATTTATTGGTCATTATGGTTGAGGTTCTGAGAGCCTAAAGTTTTTTTCTTTTTTTTTAACATCTTTATTGGAGTATAATTGCCTTCCAATGTTGTGTTAGTTTCTGCTTTATAACAAAGTGAATCAGCTATACGTATACATATATCCCCATATCTCTTCCCTCTTGTGTCTCCCTCCCTCCCACCCTCCCTATCCCACCCCTCTAGGTGGTCACTAAAGTTTCTTGTTTTTGTCTAGATCAGAACCAATCGAGAGAGAGTATGGGAATCAGGTGGGGATCACACTCTGCTTAATTACCGATAAAGTTCTTTGAATGCAGCATAGACTGTGACAATCTGAAGGACTAATACTTTTTCCTTAACAAGGCTTCCACACCCAGCCACAAGCAACATGGGCAGAGACCTATTCTGCCCGGCTGCTGGGTGGCCTAGAGAACATACCAAAATATACAATCTCTGCAGGCAAGTAGATCCCAAAGCAGACCAAGGAAGGACTGACCCACCCATGCCTAGCTCCATCCACAGTTCACCCATCCATCAAGTCTCTCCATTTGTCTAAGGAGGACCAGTTGAGGGGCCACGAGAGTCTGGCAGTGTTACTCCAGTAGCAGCGAGATGTAGCTGTTAAGTAGCTAAGAGCAACTACTGAACAATTATTATGATGACCTAGAAGTTATATATGTTCAAGCCATCGTCTTCCCTAGATATTTCTGGAGGGTAAAAGTGAGAAGTGATGTAAGAATATTTATTTTTCATGGGCTAAGTTTTGTTTTCTTTTAACGCAGTCCTTCCAAGATCTGAAGAACCAAGATGCCTGTATTCTGACTTTTTATTGAAAATTATCTGTGTTACCCCAAGTATAAAATTCTACTACTAGAGTTTAATTTTGTGTGTGGATGTGAATTCCATTCGCATTTAAGTATCTTTGAGTAATTTATTATCATACCCTTTATAAAATGCGTAACTGCAAGCCAGGTTGTGACTTTTACTTCAGTTTGCCTGGGAAATAATAAACCTTCCAGTCTGTGAAATTTAGTATCCCATTTAATACATTATGACTGCAGTAAATGGTTGGGCAATTAAATTTCTTCAAGGTATGCATTTGATGAGTTGATTTGCTTCTAGTAGCTCTTGGTCCATTGTTTATAAGGGTATCTGAAAGATTTAGGGTTTCAGATTTTCAGATACCTATTATGTTTCACTCTGTTACAGGATGTTGGAAGAACTGAGTGCTCTGTTTTAGTTCAGCAAGATTTTTCTGTCCGTTTGAGGGTTCAATAACTTTCCTCCATAGAGTATAGCCTACAAAAGAGGATATGTTATTCCTCAAAGCAAGGTAAATAAACACAACCACTGACCTTTAGAATAGCTACCCCTGAGCCTTCCCTTGAGGTAATTTTTTCATTTGTTCAAGAAAGGCCAAGGGGGAGATTGATTTGCCCTAAGCACTTAATCTAAATGGGCCCATCACTCTGCCCTACTTTAGGTGGAACCTTTATGGTTATCTAAAATTGCCTTATTAATTTGTTTTCTTGTTTATTATTTCTCTGCTCTATCAAAACCTAAATTGTCCTGTTCACCAAAGTATTCCTGGCTGGGTTCACAGTAAAGGGTCTGTTGAATGCAAGAAAGTGAATTTGCCTAGAGCTTATCCCGTAGGGCAGAGATCAGAAATCCATGGCAGGATCTTGCCAGAAGATATTTGTTTGATACATTCAAACTTTTTTTTTGTTTTTTTTATTGTTTTGTTTTTTTTGTTTTTTCCTCTTTGAATTGAATAAGTTAAACATTTATAAATTTGGTTTTAAATAAACACTTGAGTTTCCGGCTTCCCTTGCAAACTTGAAAGAGCTAGCAAGCCTGACCTCACATCACCATGTGGCATCACCAGCAGGACTGGTAGTGACTGTCACGTGTTAGACAGAGCACCTTTCTTTTTTTATTAAACCTGCTTGGCCACTGAAGGCTTAGGAGTTCAGTACCCTTGCTTTCAAACCAGTCCTTAACTTCATTATAAATAAGAACAAATAATGGTTTGGCTTAAATGCAATACTTTTGCATTTGACAACAATACAAATTATATTGACATGGGTAAGACAAAGATAAATAATTGAGTAGGACAGAGAGGTTATAAATAAATAATGAACAGTAGAAAGTGATAAGCACTATTTTAGTGGAACTCCATTACCTGCATTTAATTTGCATGAATTCAAACATCTAGAATGTTGCAGGATAGGGAGAGGGAGGCTGGAAGGGAAGTAGGTAGTTAAGGAGGAAAGGTAGGTAAGCTTAAAAAGGGGAGTAGCAGTAGATAAGGAAAGAGGAAGAGATGCTGTTGCATGGGTTCCTCTGTACTGCATTCACATTTGCGCCAGAATACCTGTGATTCTCACGTTAGTTTCATTCACATTGTGTCTCTCCCTCTGCTGCTGTCAGTTGGATATCTAAATGTGAATTGTTCTTACATTGCGGCCCTTAAATGTAAATCTGCTACTGCATTTGGTGTTTAACAAATCAGGAATGGTGTTGAACAATTGGGAATGTGTTTCCAACTTGGGAGAAAAACTGGCTTAGGAATTACTGGTCTTCTTTGTACGGGATTCTTAGTCATTTTGATGAAACTAAATTTTTGCCTTATTTGCTGACCTAACCCATGCAACTTCTCTCTGTATATTTAAATTGCTGTGGCATACCAGAGGAAAGAGGGCTAACTTCTAGGCTGCAGGATCTGGAAATATTTCGTAGAGGAGATAGTGTTTGAGTAGAGACTTGAAAGATGGTGGAAGTGGAACTCCATCTGGACTTGTGTTTCCAATACGGTAGCCACTGGCCGAATGTTCCAATTAATTCAAGAAATAAGGAATTCAGTCCTCATTGCACTAGCCACATTTCCAGAGCTCCTTAAATTCTCTTGACTAGTGACTTATACAGTGCAGAACATTTCCATTATTGCAGAACGTTCTACTGATGGTTCTGCTGTCTAGTGATGGTAGACATAGGAAGTAGTTTACATCATTGCAGGAGGTAGAAAATTTTGACTTCTGTTAAGGTGAACAGTGAATAATTAATTTAGAGTATTTCCTGTCCCCACCCTCCCTACCCTCAAATAAATTGAATTCTTTTCCCCCTGGAATCAAAAGCTAAGCCAAATAATGCTAATTCCCCAAGAAATTGTGGAATTTTATAAGTATTCAAATTCTCTGCTGGGTCTTTGTTTTCATTAATCATCTGTTGAATTATTCAGCTGTTGAAAGTGATGCTGGGCTAGGTGAGGATATTTCTTTCCTAGGTGTGAAACAAAGAGGCAGGGTAATTACTGATTACTTTAGAAAATTGTCCTTGTATTTCTTTATTGACATAGGTTTGAAAGAAGGTGGTTTTTTGTTTTGTTTAGTTTTAAATGTAGTTTGGTATTTTGATGTATGTGTAGATTATAGTTTTTCTTCATATCATTTATATGCCACGTGGTTTTTTTTGATGCAAAAATTGAGCCCAAGTGAAAATGTTATATGTTGCCTGGTTGTTTCTAAACTCTCTCCCACACGCTTCTCCCCACAGTTATTCCTGAGTTAGTTATATTGGTTGTCACCAGGGACTACCAGCTTCTGTGTCTTTTTGGCAGTTTTAGAGTCTTGTTTCAAATGATATACAGTTCAAAGCTTGACAGTGACCTGTTACTGCTCGACCTAACGTTCTTTTGATTGTATTGCAGTTTGTGATAAAATATCTGTTGATTTGTGATAAATAACGAATATTGTTTGGACTGTTGGAGTTTCCTAGGTAGTGGTTGATGTGCGGAGGATGAAAGAAAACTTTTCTAGCATGTAATTTATCCACAGAAAAATGAGAAGGGATATTTCTTTAGCCAGAACATTAATGCTTGAGCCCTGAAGTGGCCCCTGGAGACCTTTTTTTTTCTTTTTCCATTTTCTTAAAGTAGATGTTACCTTTTCTTTTTCCCAGGCAATTTCAGAGATGAGAATTTTAGGGAAGATGTTTCTGTGTCAGAATGAAGAGTAATCCCTTGTTGTGCTGTTATACGTAAATGTATTTTTTAAGTGTGAGAATTGCATTTTTTTAGAATTGGTATTGCCCTGCCAATGGTTAGGAAGAATATTTCTTTCATCCAGGATATCTTTACCTTTTTCCTCTATTATTTTACCTAGAAATGAAGAGACATGAAGAGAACAGTTGATATAGTCACCAATTTATAGATCGAAGGTGCTATTTTATTTTATTTATTTATTTTTTAAAAGATCAATTTATTTATTTTTTATACATTTATTTATTTATTTAATTTTGGCTGCATTGGGTCTTCAACGCTGTGCGCAGGCTTTCTCTCTTTGTGGCGAGCGGCGACTACTCTTCGTTGCGGTGCGCGGGCTTCTCATTACGGTGGCTTCTCCTGTTGCGGAGCACGGGCTCTAGGCGTGCGGGCTCAGTAGTTGTGGCGCACGGGCTTAGTTGCTCCGCAGCATGTGGAGTCTTCCCTGACCAGGGATCGAACCCGTGTCTCCTGCATTGGCAGGTGGATTCTTAGCCACTGCGCCACCAGGGAAGTCCAAAGCTGCTATTTTTAAAATAAGCCGAAGTAACAGTGACCTCAGGGTGATAGAAGTTTATTTTGCTTTGACATAAAAATTCCTATCGAAGGCTGATAGAACTCCTTCCATCCTCAAGACTGGGCTTTTATCTCATTTCTTAGATGGCTGCCATGCCCTCTAGCACTGTGTCTCCACTCAAGGCAGTACTGGGGAAGAGGAAGTGGGTGGTACCACTTTCCTCCAAAGGCAGGACCTGGAAATTGTCCTTATCAATTCTACTGGGTCCCCTTTGCTAGAAATTGATCACATGGGCACAGCTAGCTACCAGGGAGGTTGAGAAATAGTCTTTGAGTCTTCATGTCCTTGGCCCAAACTGGGTGTTCTGTTGTAAAGCATTAAGGGGAAATATATCAGTAACAGCATGGTGCTTCTGCCACAAACCCTCTACTTGATTTCCATTCAACTTCCAAATAAGCTGTGACTATTGTGATTGGTAAGATTGACCCCAAAACGCCATTAATAAATAGGATTTTATTTTAGGGTTGATTTTGCTACTAATGAAAATATTAATTTAACCATAAGGAAAAAAATTAAAGCGGGACTGCCTATTTTTTAGGGCCTGAATCGAATAGTTAGAAACAGGATTCCCATACTCAGGAGCCACGGGTGAGGGCCTAGAAGAGTAAACCTTGTGAGAGGTGCAAATGAAGGGAAACTTAAGAGAGAACTTGAGCTGTGATTATAGCTGATTTTAGGTCTCGTGAAGTACATGGAGTTCTAGGTAACTAATAATGGTCACTGAACTCTTTCGCAATCTCAAAAAGAAAAATATTTTTACTGGAGAATAAAAATGTTCTGCTTGAGGCCAGCCTTAGTCTCTAGTAGCAGTAAAAGCCTGTGATGTATAATGATGCTCATATTTCTTCCTTTTTTAATAACACTGTGGTAGGGAATGTAAATGTACCAAGTCATATCTAGTAGAAGGAGACAAAACTCAGCCCGTTTTGCTTTTATGCTTGATTGATTTTTCTCTGACACATTTATAATCTTTCAGTTTCTTTAGTCTCAAGTTGAGGGCTTGGCCGATTTTTCTTTGAGAGGATCGTGTTCTTTCCTTTTAGGAGGAAACATAATTTAGGAAAAAACTGGAAATGGGTTGTCTGTATGTGTGTGTTAAACCCTGTTTCTGGTTTTACCAAGAAAATTAAGTATGTGTCTGTATAGAGTATCCCATTGAATTGAACCAACTTTAATTGAGTTTCCAGTGATATGTACATAAATATCAATATTAGCTAATGTTTGTTAGGAATGTCTGGGCTTATTCATGTTAGCCTTTCCTATAGTACCTGTTTTATGTTTAGATTTTTTTTTTTTTAACATATATATGCTAAACATAACATAGCACGGAGCAAAGAGAGGAAAGGGCCAGTGTAGGCCTTCCTGATGGTTCCTGGGCGTTACCAGGTGTGGTTGATACAAGTCCCCAGGGAATGCTAGCGTCCTGTTTCTACTCTGGGTGTATCCTAGTTTTGAGGTCACCTGGACATTTTATTTTTGTTTGTTTCCTGCTGGGGATTTAGTTTAGATACTAAAATCTGTGGCACAAAGGTGCGTCATGTAAAATAAGCTTTGAAAAGTATACCTAAAACTGTCTGAAAGTAGGAGCCAGCCAGCAAGCTTTGATCTCTTGGTCCCCTCTTCCTGTGTGTGACACAGCTCCAGGGGCGCCGTATTCACAGTGTGAATGGTGCCCCTTGGGGTTGTATAACGGGAAGTCTTCCATCACAGCCTTGAAATTGCTGTGTTCATTGTAGTATCTTCTAGCTAGAAAGACTTTATCGTTTATTGTCTAAGCTAGATTTTGAGAGTGAAAGGGGGCATAATTCATAACTACAGCAGAATAGCAAACACGGACTCAGATTCTTCTAGAAAACCAGGCGCTCACAGTTCTCCTGCTTGTAGCAATCAGTATATACCACTTGGTTGGTTATTAAAATAGGATAAATAAGCTGTTCTGTTTGAGACATTTCTGTTGACATAATAAGGCAGTGAAACAAAGGAATCAAAGTGAAATATCCTAGGAATGCGTTCCTCTTTCCATACTGTGTAATGTCTAAAAGAAATCTTTAGAGGGTGCATTTATTTTTTTGTTTTGTGGCCATCTTTACAAAGGATGCAGGAAGTTCCACTCCTTTATGTGTTTAAGTCCAAGTTTCTCCAGCTGCTGAACTGTTAAATTCATGGTGAATCCTGGTGAGGTTTTCCCAATAAAATGTACTGGAGGCTATTATTTAAAACGTCTTTCTCAAATTCTTTAAATCTGATGTTGACTCGCTCACAAGCTGCCAGTTGCAGGCTTATATGCTGTCTCGTTCCAAATGCTTTTTCTAGGCTTTGCATCTCTTTAGGTACTGGTTCCCCAGCTGAATGTTTCGCTCTTGCAGATTCCTCTCTTCACTGTCTCCACAATTGTTGATGTTCATAGTATTTTCATTGTTTTTCAATAGAAAAGCTTAGCTATTTTCTCTCTTCCCAGATCCTTCCCATTCTCCAAATGGTCCCTTGTATCAGGGTCCCTTTCCTCTGTCTGCTTTCTCTATGGGGTTGTACCATGTTGAGAAAGTGAAGTGAGAATGAGTTATATTAGTGTTCTAGAATCATGTCCCAGATCCATCCTAAAAAGAGTTGTATAACCTTTTGACTCATTTTTACTTTCAGTAAGTTGGGTATAATATGAAATCACTCCTTCATTCAGTTACAAGGATTAGATTTGGTAATACATGGAAATTACTATATACATTGTAAAATAGCATATACATCTTCATCATTCTTATTCCCATCCCTTGTTTTTTGGTCACATTTGTTAGTGTCTACTAATTATTTTATGTAGAAGAATCTTACTGCCCCAATGATATTTTACATAGTTTAAAAGCAGAAATGGTATCTTACAATGTTTCATTATCTCTCAAACATGCCTAGAGAGCTGTGATGGGCACGTTATTAAATATTGAGCATTCTAGGTCTGTCCAAAGTCTTCTCTCTTCTTCAGCTTCATCTTTCTGAAGAAGTTTGAAATAAGGCTTGCTGAGTATTAAACTGGAGAGTTCCTTTTATTGTGGTTGTCAGTCACTTAAGAATTCTTAGACTTCGGGCTTCCCTGGTGGCGCAGTGGTTGAGAGTCCGCCTGCTGATGCAGGGGACACGGGTTTGTGCCCCGGTCCGGGAAGATCCCACATGCCGCCGAGTGGCTGGGCCCGTGAGCCATGGCCGCTGAGCCTGCGCGTCCGGAGCCTGCGCTCCACAACGGGAGAGGCCACAACAATGAGAGGCCCGCGTACCGCCAAAAAAAAAAAAAAAAGTATATACTAGCAAGTATAGGTTGTACTGTAATCAAGACTAGTGAAAGTGTGACAATAGATGGGATCTTTCGGCAATTTCACTTAGCGTAGCAATGAAACAAAATAGCCACATTCTTAGGATGTTACATGCGGTAGTTCCAGCATTAATGGAGTCTCAGTGATCACATTTCTCCTCCAGAGGAGGGGTTGTTCCTTCAAAGATGGATATTTTGTAAGTTCCTTTCTGAACCATTTATCTGTAAATATTTAATTACCGGAAAGGTTATTTTGACTAGTTATCTGCTCTCCGTCTTTTCTGTTTCCCTTTTAGCACATCCACACCCACTGTAAGGTCATTAATGAATTGAGCAAAGCACAATATAAGCATTTGCCAGTGTCTGCTTTTTAAACCTTTATTTTAAGTGTTTAATGCAAAACTGCTGCTTACCTGTCTGCTTTGAATAATCTTAGAGTCAAGGAGAATATCTTGCTCATTTTCATTAATCAAATGAGTTTAACTGATCTAACATCTAAGAAAAGTAGTCTTCTCTAGCTTCAAAGAGCAATGAAATGACTTTATTTCATTTTTCCCTTTTGTGAAAAATATAGAGTAGATGGCTTTGAGATAAGTTCCCTAAAATATCAGACTCAGTGCTGTTTTTTGACAGCAATCCCTACCTCTTTTATTGAAAGTTCATATAATACAGATACTATTGAATACATGGTATAAATTCTATGTATTGTACTGATACCTTGTGATATGAATATATAAAACGTGTAAGTAGCACGTAAGGGAAGTTCGTAAAGTTAATTTGCACATTCTTTCACAGTCAAATGGAATGACGGAGAACGATTAGGAAATGTACTGTTAAAAAAGTATCTTAGAAATATAAACCAAAAAGTAGTGTTTTCCCCAAGAGAAATTTGAACTAACATTTTTCAGTTTTGTGATAAGAACGTATCTGTGTTCTCAGAGAATGCATGGGACACGAAATGTACTTACATATTCGAATAAAAATGTTCTGTCTCATCTTCCTTTTTTGTTGTTGATTTTTCAACATATCAGAAGTTTTTTTTTTTTTAAGTAGAATTAATGGGCTTTCTGGCTGCAAACAATTGTTCTTAAGTTGCTGTCTAGTTGGAGGAGAAGTTTCTTAGGGTTGTCTCTCATTTGTTTTTGTTACAAAAACAACTTTCTGTTTTAGAAAGTAGGGCTAGAATAATGAATGACTAATGAATGTTACATTTTATTTTGAGTTTTTTGAACTTCTGTTTCTTTTTGTGTTATCTTGGAAAAATTTTGCCTTTACAGTTATAAATATTTTCTGACCTTAAGCAACTTGATGGCTGATATAGAGTCTATTCTCATTCAGGACAGCTAAAACTTTCCCCAAGTTGGCTATGAACAAAAGTAGGATTAAAAGAAAAAAAAAAACCCAACAAATCAAAACAGGGCAGGGGATTATGGTTGATGATCAGATCAAAGTTAACAGTGTTCCAAATGCTGAAAATATCTCTCTCAAACTTTTCCAAATCAAATTTCTGTAGTTATCTTGCAGTAATTTGAAGAAGGAAGGGTTTTTACTGCTTGGAGAATGAAAAAACCAACAGTCCCATAGTACATTTTGAAAAAGGGGTTCTTTGTCACTTTTGAATAGAGGATGTGTGTGGAGTTTGTTCTTTATTATTTTCTTCAACGGAAAAAAAATTCAACAAGTTGGCAGTTAGCTGCACCGATTTCCTCTTTGTGGTAGAAATACTGGGATGTCGTGGGAGAAAACCGCTGCCCATCTTAACATGGATGCTTAATTGTATTCTCTAATTCTTCTTAGTTACCATTGCAATGTTCTTAGCTGCCTTTTATTTGTTGTTTCTCGTGGACAGAAGTGATTACTAATTATTGCTGCACCGAAGAAGTGGGCCATTTGGTTTTCTTTTCTTTTCTTTCTTTCTTTTATTTTTTAGGAGACAAAGTGAAAGGAGGATTGGAGGTTTTCTGTCCAACTGCTCATCCCCTACATGCCTGGTCTGCTTCCCTAATTTGCATGGGTACCTTGGGCATTGTCCTGTGGGACTGGGGTACCTCGACCTCGTCTTTAGTTTAGTGACCCTTGTCATCTTGCTGTTCATTCGTGGGGCCTGTTTAATGCTAATTAGTCCTTCAACCAGTTGCTGTTTACAACTGTGTGCTTTAGAAAGCAGGACCCTCTCCAAAGACCACATTGGTGGTCTTAAACTGAACTACTAGGATTGAAGACCCACCACCCCCGGAGAAGAGCCTCTTAACATTTCTATTTATTTTGAAATAAGTAGCAGTCACATCATTAACATAAATAAACAAACAGTGAAGAACTGAATTTTTGGCCTCAGTGCTTCTTAATGATGGACAGATGCTCCTTAGGAAGCTGCTTTAATCCTTAGTCTTTAACTCTGGGTTCCTAAAAAATAGATGATCTCAGCCTCCACGTTAACACTGCGGACCATGAATATTGGATAAAGGTATGATAAGAGTGCTGAAAAAGAGAGAGCAGGTTCAATGACCTCAGGTTTAGGAAATATTTACAATATGGTTATCTACTGTTTGATGAAACTGATTGAACAAAAAGAAAAAATTCTGTGGCCCTCATGCTTGGTGTGTGTTTGACCTTGGTAAATATAGGCCCCAGAATTTATTACTGGCTTTATTTGAAAGACACTGATTCTGCATTTCAGCTGAGAGTTCTGTGCGCCTTCCTGGTGCTTGGCTAATGGAAGGATCAGGAATGCGTTACAGACCTCTTTGACCAGCACTGCCATTCTTATGGACGTCTTATGGACGTGTTGACTGAAGCCAGTGCAGGTCAAAGGCCTCTCCTGCCACCACTTTGGGGTGCTGGTTACAAAGCCACATTCTGAAACAGAAACTCTGAGATCAGTGTTTGGCATAGTCACTGAAGCGCACTGTCTCTGAAAAGAGGACGGTGGAAAGAAATCTGTGTCCTGTGGCCACTGATATTCTTTATCCTTTCCTGACGAAGTATGATGTAGATGGCTGTTTAAAGGGTTGGGATTCAAGGCTTGTGTGATACACAGTACCTTTGAGTTACTTCTGAGTAGCCTCTTTATTCCAATTTTGATAGTGTGACATATTTATTGCAATGAAATTAACAAAAAATATTGAATGCCCCTTTATGTACAGAGGTAGTATGTGGAGTTTAGGGCGGGGGGGATGCTTCCACTTCTTCTTTCATGGGTGCAGTAAATCTCATGTTGACAGGCTAGTTGGCTTGATAAGCTTGTTTATGCAATTTCTTTTACAATGAAGATTGGGCAATGCTTAATTGAAGCATTTTTGATTAGAAATGCTTCAATTAAGGGCAAATGAGATTGGATGCTAAATGGATTTGAGTAACTTCCTGGATTTGGGGGAAACTTAATAGGCCCTAAAGTAAGTAAGGCAGGTCATGTATTAAATAAAAGTCCTTACTTGGTTCATGGCATGAGAAGACAAACCTATTGTCTAGTTGTAGGGCAGGTTTTTGGCTTTTAAGTAATATTTTGGTAGCTCTTTCTACAAGAAGTTGGATGTGTGAGTGTGTGTGTGTGTGAGAGAGAGACAGACACACAGAGACAGAGAAAGAGAAGGGAAGAGGGAGAGAGGGACAGACGGACACAGAGTGGTCCTAAGGCCAACTTAAAGATCCTCCCTTGCCTCTTGCCCCTCGGCTTTGTCTCCTTCTCAAATACAAACATGAAGCGGGTGGATGGAGACAGACCTTCTTTTTCGTTGGCTGTGACCTGACACTAGGATATTTGTAGCTCAGAGAGTAGAAGCGTGTCCCATCTGTGGAATTCTTTTTTTTTCTTTTTCCATCCGTGGAATTCTGATTGTGCACTTCCTTTAGTAGGTCACTGATTTTCTTCTCTACCTAAATTCACGTTCTTCTCAGTGAGGGACTGACACTCATGATTTTTAACCTGGCTGGATGAATGGTTATGTTGTTGTGAAAATCTGGGGGAGGAAGGCTCACTACCAAGTTATCATTTCAGGAGGAGTATAATTTACTGTTGTTTTTCCAGCACTTGAAGGATCCTCAAGGAGGTGATTTTCGTACAGGGTACAAACCTCTAGCACAGGCTGGGGAAGAGGACTGAATCAACCTCACGTTGTCCTTCCCATTTCTTGGTTTTCTCAGCTGTTAAACACTGGGACTGCACCCCATCTACCTGCTGTGTCACAGAGTTGAGAGAAGTTGTCATGAGATAATGTTTATAACAGTCCTCTGGAGACTTTAGAATGGAATACACAAGGATGAGGCTCTGACTACAGCCATTTTTGACACGAATTACCCTCAGCCGACAGGAATATATAGAGTAGGCCTGCCTGTATGCTAGTAGTTATTCTTCCCTTGTTTTGACCAATTTGCTCTACCATTCCAAAAATATTTTGGAACACATGTACACTATAAATATTTGGAAAATACGTTATATACATATAATACTGTAGTAATATATCTTGTATATGACAAGCCTATAAAAATGGAAACTAAAATAAAGAGATACAGATAGAAGCCTCAATATATTTCTCCCATACCTAGTTGATTATCTGGTACCAACTTTCCTCCTTGGGAGTATGAAAACCCCCTTTAAAGGCATTGTTTAGGGCATTGTACCCAGGAGAAGATGGGCTGTGTTGTAGAAGGACTGCATATTTAGAAAGTAGAATGAAGTTGACATGGTACGTTAGTGGTAAGTACACCCCCTAGGTGGAGTTGGGTGTTTGGTCTGACGTAATTGCTATGCTCCTGTGGCTTGATAAAATTCATGTTTCCTCCTACCCTGTCAGAAATTAATAGAGGGCCACAATTTGTTCATGGGCCCTGGTGTCCTGCTTCACTACCAATGGCCTGGCTGATTTGGTGGACATTAAAAGGAAGCAACACTCTAGCCTTTCTCTCTCTCAAGTATCTTAAGGCCACCTCACTTCTTTTCTCCCTCCAGCTGTAGACCAAGGCTGACTTCCTTTTGGATTCTATCTGGAAGTTCGAAAGTGGTTAGGAAATGTGAGGTTAGCGTTTTGTCAGGGTAATTCCATGCTTCATTTATTGGTTTTTGGTCTTTAATTTTCCCAGCAAATATTCAGCTAGAGTTAACAGCATATTAATTTCCTTCGTGGAGAACATCAGCTCTATTGCAGAATTCTGCCCTGGAGCTTTCTGTGTGTTATCGATTTCTCTTCTGCGTGTGTGTGTGTGTGTGTGTGTGTGTGTTTTGTTCCAGTCACATTACATTTTTCAGAAAATAACCTAGGTTATAATTTTTATGTCTTCTTTATTTTCCAATTCCATTTGGGAATGATAAGAGTGAGTAGTCGAAGGCTCTTACCTGGCACAGAAGGGAAGAAATTTACCCTACCTTCCCTGTGGTTTTTGTTTCTCTTAAACCTACAGCGATGGAGGATTCATCAAGATACAGGTCAATGGGAAAGGACTCAGTTTTACTTTGCAAGCTCTCCTTAGGGCCTGAAGCTGCTGGAGAATTTCTTGAGCACCAAGACATTAGATGGGGAAGATGCAGAGAACAAATTCCATTTTGCTTTGATTTTTGTCAGAATTGGGAAATCTATTGGAAAAGGAATTCCCCTGTCCTGTGCTTAATCCCGAGCCCTCTTCTTCTTTCTCTTTGTATCAGCTATTTTAATTTTTAATCTAAAAGAAAAAAAACTAAAAATAAAACAAAACAGAACAAATCAGAGCATGTTCTTCTGCACTGGGATGTGAGAATGTAACTTTTCTTTTCTTTGTGTCTTGTGAATATTAGTTGGTTTACCAAGTCACTGGCAGTAAAGCGCTTTGCTTTCAAACAGAGCTGGTTCATTTCTGCAGATGTTTGTTCACTCTCTGATAGGTGGAAGGCCCTGGGTAGGAGTTTATGTCTCTATTTCAATTTGAGATTTATGTAAATATTAAAATTCTGAGAGAAGGCAAGACTGCTTTTTATTGTATCCTCTCTGATTTTTAGATTTCTTTCCAAGTTTTGGTCACTGCAGAGACAGTCTTTAAGGTGTTTCTGAATTTTTTGCCTGTGGAACAATATAGAAAATTAAGCTGCCCTGATAACCTGACTGTTGTTTGGCTGATAGCTTCTTCTGATTTCCTTGTGTTCTGTTTGCTGAGGTTTCCTTTCTATTAAGAAGCAATAGATTAGATGGTTCTATATGTTTCTATCTCTACGTGTGCAGACTGTTAGGAAAAAAAAATAATAAGCATCTAAACTTCTACTTTCCTTCTTCAAAGGAATTATAATCTAGTTGAGAAATGACGACATATACACCTGGAAAGGTAATTATCTCCCCCTCCCCAATTTTAATTACAGTATAAGGCAATAATGGAAAGATGTCACAAGATGTAGTACACTAGATATTGCCCAATAAATTGTAGTGGTTCTCACAGTTCAGAAGTGAGGATTATTTTATTTCTTTCATTGCCGTCATTTTATTCATGTTGACACTGAGATCAGTGGTACTGAATTAATTTTCTTCAGTTTGTACTTTGAGAGTCATTTTCACCAGCTGGTATTTCTGATAAGGAAACAGATTTTGGTTACATTTTTGGGGAAAAAATGAGCCTCTGTCATTATTTTGAAGTAGTGCCGATGATGAGCGTTGAAATGTGGACATTGCTGACTCTCATTTACTGGGGACTCCTTGATTAGAATATTGCTTGCTACATCTCTTCTTTTTGTCTCCAGCAGTGACTTATTCCATCACATTTGAATAAGATGTCTCAGGCCCCTTAGAACTCTTCCTGAGAGATTTTCCTCTGTCTCTGTGAGGACCTTGGAGAGGGAACAACACCAACTCCAAGGGATCCTGTAGATTTTTTTCTTTCTAAGAACATTTTTACTCTTCAGTTATGCTGTAGTTGATTTATGTCTATAGCATTTAAAAATGAATTCCTCGTGCAGTTTTCTTATCCCAAGCTGGAGAAAATGGAAAGTGCTTCATTTTTTTTTATTTGTCTTTATTGTGCTGTAGAAGACTATATAACAATAGAGTTTGTGTTTAGCTCTGATGCTGTTCTGTTTGCCCAGTGACCTTCATCTGGCTGTTTCTTTCTAACACGTGTTATGTCTTGGTTGGATGGTGGGTTTGTACATTTTAATGATTATACCCAATGAAAACCGGTAAAAATGTGTTTCCTTTTCATATTTTCACTATCTACCAGGCGAAGCAGTTTTTATCATTTTCTGTATTCCTGTGTTTTTTCCTCCCAGAGTTAATTTTAGGTGGTCTGAGTTGGATGGGACGGCTGACGGGTATTATTTATGAAATGTCATTGGACTTATTTTCTGCACTGAATTTCCACTTTATGTGTAATACCTTTTTTTGCTACTTAACTGTTTCTGAATTGGAAAGGAGATACTATTAAGGAATTGTTTATAATGATGTTTAGACTTTCACTCTAAAAGGGTTCGAATAATACAGAATCCATCTGTAAATGTAAATGAATTTATATTTTTCCCTGTAGTGTTAGGATTTGCTAAACCTTCCGAGACTGCTCTTTGCTGCTAGATTTGCTTCTTAAGGTCTTTATCTTTTACAGTTATCTTTGAGCTAATTTATTTTATCATATCGGTACAGGTTTGTGTGTATATAATTATCTTAGCTGATTAAAAACAGGCATTGAACATTACATGTCCTTAGAGGAACAGTGGGCTGAACTTGTCTTTCCTCGCTCCCTTCTGATAAAGTGTGTTTCCTTTTTTAAGAGAGTTAAATGTGCTTTCCCAAAATGGCATTTTGGTGTGAGATAGGAATAGACTAGCCAGTGTCCCAGTAGTGTTCCAGTGATTTCTATACAAAAGGTCTGTCATGGGTTTCCTTAAAAAAAAAAAAAAAAAAAGTCAGGTCTGCTTCTGTATTTCAAATACGACTTGATAAAAAAAAAAACCTTCTATTATTATATTATTATGTAACATTTTAGAAACATCTTTTGGGTAAAGTGCTTTTTATTTTGGGAAAGAATAGTTTATAGAAATATTATTCTGGTACAGAGATGACAGGACAGGACTTCTTCTGACCCTTTATATAGATATTTGGAATAAGGAAAATAAGTATTTTCCCACGAATTCAATGGAAATATTCAACATTCTTACATCATCGCAGGTACCTGTAGCTACCAGCAAACTTGAGGTTAGATGGCATATATTTATTGAGGACGCAGTTCTCGGGGTTACGGGGTTTGTTTTTAATAGCAACGTTTGGTAGGCTGGGAACTGCAGGAATGTGCGTAGCGGGGTTGCCAGGGTGCGGGATTGGCAATGCTGGTATTGTAAATATATACCCTTTCCCCTTTGCAGTCTACCCACACCCCTCCCACCAGTAGGTCCCCTTCTTACGTGCTCCTTTGTGTCTTGCATACGTCTTTTTACCTTTTTACAGTTTGTTCAATTGCAGTCTCCCTAGTGTGATGAGAAAAAGATTACTAGCTTAGTTTGCTTTCCTTTCCTTCCTCACATCTCTCCCAGAGCCTTTTCATGTTCAAGAACTAATGTCTCCATCTTTTCCAGCTGGCACTGTAGGGACTCTGGAAAATGTATGTTATAATTATGTCCTTAACATCTCACACTGCACTAACCGTGAGCACTTAACTGCTGTTGGGTTCTTGGCCTTTTCTGTGTCTCCTTTGCTTAGAATTCTGAAGTTCTAGACCCCTGCAGCTTTTCCCTCTCTTCCCTTTCAGAGCCAAGGAGCTCTGAATTAACTTTTAAAGGAAAGCCTGTTTCCTATTTCTGTCTGTCACCAGATGTTCCCAACTCACTGAGGGATGCTCCTTTCAGGTGATAAAGCGTTTCCTTGTGCCAAATGGCTTCCTAGAAATCTCTAGATTCATTCCTTTTGTCTTTTTGAAACCAGCCACTGAAACATGGGATAAACAAAGTTAAGCGTTTTTTTTTTTGTTGTTTTTAATCTTCCGAATGGCAGGTGTAGGAAGTAGGGTTTTGCCAAATGATCAAGAGCATCCAGAGCAGTCTGGGGAGAAGAATTGCCTCCTTCAGGCTCTAAATATGCGTCTGCTGAACTCCAGAAGTTGTTAATAAAGAGGGAAGATCCAGTAGGTTTACGTATACTATTATGGTCAAGAAACATTTGAAATAAGAAATAAACAAACACATGTGGACTCTATACATAAATATTACTATGGTATATTAATGGCATTAGCAACATGAGCAATGAACAGATTCGTTAAACAAAGTTTGTCTTTCCATCTAATATGAACAGTATTGACTTGAAGTGCAATGCCGTACCTGATTCAAAATTATGTAGAAATATTGGCTGGGTCAGTCTCTCTACTAAGATATGCAAACAACTCTGGTTCTTGATCACCTCTGAAGAAACAGCAGTGATGAAAGAAGCCAGGGAATCTAAAGAAATCTGTGCCGTTAATACTATAGAAAGAATTCTGACTGATGGGCCTTTGATTCATCTTCCCTTCTTTGAGTGTAACCTTGAGTCTTTTGTGAGATCATGATAGGGATGCGTAAGAGTTTGTGATAGATTATGCTTTCCATTTGCTTTCTATGTTGCATTGTATTTGCTTTTCACATCTAACCTGTGGAGTAGGCAAGGCAAGTATTATTAGTATTATCCTTTATTTTACAGAGGAGGAAACTGCTCAGAAAAATGAGTGAACTACCCAAGGTCATGCTGTCAGGGCCAGAGTACTGTGCTTATTGATGTTGAGCCCAAGACTTTGTGACATTTGTGGCGGGATGGGTTGGGCTGGTAGCAGTTAGTTTTCTCTCTGGCTGTAGTTTCCTGTTGCTGTTTGAAAGATTCAAGATTTGAAATTTCTCTAATATTAGTATCTCGTTTTGCTTTGGTTTGGAATTGCCATTTGATAACACTTTATTTTTCCCCCTCTCATGGATCCCCTTTAGAAGAAGGGGATGCTGTGTGACTACAGGTAGGTAGTTCTGTTTCCTTTTTCTCTTGCATTTTCCCCCTCTTTCTTGAACCTTCCTTCTTAAGACATTGAAAATTGAAAAAGAAAGGAGAGAAAAAAAATCTCAACAAGAATAATTTCGGTGACAAAATGATGTGAGTCACTGGGTGTGGCAGTCCTTTGTACAAATATGAGTAAAGTAAGGAAGTGGAAATTAAGTAAATACCATCCTGTCATCATTTGCTTTATGCTTATTTTCTCTCGAGGCTGTCAGGAAGGGTGAGCATATCATTACATACATTCTTGCGTAGAATGTAATTTATCTTCCTCTCCAAATGGTAGGGGCCCAAGAGAGAGAGATTAGTCTATTCATCCATCTGGCACTCCAGTGAAACAACACCAGAAATTCTACCTTTCAAATGGCGTTGGAGTTTTTAAGTTTTTTTTTTAATAAAATGATAAAATACTAAAAAAAAAAAGAAGAAGAAGAAGAAGGGGATGCTGACTTTGCTGAGGAGAAGTAAATTACTGGACCAGGTTCAGTGTATTTGAAAAAGTTCCTTCTTTTCCTTCCCTCCCTGCCTTTCTTCCTTCTTTCCTTCTTTAGACAGACAATTCAGGAGAGGAATATTATCTTTGATTTTCTAAAGATACAGAGTGCTTGCCATGTAGTATATGTACAATTCATCTTTAAATTATGATAAATTAAAATGTGCTGAGTATCTGAATCAGACAACAAAGCATGGTCTATTTTTTGTCAAGTGAAATTAGTATATGTTGTGCAGTCCTTATAATCCCTTTGTGATTTCTGCAAGTGTGCTGTATGTTTACCTTTCATTTAGCAGGGCGCCTTTTGACTGATAGATACACACGTACATAAATTCACACAACCATTTCACTGTTTAGTTACAGGATAGCTGTATGGGTTAATAATTCTGAATAGTTTCCACGATGTCCTCATTACTTGGTATCTACACAAATCTGACTAATGGTATGTAAAGGATAAAATAATATTTTCTTTTTTAGGATCCCCTCTCTTTCACCTTCTAGGTCTTGGGTTCTTAAGCTCTCAAAATAATATTTAACATTTGTAAAGGACTTTGTATTTTGTGTAGTTCTTTCATTTACATGTCTCACTAATCTTTATCCCAGGATAATAAAGTGATTGACTCAGTCGTTTTTTTTTTTTTTTAATTAAAACACAGCTTCAGTTCTAAATTTAGGCACATATTTACTTTGAAGATAATAACATCTAAGAAGCATTATTTAATTAATGGTGATGGAGTTTTCCAGTGAAATGATACAAATTCAATTTATCCTTAATATTTTAGATGCAGAGGAACATGCTTTCATTCTAAATGACTAAATTAATATTACTGCCTCAAATGACACTTGATTTCCCTTTAAACGTATTCATTGTAATAAGAAATTAACGCATGAGGATTTGAATTTTTACACGCCTTCTTCCTGCTCCCCTTAGAAATGACTTAGGAGTTAGTAATATGTCTGTCGGGGTGGGCATGGGAGGTTTTCAAGTTGGAACACTGGAGCTCATTAGCATCTTCCAAACCCCAATGCTGTTTTGTTTCAGATAGATTTATTACACTGTCTTTCTCCCCAATTCACTGCAGTGTGTGAAGGCTCAATGGGAACAAACAAAAGCGATATGTAACCCCTGAACCAATTAGCATCGCTTACGATGTTCTTAATAGGCTTAGCTACTGTATATGAGACTTGGGAAAATGACTTGACTTTTATGCTTGCTTGATCTCTCGGGGAGGTTTTTCAGTGTCAGCTGCTTTGTAGCCACAATGTAAATTTCACGTGTTTGATTTCCAGCTTTCTGATAGAAAACCTTCTTTACAATTTGATGGCTCCAGGGTGCCATAGTCACTCACTTGCAGCTGTTCACTTATTTGCACAGGGTCTGTTGATGCGTGAGAAGAAGGCACATGTGACTTGGTCCTGGGGCAACTGTCTGCCCTCGGCCGGCGTGTGGGACAGGGCACAGCCCTGCAATTTGTTCAGCTAGTGCCGACGCCTGGGGCGCACGCCTTCTTTCTAGCGCCTTCCTTTAGCCTTTGTCCTCTCGCTTTGGTTCCCCTTTTGTTCCCTAAAGGTATAAATGATTCACGTTTCCCCTCTTCCACTACATCTATCCACTGACACACAAAAAGGGGAAATAAATTGAGGTATATCGTTAGTGACATTTCAGGGACAGGCCAAGCCCTGCCTTGCCTACCTAGAGAATGTTGATTCCACAGACAAATGGAGGACTGACTGTACCTCCTGTGAACTCAGCTGTTTTACATTTTAAGTAAAAGCGTCTACAGTTTTATTTTGTGTTATGTCAAAAGAGTTACTTGTATTCCTACTTTATATAAAGGATTCTATTATGAACATAGGAAAATGATCCTTCAATTACCATAATATATGATATTCCAATTTGAGAAGGTGAATCTAACCACCTCTGGACAGTATATTTGTTACAAGATTAGAGTTGGAAGACAGACTTGCCTTAGTTACTGACTGGTGGACTTTAGCCACACTACTTAACTACTCTAAGTTTTAGTTTCTCCATCTGCCAAAAAAAACAAAAACAAAAACAAAAAACAGTAATCATGGGATTCTCGTGAATATTCCTATAAAGCTACTGTTAAGTCTCTGCCCTGTAGTAAGCATGCCAGAGAAGGTAGCAATAATGCCAATAGAAATCTTTTGGAAAAATAAAAGGAGCCTAGGATCCTAAGAAATGTAAGGCAACTTGGAATAGTTCATTAATGAATCTCTTGAAATGGAAGAAGTTGAGAAAATTATATGGTAAGGCAGCCAGTTCATTCCACAAATTCTCTCTACAACTCACCCACATCTTCATATCCTGGTCCCGTATTCACCCTAGTGTTTGTATCTGTAAGGTCGAGATTGGGTTGCCTTACATGAATGTTGGCTTCCGCAGGTTTATAGCTGGGGAGCATGATTCAATAATTTCCCCTGCTTTCTCCTCTTATGTTGTATCCATAGATACAGTGATTTTGTCCTTTCAGAGGTAATAAGATGTGCTAGAATACCAGAGTGTTCTGAGCACCAGAGCAGTGCCAGCCACACAGAAGACACCGAGTGTGTGTATCTGAGATGAGTATGAGAGGCCTCCTATGAGCCTTTTAAGTTGTTGGATTTTAATAAGATAGTACGGAGAGGGTGGTTGTTGGAAGGAGAGGGTGTCTGTAGCCAAGGTGACCTGGCCAGATTCTTTGCCAGTATTTTCTTGAAAGCACTGAGCATTAGAGAGGGGTAATGCTTACTAAATAGAGCTGGTTACTAAGGTATCTGGAAACAAGGCTGAAGAATGATTTTATTTGCTATTCAAAAGAAGGACTTTTATAATAGACCGATACCAGCTGAAGGGGCTGGTGGTAAATTGAATTCTTTGGCTTCTGGTTTTACTAGTGAAAAAACTTCAGGGAAAGCTAGTGGGATTTATTTTAATTCATATAACGACCACTTATTTCCAGTCCTTTCCATATATTTTAACTTACTCAACGGCCTCCTTTATCTTTTGGTGAAAAAAATTGATAAAATTAACTTCAGCCTCTTCTAGCAATTTAAGTAGTTGGTCTAAGAATCACTTTGTTGGGGTGGTTAGGGGAAAAAAAGGTATTCTGCAGAGCACATTTAATAAAGTTGTACTAAATGACAGATGTGTTCAATTTAATGTGTCTTTCTGAAGTTAGGCATAATTCTCTATATACTGAAAAACAGTATTTTAAGAAGTGATATTTGTAATCTATGTAACCACTGGAGAATAGACTTTAAAATAGTAGCTGGCAAAACATCAAGGTCCTAGTGTATAGCACAGGGAACTATATTCAATATCCTGTGATACATCATGATGGAAAATAATATTAAAAATGCATATATATACTTATGTTTGTATAACTGAACCACTTTGCTATACAGCAGAAATTAACACAACATTGTAAATCAACTATACTTCAATTAAAAAAAAGCAGGTGGCAAAGAATTGTAGAAGAGTAGTATACATTTAGTTGATAAGGCAAACTTAATTCTGTGAGGGAAAAGTGGCAAATCTATTTGTGTTTAATTTTGAGTATACATTAGATGCATGGTTTAGCTTTCATTCTTTATCTTTCTTTACTAGGGCCGTGTTAATGTAGTATATTTGAATAATACAGTATTATTTGAAAAATACGGCGATTTTATGAGTTAGAGCCAAGGTGATGGGGTGTGCAGGGGTTAACCGAAATCTCACAGCAGTCCAGAGCCATTTCACGTCCCGGGTAATCATTGTGTTCTCTTGGTGTATGGCACAGTGGGGTAATGAAGTCCAGGTCTGGGTTTAGAGCCTGTGCTTCTTAGTAGCCCTGTGACCCTGAGGAATATGATTAACCTCTGAGAACCTCAGTATACTTATTTGTTAACTGTTCATCATAGTACCTGGCACAAAGACATCACTGGGGGAAAAAAAAGTTCCTTCTATTTCTACTGTATTAGATAGTGTATTTGAAAGTACTCAGTATTTAGCATCTAGCCTAACAGATGTAGATACATAGATGTACGTTGAATTCATTTAGTGTCTTACCTTTCCCTGTCATCACTGCCCTCACACACCCTTAATACAGCTAAATGCCTATATTAACCAAGAATATGCATTCCACTAGATTGTCAGAGATTTTGTTACCAGAAATAGAAAAACAGCTTTGGAGTCACGGGAGGACTCCTGCCCTGCAGTCCTCTCTTCTGCTCTGTACTTGGGGTGTCCCTGGCTGACCTCAGGATCATTCCTGTATCTACTGAGGATATGGCTACATCTGGGGGTGCCCCACTGTTCAAAGGCATGCTAAGCCCAGAAAGGCCACCCAGGATCAGTTTCAGCATTTTCTTCAGAGACCTTATCTGAGTTTGTAAGTATCATCCTCATCATCCTCTTTGGTGAAACCTTGGTTGAAACTTCTGCCCAAGCCCCTTTCTTTCTAGGCTATGTCCGTTAAGAGCAATGTGGCCTAAAAATCCAGAGCAAGTTAACTTGGGAGCCTGGGATGTAAGTGCAGGTTCTGCAGCTTGCCAGCTACTAGTTATGACCTTGGGCAGGTTACTTCTCTAAGCCTCAGTTTCCACACCTGTAAAATGGGGATATAGGGCTTCTGTGGTGGCGCAGTGGTTGAGAGTCCGCCTGCCGATGCAGGGAACACGGGTTCGTGACCCGGGTGGGAAGATCCCACATGCCGTGGAGTGGCTGGGGCCATGAGCCATGGCCGCTGAGCCTGCGCGTCCGGAGCCTGTGCTCCGCAACGGGAGAGGCCACAACAGTGAGAGGCCCGCATACCGCAAAAAAAAAAAAGAAAAAAAAAGGGGGATATAAAAATTTCTGCTTCACAGTTCTGTGAAATTCTATTTGAATCATCATCTGGTTAGCTATAATCAGATCACAATAAAAGTTAGCTTTAATAATAAAAAATTATTATTTAAGATATGTCTGTGTAATAGGAGGCTACATGTTGGTTCATGCTGTGATTTAGATCAAAAGAGTATCTGAAACAATCGATTTAGTTGCCTTTCAAACTCAAACTGTTTACACTATACTGTTCATATATTATATTGTTTATTATCTTCCCTGCTTTGTTTTCTGCAATACTGATTGCTGTTTTTCATAACATTAGAGATGTTCTGCAAGTGATTATGGAGTTTTTATTTTTACCATTGGAAAATAATTTGATGAAATATTACTTCCTGTAAAGCCTAGGTGCTGCTGTGAGGTTATGTGTTGCTAATTATAATTTCAATAAAAGGGGTGGAGGCTGTCTTCTCATTCGTTGTTCTATTCACGAAGGCAATCCTTATACTTCTGTAGCATAAGGAAGGAGACAGTCACTCTTATGGACTTCAGAGAAATAGGCCTCCTTAACTGGATAGGTTAACCATCCTAACCGACCTCCTTAATAGGTTGTTAAAGTGAATATAGGCTGGCCGAATTTCTCGTAGAAATCACCATGCGGTAGGCTGATACGTGGTTGTTTCAGCATCACTAGCTGTTTTCTTCAAGTGCCATCATATATGTTGGTTGCTGTGTGAAATAAGGTCTATGGAGACAAAAAAAAAAAAAAGTCATGTCAGAAACGTACGTGAAAACATACCTCAGTACCTTTGTTGTCCACTTCTGTGCATTGGACAGTGACAGTCAATCCACTTTCTAAAATAATAGGCTGTATTTCATCAGCCTTTGAAGTATCTGACCATGGTTTGCTGGCTTATTCATATATTTAGTACATGTTTTTGAAGGGTTTTACATAGACAGAACCAGGACAATATTAAGTCATTTTAGGCTCGGTGGGAAGATTGGATCATGTGATTTATATGAAATGCTATGACACTTATAGTTCCTAGGTACTGTGGCTATCTCTAAATTTTTGTTTGCAAAGCATTTTTTTCAAGAGTAATCCTTCTTCATATAACCGATCTAATTTTTATTATTAAAAGGTGTAAAGGTTTTCTCCTTAGAGAAATTGTGACTAATGAACAGCTAGAGGTAAAGAAAATATACATTTGAAACAAATCCAAGCAATGATGATATTTGCAGGCAAAATTTTGTTTTCAAGAGCAATGATCTCTGGTTGAGGCACTCAGAAAAGCCCACATTGCATTCGTAACTCCAGCAAAAAATATCATTCTTCCCTGATATAAAACATGAGGTCACTCCCTTCTGTCAGCCTGTGCATCAGTCTAGCTGAAATTCGAGCTTATAAAATATTTCCATGGGAGAATTACTACCAGGTAATTAACTTATCTGTAGTAGCTATCTGTAATTTTGAAACTTACCTAGACTTACTACACTCTTGTTAACACTGATGAGAAATACACTCAGTGGTGAAAAATGAACTCAGTCCTGCAAGCCAGAGTGCAGATTGGTACAGGCTGATGATGCAAAGCCTACCTTGTTCGGGAATCACTTGGCTCCCCCTTCCAGGGTGCCTATTGCAGGAAGAGAGGCTGTGTCCTGCTGTTTCCCAGAGGTGAGAAGTGAATTTAATATACTAAGAGGCATTTCCTAGGGAATACATGCAGAGGTAGAATGGAAATATGGTCTCTTATTTGCTACTATGGCCACATGTCTTTTAAATTTTTGGAAGCGGGGGGCTGTATTAGTTTCTGAGGGCTGCCATAACACAGTACCACAAGCTGGGTAATACAGGAAAAAGACACCTAGTTCTAGAAGACTGAAATCAGGCTGTCAGCAGGGTTGGTTTCTTCTGCGGGCCATGAGGGAAGGATCTGTTCCATGCCTCTCTCCTAGCTTCCAGTGATTTGCTGGTTTGCTGGCAATGTCTGGCATTCCTTGGCTTGTAGAAACATTCCTCTGATCTCTGTCTTCATCTTCACATGGCATGCTGTGTGTGTGTGTCTGTGTCCTGATTTTCTTTTTGTGTAAGAACACCAGTCATATTGGATTGGGGCCTACCCGAATGACTTCATTCGGGTTGAACTTGGTCACCCCTGTAAAGACCCTATCTATCTTCAGACTGGGTTGCATTCTGAGGCACCAGGGGTTTGAACTCCCCCATATCTTTTGTGGAAGAAAACAGCCCAACCCATAACAGGGGTCCTGATGGTGAAGCCCTCAGTGTTACTTCCTGGGGCATTGTGTCACCGAGGAGCGTGGAGGAGCATCATGGCGAAGCTTTAACCAGCACACGTACCTGCAGTCAGGCTTGTTTTATGGTCAAGAGTCTCAGGTCAAGTCAAGTTCTCTGGCCTTTTATGAGACCCACATAGGAATAAGTAATAACATAATAACGATAAAGCAAATAAATATAAACAAATAAAAATATAATCTATGTTTGTAGGTATGAAGCAGAGAGGTTAAGAATTTAACGTGGCAACTACTAGCTGTGTGTGATCTCAGGCAAGCAGTTAACTTCTTGAGCATCAATTTCTTCATCTGTAAACCACAGGTAGTAATAGTATCTTCCTCACTGTGGATTGCTTGCAGATCGAATCAGATGATACTCTTAAACTCTAGGCACAGTGCCTGGCCTGTAGTATGAGCACACTAAAGGACAGTTCATAAGAAGGCAAACAAAAAGACCCACGGCCCCTGAGGATGCTGGGAAACAGGCATTTCCCAGAGTGGAAGGAAACATCTGGCTTTCTACCTCGCAGCGCTGCTCACCTGCGTCTACTACAACTCCGACTCTGCCACGGTCTCTGTTCTCTTCAACTGTGTGTCTGGGCGCTTGATCTTAGCACTTGGCACCCAGCTGGACAGCAGGCTTCCTTCTTCTCTTTCAAGTTGTTTTCTTTGTTGTGTTTTCAGAGCTCATATTTTTGTCATTAAAGCAGATTATTGGAGGAAAAGGGGAAAAAAGTATAAACGTCAGAATTCACTTAAGCTCTTAAAATAGTCAAAACTAGTTAACACTCCCCTCCCCCAAATTTTAGAGTTCCTACACTTGAGAACTTGGAAATGTATGATTCTCACTGATGAAATAATAAAGATGTCATGTCCACACTTTTTGCAGGGGTAAGGAGAAAACAGGGTTTGTCCTTGTTGAATTTTGATTAGGTAGAGTCAAATCATATACAAACACGTTTTTCCTGTTAGCATTTACTGGGAAATATGGAATGTGTTTGTGTGTAGTTTAGAGCTGTCCCAGTTGGTTGTAGATCATTTTTAAACAACAAAGAGGGGGTTAAATCATAAACACACATTGGCATGCTTAGAAAGCAAGTGCATGGAAGTGCTGGGTACCAGGCTATATTCTTGTAAACTTTGTGTATTTTTGTATCGCTGTATTTATTTTTAAACCTTTTAAAGGGGAAGCAAGGGTTTTGACAACTTTCAAAATATTTGACCATCATTTTTAAGAATCTCTTATATGCAAGGCTCTATGTGCAGGGCGGGGATGAGGACAGCTTCCAATGTAATAAGGGACATAAGGCAGTAGGCTGAAGGCACTTGAAGGAGAAGAACTGATTCCCAAGTGGGGAATTCAAAGAAACTTTTAAAGTTTTTCTCCTTGAAGGATGAAACTGATTTTGACGAAGACAATAGGATGAAAAGGAGGGAATTCCAAGTAAAGTGCATGACGTACAGAAAAGTGCATTGCTTGGTCTGATGAATAAACGTTAGAGATAATGTTGGAAAGGCAGAATGAGAATGGATTATGGAAGCTTAGAGTGGCAGGCAAGTGGGTTAGACCTTGTGGTAAGGAAATAAGGAGCAACCTCTTTAAGGAGGCCCTGCAGTAGGAAGGCTAGTCTGACAGTGTAGAGAAGATGGTCTGGTGATGCGGAAAGCCCTTAAGGAGCTTCTGTAGTATTCCTGGCTTATAGCCATGAGGGCCTGAATGTTGTTAATGGAAGCTGGAATGTAGAGAGAATGGCAAGGTGTGAAATACTGTAGAAGTATTATCAGCAGGACTTGATGCAGGTTAGAATATGAGACAGAGTCAAAGGTAGCCCCAGTGTTTTGATCCAGGGTGTCTGGGAAGACTGGGTACCATTAGCAAATGTCAGGAATATAGGAAAAAGATGTTAAATTTTGGATATGTTGAGTTTGAGTGGTCATGATGACATCATGACATCCAGATGCATACACCTAACAGGTTGGAATTAGAAATGTGAAAGAAACTCTTTTGGTGGAAAAAATATTGGACTCATTCTCATTGACAAGATAAGACCGTTGAGTTCTGTGGGGTGGTAAATCGAAGAAAACAATATAGTTAAAAGCTTTCTGGTTTAAAGGAGGAAGTGGAAACAGAAGAGAAGAGAAAATGAGCTTCTGAAAGCAGAAAGAGGAGTACAGCTTCACAGAATAGTAGAGGAGAGACTTTTAAAACAAATATAGTATACAATAGCATTAAATGTTTTTGTGAGTTTAAGGAGGTTGGCCACGTTTTAGAAAACAGTTTTGGCCCAGATGAGGGGGGTCCAAGTCGAAGTATATGGAGTTAAGGAGTCTGTAAATGTTAAAAAAAAAAATAAAAACTGCTTATACTGACTTTTTTTCCCTAAAATTTGCAGGAATTTCTTTGGTTGAAAAATCAACCCCTTTCAGTTCAAAACAGAGCCTTAATACATAGGACTGATTGAGATGTTGTTTGAAACCAACAGGAATGTGAAGGTAGATCTTCAAATTCTAAATAATTAATAGAAATATTCTAAGATACAAATGTGCTGCCTCACTCAACATACAATTTTTAAACCTATGAAATATCATGTAAGGAGGTGATTGTGTTCATTGCCAAATGATTTTTCTTTTTATAAAAGGATTCACCCAGGGTTCCTTTAATTAGGTATTTTACCCAGTTCACTTAAGTGTTAGTTTCCAGACCATTAACTCCTTGACAGAAGACTGGAGGGGCAGAGAAGCTTAAACCGGAGTGTTAGGAACAAGCCTCTAAATTGTATTATTCATATGGAGCAAAACAGAGGGATAACTAGTTCCTTTTGGCTCAGTGTCGATTGGTGGGAAAATCTTTCCTTTTCGTATCATGTGTGAGTGCTACCTCTATGAGATAAAGTAGATATAGTTCAGTCTTAGTTTCATCTGTGACATACGCACCAAATGTAGGCTTAGATGTGCCAGAAGGGTAATGTGAGGCAAAGCCTATTTCTGTGACTCCATGTAAATAACATTCCGTAAGTGTGTTCTTGGACCTTAGAGCAATAATATATGACTTCTGAATGTGTGGCCAAATTGAATGAGGGTACAGAAGCAGCATCATATGAGGCAAAATCCACCTTCTCTGGAATAACTAACAAACAGAAAATACCCAGACTAATTTATTCTAGGAGATCATAAATAGACCAATGACAGAATATTGGTATACTAGGTGTTGGAGTCACCCTAATACATAGATTTATATTGAGATTTAGGCTAGAAAGGAATTGTAGGAATTTATGTGAATATATGAGTGAGTAAAACTATTTAAAATATAGATGGATGATTAAAAGCAGAATTATCCAATTTATATGTGTACCTATCTGAAAGTGAGTAGCCCATTCTTAACTTATAATGGGCTCTAAGAAATGTCAAGTTTTATTTGATAAAGACTTGGATAAAATTTAATTAGATGTAGAAATTGACATCTCTAGAGTCAGTCTTCAAAAAATGGTTTGTGGCTTCTTTTCTGGGGCTTAAAAGGCAATAGAAATTATTGATATAAATTGAACTAAAATTTTATTAAAATTCTTGATACCTCAGAGATGATTAACTAAATTACCTAAAACAACATGAACTTTTTTGAAACGCTTCAGAAAAAGCAGTGGATGGTAATATAAGTAGCGTACATGTATCCTTTAAATTTTTTTTCCAGAATTTTTGATATTATGCTTGCTTGAAAAATAGTTGGCAATATAATTTTGTTTCTACATATAGTAAGATAAGTTAATTACAATAAAATGACTTCTATCTGTACATTGCTTTGTAGTGTTAAAAGCTCTTTTATGTTTATAATCTTATTTAATCTCTAAAATTCCTAGATAAGGAAGGAATTACTGCTGATGGTTTGTAGATATGGAAACTGAACTGGAAGATCAAATACATTAATCATCAAGCATTATACACTCTCATTCCTTTCTTTGTTTACTTATTTATTGCTCAGATACTCACTGATCACCCTCTATGTGCCATGAGGTTCTTTTTAAGTACTGGAGGCAGAGCTTGTACTGAGTCTTTTATCTAGTCCAGTGTTCTTTTCTGCTGCTATTTGCTGCATCTCAAAGGTATTGATAGTTCAATATTATAATTTAAGTAATCCCTTCTTGTCTATTTTGTTCAGATACTATAACAAACCTTTTTACTAAACAGAGTTTCTAATTAGTTTTACTTTATAATAGATACATTTTTTTCTTTTCTGTTAACACTTTTGCATATAGGTGTTCTAGAATCAACTTTTTTTCAAATGTAAATTTGTATAAATCAAAAGTTTTGTCCATTACAATATCAAATTTTACTTAAGCTGTTATATAATCTCTCTCTCCATTTGGTATTAGCCACCACTTTCAAGATTTTTTACTCTCTTTAATCCATTACTCACTGATGTATTTTAATGAAAAATATCTCAATTAACTTTCTATCCTGAATGAGAGAAAATGATTGACTCCGAAATTATTCATTTATAAACCTGCCAATATTTAGAAATAGTAAATGAAAGCATCCACGGGGAGAAGTAAAGAATATTAACAGCTAGTTATCAGTAATATACAGTGGCATAAGTAATATACATTGGAAGAAAATTCCAAATCTCGTTCAGTAGATTTTTCTTGAATGTCTACTCTATATCATGCTAGGTACTTTATAAGATAAATAAGAAGAAAAAACCTCAGATCTTTCTTTTAATATCATTATACCCTAGCTGGGAAGAGATTCATTGTATATTATATAGCTAATATTACAAAGGAGAGTAAAACAAGCGCAGCAAGCTTTTTGACTGCACAGAAGAAGGAGGGTGCGGTTTTGGTAGGTTTAAGGAGAGAGTTGCATTGGAACTCGTTTTCAAGGAGGAGATTTTCTGTGGGGGAAATGGACACCTTGAGGTGGTGCCACAGAATGAAAAAAGCACGGAAATAGTGTAAAGATATAGGATGTAAGTGGATCTAGAAATAGATTTAAAAATCAGTTTTATTGCTTTTAGACCTTCTCACAAACACTTATTCATTTGCATTGTTTCTTACTTTTTGAACCCGTGGTCTCTGGGCATAGATAGGGGCTGCAGGTAGGAGTGGATTCTATGGATGTAATCGGTCGCTCCATGACAGTTGCCTGGAGCCTAGTGGTTTGGGGGACTGGAATGTGAGAGAGAATCGGAGATTCATGTCAGGGGTGAGTAATAGACACGAAGTAATCCTTTCTTACAAACATTCTCTGGATTGGTGACTTTGAGAAGAAACATAGGAATCCCATGCCCGGGATGTACAGAATTTTCTTCAGCTGTCTTTTGTATTGGGTAGAAATGTGTGTGAAATGGGTTTGTATAATTTGTATATTATCTAAATTAGGCCAGTCCTTTCCATGTACTTTACCTTAATCTCTCCATTTTGGAGGAGCTGAAACTGAGAATTTATATGCAGAGTCTTTTTCTGAAGAAACTTGGAATGCTTTGGTCGTGTGTAATGATATTTACCTGTGTATACGAAGAGAAAATGTCGCTCATAATCAAAATCTATACCTGTTTAATAAGAGACAAGTGAAGTATAATCAGTTGTTCTTACATACCACTTTCTTTAAAAAAGTAAAAGTGGATGTTTTTTCCCTTTGCTGTGGCCAAAGGAAGCTTATGCTGATTACTGTCAAATGTTAGAAGATTTTGATTTTCCTTAAAGTATCATGGCTAAGATTTTAAATTGTCTTTCATGTAAAAGGCGAGGGTACCATGTACATATGAGTTCCACATTACAAGCTGTTTTAGTTTTAAACAACGTAGAAATTAACTATAATTTACACTAATAACAGAACTATTAGGGAAAAAACTCAAACATTTCACACGTAACATATTGATCTCCAAATTGGGCCCATAACATCTTCTTTAAAGCATGGGAAATTTTATATTTTCCAACAAGACTTTTATAGAATGGAAGTCAAATGCTTTTCATTCATTTTATGTAGGAAATATTTATTGAGCACCGACTGAGTACTTCTACACATTGTGGTACAGAAAAATCTGCCCTCATGGAAGTTATATTCTAATGAATTAGTGAGGCTTGGTCAATTTCCTTTATATTTATACTTCATAAGAATGATTTTTTTTTTTTTTTTGGCCGTGCCATGCGGTATGTGGGATCTTAGTTCCCCTACCAGTGATCAAACCCGTACCCTCTGCAGTGGAAGCGCAGAGTCTTAACCACTGGACCACCAGGGAAAACCAATATTTCATAAGAATGATATTAATTTGGCTGCTTACTATACATATTTCTTAAGCTAATATTATGTGTAAATTATAATCAGTGTTAGAAACAATACAAATAGGAAAAATCAGTGTAAATGGATATGTTATAAGGAATACTCAGGGAAAAAATTATTTAAATTATTATTTTCGAACAAAGGACAGGTCTGAAGTTTCATATGTTTGCAAATTATTTTAGAAACTCAAAATACAGTTTTTTAAATTGCAGTGGTAAGAGCTCGTGTACATTCATCTGAATGAAGGAACAATTTATACAATGCTATTAGATCCTTGCTATAGGAAAATTACCGAATGTGGGTTTTTTTTTTTTACTTTTATTTGTATTTATTTATTTTTGGCTGCATTGGGTCTTCGTTGCTGCGCTTGGGCTTTCTCTAGTTGCCGCGAGCGGGGGCTACTCTTCGTTGCGGTGCGCTGGCTTCTCATTGCGGTGGCTTCTCTTGTTGCGGGGCACGGGCTCTAGGCACACGGGCTTCAGTAGTTGTGGCTCGCGGGCTGTAGAGCGCAGGCTCAGTAGTTGTGGTGCATGGGCTTAGTTGCTCCGCAGCATGTGGGATCTTCCTGGACCTGGGATTGAACCCATGTCCCCTGCAATGGCAGGCAGATTCTTAACCACAGTGCCACCAGGGAAGTTCCACTGAATGTGTTTTGTCGAGGTCTATTTGACGTTTTCTGTAGCATGCTCTGCTTCCTAAGCTATTTAAACATATCTGAAATTTTAGGAGATTGTTGATGCCTTAATTTTTCTTCCTCAGTGGCTACTATATCTCCCTGAAACATACTAGAAACAAAATCAGTTATTGTAGTTGTCTTAGACTCTCTGTCATTGGATGTTATTTTAGCTGCATCTCTCTCATAGTGATTATATGGAGAAAATTGATTCATAAATCCTTAAGTTCCTTGAGAATTAAAGAGAAACTCCATAGGAGGTAAGGAATTACTTTAAAATAATGGCCAAACTGGAAATCTGCATGTATCACAGCTAGTCTGTTTAATGGAAAATGTCAACAGACTTAACTAATTCTTTTGAATGGAAGGGGCATTTAAAGTGACATCAAATCGATGTGAAATGTAGACAGAACTAAAATCAAATGGAGTTTTATTAACTTAATCTACTGGATATTTTTCTGTATCATGTGGAATAGCTTTGTCAAAGACAGTTATGATAAAATTTTTGAGGCTGTCCTTTATATGTGATAAAAAGTCATCTCTGGGCTCATTGAAATCAATGAACACATTAGATTATAAATCCTTGACTGGCTTGGGCTGTTTCCCTCCCTCCCTTTTTTGCTTTCTTTTATTCTTCCTTATTTCTTTTATAAATATCTTGTAAGCCTGTAGAAAAATATTGAGAATTAGGTGTTTCTTTTATGCAAGAAATGTGACTGATTTAGAGCATGATTTTTTTATAATTAAGGACAAATTTTAAGAAACAGTGAAATCGCTTATAGCCTCTATCCCTAGAAAAACAGTTTTCATTTTTTATTATTAAATTTAACTGGTACATATAATTTACTTGATTGCAATCGTATACCCAATTTTATCATTCTGTGGAAACTCGAAATTTAACAGACATATCAGACCAGTACATTCATTTATTCTCTAGCCTCAGTGTAATAATATTTACTATTATCTTTTCCTTAAAATGTGTAGGAACTCAACTACATAGTACTTAGGGCAATATATATATTTTAAAATTTCCTAGCATTTCTGGCAGATGCTATCCAGTTTCTGCTTGAATGCTTATGTGTATGGAGGACTCACTACTTTGTAATAGTAGGCTGATATATTCCTGGGCATCTTTAATAGTTGTTCTATTTTTATTAAGTCAAAAGATTCTTCCCACTACATTTTCCCTTATTAAGCTTTTCCCTGTGAAGCCACACAGAGGTCAGCTATTCCCTTTACAAGTGACAGTCTTTCAGATATTTCAAGGCACTTGAAATCTGCACTTGAGCTTTTCACGTTCAATGAAATCTGCACTTGAGCTTTTCACGTTCAATTTAAATATTCCATTTCCTTTGTTCAGAAGTTTCTTATTTGGCTTTATTTTTATATCCTTAACCATTCTGGTCACCTTTCTCTTGACATATTCCATTTAATCAGTACCACATTTAATTAATATGTGGCCCTAGACTGAGCACTATACCATGAAACTACTACTTCCCTTGATCGATCAACTATGTTTTTGCAGTTTCATAAGTTTTTCTGGCAGCCAGTTTACACTACTGGGCTTGGTAAAATTTTTTCCTATCAGCCCTACTCTTTCAAGCTATATTTCCTTCTATTATCTTATCTATGTGCAGCTGTGTTTTTAACCATCATTTATTGAACTCCTATGTGCCAGGTATTCTAGTAGGTGCTCGGAGATCATGATGATCCAGATGTAGTACCAACTGTATTTCCTGGTGTCACAGTACACTGATTACACTACCAGAGGGAATGGGGAATGGTGGCGATGATGATGATGATGATGATGATGGTTGGCAATTATGGCTACTTCCCAGGTGCTGGTACATTTAGCTCTCACAACAATCCTTAAAATACAGGTATTTATTATTATTCCCATTTTACAGATGAAGACACTACGGTTTATAGAGATAAAGTAACTTGCTGATGGTCAGCTAGTGGTTGGCAGAGCTAGCTTTAGAATCTAGATGATTCGCGTGCCAAATCCATTGTCTTAACCACTCTTCTGTAACTCCTTGTTTCTGCCTTAGCAGTTTAAGTAAGGGGAAGATTTTGTTTTTCAGCATGAATGACCAAGGCTTCTTTGAGGAAATTAGCCTTTGAGGGAGATGTTTCTAGCTTAGAAAGTTATCACCAGGTAGAGCTACTAAGATGGGAGAGTACAAAGCATCGAAGGCGGTATCCTGTTTATCTAGTATGGCTATAATGTGACATACGCATAGGCATGTTGAGGACAATAAGATAGAAAAAAGACTAGAGATAGATTGTTGAGGACCCTTCATGTCAAGCCAAAATAAGTGTTTTGTTGGCAAGTAAAAGGAAATTATGGATGGTTTTTGAACAGGTATGTTGCATAGTCATCTCATGCCTTGACAATATAATCTTGATGTAGTATTTAGGGAGGAGTAGAAAGGAAGCACGTAGAAAACAATCAGATGGGAAACAAATTAGGGCTATTTCAGTAATCAGACTAAGAGGTAATGAGAGCCAGAATTACCAGTTATTACTGAAAGGAACAGAAAGTAAAGAACAGATACAGAAGACAGGGCGTTGCTTGAATTGCTTGATTTTGAAACCAAATCAAATTGGAGTCAGCAAGAACTGAAAATGAAGATGCTGCTCACAGAACTAGTCATATGTGGTTGAGGAATATGAGGAGTATTAAAAATGTTGAGTTTGAAGTACTGCTTGAAATCCAGATGGAAAGATCTAATAGGAAATTTGAGAATCAGTGATATGGAAGAAAAGATAAAAGTGGAGATGTTGTTAGTGAAAAAAATTCAATTGAATAAATTTAACGATCCAGTTGGCTTTATTCAATGATTCATGAATTGGTCAGCATCCCATCTAGAAAGTAGAAAGGTGGTCCTAGGAACTGTACAAAATGGAAGGCTTTTAGGGATAGAAGACAGAAGGAGGCTGAAAAAGGAAATTTCTAAGAAAAAGTGGATTGTTTCAGACAAGGTCACTTTCCTTTGGGGGAAGGGCTGAGGTCTGTCATGCAGATTACTTCACTAGTGCTAATCACTTAATTTCAGATTACCTGGTTATAGGTCACATTTCTGGGATAGGCTGAAACTATAATTAGATTAGATATTGTCTTGGTTTGTTGACCTGGGGCTCAGCACAAGTGACTCCATTCGGGACCTGTTATTTGTTTCTTTTTTTTAAACATGTAAACCACTTTTAGACGTAAAGGGGTAGATGTGAAACAATGTATGAGGGCATGAAGGAGGGAGGGGACATGACAGGTGCTCCTAAACTTGAGATGACCAATGGGATTTTCTGAGAGTAGTATGTGACAGATAACAGCGTGGCCGTTTTCTTAAGGACTTTGTATGTAATTTCAATTAAAGCTGTTCATTCATGCATTTCCTGATTTTTATGCTTCGTTCCATGAGTGGATCAACCTCAAACACTTCATTACGAGGACCAGATGCTAATTCCATTATCTTTGCCAACGTTTCAGATTTTAGTTTAAATTTAACAACCGGATCCTTGTCTTATTATCATTCCTTTCATCACTTGGCTGAAATTTGTCATGGTTATTTCTCTGAACTCTTAACTTTTGTAACCTGTAAATTCTATCGTCTCTTCTGATTCCATATGCCTAATGTTTCCTTTCTGGTTAGCATCTTGTAGCCCACAGTCCTATGTATGCTTTACCATCAGGTAGGCTGCGTCTACTGATTTCATTGAGGTTGCTGTACATGTAAAGCATTGTAGGATATCTGTATGGCAAAATGTAGCTTGATTTATATTGTTTGGAAATGATTTCTTTGGGATTTCTTGTGTGGTTTTCAAAGTCTTAGAAACCCATGGCCTAACGTGCCTCTGGCAACCAATCAAATTTATACTGATTAGTGAGAAGGTTATTGTATTGAAAAATATTTAAAACCATACTCTTAAATACTATGTTTTTACTTTTCCAGTTTTTAAAGACACAATTAAGAATTCCCTTGAGGCTTGATCCAACCTTACATTTAACATTGGAGAGAAAAATGTAGCTCCTCTGACATTTAGGGTCAGGAATTGAATTCTCTATTATCCTTGAATTTTAAAGGGATCATAATAGTCAATCCCCATTGTGGGAAATCTCTCTTTCAAGTTGTATTGATGTTGGCAAGTGTTCTGCTGAAGATAAATACGTTGTTGCTTAGTCTAGTCCGGGAAGAAGCAGGAGTGAAAGTTTGGAGGCTAAAACATTTAATTCATTGCACAGTGAAGGTGTGACCCAGCAAATTTGAAGAGCCCCATATGCTTCAGAGTGACATGTTGAATCAGTCTGAAGGATAATACTGCCCATTCCCAGGAGAGAGGATGGGCTCCGTTAGCTTCCATCATACAGGATGATTCTTCTCAGGTGCCTGGGTTGAGGCTGGAGTGAGAGTGGTTTAATTTGAGGAAGTCTTTACCTCCCTTTACTTCCTTAAGGATTCTAATAGACCTATATTAACTTCATCTCTCTTCCCTCTGTAAGCAGATGGTGCTCATCTTTATTTCCATAACTGAGCATAATACTTGATATTGTATATATGAATGAACAAATTTTGTCTAAAAGGAAGTTGGCCCCTTTAAAAAATTCTGTTGAGTTGAATGTGCTGGTTATGCTTTCTCTAATTCTTCATTTTAGAAGTGAACATGGAAATTTTCCATTCTAGTTGCTAAAGTATTTATAAACCTTAAGACATTAAAACGTTAGGACATCAAGAAAACCTAAATCATTCCAGAATGACCAAACATAGTAGCTCAAATTCTTTTAGTGAAATTAAGCTTTACTCGTGAAGAATTTATTTAAAATTGAAAGGCATTTATTTGATGCACATAGGCAATCCACATACTCTATTCCCATCACCCTAGAATCAGGGGTTCCTTTAATAATCATTGACTCCTTGAGGGCCACAGTGTTTTTAAGAGCCCATCAGGAAACCTCCAAAAACCTCTTGATGAGATAGTGCCCTGGTGATGGTTTTAAAATGTTGTGACCTCTGAGACCCAGTATGAGTTTGTAGTAAGTTAGAGTGTATGTCCAGTACAATAGACTTGCATCTTCCTGCAAGTGTGTGGAGTGGCTCTGTTACCTCAGGACCACTAAGAATCTGCTGGCTTTACTTCAAATAACATTAGGCTGAGGTTAAGACATGTTATTTTTAACATGATTAAAGAAGACCATTTAGGTGATACAAACTTTATTTAACACTTCATGAAGTGGAAAGTCTCCTTTCATAGAACTGTAAAATGGGGCAGAAAGTTGGTAGCTTTATGGGATGAAAAGCAAGAAGCAGGAAAACATAGAAAATATCCGATTGGCTGAGGTCACATAGTCAGGCTAGTTTGGGGTGAGAAGGCCCAGAATTGGCCTGGCATTTGGGGATTGGCTGACTGGATATACCGAATTTCTGGTCAAGCAGAGCATTTACAGGGACACGAAAGCTATCTAAGTTTGGGTTTGCTGACATGGCACCCTGGGCAGGAGTGGCTCCGTCTTGGGCCTAGAAATTTATTTCTACAGATGAGAGGACTGTTTTGACTGTTTGTTGTTTCTAAGAATGGAAACGGCAGGCTTGCAAGTTAGTAAATTTCCAAGTACTGGAAATATTTAGTAGAGATAGGAAAAATTAGAGAAGATTCTAATTGGAATCTTCTCTTGGAAGAAAGATTGGGTAAGATTTGTCTAGGCAAATAAAACTTTTCTTCTGCTTATTCCAATCCATACTCTAGAAATAGTTTAGGTTGAATTGCTGAAGTGGACAGAGAACAGTATATGAACATAGGGGCACAAGTTAGAAGAAATAAGAATTTTTCTTTCTTCTATAAAAATCAATTTGGTCCATTTTACCTGGTATCTAAGAAGTTTTCTCCTTTCCCTAAAACCGTCTTGTATTTATTTCACTGTTATGTAATATTCTTTTGGGAATTGAGCCTGTAGTTCAGTAATTCTGTATAATACGATTTGGCCTATGTCATGTAATAATTCTTGAATGTGGGTCTCTGTACATGGAATGACAAAAGGCCATGTGTGCTGTTAAAATCTATTGCCCTTGGCAAAGGAAAAAAGAATCACTGCATGTGTGTGTGGGGGGGGGGGGGTGTGTGTGGGGGGTGTTTACTACCAGTGACTTGTTTGAATCAAATTCTTCACACTTATTCATTAGGTCATTTGTGTCTTTAGTCATTCAACTTTGTCTTATTCCTCAGTGAGCGTGCACACAGTGAGGTAATAAAAGAAGAAATTGGCATTTCAGTTACTCCATAATAAGGACTCCCTTATTTCCAAATGAACCAAGTTGATTAGATGACTGTGATACTGTTAACTTTTTAAACTCCCGATCAGTTAGTTGCCTTTTGCCTTTCTGCAGTAGAGAAGATAGAAATTCGAGTCTAAAATTTTTCATTATCACAAAGATCAACGTGTACATCCAAGAACCACTGGCATGTGCCACCGGGCTTGAGCCTACCAGTGAGAAAATGCAGAGAGGCAAAAGGCAACTGATTCTGGAATTTAAAAAAGTAACAATTACTAGGGTCAATTCATCAATTCAGGCTCATTTGGTAGTAGCGGAGTCCATATTATAGAGAACTGAAGTGTCAGTTTCTTCACTGGTAGGTTCAAGTTTGGTGGCACATGCCAGCCATTCATGGGTGTGTAGGTTGACCTTTGTGATAATAGAAAATTTTAGGACTCTAATTTCTATCTTCTCTATCTTTGGTAGCATTTTCTGTATTGTATCAAGCAGCACATTTTACTTACATTTACACTTTAAAGGAAGAAATGAACTGGAGCTTGATTTTAAGATGCAAGTAAAATTGCTAATTTTTCCTTGTGTCTCATCATTCAGTACTTGTATCTCATCTTTTCTTCTATTTTCTTCTGAAAATAATTTAGCATTTCTTATAGAGTCTTAAGTTTTGGACTTCCTAGACCTAAGTTTTAAGTTTTTACTTTATTCCAGTAGTTTTCATAGACCTGCTAACTGGCTCCTTTTTATATTTTAAGTTAATCAGTGAAGGAAAGTAGAACTCCAAATACTTCCAGATGATGAATATTATAGAAGAGTAATTTCTTTTGTCCGTGTTCATGTTGTGGTCTTTTCTTCTCAATATAAGTTTTCCGTAGTAAATCTTTGCAAAATTAAAACTGTTTCTTATTTATGGGAGGTCTAAAAAAAATGATGGATGGCTTAACTTTAACGCTTCCATTGTTTTCAAACATGTAACAAAATTTTGCCTAACTCTTCCCATGTGCTTGGCCAGATGCCGTAGACCATGACCCAATAGAAAGGTTAATTGCAGAGTTCTCTAGATACTGGTAACAATGATCGTAGATGTAGGTGAAGTATTTCATGTGTAAGTGTATCGAGAGAAGGACATCCTCCGGGTTAATTGTCAGCATTTTTAGGGTTCTTTGAATCTCTGTAATACTTAATATGGCAGTGCTCACTAATATCTGCTTAATGAATATGATGTTAAATAGTGTTCTAGTGTTTTCAACCATCATTTATTTGCTCTCTCATGTTCAGCCTCTTAGAATTTTATGATGACAGATCCTGAAAAGAGATCTGTTTTGAACCACATGAACTGCAAGCTAATTTAATTTAATTTAATATGAAAATAAAAAGTGGACCATTGGTTGGCTAAATGTGCAGCCATAGACTTCATCTCGAATCTGAAATTGTCACAGTGGATAAGCTTTCTTACCACTGTCATGCATTTTTATTATTTTTCATTGTGCTGTATAAAAATAAACTTACAGACCAAATTCACAGTAAGCGTAAAAAGTTAAGATCTAACTTTTTCTAAATAATTCATAAGAATTAGTCTAGTGGGCATCCCACAGTGTTTAAGGAGTGTTTTACATAGTTTTTAGGATTACTTATGTTTCATTCTAAATGTGAGGAAAATGCTGGAGTTACAGCATCTTCAGTGTGACTTAGAGATGGTCACCTAGCCCCTGTTTGAATGCTTTCTCTGAAAGGAAGAAAGGAAGATTACTACTTTAGGACACAATTTTTTCCATTCTTGAACAACTCTTAATTATTAAAAATTTTTATTTCAATTCAAAGTTAATTTTCTTCTTCATTACTTTCAACATTAGTTTCTCATATGACATGGTGGCTCTTTTATCAGACTTATCTCTCATTTTCTAACCATTTAGATAACATGGTTCCTAGATCCTTTATTCTTCTGTTATTCTTTTAGATAATCTCCAGTTTATCATGGTTCCCTTTTTATCCTTGTATTTATTAAATGAACTCATTCGAAGTGGGTATATGAGTGTGTATGTGTGCTTACTTATTCATTTGTTTATATTTAACTTATACTGTTTCTGGGGATGTAAAAAACACTGGGTAACCTCAGTTCTTTTTTCAATTCTGTTTTTTTCTCTTTTTTTTTTTGGTAACTTTTTTTAGTTCTTTTTTTTGTCCTTTTAGTAACATTTAGTAACATTATTGGCTTTTAAGATACTTTTAGTTTTTCTTTCTTCTCTTTAGTATTTGAATTTTTCCTTTATAAACACTCTTTGATATACTATTCTTAATAGTAGCTAAAATTTAACTAGTTTTCTTCACTCCTTTGTCTCTAGTTTCCTAATTGAATTCAGTAGAGGCTATAGAAGATGAAATTTACCCTGCTTAGCGCCCTTCAGAAAAGTAGATATTGCAACCCCCTTTAATAATTCTTATCTTTGTTTAACAGTTCTCTCAGTAAAGTTTTCCTCATTTCTTTTTCTTTCTTCTAGTTTATTGAGATATGATTGACATACATCACAGGTTAAGTTTAAGGTGTACAGCATAATGATTTGACTTACATACATCATGAAGTGATTACCACAATAAGTTTGTGAGCATACATCACCTCATATAGATATAAAATTGAAGAAACAGAAAAAAATTGTTTCCTCGTGATGAGAACTCTTAGGATTTACTTAACTACTTTCATATGTGACATAGAGCTGTGTTAATTATATTTATCATGTTGTACATTACACCCCTCGTACTTACTTAGCTTATAACTAGAAGATTGTACCTTTTGACTGCCTCCATCTAATTCTCCCTTTCCCCATCACCCCCCACCTCTGGTAACTACAAATCTAATCTCTTTTTCTATGAGTTTGGTTTCTTTTAAAGTATAATTGATCTACAACACTGTGTTAGCTCCTGGTACCCAACAAAGTGATTTGATATTATGAAAATCTCCATTTATCATCATTTGTTTTGAAATGTAGTATTCAGAACTAGACACTGCTGATGACCTATTACTAAGAAATATTATTTTTTATATTACATATGTTTTATATTATAGTTATTACTATATATTATATATTACTATTTATTTTCAGTAATTCACCTTATGTATGTAAACAGATTTTTGCAAACAGATTATAATATAGATTCTTAATAACCTTGTGAATAATGAAAACACTCATGTTTTCTGCTGTTAAACCAGAGCTCCCTGTCCTTTACTGGTGCATTTGATTTGTGGGTCTGGATTCTAGGTTTTTATATTCAAGGACATTAAATATCATTTTGCTTGTTTTGGTCCTTTTTACTAGTCTGTTGAAAATGTTTTGGATCTTGACACAGCAAACAGGAGAGTGAGAGCCTCCTTAAATGTTGTGCCTTAGGTGTCTCACCCTAATTCTGGCCTTGATTTCCTCTTGCCTTCACCATTTTATTTTCCTGGAACTAAAAGATTCATGACCCCAAATTGAAAATATTGTTTTAGTTAAGTCAATTCATGATACTAGTTGCTATTGCTAATAACTCTTTTAAAGGTATTCTTCTAGTTTTCATATAGTGTTATGAGAAACGGTATTAGCCTCTGTTTACAGGAAATGAAAATGAGGCAAGAGTAAGTAACTTCATTTGCACACTCATCTAATCAATAATATATTCATTCAGCAATTCATTTACTGGACACCTGTTATGTGATAGGAACATGGAAGTTTTCAAAAGTAGATGTGGCCTCTGCCTTGTACCTCTTGCAAGGTGCTATAACATTTTCATCAGAAGTGCTCTAATGCAATGGAATGTTATTCAGTGCTAAAAAGAAATGCGCTATCAGGCCATAAAAAGATATGGAAAAACCTTGAATGCGTAAGTGAAAGAATTTAATCTGAAAAGGCTGTGTGATTCCAAGAATCTAACATTCTGGAAACAGCAAAACTGTGGAGGCCATAAAAAGATCAGAGGTTGACAGGGGTTAGGGAGGAAGGAGAGGTGAATAGGCACAGCACAAAGGATTTTTAAGGTAGTGACACTATTTTATATACTGTAATGGTGGATACATGTCATTTTACATTTGTCAAAACCCATAGAATGTACAGCACCAAGAGTGAACCTTGATGTAAACTATGGACTTTAGGGGATGGTGATGTGTCAGTGTAGGTTCATTGACTGTAACAAATGTACCACTCTGGTACATGATGTTGATGTGGGGGGACAGTAGGTATATGGGAACACTGTACTTTCTGCTCAGTTTTGCTGTGAACTTGAAACTACTCTAGAAAGTAGTATATAGCCTATATTTCTCCCTTTTTTGGGGGGAGGGTCTACAAAGATCATGAAGGATTTATGAAAGACTAAACTCAAGCTCAAATGCCCTCCTGACAATGTATTCCCTGTGTATACAAATCTAACCTTATCAACCTGTAATACCAAGGAAAATGTTCCTGGATTATTTTGTGACAAACTTGATTTCCAGTGAACATCTTCAAATTCCCAGTAGCAAATGGAAAATTTGACAGTGTTACTAAAAATAGGTGACATCTGAAATAGTTTTATTAAAATGCATGTGGCTCTCCTACTGTGGTGTCGCTATTTTGTCCTTTGTACAGCAGAGCACGTTACAGAGTGGGGTGTTTTCATTTTCCATGTGGTGGTCTAGCCGTGACCAAACAAATAAGCCTCAAAATCCTTACACAGCCTGAGAGTGAGCCAAGGTCTAGAGGTAGGTGTGGGAGAAAATGTTAGAAAAAGACAAAAAAGAAGGAGGATGGAGGGGGAATCCTAAAAGCCTTCTTTGAAATGATGTTAAAAGAAAGCCTAGAGTATTCCGAGCACTTTTAACTTTTACTTCAGTGTCCTTTTATGGAACTGAAATTAACCTGTTCATCTACCACGTTGTTGATTTTGGGAAGTGATATATTCCATAAATTAATTCTCTTATTAATGTTAGCTTTTTTTATTCTGAAACATTAGCAAATTGGTGGGAAATCCTGACAAAATATATTCCACACTTACCATCATAATTGAAGTATATTGGATTTATTCTTTCTCATGACTCAATACCATCATTGTGATCATTGCATATTGTTTTTTGTTTTAATATGTAGACACATTCAGAAACTCGTTGTATGTATAGGAAAACTTTTCACTACACAAAGTGACCCCAGACTGTTAGTTTGATTTTGGTATTTAATAAAAATTCCTTAATATTTTTTCCTTCATAATTATGCTGCCAGCTGTTACTTCTTGCTGTTCGTATGAGTACTATACCAGGCTTTCCACATTTCCTGATTTGTTAAAACCAAATTGCTGTGGAATGAAAAAGAAAAGTATTTAGGGCTTCCCTGGTGGCGCAGTGGTTGAGAGTCTGCCTGCTAATGCAGGGGACACGGGTTCGAGCCCTGGTCTGGGAAGATCCCACATGCCGCGGAGCAACTGGGCCCGTGAGCCACAACTACTGAGCCTGCGCGTCTGGAGCCTGTGCTCCGCAACAAGAGAGGCCGCGATAGTGAGAGGCCCGCGCACCGCGATGAAGAGTGGCCCCCGCTTGCCACAACTAGAGAAAGCCCTCGCACAGAAACGAAGATGCAGCACAGCAAAAATAAATTAATTAATTAATAAAAACTCCTACCCCCAACATTAAAAAAAAAAAAAGTATTTCGTTAGTATTTTTAAGAGTGAGTGGATAATCAGTAGCATAGATATTTTCCTTGGCTCGAAGAAGGATGGGTAAAAACCTGCAGTGGGAGAATATACAGTTATTTGAGGATTTGGACCTTTGATAGTTCTAATGTTGGCTCCCTTTCATTATTTCCGCAGAGAAGACACACGTAGCCCTGGCCCTGAGAAGGGGAATGGGTAGCTATTTCTTCTTTTGCTCTGATGTTCTAGTCCTGGGTATCTTCTTGTACCAAAGAAGATGGGTAGATGTTTCTTATCTTTGCCTGTGTTCCAATCTTGAGTCTCTTCTTCTAATTTCCTCGTTCCTCCACTCTGTTTCTCTCTTCCCCCTGTCCTCCCCACAAAAAAATAGAGTGAGGAAGAGTAACGTGTAAATATTAAGTGTTGGTCTAGGTGCTGGTTGTCATTCCATTTCTTAAATAACGGGTATTCTGTCTGCATCTTATAATTTCTGTTGCAGAGACTTGACCTTTAAAGAGAGAATACATAACAATTATGCAACAGGCTGGCTGAGTACATTAGCAGAGCCCAAGACCTTTTGCTAGTGAGTTTGGTGGCCAGACTAGGTCAGAGTGTGACCTTGATACACTAAAAATGTACATTATTAATTATAATAATTTGGTTCAAGATTGTTCTATAACTCACCTGTTAAAAGTGTCTAGCACATAGCAAGCACTCAATAAAAATGTGTCAATGAATAGCAGTGAAATGCTAGTTAGGTATTTGGGTGAAAATCAACTTCTGTCACATCTAGCAGTGTCTGCAGAAAAGGAATGCTGCCAGTATTTGAGAAAATGAAAAGATACAGAACGCATTACAAAGAAATTCCTAGGAATTTCATGCCTGTAAAAATTCGGTGAAATTAAATGGCCTGAGAAATCACTTTTCACTAGGTTGTTAGAAATGAATGGCGTAGATCCTATGTTTTGTGATCGTTGAAATTTGCATTTGAATTTTAAGTTTTCTAGTTAAGTCAGAGGGAAGCTTATTATTGATGAGATTGTTTTCAGGAAGTAATCTATTAAAAATAGATGGATGATTTAGAAGCCACTGCATGTGTTTCATTATGATTCAGCCCTTCCTTTGACAGAAGAGATAGGAAACTACGAAAACTTTCTTACGTTGAGTCAGAGTTGTTTTCTGAAGTTGTTTTCTTTGAAAAAATTTTGGACTTATTAATAGCATTGGAAACGGAAGGTATTTATAATGGGAAAAAGACAGTTGGAAATGTGAGGTGGGTTGTCCTCTTTTCTTATTTTCCGGCTGAACCTGAATGGGGAGGGCAGGCAGGACTCCCAGATACAGTCAGCCATGGGAGTAGAGACTTGCAGTCAGTGAAGAACCAGAAAACATGGGGGAACAATGCTGCTGTTTTTAAAGTGATATCAATTTCTCAATTCAACTAAGTGTTTTCAATGCTTCACTGTTAGTTTCTCTTGTCACTGGTGCTTCCTTTTCTGCTTTTCACGCATTTTATACATAATTGCTTCCTTTTCTAACCCCTTCTCTTCTGAGAGTCTATCTCTCCAACCTGGTAGGATGAAAAAAACCCTATTATGTATTTTAAAAAAAACCACCACCACAACAAAAGAACACTACCAAATAGATGTGTATATTTACATAATGCTATGAAAACATAGTTATCCAAATCATCGAGATACTCTGAGAAAGACTTAACCTGAAGAAATGGAAGTTTTCCTATAATAAGAAATTTTGTTTATTTTGAGTTTTTATATTTAACTTTCCTTAATAAGTCTTCCAGTTTGTTCACTCTGTAATTAAAAAACCAAACCGAACCAAACCAAACCAAACAAAAAACCCCCCACCAGGTTGCTGGAGATAACCAGGTTTCTTCAATATTTAGTGAGAGAGTACACATAAATAAATAATAACTAATTGAAGATTTCACCACAGGTTCAAAGCACTTATTTCAGATTGCTGGTTGTAGTAAGTTGAGAGGAAGTGGTAGATGATTCTGGTTTTGGGTACATTTACATATATCGAGTTGATCTTCAAACTTCATTTAAAAAAAAGATGTTTAAGCAAATTCATTAATCTACCCTGAAATATAATTTGAATGTCTTTTCATCCCATGAAGGAAATTGGTAAATGAGTACATGTTTCATTGTGGTTTGAGCTTTCATTACAGTACTGTATATCTTATACTCATCCTGGTGTAGCCTTCCTTCTTATGAAGATTATAGATTAAAAGGATAATTATGAAGGAAGGGAGTATACTGACATGCTCTCTGCTTCCGTAGTTAGACCCCTAGAAGACCGTGCTAATGTTGTCCCAATAATGGCTTTACTAAATATGTAATCTTCTGCTTTTTAACTTTGTGCTACTTTTTTATCTTTTTACTCCACATCTCTAAAGATTTTTCTTGTTCGCTGCTAAGTTTTAGAGCCCAGAGTATAATTTTTATGGTCTGCTTAAAAAAGGTATTTTAAATTTTGCATTCCATTTCAAATCACTTACTCACATAGAAAGACTTGCAGAAATGGAGAGCCTCAATTATGTTCATGTGTAATTATACAACAACATTTGCTTCAAATCATTGCACGTCTTTGGTGGGAGTAGAAAGTATTTCTTAATTACTGGATGGACTGATTTTTTTCCTCTGGTTGAATATACGTGGCCTTCCTGATGAGCTATTTGAAATTCTCTCTTACATGGCCATCTAACATGCAATCTTGTTTACTGGGGTTTTGAATATCTTTTTGGTGACCAAACCTGTAAGAAGCTTTCAAGCGTAACGCCTAAAGCCCTGTGTGTATTTGTGAAGTATTAGTGCCTGCAATTTGACCTTCTTTTTTCTGAAAATTTACTTATTAGATCAACATATTTCATCTTAAATCTTATGTGTCCATTTTAGAGCTAAAGAAGAGTTTAAGGATTCCCAATTCCCTTACTTTACTGATGCAAAGATTCGAGTGTAATGATGCTTAATGATTTGCATAAAGCAGTTCTTAAAATTGCTGACATTATGACTTCAATCCAACACTGAAATTTTATTATGTGAAATTATAAAATAGTTAGGTCTAGTAATATATCAATAAATAAATGGTCAAAAGGAATATTAGGAGTAAGATGCAAAGTATCAAAGACATTGGAAGTTAGCTAACCATGATGTCTTAATTAAGGAGCAATGTTAAGCTGGTTTGTTTTGTATAGAGTTAAAATCTGTAAAGGTGTAATACCTACTTCTTTTCTCTCTTCTGTAGGGAGGAGGGCAAGAAGAAGGTAAGTCATATTAACTAACCACTTACCCTTTGTCAAGCAGTTGAGGAAATGGTTCTCAGTGAGTTAAGGAAATGGCCCAAGTTCACTCAGTTAGTAAGGGACCAAGCTGAGAGAGGTCTCGTGCTTGCTGGCATTCAAACTTTTGTTGTTCCTTGCGTCGAATGATATGGCCTTTAAATATAAGAGGGAAATATGTATGCAACTTTTGTGAATTTTGGAGGTATGATTTAGTTTGAATAACCCAGGTTAAATTTTATCCTATTGTATTATAGGAGAATAGATCAGAGATATAGAGTTTTATGAGAAGGTGAGGAAGTTTCTTATGGGGGCAAAGTCAACTAGTAACCATGCCTTTGCCTGATATAGCACAAGGATGAACATCTTAAATGCTTTCAATTTTTGAAGGGCCTTGATATACTCTAGGGAAAAATATTCTTTGTAAAATAGGCAAATATTTAAGCATTTATCAATATTATGAATGATAGACTTTACTAGGTTGTTTAGAGACAAAAAACATTATAAAGGGTTTTTTCTGTCCTCAAAATGTTTGCAATTTAATTGGGGTACACTATCAGCACCCATAGAACGCTTGGACCATGCATGTAGCTCCCAAACAATGCTAAATTAGCTAGTGCACATCGTGATAGATGTTTCAACTTGAAAAAAAAATTCGATGTTAAGATAAAACAATCAAGAGACTGAAATTAGAAAGTTGCTATTTTCAGGGGCAGTCATTTGGGAAGTTGTGTACTGCCTAATACAGTGATTAAAATACATGCAGAAGTATTATCATTTATTGAAAAGCAGTAGTGTTCTCAGTAATCTTCAGGAAAACAAAAATGGGAAAAGTAATCAGAACTTGTTTTCGAACCAAATTATAGTCATGTGAGTACTTTGATGAATAAAGTGTTTAATGTGCAGTCCAAGGGTTTATGTTATTTTGACAATAATGTTTTTTAGGTGGCATCAGGATTCTCCAGGTAAGGCAGTACTTCTGAAACACTTAATTTCCTGGCTGCGCTACCGTTTCATCAACCTTCTTTAGTTTTTGTTCTTTTGTTTACGATTGAGAAATCAGATACCTGATTCAGATAGGCTTTCAGGATCCTCACATAAATCCAGTCAGAACCAAACCTACTTCCTAGTGTCTGGCTTATTTTCATGATAATATTGTAGAAACATAGAGTGCTAGAATTCGAAGGAGACTCAGAATCAGTTGTCTTGATCCCTTATTTATATAAAGATAAGAAAAGGCCTTTTCCTACGCAGCTCGTGAGTAGCAAACCAGGGATTATCTGCTGAAATTTTGTTTATTTGAATTTTGTTTAATGAGTGGCATTTAAAAGAGAATTATGCCATCCAAGTTTTTGGGTTTTGTGAATATTTTAAAAAGTATTTTACAAGTGAAGAGATCATTCACTTTAAGAAAAGAGGCATCAAAGCAATCCTAGCTTGGTGATAGAAATCAGTACTAATAAGCATGCCATTAGCTAATTTTGGCAAATATCACCCCTAATTGATCCATATTTTAAAAAGTTATACATAGACAACTTAGTGCTATTTATATATAATTATTATTATTTTTTACTCAACCTCTTAAACCTTAAGATTACATGAGTTCTTTTTTTTTTTTTTTTTTTTTTTTTTTGCGGTTCGTGGGCCTCTCACTGCTGCAGCCTCTCCCATTGTGGAGCACAGGCTCTGGACGCACAGGCTCAGCGGCCATGGCTCAGGGCCCAGCCGCTCCGCGGCACGTGGGATCCTCCCAGACCGGGGCGCGAACCCGTGTCCCCTGAATCGGCAGGCGGACTCTCAACCACTGCGCCACCAGGGAAGGCCCTACATGAGTTCTTATTTGTAAAGGTGGGACAGTGCCTGGCACATACCAAGGGATGTAAAGGCTTTGTTAAATAAGTAATTCTGGATGTTAACTAGACTTATTGTGGTGATCATTTTGCAGTATATACAAATATCGAATCATTATGTTGTACAACTGAAATTAATATGTTATATGTCAATTATACCTCTAAATAAATAAATATTAAGTATATAATAGATGGTGATACGTGATCTATGCTTTCTAGTTCTTTAGGGAGAGGAGATAGGAGAAAAAATTTTAAATCCCAATGTTCTGAATTGCCAAATTAAAAAGTGTAATTTAGGGGTTTCCCTGGTGGCGCAGTGGTTGAGAGTCCACCTGCCAATGCAGGGGACACGGCCTCGTGTCCCCGTCCGGGAAGATCCCACATGCCGTGGAGCGGCTGGGCCCGTGAGCCGTGGCCGCTGAGCCTGCGCGTCCGGAGCCTGTGCTCCGCAACGGGAGAGGACACAACAGTGAGAGGCCAGCGTACTGCAAAAAAAAAAAAAAAAGTGTAATTTAGAAATAGTAAAGGGTTGATCTTTTATAATGTACATAGTTACCCTTAACCTTTTTTCTGACCTAATTTTTTTTAATTCAGTTTATGTCATTTGCAAATAGAATAAGATTAACTGTCAGTGGAAATACAGACTGTGTACATATCAGGCATATCAGGACAGAATAATTATAGAGCATTCACGTCATGAATGAGAGTATTTGTAAGAGTCATTTTATTTAATGATGATGATTGTCATAATGTTATATTCATGTTTCTGAGAAAGAAAAGACCAGAATGTGTCCTGCAGAATTTGTACTCTATCGAGGTGCCAACGCTGCATTTGAATTTAAAATTGTGTCTTACTTGGCACTTGGTATTGTTTGAGATTTGTTTACTCAGCCAGCATTTACAGAGTGTCTGCTGTGTCAAAACCTATGACAATTTCCCTTGCAGTATTTTTATTGGTTTTGAGAAGTTATTTGAGCACCTAATATGTTTCAAGCATTCTTCCAGGATATAGGAATATACTGGTGGAAAAACGAAGCATAGTCTCTGCCCTTCCAGCCCGTTTGGTCTAGTGGAGGAGAGGATCATTAAGCAAATAATTATCATTGTGATGGGTGTTATAAACATACAACAAAGAGACTTCATCTACTCAGAAATGTTAGGAAGGTTTCTGAAATCAACTTTGAAGCTGAACTTTGAAGGAGGAGAGGGAGTTTGCAAAGTAAAGGTGGATGGGGTTAAGATTAGGAGGAAAAGCTTTAGAGGGTCTTTAGAAAGATACCTAGGGCATTATGAACTCTGTAAGAGAAGCGATAAAAGTCTGACGTGACTGAAGGTTTGATATTAAGGGAGAACTGGCCTCAGATGTAGCCGAAAAGGTGAGCAGAGGCCGTGTAATCCTGAACTATGTAGACAGTGTTAAAGGTTTTCTTTTTTATCCCAAGAACAATGGGATGCACTTAAAAATATTTTAAAGCATGGAGTTAACAGATGAGGTTTGCAGATCTGCTGCAAAAGCAACCTGACAGCTTTTTTTTTTTTTTTTTTTTTTTTTTTACCCTCTAAGGGGAATCTGTTTCCTAAATGTTGAATGCAAGATTGGAAGGTTTGAAACAGCATTTTCACAAGCTAAACTGTATGGTCTCAAATTGAATTCTATTGTGTTTTATAATTGCACCTTTGTGTCTCTGCCTAGCACAGTGGCCTTAAAGTGTTTATCGATCTAGACTTCCCTTAGCCAATATAAATGTCTGAAGCATAGGTGAACTAGCTGTTTAGGGCCTCATTGAGGCACATTATATCTTGTCCTTCAGTGTTGAGAACAGTGTTTTGGTGATACTGACACTAATTTATAAAATAGCTTAGAGATAATGTTAGTAGAACATCAGATAACAGTGGTGCTTTCCTAAAGAACAGTATGTCCAGTAGCCTTTTTTTCTTAACATGCCATTTTACCGTGCCCTAATAGTCTCCCAGGATATGTACTGTGTGTTTTCAGGTTTATTTTTTTCCCTATCTAGTGCATAATTGGAAGGCTAAGCAATAGCTTTGAGTTTTATGTGTTAAAAAACCATGTCAAGCAAAAAAATTGGAAATGATCTAAATGTCTACCAGTACTCTTGGGTTGTAGAATCTTCATTCATTGAAATGCTCTGCGTAGTTACAACGAAGAAGTTGTATTGATATGGGGCAAATCTCAGACACCTGTTGGTTGAAAATGTATGTTGTAGAATGAAGCTTAGTTTATAATATATTTCAGTAAGTTTTAAGTGTACACAGAACAATACCATCTATTTTACATGGAAAATATTTAAGTGGTAAAAATATAAAAACACGGAAACATGGGGTAAAGAATCATACTGACTTCAAGATGGTGGTAACTTCTGAAAGGGAAGGTAAGGAATAGGCTAGGGATAGGTTAACAGTAAACCGTAATTATATCTTTTTGTTCTAAAGGAAAAGCCTAATTGAAATAAATAATACAAAAATTGAATATTTGTTAGTTCTAGATGGTGAGAGATATATATGAAATATCGAATAGATAAATAAGGCTATTGTCAGTTGCTTTGAGTTTGGTAACCAATAACAGCTGATTAAAAGTGCATTAAACTATAATAAGTTTATTTATTTATTAAGAAGTCCGGAGGAAGGTGGTCTCAGGGTTGGCTTGGTGACTTAACCATGATATCAAGGATTCATGGTCTGTCTATCATCATAGCTCAGCAGTTCCTGTCCTGGTTTTTTTTTTTTATATATAAATTTATTTATTATTTTTGGCTGCATTGGGTCTTTGTTGCTGCACGTGGGCTTTCTCTAGTTGTGGCGAGCGGGGGCTATTCTTCGTTGCAGTGGTTTCTCTTGTTGCGGAGCATGGGCTCTAGGCGTCCAGGCTTCAGTAGTTGTGGCGAGCGGGCTCAGTAGTTGTGGCGAGCGGGCTCTAGAGCGCAGGCTCAGTAGTTGTGGTGCACGGGCTTAGTTGCTCCACGGCATGTGGGATCTTCCCGGACCAGGGATCGAACCCATGTCCCCTGCATCGGCAGGCAGACTCTCAACCACTGCACCACCAGGGAAGCCCCTTCTCCTGTTTTTAAGGTGGCTGCAGCTCCACACATCACGTTCTCGTAAGAAGTCACGAACCTGGGAGGGGGAAGGGATGAGGAGTGCTTTTCTCTCTTATCAATGAGAAAATATTTCCCAGAATAGTTTATTATGTCTCGTTGACCAGAGCCTGGGCTAAGTCCTCTCATAGTACAAGGCCTGGTAGATTGTAGGTTCTTAATAAATATTGGTTGAATGGATTTATCTTTAGTAAAGGGCAATGGGATTGTCACAGTAATTCTGTGAGGTGTGGGTTTGTGTGTTATCTTTATCTTCAGGCCAAAGTCTTTATCGATGATGTACTTTTTTTCTGAAATGCTTAGTATAGAAATGTTCATAGTTTTTTTGTTTGTTTAAATGAGCCAGAAGGGAGTTGAGAGATCACTGGTCTCAAACTTTTTTTTCCTAGATGAGGGAGTAGATGTTCAAACAGTTTATGGTAGTACTAACACTGAAAGTCCTAGCCCTCGATTTCTGCTCCAGTGTGCTCTCTCTACCTCTCCCTCCCTCCCTCTCTGTCTGTCTCTCTGTCTCTCTCTGTGGACACGCAAACAAGGTAACTGGCACCGTGAGTCTCCTAAAGGATCGTACTGAGAACTTTCAGTGAGGCTGAAAGATGTGTTAAGAAAGTTTTGAGATGTATAGAAGTCCTCTTGGCTCCTACAATTATTGTGCCATCACTTGCCTAAAATTGGACTCGTAGCTCAGGGTCACCTTTATCATTGATAGGAAATGGCTTGTGTAGAATATTTTATGTGCGCAGTACCCAACCATGACCATTTTGAAGTGACCTAAAGATACGGGTGAGCTCCTCAGGCTGGATAACGAGTTTAATAACCACTTCTCTTCGTGGAATCAAACTTGCTTGGTGTCTTAATTTTTTTTTGTACTCGCCATCTAGCCAAATTCATTTCAAGTGTGACGTTACAAAGAAAAAAGATCCTAAAATGTAACTTTGCAAGCTGAGTTGTCACACGGCAAAATTTCTTGCCAGACTTGCTCCATCATTCCTTCTTTTTCATCCTAGCCAGACGTGATGTACGTTTTATTTGAGATACAGTTGCTGTTTTTAATTATGTGTGCAATTCTTTTATAAGTGGAACTTGTGCTACACATTTTCAGGCTGAATAAATAATATACTACTGTGGACTGTTTCAACAGTTATTTTTATTGCAAATGTTATCTTTGTAAGTGGCTTAAAGTACCTCTATGTTTTGTCCTGAGTGATAATTTGTCCTACATTATTGCCTGGGGTATATCTTCTGTAATCCCAACAGCATTTCTTTTGCAAAGCAGTGGTGAAGTTTTATTAAACTCTTATTAATTTATGAGGCTTAGACAAAAAAAAAAAAAAAAGAAAAGAAAATCTACTGAAAGGCACAAGTCTTCACTGTGAACAAATAAATTGCATGCCAGTGGCAGCTACTAATTCAAAGCAGCTTTTGAAGCCTAGCAAAAAGTTTTAAAATTCTCTGAATTATAGCTTTAACTTAATTTGTCATTCAAAGAAATGAAACCACTTCTTTAAAAGGAGGAAAGAGGGATGGAGGACAGAAGGAGATGTAAAAGGTCTGTCTTAGGAAGCAAATGTTTTAGTTCCAGATTTGCAGTCCCAGTTCCCTGCTGTTTCCACCCCCAGTGGAAATTGAATATAAAGTTTGGGTCATGGTCAAGGAAGGCGCTGTCCAAGAGATTTAATGCCATCCAAAGACTGTCCAAGATGGCTTCAGTCTAGCACGAAATTCCGTCTAATTGTAGTTAGACCTGTCTGCTTTCTCTTAGTGGAGGTTTTCCTCTTCCCTTTTTGCCTTCTTTTCCAAAATGTCAATAAACTTTATGGAGTAGAACATATAATGCTGCCATATTTTCTAAAGTGTTTTTTAATGACCAAGTTGTTTATCTTTTAAGGTAGCAAGGTGGAAAATGTTTTGTTCCACCACAGCATAATAAATCAGGAAAACCAGCTGGACAAACATTTGTCAACTAAAGTAGGTGCTAAAGCTGGGTGAGAATCCCCATTCAAACCCTGATCATGTGTGAAGAGCCTTTTTTTCAGTTTATGGCAGATAGTTTCAAAATTGCTAGTGAGGCTACAAAGCAGTGTCAACTAAACGTAAGTCTGCTAAAAGCTTCTGTGTTTTAAAATGTAGGTAGTTTGGGCTCTGAGAAGTCTCTGCTCTTTGTTGAGAGTCTCTCAAGGTAGTTGTGAAAGGAAAGCAGTTAGACACATTTCTTTTTCTCAAAATGCTTCTTTATTCATTGAGCTGTTTCACTCTCACTAAATGTATGGGATATTGCCAAATAAGTCTGTAAGGAAAGCGAAAATCCCAAACAAATATGCCAAATATACAGCTGTTAATCTGTTAGCTAATTAGAATATTGATAAATTCAATAATGTATTCAAGACTTTTGAGCTCAACTTTAAGAAAAGTTAATGGTGACCAGAGCTCTGTCTTGACACTTAAGGCTGTTGTCCATTTTATGAATAATTGGTTTCCAAAATGTGAGGCAGATACAGCCAAGTAAGTAGGAAGCCTGGGAAATGTTTTTCCATTGTCCGCTCTTAAACAAAGCAAACAAACACAGCAACAATACCACAACTATACCAAAATATGATAATTACCCACCAGGTCTCTTAAAGGGGATTTTCAAGGCTTAGAGATAGGGGGAAAAAAATCTCTAAGTAGAAAAATGTATGTACTTTTGTAACTGAGAACTTACAGCAGTGTGTTTAAGTGTGGTATGTGTGCTTCTGATTTTAGGAGGTATTGACCTAAACATTTGATTTTAATGTTTATTTTAAGGGTTTTTATGAAAAATATGATTAGCATATCAGATAGTCCATGGATATTATTGCTAAGAACAATATTACTATTCTAATATTAGCCCTCATCTAATATTATTCTATCATGACCATCTCACCTCTGTTTTTGGACTTCTGTTGATGGAGAACTCACTAACCCCTAAGGTGGAGTGTTCTATCACTAGAGATATATCTAAACCTTCAAGTTCTTCCATGTAGCTCAACATCAAGCTGTTTGTAATTCCATGATCTCTGTCTGTCTTCATGGAAGACTTCATGGAAGTCTAAATTCTTCTTTGGTGTGAGGATAATTTGAAGAAATTTATTCTCTCTTCTAAGTTGGATAAATAAGCCTTTTCCAAAGGCCTTTTTACTTGGATAAATAAGTCTTTTCTCAAGTTCCCAAAGTGACATGCTTCCAAGATCCACATGTCATTTTGTTTGCGTCTTTGAATGTTTTCTGGTTTTAACGTCTCTTCCCACATGGTTCCCTAAAGTTAGGTAACCTTGGGTAATTGACTTAATCATTCTGAAGGTGAGGATATTAATTTAAATCTTACAACATCCTATAAAGTAGATGGTGAATTTGAATTCTTCTGTTATAAAGTCTGTCACAAAAACTAATTAGTAAATATCTCTCATCACTAATTTTTTTTCATTTTTTCTTTTAAAAAGCATTTTATTGAGATATAGTTCACATACCATATGACTCACCCATTAAAGTATGCAGTTTAGTGATTTTTACTTCATCGTTCTTATTTTTATTGTTAGTATGTGTAATAGCAATAGTCAGTAGTAATAGTGATAATATCTCCCTGTAATATATAATAATACTGAGATGTTTTGAGTTTATTTTATCCTTCTTGCAGGTACCGTAGCTTTTGATTATGTATTGTATTTGTTTTTACTGAAATCTGAGTTTGCATTTGATTTCTTTTTTCTTTGGTGGCCACATTACACTGACTCATTGAGTTTTCCTTTTTTCTAAAATCTCCAACTATTTTTCCATGCATATGTAGCTGACTCTCGTCTTCCCATCCTGTAGCTCCTGGCTTTGAGCCCAACTTTAGGTCTTAGGATCTAATCCTTATCCCTATTAAACTTCACTTTGTTTATTTCAGTTGGTCATCCATTCTGTCAGCATCTGTTTGGATACTGCACTCTGTTAATCTAATCATCCCCCTGCTTAAAATAGTATCAACACATTCTTTTTTTTTTTTAATTAGGCATTCTTTTCCATCTGACTTTATTTCCCTCATTAGGAATGGGATGCATACTCATTGTGGCAATCATTGGCCAACTAAATCACTTCTGTTGGGACGCTAATATTTAGCCAGTTCTCACTGGTTTGACAGTTGCAGTTGATAGATAGCTATTGCCTCCTGCCCCCCTGAGGCTCTTCTCTTCCTTGACCATCTTGCGCCCTCACCCGAGATCACCTGGACCTCCCCAAGGACCAACTACTTAAAGTTTAATGCTGAACATAGCAGAGACCCTATAGAACCCTGTTGCAGTACTGCCCATTCTCTAGTAGTTGATAATATTTTGAATATCATCCCTGGGTATAACATAACATATGTGAAATCCACAGCCATGAACTGAGCACTTACCTTAATTACAAAATCTAGTTCTCCAGATTGTATTTGAGGCCCAGGAGGGATTTTAGAGGGAGTTTTGAGTGGTGAAAGCTGTGTGGAGCTTTGCTATAAAAATTGTTCCTCTCCTTCAAATCAGGAAAAGCTTTGGGATTTTCTTTGTTCTAACCTATCACCCTATTTTCCCCTTTACTTTGTCTTATCAGAGTGTTGCTCCAGCCATTTGTATCATGTTTTCCTTTGGTTAGTATAGAAAATACGAAATGATGGTAATTTTTGTCGTTTGTATGCACATATAGACTGTTGACTTTTGCTCCTGTGTGCCTATGGAGATGGATTACCATGCGCACTTTAGTCAGGAAATAATTTTCATCACCTTGTTAATATGCTGGGTTAAGCCTAGCTAAGTGGGACACCATGGTAGGCAGAATAAAGCCCTCCCCAATATAGCCACTTCCTCATCCTCAGAACCTGTAAATATGCTGCCTTACATGGCAAAAGAGACTGTAAGGGTTATAAAATGGGAGATTATCCTGTGTTATCTGGGTGGGCCTGGTGCAGTCATGAGGGTTCTTGTATTGGAAAGAGGGAGGCAGGAGAGTCAGAGTCAGAGAAAAGAGGATGGAAGCAGAGGTTGTGTGATGGAATTAATTGCTGGCTTTGAGGATGGAGAAAGAGCCCGTGAGTCCAGGCATGGCTTCTGTCAGCTGGAAAAGAAACTGGATTCTCTTCTAGAGCCTCTAGAAGGAGCACAGTCCTGACGTTGGTTTCAGTCCAGGGCAACCCCTTTTGGACTTAAGTCCTCTGGAACTGGAAGATGATAAATGTGTGATTTTTTTTTGCCCCTAAGTATGTGGTAACAATAGGAAACTCATAATCACATTACATTACGATAACGATAGGAACATAATACAGACACCGATATCACCTTTTTTGCCTATAATTAAGGTTATCTAGCTTCAGTTCTTATACTGATAAGTACAAGCCAGAGGACAGAAGAAACAAAACCGTTTGACCTGACTACCTTCCTCCATCATTGTTGAGACGGGAATGCTTGAGATTTTGTGTGGCTGGTGTTCCCTCTCGCAAATCTACTCAAAATTTTCTTCTACTCTGCCACCTTTTCCTTTTTCCTTTTCCTCCTCTGATTACTTAGTTTCTAATGTGTGCAATATATACATTAGTCAAAAGGGACAACAAATAAGACCCTGTTAGATTAAAAATAAAAATAGAAGTCAGTTTTCAGAAGGATCTTTTCACAAAAATTCTAATACCTATGCTTGAAGTCCCCCCTTGAGATGTGATTTGGACGCTGTCTGCTTGTCACAGAAGCAGCTTTTATTCTTCATGTGAGTTACACTGGGAAGCTGGCTTGCCTTGGGGTAAACCATCTACAGAGGTCTGCTTGGTGCAAAGTAAGTACTAAGGCTGAAGCTCAGGAAATAGGAGGGGTTTAAAAATTAAATGACCTGATTCAAGAAATGTACAATAGTGACTTCTCAGTAGAGTTTAAAAATTCAATTAATTTTCATCAAAGTTGAACTCTAGAAGTGGAAAAACTATAAAGAATAGTTTGGCATGATTTTAATAGTCTGTTTTCGAAGTTGTTATTTAAAGACTGGAAGGCTTTTTGGTCAAGAGAAAAGTCAATATATACAGGACGCTCCATGGTGAAATCCTTTCTGTTCCAGACAGCTTTCTAGTACGTTACACTAATTCAGCATCATTTAGACCTTTTTGTCAGTGCCGTGAGTTGCAAAATAAATGGTGTTGGCCAGAGGGAATTGACTAAAATGCAGTTTGCTGCTTTATTGTACATTATTATTCTTCAAGTATAACACAAGTTTTTAAAACAAGTTTGATTGGTTTTGTGTGTGTGTTTAACTGTAAGTGAAATGGGGGCAAGGGCCTCCCCCGTGCAGAAACTTCATGACTGGAGACATTGGAGTTGCAGAAGTAACACTTGAACACTAGTCCAAAGATCTGATTTTTTTCCCTAATTCTGCCCCTTCCTCACTGTGTGATCTTGGATGAGAGTCTTTAGTTTCTTCACTAAAAAGATGGGAAAAGCAGTTGTGACATCACGTGATGCATATAAAAATACATTGAAAACTAGAAAGCTCTATACATATGTTAAGTCATGTTGGTTCTTAGGTAAACTTCCTCATCATTCGTCTCACCTCCTTCAGCCACTTTGGGGATCTAGAGAGAGTCACAAGCTAAGACAGGCTGGTGCAACCAGTATTGACTTTATTGTGGTGGCAGCACGGATGTCACAATGTCCACACACTTGACAACCATGGCTTTGTTTCCTCTGTTATTGCATCACTCTCCTAATATCATTTCCACCCTCAAAACTACTAATGCACTGTAATCAGTGTAAAAACAGTGTTAGTCCCAGAGTAGCTGTGTGTGAGCATAATGTAGATAATGAAACTCTGGTTTGGTTTGACAGTTAGGCTTTTGGTGGCGTGTACTTCCTACCATGAGGATCATTTTCATGCATGTGGAGCCCATTAAGCGGTGTTGGAGCTGGATTCACAGTTTAATGCGCTAACACTGCCTCTGTTTCTACCCTGATGATAACACCTGGATCAGTTTAAAACTGATGTAGAAGTTTAAGATGTGGTGTAGTTAATTTCTAAAACAACTGTTGATCTTTATACGTGTGAACCCCATGGTCTTTTACATTCCAGATGAATTCACTGCCATTTGAATTGATACCTGTGTGTGCTTTCAGAATGGGAAATAAAAAACACATCCCTTCCCCTCTAGGAGCTTTATTTGCACTTAAATTCTGAGAGGTGACAATGATGAGATTATTATTTTTTTCCATTTTTGAGGAGGATGGAGAGGAAGATGCCTTTATGTTGTCCTCCTGTAACCTATTTCAAATGTTCATCCAAAATTAATAGGTGGTGGATGATTTTCCTTTCTGCTTTGTCAAAATGCATGCATACAGATAGTCTAAGACATTGATGATGCCATGAGTAAGTCACTGATTCCTCCTGAGAGCCCTGACATGCACAGGTATTAAAAATTAAAGTAAGGTGATTCTGTTGCTGAGACTACATGCCTTATCTCTGTGACTGGCTAAAAGCAGAGTGCCAGTTCACTGGAGCTTTGAAAAATGACTTTTCCCAATGACCTATTGCCTTTTAAAGACAGCAGAGTTTGGAGTTCCTTTTTAAAGTGGTAAATGCCCTTGGAGGGTTGTAGTACAGTTATATTCCCATTAGAAAGATTGAACTTCTCTCCAGGATGCCCTCAAAAAAGAAACCATTAGAAGGGAGGACTGATATAGCATTTGGGGTTGCCTATTCTGTTATCCTCCCCGAGGCAGCTTTTAATGTTAGTTTTTCAATGTGAAAATCCATGTGCTCTGAGTGGAGTGACCATGACAGAGTGTGTGACATTGCTTTTTTTTTCACAAGGTGAATATATTTCTGATCTTAAACTTTTCTAGATTGTCTTCCAGGCCATCACAAATTACAGCCAATTTACTGCCCACCTGCCTAAGATTGGCTTATATGAAGAATATAAGGGGGACTTTTTCAAATACTATGTTGACTTTTACTTTTTGTTAGCAAAGATATAAATGGTTTAATATATATTGTCCTGCTTTTTAGAAGTTGCTATCTTTGAAAACAATGATGTGTGTGTGTGTGTGTGTGTGTGTGTGTGTGTGTGTGTGTGTGTGAGTGATTAGAAATGCTTGGAGTAATCCTTTTCCTACTTTGTGCAAGAAAAAATAGGCCTTGGGAAGCTAAAAAAAAGAAAATTTGCGGATCACGTTATAGTTTTATTAGAATTGGTGATCTTTCTGTCCAAAAGGAATACCCAAGCCTAGCTTCTTTGATGATATATAACTGTTGTCCTTCCTATGAGGCTGCTTCCCAGAATATCCTCATTAGGCTGTGCACTATGACATATGTCCCGTGACTCTTTTTCTTTCTGTTACGCTTTTTGGTCCCCTCACTTAACCTTACTGTCATCCATTCTTCCAGACGAGTTAGACCGCTGTGACCATCATTCTTGCGCTCTTAGTTTGGCTAATGGGCTTAACTTATGATGAATACAGGCACAATTTCAGGTGGCTGTGGTGGGGAAGGAGGAACAAAGGACCTGAAGAATATGCTAAGAGAAAAGATAAACGATACTGAATGCTAGATGGAGTGCTGTGTTGTGGAGTGTATGCTATGGGGTCCAGGAAGGCAAGGGAGGTGATTCACTGTGGTAACCGTCATTTCCGAATCAACTACTATGTGTCAGGAGTTAACCTTCTTATCTTATTTAATTATTATTTTATCTTCACCAGGAACAGCAGTTTATAGATGAGAACACTGAATCATACAGTTAGTATATTCAAGAGGAAGAATTTGAATTGAGATTTGGCTGACTAAGGTGTGTGCGTGTGTGTGTTTTATACTGAACATTGATCTTAGGAGTTGCTTCAGATAAAAGATGTAGATTATTTTTTTACAGACTGGAGTGAAAAATTAGATCCGTTATGCTTAGATTCCTCTGATTAAATAGTCTCCCATTCTTACACTTAGGTTCTTCTTGTTCGCTTCATTACTTGTGAATTTAATTAGCATGGATACTTATGAGTTGAAAAGAATTTTCTTTTATTGGCCATGGACAGGGTGACAGAAACTATGTTTAGTGAAGGTTTTGGGATGTCTAATCTTGTGGAGGATTTAGCAGTCTTAAATACAGAGGACTAAAACAGACCCTTCTCATATCCAATTCTTCCAAGTTTGAGGATTCGGGTACCATCAAAAGGGTAAAATATAATACCATGCTTAAGAGTCTTAAAGGGACATGTTGGTGCTTCATAATTTGTCTGTTTATAACAAAAGCTCTGAGAGAGCTAACAGTTTCATTATTCAGCGTAAGTATTTTGAATGCCTACCGTTATGATTTATTTAAAGGGCCACAGCAGAAAGTGTCGGGGCTTCCTGAAGTTTGATTTATTTCTTGATCATTAGTTTGGTCAATGAATGACATCTATATTAGAAAGTACTGTATTTTGGAATGCCAATAAATTTTAATGGTGGGGTTAATATTTTTCTCTCCTCCTTCTGGGATGAAATATCTCTTGCCTTCCATGTCAAATTAGAGGCTTGCTGGTGGTTTGTGGACCAAATGTTTGGGTACTTTGTGTAGGCTCATCTGTGTTAGTTTTAAATTAGAGTGTTTTTCCCCTTGCCTATCTGTTTTTCATCAGGGCTCGTATATTCTTGTGTCCAAAAAGACTCTCTGATTTAGCTGTGAGGCTGATTTTATTGTAGGGATGTCTGTGTATCCTGTCATCACAGGCAACCCTGGTGAAACTTCCCATGTTGTGTGTGTGTGTTGCTGCGATATGTTTAAAGTCTGATCTTTCTCAGATGTATATGTGTGTGTATAACTTTTATGGCTGAAAAGGGATGCAGGCAGCAAAATTTCTGACAGAATATGTTTTCTATTATATTTTGTAATATGAAATTATAGGTTCGTTTTTGGCTTTCATAAAGCTGCCTTTTTCACCCGTCACTGGGAGACAAGTAACACCTTCCTTTGACGCACGTTTTCCAAGACTCCTTAGTGTTAAAAGAAGACTTTCTTTTTGAAATGCAGAAATTAAAAGAATATGGCACAAAAACATTTTTTATAGCTTTATTGAGTCTTGAGGGCAGATATATGGATTCCAGACAAAATGCAATAATAGACTAGGATTTTACTTTCAAATCATCTTACAAACACTTCTCGTGGGAGATTTATTGTCCGTGTGGAGGAACAGGGCTGCTTTGAAGGTTAAATGGAGTAGTTTGGAGAACAGTGTTCAAGGTCTTTCTCTGCCTCTTTATTTTTTTTAAATAAATTTATTTATATTTATTTACTTTTGGCTGCATTGGGTCTTCGTTGCTGCGCGTGGGCTTTCCTTAGTTGTGGCGAGTAGGGGCTGCTCTTTGTTGCGGTGCACGGGCTTCTCATTGCGGTGGCTTCTCTTGTTGCAGAGCATGGGCTCTAGGCACGCGGGCTTCAGTAGTTGTGGCACGTGGGCTCAGTAGTTGTGGCTCGCGGGCTCTAGAGTGCAGGCTGAGTAGTTGTGGTGCATGGGCTTAGTTGCTCCGTGGCATGTGGGATCTTCCCGGACCAGGGATCGAACCCATGTCCCCTGCATTGTCAGGTAGATTCTTAACCACTGCGCCACCAGGGAAGTCCCTCTGCCTCTTATTAAGTATGTGCTCTTCTTTAACTAACGTAAGCCATCCAGCGTAGTTTTCTATTTTATAGCAGTATTGTGAGGATAATATGAGATAACGTGTGTGTGCTTTGTGAGCTTTGTGATCTCAGTGTAAATATGAAGTAGCACTTGTGTTTTACTACATGTGTTTAGTTAGAGTTAATGCCCAATTGGCATGATCAGGATTTTTTTTCCCCTCTGGTAAAGCATGTAGACAAATCCTGGCAGAACTAAGAATAAGATACCTCTTCAGGTCCTATTTGTACTCACAAAGCAGTTCAACCTCTGTCATCAAAAACAGAGTACCAGGGCTTCCCTGGTGGCGCAGTGGTTGAGGGTCCGCCTGCCGATGCGGGGGACACGGGTTCGTGCCCCGGTCCGGGAGGATCCCACATGCCGCGGAGCGGCTGGGCCCGTGAGCCATGGCCGCTGGGCCTGCGTGTCTGGAGCCTGTGCTCTGCAACGGGAGAGGCCACAACAGTGAGAGGCCCGCGTACCGCAAAAAAAAAAAAAAAAATCAGAGTACCAGACATAGTATTGGACAAATATAGCTTTTGTGTGAAATCTAGTTTCTCTGTAACTCTGAAGGATAAACAGGAGAGTGTATGTAATTATGTACAATGGTCGCTATGGTATAGTAGGGTGTATTTGTTTCTTAGGACAGCCATAACAAAATACCACAGACTAGGTGGCTTAAACAATAGAAATTTATTTTCTCACAGTTCTGGAGTGTGAAAGTCCCGGATTAAGGTGTAAGCAGGTTTGGTTTCCCCTGAGGCCTCTTCTTGGCTTGCAGATGGCCACCTTCTCATTGGTCCGCACATGTTTTTTTTCCCTTGCACGTGTGCCTCTTGTGTCTCTTTGTGTGTCCAAATTTCCTCTTCTTATGAGGACACCAGTTAGATTGCATTAGGGCCCAGCCTAAAGGCCTCATTTTAACTTCATTACCTCTTGAAAGCTCCAATTTCCAAATACAGTCACGTTCTGAGGCACTTAGAGATTCAACATAGGGCTTTTAAGGGGACACAATTCAGCCTGTAACATAGGGAGGCCAGTAGACAAGGAACTGAAGTTTGGATTCCAGGGTGGGCGGCTCTGATCTGTACCGATGCAGTTGTCTCATGCAGGACTCCTAACTTGTCACGTCTACATCTGCTTACTCACGGGGCGGTGACAAGGATTCAAGACAGTCGTGAACATGAGCACATTTGGTGAAATATAAAAGCATGATACAAATGCAAGGTTGTATTGTATCATGGATACCTGTGAGGGATACATTGGCAACATGTGGAAAATTTTAAGTAGAAAAGACAAAGGATCATTGCAAATATTTGGCTAAAGAAACCTCTTGGCTAGTCTGTTTGGCTGAAGGAGAGGCGTGAATAAAGGAAGGTGATTTGGTTAAGACTTAACTCAGTGAAGACAGGAGTTAGGCTTACAGATAAGCCAAACATCTGGATGATGTGGGTGAATATCTTCCCATCTCCCAATGGAGCCTGTTTTCTTAAAACCTGTTAGTTTCTTGGTTTAAAAAATTTCCCCCTACCTTCCATGGTCTGGCAGTGAGAACTCTTAGTGGGTTTCCAAGCAGTATCATAGCCAGAAGGCACTTTTCCTATTTACCTTAAGTGAAGATTCTATGACACCTCCTCAAGGATGTGATTTTTTTTTTGTTTTTTAAGGTAATACTTGAGTAGTTGGGAAAACTTCCATGTACTTCAGGATATCTGTTCTGAAATTTGTACAGCATGTTTACATACATAGGCAAGTATTTTAATTGAAAAAGTGTATTCTCAGCTTGCCATGCCTACCTATTTAGAAGGCATTTGTGTTCTTAAGCACAAAGCACATCATCTTTTATTCTGTAAAAACACACAGAACAAGACCATGCACAAAATAGGTGTTCTTAGAATCTCATGGTTACACCTGTGCTCTTGTTCTTGGACTCTGGTGTCCAATAGAGCCCAGTCATATTTGAAAGCTACAATCTCATATTCATTTCTCATCTTAAAAAAAGCAAATATTTGTAATATTTTAAAAATAGAATTATAAGGAACCAGTCATACTTTAAAACATATCACTAGTGCTCAAGACCCCATTGTAAGGGAAACCTAGTATGAAATGTAAGAAAACCAAAATTTTTTAATCACCTTTTTAGAGAACTATGAATTTATGAAAACCTGTGAAACTGATTGAAATTCATAAATTATATACAGCGGTGTACTAAAGTGGTTCATAAACTTGGAGTTTATGGAGTGAAAAACTTTGGGGAGTGAAAAAGCTTCATAGTACCTCTTCCAGTGGTTACTAATTTCAAGTCTGGAAAACTAGGAATAAAGATACTTTCATTAAGCTTTTAAGTTGAGACTGATTCAATTTAGTACAGCTTGAAGGAGGTGAATTGTAAGTATAATATTTGATGTTAGAGTGGCATGATGTGGATATAGTGAACAAATACTTGTGTGGAAAACATTAATATTGTTTTTCATCATGCAGATTGCAAGGCAGTGAAAGATATTTCAAGTTGTTAAGAAGCTAATATTAAGGTAGAGGATTATTTTAATCAGTGAAATTAAATGCTTGGAGTATGGTTTTTGTGATTATCTCATGCTGTTAGTTTTTGCTTTAATCTTGTCAAATGCTTTTCATATTAATACTTAAAAAAACATTTTTAGTAACAGAAGTTTTAATTGTATAATTTTTTTTAAATAATTTTTAATTTTTTTCATTTTTTTTGGCCACACCGTGTGGCATGCGGGATCTTAATTCCCCCACTGGGTACCGAACCCATGCCCCCTGCAGCGGAAGTGTGGAGTCCTAACCACTGGATCGCCAGGGAATTCCCAGAAGTTTTCATTTTAAATCATGCGCTTTCTTTTAAATGGATTATTAATTTGTTCTCATGGTTACTTAAAGTTTTTTCTTGACCATTTCCTGTAGAAACTCTGAAAATGGCAGCATTGATTTATTTGGGGGAACTAAAGACACTTCTTTAGCCAAGGTTCATCCTTTTCATTTTCTCCCACTAAGACAAGAAGAGTGTCTGGGCAAACTCTAGACTTGGGAAGCTCTAGAGAGTGAGTCCGAATCTCCAGCAGCTTAGTTCAGCTTCGTTCAGCTGCAGCTGGGGCCACATTTAATCAGAAAGCTTAGTTTTCTTTGTTTGGGGGTGGGGGGAACTGGAGAGGTTGCTGTGTCAGATGTAGCTCATAAAGTTCCTTTATTGCTTACAGGAAAAACTCCTAAAGGGATGGAAGAGGAGTCCACTAAGAATATTCCTTTAGTTACAAGGCTGAGCATTCTCAGACTTACCTTCTCACAAAGCGAGCAGTTACTCGGGGGCCCTGTTCCTTGGATGTCTGACAGCAGGCTCTTTGTTACTCCTTTGGCCTCTTCTCATTCAACATCTAGACAGTGGCAATTCACATTTTTAAAAAAGTGCCAGTTGCTTAGGAAGTCATCATCTCTGCCGTTGAAGGGTTTACAATTTAGTAGGAGGAGATCAAGATGGAAATGAGTTTAGGAATGTGTTACATGTGTAATGATAATTTCATGCCTAAAGTATAGTGCCTTCCATTTCTGCAGGGACCAAGAAAGCGAACACCGAAATTTATTTGCCCTACCTGACATTCCCCTGTGAATCCGAAATGCATTGCTTCTTGCCAGACTAAGACAGGCTGTAAGATGTTACAATATATCTCTCATTTCCCTACCCTGGGTAGCTAAGTATTTGCATATTTACTGGAGCTTTCTAAATATAATGGCTTATCCCTAAAGAGAGACTCTAATGGAGGGATTATAGGTTAAGTGGGAAATGTGTGCCAAAGACATTTGGGTAAGCCAATTAACCTGATGGTTTTTCTCAGTTAATTATCATTGAGTGAACAGAGTTTAGTGCCCAGAGTGAGTGAACTACTTTTAGATGCAAGTGATAATTCCCTATATACTTAAAACAATGTAGAATTTTTCTAAAAGGTGAGTGCAGCTTATCAATACCAGTCATTTCTAGTTAGAATTCAGTTCATCAAATATATATTGAATGCCTACTATGTGCAAGGCTCCAAAAGATAAATAAGATACTGTTCTGTGTCTTAGGAGCTAACAGTGCATTGGGGAGATAAAGCAAGTCCTAACAAGCTGAATCGGACCTGAAGACCATTGCAGAGCTTGATGTGTAGCCACATTGCTCTCCATCCCATGAAGGACAATAGTCCAAGACAGAGTAATGCCAGTGATTCCTGCCACTCCATCCCTCAAACTTCACTCCAGCCAAACCAATCTATTGCATTTTCAGGTCCCAAGCTCACCACCTTCTTCTCACCTGCCTCATGGTCCTTGAAAATATTGCCCATCAGTCTGGCAACATCCTAGCTCCGTTACTCTTTTGCTTAACCCCTTCTGTGTATGTAGACATGCTTTCCTCCAGGAAGCTCTTGACCCGCCGACTGTGGGAAGTCCGTTCTGTTCTCCCAAGGCAATCAGGATTTCGTGTTAGAGAGGTATTTATTATACTGCAGTGAAATTGCCTCTACACATCTTTGCCTCTTCTACTAGGCTGTTTCTCGAAGTCAGTGCATCTGTTTTACTCACCATTCTATCTGCAGTGCCCTTTATAGTGTCTAGCCCATCACGGAATGAATGAATAAATGAGTGAGTGAATAATTTTCTTAAGACAGAATCAATCCATTTTGTTGAGTTGTGATTTTCAATAGGGTAGAGAAGAGGGACTGTTAAAATGCCCTGATTTCAATGCATATATTTCCTCCTACTCCTTCTGAAATGTCTTCCACATCTCATCCCATGTAAGATCCCTGATGATAGTAGTAAGAAGTCGATGGTATTTTTTCTTTTTTTTTTTTCTTTTTGCGTTACGCGGGCCTCTCACTGTTGTGGCCTCTCCCGCTCTGGAGCGCAGGCTCCGGACGCACAGGCTCAGCGGCCATGGCTCACGGGCCCAGCCACTCCACGGCACGTGGGATCCTCCCGGACCGGGGCACGAACCCATGTCCCCTGCATCGGCAGGCGGCCTCTCAACCACTGCGCCACCAGGGAAGCCCGAAGACAGTGTTATTAATGGGAATGTGTCAATGCGCAATGTTAAAATCGAGCCGATTTGCAACAATAACTAGGAGAGATTTTAGGGGAGACTGGGGCATCACAAACGAGCATTGGCAGTTGAAGTGTATCTGGACAGATGTAAACTGGTCAAAGAACAGCAATCCAGGCAGAGGAAGGAAAAAAATGATCTGAGCGAAGGCCTAGAAGCTGGGAAGTTCGGTTGACATTAGGATGCATATAGAGGAGTAATGGGAGATTGGCCTAGAAGTCATAATGGGGTTGGCTGTGAATGCTGGGCTGGGAAGGGTGTTTATTTTGGTAAGAAATAGGATGTGATGAGGGATTCTTGTGAAGCAGAGTGATGGTGTTAGGGTTATACTTCAGGAGTTATATTTCAGGAAGTTTCTCTATCCACAGCATGTGTAATAGATCAAAAGGGGAATGAAAGCAGGCAGGGATGACTAGTTCAGTTTTACAAATATTTGTTATGTGCCTTATATGTGTTGGGCATTGAAGAAAATATACTCTTTCCATGGGGGGACTTTGAGCCTAATGAAAGAAACAGAATAGTAAACAGGCGCTTTTAGTAAGCCTGCTAAGCAATGGGGGTAGGAAATGATGGAAGCCTGAATGGGGGCGGGGGAAGGAGAAAAGAGAAGTTAGAGGTGAATTTAAGGGACACTTGCAGTTGGATTTTTCTCTGAGATCCTGACTGGCGTCAACATATCCTTAACCAATTTAAAAGTAGATGTAGGAGCAAAGAGAGAAGGACCCCTCATGCACAACCGCGGTGTCAGTGGTGGAAGAATGATGGTGCTTCATGAGGGGCTTGTATGGAAAAGGAGGTGGTGTGTAAGGAAAATTATTTGGATTCAGTCTTATTCAGCTGAAGATACTGAAAGGGCAACTAACAATATTGCTTGATAGTGACACAGTGCTATTTTATTCAGCAGTCTTCTGGTTGCACATCTCAGAATAACAGTTCAAACTAGTGTATTGGCTTATTGGCTTATTTAGTTATTGGCTTATTTAGCGGTGTTCGCTTCAGGCACGACGGGATCCAGCTGCACTAAGAATTGCCTCTGTCTCCTTGATCTGGGTTTTTTGCGCTGGCTTCATTCTTAGGCTCTGTCTTCAGGGAATCCTTTAGTAGCCCTAGGATTTCATCTCATTCTTAAAAGAAGATGTCCTTTCCCAGTAGATTGTTGGAGCTGTTTTGACTCCAATTGACCTGGCTGGCTGCTAAGTCAGTTCTTGTGGCCAGAAACAAGGATGGGGGGATGTACGCTAACTGGCCAAATCAAGTGATAACCTTTCATCAGGAGGTGGGGATGACAGCTTCACTCTATGCACATGGACTGAGGGTGGATGTGGCCTGTTCTCAGAAGGAAGAACAGGACACTGTTAACTAAGAAGAAGGGGTCTGGAAAAACCAGTCCATGACACCAGGCTAAGTAATTTTTCAAACACTTTAAGTTAACATTGCCTCATTTGATCTTCAACACAACAATCTGTGAGAAGCGTTGTTATCTACCAACTGTAGGTAAAGGAGCTGTGCTTTAGAGAGGTTAACTGGCCAAAGGTAAGACTCTGGTGTTAGTAGAGGAACCGGGATTGCATCATTCAGGTATGGCTGTCACCTGGGGCAGTACAAGTGTAGGCTTGTGAGCAATACTCAGGCTGGAGGCGTCGATGGAGAAAGCATCTCTTGAGTTGCAGGTGTCAAAGATGATGACCACAGAGGTGGAAAGTGTAGAGAGAGGGGAGGTCAGGAGACAGAACCGAGAGAAACATCCACATTTGGGAGAAAAATCTGAAAGAGATGCTAGCCAAGGAGAGTTGGAAAGAAGTCAAAAAAGATAGGAGGGGAATGGGAAGAGTAATGTGTTAAAAGACCCCAGGTACGACTTCATAAATGTTTATTATTTTGTGCTGAGAGTGTCGTAAAAGCTTAAAGGAATTTTAAGTGAAATAGGACCGTGGTACATAGATTTTTGAAGGCTATATATATATGAAGAAAGAGTACTGATTTTGCATTGATGGCTAGCACTCGTTGTTTGGTGTTAATGGTGATAATACTAATAATGACAGCAGCTATCTCATGTGTTACATATATTACATATAACAATGTGCTTTTTGCTTACTAACTCGTTTCCTCCTCAAAATGGTCCTATAAGGCAAGTACAGTTATTATCCTTATCTTGCAGATGAAAAAACTGAGGTACAGAGAGATGGAGTAACTCCGGTCCAGTTGGCTCCAGACTCAGTTTTCTTAACCACTGCATTTCACTGCCCTTTCTGGGCATAGATTGGCGTGCTTGGGTAGCACTGAAGCAGGGCAGGTTAACAAAGGCCATGCTCTTTCTTCTTTCTCTTGTGGAACAAATTTCAACCCATCACCTAAAAGAAAAAAAAATTTTTTTAAATATAGAGTTTGGCCTTTACTTACTTTTTAGTAGAACAATTTGAAAGTACTTGGGAAGAGCGTGCCATTTGATGTTTGGAGAATCTAAGCATCATTCCTCCTCTGAAGGACTGATGGCCATCATTTTTGTGGGTGCTCATGACTGAAAAGGTCAATGGACAGGAAAAACAGTACTGAGAGAAACCCACACAAGGACAGTTGGGATGGCAGTGTCATATCATTCATCCGTTTTACATTTTACAATAGCGTTGGCCTTTGTCAACATTTTTTAAAGGAAAAATCATAATGCAGCAAAAAGCCACAAATGAACAAAACTGAAAACAGATTAAGACCTCCTTGAAAGCTTGAGAGACTGGATCTTTTTGCTTCAAAAGACAGTCTCTTGGGCCTGTGTTCTCTGGAGAATTCTGCCTACAATTGTTTCTTTTCCACACCTGCTGCTTCAATGTTCTTCACCTTTTCTGGAGTGGAAAATTTCCCAATTCCTTAGTGTCTTTCTGAATTTTCAATACCCACTCACAGAGGTAACATTAGAAATTATATCAGCATGACATTTTGTTTTGAGTTAAGCCTTTTCATTGACTGAGAAGTAGCAGGTTTCCCTCTTTCAGTTTTGGACTTGCATAAGAAAACGCAAATAGATGAGTATCTATTATGTTGAGTGTTGAGCGACTACCTTTACTTCTCATTTTGCTGGCAGATTATCCAGATTCCATTAAATCCCTTTTGGTGTGTATCTTTCTTAATATGATGTGAAGGATGCGTAATGCATCCCTTATCACTGACTTGCATGTGTGACATGACTTATGTACTAAAGCCCAGGGCAATTTAGTCTTATTTCTTGTTCTTTTGCCGTAACATTTATTGAGTAAATAAAAACCTGGCTAATAATAAGATAATGTCCATCAGAGAATTTTATCAGACTGAAGTCTCCCTTAGTGCAGTATATTTTGAACATGGGTGGGATGTTCCTTTGCTCTTCTATTATTTTATTGACACTGTTTGCCTTTAATTCTTTTCTACAGTGTAAATTTAGGGCTGTGCCGCATCAAAGGTTTTTCTCACAATGAAATTATGAGATTTGTTAGTTTTGTTCTTTGTTTTGAAATTCTTGTTTCACGAGAGTTAAACGCATAGTATATCTTGTTGTTGCTGCAGATTACTAGACCTATTGCTACGGATATAAGAAATTCTGGCAGCTTTGAACAGATTTTTAAACGTGTGCTTCTTTTTTTTTTTTTCCTTTCCCTCAAAAAGTCTTTACAGAGTTAGTTATGGAGCTGAACTAATAGCATGTAGAAAACCTGGTTTAGGGAACATGCGTCTCCATTCTATAAGGATCTGCCACTGAAAGGGTGAAGTATTGTCCTAAACAAAATGTGCTTTTCAGCTTTTCTCGCTAAATTAGCCAAGCCTTATCCCACAGTGCTTTGCTGTTGAACTTTCTGCTGCCCTGACTTTGATAGTATGAACGTTTCTGCATTGATATTAGAGAAATGCACATCAATATCTAAGTTAATGTTCAGTGGAGGCCAGTTGGCTTTTCATTCTCAATGGCTTGAAATCAGCTCTAACAACACTGGCAGTTTGGCAGTTTTTCATATTTCTTTAAAATTTTAATTATAACCCATCAAGTCTTAAGCAATTACTTCTGGGGTAGACTCTTGATGAATGTCATAACAGGGTGTTTTAGTTTAATGGATCCAGACTAACATCTGTTTCTAATATTTTAAAAGCCAATTTATATGGAAATTCATTTATACACAGTCAATACATGGAGCCTTGTAAAAATCAAACTCAAAATGGAAAATCAAACCACTGTGATATAGTAGGTCTTCTGTTAACAAAGGATTTCACTGATGAGTAGATTCAGCTGTGCTAACACCCAAACTATTGCAGCTTAAACAAGATAGCAATTTCTTTCTCATACTCAGGTAGTTTGCCAAGGGCCGGTATGGTCTACCATGCCAGGGACTCAGTTTCCTTCAGTCTTATTGCTCTGTTGGCATGACTTCTATTCCTAAGGACACCTTATGAGTCACGATGGCTGCTGGAACTCCAGCTATTACATCTGTGCTCCAGCAGGAAGGGGGTAGGGGTAGGAGAGGGAAGGATACTAAGCTTTTTCCTTTTAAGGATACTTTTTTCTAGTAGTGCATAGCACTCTGCTTATATTCCACTGACCAAATATTAGTCAGTGGCCAAATACTAGTCACAGGACCATATTTAGCAGCAAGGGAAGATAGGAAATGATAATTTTTTGTCCAGAAGACATGTACCCAGCTAAAAACTAAAGTATGGGAAAATGGAGAACATAGACACTGGAGAACTGTCTGTAACATTGAGTACTTTTTAAAACCTGATTTTGACAGACTTTCTGCCTTTTATTGAGCATCTAGAAAAGTCAGCTCGTTTTCATAAGTAGATAATATATACAGAAGGACTAGCATAGTGTTTGGCAGAGTATATAACCAGCTACTATTAATGTATGTTGATGTCTGTTTTCATTCCAGCCCCCAGATGCACCTAATTTCAGAGGTCGTGGGTCGAACTGAATTTTTGTAGATTAGAATACAGTCTTTGTAGAATAATAATAGCAGCAGCTCACAGGGCCAAGGTGTTCTTTGCACTAGGTCTCCAGAACGCTCATGTATCTGCAAAGCAGTGTTCTTTGCTTTTTTACACAGTAGATAAATGAACAATTGCAAGGGTTAGAAATGTGGAAGCTCGGGCTCCTCCCCAGACCTACTGAATTAGAACCTTTACATGCCCGATAATGAGATCCCCAGGTGATCTGCATGTATGGGAAGCATTGCTCTGGGCACAGATGTTCTACCTAAAATTTATTTCTGCTGGGGGCGGGGCGGCTAGTCCTTGCTGTAAGCGTATCCCCTGCACCAGTATCACCTGAGACTTTCTCGCCAACACGCGGGCAATTGTTTGGCAACTGCTTTATTGAACCTTAAGAGTTAAGCCTTTAACTCTGCATTTATTCTTCAAAGGTATTTGCATTCAAACAAGGAGGAAAGCTTTTGAGGGAGAGAAATGCAACCTTAATTGCGGATCTAGTAAGCTATTAAGGGGAGGATCTGAATTCAATCTACTTGGAAAGCTGGCTCCAAGGCTCGTTTGCATTAATCACGTATACCTGGAATCCCATCATAAAGCCACGTGATGACGAAGCCACGTGATGACAAGGCTACAAAGGAAGGCAGTGTTTTAGCAGTATGTTTTAGCAGTGTATATCCTTCTTTCTTTCTGTATTTTACATTAGATTTCTGTTTCGACATTTTATTTTTTAGCCGTGCTATCAAGACTAATCAGGACCTTCTCCCAGAAACCCCATGGACCCACATTTTCTACAATGATTTTTGGGGGACGCTGCTAACCCACAGCGGCAGCCACAAGTCCTACCGGCCACTCTGCACTCTTTCCTTCCGCCTGAACCATGCCATCGGAGGGCTGAATCCCTGGAGCTACCATCTTGTCAACGTGCTCCTGCATGCGGCAGTCACTGGTCTCTTCACGAGCTTCTCCAAGATCCTGCTTGGGGATGGATACTGGACCTTCATGGCTGGCTTGATGTTTGCCTCTCACCCCATCCACACGGAGGCGGTGGCAGGAATCGTGGGCCGGGCCGATGTGGGGGCCAGTCTCTTCTTCCTCCTCTCCTTGCTCTGCTACATGAAACACTGTTCTACAAGGGGCGCCTCGGCCAGGACCTGGGGCTGGTTCCTGGGGACAGGACTGTGCGCCGGATGCAGCATGCTGTGGAAGGAACAAGGAGTGACGGTCCTGGCAGTTTCAGCCATTTATGACGTCTTTGTCTTTCACAGGCTGAAAATGAAACAGATCTTACCCACCATTTACAAAGTAAGTGATTGTTGGTGCTTGAGCATTGGATTACTGAGTCCTCTCCTTGCTTGGTCCCTTTTCCCCATTTAAAAAGCAAATGTGTTCCTCTTCAAAGAGAATTTAAAGTAAGTTACTTTTTGATCTTCGGGAGGTGGAAGTGTCCTCTCTGACCTTTCCCTACTAACTGGGTGTCAGTCACGGATTATTTTATTTCTCAGGTTTCTTATTTTCATGATTTCCAAGGGGCTAGAAGGACAATTCTGCCTTGTAGAGAATATGCATCTTTATTATTTATTTAGTTTTACTCCTCGATTTCAGCCCAAATTCCCTGTAATCCAATAAATTGCCTCTAAAATGTGTTTGAAAAAAATAACACAGCTGATCATAGAGCTAGATGCTCGACTCTGTCAAGAGGAAATCCTCTGCTATTTGTTAATATTACTTTTCCTGAGCTGACTTTGGAAAACAACCCTCTCTGCAGTGCACTGGGAACTCACATTCTTAAATCATGAGTCATATTCACCTTTCCCTGATGTAGTGTATTAAGAACCGAAGAGTCAAAACAGAAAGTGGTTATTGTAAGTTTTGCCCTGAGGCCAATTAAGACCTTTGCTTCAGGGCTTAATATGTGTTCTTCTGTATTCCCTTAGTGGTTGCAAAATGCAATGTCGTCTGAAGGTCGCGGAAGCACTTTCTCGGATCCCACGTACTTAAAGAGAACTGAGCAGTTTTCTGCTGGTGTGTTTGGGTGGACCAGCACCTCTTGAGAAACTGCGTCCTTCCCATCTCCCCATCCTCCCTCTCTGGCAAGAAACTCACCCTTGCTTTAACTTAAGTATAAAGGCGGAACTTTGCCAGTGTTTGCAGACCTCAGCCATTTTCTAAATCATGGACCACAGCCAGCTCCTCCATCCTTTTGGACACTCTTAAGCAAGGAATTACGGTTTAGGATACTGACCCTGAGAAAGCTGTCAAGTTTTCTAGTTTTTACCACTTTTTTCTCTCAGTTCTTAATTTTACTTCAAATTCAATTGGGAAGAAATTGAAATAAAGAACAAAATTGAGGGAAATGGAAACATTTATTTATTTTATTTTGAAAATATATTTTTAATTTTTGGCTGCGTTGGGTCTTTGTTGCTGTGCGCAGGCTTTCTCTAGTTGCGGCGAGCGGCGGCTACTCTTCGTTGTGGTACATGGGCTTCTCATTGCGGTGGCTCCTCTTTGTTGGGGAGTACGGGCTCTTGGGCTTCTCATTGCGGTGGCTTCTCTTTGTTGGGGAGTACGGGCTCTAGGCGCGCGGGCTCAGTAGTTGTGTTTCGCTGGCTCTAGAGCGCAGACTTAGTAGCTGTGGCACAACGGGCTTAGTTGCTCCTCGGCATGTGGGATCTTCCCAGACCAGGGCTCAAACCCGTGTCTCCTGCATCGGCAGGTGGATTCTTAACCACTGCACCACCAGGGAAGTCCTCGGAAACATTTGTTTTTAAATGACTTTTTTTTTTTCTTTTACATAGGAGGCAGAGTAATTACTGCTGTGCCTCTGCTCTGCAGGGAACTCCAGTATCAAGTGCTTAATGAAGTTCTTTTGTGATTTCGGTTAAATGCTGAAACTTTAAAAGGGAACTCTGGTTAGAGTTTGATGCTTTGCAAACAACATATGGTTTGAAAGTCAAGCTTTTAATTTCAAATCAATTTTAATTAGTCTCTCAAGGAAATTTAGGGAAAATAATCTTTTTCTTTCCTTTGAAAACCATGCCATCAACAATAGACCGTTTTCTTGTTTTACTGGAAATACAAATAGAGTAAGTGTAAGTCATGGTCCTTGTCCTATGCAGGGTGAGAACTATTTGGGGATGCAGACTGGATGTTTTAAGACCTTGTGTTGATAGCCTGTGAAACACTGTGGTTTCTCCTACAGAATTTTCATGTTACCATCTCATGAATTAGGAAATTACCTTGGTATGTCAATTCAAGACTTGCTTTTAGGACCTTTGAAGTTCTCTTCTGAGAAATTTTCAGGTCTGTAAGCCTGTTTTCAAGGATTAAGTTGCTGATTGATCTCCTTACTATAAATATGTCCCATGCAGTATTTGGGACATACTTATAAGAGAAGACTATCCTTTGTTCATCTGAAATTAAAATATAACTGGGCATCTCGTATTTTACTTGGCAGCCTTACTCATGCAACTGCTGCTTCAGAAAACGAGACGTGCCACTAGTGCAGGGGAGAAGAACTTTTCTCTCCATCGGAGTTCTTTGGCTGGCCTAATAATCAAATGGCCGTAAGACAGATTAACAGGAGAAAAACAGATTTAGTTTTGTACATACAGGACCCCCTCAGAGACAGGAGAAGCTCCTCAACAGTTAGGCAGTTGAGGTTTCTATGCCATCCTGAGCTAAGGAAAAGGGGGGAGGGGTCTGGAACTTCAGAGGAAGGAAGACGATTCACAGGAAGACAGGACGAGCAAATGTTTGCCACGCCAGACCAGTCTTCCTTATGTAAAAAAGTTATCTTTGGTAATAACTCTCTTCCTGGCACAGGGTAACTAAATCCTTTTAGGCATTTCAGAGGGAAGTAAAAACTTCTTCTTGAGTCTGTTGGGCCTTAATTGTCTTTCGCTCCGTATAATCCACATGCCAAAGTGGCACATTCTGTGGCAGCCTGCCCCGAACCCCATCACTGTGAAGGAATTCGTAAGAGTAGAGAGTGTGATGTCCCCTGCACTATGGGAAAGGACTTAATGGCTTTGAATGTTCAGTGTCTTGAGAAGTTTTCAGATGGAAACTTGCCCAGGCTGTCTGGCAGCCACTGCTTGCAGGCAAGGGAAGTAAGTGGTCAGGGCAGCAAAACCCTTCATCTGATAGCTGCTATCTCAACTTAGCTTTTTTCTTTCACTCTTAGGTTTTGGGCCAGTGAGCTTAATGAGGACATTGGGATAACAGACTTTACAGATCTGTAAGGAACCTTGAGACCATCTATGCCAGTCCCCTTGTTTCCAGCTGAGGTGTAGAGAACCAGAGATGTGAAAGTCACCCAGAAAATGGTGGAATCACCAGGACTAGAAGACATATTTGTAACTGTCTAGTGATCTTACACTGTGAAGGTGTGAAGATGAATAAAGAAAGTAGTCAGATGACTCCACAGTAGAAAAGAAAATAATGGGCATTGAATCTTAACGTGCACTGGCTGAGTCACTTTGGACGAGTTCAATGACCTGTTTCTTCATGTAGAAATAGAGATAATTAATGTTCTCTCCTGGAGATGTTAGGAAGATTATGTGAAACTGTAGAGTGTTCGTTGTGAACTGGGTGCCCAATATTTGGAAGTCACTTAAGGCACATTAGTTGAAGGGAAAGAAGAAATATCAGTGGAAATGTAATTCTTTATCTCAAGAAAGAGAAGGCCAAAGGATACATTTCTACTAGTCTTTAAACATGCAGTGGTTTGAAAGCATATGAATTAGGAGTCAACTAAAGCTGAAGCATGAATATTTAAGCAAAAACTTTCATTTAGAATTTCATGACTGTGGGGCTTATAAACACGGGCATAGATTACATATGGAAGTTATAGAAAAATTCCATGTTCTGTCTTTAAAATAAATAGATCTCTATGCCTGGGGTGAGTTAGAAGAGACTCTGAAGGAAGTGGATTAAAAGACGTTTCAACCTTAAACGAATAATCGTCTTAAATGTCTTACTAATTAACTCTGCATCGGAGTTATCATAGTTGGCCACATGAAATAAACTTCCCTGCCTTATTAAAACATAACTTATGTATAAACAGAAAAATCCAGTGCACAAATGTTTACCTCTATTAGGCAAACTAGAGAACCAGCCAGATACTCAAAAATCTAAAGATGGTGGTCCTACAAGCTGGAAGTTATTAAAACCAGAGGAGCAAGGCTCTCCATCTTTATAGTTTTGTCCATAATGTTTTTCTCATAGCAGTCACACTCAGCTTCTCCCTTCACGTTTCTTCGGAAACGTCAGAAGTTAGAGGCCTTATCAGATCCAGGCCCCAAAGTCAAATGCACACCAGGACCAGGCAGAAGGGCCTGTGGTGAACTAGAGGTTATGCTCTCGCACTCGTACTTCTCTCTATCCCATTATTGCGATAAGAAAATACAGGTTTCGGTTTCGTAGAGGTTAATATTTTTCTAAGACAGACATCTGTATTTTCTATGACATCTCCTGTTATTTATTATTGGTTACTAATTTAAGAACAAATATGCCCTGTTTGGGCCAGACGATATCCTTGGGATGACTGAATCTGGCCAGAAGTCTTGGCTGCCGTGTTTTGACGTCTAAGATTCCTGCAAGGGATACCCGTGTCCATATGACATGTAAATTTTTTGTAGTTCTGCAAAAGGAATACGAAAGTTTTTTCTCCGATGAAGTGTTTGAAAAACAGTAGGTACCCAGAAAATCATAGATATTTTATTTAGTATTTGGTAACCATGTATAGTGTTTATATCTGCCAGGCACTGTTCTGAATATGTCAAAAATATGAACACATTTAACTTATTTAGTAAATGCTTATCACGAGAGTAATATGACTTAGGAAATAATGTGGTTGAATATAATATGAAATAATATAGTTTTCAATAGTTAGGAAGATTTCTAAGAAAACAATATAAAATCTTCAGGAATGTGTATGAACAAAGTTAGAGTTCCTAAGTATTTTTTTGAAAACTGTTAAATGTTCTAGATCTTCACTTCAGCATCTATTTAATACGTTTCCTACATTATTCTTGGCATCTAGTGCACCATCTGGCACATAGTAGGAACCTGGTAAATTATTGAATTCGCCCTTGTTTAAGATTGACTTTTGAAAAGGATGTGCCTGCAATGGTAAAGTGAAATCCTATACTCTCCCCTTTCTACAGCGAGGATTTCATTACTGGTTAGTGAGTTCTGGAAGGTAGGATTGGAAGAAATGCATGTCAGAAAAATGTTGAAAAATGAGTTTTCTTGACCTCTCACCAAATGATTATTTTAGCCTTTCTTAGATGATTTTCACTTACTCTTTTTTTTTTTTTTTTTTTTTTTTGCGGTACGCGGGCCTTTCACTGTTGTGGCCTCTCCCGCTGCGGAGCACAGGCTCCGTATGCACAGGCTCAGCGGCCATGGCTCACGGGCCCAGCCGCTCCGCGCGGCATGTGGGATCCTCCCAGACCGGGGCACGAACCCGTGTCCCCTGCATCGGCAGGCGGACTCTCAACCACTGCGCCACCAGGGAAGCCCCTTCACTTACTTTTTGACAGCATAAAACTAAGTAAGGGGAGTGGGGAACCCTTGAAACACACACTAGCCTTGCAAATAAATGCTAGACTTTTATCTGCCCACAAAATATTTTACAAGTCTCCCATGACCCCAGGAGGTACATGGGTAATAAAATCAGTAAAGGCAACATTTTTCTTACTTACCCAACATCAGTCATTGCTTGCCTAGTGGCCATTTTCTGTGCTTATTTAACATCTGTTAACTGTTTTAATGTGGAAACATCTTTTTCTCCCCCACCTTTATTAGCCTCATCATCACTTACTCAGTTACAGGTGGGGAAAAAAATTTAAAAAGGAAGGAAATCTGAAAGCGGGTGTAACAATTCTAACTATAGCCCAAAATAATTTGGAAAAATGAAGCCCTTTGAGTTTGATCTTTTTAAAGACTGTCTCTAAAGATGGCTGCATTAATTTTGCTGTAGTTGCTTCCAAGATGTGCATTATCTGGACAGCCTCCTTCAAATAAAATCTTGCGGCTGTATTTCATGTAAACAAGATAAAGAGACTATATTATTAGAGAGGGAAACGGGAGGCATTGCCACTTTCAGAAAACAAGTCATCTCTGTCTAGAAATAACTTTATTTTAATGCGAAGCAGGATGTGTTTGATGGAGGTTGCCTTCGTTGAACAAGTTTACCCTTTATCTTGGGTATTATGTAAGCTGGGCTCTACAGCCGGGTGCAGTGATCAGACCCACACTAACAAACAGTCCCATATTTCCAAACCATTTACAGGGTTTATCTTGAGAATGGTTTCCGAGGGTTAGGGCTTATGTTCTGTTGAAGGTTTGGGTTTGTCGCTGTCGGAACACTGAAGACATTAAACGTAGTGCTTCTGTGTATCAGACTATTTTGTGTGACTCCTCGTGTACAGAAGAGCCAGCGCATAGCCCGCAGGTATTTGCACATTGAATCCACATGTGTTTTTTTTATTTGATTAGCTGCTCGGATGACATTGGTGGAATCTGTTATCATTTATGTCCCTGTCCCCTTTCTTTCTAGACCAGGTTGTGGTTTTACGTAAGATGTGACCCTCATATCCATTGCCTTGAATGAAATAGGATATATTTGCCCTTTCTGATTGTCTTTAATCACCATCTGTGCCACTCCAAGTAGTGTTCCTGCTTTCTGAGGATTGTCTTTTCCCCCATTTGCCTTACACTTGACTTTGTGAGAATCCAGATATAGCAAGATACTCCGATTCTGATCACAGTATTTCCTCGCATTATTGAAACTGGAGGACTGTTTGTCATGCAGCTACAAATGAATCTGGATTTCCTTCAAGTAAACTTGTTGTAGCATTTAATATTCATGACCTGTAGTTCTTTAAAACTTTGAACTGCTGCGAAGACCGCTAACCAGATAACACCACAAATAAAGTCGAGGTTCAGAAATATTTTACAATTCAAAAAGCCAAAGATTAATAGGGTATTTTATTCCTGCAGGTTGGCTTCCTCGCTCAGCTGACTTAAGATGATTCTGTATTCTCTTTGTGGTTTAGGTTCCAATTATTTAAATTTGGGAAGCTGATTACCCTTGCAGGTTTCTGTAATACTTGCATTAGAGTGTTAATACCTGAGACAGTGTTCTATTCACAAATTATGATTGTTTTTTTAAAGATTCATCTTTGTGCAAGGCATGGTGTTAGGTGATGCGGGGAATCAAAGATGAATCGAAAAAATTCTGCCCTGAAGGACGTTTGAGAGTAGTAGGAAGTGGAGAATAGTGCCTGCCAGTGTAGAACTGAAATTCAAGCTGAAGAGTGGGGAGGGCTGGAGGGGAGGCCCTGGGAGCATTAGGGCGGCTTAGAGGAAGGGGAGGTGACTTTCAGCTGAAGTGCCTTCAGCAGCAAAGGTGTGGGAGGAGGACCCCGAAGGATTCTTGGGATATGGGCATTTATAATTGGACAGACGAGGAAGAGTGGAGAGCGGAGCCTGAGCATTACACAGAGGGACGCTCAGAGGAAGTTACTGAGGAGCACTGAGCAGTCCTTTTGTTAGATACCCAGAGCACCAGGACCTGGAGAGGAAAATGAATCAGGAAAGGTAGACTGAGACAGCTACTGTGTCTAACGACGTCGGGGCCCTTTAAGATGGGTTGTCACCCCGACAATGATGGGAAGTGATGCATGGCTTTCAAATGTGCTAGCCCTTGGACTGGTCCATGGGAGAAGCCCAAGAATGTATAGGCCAGCTCTTCTTGCCTCTTGGAGAACTTTCTTTTCTGTTCTTCCCCTAAACCTTGGGGAGAGAGGGTCCCTTGGGTGATGAGATTAACGACCAGACTCAGGAGTAGAAGTTGTATCTCATTCAGTGAGTGTGTCTCCTATCAGTGTTTATTTCGTTCTTTAGTATTTAAAAGAAAAGCAGTTATTTTCTGAAGGCTAATATTGTCGTACTTTTTTCTCTGTAATATTTGGCATATTATTATATACTCCTAATGAGAAAAACAGGGAGTCCTTAAGGGCTCTTTCCTATGTCCGTTCTTCCAGTATTCCTGAAACGTATTCAGATATTACTGTGAATGGCCACAAATACAAATCCCTCTTTGTTTTGTACTCTTTCACAAAGGAAGACAGAAAAAAAAATTTTTACAGGACGGAATAAAACACCCTATCAGCACTAAATTTCAACCAGTTAACTGAGTACACTGTCAGTGAAAATGACACGCAAATTGGACCTTGTGATGAATAAATAATGAGTCTCATTGAAATCATCTCTGCTGTTCTCATAACACTGTCTGGGATGCATATTACATCACTTGGCTCAATTTTCGATAACCTGCTGCCTCAGAGGAATCCAATTGACTGAGGGGATCTCATGACTATCAGGTTACTCATATTCAGCTGGGTTCTGTCAATTTCACAGAAAATGATGTGGTTTGCACAAATTTGAAATCCATTGTCATTGCCTAGAAGTCAGATTCCTGTCTTAAATGCCTGGAACAATGGAAATGCTAATTTAGTTTTGATTTCTCAAATGAAACTTAAGCTATAGAAAGCCTGATTTCCAGAGTACATTAGAGATTCCTTAAAAGGTGTGAGCAGGGTGGGAGGTGGGTTGGATAAAACTGAATATTAAATCAAATTCTTTGATCATTAGAATATCTGTGATATGTGATACTGTGGTAAAGGTTGCATGGTGTGATGTTTTATTTTTTATATCCAGTTTCATACCTATTGATCACAGTATTCCTTTCTTCAAAAAGGAAAATAAGAAATCAAAAGGGAAGAACAGCACTTTCTGATAACAAAAGTCTGCAGTGATTTGGTGCTAGGAAGGTCGATGTGCCCTTGCTCTCAGGGTTTGTCTTTACAGCTCTGCAGCACCCAGATGGCTCCTGTATGCTCTGTTGGTCTGATTACAACTCTTGCATCAAGTGAAATAGCATGAATTCAGAATTTAATACATGTTTCCTGGGTAATTATGGCCTTGATTAGTGAAGTCAGTGTTCATGTTCCAGAGGACACTTTCTTTCTTTCTCCGCATGTTTGTTCATTTCACTTCAGGAAATGAAATAAAATGCAAAGATCATAATGCTTCTCTTTGGTATAATAGGGGAATCTGCAATACTTGCCTTTGGGTATATGGTTGTCGTTTTGCTTATAATTAATATAAGATTCAAAGAAAACAGCAGGGACAATATGAGAAAAATGAAGGACATGTAAAAACAAATAAATGACTTAGCTTTTAGTATATGAAGAAATGGAAGATATATCTAGAATTTCCGTTAATGTATTGCTGAAGATAACTACATACCAAGTACATTTAATAGTCTTTGATTATATGCAACATCATTTGTGACTGCTTAAAAATAAATTTTATGTATTTAAAAACAGCAAAAAAGAAAAAACCTTAATATTTTAATTTTATGAATTTTGAGTCATTATACCTGTTAGCAGTACCAACCCAACCTTTTGAGGGCATTGTCTTAGTTTTTAATGTATAAGACACTGAGTCCCTTCCCCCTATAAAAGGGTGTGTGTGTGTGTGTGTTTTGTGTGTTTTCTATCAGAATACATGTTTATGTAATGTACTCAGATTATACCAAAGTTATACATGAATGATTTGAGTGTATTTCCATAATTTTTATGAAATGGAAAGCTCCAAATTACATAGGATTATTTTTTTCTAATTTGAAGATTCAGGCAAAAATTTGCCAGTTTACGTGTTCCATCGAGTGAAGTTTCTTTCTTAAAATCTCATGAAAGGGCTTCCCTTGTGGTGCAGTGGTTGAGAGTCCGCCTGCCGATGCAGGGGACGTGGGTTCGTGCCCCGGTCCGGCAAGATCCCACATGCCGTAGAGTGGCTGGACCCGTGAGCCATGGCCTCTGAGCCTGCGCTTCCGGAGCCTGTGCTCCACAACGGGAGAGGCCACAACAGTGAGAGGCCCGCGTACCAAAAAAAAAAAAAAAAAAAAAAAAAATCTCATGACGTAGTGTGATAAAAAGTTAAATATATCTAATACTATAAAAGCAAGTGATGTTCACTTTGAAGAACGACTTGGTGATCGGCTAGTCTTCTCACGTATAGGTGCAAGTAAGGCTATTTTGGAAAGGCTGTAGGACTGGAACATGCAGGTTTAGATTTAAATGATATGATTTTAGATAAAGTACTAAATGTATTGAACATCAGTTACAGGGTCTGTGAACTAGGAATATAATATTTGCCTTGCCAAGTTATTGCCAGACATGAATATAGTAGGTGTACACTCTTCAGCCAAGTTCCTCTCTATAGTACTATCATGATCATCAGCATTTTACTGCATTTCCACAGCATTCCAATAATAGTGAACTTTTTGTCTGTTGTTTTACAGAGCTCTCAATTAGCATAGCTCCGGCTTTTCTAGTGGCATGCAGGGTGAAATGTCAGTCAGCTTGTTTGCTATCCTCTTCACCAATGCTGACAATTTAAAGAATATTGAGAAGGAGACCTTTTTTAAGGATCATTTTTCTGAACAACACGATTTGATCATTTATCTTTTGTTTGATTGAAAATAAGTACACATACTCATTCCTTAATTTTTCTCCGTTGATAATATGTTGCCATCATCTCATACTTTTATAGCCTGATTTTTCCCCTTCAGGCTCAGGATGGTGCTGTTGCTTATATATATGAAAGTGGAGGGGAGCCGGGCCTTTTCTGGTCTGCTCCCCCCGACCTCCCTGTTTCCTGTATATTTCCTTTTGGTAAGGTTTATAGTAAGGAAGATTAGTTCAGTAGCTGCAATAGCTTGCAGCGTTCAAGTCTCATTCTTTGGAGAAAGAGGAAGCAGTTATCACCTAAGGGTGAATGTGCATCTCTTTCCTCCTCCTATTCTTCCCCAGCCTGGCAGCCAATATTGTGGCAGCTGATTCCAGAATCTTTTATAAGAAACCTTTTCAGGGAAACATTGAGGCTGCTTTTTGCTGCTGTTATTGTTGCTGTTCCACAGTTTAGTTTATTTCCCTACCTCCTAGGGAGAGCGGAGTAAGCAAAAACTTTTATTTTTAAAGCATTCCTATTTTCTGGCTGCCAAAAATTTTACGAAATATTTCAGACGTCTTAACATTCAGACCAAATTATTTTTACAGAAACTTAAATCTGGTAACTTGGGCTTGCTGAGAAAAGTCTATAGGTAAAATTAGTTTTTGATTTCAGAAAATTCAGTATTTAAAAATCTGGTTTAATTGGCAGGTAATAACAGGGCTGGGTGGGGGATGGTGACTAAAGATTAGGATTCGTTATGGGTTTCCAAACTGGGACGGTCATCAGCCTCTCCTGGGGAAACTGTTTTAAACCAGAGATTATAGCCCCAAACTGGAAGCTACTGAATAATAATATTTTGCTCTGCTTATTTTTAGTCTTTTTTTCTTTTCTTGCGGTACGCGGGCCTCTCACTGCTGTGGCCTCTCCCGTTGCGGAGCACAGGCTCCGGACGCGCAGGCTCAGCGGCCATGGCTCGTGGGCCCAGCCGCTCCGCGGCATGTGGGATCTTCCCAGACCGGGGCACGAACCCGTGTTCCCTGCATCGGCAGGCGGACTCTCAACCACTACGCCACCAGGGAAGCCCCATATTAATTCTTAATAAGTATTATTGAATATTGTTAATTACTAATGATGTTAATGATTAAGAAGGATGGAGTCAGGGGTGAGATACACCTAGATTTTAATCTCGGTACCATCAGTTATTACTTGTGTAAAATTGAGCAGGTGCAGAGTTCTCATGAATAAAATGGAGATTCACTCGCCTATCTCCAAATTAAATGTGTTTATCTAATATATTTGTCAAGTAGAAGTCCTCAAATAAGTGGTAGTTATTTATTATTTTTTTTTTTTTGTGGTACGTGGGCCTCTCACTGTTGTGGCCTCTCCCGTTGCGGAGCACAGGCTCCGGATGCGCAGGCTCAGCAGCTATGGCTCATGGGCCCAGCTGCTCAGCGGCATGCAGGATCTTCCCGGACCGGGGCACGAACCCGCGTCTCCTGCATCGGCAGGTGGACTCTCAACCACTGCGCCACCAGGGAAGCCCTTTAGTTTGTTTTTGAGGTGTTGAGGGGGAGCTGGTGGAGAGGTAGCAGGAAAGAAACTACTATTTATTATTTATTTATGGCCGCACCTCACGGTTTGCGGTGCACGACCTTCAGGATCTTAGTTCCCTGACCAGGGATTGAACCCAGACCCATAGTGGTGAAAGCATCGAGTCCTAACTACTGGACTACCAGGGGATTCCCAAGAAACTCCTTTTTAAAAGTTCCTGCTGTTGTTACCAAACCCAGGTTTGTTTACTTGCCACTCATAAGCCAGTAATTCAAGAGGCAAGTGTCAGTAGAAAGCAAAGGTGCTCTAATCAGAAAAACTGGCAATCTGGGGAGAAGGTCGACTCGTGTCCAGAGGGCAACTCTGAAGATCCTGCTCAGCCATGGCAGTTTTTATTTATTTATATTTTTAATTTTTACTTATTTTTATTTTTAATTAAAAAAATTTTTTTTAATTAATTTATTTTTGGCACATTGGGTCTCCGTTGCTGCGCACGGGCTTTCTCTAGTTGTGGCGAACGGGGGCTACTCTTTGTTGTGGTGCGTGGGCTTCTCAATGCTGTGGCTTCTCTTGTTGTGGAGCACAGGCTCTATGTGCATGGACTTCAGTAGTTGTGGCACGTGGGCTCAGTAATTGTGGCTCACGGGCTCTAGAGTGCAGGCTCAGTAGTTGTGGTGCATGGGCTTAGTTGCTCCGCGGCATGTGGGATCTTCCCGGACCAGAGCTCGAACCCATGTCCCCTGCATTGGCAGGCGGATTCTTAACCACTGCACCACTGGGGAAGCCCAATGGCAGTTTTTAAAGGGAAAAAATGGGTGAGTGGGGGAGAATCTCAGTGAATCGTCAAGGCAGGAGGTTGGGTTCTGCATCATTCTTCATCGTGTGCAGACTGGGTGGCTGTCTCTTCAGATGTTACCTTGCACGTGTGATCTATCTGCAGGATTGCTAAGGGAGCTATTGCGGGTAGAGAGCTAGTCATTTTTTAACATATTAATTCTTCATTCTTCTTTTTAACTAGGAAAAAAATCAACAGGTTAGACAGGGCATGGTGTGCATTCAGGAGAGCATAAGTCAGGGGTTAGTTTCAGTTGCTTACTGATCTCATTCCTATAATTAGATTCTTTTACTGTTAGGAGGAGAACAGAAATGGGCAAACAGGAAAAGGGCAAAAGAGCTGATTTCACTGTGATTTTGATGAATGGCTTGGTTTGGGACCCACTGGTGCACATCGAGAATCTGATACCCCATACAATATTATTAAACATTATAAGATATTCATAAAGACACAAGATTTTGTGGCTGGAGAAGGATATTAGAAATTATGTATCCATATGCTACCCCATCTCTTTTCACAGAATTTGGGGCCCACAGAAATTAGTCACAGGATAAGTCAAGCGTAGAGCTGGCATGGTACCTCGTCCTCCAGGTCCAGTGCTTTTACCACTGTGCACATCGCTTCCCTGCGTTTAATTTATAAAAAACTTGTTACTATGGAAATACTTTTCTATTTGCCACTTTAGACTAGAGACTTGTAATGGACTGCTATGTACCATCCCTCAAGTATGTCATTCATTAAGACTCTGCGCTTCTTATTTCACCCTAGGTTCTTTCTCTTTTGCTGTGTTAATAATTCCAGGGCACCTTTTGAAATTGAGTTGGTTTGTGTTTTGTTATTGTTTTCCTCCCCGCCAGGCCCATCTTTTTCCTATCCCTGCCCCTTCCTCCCCAACCCCCCTGAACCAGCTTCACTTAAGGGCTCAGATATTTTCCTTTTGCTATTTTAGGGCTCCAGCTTGATTTAAGCTTGCTTTCAATAGGAACACATACTTTTGTAGCTACGAGAAGCTGAACACAAAGTGACTAAAATCAGAGTGTTTTTCTTCCTGATTTGGTTAATTTCCTTTACTAACAGGATATTATGTTTGGAATAGGTTACCCCTCAATAGAGGGATCTTCTCTTTGAGGATGCTGAGTCTGAGGTTGGTGTAGAGGTGGAGAAGTAATAAATACTGGGGCACCTCCTTTTTGACACCCTCTTCCAACTCTCCAAGGTACCATGGCTCAAACTTGGAGAAGAAAAGTTTTAGGCATTAGCAGTAGACTCATCAGCTTGGTGTATCATCGTTCACCCTGGTGCTTGCAATTCCAGGAGTGTGGTGGACACCACTTGTGTCTTAAAGATGCTTAAAGTTTCTTCTGACCATATGATATGACTTTAGTTTCTCACTGTTGGGTGAATATTCGAATGAGTGACAACCCTAATGTCAAAAGTGAGGATGGTTCCAAAAATGAAGGTAAAATTGCCAGAAAGGAGAAAATACAGAGGTGCCAATTGAAAAATGGGCAGGCTGAGTGAGAAAAGGGCTGAATTTAAGCTGTCAAAGCAACAGCCGAAAGTTTCTGGTTCTTGGACAGGGTAATTTGTAGTCTTTGATTCTTTTGCATTCTGCAGTATAATCTTCTCCATGGCTCTGCTGACTTCCATATTCTTTAAAGAGGAAGAGAAATACCCAGTTTGAATTCATTAGCCTTCATTTGCATATACACAGAGCTGGTGGTAATTACGATAACAACCACCATTGATCAAGGCTTACCGTGGTGTGCTAGCAAAGTGTCTTCTGTGCATTTCTTTGTTCGATTCTATGAGAGTAGGTATTATTAACCTCATTTACAGATGAGGAAACTAAGGTTTATAGGAGTGAAATAATTTGCCCAAGGATTCAGAGAGTGCCTGGGGGAGAAGGGATCTCCTTCCAAAGTTTTGACACCAAAGCTCATGGTCTTTCCATTATACTGTTTTTGTACAAGTTTGGTTAAGATGGAAGATGCAAATACGATGATGAAAGAATCAACCGCTTTCGTATTACTTGGTCTTAGGACCAAGGCTGTTTACCTGGAATAGCTTTAAAAACAAATAACCTGCACTTCCACATGCAATAGCTGATTTTATGTGTGCTAGAAATACAAAGATGGATAATATATTATCCCAGTCCCTAGGAAGTATAAGACGTGTACAAATTATATGACTTTGCCTTAATGCTAATAGAATTTCATATAAAGTGCACACGTGTCTGACAAATTTATTTAGTCTGGTGAGGGAAGAGTCTTGAGTGACAGAAAAGCAGTGGCATCTCAGTAGCTCTGCTCATCCAAGATTTTGTTCTGTTCTTAACTGTTTTTAGAAACATTTCATGTGGGTGCGTTTAACTTGGGTTCAGAGTCAACTTCCATTTTTTTTCTCCCTCAATACCTGTCATGTGACTAGAAGTTTGCTAGATGCTTTCTTATTTTTTCATTTTTTGAAAAATAGGTACTGAGTGTCTTCTAGGTATGAGGCACCTTTCTAGATGTCGAGGGTAAAGCAGTTAAGAAAACAGACAAAATTTCTGTTCTCTTGGGATTTACATTTGTTTTCTAATTTAACTGTCACAGTGACCCTGTGGGGTCATTATTTGTACCCATTTTACAAGAGATTGAGTGAATTCCCCCTAATTGATTAGCAATGCAGTGAAGCTGGACTTCAAAGACAGTGCTAATTGTAAATCCAGTGATCATTTCCAGTGCAGCACATTATCTTTCCTTTGAGTTCCTTCAAGTAAAATGTGGCCTGATTATTTAAGGTATTATATGAGTAATACTGATTTTGTGTGTGTGTGTGTGTGTGTGTGTGTGTGTGTGTGTGTGTGTGTGTGTGTGTGTGTGTGTGTGTGTGTGTAGTTGGTTTAGAAGCCTCCTTTAGAACAAGGGCTGGATACTCTTTTTCTTTTGCACCTTCCTGTCCCAGAAGAGAAATAGTCATTGAGTATTCTGAGCTTGATCATCAACATCCCATTGGCTTGCAAGGGCATAGCATGTCCGCCATGGCTTTGTCCTACACTGAACAGATATAAAAGAGAGGCCTTGTACATACCTCCTTTGAGGTTGGACTGGCTTAGATTTGCTTCTGAAGCTCCTTATAGCTCCTCTCCCTCCTCTGAAATGCATGGTGTTTCTCAAAAGCATGCAAAAAAGAATTATCTGGAGTCAGTTCACAGTGAAACATTTGGTTTGGCTCCGAATTTCATATTGCCGCATCACTGCTAATCAACCTCATTAACTTATTTACGCGTATAGGCGATGCATTCCTAGTGGCTTTATAAAAGAAAAGATGAGTCTGTGATACAGAGGTGGTTTTATAATTCAGGTTAAAAACTTTTTCCTGTAAATTTCATTAAAATTATAAAACAGCTTAGAATAACTAGCAATGTTGTGATGCCAACAAGTGCCTATGTGTCTTAGTGGGTCCTACCCTGCACAGGATGTCAGGTCTTGTTGGACGAGGATTGTAAAGAGTGTTTTTGGAATCTGAGCTTTCCTCTATTTCTATAAAAAAGGGCTCTAAGTTCCCTGATGCAATACCCATAACCTTTGAGGCCAGATGTAATTCTGTTTTTTTAAAAAATTATTTGGAAGTAATGGGGCATAAACTCTGTATTAGATAACACCCCCAACATGGCAGCATTTCAAAGTAAGAAACTTTTAGTATTTCTGAAGGGAAATATATGAATATTTACAATAAATGGCATAAAGACTGTAAATAGCCTCATGTCAGTTCACGTTGGGCTTTTTTTGTATTTTTTGACAGTTTTATTGAGATACATTTCACATGTCATAAAATTGGTCTATTTAAAGTGTATAGTTTATGTTGGTTTTGAGTGTGTTTACCAAGTTTTTGCAACTATCACCAAAATCTTAATTCCGTATTTTGAAATTAAGAATGAGGGAGTTTGGACCTGTAGTTACTGTTTTTAAAAGATGTAGGGTTGTTGTTGTTTTCCCTTTTTTAAAAAAAAATTTTTCACGTTTAATAAGATCTGTAGAAAAAAGTTCTGACCTCAGTCCATGTAGTTGGTTAAAGTCTGACTGAGATTCCTGCATGTTTTCACTGGTGTCTTTAATATGCTTGCCTGTCTTATTTACTGTTTAACAAATTGGTTATGGAGTTTGGGTAATCAAGGTATCTTCCTTGGGGTTATGTTTAGGTCAGAATGCTTAGATCCTTATTTTGTTTTTTCAAAATTATGATAAATTGTAGGCCCCTACATAAATGCAATTTTCTGCAGTAAGAATCTGACATCAGTATTTGATTGCTTTCTTGACTGTGTGTTTTGTACATGCAGCCCTTGCTTCTTGAATGAGTAACAACGGCTTATCATGTAAATAGGAATCGAGATACTTCTAAGTCTTTTCCATATATTTGCCTCTCAGTGTGTATTACATATGTCTTACACATGCAGAAGTAATTGTGTTCTATTTAAGTGCATGTTATTGACTTTTTAGCTGTGACCAGGGGTTTTATCAAAGTGTAAAGGTGCTTTTAAAATCTAAGATAGATCCAATTCCGTACCTTTACTTTTTTTAAAAAAAGGAAGCATATTTTTAGACAAACTAAACATATTTAAAGATGGAACAGAATTTGGAGTATTTCTTTACCCCTTTAAAGAAATGGCCACTCTAAAATATGTCCCAGCTTATTTCCTAGAGGTAGATTTACTTCTGGGCAGCTTTAAAAGAGAAATAACGTCAAGTTAATTATGGGAGAACGATTCTATAAAAATTTAATATGCCATTAAGACATTTGCTGATTTACATCAGACTTAACATAAAGGTTGTTTGAAGCTACACCTTTGCATCCTGCTGGTGGCCTTTTTCTGGGTTAATTACATGCGAGCCTCTGAAAAATGTTAGACATTTGAGAGAAGTTGTGATTTCAGAGAAAAGGGAACACACTGTGAAAAGTATGGCCATGTGGCATAATGACATAAATCCTGCAGTTCTAATCAGGAGGCCTGGGTTCTCACAGTTTCTGCCACTACCTGCTTGTGTAATTGTGGACAAGTCATTTAACCTCTCCAGGGGTTATTTTCCTAATATGGGAGTTTCTGGGGATGCTTCAAGAACCAAATTATATCACACTATTTTTAATCATAATTTAAAAAATAATTTTATTGCTAATCTTTTTTTAGTAAAATCATAACTTTCTCTGTCTTTGAAATAATCTGATTGAAAAAATGGAATTATTATGCAGATGTTAAGTTCTTCATTCATTGCCAGAACAGAAGATTAGATCCCAAGTACTTATAATAATATTTTTTGAGGACCAAGCATTTATTGCAAACTGAAGTGGGTTCTATGTTTTGTTTCACCTTTCAGAGGAATCTATTTGTATTAAAATATCTTCATATCTCCCTTTTATCATGATGATTTGAAGTTATTTTTTTCATTATCTTCTAAACTCAAATACAGTTAACACTTGGTTTTCTGAAATGGATTCTCCTAGAAGTCCATCATACTTTCTAGTTCTTAATTCCCTATTCTCGTCCACATAATTGTTTCCTTATGTCATTTCACATGAGCAGTACTGTCATTTTAGGCCCGGAATTAGAAATTGGCTTTGATCCTTTTTTCCATGCAAGAAAAAGAGCATGTTTTCTTGAAATAACAAATTGAATTTGCTATTCTCTATAGGGAAATTTTAAAAGAAAAAAAAAAAAACTAAAAGAAATAATATTGTCGAGTGTCAAACAGTGATCTAGGGGCTTCCCTGGTGGCGCAGTGGTTGAGAGTCCGCCTGCCAATGCAGGGGACACGGGTTTGTGCCCCGGTCCGGGAGTATCCCACATGCCGCGGAGCGGCTGGGCCCACGAGCCATGGGCCTGCGCGTCCGGAGCCCGCAAAGGGAGAGGCCACAACAGTGAGAGGCCCGCGTACTGCAAACAAACAAACAAAGAAACAGTGATCTAGACTGAGAGCTTGCCATATTGTATTCTCTGTCTCAGAGGTCAGCAAACATTCAGCGTCAAGGGCCAGATAGTAAATATTTTCCGTCATTTGGACTCCATGACAACAGTTCAGCTCTGCTGGATTACTGCAAACAACTGGATGTTCTGTGTTTTAGTAAAACTTCATCTGAAAAGCAGGTGTGCACTAGATTTGGCCAGTAGGCTCTAGTTTGCAGACTTTATCTAGAACCTTAGCTGATACACACACCCATGTGATTTAAATCATACAGGCTCTCCAGAGAGACTCTTATCCAATTTCGGGATAATATCTTTATAGTGGTATCATTCATTCAATTTCCTACAAGTCACATGCATTATACAAAGGAATTTCACATTCATTTTTATTTTTATCTGGATCTTTAATACTTCTGTCAAGAGGATATTAATCTTCTTCCTTTATAGTGGAGGAAATCTAGAGTGGTGAAGTTTGCCTGAGGTGACCCTGAGAAGACAAATCCTCTCTTTTCCTGTTCTGTATTTTATCCAAGTACCAGAGAGCTCACGGAGCAGATATCTCCTGTCCTGCTTTGTGTTCGTGGGCTCTCCTTTACCCTATATTTTGAAAGTAAATTCAAGTCCAAATTTAGCACTCTTGACTATTCTCTGGACACCAAATTCATTCAAATTAATCATGCAAAGTAAACTTTGGTAACAATTCTCCCCTAAAGGAAGCCCAAGTAAGCAGAAGGTGGTTTCCAAGAATAACCAGCTCTAGAAGTTCATAGCAGCTGTAAAAATATATCTTCAGTAGAAATTTAGCTTGTAATATAAGGGTACTTGAATTTTTCTTTTTCTGCATCTTCCTTAATTTTTTTTTTTGCAAATTATTTAGAAAGAGATGTTGAGGATATTTATTTATTGCTCTTAATACAAAGGTCAAGCACTTTTATTGTGAAGGGGAGCTGTCACTGGAAGAAAATTGAGAAGTAAATACCGGTTTCATAATCTTTTTTTCTTGGCTGGTGTTGTTACTGGTGGTAGTGGAGTGATGGTGTATGTCTTACTGTGTTTACGTCCCTAGTAGATAAGAAGTTATTTGCTTTGGCAGTGATTTTTTTTTTTTAAATAACTTGGTGATCGATGTGTTGGTGCCTGTGACATAGTTCAGTTGGGCGGTAGTGGAAAGTTTGACAATGTTATATTTACTGTGTTATATAATTCTCTCATCCCGTCTTTTAGAAAACTGGCCATTTCCTTCTGTCTAAATGAGGAGCACTTGGGGCAATCAAACATCATTAGAAGTATTGGTTGAGAATTTTAAAAATCCAAGATAACTAAATCTGTAAGGATCCGTGTGAATTTGGCAACTCTTTTCTTTTCTTTCGAACTCATCAAGCCCAAATCTCCGGTTCTGAATGTTCTGTAAATACATTCTGATAAGTAACGTTTAATTGTTCTTTTTGAGTGCAACGTTACATTTGGCCCTTTTCAAGTTTATTTCAGATTTTTTGGCGATGATTTGTAATATTTTCGTCCCTATCTTAATGAGGCAGCTGGTTGCATGAGAGAATGGATAAATAAAGCCTGCTGTTTTAATAGTGCCCTGACCTGGACATTCTGATCCTACCTCTTTGTGTCTCAGTACACCTCAAGTCTAGGGTTTTTTTGATGATTGAATGAGTTACTATGTAGAAATCTCTGAATGCCTAGCACACACTAAGTGCTCCATCAATGTTAGCTGGTTTTATTTTTATCCGTTTTGAGATGGTTACTCTTCTCTGCAAATTGGCTAATTTTAAAGTATGTGCCATAAGAACATACGTATGGTTTTTCCTGTTATTTTTTTTAATATATTTTTTTAGAAGTCAGAGTTCATTAGAGAATTGCAGTAAATGTGAATATTCTGATACTATTATCTAACATTGCAAAGATGTTAGTCCGTTTTTATATTCATCATTTGCTAGATTTTGTTATTCTCTATGTATGACACTAAACTAGGAAGTGACTGCATTTTCAACAGGAATGTTTAGAAATGAGATTAAAAATAGCTTCCCCCCTAGGACCATAGTCTCCCATCACTGGGAGGTATGCAGTTACCTAGAAGTTGCTCACATCCCACAATAGCATCCTTTTGAATGAACTAACATTGCTGTTTCAAGAATATCCCTCCCTCATACCTGTGATGCCTTACGTTTGTCCAGTGTTATATTTTTTTTTACAAGCCTTCCTAATACTACAGATCACTTCCTGAAGACCTCAGAAAGGGAAGTGGATATTTTAAGGCCCTTCATTTAGAGCTGATGATGCCCAGAGGTTTTTTTGTAATTTGATTACTTGTCATCTTGTTCAGGTGAACTTACAAATCTAATGATTAAACGTCTTGTCTTCCTGACTCCTTTTCTCCCTGCCTCCTTCTCTCTGTCTCTCCCTCTCCTTTTTCCTTTTCTTTAAGACACGATATTCTTCTCCTATTCTTCATTGATTAAAAAGAGCCCCAAAGATTAGGAACTTGACCTGGCTTCATGTTTCAAATATATTTTAAAAACATTTGAACTTTTTTCTACAGTAAGGAAGACAGGCCTTATTAGCTACTGGGACCTTTAAATGCTTTACCATTGTTCTGACTCCTGAGTTAATATAGTACCCACCAGGAAAAATAAATGGTTTGTTAAAGAAGGTATGGACAGCGACATAAATATGTAAGTTAAAAAAATGAGGAGCTGCATTATCACCTAGCCATGTAGACTTCAAAAAATCCTGGGGTAAAGAATCCCCTCTCCGTATTGTCCTTTATAGATATGTAGACTAGAGAGATCAGATTGGACAGTTCGATCATTGTATCAAGATTCTGGTGTATCTAATACTGCACTCATATCTGCCCTGCAGCTCTCTTCAAGACTGCTGTCTTGGTTCATTGTTTTTTTGTTCATTCAATCAGTCATTTACTCAATCACTCACATGCCCATTCATCCATCTAGTGTTGAGTGACTGCCCTGTGCCAGGTGTTGGTCTAGTTGCTGTGGATAGTTTTCTTCAGTGAAGAAAACAGACAAATCCCTGTCCTCTAGGAGCTTGTATTCCTGTGGGAGCAGTGACACTTATTTCTGAAGAGTGTGATAATCATTAAGATTATATATGCTTAGTGTCACTTTGGGCCTTAACAACTTAGACTTGACCTTTACAATATATCTTTCATATATGGTACAAATTTGTAAGACTAGAGAACTTTGAGAAGTCAGGGATTAATGTAGCCAGGAGAAGTTGGGGATGTCTTGTGGAAGAACTGGAATTTAAATTGGAGGTGATGGAGAACATTTAAGATAGTGTAGACATTTAAGACATTAGGTAGATGGATACAAATTTGTTTAATGAGACTGATACCTGGGGGAATTTTGAAGTTTTGAACAAACGAAAAAAGAGATCAGTATTACTTAGGGAGGGAGGAGTCAAGATGGTGGTGTGGGAAGATGTGGAGTTAGTGTCTCCCCACAACTAGGGCACCTGCTGGCCGCTGGTGGGGGACTCTGACCCCCAAGGAGACGGGAGGAACCCCAGAGTGAACTGGTAGGACAGAGGGGGACTGAGGGGGGAGGGGAAGTGGAGGCCGGACAAGATCGGTGCCCCCGAGGGGGGGGAGATCAGGAGAGGTAGGTGGGAGGGACTCTCCAGGAAGAGTGGGAGAGGAGTGGAAGGCGATTGCCTTGGCCCACTTGGGCCCAGGGAGCCTGCTGAGCTCCCAGGCTGATACCCTGCCCTCCAAACCCCCCTCCAGGCCACATGGGTCCTTGAGGGCATAGGAGGGAGGCCAGGGATATCAGGAGGGGCCCTCTGGGAAGAGTGGGAGAGGAAGAAAGGGCTATTGCCCCGCCCACTCAGGCACAGGGAGCCTGCTGAGCTCCCAGGCCGGTCCCCTGCCCTCCAAGGCCCCTTCTTCCCCGACCCCTCAGCTGCATTGGTCCTGGGAGCATAGGAGGGAGTCCAGGAGAGGCAGGCCGGAGGGGCTTTCCCAGACACCAGACTGGAGGAGCAGGAGAGGAGAGGAGGGCGGTTGCCCCGCCTACTCGAGCCCCGGAAGTCTGCTAGGCTCCCAGCTGAGGTCCCCTCCCCTCTGAGACCGGGGTAGGAGGCATGCCGGGGCCCCTTCTGTTCCTTGAGGCTAAGCCCCAACTCCACAGCCCCCAGGGCCTTTTCCAGCCCTGTGGGTACTGAGCATTGGCTCCGCCCACCACCCAAACCTCACCCTTGCTTAGGCCCGTCTCTCCACAGCCAAGGCCTCCCCCCTCCCCCCGCCATGCTCTTTTCTTTTTTTTTTCCCCACTCCTCCTCTTTTTTACTATTGTGCTACTGACGTATCTTACGGTTGTTGATTTATCTATATTTTTATTTTCACATTCTTGCTAACATATTGGTTAGTTTACTAGTCTAATTTTATTTTTTACTTTGTTATTATTCTCTCTTTATTTTGGCCACCCGATGCGGCTTGTGGGATTTGCGAGCCCAGGGTCAGGCAGAAGCTCTTGCCATGGGATCTCTGAGTCCGGAACACTGGACTAACAGAGAACCTCAGACCCTAGGGAATATTCATCGGAGTGAGGTCTGACAGAGTCCCTCATCTCAGCACCAAGACCCAGCTCTACCCAATAGCCTACAGACTCCACTGTTGGAAGCCTCAAGCCAAACAACCAGTAAAATAGGAACACAATCCCACTCATTAAAAAAAATTTTTAAATGAGATGGCAAAAAAATATGTCACAGATGAAGGAGCAAGGTAAAAACCTACAAGACCAAATAAATGAAGAGGAAATAGGCAATCGACCTGAAAAAGAATTCAGAGTAATGATAGTAAAGATGATCCAGAATCTCAGAAATAGAATGGAAGCACAGATAGAGAAAATACAAGAAATGTTTAACAAAGATCTAGAAGAACTGAAGAACAAACAAACAGAGATGAACAACACAATAACTGAAATGAAAAACACACTAGAAGGAATCAATAACAGAATAACTGAGGCAGAAGAACGAATAAGTGAGCTGGAAGACGAAATGGTGGAAATAACTGCCAAGGAGCAGAATAAAGAAAAAAGAATGAAGAGAATTGAAGACAATCTCAGAGACCACTGGGACGACACTAAACACACCAACATTCGAATTATAGGGGTCCCAGAAGAAGAAGAGATAAAGAAAGGGTCTGAGAAAATATTTGAAGAGATTATAGTGGAAAACTTCCCTAACACGGGAAAGGAAATAGTCACCCAAGTCCAGGAAGCACAGAGTCCCATACAGGATAAACCCTAGGAAAAACACACCAAGACACATATTAATCAAACTAACAAAAATTAAATTCAAAGAAAAAGTATTAAAAGCAGCAAGGGAAAAACAAAAATAACATACAAAGGAATCCCCATAAGGTTATCAGCTGATTTTTCAGTGGAAACTCTGCAGTCCATAAAGGAGTGGCAGGATATACTTAAAGTGGTGAAAGAGAAAAACCTACAACCAAGATTCCTCTACCCAGTGAGTATCTCATTCAGATTTGATGGAAAAGTCAAAAGGTTTTCAGACAAACAAAAGCTAAGAGAATTCAGCACCACCAAACCAGGTTTAAACAAATGCCAAAGAAACTTCTCTAAGCGGGAAACACAAGAGAAGAAAAAGACCCACAAAAACCAATGCAAAACAATTAAGAAAATAGTAATAGGAACATACATATCGATAATAACCTTGAATGTAAATGGACTAAATGCCCCAACCAGAAGACACAGACTGGCTGAATGCATTGAAAAACAAGACCCACATATATGCTGTCTACAAGAGACCCACTTCAGACCTAGGAACACATATAGACTGAAAGTGAAGGGATGGAAAAAGATATTCCATGCAAATGGAAATCAAAAGAAAGCTGGAGTAGCAATACTCATATCAGATAAAATAGACTTTCAAATAAAGACTGTTACAAGAGATAAGGAGGGACACTACATAATGATCAAAGGATCAATCCAAGAAGAAGATATAACAATTATAAATATTTATGCACCCAACATAGGAGCACCTCAATACATAAGGCAAATGCTAACAACCATGAGAGGAGAAGTCGACAGTGACACAATAATAGTAGGGGACTTTAACACCCCACTTATACCAATGGACAGATCATCCAAACAGAAAATAGATAAGGAAACACAGGCTTTAAATGACACAAGAAACCAGGTAGATCTAATTGATATTTATAGAACATTCCACCTAAAAGTGACAGAATACACTTTCTTCTCAAGTGCACATGGAACATTCTCTAGGATGGATCACATCTTGGGTCACAAATCAAGCCTCGAAAAATTTAAGAAACTTGAACTCATATCAAGCATCTTTTCTGACCACAATGCTACGAGACTGGAAATCAATTACAGGAAAAAAACTCTAAAAAAAACACAAATTCATGGAGGCTAAACAGTGTGCTACTAAATACCCAAGAGATCACTGAAGAAATCAAAGAAGAAATTAAAAAATACATAGAAACAAATGACAACAAAAATACGATGACCCAAAACCTATGTGAAGCAGCAAAAGCAGTTCTAAGAGGGAAGTTTATAACGATTCCATCTCACCTCAAGAAACAAGAAAAATCTCAAATAAACAATCTAACCCTACACTTAAAACAGCTAGAGAAAGAAGAACAAAGAAAACCCAAAGTCAATTGAAGGAAAGAAATCATAAAATCGGAGCAGAAATAAATGAAATAGAAATGAAGAAAACAATAGCAAAAATAAATAAAACTAAAAGCTGGTTCTTTGAGAAGATAAAGAAAATTGATAAACCCTTAGCCAGACTCATCAAGAAAAAAAAGGCGAGGACACAGATCAATAAATTTAGAAATGAAAAAGGAGAAATCAAAAATGACACTGCAGAAATACAAAGGATTATAAGAGACTACTACAGACACCTATATGCCAATAAACTGGACAACCACAAAGAAATGGACAAATTCTTGGAAAGGTACAATTTTCCAGGACTGAACCAAGAAGAATTAGAAAATATAAACAGACCTAACACAAGTTATGAAATTGAAACCGTAATTAAAAATCTTCCAACAAACAAAAGTCCAGGACCAGATGGCTTCACAGGCGAATTCTATCAAACATTTAGAGAAGAGCAAACACCCATCCTTCTCAAGCTCTTCCAAAAAATTGCAGAGGGAGAAACACTCCCAAATTCATTTTACAAAGCCACCATCACCCTGATACAAAAACCAGAAAAAAAGTATCACAAAAAGAAATTAGAGACCAATAATCACCGATGAACATAGATGCAAAAATCCTGAACAAAATACTAGCAGACAGAATCCAACAGCACATTGAAAGGATCGTTCACCATGATCAAGTGGGATTTATCCCAGGGATGCAAGGATTCTTCACTATATGCAAATCAAATCAATGTGATACACCACGTTAACAAATTAAGGAATAAAAACCATATGATCTTCTCAACAGATGCAGAAAAAGCTTTTGAGAAAATTCAACACCCATTTATGATAAAAACTCTCTAGAAAATAGGCATAGAGGGAACCTACCTCAACATAATGAAGGCCATATATGACAAACCCACAGCAAGCATCATCCTCAGTGGTGAAAAACTGAAAGCATTTCCACTAGGATCAGGAACAAGGCAAGGATGTCCACCCTCGCCACTCTTATTCAACATAGTTTTGGAAGTCCTAGCCATAGCAGTCAGAGAAGAAAAAGAAATAAAAGGAATCCAAATTGGAAAAGAAGAAATAAAACTGTCACTATTTGCCAGTGACATGATACTATACATAGAAAATCTTAAATATGCCACCAGAAAACTACTAGAACTAATCATTGAATTTGGTATGGTTGCAGGATACAAAATTAATGCACACAAATCTCTGGCATTCCTATACACCAACAATGAAAAATCAGAAAGAGAAATTAAGGAAACACTCCTATTTACCATTGCAACAAAAAGAATAAAATACCTAGGAATAAACCTGCCTAAGGAGGCAAAAGACTTGTACTCAGAAAACTATAAAACGCTGGTGACAGAAATCAAAGGTGACGTAAACTGATGGAGAAATATACCATGCTCTTGGATTGGAAGAATCAATATTGTGAAAATGACTATACTGCCCAAAGCAATTCAGATTCAGTGCAATCCCTATCAGGCTACCAGTGGCATTCTTTACAGAATTAGAACAAAAGTCTTACAATTTGTATGGAAACACCAAAGACCCCAAATAGCCAAAGCAATCTTAAAAAAAACAGAGTTGGAGAAATCAGTCTCCCTGACTTCAAAGTATCCCACAAAGCTACAGTAATCAAGACAGTATGGTACTGGCACAAAAACAGAAATATAGATCAATGTTACAGGATAGAATGCCCAGAGACAAACCCATGCACATATGGGCACCTATTTTATGACAAAGGAGGCAAGAACATACAATGTAGAAAAGACAGCCTCTTCAGTAAGTGGTGCTGGGAAAACTGGACAGCTACATGGAAAAGAATGAAATTAGAACACTCCGTAACACCATACACAAAAACTCAAAATGGATTAAAGACTTACATGTAAGACCAGATACTATAAAACTTTTAGAGGAAAACATAGGAGAAACACCCTTTGACATAAACCACAGCAGGATCTTTTTTGACCCACCTCCTAAAGTAACAGAAATAAAAACAAATGGGACGTAATGAAACTTAGAAACTTTTGCACAGCAAAGGAAACCATAAACAAGACGAAAAGACAACCCTCAGAATGGGAGAAAATATTTGCAAATGAAACAACAAAGGATTAATCTGAAAAATATACAAACAGCTCATGGAGCTCAATATCAAAAAACCAAACAATCAAGTTAAAAAATGGGCAGAAGACCTAAATGGACATTTCACCAAGGAAGACATACAGATGGCCAAGAGGCACATGAAAAGATGCTAAACATCACTAATTATTAGAGAAATGGAAATCAAAACTACAATGAGCTTTCACCCAGGTCAGTCAGAATGGCCATTATCAAAAAAGGTAGAAACAATAAATGCTGGAAAGGGTGTGGAGAAAAGGGAACCCTCCTGCACTGTTGGTGGGAATGTAAATTGATACAACCACTATGGAAAACAGTATGAAGCTTCCTTAAAAAACGAAAAATAGAACTACCATAAGACCCAGTAATCCCACTACTGGACATATACCCTGAGAAAACCATAATTCAAAAAGAGACATTCACCAGAATGTTCACTGCAGCACTATTTACAATAGCCAGAACATGGAACCAACCTAAATGTCCATTGACACATGACTGGATAAAGATGTGGCACATATATACAATGGAATACTACTCAGCCATAAAAAGAAACGAAATTGAGTTATTTGTAGTGAGGTGGATAGACCTAGCGTCTGTCATACAGAGTGAAGTAAGTCAGAAAGAGAAAAACAAATACCATATGTTAACACATATATATGGAATCTAAAAAAAAAAAAAAAATGGTACTGATGAACCTAGTTGCAAAGCAGGAATAAAGAGGTAGACATAGAGAATGGACTTGATGACATGGGGTGGGAGGGCGAAGCTGGAGCAAAGTGAGAGAAGCATCGACATATATACACTACCGAATGTAGAATAGTTGGCTGGTGGGAAGCAGTAGCATAGCACAGGGAGATTGGTTAGGTGCTTTGCAATGACCTAGAGGGGTGGCATAGGGAGGGTGGGAGGGAGGCTCAAGAGGGAGGGGATATGGGGACATGTGTGTGCATATGGCTGATTCGCTTTGTTGTGCAACAGAAAGTAACATGGTGTTGTGAAGCAATTATACTCCAATAGAGATCTATTAAAATATATATTTTTTACTTAGGGAATTTTGAAGTTTATGTAGTAAAGATGGGCCAAATTTTGGACAGCTTTGAATACTAGGTCCACGACATTGGAATGTAATAATTATTCCTGAATCATTATAGTTTCTTGTTACAGAGTAGTGATTAAAAATAGAAACAAAGGGATCAAGTTCCTTGCCACAAACACAAAGGCAGATGAAATTTGTGGTCCTGACCTCAACCAAATAGCTCTCTGTCCTTGGGGAACACATTTAAACTCTATGGACATCCATTTCCTCACTGCAAAAATAAACATTGAGGAGATAATTTCCAAAGTTCTGGGATTTTACAAATAGAGATTTCTGATCTCTAGACCTCTTCTAGCATTTACCCATCTGTGGTTTTATGAGCCTCTACTGTGGAAGTGATGGTCTTTTATGTTGGATAACACCTGGAGGTTGGAGAGCGTGAGAGCAGGTTAAGGAACCTGGCTGGTGAAGGGCTGGAGATGGTGGTTGAAGAGTGGGAACTGTGTGTTTTTGTTGGGGGGAGGGGGAGGGCATAGCACCCTGGACTTTTAAAGGACATAACTTTTTTTTTTCTTGCGGTTCGCAGGCCTCTCACTGTTGTGGCCTCTCCCGTTACGGAGCACAGGCTCCGGACGCACAGGCTCAGAGGCCATGGCTCACGGGCCTAGCCGAGCGGCATGTGGGATCTTCCTGGGCCGGGGCACGAACCCGTGTCCCCTGCATCGGCAGGTGGACTCTCAACCACTGCTCCACCAGGGAAGCCCTAAAGGACATAACCTTGAGTCCTAGTTCTTCTACCCATTAGCTCTGGGATTCTGACCAACCCATTTAGTCTGACTTCCACCTACCCTTTTTTTTTTTTAATTTTTATTATTATTATGTTTTTATTTATTTTTGGCTGCGTTGGGTCTTTGTTGCTGCGTGCGGACTTTCTGTAGTTGTGGCGAGTGGGGGCTACTCTTCGTTGTGGTGCGCGGGCTTCTCATTGAGATGACTTCTCTTGTTGTGGAGCGCAAGGCTTCAGGAGTTGTGGCATGCGAGCTCCAAAGCACAGGCTCAGTAGTTGTGGCCCACGGGATTAGTTACACCGCGGCATGTGGGATCTTCCTGGACCAGGGCTCGAACCCGTGTCCCCTGCATTGACAGGCAGATTCTTAACCACTGCGCCACCAGGGAAGCCCCCACCTACCATTTCGTAAAATACAAATTCACAAGGTTTACAAACAAGGTTTTAGAAAGAATCCCTTGAGATAATATATGTAAAAACATTCTGTAAAATGTTTACTAAACCTTCATAATTAGTGTTACTCCTACTAATAAATGATTTCGCCCTGCATTTCACAGTGAAATATAATGACAAAATAGAATGTTGTTTTCTAGGCACTGCTCTCTTCACTAGCTTCTGGGGCCTCATCTGGGAGGGATAAAATGACTTAACAGGTGTTTGAATTCATTAGGCAGTTACACACAATTCTTTCTTTCCACATAATATCTGGTCTCTCATGAAAAAATAGAATGGAGCTTAATTTGTACTCATGTTAGCATATCATTTGGATGACCTGCATTTGTTTAGATTATTGAAGGAACAAGATAATGTAGGTTGATTTGATGGTCCAGAATAGAAGAAAAATGGATTTATTGAGAAATATGATCCTCATTGTAAAATATCTGGGGTGTTTAGTTTAGGAGTTGTTACGGAACGTATTCGAGAATGGAATTTCCTGATACTCCTTAAAAGGGAATGCTTGAGTCACAGAGGCTAAATAAAGACTCAAGCATATCCTGTAATTTTTATTATTTTCTGGCTACCAAAAGTTATAGCACAGTGTTACTATACACTGTGGGTTTTATTAATGTTCGATTTGCCCGTGGCATGGGTTGCATGAGTTTGTACACTTCTGAGTGTTGCTGGTTCGTTGCTGTATTGAAGGTGCCTAACTGGTCACATTATGCGGGGACAGGGATAACTAACGTGTTTGAACAAGGGCATGTTAAGTACGGCGCCGGAAGCTGGAGCAGCCCAGTCAGGTATTTTAACCAGTCCTTTCCACTTGCCCTTTGCTTCGTCCACACTTACTGAGTACCAGTCACACACCTGGAAAAAAGCTTCTTGCTTGTCTCCCAGCAGGGTTCTTGGGGCCAGGAGCCAATCAAAATGATTGACAATTTAGTTCGGGAGCATCCACTAAACCACAACTATTAAAGCAAGGCAGAATTCCCATAAGACGAATGCTTTTTGGATCTAATCCAATGATAATAATCTATTAAACCAAGTTGTCTAATCTTATGAGTTAACTTGAAAAGAGAAGTGGGTGCAGGGTGAATTGCAAAATGTTTGCACGTGTAAGTTCAATTTATTTAATTTTAAATAATTAGGGCATGGCAATGATTAGTGCTAATTGGAGCTGTGTTGGGCTGAGAGAATTATCCAAATATGTTTTGAAGACTCACTGAGAGATTTTTGCAGTAAATCTTAACTCTAGGATTTTTTAAAATTGATATTGCTAAAAATCAAAGATCTACATCTTAATAAAAAATACCAGATTTTAACCAGACTTGAAATCTAGTACTTTAGTGATAGCTACAAAGGCTGGACGTGCTTAAAAAGGAAGATTAATGGGGAGAGTTTTAATGGCTCTCAAAATAGGTATTTAATAAATGCAGAATTCTTTTTTTTTTAAACTAATTTGAAGTAAGATCAAACTTTTGGGTTGTATTGAAATCTTATTCAAGTGGAAGACAAATACTGCTATAGTTACGTGGGTTTCACAGTTGTGAAATTCCTTTCTGTTTCAAAATCTTCTTGTGAAGCTACCTGTGAACTTTCTGAAACACCTTAGATCACATATATAATCTTTAAAAGTTAGTATATGATTAAAATTTAATTTCAAATCTCACAATAAAAGAGGGGAAAAAAAGAAATTAGGTAGGTAATATTTACACAAAAATTCCATCTGTTTAGATTGGTAGCCACCACCAATGGGCTCCCAAAATTGCATTCTGCTAAGTTGCTAAGCTTCTGGCAAGAAGACACACTTGGAGAGGCCATCAGAACAGAATCTGAACTGAAAACTTGCTAGTATTTTCGTGTGTTCTCAAACATCTGGCTCATGGCCACTTGGCAGCTATATGAATCATTTCTGTGTCTGCATAACATGAAACATGCAACTAGTTTATTTTTCGTGAAGTCTGTATAATCGAGGGTCACCCTTTTGATGATTAATTTCAGCTAATAAAATCACGCATTTACAAATGCTTATTTGATGGTACAAATATTACTTGGTGCTCTTAGAAAAGATATCCCACTTCTTTATAATAAGTATTGCCATCTAGGTTTACTATTTACTTTCCAGAAGAACTTTACTTTCAGAGTAATAAGATGCATAGACGTTGAGAGATGACTGTTCTTTTCATGAGAACTCAAATTATATTTTTCGTCTTTTCTCACATCACCCATCCCTAGACTCAAATCTTGTTTTTCAGGTATTTTCAAATAACTAGCCTTAGGTTACCGCTGATATCACTACTTTGCTGCTCCTCACATCTCTTCCTGTATTCAAGGGAACAAACCAAATAGTCCACCCAAAAAAGATTTGAAAGTAGAGGGGTTTTTTTGTTTGTTTGTTTTGTTTTTTCTGTAGTAGATTCTAATAACCATAACTTCCCTTCCTACTCTGATCACTTGAAAATCTGGCATGGGCACTTGTTTATTCTGTTTTCAGTTAGGCAAGGATAAAGGGGAGGAGAGGTGAGGACCCCAGTTCTCCTTGCTTAGTAAACCCAGAATGTTCTACTCAGGTGTTCTTATTGAGAATTCCAGTTCTGTTTAATTCTGCTCTGAATGACTAATAATTATAATGCCTAAGTATGTGCCAGAGTGTTGTCTGGGAAGTTCTGAATGGTTGTAATCACCAGATATTGAGAGATGAATTTTAAAAATTGATGGATGTTTTCCCAAGTGAACATTTTCTTTCAAAGACTCTAATTACTCTACCTCAGTTTCCCAATCAAAAAAAAAGTGTTATTGCATACATCAGTGGGTATTTTGCGAATATAGACAAAATCCACATGAGAATTATATAGATAAAGGCTACATTTTTATTTATTTATTTATTCATTTTGCTGTACGCGGGCCTCTCACTGTTGTGGCCTCTCACTGTTGTGGCCTCTCCCGTTGCGGAGCACAGGCTCCAGACGCACAGGCTCAGCGGCCATGGCTCACGGACCCAGCCGTTCCGCGGCATGTGGGATCTTCCCGGACCGGGGCACGAACCCGTGTCCCTTGCATCGGCAGGCAGACTCTCAACCACTGCGCCACCAGGGAAGCCCCATTCATCCATTTTGACATTGAATTTACTCTTCATATTTAGCAGAAGACAAGTGTAATTATAGAATGGGAACACATTTATTTCTATGTAAAGACATTAAGCATTAAATTTATGCTTATTAACGAACACCTACCTACTAGGTATGTATGTTGTTTTATATATATAAAAATCTTCCTTTTCTTATTGGTGTCTTTTGTGTCTTCACAGGAAAACTCCCACACTCATTAAATAGCTGTCTTTTCTCTTTGAGAGAAGATGGATGTCTCTTGGCCTCCCCACTGAGTGAAGTCTCATTATAATTTGTCTCTTTATGTTTCCAAAATGCTGGACTCACATGCTTACCTCATTAATGAGACTGGAACGCATCTCATAATGGCTGGTTTGTCTCACTAAAGCCACACAGAGTTAAAAGAATGTTGCTGTTTAATCCATTGGTGCAGGAAATGCATTTGCAATGCAGTTGCCCATTTGAGGAGAAATGGATAGAAAAAGAGGTCCTTTTCCAAATGCAATTAATTTTGGGCTCTTTTATTTTGATTTCTCCCCTATTAGGTGTCATCTTAAAGTATAGGCAAAGGAGCTTAATAAGAACCAAAAGTGTTTTGATAGAGAGGTGTCTTCTTTGGTTTAAAGCTTTTTTTGTTTCTTAGGTCACGAAGGCTATTTTCTTCACATATTTTCTTCATAAAGGCTGGATTGTTTCATGGCTAACCTGATTTGACCATAGCGCACTGCCTGGTGGGAAGTGTTAAACCTCTTATTTTAAGCTAAACAAGATTACTCTGAAGGCTGGCATTCAGGGGCTAGCTTTTAGTATAATGGGATAGGGGTTGTGGCACACCCCTTGCAGTTTCAGTAATTGAACTCTTTGGGCACTTCAGTTTCTAACAGTTAGCTCTGGAAGCAGCTTGCCATGGGTACACAAGGAATTGCTAACTGCTTGATTTCCCCATGTTAGCTTAATGAGGAAGACTGGGTCACCATGCCAACCAAAACACCCTAGCTATGTGTTTAGAAGCGTCCTTTCCTTAATATTTGTTTCTTGTTTGGGGGTTTCTAGTAAACTACAGAAGCTGTAGAGTGTCAGACAAAACCCAAACAGGATTTGAAATTGGTATATCATCTCTCATACAATCCATATAAACAACTGTGGTCATTTAACCTGAATTAAATGGTCATTTACTTCATTTTGTTGTTCTATCCTTTTAATTCTGAAGACATGTAAAATGTTAATAGGCACTTATGTTGGTGTTAATTGTCAGTTATTAATATTTCTTGGCTCGTAGGTTTCAGATATTGATCTATCAAAGGCCATCTATTTAATTTTGTTTGGTTTCTAGCAGCTTTTATTCTAGTAACAACCGTTCTTTAAAATAGACTTCATTTTTTAGAACAGTTTTAGGCTTACAGAAAACTTGAGTAGAACAGAGTTCCCATATATTTCACATACAGTTTTGCCTATTATTGACAGCTCACACTAGTATAGTATCTGCGTTACAATTAATTAACCAATGCTGATACGTTGTTATTAAATAAAGTTCATAATTATTTCAGATTTCCTTCATTTTTACCTCATGCACTTTTTCTCTTCCAGGATGCCATCTAGGATAGCACATTACATTTATGTGTCATGGCTCCTTAGGCTCCTCTTGGTTGTGATGGCTTCTCAAACTTTATTTTTGATAACCTTAACAGTTTCGAGGATTCCTAGTCAGATATTGTGTAAAAATGTTCTCTATTAGAATTGGCTTAATGTTTTTTGCATGATTAGACTGGGTTTATGGGTTTTGAGAGGAAGCACACAGATAAAGTGACATTTGCATCATGTAATATCAAGGATGAAGGGTACATGTTATCAACATGACTTATCACTGTTCAGGTTGACCTCGATCATTTGGCTGAGATAGTGTTTTCCAGGTTTCTCTACTGTAAAGTTATTCCCTCCTGCTCCCCCTTTTTCATATCGTTTTATTATATCATTTATTTATCAGTATGGACTCATGGATATTTTATACTTTAGGTTATAACCCAATACTACTTATTTTACTGCTCAAATTGTTCTGACTTCGGCCAGGAGAGCTCTTTAAGTAAGCTCCTATGTCCCTTTGGCACTTTGCCATATCCCATGGGTGGCTGCCTGAGTGTGTGTGTGTGTGTGTGTGTGTGTGTTGAGCACTTTCTTACTTTCTAGCACTACAAGATGCTCCAGGATCATCTTCTTGTATATTTCCTGCTCCAGTCCTAAAATCAGTACATTTCTCCAAGGAACCTTGGTTTCTTTTATTGGAAAATGGTATTCGAAATCAAGATGTGAACACTAGGTAACACCTTGTAAGGAATAAATAAAACAAAATTTTAAGTAAAATTAAGGAGGTGTTTTCAAGTACTCTTAAATAAAAGAAGAATAGATAGTTGTCTTAGGTTTCTTCTCTTTACATCACATTGAAAAACTATTCTAAATGTCCATTTTTACCAATGTTAGCTAGTATCATATATATGAAGAAATATGAGAAGATTTCAAATAGGCTAATAGTTGTGGTTATAATTGAAATAAGAAAAAAATCCTGTTGTTTCTGGTGGCTTTTTACTACCAAATCGATCCAAATATATTTGATTTTAAACTTCAGATAAATATCCTGTGTCATTCCTTATATCAGATACATGAAATACGCTTCAACACTCTGGATTTTTATATAACTATACTCTCCCTTGATGAAAACCTTGTTGGGTAAGTTATAATCTGGTCTAAAAAAATCTGTATATTTTCATCAGTGAATTTCAGTCTATAACTGATTTTATTGAGATGCTAAATATTTTTCTGGACGTGTGAAATACTTCCTGATAGATGGCCAAACTTAACAAAGTATTATGGTGTATTGTAGAGTCAGCTTGAATAAATGAAAAAATTCCTTATAATCTAACATGTTAAGTATCTCACCAACATACTTTTTTTTAAATGCCCTTAGTTTTTAAATTCTTTCCTCACAAAGACTGGATATGCCCACCCATTGAACCTCTTTATAGCTTTTGAAATACCAAACATTAAAATTCTTTTATCTTGTCTGTTAGTTGGTATGGAAAAAAGTTTCTGATGTTGTATAGAGGGTAAGTATTAATAAGGAAACCCATTTTTCCTTTGAAGGGAAACAGAACTACCTGACAACTTGGTTATGGCAAAACTTTGATTAATCACATGAATATATTCTAGAAAAAAGTTTCTAATTATACTTTTAGCCATGCATTCTTTCTTGTCACATATTCAGAAAAATCTGCTTTTGTATTCATGTTTTGGAGTGAGTCTCCAGTGAGAACTATTTCAGAAAGGAGGACAGTGAGGAGAAATCCTATATTGTTGATAAAGTGAAAGCTTATGACTCCAGTGATGAATGGCGGATACAAAATAGGGAATGCTCCATTTTTGTTATGTCTGGATAGCCTTTTCTCTCAGTTATTCTTATAACTTTCAGATACTGATTTTTATCTACGTTATTATTACAACTCTACTATCATTGCCAAGGGCTTAATTTGGAATTAAATGGGCCTTATGTGTAAGTAATTTATTTTCATTAGTTTGCCAAAAAGTGAGCCTCATGATGGTTTTAATACTCTAAGGCAGAATGTTTACATTTTTCTTTCATTGAGTCTAAAATAATCCTTTTCAGTTTCCTTTATGTCTCACAAATTGTGAGAGCAGAAGACAGTATTGAAGTTGCCATCATGAGTGGCAGTTTTCCTTGAATAATAGAGAGGGGAGCTGTTGTAGTTGATTTTTGCTTTTCTCTTGTATTATTTCTTTAGTCAAAGACTCCCCATAGGAGAAAATCACCACAGGGCTTCTATAAAGACATCACCACTAATTAATATGGCAGGGTCTTCTCATCAGCTTTGCCTTCATATTTCAGGTAATGTGTGGGAAAGACTTTTATGTTCTATGATAAATTTCTCATTATTTGCTTAAGCTGTAGCTACATTCTTGTATTCGATTAGTGTGTCCAGAGAATACAGATAAAATTGTCAACCATGCACTTTATATTCTTAGCGGATTTCCATTCTATGATTTCCTATGTTTGACAGTCCCATAAAAATCCCTGTAAGATTTTGTGATTAGCAATGTATAATTCTTTAAAATGAAATGGAGATTAGGTCTGATTTCCCCTTTTTTTTTTTTTTGGTGGTACACGGGCCTCTCACTGCTGTGGCCTCTTCCGTTAAGGAGCACAGGCTCCGGACGCTCAGGCCCAGCGGGCATGGCTCACGGGCCCAGCCGCTCCGCGGCACGTGGGATCTTCCTGGTCCAGGGCACGAACCCGTGTCCCCTGCATCGGCAGGCGGACTCTCAACCACTGCGCCACCAGGGAAGCCCTGATTTCCCTTTTTATGTTAAAGAAGAATTTTTAAAAAGATGAATGTATTTGAACTTTTAGAGAAATTAGACTTTCATAAAGCAGATTTACATCATTTTGTAAGTAAACAGTGAATTAAACCATGAAGGAACCCTGTCCCTTCAATAATTGACATAAAATGTGTCTGATAAGAATTTTTTTAGTCATGCAATTTCCCATTTCTAATTCTACTTTTGAAATGAAGTTGTAGTCAGAAAACTGTTCCTCCAGAACATGTCATTGCTTTTGTGTGTACTTTTCATGGAGAAAGATTGAAACAGGCAAAAAGTGTTATGATATAAAGGTGACAAGGCCAAGTTTCTGTATATGATGACAACAAGCTATTTTTAAATAGCCTTGGAGTTGTGCAATATTGTTTAATTTATGAGGCTTCATAAGGGATTAGGAGTGAGGATTTATCATAACAAGATTCAGAATGTGTGCGATGATAGGTATAAACAGACTTTTGGTTTGAGGGTCAGAGTTAGTTTAAGAATAATTTATTTGAATACCTACAAATGTCAGAGTGTGTATTAGCTTCTGGGAATTCAAAGATGTGTCAGTGATTATACCCCAGATATAAAAGAGTGCCTTGGGGTAATATTATCATAATTTTGTATCCCAACTAGAGTGCATTGTGAAATTAAGAGATTTGCTAGCAAAATTAAGGTAAGGATCACAAAATAATTGTAGATAGATTGAATACGGACACGGAAAAGTATTTTTTAATGAAGAAACAATTATAAAATTATAGCTACCGTAAATACTAAATATAGAAAATTATAGGAACTAACACATCAGATACTTAAGTACCTATGACCAGAATTTAGATTTGTTAACATTATTTGCATATTTCAAAAAAAAAAATTTTTTTTTAACCCAAGAAATATAAGTTTAGGCACATCGAATTGTCAAACCTTGTTTTTTACAATAAATTTTGGGAGGCTGTGAATAAATAGCAATTACGCAGAAATTTGAAGCCCCCTTTGTCTCTTATCCATCAGTCCATCTCCCTGCCCTATCCTGTCCCAGAGATTTCATCATCTCATGTTTGGTGTAATTATTTCTAGACTGGGAAAAAAACAAAAACAAGCTAACAAAAAACCTTTACATATATATGTATGCATTTGTGAAAAATAGATGGTATTTTTTCCTGAATAGCCAATATGGTTTTATGATACGAATATTTTACACAATGATTATTCACTAGTCATGTTACTTTAAAATGATTTGGTTTGTCTTAATTGCTATATAGCATTTTTCATGTTGATATTTATGTATGCATACATATAAATATTTGTATCTCTTTATATATATTATATATAGTTTATATATATAGTCTTCCTTTTTTTTTTTTTTTTTTTTTTTTTGGCTCTACGCGGGCCTCTCACTGTTGTGGCCTCTCCCGTTGCGGAGCACAAGCTCCGGACGCGCAGGCTCAATGGCCATGGCTCACGGGCCCAGCCGCTCCGCGGCATGTGGGATCCTCCCGGACGGGGGCACGAACCCGTGTCCCCTGCGTCGACAGGCGGACTCTCAACCACTGCGCCACCAGGGAAACCCTGGTCTTCCTTTTAATTACCTTATAGATTAGATTATATGGTCATACCATAATTTATTTTCATATTGCTCTATTGAAATTTTTAGCTATTTCCTTATTTTTGCTTTCATAAATAGTGCTGCATTAGATGACATTGTATTTAGATCTAAGAGGTTTTGTTAGAGAGTAACTAAATCCAGATTACCAAATGATAGGGAATACAAATTATTAATTTTCCTAAACACTTCCAAATTTTCCACCCAAATTGTACAATTTATGTTTTTCACAATGTGTCATTTCAACACAATTTCAGGGACTTTAATATCCAATTCTTTTTTTTTTGTTTTTTCACTTAGGTTCATTTGAAATATATTCTTTTCACTTCAGCTTTCATTTTATTAATGAGATTGAGCATCTTTTCAAATGTTTATTGTTGTCTTTTCTCTGAATTTCCTGTCTGTAGTTTCACATCTGTATTTACTCTTGGATTATTTGCTTTTTGTGGTTCATACTCAGAAGTCTCACTTTTTTTTTTTTCTGAGAACAAACCCTCTGTCTTCTGAATGTTGCAACAAGACTTGAATGTTTCAACCCTGAATTCTACTTATTCCAAAGACCTCAATTCCTTTATAGCCTGACTTTCATTTATTATGCTGAGTTCAATTTGTCCCAGAGACTGAAAGAAAGCATTATTTATGTTTCATTATGGTTTCTTCATTTAGAATGAGGAAAATATGCCTTAGACTGTGAAATGAAAGCCAGAGTCCAACAGTATTTTTAGTGGTAGTAATAAGAATTAGACTTGTGCAAATATGTGATGATTCTCAGCCTTGCCTATATTACAATCTCCTATGGAGATTTTAGTCAGACTAGGGTATCAGTAGTTTTAAAAGCTCACAATTGATATTGATGGTCCTTTAGGTTTGAAAACTATCATTGAAAACACTAAGATTTTTCTCCTTTCAAAGTATTTTTCTAGGCAGAGTAGAATACACAAAGCTCCAAGAGCACATGGGCTCTCATTTCTTCTTACAGGTGTATGTCCAGCACATAGAAGAAGAGTGTCTGCCACATAAAGCAGCCTTCATGATGTGTTGAATGAACTGATTATGCTTTTGCTATTAAATTTCAATCATTTTCTAATGCTCCCAATCAAAGGTTATACTTAGATCATGTTTAAATTTCTCAGCCTTTGGAATTCATCTTCTATATGTGGTTTTTACTAGTTTTGACTTTCAAGTCTATGGTGGCAGTTCATCAGAACTCTCATGCCTTATCTTGGAAATAACTGTGTTGAATCTATTTGACGCACAAAGCCAAGAACAAAACAATGCAGAAATGCTAGGCTAATTGTATGGTCACTTGGCTCCTAGTTGTAGCTCAATAAAAAATTGTTAATTTGATTTAATCCATAAATCAGAACGTAAGGATTAAAATTAATAAATAAAATCTTTTCATGATTTTTTTTTTCACCTTATAAGGCCATCTCCACAGGAATAGTGAATGTGAGGTTAGAAGAGAGATTTGGTTTTATCAGAATCCCATTTTTATAGGTGATAATTTTAAACAAAATTCTGTGAGAAGGCATTAAAGAGACTTGAAAGTTGCAATTTCAGATTTTGGCTACCACTTTTTTAAAGTATCAGCCTATCACAAGGCTTTAGAAACTCTTCTACTTTAAACATTTAAGCATCAATTTTCTTTTACCTGTTAGCTCAGTTTTCCTTTAATAGTGTAATTTATTTAGCCCTTGTAGACGTCACCATTATGGCAGAATGAGTGTATGGAGCATCTCACTTCACAACCTTTATGTCTCTTGATCTTAGTTATTATGTCAGTTGTTTAAATCAGAGACTATATGTGAAAATGTTTTAAAATGTAAAGTACTTCATGCTAGTATTTTATTTTTATGCTTTTTCATTTTTCTCAGCACTTAGCCTTCTTATATAGTATTTATCATTGAATAGTTTTCATTACTCACATTTTTGTTTTGTAGTTTAGTATATTTAAATATTCTTCCAGCATTATTAAACTAGAATCATTTTATCATGTCTTAAATCTTGTTTTATTTTGATAGAAATTTATTCAAATTTAATATAATGATGCTTTTATTAAAAATTAATGGATAGGGCTTCCCTGGTGGCGCAGTGGTTGAGAGTCCGCCTGCCGATGCAGAGGACACAGGTTCGTGCCCCGGTCCGGGAGGATCCCACATGCCGCGGAGCGGCTGGGCCCGTGAGCCATGGCCGCTGAGCCTGCGCGTCCGGAGCCCGTGCTCCGCAGTGGGGGAGGCCGCGGCAGTGAGAGGCCCACGAACCGCAAAAAAAATAAAAAAATAAAAATTAATGGATAAGGTAGGTTTGCCTTATGACATTTCTATATTTAAGAATCAGAATTATGTAATTATTAAGGCTAACTTCTTCTGGAGTTTCACGCCAGCAAAGAAACCTGGTTAATTTCCCTCCCCAAGGTTCTCTTACTCCCTTGCTTTTCTTGCCTGATTACAGCTTGTTTTTTGTAACACCTTCTTCCTTCTGCTCATCCTCTCTGCTTACCCCCACCAGAAGATTGTGTGGTAGAATGGCCCTAATTACACTTAGAACACTTGGTTAATACTTAGTTACAAAATGGACTTTTGGTACAAATTCAAAGTTGAATTGTTTTCCAAGATCTGTCTCCTTTAGGATACCTTGATACCTGGCCTCATTTGTCTTTGACAAATGATGTGTTTCTCTCTTGCATAATCTAAGAATACTCAGTTTCGTGACTGATCCAACAAGTTATTACAACTTTTAACATATGGTTTTATGTGTTTTTTCCCCTAAAATCAACAAATTTTAGGACTTTTGCTAGGTAGAATTTCAGGGGAGCAAAAGAATAGTTTGCAAAAGTTATTCTTAGATGAAAATGAGTCTTCAAACATTGCATTTTGATAGGGCAGACCTGAAATTGAAAGTTTGGTGATGAATCAACATATTACTCCCCCAACCATTAAAAATTCCATATAACATTACATGAATTAATTTTGAGCAGAAGTCTGCCACAGATGTTTTTAAAACACTGAGGCAGTTAATTCTGTGAATTTAGTGTTACTGTGATACGATATTAACGAACAATTTCTATTTTGGGCATCTTGAGTCTGAGGTACCTAAGGTGTCTCTGACTGTGCCCAACAGGCAATTGGATAAATGACCATGGAGATGAAGGAAAGTTAAGGTGGTGTCATTAGTATTTACTAATAAATTTTAAAATCACGATCCTTGCTGAGATGATTCAGTTCAGAGTAGAGATGGAGCAGATGATCCATGAGGAGTTCTGTGGCTTCCAGCAATTAGAGTTGGGGTGAACAAGGGAGAGTCAGAGGAGGAGAGGCCAGTGACAGTTTAATGCAGACACTGTTTTAATAGAACTTGTACATGCTCAAAATACATTGTTTTGTGGACTAAGGTTTTTTTCTTTTCTGGGTGGGTATAATTGACATTTAACATTGTATTAGTTTTAGGTATACTACATGATGATTTGATACATGTATGTATTGCAAAATGAATACCACAGTAAGTTTAGTTAACATCCATCGCCACAGACACAAAAATTTCTGTTTTTTTTCTTGTGACAACAACATTTAAGGTCTATTCTCTTAACAACTTTCAAATTTGCAATACAGTGTTGTTAACTATAGTCACCGTGCTATACATTACATCCCCACGACTTATTTATCTTATAACTGGACGTTTTTACCTTTTGACCACCTTTATCCCTTCAACCATTTTGCCCATCCCCCCAACCCCTGCCTCTGGCAACCACCAATCTGTTTTCTTTAATCTATGAGCTCAGTGTTCTGCTTTTTTTTTTTTTAATATTCCACCTATAAGTGAGATCATACAGTATTTGCCCTTCTCTATCTGATTTATTTCACTTAGCGTAATGCCTTCAGGGTCTATCTGTGTTGTTGCAATTGGCAGGCTTTTCTGTTTTATGGTTGAATAATTTTCCATTGTATATATGTCCCACATTTTCTTTATCCATTCATCCATTGATGGACATTTGGGTTGTTTCTATGTCTTGGCTGTTGTAAATAATGCTGCAGTGAACAGTGATCATGGGTGTGCAGGTATCTTTTCAAGATAGTGATTTACTTTTCTTTGGATAAATACCCAGAAATGGAATTACTGAATCATATGGTAGTTCTATTTTTAATTCTTTGAAGGGCCTCAAAAATGTTTTCCATAGTGGCTGCACCACTTTACATTCCCACCAATAGTGCAAAAGTGTTCCTTTTTCGTCACTTCCTTGCCAACACTTGCTATTTCTTGTCTTGTTGACGATAGCCATTCTAACAGGTGTGAGGTGATATCTCATTGTGGTTTTGATTTCATTTCCCTGAGGATTAGTGATGTTGCGCACCTTTGCCTATACCTATTGGTCATCTGTATATCTTCCCTGGAAAAATGTCTGTTCAAATCCGCTGTCCATTTTTTAAACAGATTGTTGTTTTTTTCTATTAAGTTGTATGAGTTCTTTATATATTTTGTATATTAACCCCTTACCAGACACATGACCTGCAAGTATTATCTTCCATTCAGTAGGTGGCCTTTTTATTTTGTTTGATGGTTTCCTTTGCTGTGCAGAAGCTTTTTGGTTTGATGTAGTCCCACTTGTTTATTTTTGCTTTTGTTGCCTTTTATAGATTGTTTTTTAAACTAAATATTCGGCATATTCTTTGCATGATTCCAAGCACATTTCTGAATGTCTTTGAGGAAGATAGTTTTATATAGTGCCAGAATGTGTACCGTAAGAGATCACATTAGCAGTGGATCATTAAAGTTGGGATATGGTGTCCACCCTTCCCCCTTCCCCACTGCTTCTTCAGGACTTAAATTATTTGAGGTCACTAAATTCTTATTCATGTTGAAAGAGTTTGCCAGAAATTTCTCATTAACAGGGATGCCCTTTGGCCTTCCTCTCACAATTTGCTGTCTTTCTCTTGAAATAAGTCCATCATTAAAGTCATTTTATTTTTAAAAAGTTATCGACATGGAAATTTTAGGATTCACAAGGAGTCTTATTAGATGTTTATTGTCACTGATGTCACTGAGAGCACAGGGTAGCAGATGAAAACCCAGTTTATAAATTCTGCAAGGAGATTCAAGACAATTAAATGGGGACTGGCATAGACATACCATGGTTTTTACCATCCGAAAGTAGATTGTTCCTGTGAAACCTTTTGCAAGCCGAAATGGCTTAAAGCAAAAAAGCTATTACCTGAGGGCACATCTTGCTAACTGGATGTACCAGATAAATCAAGATAAAGTGCAAATGCTCACAGAAACAGTTTAAAGCTATGGCAGCTTGATGCTGAGTAGAGCTCCTGGGGAAGGAGCTCGGTGGTGCCACTCAGTGGGGTACGCACTGCCTCTGTAGGTGGCTCCCTGCAAAAACAAATGCTGAACCTATTTTCACTTTTCACCTTTTTTGTAAAAGTGAAAATCCTCTTTGCATGTTTGTTGTTGTTAATGAAAATAGGTACTAATTTAGGTCTTTTGTAAAAGCAAGGTGGCATAAAGTGAGCTTTTGAAAAGCCTGTAGCTAAATGCGATTGAGGCATGCAGAATCCTGTCATACTCCATATTTTTTGGCATGTCTGCTCTTTGTTTTCCCCAGAATCTAAACTATAAAATGAAAGAAGACATTTATTAGATGTCTACTATATCCCATATGCAGTGCTAAGTACTTCCACTTTGTAGTCTTATTTTGACCTGACACCAGTTTCGAGAGGGAAATGTATTCAACCCGTTTTATAGAGGTCAAGAAATTGAAGTTTTGGTTATTGGTATTTAGAGAGCAACAAGAAGAAAGGATACTCATCAAAAGTTATATGCAGAGTAGAATTCCATAGTCCATTTTTTTTAAGCTTACGATATCTGTAAGCACGTTTAAAGGAGATGGAAACGAAGTCATGTATTTGAAACCTAATGCTCTGTTTTTAGTTGTCCATTTAAAGTATTTTTCATCTCTAAGTGTTGTATTCCTATGTTGTCTTGATGATGATCTTAATTTTTTTCCCCCTCTCTTTTGGTTTCAGAGGAAGAACTTGCCTCTTTTTCTCAGCATTAGTTTGTTAACTTTCTGGGGAACTTCCCTTTTGGGTGCCCGTTTATACTGGATGGGAAACAAACCACCAAGCTTTTCCAACTCTGACAACCCAGCTGCTGATTCGGATAGCCTCCTGGCTCGCACACTCACCTTCTTCTACTTGCCAACCAAGAACCTTTGGCTGTTGCTCTGCCCAGATACCCTCAGTTTTGATTGGTCAATGGATGCCGTGCCTCTGCTCAAAACAATTTGTGATTGGAGAAACCTACACACTGTGGCCTTCTATACTGGACTCCTCCTCCTTGCCTACTATGGTGTGAAGAGCCCAAGCGTAGAAAGAGAATGCAACGGGAAATTTGTAACAAATGGCAAGCAGAATGCAAATGGACATAGCTGCCATTCAGAGGTGGAGTACCGGAACTCAGAGATTAAGCCCAGCTTTCCATCCAAAGTAGAAAATGGCATTAAAAATAATGTGTCACAGAGAACACGGCTTCCTTCTACAGAGAACATTGTTGTTTTGTCTTTGTCTTTGTTAATAATACCCTTCGTTCCTGCCACGAACCTGTTTTTCTATGTTGGCTTTGTGATTGCAGAGCGAGTACTGTATATTCCTAGTATGGGCTTCTGCCTCCTCATTACAGTGGGTGCGAGAGCCCTTTATGTCAAAGTCCAAAAGCGGTTTCTCAAGAGCTTGATTTTTTATGCTACAGCTACGTTAATTGTTTTCTATGGACTCAAGACGGCGATCAGGAACGGAGACTGGCAGAATGAGGAAATGCTGTATAGGTCAGGGATAAAAGTAAACCCAGCTAAAGGTAATATTTTATTTTATGCTTTTGCCTGGACGGTTTACTTTTTCTGGCTTTTATATCTTTGCTTCTTGCCTTAAAACACACAGTATTAAGGAAGAAGAGGTTCTTTTACTCAATACTTATAATTTTTGTTTTTTTTTAAGCGAGGGAGCAGTACCATTATTTTAGAAACATCCAGCATTCCATATTTGGAATAGGGAAGTGTTTTCCTATGTTTCTGACTATACTTGTCCAGAGGAATTAGAGCTCCTATTGTGTAAAAATACTGACTATCGTAAGAACTTAGAAAAAGGCTTGGTTTCCACATTCTAAAATACTGGCACGGACATCATCTCTTTTCATCATGCAATGAAAGTCAGGTTATCCCACATAAGTATAGTTTAGCTCTTCTGTTTTCCAAGCACTGCCTGAGGAAATACCACGAGGCTTACACTGATACCTTTAAAAGATTTGGAGGCAAGGCCACCTCTGAACCTTGACATGGTGTCTATAGGTATCAGTGTGTGTGCGTGCAAGTGTGAGTCACCCTTAGCTTTGCAGA